>NC_049231.1:41832517-43121267 GCF_011100685.1 Canis lupus familiaris | reverse complement strand
TGTTGGAATTATCTGACAAAAATGTTAAAGCAGCCTTCATAAAAATGCTTCAACAACCAATTACAAACTTTCTGGAAACAAATGGAAAAAACTTAAAAGCTCCAGGGAGAAAAAGCTGTTAAAAAATAACCAATGGAGATTATGCTACAGGAAAATACAGTAACAGATATAAAAAACTTTCTAGGTGGCCTCAAGAAGAGAGTGGAGGGGATGGCAGATTAAATCAGTGAACTTGAGGACCAATCAATAGAATTCATTAAGCTGAACAACAGAGACAACACTGAAGAAAACATACATGAAAGAGCCTAAGGGAGATGTAGAGTAGTAACAAAATATCCAACATTTGTATCACTGGACCCCCAGAAGGAAAAAAGAAATTGAATGGGAGAAAGAATGTTCAAAGGAGTAATAGCTAAAAACTTCCCAAATTTGTTGAAAGACATTAACTGACAGATTCAAGAAGCTGAGACATCTCAAAGTAGGATAAATCTAAAGAAATCCATGCCAAGACACATGACAATTTAATTGCTGAAAAGTAAAGAGAAATTAAAACATCTTGAAAGCAGCTAGAGAGAAATGACAGATTACTTACTGGAGAGCACCAGTTTGAATTTTGTATCGAACTGTGGAGGCCAGAAGGGAATGTCACAACATTTTCCAAGTGCTGAAAGGGAAAAGCTATCAGTCATGAATTTCATATCTGGTAAAACTATCCTTCAGTAAGTTTAGTAAGAAAGAGGAAATAAAGACGTTCTCAAAGGAAAACGAAGAGTATCTGTCATTAGCACTCCTACACTTTAAGATTGAATAAAGGAAGTTCTGCAAACAAAATGATAAAAGGAATCCTAGCACATTAAGATGGGGGAAAGAATGATGGAAATCACATAAATATGGGTATATGCTGGGGATCCCTGGCTGGCGCAGTGGTTTATCGCCTGCCTTTGGCCCAGGGCACGATCCTGGAGACCCGGGATCGAATCCCACGTCAGGCTCCCGGTGCATGGAGCCTGCTTCCCCCTCTGTCTGTCTCTGCCTCTCTCTCTCTCTCTCTCTCTCTCTCTCTCTCTCTGTGTGACTATCATAAAAAAAATATGGGTATATGCTATATGCAATAAGCTATCCTCCTTATGAGTTTATAAATCATATCTGATGATTGAAACAAAAATAACATTTGATGCTCAAGACAATGATATTTAAAAGTGCAGAAGGTAAAAAAAAAAAAAAAAAGTGCAGAAGGTGGGGCAGCCCTGGTGGTTCAGTGGTTTAGCTCCACCTTTGGCCCAGGGCATGATCCTGGAGACCCGGGATCGAGTCCCACTTCGGGTTCCCTGCGTGGAGCCTGCTTCTCCCTCTGCCTGTGTCTCTGTCTCTCTCTCTCTCTCTTTCTGTGTGTGTGTGTGTCTCTCAGAATAAATAATAAAATCTTAAAAAAAACTGCAAAAGGTAAAAGGAGTCTAAAAGGGAGTAAGATTTCCTCATTTCACCTGAAGTGGGTAAATGTTAGTACAATAACCACAGAGACCACTATGAAAACAATACAAAGAGATACACTAAAAAATGCAATAAACCCAAATCAACATAGAATCTGTAAAAAAACATTCAAGTGATCAAACATAGAATCCATTAAAAATCCTAGTGATGACAGGAAAGAAAGAAAAAACAGAGGAACAAGAACCAGAGAAAATAAATAGAAAACAAATAATAAAATGGCAGAGTTAAGTGCTAACATGTCAATGATTAGCTAAAATGTAAATAATCTAAATGTACTGATCAAGACAGATTGGCAAAGTGGACAAAAAGTCATGACTCAATTATGTACAGCTGATAAGAAATTCACTTTAAATTCAGCATAGGAGGAAACAAAGTTGAGAGTATGGAAGGAACTTGCTTTGAGTCACACAGCCAGTTGGTGGCAGAGTAGGGAGTAGGATCTGGGTCTCTTTGCCTCAACCCCCTACCCCAGCTCAAAGCCCCTGATCAGTTCACCCTTTTGTCTGTTTTGTTTTGTTTTGTTTTGTTTTGTTTTTGAGAGAGAGAGAGAGTGCATAAGCAGGAGCAGGGAACAGGCAGAAGGTGAGGGAGAGAGAGAATCTTAAGCAGACTCCACAACCATGTGGAGCTTGACTCAGGTCTCTTTCTCATGACCCTGAGATCATGACTGAGACAAAATCAAGAATCTGACACTTAACTGACTGAGCACTCAGGTGCCTCCACCTTGTCAATTCTTGAGGCACACTTCCCTGGAATATATAGCATGGGTGGGGCATGGGAGGTGGTCCTTTACCTTTAATGAGAATTGAAGTAGAGGAATGTCATGCATGAGTAACCTGACTGTAGCTCTCTGGGATCATCCTGGAGGTATCATATTGGTGTTGGATTCATACCCTCCTTTAGCCCCTAAGTCTGCCTCTATAATCCCTAGATCACTTTAAGGGTGATGCTCCTAAGGTGATAGTCTCCAAATCGAAGCAGATGGCCATCTTTCTGACTGCTAAAATTGCACCTCATTGTGTGATGTTGACAAGGTGTCACCACCACCTCTCATACAGGTTGCAGGGAAGATGTGGAATTCCAATTTCCTGGTCTTGCCCTCCCTGTATGGTTACAGGGAGAGTCTTGCCAAGGAGAAGAACTGGAGATGAAAGAGCTATTTTTAGGAGAAAGTTGTAGGCAGCCAGCAAGTATGAGGTTTACAGAAGCTTCCAGGTGAATAATCACATGCCTAAAAGTGTAGGCAGTGGACCTAGTAGGTGGCAGCTTCTTAAGATACTGCAGGCTAAGAAAGTGGAAAAGAACTTTCTGGAGTTTCTTGGAAACTTAGCAGCTTCCAGGTGATCTCCTAAGAAGCTCTGGCTCCAAAGCTGCAGTCTGAGACCTTTGAGAGTAGTTTTTCTGTCCTCTTCTAACTCTTCCACTGATTGTAAAAGCCCCAATTCTGTGCTAAAACTCTTCATTTTTGCATCTGTGACTTCTGCTTTTCTGAACTATGGACTACTGGTTCCATTCACTAAGTGTTTCTTTATTTCTTCCTTTTTGACTCAAGGAAGTATTCCATAGCCATGCAATATGTGTTGTTCATTCAAATGTAAGGAAAAGTGATATGGACCCTCTAAGAAGAAGCTTTAAGAAGCACTGCACCATTCACCATGTTCCTTTCCCTGTGCATGCCCTGATGGAGTCTGTGTCATCCACACCTCCACCACTGACAATCATTGGATATGCAGCACAAGTCAGAAGTAAATGTGATATATCACTGAGGTGTGACCACAACATAACCTTACCTCTCCTTATTGATATAGAAACAATAAAAATAGAGATAAGCTTAGACCATAGTGCAGACATTTCACTTCACTGTATGGCTATTTGAATATGGCATATCATTTCAAACTACAGCTTGAATGAAAAAATTAAAAGGGAGTCTACATCTGGTAAAAACAACAGCAACCGAAACAAAAACACAGTTTCTCAACTGTCTACATTTGAAAGATTGGAAGTTTCAGATTTGTGAACCTTTTTCCTCCATTCATTCAAAAAGTATTTCTTATGTGACACTTGTAAGTCAAGTAGAAGGGTAGATGCAAGGAATAGAAAGATGAATAAGATATAGCTCCTATTCTTAAAGGCCTTGTTATCCAGCTCTGCAGATGATGTACAATCAAGTCAAAGACAATTTGATTAACATGGAAGGAAAAATACTCATTCATTTCTCTGACATCTGTTATACACTAGCTCTATGTGAGCCATTTTATGTACTTTATCTCATTTAATCCTCACCATAGCCCCATTAGTTGGGGTTATGATCTCAGTATTAGACTTGAGGAAATCAAGGCTGAGAGAGGGTAAGCAACTCATCTAAAATTACCCAGTTAGTAAGTGTTAAATTCAAGCACAGATGCCTAAGCTCTTTTCAACACTCATGGCATGGTAAGTGTTAGAACAGAGACATGGCCGTGGTACCAAAGAAGCCAAGAATGGATATATTGCTATTCTCCTGTATTTTGGGGAATGTCAGATCAGAACGCTCTTCCCTCAAACTAGCTACAAATAGTCTTGGTACAAGAGAAAACCTTTTCTCCTTAGGATTCCCAGAGGTTCCCAACCCTTCAAGGATGAGTACCTGGGATACTAGTTCCTCCCCCAGGGCCATGTGTGTCTAGCAGGAAGGAAGGATGTAGAGAGTGGTCCATACTCCTGAGCAAGTACAAAGAACATCTTGTCTGCATTATGCTTACTAATGCTCCAAGGCAGTCAGGGCAGGGTTATCCTCATTTGCAGCCAAGGAGAGTTTGCATAAGTTCAGTTAAATGACTTGCCCCTGCACCTCTGCCCCCAGGCTTAAACCAGAAACTGCTAAAAATAAAGTTTCCATCGTGGTATATACAAAGTACAGAGGGTCCTTTGCTGGGCTTCTGTGTTTTCTTGGATCCTTCAGGCATTATCTGTTGGTATTTAGCTAAAGAATCAGAAATGGGCATCATTTTCACCAGAGAGAGGGCCACAAGACTCATGGCTTCCCATTTTCAAGTCCTTGGGATAAATTAGTGAGTTGTAATGCCCACGTGTTGCATGGTCCAGATGAACGATGGCAGCCTCCAAAACTCTTTTAAGGCCAAAAGGAGGGGGAAGCTTGTGCTGTGGAAAAACCTACTTATGCCTATATTGTAAGCAACTTTCAGGGTCCTTTGCAATGAAAATAGTCTTTCAGATATTTGGGATATGATTGTTGCAGCATGATTCCAATGTCAGTAGATTTGCTTAGCAATGCTATCATATTTGCTTTTCTTTTCTGTTTGTCAAGAAGCTGAAGAGGAGGAGAGTTCTCCTCTACTGACCTAGGGATTTCTCCAGAGATAGTTTGGCAGCCCCTTTTATTAAAGGTTGTTAACTGATTTTAAAACAAAACGAAACAAATAAAAAATAAAACCTAGGTTGTTAACATTTGGTAATCCCCAGTCTCCAATCCCAAGAGTAGCCTCCATTTATTTTTCTTGTTCTGGTCTTATGATTTTTCTATTTTTACTATGCCCTGTGAAAATAAAACACACTGGAGCTTTAACAAGACATCAGTTTCCAGTATATAGTAATGGTGTGAAGTTTTACTTCATGGTTCTTTGTATTTTCTCTTGGTTTTCCTAATATCTCTTACAGCACCATATGGGCTGCATTTATCACCTTTTCTATCTGTTGTCTCTGATATTTTAATTCATAATCAGCAAGCTCTGCAAAAAGAAAAAAAATGTCAATTTATAAAAGTTGTTTTATCCAAGTCTATTTTAATTTAGTTAAGTATCATCCTTTCCAGTTTTCTCAGATATTCTCATCTAGGAATTATAAGAAAGGGCTAAATGGAGTATAATTTTATATTTGTGAGTACATACCATGTGCTAGGCACTATAGCAATAAAGATGCTTTCAATTGCAATAATAGAAAACTCAACTCTAAATGGCATAAACAATAAAGAATGCTTACTATCTCCAATCATAGAAGTCCTAAAGTAGGATACTTGAAGTTAGCCAATTTAAGGATTCAATGACATCAAAGCTATCCTCCCTCTTTCCCATCCTCCCCACCCCCCTTGCAGTCATAATATAATGGGCTTGTTCTCAAGAGGGCAACACCCAATAGAAAAAGAGATTGACTCTTCCTTTGAAGCTGTTCTTATGAACAAGGAAGCCTCTCCAACAATATCCCAAGCAGATATTCCCTAATATCACATCAGCCACAATTCACTTCCAAGCCTACACCCATCACCAGCAAGAGTGGGACTAGCCACTTAGCCTGGGGTGGTCCTGGCCTCCTAAAGTCAAAAGATTAGCAGCTGAATCAGGAGAAAGAGAAATATATGTGAAGGAACAATCTGGAAGGACTGCTATACAACCTATTTCACTTTGTCCCCACAATAATCCTATGAGCTAGCTATCATCATCCCCAGTATACAGATGGGAAACTGAAGCCTAGGAATTTCAAATTCTTTGCCTGATTATCCATACATAGAATATAATGGACCCAGTGAGCAAGAATTTTCCTCCCAGTGAATTCAAACTCAGTTGGAACCATTTCACATTCCAATTTAGGGTGACAATGATTCTCTGTTTTGGATAAGACAAATTTAGGTTCTACAGGTAGAAAGCTTACAGTGCAAAACCCAAAACCTACAGAACTTTTGGGTTGAGAGGATTTTTCATATCCCATCTACAGGGTTCAAATAAGTGGTTTTGACCATCCACCCTGTGTGAACCACCACCTTGAAAGCTGCTAGATACGCCAAGATGAATAAGATGTTGCCTCCACCAGCAGGACTCACGGCCTAATAGGAAGGAGAAAAGTATACAAATAACAATGCCATATGATAGAATTATGGTGAGTGCCAAGAGAGAAGTACCCAAAGCATTAAGGGAGTGTTCAAAAAAATTGAAAAAGGAAAGAAGGAAGAAATATCAACCATAAAAGATTGTCATGAAAAAGGTTGGGTTCTAGCAAGGTGCCTTATAGAAAGTGTTCCAACAAGGGTAGGTGGAAGAGAAGTGGATCACAGGATGGCGCCCTGTGCTGGATCAGTAAACTGCAGGCCATGTGGACAAAACATCAGGAAGTTATATTTGATTGGAAGATAGGAAACAAGTTACTTTTTAAAGCAAGCTTGATCTTGAATCAAAGAGGTTTTTTGTTTGTTTACAGTGTTTTAAAAAATGATAGTTTTTGATCAGGTGTGGCATGATCAAAATTGCATTTTATAAAGACTAATTTGGCAATAGTGTACATAGGATGTTTTGTGTATCTGTAGGGATGCTTGGTGTGCAAGCAATAGAAAACCAAACTCAATATGACCTTTCAACAAGGAAATTTGTTATCTCATTTAAAAGATGCCTAGAAAGTTTGGCTGTTCCAGGATTGGTTATTTTAGCAGCTTTCCAGCCAGCTGCTCTCCCATTCTCAGGATACCAACACTGTACCCAGGCAGGGTAGCTCTCCTTGAGAAAGGGGCTGCACCCATTCACAATCATATATAATAACATCCAGAGGAAGAAGAGACAATCCCTTCTTGCTGTTCCTCTCAGGAAAGAAGGAACCACTCTCTGAAGTCTTTCTCTTTCATCTCCTGATATGGAAAATGGGACCACCATGACTGGTTTTACCCAATTATTAAATACTGCTGGGACATAAGGAAAGATATCTCCCCAACACAATTAGGAATTTGTAAATACGGATGAAGGGAGGAATGGATGCTAGGGAGACAATAAATAGGGCCTAAAACATGTTCCATAGGGAGGAATCTGAAGCAAAAGACCAGCTGGAAGGCTATGGCCCCATTCTAACTAGAAATAATAACTGCTTAAACTGAAAGTCCTTTTGTTCTTGTATGACATATGATCCCTGGATTTATCATATTCTCTGCTAGATCATCTTCAGAGATAGAGACCTCTCAACCTCCCAAGGCTATCACATTCCATTATTTAACAACCATTGGTGTTGAGCCAAAACTCCTGGCTCTTTTTCACAGGAATGGTTTCCAAGTCAAGAATTCCCCTTATTGTATTTATGCAACTGAGGTTTTTTTTTTTTTTTATCTTAAATGATCTTTACTTCTGTCTTCATAAAATGTAGTATCATTGGTTTCAGTACAACATTCCAGCCTGATCTTTCAACAACTACTCCATTGTGTATAGGAATTGCAGTAGGCACTAGGGATAGACAGATAACTAAGGAGCTCACAGCCTAGTGGGGAAGTGGGTATAGGACAAGTAATTACACACCTACTATGACAACGCAATGATATGAAGCAGGGTTACACAAACTGGAGACTCTAGGCCTCCTACCTCAGAATCCTATGGGCATTTGTTAAAATCACATATTCTTGCCTTTCCCAGTGTACTAGGCGTGGAATCTAGACAGGCAGTATTTAAAACAGCATTCTGATTGATTCTTATGCATGTTATGCTGGATACCTACTAAGAGATTGCTTGAACAAAGAGACACAAAGGGAGGATGTGAATGTCTGGGACTCTTTGAATAGTGAGTCTGTCCTCCAATCATGACTCATCTTTCCTGGCTTATGAAATTTGCAAAAAGAGTAAACAAACTTTCACACCATGTCTCAAGTCCCCAAGGAGAGCGTTGACTAGGACAGACCTGCAGTGAGCCCCTCAGGATGTCACAGAGCCATAAATCAACGCTCTAGTAGAGTGGTCCAAGCGGCAGCAAATGCACCTAACTGTATGATTATTCAGACTGCAGTTTACCATGTTATTGTGAAAGGAGCCACAGGAAAGAGTGTTAGCTATCTGAAGCCAAGACTGATGTCCCATCACTTTTTGTGCCTCAGACACTCTGCTTTTGATTCTATGAAAAAGAACCTTCTTTTGGATTTTCCCTGACCCTCCTTGACACTTCTTGGTTAAGTAGAGACTCTGACTAATACCAGAAAACTAATTTCTTTGGCCTTCACATTGGATATTGGGCTGGGGAGATGAAAATCCAGTATTTGGGCTAATAAAAAATCTACTGTTTGAACTAAAGAGAAACAATATTGCTACTATCCTGGTCCATCTGGCATCTGTCACCCGTACAGCCACGTCACCTCCTAACATCTGTCCACCCTCACCCCTATCATCAATTATCTGTCAGTGGTCAGAAATGGCTCAGTGTGAAGGCCCCCAATAACTTTCCATTGCAAGCATAAAAAAAGTCAGACCTATGAGATACCTTCAGGGTTCATCTGGCCTCTATTCATTCTCTCACCTCATTTCCAACCACTCTCCCCCTCAGTCACTAAGCTCTAGCCACACTGACCTCTCTACACTTTCATCTCAGGGCCTTTGCACTCTCTACTGCCCTACTCAGAACACACTCCCCCAGATCTTGGCATGGCTGGCTGCCTCCTTCTCATTGCTCATGGCTCAGTTCTCACCTCCTTGGCCTTCCCAGATCCCCTAGCTCTGACAGCACCTGGCATATAGGAAGCCTGCAGTATGCATGCTGAATAAATGAGTGTAAGAATTACTATATAAGCACAGGTATGTTTGGAGACATATGGTAATCCTTTCTAGAGTTTTTTAAAAAGATGACTTGCTGTTGATATATGAGTAGAGGAGCCATATACTTTCCTCTTCATACTAGTTATTCAAGAGTGAAAGGAAGATATCTTTATGCCAGGCCACAGCAATAAACCAGGACTGTCCCAAGCAAATGGAGATATATGGCCACCCTAAATTATAGATAATTATGAGTACAAACAGTGCCTTTCTTCCCTACTAGATGATAAACCACATGAGGGCCAGGGGTAAGCACAGTGTGTGGCACATGAAAAGTACACAAGAAATATGTTGAATGAATTGAATGAACAAATTAATGTATGAATGAATAGAGTATTATGCAATCTTAAAAGGAAGGAAATTCTGACACATGCTACAACTTGGATGAACATTGCAGATATTACATTAAGTGAAATACATCGAATACAAAAGGACAAATACTGTATGATTCCACTTACATGAGGAACCTAGAGTAGTCAAAACCATAGAGACAGAGAGTAGAAGAGCGGGGTTGGGGTAGGGTGGGGGGTAATTATTGTTTAATAGTTACAGAGCTTCATGTTAGAAGACAGAACAAGTTGTGGAAATGAATAGCCCTGATGGTTGTACAACAACGTGTGTGCATTTGCCACCACTGAATTGTATGCTCAAAAACAGGTTAAAGTGGTAAATTTCACATTAGGTACATTTTACTACAATTAAAAAAAAAAGAGGGAAAATGTACTTCGTGTTGGCTGCCTTCCCTAGTTCACTCCCTCCCCACAGAAAGTTTACACTTAAACCCTAGTCTCAGTGCCTGCTTTCCAGGGAAGCCAACCTATGACAAGGCTCATAAACTACAGAGCTTGGATGTGAATCCTAAACTTTAAACCCAAGTCTTCAGTCACCAAACTCCATGCTCTCCCCTGTACAGCATCAATAAAATAAGCTTTATCAACTACAAGTCAGCATTTGAAGATTTTTTTCCCTTGGCAGCCCTTATTGTTTGCAGCCCCCTTGACAAATTGTAAAATGTATCTCTTTGTGTAGTAGAAAATAAAGAAAAACATACACGTTTTATTACTAGAACCTAGTTTGCAACCACAGAGTTCCATGTGACCCTTTGTCTGTAGCTGGCTACTCTTCCTGAAATATGCTAGGAAGAAAAGGATGTTTATTTATTTATTTTATTGGAGTTCAATTCACCAACATATAGCATAACACCCAGTGCTCATCCCGTCAGGTGCCCCCCTCAGTGCCCGTCACCCAGTCACCCCCATCCCTTGCCCACCTCCCCTTCTACTACCCCTTGTTCGTTTCCCAGAGTTAGGAGTCTCTCATGTTCTGTCTCCCTTTCTGATATTTCCCACTCATTTTTTCTCCTTTCCCCCTTATTCCCTTTCACTTTTTTTTATATTCCCCAAATGAATGAGACCATATAATGTTTGTCCTTCTCCGATTGACTTATTTCACTCAGCATAATACCCTCCAGTTGCATCCACGTCAAAGCAAATGGTGGGTATTTGTCGTTTCTAATGGCTGAGTAATATTCCATTGTATACATAAACCACATCTTCTTTATCCATTCATCAAGAAAAGGATGTTTAAAAAGGTTCAGAGAGAAGAATTTTATCCAAGCTATATGTGGATTTTGAACTTTGTTTCTTAAATTTATTTCAGAAGCATTTAAATTCTAAGCATTGCAAAACTATCTCCAGGCTTCCTTGAGAGAAACATAATATCTGTTACTTTCTCCCCAGAGATGAGGCAGTCCCTTGGCCATTTCTACCTTTATACCTTCTGATATAAACCAAAAAAGCCTGGAGAAAAAATATCACTCATTCAGTCTCATGGGTTCTGACTGAGAACAGCAATGTGCAAGCACACCTTCTTTATTATCCTTGGAATCCTCTACAGATCACCTATTTTGAGATTTTAAATCTGTGGTCTTCAAATCACGAGTACCAACTCATGAGTAAATCATCATATCATTTTTTTTAGTGAAATGGAAGAAAATAGAATGGGAAGCATCAGGGTATACAGTGCTGTAACATGATGAAACTTGCCTCATTTACGTATGCATTGTAATTGGACCGTTATAAAATCTATTTCTTATTGTAGGTTTTGAGAGGGAAAGGAATTGAAAGTCACTGTTAAAAAGTAAAAAAGTAAAAGTAAAAGTAAAAAAATCTTTCTACATCATTTACTCTGAGTATCAAGTATTTTCACGTATCTCTGGATCCCCTCACTTTCTCTTCAGCTTGTTGGCCCTACATTGCCATCATTTCTTTCCAAAAAGAGTGTAACTGTGCTCCAGCTGCCCTTCCCAGCCTTCCTAGATTGTGTCCACTTCCAAAACAATGAGTCATTGACTCAAAAAGCAGCCTATTATTTCAGCCATGCATATAAACAAACACCACTACCAACACCCAGCTCACTGGTTCAGTGTTTTCATCTTTCAGGCATTTGTTTGGCAAGATGTTGATATAGCCACCAATCCCTGCCACCAAATAAATGAACTGAGAGGTCAAATTACATATGCCATCAACCATAATATATTAAATGAACCATCATATAGAGATGAGTCTCCTCACCTCTCAGAAAAAGTTCATTTCCATATAAGTGTGGAATAAAACACAAGCACTTAGGGAGCCATAACCCAGAGAATTGGGACAAATTTTGAGGTCAGCCTCTT
Source organism: Canis lupus familiaris (assembly GCF_011100685.1). Lineage (NCBI taxonomy): Eukaryota > Metazoa > Chordata > Mammalia > Carnivora > Canidae > Canis > Canis lupus. The sequence goes on along the minus strand of NC_049231.1, from coordinate 43,109,561 downwards.
GCAATGCCATTTCTTTGAAAGATGAGCTTTTGAGAATCATTCTTTCTACAAGGGGTCACGTGGCACTTAGCAACCCCCTTGGCCATCCTCTCCCATCTAACCCCTCAGCCCCTGCAAACCCCACTTCTTCTCTAGGTTAAAATAACCACTCGTACTGAGTGGTGTCTGCTCCCTACAAAGTAAAGTGAACATGAAGTTGCTCAGTGTCATTTCAGCAATTTGGGCCTGACTTCAGCCTAGCCTGTGTGTCAACACTGACTGAATCAACCAGCTAACAGGTGCATCTGTTTTAACTCCAGGCATTGTGGTCACAGTCATCAGTGCAGTATAATTCCAAAGAGAATTAGGGTGGCGATTGAGGGATGGGATGCTGTTCCATCATTCTTAAGACTACTATAGCACTCTTTGTAATGTTATCATTATTGGACATGTCACATTCCCTCTACTATCTTTGAACTCCTTGAAGTTTACTTTACTCCTTTTACTTTAGCAACTGGTACATTTAGCAGGTGAGCATTCTGCTTGGCAGTGAATATCCTATCATTCCCTTGATCCTGAGAAGATTGAGGCCCTCTACTATAGATTCTTGCAGCTTCCTTCCTTTCTACCTCAAAAGACATCCATATCTCTACCACTGTCACCTTGTCACCTTGACAACCACCTGCATTTAATGGCTTTAAGTGCCCATCTTTCCTTCCCTTGACTGCATTCTCAAAAATCAGACATATCCTACAAACTATTTCCAGTAGTCTCTGCGCAATGCTCTTCTGACTGAACCTCCTGATGTTATTTTAACATCACTGTACACTCCTCCCACTTAAAACTCCAGCTTCTTGTCTCTGAAGCACTTGGCTTTCTGGATTCTCTTCCTCCCTCTAGAAATGTTTCTTTTCCCTTCCCTGGCTCTTTCTCTGCCTTTGCCTAGGATATTGCCATTTCTCACATTCTCTTCTAGACACTGTTTACCCCCCATACTCATTTCATAATTTCATTCATTCCCATAGTCTAGAACAAAGGTCAAGAGACTATATCCCGAGGCACCTGGGAGGCTTAGTGATTGAGCATCTGCCTTTGGCTCAGGGCATGATCCCAGGATCCTGGAATTGAGTCCAACATCAGGCTCCCCACAGGGAGGCTGCTTTTCCCTCTGCCTATGTCTCTGCCTCTCCCTGTGTGTCTCTCATGAATAAATAAATAAAATCTTTAAAAAAAGAGAGAGAGAGAGAGAGAGAAAGACTACATCACTCTGGCCAAATTTTACCCTCTCTTAAATTCCCTCAACTCCTACTCCAACTCCAGTTTTTAAAATAAAGTCTTATTGGAACATAGCCACATCTTACCCATTTACATGTTGTCTAAGCTATTTCTGCATTACAATGGCAGAGCTGCTACAGTGACCCTATGGTCTACAAGCCTAAAATATTTACTCTCTGGCCCTTTAAAGTAAAACCTTGCCAGCCCTAGACGCTGAACCATGTCCAAATCCACTTTGTTCACTGGTCTTTACTCATGCTCTCCAGACTCCTATTTCAATTGCCTGCTGAACCCTTCCATGGTATTCCCACTAACATCTCTAATCCAAGTCCCACACTCTTCCTCATCAAACCCATTTCTGCACTAATTTGTTCCAATTGGTGGCCTCATCCAGGACTTACCTGTGGTGAAACTGAACCTTTGTAGCCGATTTATGGCCTTGGGGCTACGGAGCTATGAAGACCTCCCAAGTTAAGTTTCAATAGTATCGATCATGGGCATTGAATTGGTTTTACATTTAAAAATCAGTATGACACTCAGCATAATACACTCCAGTTCTATCCAAGTTGAAGCAAATGCTGGGTATTCGTCATTTCTAATGGCTGAGTAATATTCCATTGTATACATAGACCACGTCTTCTTTATCCATTCATCTTTCAATGGAGATAAGTCAATCAGAGAAGAACAATCATTATATGGACTCATTCATTCGGGGAATATAAAAAGTAGTGAAAGGGATTAAAGGGGAAAGGAGAAAAAATGAGTGGGAAATATCAGAGAGGGTGACGGAACTTGAGAGACTCCTAACTCTGGGAAACGAACAAGGGGTAGTGGAAGGGGGAGGTGGGCGGGGGGATGGAGTGACTGGGTGACGGGCACTGAGGGGGGGCACTTGATGGGATGAGCACTAGGTGTTATACTGTATGTTGGCAAATCGAACTCCAATAAAAAAATATACAAAAAAAAAAGAAAAAAAAGAAAAATCAGTATGACATTAGCAAAACAACCCCCCCAAGCAACAACAACAACAAAAACAACAAAAAACACTTGAATTCAGTTCCCTTTTCCTTTCAAATCTGGCTCTCAATTATAGTGCTGGCATACTCACTTTAATGTGGTGTCTCATCTCCATGACAATAGAGGAGGCAAAATTCCATAAACATGACACTCTGTTCTCTCCATTGACCCAAACGCAATCAGTCATTCTGCCAACATTTAAGTGCTACTTTCCTAACTTCTGTTTAAGTAGCTGTAAGACTGAATTAGATATTAGTGAAGAAAATATAAAGACCAATATGTAAACAGTATCACAGTCAATTTTGTTGTATATTTCACTTTTTCTATCCCCCAGCCCCCCACAAGAATACCCTTCTCAATTTATAACTGCTGAAGTTATTGGAACAGAATAGAAATGTTTGGCCTATTAAATTCTGCAAACATACCAAGTGAACCTACCAAGATCTCCTTGGCAGTGTTCGGAGTCCTCTGTAAAAACTCTTTGAACTTTGCTGGCTCTTTAGCAAAAAGGATGTAGAAGACTTTGTAAGCATTAGCAAAGACAAAGAGAAACAGTTGCTTGCTGTTTGATTTGTCCTTTCATCTGTCAGATTCCTGGGCATCTGCTATTTGTCAGACATGTGTGCTGGGTGCTGGGGATGCCAAACGAATGACACCATGGAGCCTCCCCACACCTTTAAAAGTGTGTTAGAGGGCTCAATGAGTCTGCTCACTTTGTCAAATGTATGGGGCCACAGAGCAAGTGATTCATAATATTTAAGGAATGTGTCAAGGTAGGAATGACATTCCCTGGATACAATCTCCCATCAGTTACAGAAGGAAGGAGGTGACTTTTTAAATGCGCGAGGTAGGACATATGCTACATTATTTCTCAGTCTATAGAGTATAGGCTGGATAAAATCCCAAGTCTTGTCAAAGAATGATAATATTCAAGAAAGGGGTTTAATAATCAGATTTCCACACACAGGGACTATATCATCTATATTATACTATGGCAACAGTCTTTAGCTCCAACAAGCTCTAGTTTATATTTGAATGGTTGTAGTTTCAAAAATGGTCATAGTTTCAAAGGCACTATAAAATATGTCATATCTTTTTTTGAGAGAGAGAGAGAGAGAGCATGTGAGCTGAGTGGGGACAGGCAGAGAGAAAAGGAAAAAGAGAATCTTTTTTTTTTTTTTTAAAGATTTTATTTGTTCATGAGAGACACAGAGAAGAGAGGCAGAGACAGGCAAAGAGAGAAAAGCAGACTCCCTGTAGGGAGCCTGACCTGGAAAGAGTCGTCCCAGGACCCCAGGATCATGACCTGAGCCAAAGGCAGACACTCAGCCACTGAGCCACCCAGGCATCCCAGAAAGAAAGAATCTTAAGGAGGCTCCACACCCAGCACAGAGCCTGACATGGGGCTCCATCTTACCACCCTGAGATCATGAGCTGAGCTGAAATCAAGAGCTGGATGCTTAACTGACTCAGCCACCCAGATGCCCCTGTCATATCTTTCTTCCATTCAGTAAAGCTGTGGACCATGTATTTTCATCTCCATTGTGTAGCTAACTAAACTAGCCACTGGGAATTTTAAATGAATAGGAGTATACCTCTGCCCCTGTGTCCATAAACCTTGTAACCTGAATTCTCCAAGGCGCCACAGAGTTTATGAGTGAGCAGGGAGCTGCAGTCCTCATTTCTGGCCCAAGGTGCTGCTGGATTATTCTAGAGTCAGCACTTTCTCTCTGACTTTTAAACTTTGAGAGAAGTACACTAAAAAGTAAACAAAAGAGACCTCTTGATCCTATAGGAAACTCATTCTCTGTTGCTGGTCAGCGGGTGCTAGAAGGCAGAAGAGAATGGAAAGGAAATAATAGAAGAGTTAAGCAGCCACCAAAGCTCCAGCATTGGGCTCCTTCAGGGAAGAGAGCTTCAGAAGAGGCTGATGTTTGCACCTCAGCACATCTTGGCCAGAGAACAATGGGCAGGAAGCCCTTCAGCTCATAACTCAGGCACAGGCTGGGGACCATGCAGGCAGCTCCCAACAGCCTTACTCTTGGCTTCCTAGTCCCTCTCTCCCCAAAGGCAGTCCATTCTTTGGCCTTTTTAACCTTACCCCAATTTAACATGCTGTCCCAGAATCCAACCCCCTACTTCCCTACATAGAACAATCGGAGGACCCTCCAACCACAAAGCTCAGTGAGGACCCAGCAGCCCTGCCTATCTGACTGCGGCCAATGTCCACCCAAGGTTGAACACACCAGGGTCAGTTGCCCAGCCATCTTTCTTGGCTAAATTGGCTGACCCACACACTAAACTGGGAACTTTCCTGAAAGTGGAAAACCACTTCATCAAAGATAAATGACAAAGAACCTTGTCTTTGTGGTGCAGACCTCTGCCAGAAGAGAAAGAGCAAGCAGTGATGAACGTCTCCCATGGGCAGCCTATTGGCCAGCACTGTGGATGGGTCTCTTGGATTTTCCATGCATACAAATAAGAAGCCTGCTCAATGAACTGGTCACTTAAGTAGGTTTTTCTGTCTGTGGGGTTCAGTTTAAAACACCAACAAAGCCATCTTCAGAAAAGGTTCTCTTGTATTTATCTTTTCCAATTCACTTAAATTAATTAATCTGCAATTGTCCTCACAGCTGTGTGATGGGGGAGAGTTTCTAAGAATTGAGTTTCTTCTAAGAACATGAGCTTGCTTGCTTATTTGACTTGCCAAATGCAGCAAGGGAGTATTTTCTCTACACTTTCCCAAGATATATTACAGGGCTAGTAATTTATTCTCTGTTAAATTAGGCATCTCTAACTTGAGAAAGTTGTTACAAAATGAATAGAAGAGAGAAGCTTGTGATCATACTCTGTGACCAGAGTTCATTTGAATTGTTTGAAACTTTTAACAAGATCCACCAGAATTTTAAAAATAGGAATAAGCGAATGATAGAGATGGAACAGGAGATGATTCTGCTCCCAAAAGAGTATTTTGTTTTTTTTTTCCCATTTTCAGGGACAATCAGTAAATGGATTCCACCTTACAACACTCCACCAGGCAGAGTCAAGTTCACTAATTCACATGGAAGGAGAAAATAAGAAGGTAAGGTCCTGGCTGAACCAATGCCAAGCCACATTATCAATGGTTCTGTAAGACTGGAGCTGTTGTGTCAAGTCCCCTCCACAGAGGAAAGTAGTTAAGAGCAGGGGCCCCAGAGCCAGGCTGACAGGATTCAAGTCCCAGTTCCACTATTTAACTCACCTCTTTGTAATTCAGTTTCCTCCTTGGAAAATTAAGATAGTAATGGTATCCCTCCCAAGATTATTGTAAAGACCTCTTGAGTTAATATATGTGAAGCTGTTAGAAAATGGCCAGTAAACCATGTATGTATTTGCTAGTAGTCTATGTACATAGTAACAGAATAAGATAATCAAGTATCTGCTAAGAAGGGGTATTCTGAGCCTCTTGTGCATGTCCATGCAGACATGACACTGCTATTTTAGAGTTTTAGTTATTTTCTTTTTAGTATTTAGAAACAATTTTATTTTTTAAAGAAGAATAGTCATTGAATTGGTTTGGGTATAAATTTACTTTATTAATTCTGTCCCTTCATAAAAAGTATGAGGAATTTTCAAAAGGTTTAAATCATCTGGGTCTAAATAATAGAAGATTTTTAGGTTCCTATTTTACCTAATTTTTCTATTTTATTTGGTTTACATGTGAGAAAATATTTTGAAGCATATACTCCACAAATTAGTATCAAATCTGGGATCTTTTTACACGGCATAGCTTATTGATTTTATTTTCATTAGAACAGCATATCGGTCCACTAAAGAAAATGTAGAAAACTCAGATAAGTAGGTAATAGAAAAGAAAAAAAATAAGCTTTAGTACCAGCTCCCAAAACAATTACCATAAATATTATATCTCCTGCCAATATTTTTCCATATATAGAATTGATAACTTTTATTGTTTTTACACAAGAATTATAGTAAATGTAAGATTTATCATCTTCCTCTTTTTCTTTAACCTTAGAGCATAGCATTTTTGCATACCAGTACCTTGCTTCAAATCCTGTCTCATAACTCAGGATTTAGTGGTGTCTGTTCTATTTCTGCACAGAGACCTCATCTTTCCTTTAGTCATGAACAGGCAGCCCAACTCCATCCTCTAGGTGTGTATAGGGGGAAACATGCAGCCTTAGGTATAATAAAACTAGCTTAATAAAATGTTATCTTTAGAGTTCTCAGCACCATAATGCATTTATTAACATCTCAATATATGAGTTCAATTATAAACACTCATGCTGTTTTTAACCAACTGTGATAGTACTAATGTCCCAAGTGGGTCAATCCCAATGGAGGATTATATTGATTAGCTCTGACTGCCATAGCAAAGTACCACAAACTAAATGACTTAAAACAATAGAAATTTATTTCCTCACAGTTCTGGAGGCTAGAAGTCCAAGACCAACATGTCAGCAGGTTTGATTTCTCCTGAGGCCTCTCTCTTTGGGCTTGTAGATGGCTATCTTCTCCCTGAGTCTTCACATGGTCTTTCTTCTGGGTGTGACTGTATCCTGATCTCCTTTCTTTATTAAAAACAAACAAAAACCAGTCATATTGAATTAGGGCCCATCTTATGATATTATTTTAACCTAATTACCTTTTTAAAGACCCTATCTCCAAATAGTCACATTCTAAAGTACTGGGGGTTAGAAGTTCACCATATGAATTTGCAGGAGGAACACAATTCCACCTATAACAAGGATCTATTAGATCACACTATTGCAACTATGTGTTTGTTTTAACAGAGGCATACATTGCTTTTTAGTGATATCAAGTGAGATCTAGAACAACTGAGAGCTGAGACTGTGTCTTAAGTAACTTTTGGCTGCTAAGATCTCACCACAGTGTTTGGCACTTAATAGGTAACAAAAGGGAGAAGTAAAGTGGGGAAGAAATTAAGTGCACAGACTAAACACTTTATCAGTCTGCTCAGGCCTTCAAAGAGGAGGGAAGCTAAAATTCCATTTATTTATTTTCTAATTCAGCACCTAACTTTATCCCCAGCTAGAAAATGAACAGTGACTTATTCATCCAGAGTTAGGGTGAACTAAAACATATTAGATCTTTTTTCAGTTTGAGAGACTATTTACTCTCTTTATATGTACATTCAAAGACATTTTCTTACATGAGCTTAGTTTTTACAAAAAGCAGGGAAGGAAGGAGGGAAGGAAGGAAGGAAGGAAGGAAGGAAGGAAGGAAGGAAGGAAGAAGGAAAAAACCCAAAAGAGTCATTTTCTTTTATAGGATTCCCCCCACACACTCTTGTGACTGTTAAGAGTGTAAGTATAAGGTTCACACATATTATTCCATTTAATTCCACCAATAGCCTAGTTGGATAAATGTTATTCTCAACATTTTGCCCTAGAGGAGCCAAGGTTCAAAGAGGTGAAGGTATTTGAACAAATCTCACAATTATTAGTGGCAGAATCAGATCTGAACTTTCATCTTCCAAACCCAAGTCCAATACTAATTCACCTCTATTCTTGGTACTCTACCCCAAGTAGAGATTCACATGTTGGGTTCCCTTACATCATACCTTGAAGAACAGTAGGAAGTTGGGGAAGAATACTAAAATACAGGATATGAGAATTGGGCCCTACATCAAATTAACTATGTTACTCTGAACACATTAATTTCCTGTTATCCCTGAGTTCTCATCTGAAAGAGGATGTGTTGCACAATGCTATTTTTAAAGTCGCATTAGTTATGTAAAATCATATGATGGGCAAAAAGGGATTTTGCATAGTGCTGGTGGAGTAGTACCCTGAAATATGCTTGATAATTCTTTCAATTAACTTCCAACAGATGTGTGGGCCTTTTGCTATCTTTGATGTGGCTATCACCACATCAAAGATAAGCTTTGCCTATTTCATATTTTTGCCTCCATTCTTATGGATCTTTGTGAAGGAACTTGATATAGACTTTGAATGGACCTGCCTGTAGTTTTAAAGAATTCTCTCCACTATTAATTTAACAAACACTTATTGCACACCTGCTATAGGCCCATACTGGACCAAATAGGGAATATAAAATCATAGTTGAAAAATTATTCTAGCCTTTAAACCTTGCCATTTAGTAGAGAAATAGAAACAGCTATGTAAAGAAATAACAGATAATCTTGACTTCTGGAATGTCAAACTGAGGAACTCAGTAAATGTGCATATCCATCAAAACAACTCAAATACTCTTCAAAGTGGTTAAAATAAACTATTTTAGAACTATAAACATAAACCAAAGGCTCAGGATGCCTGGGTGGCTCAGAGGTTAAGTGTCTGCCTTTGATCCTGGAGTCCCAGGACTGAGTCCCACATCAGGCTCCCTGCATAAAGCCTGCTTCTCCATCTGCCTCTGCCTCTGCCTCTCTCTGTGTTTTTCATGAATAAATGAATAAAATATTTAAAAAAATATTTTTAAAAACCCAAAGGCTTAGAACAACCTGGGAAGCATTCGTTCAGGAAAAAAAACCCTGATGAACTTCAGTAAGAACAGCACAGTGTGTTGTTGACCTATTCCCATTCTTTCCTTGACCTGCTCCCATCCTTCCTGCCCCAGCTCTGTGATGACCCTAAAAACTAGCAGCCTCACAACTTCAGGGGCTGTGAAAACCAGCAGCCTTGTAGCTACCAGAAGGAGCAGACTATGTTTGGAGCATGTCAAAAGTTTCATTCTTAGAGCATTGTCACTATTTGATCTCTTTCAGTGTTCTTGGAAGAAACTCATTTATAGTGGTTGTTTTTTCATTATCTGACATATTATACACTTTGGTCTGTGGTAAAAGCATTTGTTGAAAATAATCAGCAGCAATTGTTTAACATTGCAGCTGCCTGAGGCTTCTAAACCATTTGTAGCAAATAAGAGCTGGGTAAAAATTTAAAAGGAAGATCTGGAGCAGGATGTCTTAGAGGGGGTTGAAAAGTTGTGAGAGGTATGAGGCATTCTATCCTTGGAGATCTAGAAGCCTGCACACATACCTGGGTCTGTGTACATGACAAGGGAAGACCTGCATTGGTCCCATTCTCTCAGCACTGGGTGACCTATAGGTCTTACACAGAAGGAAGTAAAGAGTAAGGCAGTGTATTAAACAATATGAATATTAAAGGCATGCCCCATCGCACACACAGCCTCTTAGTAAAGTGTAGAAAACATAATAGTTCAAAGCACTTAAGGGAATTTCCCATCAATCTTTGGCTGACCATGAAGGTAAGCAAGCAGAGACTTCAGTGACCAGACACTAGAGAGAATACAGACTTTAAATAATTATTCTAAGAAAGTCACTACAAATATAAACAGTAACAACAACTGCAAACAATATCAACAACGATAATAAAACCTAGGAAGGGGAGTAACCTGATTTCCAGAGTCATCATGTTGTATTATCTAAAATGTCCAGTTTTTCAATGAAAGATTATAAAACATAAAAGGAGATAGAATATGGACTGTGCATGGGGTGGAGGGTAGGGGTGAAGAAGTCAATAGAAGTGGACCCTGAAGAGACCCAGATGTTGCATTTGCTAGTCAAAGACTTTAAATTAGCTATTATAAATATGTTCAAGAACTAAATGAAACATGTCTAAAGAATTAAGGGAAAGCAAGACAATTATGTTTTACCAAATAAAGAACAGCAATAAAGGGATAGAAATTATTCTAATTCTGGAGTTCAAAAGTACAATAATTGGAAATGTCAAATTCACTAGAGGGGTTCAACAACACATTTGAGTTGACAGAAGAAAGAATCAGTGAACTTGAATAAAGGTCAACTGAAATTATCCAGTCAGAAAGAAAAAATAATGAAGAAAAATTAGCACAGCCTCAAAAACATATGACGCCCCATTAAGTACTTTCATATATGTATAATGAGAGACCTAAAAGAGAGAGAGAAAAAAGAAACAGAATACTTGAAGAAATAATGGCCTAAAACTTCCTAAATATGATGAAGACACGAATCTGTTCAAGCAAGAAGCTCAATGAACTCCAACAAAACAAAGTCAAAAAGATCCACATCTAGACACATTATAATCATACCACTGAAAGACAGAGAATCTTGAAAATAGCAAGGAAAAAGTGATTAATCATGAGGACAAGAGATCCTCAATAAGATTAATAGCTAACTTCTCATTGGAGACCATGGAAGCCTAAAGCAGTTAGATGACATATTCAAAATGCTGAGGATGGGGAGGAAGGAGGAGAACTGTGAGTCAAGAATTCTGTATTTGGCAAAACTATCCTTTAAAAATAAAAAAGAAGCTAAGAAACTCCAAAATGAACAAAAGCAGAGAAATTCATTGCTAGCAGACCTGCCCTGTAAGAAATAGTAAAGAGAGTCCTTCAGGCTGAAATAAAGCATAGTAGCTGGTTATTTGAATCCACACAAAGATATAAGGAACTGCAAGGTAAATATAAAAGAGAGAATGAAGTATTTTGTATCTCTTTTCTCCTCTTATCTGATTTTAAAAACAGCTCCATAAAATAATAATTACAAAACTGTGTTGGTGGGGCACTTGGGTGGCTCAGTCAGTTAAGTGTCTGCTTTCAGCTCAGGTTATAATCCTGGACTCTGGGGATCAAGCCCCACATCGGGCTCCCTACTCGGTAGGGAGTCTGCTTCTCCCTCTCCCTGTGCTCCTTCTCTCTCTCTCTCTCTCTGTCTCTGCCTCTCTCTCTCTCTCTCTGTCTCCCACTCACTCTGTCTCTCAAATACATAAATGAAAGGTTTTAAAAATCTTTTATAAAATAAAAAAGCCAAAACTGTGTTGATGAGCTTAAAATACATAAACATGTAATGTGTATGGCAATAATACCACAGGAGATGAGGAATAGAATGGAGCAAAACTTCTGGATACTATTAAGATTAAGTTAATAGTAATATGAACTAGATTATTTTTTAAGTTAAGATGCTAATTCTAATGCTCTGGGCAACAATTAAGAAAATAACCTAACAAAGATTATCAGAAACAGTAAGTGAACTAAAATGGTATACTAGAAAATATATAACTATTTAACACAAAAGAAGGCAGAAATAGAATAATAGAGGAAACAAGGCATTAGAAATAAAACACATATCAAATGATAGCTGCAAATCCCTCTTATCAGTAATTACAGTACATTTAAATATCTTTTTAAAAAGGCAGATTGGGAGAATGGATAAAATAACAGGGTACAACTATGCCCTGTTTATAAGAGACACACTTTAGATTCAAAGACACAATTAGATTAAAGTAAATGGATAGAACACATGCAAATAGTAACCAAAAAGATATGAAAAAGGTGGGTTGGAAGCACTAATACTAGGTAAAATAGACCTTAAGACAAAAATTGTTATTAAAGACAAAGAGGGACATTATAAAATGATAAATTGTCAATTCATTAGGAAGATTATAAGTAATTATAAACGTATATACACCTAAGAACAGAAAGGAAGAGACTGCAACAAATGATAATTGAGAGAGACTCCACTTTCAGTCATGAATACAGCAATTAGCCAGAGGTACACAACAAAATAGAAGACATGAAGAACACAATAAACCTACTAGACCGAACAGATATCTATAGAGCAATTTAAAGTATACATGGGACATTCTCCAAAATGTACCATATTCTAGGCTGTAAAACAATCCCCAAAAACTTATAAAGACTGAAATGTATATTCTCCCATGGTGAATTTTATGCATCAACTTGACAGAGCTAAGTGATGCTCACCAATAGCCTATAAAACATTATTTCTGAATATGTCTGTAAAGGTGTTTCCAGAAGAGATCAGCATCAGCAGACTGAGTAAAGAAGATCACTTTCATCAATGTGGGTGGTATAATCTGACCCTAATCCATTGAGGGTCAGAATTAGAACAAAAAGGTGAAGGAAAGGCACATTCTCTCTTTTTTTCCTTCTTCAACAGGGGTTTGTCCATTTTCTCTTGCTTGCAGACATTGGAGCTCCTGGTTCTCAGGCCTTTAGACTTGAACTGAATCATATCACCAGCTTTCCTGGTTCTCCAGCTTGCAGATCACATATTGTGGCATATCTCAGCCTCCATAATTGCATGACCCAGCTCCCATAACAAATCTCTTATTTATCTATTATATCTATGTATTGATCTACCTATTTAGATATATCCTTCTCAGGAGAACCCTGACTAATGTGCACTGTAATGGAATTAAATTATAAATAAGTAACAAAAGGAAATTTGGGAAATTCACAAATAATGTGGAAATCAAGCATACTCCTATATATATTCCCAAGAGGAATGTAAACGTAAAGCCACACAAAAATTATATATGAATGTTCACAGCTATATTATTTATAATAGCTAAAAAGGTGAATCATCTTTAGCCAACAACAATAGCCTGATGTTCATCAACTAATAAATGGATAAGTAAAATACGTATATCCATACAATGGAATGTGATTCAACAATAGAAAAGAATGAAGTACTAATCCATGCTACAGCACATATGATCCTTGAAAACATCATGCTAGGTGAAAGAAACCAGACACAAAAGACCACATTAAAAGACTCCATACATATGAAATATCTAGAATAAGCAGACCTATAGGGAAAGAAAGCAAATCAGTGGCTGTCTAGGACTGGGGATGGGGAAACGGGGAATGACTGCTAATGGGTGTGAAGTTTTTTTGTTTGGGGGTGGATATAATAAATATATTCTATAATTGTGGTGATGGTTTCCCAGCTTTGTGACTATACTGAAAGCCATGGACTTATATTATACCTTAAATGGGTGAATTTATGACATAAAATTACATTTCAATAAAGCTGCTAATAAGAGAAGGAAACAAGACCAGCAGGCTCTGTGATAAGAATGAAAAGGTGAGGAGAAGCTAGAGACAATATTTGACTTTCTTCACAATTTTGCCTTGGGCCAGCCTGGCTTGGAATTCTATGTCAACTGTCTCTCTGCCCTCATATCTACATCATGTCATCCCCATCCTGGGTGGGGGTGGGGGGGAGACTTCTTTCCTTTTCCAGAGGAAAAAAAGGAACTTCTCTCCTTTTCCAGAGGAAAAGAGAAGTAGTTGAGGTTAGAGCTGGTTGGAAACCAGCAGGAAAGGCATTCCAGGCAAAGAAAGGAGCCATATTGATCAGTGGATGGAGCCAGGAGTAGAGTGTGTCTGAGAGAAGGAAGAAAGATGGAGGTATGGCCAGGAGCAGGAAGAGGAGAACTTGCAGAGAAAAGGAGCCCTGGAGGCCCCCTGAGATGTGCTGAGGAGACACCGTTGTATCCTGGTTTCCAGGCAGTCAGCACTGGGTCTTAACAAGAGCATCAGATCTGGTTTTTGAAAGCTCATCTGGGCTTCAGCATAGCTGACAGAGCAGAAGGGTGGAGGGGTGGAGAGACAGGAATAAGGGAGTCTTGCTAGAAGCCAGATGCAATGGCCCAGGAGGAGAGAAAGTGGCTGGTCTATCCTAACGAAAAGGCAGCATGAGAAAAATTCATTCTTTTAATACAGGCATCCATGTATAATCTAAAAGACTGGGGCTCTGGCTGTCAAAAGGTGGTGTTCAATCCTGTTACCCAAAGAGTGCATTATTCCTCTGATAAAAAGATTCGAGAGTGGAAGCTGTAATAGGAACATAACGAGCTGAGAGAGAATGCACTTCTCCAAATCCCCTGAGTCATATTTCACTGGATACATTTAAAAGTTCTATCATTAAAAGAAGTTTAAATTCTGTGATGGAAAGAAATGTCATTTTCATCACTGCTTTAATGGAAAGGCTCATCTTAGAGGTGGGGAGATGCTCAGACAAATGGAGGAAGGAGCCTTGGCATCTATAATTAGGGGGGTGGGGATGAATTCCTACAGGCCTGACAGCTCTAGAAGGCTATGGTGTGTGTTCCTGTGGAACTGCTTCATTTCTTTTGCATTTGCTACATGTTAAGTAGATCATGGACACTTGGCAGTGAATTAAGTAGCATTGTGAGAATTAATGAACTTCCGTTGGTCAAACAGATAGCATTGGGGTCAAAAAATAAAGACATTATCATCCTTTATGAAAGAGTTCCAGAGAAATTGTAAATTCACTCTCAAGGGCCTCAGTGGGAATTAACAGAAGCACTCCACCTGAAGTTAAACACAAAGATGGAGTTCTGATGACTTTGAAAAAAGGCAATCAGCTGTCAGGAAACAAATACTGCTAAATGGACTGTATGCTTTCTTTCCAGGTGATGTCGCAGGACACTGGAAGTTGAAGCATTGGGAACTATGATTTCCCTATAAGAATCCTTCCAAAGAGGATCATCCATCGTAACCACATTTTTATTTGTTATGGCCAGAAACAGAGAGCCATTAGAATGACTTGAAGAAATAGAGGAGTTATGAAAATATCATAATACCATCTAAACTATTTTAAGATGCTTGCCATGTGCCAGAAACTGTGTGAAGCCCTGTAGGACACCATTAAGGCCTTACAATGATGCCAAGAAGTTGACAGCATTACTCTATCCCACAGCTGGGGAGATTAAAGTTCAGAGAGGTTAAGGGGCTTGCCTCATCACTTTGACTCATCCCTGCGTGCCCTCACCCAGAATCACTACAGCCCCACTGCTAGCCCGCCCTGTCTCTTAGGGCCCAATTCCAAATTGCTATGAAGAGAATCTTCTAGGTCCAGCTCATCTCATCCTTTCAAGCCAGGATCACAGGTCAGAACCCCCTGGCCAGTCAGTGCTAATCTGCCCTTGTGGCAACTGCTCTAGTCCAGTCAGTGAGGCCAAAGTGGGGCCCCATGGAGCAGAACGTTGCCACCTAAGCAGCCACAGCAAGGCAGGGAGCCACAGTGGGGTAGGACAGACACCCCGTAAAGCAGAGAGTGGGCAGGGCAAGCAGAGATTAGCTTCTGGGGAGCACACCTGAAGGGCGGAGCATTCCTCATCAGGACCTACTTGGCAGATCCAGGCTCCTCCTCAAGAAGGCACAAGGACTGAGAAACCGCATGATCTGTTGATGAGCCAGTGGCCCAATGACCCAGGAACAGGGCTATTGAGGAGAATCATCACCAGTCCTTTAACCCAAACTCAGCAACTCCATTCTGTTACATCTTTTCATCCATTTACTCAGACCTACAACTGCAAGTCTCCTTCCTGGGCCTCCAAGGCTAATCATGTCTATTTTTCAATTCTTCCCAATAAGTATCTCTGGATTCCATACTTAATCACGAATCCAGGTCTGTATCTCAAGCTGCATCCCTTGAACGTAGAGTGTAGAATAGTACCACAGCCATCGCAACAAATACAGAGCTATGAGGAAGGACTATTAGAACCCCCTTATTGCAGATAAGGAAACTGAGACCATGAGAGGTGAGGGAGCTTGTCCAAGTCACAGTTCAGTAGCAGTAGACCAGCCCTCCCAGCAGATGCTCCTGTGCTCTCAAACACCCACCTGAGAGCTTACTGTGCACAAGTGCTTGGTAGAGTGAGGGACATGGTAGATGAGGCCCTGTCCCCATAGTAAGAGACACAGAGATAAAGTTCTAATTACAAATTGTATGGAACAGGGGTTCACCAAGCAGGCCTGAGGTTGCTCTGCATGGAAAGCCCACTTGCAAGCTTGGGCCTTGGCTGACCTTTGAGGTCTCGGCTCCAGGAGTATCCCTAGTCAACAGTTAGCTGCTAAGGGTGGCTCCCTATACATCCTCTGTTTGTGCAAACAATGCAGTTTATGCACCTGCTTTCCTCCTGGGGGTCTGGAATTTTAGTAGGTGCTAGGCAGAGGATGGACATGTGATCAGGCCTCAGAAAAAATCTTGGGTGCCGAGCCTGTAATGGATTTCCCTGGGCAGAAGCATTACACACATATTGCTGCATTTTTGCTGCTAGGGGAGGTTGTGCTCCGTGTGGCCCTCATCGGAGGGAGAGAGTGTGAGGAAGCCTACATAGAGGCTCCTCCAGATTGTGCTTGTGCCTTCTCCCCTATGACCCAGGTGTGTATCCTTACTCTGTCACTGTTATAAGTCTTAGCCATGGGCACAACTACGTGGTAGGTCCTGTGGGTTCTTTTAGCAAATCTCCAAATGTAGGGAGAGCCAACACACAATCTATGACACCTGCTATGAAGACAGAACACAGGTGACCTGGGAGACAGCACAGCCCAGTTGATATGGGGGCTCTGGAAAGACACCCCACCCCCACCCCATGGGTGTTCTCTTTCAGCAGGCAAAGAGCAGGAGGAACGAGCTCCAGACAGAGGAGGAGGGGCTGAACAAGGTCTACCACGGTGCAGCCCCGTGAACCAGGAGGGCTGGTGAGATCAGAGCCACAGAGACTGCTGGAGTGGCCCTTGGGTCCAGGTGCTAGACTCCATGCCAGGCCTGCTGGCAAGTGACTGACTGCCAGATGTTAGCAGGTGAGACACACAATCAAGTCCTTTTTTTCAAAGATCATTCTGGCTGCCACGTGGACAATAGATCATATAATTTAAGTGGTGGAAGCAGGGAGAGCAGCCAGGAGGCCACTCACCATCCTGGTGACACAGGATGACTCGTAGCCAGGGACTGAAGATGGGCTCAAGGAGCATTTTACAACAGTTGTGGCCCGCTCCCTGTCTCCCCAATACCCTGCACTTAGCCCAGGCCAGGTCCCTGCCTGCCTGAGACCTCGTGTTGAGTCCCCACCCCCCAACAATCCCCTCGGCTTTCGTAACCTGCCAGCACGTGATACAAGGTTACTGGCTGTTGCTTTTCAAAAGTATTGTCCTTTATTCTGACATTTTGTTCTTTCTATAGTTTTTTGAAGGGTGTTACAATATCTTTTCATTATAAAAGCACAAGAGTAATTGATGGGAATAGTGTGTGAGAGTGTGTGCACATGCACAGATACACATGCACATCCTTCCATGGCAAAATAAAGTTGGTAGCCTGCTTTCATTCCTTCCCATCTTAGCCATACTGTAAGAAAAGAAATGGTCTGTGAAATCCAGAGGTCTCTGGTGACCACTTCATTGGGGGCCAAGTCCAAACAGCCCTGCAGGGGGCTCTCCACAACCTATCCCAAACCCACATTTACCTTCCAGCTCCTGTCTTCCTGCTCCCTGCCCTCCATTCCAGCTCCCCAAGGCTGTCCCACCAACCCCTCCTTGCCAGGCTGCCTGAGCCCTCAGCAATCTCCCTCTCCTACCTCCTTCCTCTGACGGATGCCCTACTCCTCCCATTGGACCTTTTTTTTTTTTATTGGAGTTCAGTTTGCCAACATTTAGCATAACACCCAGTGCTCATCCCACCAAGTGCCCCCCTCAGTGCCCATCACCCAGTCACCTCCACCCCCCCCCCCACCCCCCACCCCCCATCCACCTCCCTTTCCATTGGGCCGGTTTAACCTGTCCTGCATTTCTACCTGCTGGGAAACCTCGAACCCTCCCCTCCTCAAGGCTGGGACCCCGACTCTCTGCCCGGCCCTCAGCGTGAGCTGAGACATGCCTGGGCCTGGCCTGGCGGATCGCAGCGGAGTGGGCGGCCTCGGACCCCTCTCTGCTGGCTCTGCCTCATGCTGTCTGGGTTGTAGTTGTCTTGCGCTCGGTTAAAGCCAGGAGAAGCAACGAATTCAAGGCTTTAAAAGCAGTATTCCCAGGCTTTGAACGGTAAGGCAAGCAGTAATCACTCCCCTTTGTTATCTGAGTGCATGATCCTAGAACCAAGAGGCCCCTCGCAGAATTACAGGGAAGTCGGTGCACAGCAATGAGGAGAAGGATACCACGGACCGACTCTACCTCTCACCGAGCTCTCAGAACACAGCTGCAATGATTCTAGGCCAGTAGAAATAGTTCTTTGACATAACTGTAGTTATGCAAGCTATAATAATGATACATTTCCTTAAAAACTCAGATTTCAGGGTATAAATAGATTGCTTTCAGGGGATTAGAAAAAAGCTTCCCACATAGGGAGTACCTGCTCCCCAAAGTATATCTTGGGAGCTCCAATCTTCTCAAGTGCTACGTCATTGTCCTAAGCAAAAAGTTGTAAAAGGTCGGGGGGATGGGCCAAAATAGGGGTAGGAGATTAAGAGGTACAAGCTTCCCGTCGTAAAATAAAGTCACAGGGATGATAAGTAGAGCATAGGGAATATAGTCGATAACGTAATAACACTGTCTGGGGACAGATGGTGACTGCACTTACCGCGATGAGCATTGTGTAATGTTGTGTATGCTGTACACCTGAAACTAACGTAACCTTGTACGCCGACTGTACTTCAGTAAAAATAAATAAATAAGCGAATAATCGAGCCATCAACAAGCCAGCGCCAGGTTGTATGCTGCAGAAATATGGATTGACTTGTAGTAGAGGAGAGAATAAAATAATAGTAAACCATGTAAAACTAAATATTCTTAAATTGTTCTACAGAACTGATGAGGGAGGAAGATATTGCCTTGTAAAAAGAATTTCCATCTAAATAGGAACCACAGGATAGAAAATGAAGAAGTTCATGGGGCATTTGGGTGGGTCAGTCATGTAGGCCTCCAACTCTTGATTTCAGCTCAGGTCATGATCTCAGGGTCATGGGATGGAGCCCCTCATTGGGCTCCCTGTTCAGCAGGAAGCCTCCTTCTCCCCCTCCCTCTGCCCTTCTGCCTGCTGGTGCTCTCTCTCTCTCTCTCACTCACTCTACACTCTGTCTCAAATAAATAAAATATTTTCTAAAAAGTTATGCCAAAATCCACACAAAACAAATGTGCAATTAAATGGATTAACAGAGGATGAACACCTGGAAACAACCTTCACCCTACTCCCTTCCCATCTCCCCACCCTGGGGAAGGGGTAACTCTCTCTAGAAACACAGGCCTCTTTCCTCATTCTGCTCTCTGCCTCAGACCCTGCAGCCAGCCTTGAGCCTGTTGTTTCCACCTCCCACGACCACCCTCTAGTGAATGCTCAGCCCCTCAGGCCTTCAAGCTCTCCTCATTATTGAGCCCTGCAGGCTGCTCAGGGGGGCTCCAGGGCCATGTCTCCCACCTGGATTCAGCCAGTGGGAGACGGGGAGAGGAGAGCAGGGACATGTCTTGGGCATAGTTAGGGGTCAGTGGCAGTAGCCATTTCTTCCATGCTCTTGCTCCCTGAGAACGGGCCTGCTGGGCCCCCAGACTCAGTGATACCACCTTCTCCTTTCCCTCTTCATATGGCTTCCCACCTCCCAACCCGGTTTGCCTCCTCAGCTCCTCTTTGGCTCCTGTAATCGATCTCAGCACCCACCCCACTCTCTGTTGCTGATGGATACGATGGACCCGCACCTCTGCCCACTCTTGGCCTCAAGGGTTGCTTCACTCCCGCCTCTCAAGCAGAGGTAGGTAAACATCCATCTGGTTTGACTGGGACAATGATACTTTGTACACTGGCCCTGAATACTTATTCACAGAAGCCTCATCATCCTCAAAATTATCCTGGTAATTGATGTGCACTTCATTTTCCATATAGCAGCCAGAGGGATCCTTTAAAAATACAAACCAGGTCATGCCACGGCCCCCTGCTCAGAAGCCTCCAAAACACACCCATTAGGATAGCTGCTATTAAACACAGACACAGACACACACACACACACACACACACATACACACAAAAGGAAAGTAACAAGTGTTGGTGAGTATGTGGTAGAGAGTAGAATGGTGGTTGCCAAGGGCTGGGAGAGAGGGGAGTCAGGGTGCAATGGGTACAGTTCCAGTTTTGCAAGATGAAAGAGTTCTGGAAATGGATGGCGGTGATGGTTGCATAACAATGTGAATGCACCTAATGTCACTGTCTTAAATTTGACTAAAATGGTACATTTTATTATGTGTATATTTCATCACAATAATAATAGAAAAAAACTTTCAAAAGGCTTTCATCAAAAATTAAAGAAAATCCAAGAGCAAAACTGAGGCCTGGAGGGCTTGCCTAGCCAAGCATAGTCCTACCCACCCCTCCTGCTGTAGGCCATCCTCATGTCGGTCTCCTCTTCCTGGATCTCACACCTATCACATCTTTCCTCACATCTCTCAGTCTCTGCAGAGACATAGCCTCCTCAGAGAGGCCTTCCTGAATCATCCTCCCCTCTTTCTTGCTTCATTTTTTTCTGAGTTGTATAAGATAAATGATAGGTGTTAAAGGAGTTTAGGGATAGGTGTTGTGGTCAAGGGCAGCTGAGCCTGTCATGGGGATCTCCCCACACATCTCCAGGGTGATCTGGTGGAAAGAAAGAATGAGAGTCAGAGGGAGCAGCTGGGAGGCTGTGGGGCATGTGGTCACTGACCTGCCTCAGTTGAGACTAAAAAAATCACTTAGAACATAACAGACACCACTCTATGGTTTGTCCATCTGGCTTCATGATCTGGTTTCTCCATATAGCCTGCCACAACCTGCTAAATAAACAGCTTTAAGTCCTATAGCCAAAAATGTCCCCCCCTCCTCCCAGTGAGCATGTGTACCCTTATAGGCTCGATTCTTGGAGGAAGGAAAGGGAGAGGGAGAGAAACTGATATCCTAATAAGAAGAGGTCTGGGACATAGACCCAGGAAAGGTTGGAAGGATCTGGATCACAAGGAGCCCATGGCAGCTCTTCAGGAAGCCATGATTTCTGGCAGAAGTGAACATCTGTTCACTACCATTCTCTCTCACACTGGAGTATTGCCATGAGACCACGTACCCTCATTGTCAAGGTCAGGCCAGCCATACCCTCTGAGCTACTCAACTCCGAGGACAATAGGTTTTGATCATCCCCCAACTGACATCTATCAATGTGGTCCTCTGGAGTCAGCCTCCCTTCAGATCTAATGACTAATTTGAACCACAAAGAAAATAAGAGGGGAACCTCGTATTGAGCCAGGTGATGTTTGCTTAACATCCAGAGGTACAAACAGCTCGACTACCAAACACTGAAAAGCAGGCTGAAAAAGAACAATCACAACCACTGCTGCTAAGCCTTCCATTGTGTGCCAGCCACTTTATATCCAGGTTCTCTAAATTGTGTGAAACCTTGGGATGTGAGGATCATCGATGCTTCTTTACAGATGAAGATACCGAGGCTCCCAGGGGCTCATGATCCCGCTTGATTTCTTTCTCCAGGGCCTTTTTTCCTTGCTCTTGCTCATCTACTGGTCTCATGATAAAGGCCACTCTATTAAATCACGTGCCCAACCTGTGGGTTAATCATATCCACTAAAGCCCCAGCGTTGAATATAAAGAGTGACACCCTCCACCCTGCTGCTTTAGAAATACAGATGTTGAGTGTGCTTGGCTGGCATAATCTTGTCAGGTTATTCAGAAACTATTCTGCGTGTCCTCTTGATGTCTGTTTTTGCTTACAAACTGCATACAGTCATTAGGACAAATTATTTTACGGACCCTTGTAAGTAAATGACATATTCCCAGTAATGAGAAGTAATCTGCTGTCATCACTACAATGCAGCGCTCCTCCCTGTGATCTTGGTCTCTTCTTCCTGTCTTAAACTGTTCAGCTATAGAAAGATTCTTCTTCAGCTTCAAAAACAAAAAAATCAAGTTGATATTTTGCCGAATTTGAATAGCAACCAGAAAAGAAGGTCAAGTTTTAAAAGAAGCAACACGGGAGGGGATTGTAATTAAATCTGCTCTGGGCTGGGTACAGATGATTCATTTCAAGTACATAGCATTCTGGAAAGCACGTGACCAAAGGTATTTTTCTAAATAACCTCAAGTGCTAGTCGAGTTATTCTTTAAATTGCATGCCAGCGACATCTCCTAACTGGTATTTCACTTGGCAGGCGTTGAGCCACCGCCACAGCCTGGATTTTCCTGCAGGCAGAGCCCGACCTTGTTTTGACAGTCATTTCTGCTGCTTTCTGCTTCTGCCTGGAAGGATCACATAGTTGCAGAGGTCTGGGGAGGGATGCGCTTCATGGGTTCCAAACTGTCAAAGGTACTGCTAGGGTACAGGGTTCTCTGTGGCCCAAGAAGCTGGCCCAGGGCCCTTGCGGTGAACATTGCAAAGCTTTAGGTTTTCTCCAAACAGTGGCATCAGTGAAATTACATCTCTTCCAGGAAGCTTCCATCAAAACAATTAGGAGGCCCCCAGGCCGCTGTCTTCTGGAAACCTCACTCCAATAACAACAGTTTGCCACCCACCCCACCACTTCCAACATCTAAATAGTTCCCAAAGCTGCAGTCAGTTAAGCACACTGTGACTCTGCTCTTGGGAGAGGCTAGGTCCTGGCATGATGATGTGACCCAAGCTCAGCCCATTAGAGCCCTTTCAAAGCCAGGCTCTCTATCTTGTGATCCACATAAATTGGGAAGCTCACCTCAAGAAGACAGAGAGAATTGATAAAATTTGTAAAGAGGAGGAAGACTCAGGTCAACTCAAGAGAGAGTTCTGATGGTGTTCTGGTCCCCGGTCTCAATTTTCCTTGAAACCCAGCTACCCTTAAATCCTGCAAGACATCAGAATAGCCTTAAAATTAATTTCTAGGAGCCTGGGTGATTCAGTTGATTAAGCATCTGCCTTCAGCCCAACTCCTGATCTCGGGGTCCTGGGATCAAGCCCTAGTCAGGCTACCTGCTCTGGGAGGAGTCTGCTTCTCCCTCTCCCTCTGCCCCTCATCCCTGCTCATGCTTGCGCTCTCTCTCTCTCTCTCTCTCTCTCACTGTCTCCCCCTCCTTGATCAAATAAATAAATACATAATCTGAAAAAAATTTAATTTCCTTTGCCTTCAGACTAGTTCAAGTGGGGCTTCTGTCACATACAACCAATGTCACCTGACTCCCTTCACTCACTGTGAGGTATGGAATCTCTGTAACTGCATTTGGTCTACCTGGATCAGCATCTTGTTTACAGGTGGGCTCACTTTAAGAATGCTTGATTTATTAGAATGCAAGTAATGAAGTCTGAAAAATTAGTAAGTATTAATACCCCTAAAAGAATTACAAAATTTATAAAAACTTACTTGAAGGGATTCTTTCTTTAAAAAAAAAAAAGTTTTTATTTATTTATTTGAGAGCAAGCACGAGAGAGCATGAGCAGAGGAGAGAGAGAGAGGGAGAAGCAGACTCCCTGCTGAGCAGGGAGCCCAATCCCAAGACCTTGCGACCATGACCTGAGCCAAAGGCAGACACCTAACCAACTGAGCTACCCAGGCACCTTGGAAAGGATTCTTTTGATTGCAGTTTGCCTACTACATTAAAAACATCCTTCTGGAAACAAAGTGTCCATCAAAAGGACTAGCAAAATAAGTGTTGATGCACCATATGTGTTAGTTTGTAGGGCCACCATAATAAAATACCATAGTCGAGGTATTCTTAAATAATAGAAATTTATTGTATCATGGTTCTGGAGGCTAGAAGTTCAAGATGAAAGTATTGGCAGGGTTGTTTCTTTCTGAGAGCCACAGGGGAAGGAATTCTTTTAGGCCTGTTCTTGGTTTATAAATGGTCATCTTCTCCCTATACCTCTGAATAACATCCTTCCTCCATGTGTGTCTGTCTCTATGTTCAGTCCTTTTACCAGGACAACAGTTATTTTTGTCCCTAATGATCTCATTTTTACTCCATTATCTCTATAAAGCCCCCATCTCCAAATAAGGTTACATTCTGAAGAAGAACTAGAGGTTAGGACTCCAACCTATTTTTTTGTGTGTTATGGGAGGAGAGGACATAATTCAACCCATAAGCCCACACAATGGAATACTACATAGGCAGGACAAAGAAGGAGGTGTGCCTGCATGTTCCAAGAGTAGAAATCTCCACATGTTATATGAAAAAGCCAGTCTTTACATCTGTATATTCTGATGCCCCTGTGAACTATGCATGTGTGTGAGTGTGTACGCATTGATGTGAACAGTTACATACATAGAGGTGTTATCTTTAATTTATGGAAGACATCAAGAAAAGTTCATGAAGGTTACTGTTTTGAAGAGAGATGTGAAAAAAGGAGAAAGACTCTCACTTTCCATTTGTGCTTTAGGGACTATTTCTGTATTGTCTGAATCTCATGTATGTATAAATACATAAATATGTTTGTGTAAACATATATGTATCTGTATATATGTATACATATATACACACTGTATATATACACCATATATATATACACACTTCCTTTCTTTCTTATACTTTTCTGTATTCTGTTAACCATGTAAGCTATTTCTTGTCTTAAAGATATAAGTTGATTTATACCCAAGTTCTTAGGAATAGGTTTTATATGACAAACACGACCTACATTCTGTGTATCTGTGTGTACTTTTAAGCTCTTAAAAGGTTATGTTTGTTCTTACCCACATTTGTGGTGCTTTGCACAATTGGCTGGGAAATCAAATGTTTTGGAGGCAGAGGTGGAGAGAGTGATGGTGATGATGATGGAGAAGAAAACAAGGTTGGTCATGGCTTGGAGGTTGGCTAGAACCTCTTCCCTGGATAATGAAAGGCTTTTGCTTATATACCAGAGAGTCATCAGGCAAGACCTTGGACACACCGTGAACTTTTACTGCATTCTGTTACCTGTGGTGGTTTTGTAGGTCCAAGAAAAAATGTCCTTGGAAGGAATGAGAAAGTTGGGATCCACTGCCCTACTTTTGCTTTTAGAGCCCTCTCTTTTGACCAGTTTTTAAAAACCCCACTTCCAGAAGAAAAGTAAGCCCTAAGGTTAAATATAAATAATGCCCTTCTCCCTTGTGCACCTAGAATGGTCCTAGATAGGTACTGCTCTTGAGAACACTGAAGAAATAGGCACTCCCCTTGTGTTCTGTAGGGCTTAATTCTCTTGTAGAACTTGGTTGAAATTCTCTTGCAGAACTCTGCTGCCTCCTCTCAGTGACCCCACCCCACATAATTACATATCTTCTACTTCTAAGAAGGAGCCAGGACTCACTGTGGCCAATATAACAAATAACAGCCAGGCCAGACCATCTGGAGAGTTCCAGCCTCATCCAGAAGGTAGGTAGGTACCGCCTGGCACATCAGTTCTGGGACCTAGAATCTAGCCTCTGCTGCCCCAAATGGTAGCCATATGGCTATTTGCACTTAAATTTAAATAAAATTTAAAATCAGTTTCTGAGTCACCCTAGCACGTTTCAAGTTTTGGGTAGTCACCATACTGAACAGCACAGACTGGAAAACATTTCTATCATCAAAGGAAAGCACAGTGGTTGTCATATGGGCCCAGAAATATACCTGGAGGAGGTCCTTGCTCCAAACTCCTCCAGTCCATACAGGGAATACCTGAGAACATGTAAGTGCACACCATGAGATGAGAGCTACACACAACCTATTCAGAAATAAAGCAAACAAGTAGTTCAACAAGTTTTGAAGCTCTAACAAGACCTTTTTTGGTGAAACATAAAATACTTTGGAAGACACGAGTAGAAGGCAAAGATATTCATTCACTCACTGATTCACTCATTCATTCATTTGTTCATTTGTGGAGTTCGGTTGCAAAGGGTTGAGTTAATTATATTCCTCAGTTCATGGAGCATTGCCACCACTGCCTAGATGAGGTGCCACTCTTGTTTATCTTATTAATTCTCTTTCATCACTTTTCCACTAACCTTACATGACCATTCTATTTAAAATGTGTGCATTCTGTGGAGTGCCTGGTAGGTGCAGTCAGTTGAGCATGTGACTCTTGATCTCAGAGTTGTAAGTTCAAGCCCCATGTTGGGTGTAAGATTATGTAAAAATAAAATATTTTTAAAAAAATGTGCATACTTTGTTTGCAGGGGCACCTGAAGGCCAGGCATATTTTGTGTGTTTTGTGTGCATGTGTTCTATGATGGTGTTGTTTCTCTCATTCCGTTTGTTTTTTCACTCATCACTCTATGGTAGAAGATATGTATGGACAGGCCAGTGAAGAACAGAACTTCCCTGAGGATGCAAGGGTGAGTCTGAGAGCAGAAGCAGGTGCCTGAGCTCCACTTCTTTCCATGGTTCTCTTCCACCTGGGACCTAGCCTCCCAGGCACACAACACAAGTGCTCACCTGTCTATGAACATGCGTGGGTTGTTGGGCCAGTGATGATTTAGGTCAGGTTATCGTGTAGCTTTTATCAACCCCCCTTCCCATTTTGGTATTGCTGGTTTCCTCATCTTGGTTTTTTTCCTTCCTGAAGAGAATTGTCCAGGAGTCCCCCAAGCCTGTCCCATGCTATGCCTGTCCCATCCCAGGTTCAGGAACAATCCTCCTAATCCTGCTCTGATTCTGTGACCCAGGCTTTGGAATGGAGTTACTGATTTATATAAGTGGTCAAGCTCCCTGCTTCTGCCACTGACTGGCTCCACTGCAGTCAACTGAATTACTGTTTACCAACATTAGGTGTCCCTACCTGAGAGAAGGTGATATTTCCCTGCTCTGTTGGGCTCAGGCCCTGCTGTGTAACAGTGGCCGGTGAAATGTGAGCAAAAGTGGCATATGTTACTTTGGAGCACAAGCTGTAAAAGCCACCATGCTCTTTGCCAGGTAGTCCTTTTTCCTCTGCTTTGATCTCAGAGTAAAGATGACACAGTAGAGCCACTGCCAACACATGATGGACATGCCACTTGGGTGGAAAATAGACGTTTGTTATTGTAAGGTACTGAGGTTCAGGGCTGTTTGTTACTGCAGCATATCCTTGTCTAGCCTGACTGGTACAACTTCCAAGTCTGAGTTCTTACCTTCACAGCCATGCAAGTGCTATTGCTGCTGCTATTGCTAATAGGTAATGTTCACCGAGCACCTGTTATGCCCCTTATATCAGACTAGGCTCGGCTCTTTGCACACATTGTCATGTTCAGTGCCAGCTCATATTTTATGACCACTTCACAAGTGAGCAAATGAAATATCAGTTTGCTTAAGTAAATTGCCCAAGGTCACAAACATAGCAGAACTGGTTTTGAACATAGATCTGACTCTAGAGCCCATGTTCTTAAAACTATAAGTTATGCTACTCAAATTTCTTTCAAGACTGACAACATATCTTTCTTTCACCAGTTTTCACCATCATCCCAAGGCATCTGATTCACACCTCCTAGCAGCAGCCATGCCTGGGGACCAACCCCTCTTCCAACCCTGCTTTCAGACAACTGTGGGATAGGATACTAGGACTCTTCGGCTCTGCCACCCTGTCCTCCCTGTCATTTCTGCATCTAGGTCTCTCCTCAAGCCCTGTCTTTTCCTGCACTTGCACAACTTCAGCTGGGTTGTCCGGCCGCTGACCAACACCAGCCTTCACACTGCCCCAACTTGTTTCTCTCCCCCAGCTCTCCTTCCTCAACCATCTCCTACATGCGAATAGTTTCCATATTCTGTTCTGTGCTAAGCCCACCTCTTTTCTCTGTGTAGAGTGTCACAGAAATTCCACGAGATTCCATTATTTCAACTATTGTTTCCATGTGAATGCCTCCTAAACTGGCATTCCACCCTGACCTCACTCCTAAGCCCCAGTTTTGCTTTGCTGCCTCCTGGAGTCATTTTTCTGGAGGCATAAGATCAGTATGTCCAAAAGGAAGCTCACACCATACACCCACTCCCTCTCCACTCCTGTCGTCTTCGGTTCTAGTAAGGTTTCTGCATTGTCTCCATTATTGTTCATTCATTTGCCAAGCATCTACTGAGCACGCACATTCTCTGAGCCCAGGGAGAGGCTCTCCTTGGTCCCTCTCCCGTCCCTCACAGCCTGCCTGCCACCAGGTCCTGCTGCATCCAGCCACTGCCTTCAGACCACACCTCCTAATCTTTGATCATTCTGTTCTTTTAAAAGGAATGCTGTCCACATGTGCAAACAAAATAATTTCGGCTCCCCCTTTCAAAAAGTAAAATCTGAAGTCAGAAGCACAAGTCTCTGCTGAAGAAAGAAATTAACTTTAAATTAAAGGGAAATCAGGGATCCCTGGGTGGCGCAGCGGTTTAGCGCCTGCCTTTGGCCCAGGGCGCGATCCTGGAGACCCGGGATCGAATCCCACATCGGGCTCCCGGTGCATGGAGCCTGCTTCTCCCACTGCCTATGTCTCTGCCTCTCTCTCTCTGTGACTATCATAAATAAATAAAAATTAAAAAAAAAAAGAAACTCAAATAGGAAAAAAAAAGGGAAATCATGAGATAAGTCACTTAAACTGAAAGGCGTCTTATTTGTTTGGATGCGGTGCTCTAAAGTTTCTTTAGCTTACTTTTGAGGAAGTCGTATGTACAACCTAGTGATTCACAGAGCTTTGTTTAGCCAAGTAAGCAATTTGAAACAGAGGACTTCAGATCAGATTAAATGCTCTATTCACCATCATGAGTGACAGATTTTCTTCTGTTGTATATTTTTCCCCACTCAACATCAAGTGATAAGGACTATCTCACTAGCAAACTGTTCTTTATGACCCCATGTTTACCTGCCTGAATCAGAAATCCTATTGCTATAGGTGTAAAAATTCATGAGACATGTTTTAGTTAACCATGAAAAGTCATAAAAGGCAATTTACTAATTTTTTTCTCTTCCCCTATACCTGAACTTAAAACAAACCTACTGCATATTTTTTTTCTTTTTCTTGCCTAGGGCTAATACCGTTATCCTTTTGTTTGCTAAAATCTTCAATTTGATTTCCAACATTTGAAACTGCCCCTTTGCTCTCTTCACTGTGCTTGGGCACAACTAAAAGCCCCCTTGCTGTTGTCATGGGCAGAATGGTGTCCCCTAAAAAGATATGTGGAAGCACTAACTCCCAGTACCTGTGAATGTGACCTCGTTTGGGAGGGTCATTGCAGTTGTAATCAAGTTAAAATGAAGTCATGCTGGATTAGGATGGGCCTAATCCAGAGACTGGTGTCTTTATGCAAGAAGAGAGTGATTTGGACACAGAGACACTGGAGAAAATGCCAGAAGACAGCAGAGGCAGAGATTGAGCCGATGCTTCTACAAACAAAAGAGCTCCAAGGATTGCTGGCAGCCACCAGAAGCTGGAAGGAGCAAGGAAGGATCCTCTGCAAGTGTATCAGAGGGAACATGGCCCTGTTGACACCTCAGTTGTGGACCTTGGGCCCCCAGAACTGTGAGAGAACCAGTCTGCTGTTTTCAGCTCCCTTCCCCCACCTCCCTTGTGCTAATTTACTATAACAGCTCTGGGAAACTCACACCGGTAGTTGATTAACTAATACACTAACCTAATGTGCCACACAAAGGGTTCTTAGACACTTCCACCCACCCTGCCCCAGCTCTCCAAATCCCACCTGACTTTCCAGACTCCGCATAAGACCTGCCTGTCTCCTGGCAGTCGCCCAAGTTTGCTTTGCGTTCTGGGCAATCAGGGATTTGTCAACTTGAGTCATTTCCCCAGATGCCTCAAACAGATGAGAACGGTGATCCTCTGTTTCTGCCACCTTTCCTGGGCAGTGGGAAAAGATACACCCTCCTCCTGACCGCCACCCGGGGGTGGGGACCACGCCCCAGGGCCAGCAAGCAGCATTTTGCACCGGGCCGAGCTGTCCGGTGGCCTTCCTTTTGACCGGCTTCCCCAGGGGGCCTCGGAGCCTGCGGTTCTAGTGTCCATCTCTCCCGTGGAACAATGCCATGGCCTCCTCAGGAGCAGAGAGGAGCGGGGTGGAGTGGAGGGTCAGGGGAGAATCCTTGCAGAAGGGTAGGGGAATGTGGCATGGGGGAGCCAGCCACTGCTGGGCACACCTCCCTCGGGGCACAGCACGGTGGGCCAGGATGTCAGGGTGATGACTGAGGGACAGGGAACCCTTGGTAATGGTCGGGGGGAAACATTCTGCATCTCACACTGTGTTCACTGTTTTTCTCTCACTTGCATTAATACAATCCACTCCTGGCCTGCAACCATCATTATTGAAATACAGAGTGCTGGGATGCAGAGCAGAGGAGAGAGAAGGAGTCCGAGTCTAAGTACTCTGAGCTTTAGAGATTGTCGCTTGAAAATGATCATCGACCTGCTTTCTGCCTCCCGAAACTGTGCGGGCGAAACCAGACACCACAGGTGAAAAACGCTTCGTAGGTGTAGGATGCTCTACGCAGGTTCGCGGTTATTTATGATCAGTGTTGCCATCCATCTGTTAATTAGCTGAAGCTCCTCAAAAGCAGGAATAGTTTGCTAGGGGCGCAGTGCAGGGCCTGGCATTCATACGGAGGATGCTGCACAAATGAGTGAATTTGGCTCAAGGATCAACTTCTCCAACTCCCATCACACAGCCTCTCACCATGCCCCCCAGCTGAACCTTCTCTTTCTGCACTTGGCCCCTCTCCTAGGAGCTTGGCCCTTCTCGGGAGCCTTTGTCCTAGCTAACGTCCGGCCCTCTGAGGACAGCAATACAGGATGTAGATCCACCCAGGGCCACCCACCCGCTAGCAGACCTTGGGCAAACCTCACTGTCCTCTTCTTCATTTTATTCACCCATTCCATGAGGGGACAGGCAGGAATCCCAGCCCAGGTTGAGGGCTGGCGTAGGCAATGTCAGGGAATATTCATTCTCCCAGACAGATGCTTCATAGCGTCTGACCTCGTCGTGGGCCAATCAGTGTTTGCAAGTTCCCTGGAGCGTCGACTCTCTATAGGCATCTTGCCAATTGGCCCCATGTGGCAAATAAAAAGCATGTGTGCAATCCTGGCCTGATTCTTCCAGCTACCCTGGCTTTGTTAAGGTAGAACAATGGAATAACAATGCCAAGTTGTAAGATCTCAATTGAAAAATGCAACATCTTACCAGCCACGCACTGTAGTTGAATTAACGCATATGAATTTATGTAAAAATGTATAAAATCTGCATGATCCCTTCCCACAGGTGCGCACACACATGTACATATATCCCTCACCTCACCTCCATTCACTCTTGTTCATATCTTTGTGCCAGGAGAATTGGATACGTGGGAAGAGAACCTCCAACTCAAGAGTCACAAGACCAGAGTTGGGCTCTGTGCTGCTCTGCTCCTTTAAACACGTCACTCTACCTCTCTGGGCTTCAGTTTCCACCTATAAAGTCCATCTATAAACCTATGAATTTCCATCTATATGTTGACAGTAATCAGATCTAACTCACAGGATGGTTATATATGTATTACAGATGCAAAAGCGTAGTAAAAATATATCACCACTATCATTTGTCTCTTTTAAACATATTCATAATTCTTTAAAACCTGGTGATTTTTTTAAACCCTGTTGATTTTTATGAAAATAAAGATAAGTAAAGAAACCATGGAAAATAAGTAAAGAAACCATGAAAGGAAGAGCTATACCATCACAATATGGCTCTCTCAAGCTCTACATGGAAACAAACAAGACGATCTCGTATGTTCTACTTGAGACCCTGAGGCGGCACAAACAAGGCTCCAGCTTGGAGGAGCAGCAGCTGCTACCTCCCCAGAGCCAAGACCACACAGAGGAAGACCTGGGCACAGGGAAGGAGGAGAAAATGAAGAGAAGGGCACTCCAGAAGCCTCCAGATTCCTTGGGAAGGGGAGAAAGGCCCTCTCCAGACAGAAGACTCTACGGCCGAGCTGTCCTCTACCTCCCTGCAGCACTGCTTGTGAGGTCGGCCTGCAAGGACACTGGGTGGCTAGGGAGGCGCTGGGCTGGTTAGACTCCTTCAGGCCTGCCGTGACCACTGACCGATCTCGGCTTCTCCACCAACCAGTTTATACTGAGCTCTCCAAACGAGGGTCTATGTGCTGCCAAACGGAGCTGAAAGTTGTTTCATTTGGCTCATCCCCCCCTTCCCGCCCACCCGCCCCACTGTATTCTGGTCTGTTTCACAAGTGGTAGCTACTCAACCTCCATCCCTACCCTATTCTAAGCGCGTCTCCCTGCAGGGAAGGAGCTGGAAAGCAACAGTTTACATATCCCACGCTCGTTGGCAGCCGGGCTTCGGGGTGAGACTTGGTACCTCCACATCAGATGGGGGCGCAGGCACTCGGATTCTGAATGGAGGTACGCGGAGAGAAGGTACACCCACTTGCAAGTACCAGGCGAGGCAAAGGTGGCCTGGCTCTGGCTGAGGCAGCATCTCCCTGGCCAGGAGAAAGGCATCCGCCTCCTCGGCAGCCCGACCCTGCGGTGTGATTTTGGACATTCTTCCTGGGAGATTATTGTGTAGCCTTTCTGCGTCTGTCCCCAAATTCTGAAGGCAAGTTTTATCCCTATGTAAATATTGTTCTGCTTCAACGGAGTAGGTTCTGTTATCTAGAGAGAGCCTGGACCAAGGCAGTCAGTCACATTTTGCTGTTCCCTGAGATAAAACACACCCTTCGGCGTGCCAGGGAAGTTCTTGCTTAGAGAACCATCCTAGGAATGTTTCCGTGAAAGCGATTTTCTTATAACCTGGGCATCAGCAGGTTGATACATTGACATGTCTAGTGCCCAATGTAAATAAATATAACCAAACCCTAAAAAAAAAAAAAAAATTTAAAAAGCATCATTTTGCCTCAGCCCTCAAGCCCTCCAGAGTTTAACTGGTGGAGACAAATAGGGAAGCAAAGATCACCGAAGGGAAGGGTTGCACAAAAGTGACATCTGAAAAGGCAGGTTTTCATTTACCTTTTACCTTAGGTAGTCATCCAGGCTCTGACACATGTATCGTCACTGCCTTTTACAAATGAAAACTCACAATCCTAATGGGGAGGAGGTTGCAAATCATTTCAGGCATTCATGTCAAACATCATCCGCATTTGGGTTGTTTCCAGAGCTAATACCGTTCTTAGGATCATCTGTATTATTTCTATTAGGTCCATAAATATAACTCCTCCTATGAATACTACCCACGGGAGGGGAAAAAAAACAAGTGATACTAAATAATTTTGGTAAGATTCTTCTTTGATATTTTTAGGAAAAGACATTTTGAATTTTTAAGTTGTGTGAGACAGCCTGTTGTCGGGCAGGGAAGAGAGCCTGTTTGCATGAGAGTCATCTCTGCATGGAAAACAGGGTTTCTATCCCGGGCCTGGCTGCATCTACCCTGGCAACGCTGACGCACAGAATGTTATTGGAATTGGAAAAGGTAACTTGGGGAAACTCAGTGCTGGCGTCTCTGAACCACGAGAATGACAGGCCCATTGGGTGCCCTTGCATCCATGTCCTCGGCTCCCCAGGAACCCAAAGCCGCATTCGAAGAGACGAGGTAACCATGGGGTTGGGCACAGAGACATGTCTTTTCAATATGAATAAAGAGGAAAGAAATAATGGCTTCCTCTCTGAAAACTTAACTGGTCTTATGGATTGAAAACTGGACCAAATTCTGCTGACCGTTAGGAATTTCATCTTAAAAATTGCCAAGCCACTAACAATCATAACAGAAAATTACCATATGGAAAAGTTATCAACATGTCCTTTTTGGAAGCAGAAAATCACTGCAATGTTTTTAAGTATCAAAAAAAAAAAAACCCATTCAACATGTTTCTGGGCATTTTTCCTCCCATTGGGGTGAGAACAGCATTCCCATTAACAGCAGAGTGAACTATTCATGTTCTCAGAAGTGGCAATGGGCTAATTGCAGATGAAGGACATAAATTCTGCTCAAGAGCCCAGGCACGGCTCCCACGCCCACGCAGCGGCCCGCTCCTTTGGTTCAGGCACTCGGATGGAAGCATTACTTTTTTATTCCGGAAGCCCTAGTGGGTAGTCCAGGCCCCACACACGAAGGGTCTGGATAACTATTATTTTCCAGCACTTACTGCAACCTTCTCCTCGATCCAACTGTGAGGGAGTGGGAGGTGCAGGCAGTTGTAGGGTGTGTGTCAGGATTTGAGTCGAACTTTATTTATTTGTTTTAATTGGCCTTTTTCTCCTCTTTCTATGGCTACAGCACCCTGCAGGTTGCTTTGATCTATCTTTGCAGCTATCATAGATTGAGAGTCAAAGTGTGCTACTGAGGGATGTCAGTCAGAAGAGCGATGCTGGCTGTGATGACAGGCCGGCTGATGAAGGCACAGCCCCCGGGCCCCACCCTCTACGCAGAATCCCAGCGAACAGGTGGGTGTTCCAGCATCTCTGTGGGGATGTGGCCGTGACAGCCAGGGGCCGCAGCTCTGCACCTCTTGTTCCTGCATGAGTCCCCATTTCAGTTGTGTGGAAATGAACGTGTGCAAGATCCCCCTGTTCTTCCCCCCTCGGGGCTACAAATATATCTGGGAGAGAGGGGTGTGGGGCAGATCTGGAGGCCAAAGCCACAGTGGGGGTCCAAGCGGAAAAGCTCTTCCACTGGTAGCTCAGAGCAGACAGCAGATAACTGATGTCTGCTGGCAAAGTCCTGCCCCAAAAGTGAGTGTCTCAACCCCAGGTACCAGCTGGGGGCTGCTGTGCTGGGAGCCAAGAACAAAGCCTGAACAAGAACACCACTTCCCGGGGCCAGGAAATCCTGTCTTCCCTGCAGCCCACACAAACTTCTGCCGTTCTAGGTCAGTGATTCCTTAACCGTAGTGCTCAAGGATTCTCTGAGCTTGAAACAGGCAGCTCTTGCCCTTTATTTCTTTCTGGTGAGAATTCAGCATCTATTTTATGGGGGGACAAAAGGAGAAAGGGGGAGAGGAGGGGTAGGAAGAAGAAAGAAAAAGAGAAAAAAAAAAGGAAGAAGAAAGAAATGAAATGAAATGCAAACATTTGCTGCTGTTATAGGAATATTAAACATACGTCCCCAGGATGAAACCACTGTCTTCTGGGATAAGAGCCAGAAGTCATTCCCTTCTCAGAGCTCTTCTTGACATCTCATTCCAGAGAAACATCCAACCCTACTCCCTGCTTCCCCTAGCCACTAGCACCTGTCCCCTGCTTCATCACAGGTTGAGTCCCCTGCGCACTTTAGCTGTGGACCAGCAGTGACTCCTCTAGTCCCGTCACTTCCGAGCAGATGGAAGAATTCACATCTCTCTGCCCACAGCAATCCAAGGAGACTGCCACAAAGAAATCAAGGAAACTAAAAGACAGTGTTCAGCATTGATTTTAAAAATATGTGTGCCACTAGGATGGCTATTATTAAAAACAACAACAACAAGTGTTGATGAGGATGTGGAGAAATGAGAGCCCTTGCACATGGCTGGTGGGAATGTAAAATGGTACAGCCTCTGTGGAAAACAGGATGGCAGCTCCTCAAAAAACTAACCTTAGCATTGCCAGATGATCCAGCGATCCCACTTTGGGGTTTGTACTCAAAAGAAGGGAAAACAAGGTCACAAAGAGATACTTGTACATCTGGGTTCATAGCAGCATTCTTCACAACAGCCAAAAGGTGAAAGCAACCCAAGTGTCCATTGATGGATGAATGGATAAGTAAAATATAGTCTATCCATACAATGGAATATTATTCAGCTCTAAAAAGGAAAGAATTTTGGACACATGCTACAACTTGGATGAACCATGAAGACATTATGATAAGTGAAATAAGCCAGCCACAAGAGGATGAATACTGTGTGATTTCACTTATACAAGACAGCTAAGATTGTCAGGATAGACCGGTGGATACCAGGAGCCAGGGGGAGGGAGGGAGAAGGAGTTGTTCAATGACGACAGAGTTTCAGTTCGGGAAGATGGAAAGCATTCTGGAGCTAGATGGTGGTGATGGTTGCACATTAATGCCACTGAACTGTACACTTAAAAATGGTTAAATTGGTATGCTCTGTGTTATGCATGTTTTACCATAATAAGAAAATATGTATAAATGGATATATGCAACTGCTTGAAGCCCTTTGCATTTGGATTTGGGTGGCTGAGAAATCTTTAGCTGGGTCACTGAGCAGGAGGAATGGAAGAAAGCAGGAAACCAGAGGCCTGACAACCAGCCCAGGGGGCCACCCCCCACAGACAGAGCATAAAGGAAGAATTTCCCCACCCTCTCTTTATAGACTCAGGGAAGTTAAGTCACTACCCAGATGAGCCAGGTACTAAGTGATGATATGGTGACAATAGGACCTGAAGCCAGGCTGGCTTGCTTCTAAAGCTCTTGATCCTGCCATAGGCTATACTTGTCCCCTCCTGCAAAATAGATCACCTCTTCTGAATCTTCTTGCAAAAAGTACCCCGTCTTCGACATTTGCATCATCTCCCTAAGGGCTTCCTGAGTTCAACTGCATTTTTACTGAATCAGTAGTCTGTGTGACTACAGGCCCCAAGCTGTGCAGTGCACAACCTGCACAGCTGAATGCCAGACCTTTTGTTAACATTGTACGATACTTAAGAAAAGTAATAGAATAGTTCAGCAACATGTTAACAGGATTCCTTTACTGCAGAAACTTCTCTGGTAGAAAACAGGACCTGTTTTAAATGGCTTAGACTTAGGACAGGCAAGCTTGGATGACAAGGGTCAGGAGGAAGGTTTGAGGAGATGCCCGAACAAGCAATGCCACTGTGCATGTCTACACAGATGTGCTGCACAGTAATGGAATGCTCCTTGGCATCCATGCATACATTTAGATTTGGCATGAAATGATTCAAGTGGCCTCTTGTGCCCCTTTGTCCTACTCACACCCTCCATTTGCTTTTCTTTTACTCAATAATAAAAGCAGAATTTAAGTGCTGCTTCAGGGATGTGTGACTGCATTCATTGGATCTCAACACAATCTCCAAAAATTCACAATCTGCCTCTATCCAAATCCTAGCATTAGCAAATCTGCACCTGGATGGCCTCCACGATGCCAAATGACCCTAGCAGTGACCTCTGTGGAATCAGACATGAAAGGGACATTGGACCACAGCTCCTCTTAAAAGGATAATGAACCTCCCTGGAGACAAATAAAGGAATAGATGTCATGCAGAGGTTCATGGGCTGGAAGGATCAGGTGGGCTGATGCTCTCAACGCCCACCCCCCCCCCCCAACTACAGGGGCCTGAGAGGAGAAAGGAGTGAGCAGTCTGGGGTAGGGAAGTTGTCCCTGGGGGAATCAGGGAGCAGAACTTAAAAGGGGTGGGAGGGGGCAGTGGAGACTAAGCCAGGCAGACCTCATGATACCTCCCGGTCTACTGAGTACGTAGTGGATGACACTGAGAGTATCACTTAGCCTCCCTGAGCCAGTTTCCTCATTAAAAAAAATGGAGCAATATGTGCCTTTGGAGGTTGTTCAGTGAGCATTCAGTGAAAATGTACGTAATCCCAGCACATCATAAGAACTCAGTAGTTCCTAAAACGAGCTCCAGGTCTCCTTCACTCAGACAATAATCATGTGTGCAGTACTCAGGTCTGTGTACTGAGTACTGTGCTACAGAGGGAGTATAGCCCGCTACGCGTCTGCCCCCGAGAATGCTGGAAGAGCGTGTTTAAACTGAACAAACCCTAGAATCCTAGCTCAGTGTCTGGGATATAAAATGTAAGCTCTGGTCCACTCAGAAGGCCCTGGAGAACACTGACTATTTCCCTCATCTTCCAACAGGGCATTGACTTATACACAAAGTGTCCTTTCTAACTGGTTCAGGAAAGCTAAAATGGTCAATACTTTTTTTTTTTTTTTAAAGGAAGTTGTTAAATAAAATGTTTCACTTCGAGACATAGTATAGCTTACAACCCAAAGCACATGAGGTTTAATTTAAGACCAGACATTTAAGTAGAAGGTACAGCAGGGAAAGGCTGTGAATTTTGCATGTGTTGGATGCCACTCTCCCACTGCTTAAGTTAGGACTCAGGAAGTTCCCTTTGCCAAGTAGGCAAATGGGGTATATGAGGCTGGAGTCACCCACCAGGGGGCCAGTGGCTGATGGGGTGGACTGGACTCAGAGTCATGAGGCTGTGTGGTAGTCACAGGGGGAGATGTGAGGTCCAAGCCCTGCAAGCAGAGTTGGTTTCTGTTCCTACATCCAAAATAACCTTACATTGATACACCAGCTTTAAGGTATGATGCCATATAAATTGAAGAAAGAATACATTCAATTATGCAATTATATGTAGAAAATGATGCATCCATAAAATATACATATGCATATACAGATATGTATGTGTATAGAGAGAGACAGAGGCATAACAGTGAGGAAGGAAAGATCACTTCTGGCAGAAGGATGCTGGGGCAACTTCTTGAGAGTGGTAACATATGAGCAAGGCTCTGCGGGGGTTGGGGGAGAGGATTTCAGCAGACAGAGCTGGAAGGGAAAAGCAAAAGCAAAAATTTGATGTTGGGATAGTGTAAGTCCCATACAAGGAATGCACGGTAGGAGTCAAGGAAAATAGACCAGAAAGCTAGGTTATGGTCAGATTAAGATGGATCCTGAGAATGCCAAGGAGTGTGAATTTGGTTTGGTGACCACTGGAAAAGCTCCTAAGTTGAGACCAGGGTAGTTATAGAGTCAGAGCCAAGGGATAGCATAGCTACCGGCAGGGTTTCTAATCACTCTCAGGGAGTCATGGGGGAGCAGCAGGGCTGTGAAGGGGCAGTCAGGAGGCTCAGGATGGTGGCCATTTACCAGTCAGCACAGAAACATTTTAGTATGTCAACCACTGGTGTGGCTATACCAGTAGTGTACACTGGCTTAGTATCAGGCCTGTCAAGGGGCTCTCTAAACCCACTGCCTTGGGCATATGTTTCAATTTCCCCACGATGACCTGTTTCATTAATGCATGGAAGCCTTTCTTTCCAGGCCCTTGGGTTTCATCTTCTTTTGTTCAACTCCCTTGTGAAATCCACTTAATGAAGTTCATAGCAGGGAGTTGTGAAGTCCTTCCTTACATTGCAACTCTGCGTTCTTTTGCTTCCACAGTTCATATCCTGTGGTTAGGTATGGCCAGTTAGAATGCTAGTGACCATCTCTAGTTACGGCTGAACTGCAGAAGAGAGAGACCATGGAATGGGAAGGAAGGGATGAGTGCAAGCAACATTAGGAAGCAAGGATCCAATAGGATTCAGTCACTGAATGACAAGGGAAGATGAGATAGAGAGAGTTCAGAGTTCAGCTATTAAGCTCAGGTAACTGGAAGAAAAGTAGCAGCATTAATAGGATTAGGAAAGATGGGAGAATGAGCTGGGGTGAGGGAAAAGGGAGGAGGGATTAGATTTGATTTAATTTAAATCAAATTAGTTTTAAACAAGTTAAGTTGGAGGCATCCAAATGGAAATACCAGCAGGCAGTTGGGAATGTGGAAGAGAGGTGGGAGAAGCTGTCAGAACCAGAGATAAAGATTTGAAAGACGTTGGAATGAAAACCAAAGGACTAGATTTGTGCAGGAAAGAAGGAGCCAAGCAAGAGGCTGAAGATAGTATCTGGGGGACCTGCTCACTTAGGACATAGCAGGAAGGAGTGAAGGAAGAAGGAAAGGGGAAGGGTATGGTAAGGAGAGGAGGTAGGTCAGGGCCTTGGCATGATGGAAGCATGATGCTGAATGAATGAATGAGGCTCCAAAAGGGAAGAACTGGGCAGATATAATACTGTTAGTGGGGTTTTTTTTTCTCGTTTTTTTGTTGATGTCACCCGGGCATAACCGACATATAATTAACCCATCCGTAGTACACTATTCAATGGTTTCTAGTGTGTTCCCAGAGTTATACAGTCATCACTACAACCAATTTTAGAGCATTTTCATCACTCCAAAAAACCCTGTACTCTATCCATCACATCCAAACCACCATGCTCCCCATTGTAGGCAACTATAATCTACTTTCTGGGCTTCATATCTTCAGTTACTGGTCTTTTTTGACTGCCTTCTTTCATTCACATGATGCTTTCAAAGTTCAACCATGTGGTAGCATGTAGCAGCACTTCATTCCTTGTTATGGCCAAATAATATTCCATAGTGTGAATATGTCCCATTTTGTGTAGTCCATTCATCAGTTGATGGACATTGGTGTTGTTCCCGATTTTGGACTCTCATGAATCATGCCACTATAAACATTCACATACAAGCTTTTGTGTGCACATTTGCTTTCATTTCTCTTGGATATATACTTAGCAGTGGAATTGCTGGATCGAATGGTAACTCTATTTTTTACTTTTATAAGGAACTGCTGGTCTGTTTTCCAAAGTGACTGCATCATTTTACATTCCCACCCACCAGCAGTATATGAGGGTTCCAATTTCTCCACATCCTCACCAACACTTGTTATTTTCATTTTTTTGTCTTGCTTTTTTTTTTTTTTTTTAACTCTAGCCAGCCTAGTGAACGTGGTAAGACATCTCGTGGTGGCTTTAATTTGCATTTTCTTAATGACTCCTTATGTTAAGTATCTTTTTGTGTGCTTTTTGGTCATGCATATATCTTCTTTGGGGAAGAATCTATTCAGATCCTTTGCCTATTTTAAAAAGATTTTATTTATTTATCTATTTATTTATTTATAATTTATTTGAGATTGAGAGAGCACAAACAGGGGGAGTGACAAAGGAAGATGGGAAGCAGGCTCTCAGCTGAGCAGGGAGCCTGAGGCAGGGCTCCATCCCAGGACTCTGGCATCATGACCTGAGCCAAAGGCAGATGCTTAACTGAGTAAGCCACCCGGGGTGCCCCTCCTTTGCCTTTTTAAAAAAATTGGTTTACTTGTCTTCTATTATTGAGTTGTAAGAATTCTTTATATACTCCAGATAGAAGTCCCTTACCAGATATAGGACTTGCAAATATTTTCCCCCATTCTGTGGGGTGTGTTTTCACTTTTTTGAAAGTGTCATCACAAATTTTTACTTTTGATGAAGTCCAGTTGATCTATTTCCCCCCTTTGGTTGCTTGTGCTTTTGGTGTCATATTTAAGAACCATTTGCCAAATCCAAGGTCATGATGATTTACCCCTGTTTTCTTCTAAGAATTTTATAGTTTTAACTTTTACCTTTATGCATTTGATCCATTTTAAGTTAATATTTTATATAGTGTGAGGTAGGGGTCCAACTTCATCTTTTGGTGTGTCTCAGTACCATCTGCTGAAAAGGCTGTTCTTTCCTTCACTGAATTGTCTTGGCATCCTCCTTAAAATCAGTTGACCATAGATGTGAGAGTTTATTTATAAGCTCTCATTTCTATTTTCTTAATGTTTTATGCTTGTCATCCATGTACTATTCTAATATTTGTATTTTTATGTTAGAGTACAAATGACCTGTTGACCAAGGTCAGTGTCATTTTCCTTAGACTACTAGCTACCCGGCAAACAATGCTGACCAAACCCACCTTGTGGCCTTTTAACTTAATGTCCATCTCTGCCAGCTTCCTCTTATGTGAAGGCCACAGTTAGGCCAACTGGCTCCCCACACAGCTGAAATCACCAGATTTTGGCTCAGTGCTATCATTTGCCCTTGGCCAACGTAGACTCTGATGAAGAGAGAAATGAGAACAAGTTAAAAGATAGGATGATAATATTTTATAGCAGTTCATTTCCATGGAGCAGGGCAAGTGGGGAGTAGGGGAGAGAGATGGAGAGCAAGAGAGAGGAAAAAGGACTAGAAGGCACTGAGAAGAGGAGAAGGAATAAAAGGACAATGGGGAGAAGAATTGAGGAAGGTAGCTTATCAAAGTTCTTATCAATCACTTGTCTGAGTGTGCCCACAAGTCAGCATCAGTGTGAGGTAGTCAAGGTGCAGACTTGGGCAGCAGAAAGATTAACGTCTCAAGAAAAAAAAGAAAAAGAAAGACTCATGTCTCCATCCTTACTCTGCTCCCTGCTAGCAGTGAGAGCTGTACAAGTACTTTAACACCATTAGGCCCCCTATTCCAAGATCTGTCTGTCGAAGGGGATAGTAGGAAACTGCCTTTGGAGGGAGCCTGCAAAGATAAAACAAATTCCTGCATGCTTGCTCTTAGCCTAGGACCTGGCACAGGAGGAGCAATAGCATTAGCTCAAATCATATGAAAGTTGAAGTACCTCCAACCTACCTCATCACCAACTGTCTAAATCAGTGGTTTTCAAACATAAGTATATTAGAATCTCCTGAAAGGCCTGTTAACAGGTTGCTAGTGCTCATCTCTAGAGTTTCTGATTCAGCAGGTCTGGGTGGGGCTTGACAATTTTCAGTTCTAAGAGGTATCCCGGTGATGCCAATGCTGAGGCCTGAGGAACACACACTGAAAACCACTGGTCTGAATTTTTGAGGGTCAAGAAAACAAAATGCCACCCATTGGCATCTATAATTCTCAAGTGAAAAG
Source organism: Canis lupus familiaris (assembly GCF_011100685.1). Lineage (NCBI taxonomy): Eukaryota > Metazoa > Chordata > Mammalia > Carnivora > Canidae > Canis > Canis lupus. The sequence goes on along the minus strand of NC_049231.1, from coordinate 43,067,317 downwards.
GCTTTAAAAAAAAGGCCCTGGTAATCAGTCCCAGACATAGACCCTGTGAACCATTTGAACCTCACTAATATCATCAAAAGGAAAAGTGACTTTAATTACAAATTTCTGGAATGTAAGAATACAGTCAAGCCCAGTTGCTATTATGAAAGAATCTCTTTCACTTGAAGGATAACCCCTCATTTGCTTCGAAAGGAAGAATGCTGCAGTGATAAGTAGCAGCACATGTGTGCTAAAAACATCAAGACAAGTTGTCTGGATTATAGAATCACGTTCACTGTCAATGAAAGTGTTACCCTGGAGCCATTGAGAAAAGCTTCTTTATCACCCAAACCTCACAACAAAGCATGCTAATAAAATAATGCTTGCCGATATGGGAAATGCGTAGTCTGTTGCCTTCTTGGGAGGAGCTATAAATAGCTCCTTGGAAAATGTTTTTCCATAATTAGCTTTTCACTTCAAGTGAACTATGTGTGATGAATTTCATATCACTAAATGTTCTTCCTGGGCAAAGTACACAGTAGGTTATGCATTTGCTAGTCTAGAAACAACTAATCAAATAGCATTTGAGCAGAAGTCCGAGAGCTCAAAAAAAAAAAAAAAAAAAGAGAGAGAGAATTGGAAACCACTTTGGGGATGCCTATTTGGGGTCCATGTGCTCTTACTAACAGACACATGTAGACACAGTAAATTGCCTCTTCTTAGCTGTTACAGGGGACATGAGCTGAGAACAGCCAAAGACAATGGCCACTTGTGTGTCACCCCAGCTGTCTTTCTGCCCTGTGCTAGAAGCATGCTTCTCGCATTCACTGGAGAGGCGCATGTCTCAACAGCTTGCCTCCTGTGCCTTCGTGAATGCAGCTAGGAGCAAACACCTTACAGAGCTGACGTGATTTCTTCTACACTGTATGTGTTTTCACTCTGACTCGAAAATTGCTTTCAAATCCTCTCAACTAATTGCAGGAGCTGAAAAAACCCCTCCCATCTTTCTGGCAAATTTACAGCTCACCCACATTTGCATCCCTGGAACCTTCCCCTCCACCCCCAGCTCCCAGAACCCCGTACACAAAAGACTTCCATTCCAGTTTTCTAGTGCAGGGAGTGCACAACACCAGTGTTTCTTCCACATTCCACAGGCTCACCCAAGATGGCTGTTAGTTTAAGGTGGAGTGGTTTGAATACTTCCTTGGAGCACTCACAATCTGAGCTGAGTATTGCTCCCCCCCCCAAAAAAATAATCTGGTTCCAATGAGAAAGACTAACACCCCCAGCTACTACATTAACCAGAAGCGTGACCAGAGATATGAGCTTCCTCCCTGGGTGGAAGGTGGGGGGGTGCTGCACTGGTCCCACTCTCATGGGCCAAGAGGGGCGCATGACCAGCGCCCAGACTTTCCTTTTCTCTGCAGGAGCTGGTTCCCTTTCCCAACCCTGTAGCCTAGAGCTGGTTTGAACATAACATATATTTACAAAAGGACACTCCCATTCCACTATCACTAAAGTCCAAACAGTGCCCTTGGCGGGGTGCCAATAAGCCAATAACACGCATATTGACCCACTGACTTTATTTCCTTCTATGAATTGTCAGGACCAAGCGTTGCTCTTTTGCCAACTCCAATTCTTCATCCTGGAGTGCTATTTCGAGCACTTGGAAGATAGCCACCTCAGAACGGAATAAAGATATTAGTAACTGGGGTACTGAGAGGGCCAGAGAAAATGGAGACAAGAAGTATGAGGACATGGCAGGCCATATGCTTTAGCATCAGTTCTTATCCAGCAAGAGCACAGGAAAGTGAAGGATGCCTCCCATGCCTCTGCTGCCTCCAATAGCTTTGTGTCAGCATCAGGCACAGCTGAGGGCTGGAGTGGGCGGGAGGGAGCATGGACTTGGCAGTCTTTGAGGATCAGACCCTGCTCTGCCATGTATTTGCCAAGTGACTGAGGGCACCTTGAGCCTCCCTCAATCAGATTCCCTGTTACCTGGAAATCATAAATCTTTTTTTTTTTTTTTTTTTTTTTTTTTTTTTTTTTACAGGGCGGTACAAAGATAAGATGAGGTAATGCAAATAGCTGGCACGTAAATATTAGATGAATGTTACCTTCTAGTACTGCAAACATGATTTACTAAAATACCATTTTTTAAAAAAAAAAAAAACCTCTTATGCAGACAATGGAATGTTATTCAGTGCTAAAAAGAGATGAGCTATGGAGCCATAAAAAGACATGGAGGAAACTCAACTGCTTCTTACTAAGTGAAAGAAGCCAATCTGAAAGGCTGCCTACTATGTGACTATATGACATTCTGGAAAAGGCAAAACTATGGAGACAGTAAGGAGATCAGTAACTGGCAGGGGAGGATCAGTGGGGAGGATGAATAGGTGGAGTATAGAGGATTTTTAGGGCAGTGGAAAATACTCTGTATGATACCTAATGGTAGATGCAGGTCCTTATGCACTGTCCAAACCCACTGACTGCACAACACCAAGAGTGAACCCTAATGTAAATTACGGGCTTTGGGTGATAATGTCCGTAATGTGTCAGTGGAGGTTCATTGATTGTAACAAATGTCCTACTCTGTTGGGGAATGTTGATGGTCTGGGAGGCTGGGGAGAGGGAATCAGGGAATATATGCCAACTTGGTACTTCCTGACCTATTTTATTGTGAACATAAAACTGCTCTAAAAAATAAAGATTTTTTTTTTTAAGATTCTCTTTAGAAGACAAAGAAATAGGACCTAAAATCAAAATTCAATATTAGAGGAGATGTACATAAAGGGCCTTCCTCAGGGAGCTTAAAGGAAAGATTATTCTCAAGTGCCCATATCGCCAATAGTCTTATCACATCTGTTTCAGATGTGTATGTGTGTGTGTGTGTGTGTGTTGCGTGTGTTTTGATGCATGCACATTCACATGTATTATTTTCTCCTGTGGTTCCAGAAGCAATGCTACTAACTGGTGGGAACTGGCTGAGGCTTTGGGGCTTTGTCACCTCCAGACTGCTCCAGCCCACACTTCCTCCCCAGGTCCTCCACACCAATTTTGTAAGGAAATCTTACTTCATTCTTTGGTTTTCCAACCACATGATCTAATAGGCACAGGTGCCAAGTCTTCACCCTACCAGGCGGGCTACACAAGGCGTTGATTGTCTCCTGGTAACATCCTCAGGCCTGCAAGGGAGCCTGCCACAGTGAACAAATCACTGCAAATCACCACCCTGCACTTTCACCCTGTGGAACTTCTGCAGAAACAAAGTGTTCAAATTCCAACCTGATATTTCAATCACAAGGTGGATATTCTGGAATCTTCCTTCTATAGGCAGCCATTAGTCCTGGACTCTGAGTCATTTGGTCTCTGGTTACCAGGCTCTGAGGCCTCTTCTTCATCTTTATACTGACCCCTCTTGCCCTTCTGTCTCAGTTGCAACGGTTCTCTTCCCTAATATTTTCACCCTACTTAATGGTGCCTGCCTGGTCTTGTGTTTTCTTTCTTTCTTTCTTTTCTTTTCTTTTTTTTTTTTTTTGAAGATTTTCTTTACTTATTTATGAGAGACACACAGAGAGAGGTAGAGAGATAGGCAGAGGGAGAAGCAGGCTCCCCATGGGGAGCCTGATGTGGGACTCGATCCCAGGACCTGGGGATCATGACCTGAGCCAAAGGCAGATGCTCAACCACTGAGCCACCCAGGTGCCCCTCTTTTTCTTTTCATTGGAAAGTGAAAACTGCTACTTAGAGTTAAAAATCCATAAAGGAGCTTCTGGACACCCCTTTAAAAAAGAAAGCAGGCCCTCTATCCTATGATTATTCAGAAAAACTGTGATGATGTCATCTGGCATAGAATTGTTCTTGTTGTCTATCCTAAAGTTTCTATTTCATTTACTGACTATACATACCTAATATGGGCCCCACGCCTTGAGCTAGTGCTGTAATAATTGGAATAGCCCACACATTCTTGCCTGTATGTAGCACCACATATGGACACCTATAGTGTATGTATTTTGAGACTTTAATTGGCTAAATGTTTTAAATTAGGGTAGGCCACAGATTCAACTTTTGTGATGGAAAAGAACTCCCAGTTAGGTTGCAAAACTGAATTGTTTCGTTGATCTTCGAAGATCGGTATAATTGCAATTTAAAATTTTGATCTTCCTCTCCATAAATTTTGATTCTTTAAAAAATATCTGAGGTTCCTGGATACACCATTGCAGCATTCAATGAGTAAAGCCAAGTTCTTTTAAAGTACTGACTACACGAAACTTGAGAATTTCCCCAAATTGGCAATGTAATTTTGAAATGGTTCTTTGCCCATGCTGCCCATTTCAAATATTGTGGAGATTATGATCTAGTTTGACTTTGTTATCTAGTTGATGAAAAACTCTAGCATCAATGTCATCTCCTTCAAGAAGCCCATCCTGATTCCTTCCTTTGAACCCGCATGGCATTTTTGTCTTTTGCCACTAGCCCTATTTGGCCACATTTTATCCTTGCCTCTACCCTGTAAATCCTTCTTGTACTGAAACTACCATAAACTTTCCCTTGATCCCTCACAGGCCAAGCCCAGCCTGACTCATGAAAGCCGTCAACAAATGCCAATAAAAGGAGCTGAACTGTCACATGCATGGAAGGAACAGAAGGTAAATTTTCCACTTTGACTCTCTACATTTTGGAGGGCACATTCTTCTGAGGACCCCACCTCCCCGAGTCCTGATTGGATTCCATGCTGCAGACTCCACTTCCCATTCTGGTCAGACAGATGTCCTACCCAGTAGGATTAACACTAGGAGATGAGATGGAGTCTGGAATGAGTGCAACAACCATATATATATACAACCATATATACATATATCTACATCATCTCCATTATCAAAAGACAGAGACCACACATTTGGTAGGATATCCTCTGAGCAACAGGTAAAAACAGTAGCAAAAACATTTGTTGCTCTGCAGAACTACTTAATGCATTATTACCGTAGGTCACTACAAAAAGATCACTTAAGAATTGTTCAACTAGTTCCCAAAAGGGAGGAGGAGGGAGTTGGGATCTCTTTTAAAGCAAGAAAGGAAGGGAGGTGGCTTTAAAGTCCACACTGAATCAGGTTAAAAGCACGTAACTTTATTCTTCAGTAGATATTGGGACCATGCTTTAAGAGCAGGGCAAAGCCTTCTTGCCTGAAGAAAAACAAAGCCAATAAATAAATAAATAATTAAAGTAACTCTTTTTTTTTCCCTCTTGGAAAGGGAGGGACTTCAGAACCATCACGTGCCAAATGCCTCCTCCTCCTTGAAAAGCCCTCCAAGTCAGAAAAGCAAGCCTAAGAATAACGGCTTCTCTTAGGATGCTCAAAGTTCCTTGCAGCTGATTATTTTTCAGGAGGAGAATTAGACAAAAATAATACAAGTGGGAAATAAAGAGAATGACCTACTTTAGTGGGGGGGGGGGGGGAAGGAGCTCCGTGTGAGCGTTTTGATCTAATTGACGGTGTGGGGTTGCATGCCCAAATAAGGCGCTGTTGGTCGGGTCTGCGCGGGAAGAAGGCCTATCTTGAACTCGAGCGGGGAGAGGATAAAGCGAGGGCCCTGGAACTGAGTGGGCAGCGAACCCCAGCACACTGGCCCGGCTGGTGTTCGGGGGAAGTGCCCTAGGAGATTCCTTCTGGCCACAAAACCAAGTACGATGGCCAAGGACTGGCGGGGGCGCCTTCCTTTCCAGGGCTACTTGCTGGAATGTGCGAGGGACCGAGGGTCGTCTGAAACGGCTGCCGGGTGCTCAGCCCTGCGCCAGGCGCTGTACAAGGGGGGTGTCAGGGAAAGGGTGACCTCCCGGGGGCGGGGCAGGGGCCCGCTCCCCTCCTCTGGGCCTCCCTCCGGGCGCCTCCACGCGGTGGCGGGAGGCCTGCGAGCCCAGGGCGTCCCGGTCACCGCGTCGGGCCTCGGCGGGCCCCGGGTCCCGGGCCCTTCCCCCCGCGCTGTCTCGGGGCCCCGCCGACTGCCAGGCCGCGGCCCCCGGCCCCCGGGGACGGTTTCGGTGCTTGTGTCTCCGTTCGGCGTCGGTTGCGGGAGCCTCACTGAAAGCCTCCCTGTTTGCTCGCGCGCGCGCCGCTCCAGCTTCTCCTTTTCTTGGATTCTCGCCTGTCTCCTCCCACAGAGGGAAAAAAAAAAAAAAGGTCACGTATGTTTGGAAAAATATGTAGGTCAGTGGAACATTTCCTGCACTGGTGCAAAAGGAGAGGAGGGCAGCGGGGGAGGGGAGGGAGAGGCCGCGCGGAGCTCCGAGGGCGCGCTCCCGGCCGCAGCCCCCACCCGCGCGCTGCTGCCCGGGGGGCGGGGGGCGCTCAGCCGCAGCCTCTCCATCCTTGACCCATTTTCCCGGCCGGCTACGTTCTCCTCGGAAGCAGCGCGGATTATTCCTCCCCAGCAGCGCTCTCCCGCTTCTCCCCAACCCCAGGGGCCCGGCCGCCCCCGCTCCTCGGGCATCTCGGGGGTCGCAGCGCGGAGACGCGCCTGTGCCGGGGCTCGGAGTCCGCGCGCAGACCTGCCCCGCCGGGACGGCGTGGAGGGGACCGCCGTCGTGTGCTCCCCCCTCCCCGCACGGGGCCGCGGGGTGGCAGCGGGCCCCGCGAGGGTCTGTCCCGGCCGCCCCCGGCGACAACTTGAACGGGACTTCGGCCGGCGGCCCCGCGCCCGCCCGCGGCCGCTCCCGGCCAGTTCACCTCCAAGCACGCACACCCGCCGCCCGCGCCCGCCGCCCGCCGCCCGCGCCAGCCCGACCCCGCGCCCCCGGCCGGGCCCCGACCCCGCGCTCCCCGCGGCCCGGCAGAGGCGCCGGCCGCCGCGCCGCCCAGGGGAGCCGGGGGTCCGGGGGCCGCAGCGTGCGAGTCCCAGGCCGGGGCGGGCCGAGGCCCCGCGTGCGCCCGGGAGAGACCCGGCAGCAGGAGCGGAGGGAAGGAGGAGGAGGCGAGGGAGGAGGAGGCGGCGGCGGGAGGCGGGAGGCGGGAGGAGGGCGGGGGAGGAGGAAGAGGCGGCGGCGGCTCTCCCCACCGGCTCTGCGTGCGGAAGAGTTTGCCGCGCGAGCAGCCGGCCTCCCGCAGGAGCCGAGGGACCCGCGCGCCGGCGGCCGGGCAGCAGCGGCCGCGCAGCTCCGAGACCCGCGGCCGCGGTGGCGGCGGCGGCGGCGGCGGCGGCAGCGAGAGCAGCGCCTCCCGCCGCCGCCCGGGAGGAGCTCGCCGCGCCCGCTCGCCGCCTCGGCTCCCAGCGGCGGCGGCGGCGGCGGCGGCGGCGGCGGCGGGAGGCGCGTCTCCCCGGCCCAGTCCGCGCCCGGCCCCGCGGGGTCGCCCCGGCCAGCTCCGAGGTAAGGGGCCGCGCCCGGGGACGCGGGGGGCCCGCGGCGGGAGTCCGCGCGCGCGGGTTCGCGGGACCCGGTCACCTGCCAGCCGGCGCGGCGGACGCGCGGGGCCGCGGGGGGGGGGGGGGCGCTCAGGCGCGGGGCTGCGCGGCGCGGGGGTCGGGGGCGCGGGATGGGGTCCCCCCGCCCCCCGGGGCCCGCCGCCCGGGACGCCGCGGCCGGCAGGACTGCAGGGGCGGCCGGGCTGGTGTGCTCCGTGTGCGTCGCGCCGTAGGCAGCGGAGGACGAGGCACCCCGAACCTCAGCCTTTGGGGGAGCTCAGAGGGTGCCGTCGGGGTGGATAGAGGCCAAGCCGAGGTAGCAGCCTGGAGGGCCGCCCGTGCCCCCCGCCCCCCCCCCCGAGCCCCACCGCTCGCCCTCTCGAAGAGGGGGAGCGGGGAAGCCCCGGAGAGTGCGGCGTGCGCGCCCCGGGCCCGCGATCCCCCGGGTCCCTGGGTCGGATTCGGCTCCGGGCCCGACCGGGAACCCAGCCTGCCCCCTGCACGTTTGGAGAACGCGTAGCCCGGCTCCTCGCTTCGCCTCGCCGCCGCTCCCCAGCTTGGATGCCAGCGCGCTGTTTTGATAGGAGGCGTGCCCCCTCCCCGGGGCCGCCGAGGAGCCCTACCTTTGACCTCTCCGTGGAGCTGCGCGGGGTCCTTCAGCAGGGGGAGCGGGGACAGGTGCCAGGGAGCTAAATTAAAAACCCCGCTCCTCTGCCTGCCGCTCCTTGACTGCTCAAGGTAAGAAAGTTTGTTTTCAGCCCTGTGATTCATAAATAATTAGTAACCAGCTTTGGAGATTAAGCAAGATGGAAACCTTAAAAATACACACACACTTCCAGAAAGTCTAAAAACTACCATGATTGTATCCGGGAGGCTTTAGTTCAAAAAGTTTAGAGCCCTGGGATTCAACAGGTGTTCAGAAGGGGTCCAAGAGGGGAGAGCTCTACGTGTTTGTCTTCAGTACCTACCTGCTGCTTTGGTATAGTGCCCCAAATTCATTAAATTGGTTGGCCTGTTTCTTTACAGGTAAAATATTGAGTAGCTGTTAACGTAATCAGCAGAGAGGAACTGGTCATTTGTGATCATTTAGAAACCAAACCTTCTTTTCCTTAATAGGAGGGTTTTCCCTGTTTGGACTTTCCAGATGATTGGCTCAAAAGCAGTTCCTGGCAAGATGTAGCCCTGTCCACGCCTCTGTCCTAAGACTAACTTAGTACCTGACCAGTGAATTGAACAACTGATTATGGCTTGCATGAAAGCAGAGATGCCCTTCTTGGGTGGGAAGTGCCAGTTCAAAATTCAAGGGCAAGTACTAAGGTCTTTCTGTCACAAAGATTTCCTTAAAGAGAAAGCTTAGCAAAAATAATCCCAAAATGTATTTTAAAATAGCCCCCAAATAAATATAGCATTTAAAGGTGTTGTTCTGACTAGGGCCACTATTTTTTGCAAAAGCAGAAAATAAATTTTTAAAATCTGTGTTACATTACACAGCTAAGCCAGGACCCATAGAAGTATTGGCATTTCTCAGCAGTCTTCTTAAACACTTAGTTAGAAATAAAGTGTGCAACATAAAGACATTCAATACTTGTCTTCCATCTCCCAGAGCGATGCGGGAGTGTGGCTTAGAAGAATTGTAAATGTGCTGCTTTTAGCCATTTTCATCTTGGAAATCGATGCTTCTATTTATTTGCTGATCTGTCCCACTGTGTGCAACAGCAGAATTGGTTATATCCTTACTACTCCCCAGAGTGACTCCTGCGGAGGTGAGAGAAGGGACTTCATTCTGGAGGAAATACGTTATTAATAAAACGTTGCCCCCCAAAGAGTTTAACGTGCCAAGAAAAGAACCAAGTGTGGCTTTATTAATTAGTGTGATGAAAAAAATTCCCTGATATGATGAGAGTGTTCAGATGGTGACAAAGAATTCATCTCTGGGTAGAAAATAATGATTGTTTTTAAGCACATTTGGTTCTTTTAGGAGTTTGGGTCCTTTGTCAACTATTTCTGGCTGCCTAATAATGAAAATGATAAAAGTAATGAAAATGTTAAAAAAAAAAAACAATGACCCACATCATGTGATGCATGCCATTATTAAGTTGAATTTATCGTATTTTTTAAACTATCTTAACTCTTGGTAGTCTTTATAGCTGGCTCTTCACCCTGCCACTTGTTTCAAGTTACAAATTAGTGATTTGTTCAGATTAAAATAACACTATATGCATATCTTTTTGATATGATCACCTGTATATGTTCATTTTTTTGAAGTCTTGCTTTTGAACCTTAAGAACCTGAAGAGCTAAAGTCCTTTTTCTTAACTGTTATTACTGCTATGTATCTTGTCCTTCACTTGAAAAGTCAGTTTCTCCATTGTGATCGGGACACTGATTGTCCCATGCGGATCCCATGTAAGCGGTGACATCTCTTTCCCAAGAGAGGTCAAATTACAAGGTGTTGAAAATAGCCCAGTGACTCAGTATTCTTGGCTGCTTTACGCCGATGGATTAATTGGCTGCATCATAGAAGCATCTAATTGAGTTTCACATTTAAATAGTGGAAATGATATTTGATGCATTATTTGCTTACACAAATGTTTCATTAGCATGTTCCTGATCATCATTCTATTTGTAGCAAAGATGGGAGGTCAGGGACTGCCACGTTCATATTCCCCACCGCATCTCAGCCCTGTGAGGCCTTGTTCATAATAGATGCTCAACAAAGAGTGTAGGAAGTGAGCGGAGTTGTCGATGAGAGTTATCCAGAGGTTAGAAATTCGTGAATGCTAATGGAGTACTTAACTATGAGTAACTCAAGTTTAAATCTGATGATGGTGAATAATACCTTACAGCACTAAGTAAGGACTTACTGAATGTGAACACTTATTAAAAAGAATTTCTAAATGCAGGCATTAGCTAAGGCACTACTGAATTTGCTCGCTGAATTCTTGGACATTGGCGACCACTTGGCATTGTAAGCGAAGTCATCTTCTCGGCAAATTGCCTCCAAGATCACTTGAACTTCTATGGATCATAAAACAATGTGTGGTTTCCATCTGATGATGCAGAATAGAAAGGAGAGAGCTTAGCTTCTCCTTTCTGGTGGTGTGAAAAAAAGTGTATTAAAGAAGGTGAAGGTGCCAAAGATTGTGTCTCAAACTTCACAGTGCGTGTGATTTCCTGGGGACCTTCCTAAATGCACAGGCTTACTCAGCACATCTGGGTTGGGAGCCAATATTCTGCATTTCTCACAAGCTCCTGATGCTGTGAAACGCCAGCAAAGTTCTGGAATACACTTCATTCCGTTTAGCCTTTGTTTACTGAGCACCTACTACATGATAGGGCCAGGTAATAGGAAAATAAAGAACATGGATCCTCTCTGCCCTTAAGGAGCGGACAAGATACGGACGAGAGAGAGAGAGAGAGAGAGAGAGAGAGAGAGAGACTTTCTAGTATGAAAATGAGTTCCTGGACCAGAGAAGGGCCCAGGAAAGGAGATTTTCTGGTAGGGCTTCCACATTGCTGACCTTGACCTCTAGCTAGTCTCCTTTGAATGGAAAGCTTTGTGATTTTGCAGAATGTAAAACGTGGATATTGAAATCAGACAGACCCGACGTAGCAACTGGCACCCTGCTCGGCTACTGTGTGACTTGGAGCAACTTTTTTCATCTCTTTGAGCCTCAGTGCCCTGGTCAGAAAAATAGTGGGAATGCTGCTTACCTGGTCAAGGTGGGAGGATTCCCAGTAAAGGACACATGTTAAGCTTAACAAAAGTGATTGTTTTTATTACTGTCGATGGGAAAGAGGGGGCTGGTAGGCAAGAGAAAGAAGAGGTTCCTAAAATATTTTTCCATGTAGCTCACCAATTAGACACTCGATTTGGCTCACCAACAAAACCAAGGTGCGCAGTAGAGAACCAGGCTGGGGCTGGAGGGTGAGCAGCTGCATAAGTTAATCAGATGCAAGACGGAATTATCCAGAGCATGCACATCTCCACCCTTCTCCTGCAGTGCCCTGGCTTCTGTTCAGCCATGGTGATAACCCTTCAAGCGGCATATTTACCTGAGGCTGTTCCTGGTGCTTAGCCTGTAGTTTCCACAGTTCAAAACCAACTGGTGTTCGTGCAGTCAGTCACTCCTTAAAAATATGGTTCAGAGGGAAGGGCAAGTACTTTCCTCTCTGAGGGGCCTTGGTGCATTCCGTGGCAAGGCACTTTTAAGGAAGGATTGAACCATCAGTGAGTCTTTTCCAGGAGTTACCTGAAATTAGTGCTGGATGTCAGAAATCATCAGGCAGGCGTTTTATACTTGATGCTCTGAGAAGATCTCTATCGCTCTGATCTTCAGAGGGGTCATCTGGGTGACACAAAATACTCCAACATTGCTCTACTTTCATATATATATATGAAATATATATGAAATTCCATTTATTATTTGCAGAGGAGACTTTACTGCCACCATTCCCGCTCCGTGCCTCCCTGCCTAAAATAAACCTTGAAAACCAAGTTGTCAGAGAATGCCAATGGGCGTTTTATGTGTGGGGGAAAGAAAAGTAGAGGAAAGATTGGAGCCAAGGAAGCCCTTGGGGGGGGGGGTGGAGGGGTAACAAGGGAGAGAAAAGAGGGCAGCAAGCATCCAGAATAGAGGTCAGAGCAGCGGCAGGGCCAGAGGGTGGGAGGTGGGAGCCAGGGACCCAACTTTGTGGACTGCTGCCTTGTGGAAGGCCATAGAGGATTTTGTTCCTGGGTCTTTGAGGGTTAGCCAGACTTCCAGTAGGCACAAGCCTAAAGGAAGGCAAGTGACAGAGCTGAGAAGCCTCATTCTTCCCTCTTCTGAACCAAAAATGGCACTGCACAATTTCACAAAGGGTATTTGGGCCCCTTGAAAGTCAAACTATGGGAGAACAGGAGAATATATTTTAAACTATTATTTTTCTGTTACAAAAGTATATTTAATTATTGGAAAACATAGAACAAAATGAAGAACATAAAGATTACCTGCAATCTCGAGGTGTATTTCCTTTTAGTCTTTTTTCTATGCATTACATATCTGTTTAATGTTAGATCTAAAAAATCTCAAGTGCCTGGCTGGCTGTCAGTTAGGTGTCTGACTTCTGCTCAGGTCATGATTTCAGGGGATCTAGCCCCCAAGTCTGCCTCCTGCTCAGTGGGGAGTCTGCTCATCCCTCTCCCCCTTCCCAGTACCTCTCCTTCCCCACCCCCAAAGTGAATGCTCACTGTCTCTCAAATATTTTAAAAATATGATCTTGTAAAAAAAAATATACATGATCTTGTAAATAATCAAATATCTAGGCTATCTCTAGTAAAAAGATGCCCCTTGCAGCCTGTGCCCTGGTTGTGCCTGGCAGAAACCTGGTTTTGCTCCAGAGTCTACCGGGTTCCCACCTGTCTCAGGGCTAAATCCTGATTGGCCAAAGCTACCATGGCGGGCCAACTGTCCTCACCAGTGATGGCTCAGAGTGAGCATATGGACTTCGTCCTGACCAATAAAGCATGATGGTGGGCCACTGGGAAGCTTCTCGGGCCCTTCAAATGAGGCAAGGTGGGGGAGGCAGCCTTCTTCTCCTGGCAGTGCAGTACCTGCACGTGGGCAGCAGTCAGCCCCCAGAGCAGGCGAGGCCGGGTCCCAGCTGACCTGCCAAAGAATGTAAAGGTGAAGAATTGGCCCCCACAGTGCTCTTGACCTTCTGAATTAGGCAACAAGGAGTCTCTGCTTTGGGGTGTTTGGAAGATCCTGAAACTTTCCTGACCACTTAAAGCAGGTCAAGTTAGGTTTCTGTTAGTTGTAGCCAAAGGCATCCTAAGTGACATACCCCATAGCTCTCCACGCTTCTCAGGAGATGAACCATCAGGGAGTAGTCTGCTAGTCATTTTCCCGTGCACTCATATATATACCCATATATGTAGAGTTTTTTTATAAACAGAACTTACTCCATGCATTTTACATGGGACTTTTTTGGGGTGTCATTTCTTACAGCCACTTTATTCTTTTTAAAGGCTACATAGTCGTACTCAGAAGTACAATTTATTTAACCCATTGTTAAACATTTATTGTGCTGTTTCCACTTCCTTCCTATTCTAGTCCATGTCTTAACTTCCTTGTCTATATATTTTCAGGTACAGGCCAAGTTTTTCTAAGTCAAGCATGAGTAGGAGGAAATTCCTGAGTAAAGGGGCACACCTGTTGGTTGGCTAGATGTCACCAAATGGATGACTCTGATCGCAGTGTCCATGCCCCTTCCCACCTGCCCACCCATGTCTGAACCAGCACCACGAATTACCAGTCTCTTGAATCTCTTCTGTGTTTTCACATGCCTGACGTCATACCATTTGTACTCTTCCATTCTGGTTGTGTTTGCCTTACTCTAAACATAGGCATTGCCCTGTGTCATTAAACATTCCATGTAAACATAATTTTAATGGCTACAAGATAGTTCATAATCATTTCTGGAGTGTGCCAGTGGTTTGTGAGGACACAAGAGAGAATAATTGAAATTGAGGCTCTCTGTGAAAACTGGGTAGACATCATCAACCTTGGAGTCATCTTGAAAGAGTCCTGAAAATGGTATTAGGAGACATACCCCTTCAGTGATCTGTTTTCAAGAAAACTCTGAGGACATGGCCTTCCAAACCCTCTCACCCAGTCAGATGGCAGGCTGCCCCAAGCATTTCTAAGAAGCTTTACTCTTTCTGGGATCTGTAGGGTTTATACCTTGACAGACATTCAGTCTCTGAATATACAGGAATCACTTAAATATTTTGTGAGAGGTACCAGGATAGCTCAGTCAGTTAAGCGTCCAACTCTTAGTTTCAGCTCAGGTTGTGATCTCAGGGTCATGAGATCGAGCCCTGCTCAGGCTCCACACTTAGCACAGGATCTGCTTGAGATTCTCTCTCCCTCTTCCTCTGTCTATGCCCCTCTTGCTCATGCTCTCTCTCTCTAAAATAAACAAATCTTTAAAAAAAAAACAAATATTTTTTCATTGCCTGACACATAGCTGAAATGTAAGTTTGTTGTAGTCTTTCTAATTTTCCAGGCCTGCCAGAGAAGACAGGAAAGGAAATGGGATACGTGAAACTCATAAAAGATCTTCATCACATTTTTTTTTTCTCTCCTTAATTCAGAGAAGAAAATCTAACATCTCTAAGAAGTTCCCTGGGAATGGGATAATTCCATTTCCAGTCTGGGGCCTGATCATTAGTCCTCTCTGTGGGCCTGCAGTCCTTTTCGGGTAGTTTCACTAATAGCCCATCGCAGTGAGATTCAGATTTGTTGTCAGTGGGTAGAAAAGTCCAGTATTTTTTCGATTTCAGAGTGATATAGCTTCACTTTTCCCCTGTTCTGTTGTGCAAAGTTAAGAGCTCTTTAGAAATAGCACGATAGGTATACATATGGCAGAGTGATGCTCAGCCTGCCTGTTGACAGCCGTGGGGGGTGGCTGGAGAAGTGTTTCTGAGGAGGTGGGTGGAGGACAGGGAGGAGCCCATCCAAATTGCGCCTTTGCCACATCAACACTTTCCTTTGTGCCGTCTATGAAAGACGCGGCCTGCAGTGCAGTCGTTGCCGAAGATGCCTGTTTTCTGAAGATCATGACCTAATGAAACTGAGGAGAATTGTAAAACCCCGGTTTTTCCGTGTGCTGGGGGTTGGAGTGGGGGCAGGCGTGTCATGTGGAACGTTACCGAGAACGGGACCACCTCAAGATCCAGAACAGAGATCACTGCTGAGCTCACCAAGGCTTTCGTGGTCAGGGAGGATTTGATTTTTCTGGCTTCTCCTCCCTTCCCCTTCACAGCGATTGTCGGAGGGAGAGATGCCTGCACAGCAGATTTGCATGGCAGTTTTGAAGAGGTTTTATGATCTCTCAAGTTAGAGAACTTGTTTCTATTTCTAATCCTGTGTAGCCCTTGGCTGATGATCATCTCTTGGATTTATGGCTCAGGACAAACGGGTTTCATTTGAGGTAAGAAAGCTGCTTGTTTGGGAGCTGCTTCTGGGACTTTCCCACACGCTTACACTCTCGGCCTCTGACTCTCAGCTCCCTATCCTGAGTGGGCAGGTGGCTGCAGTCCACCTGGTCCTGGGATGACAGGAGCACTTGTCACACTTGTCGCAGAAGTGCTTCTGGAATTGACGGCCTACTCCCACACATGAGGTTTACCAACCAGAGGAGCTGGAACTCGGTGTCTGCGGGTGGCAGGGAAAGACACAGCTCATAAAAAACCCTCCACCCGTAGACTTTTCTTCTTTACTTTCATCGCCGCCACTTTTGGAGAGGTGTCCGGGGAAGAACAGAACCCCTTGATTTAGAGTTCTACGGGGCCTTGATGAACACAGCCCTCTCCCTTACTTTATACATCCCGTTCTTCCACCTTCTTTGCTGTCATTAACCACCACCCCCGCCAAGTGAGCCAACTCTTAGCTCCTGGGACCCTGCGTCCCCCACTTGATCTCGAGTGAGCCATGGGGTATGCCTTGACAGGGCCCCAGCTGCCACTCTGTGTCGGTCCGGTCTTGGACATGGACACCAGAATCTCTGCCCTTGTTCACGTGTGTGTGTCACTCTCACAGCCAAGCCCAGGCTCAGGCTGTGTCCGTGAGCACCCCTGTATCCCTGGCACCCCATGGGGGGCAGGCGCATAAGTGTGCAAAACCTGCTGTGGAAGGGATGATGCTGGAACCTGTACCTGCTCCCTGCTGCCACACAACAGATGTGACCCCCTCAACAGTGTCTAAGGAAACATGATGGCACCCGGCTCCCTCCTCAGGGCCTCAGAGCAACGTGTGTCTGCCTCCCCACCTGAGGACTGCTCCTCAGTGATCTTGGCCTCCGAGTTCTTTAAAAACCTGTTCCAGACACTCACCTGGGAGGTTTCCTGGCACTTGCTCCTCCTCAGCCAGGGCCTGCTGCGGTGGCCACACAACTCTGGGGGTGCCATCCATCCCCCCCCAAATCCATGTGCTGTGAAAGCAGCCAAGCTCAGCAGCCAGGTGCCTGGCTCTACTTTGTGCCACATGCGTTTGGATTCAGGCTGTTTGGTGTATGTGGAGTTATGCAGCAGGGAGAGTCACAGACTCTTCCAACTGTCCGGTGGGTTTCTTCTCTCTTTTATCTCCCGGGGACCGGGCGAGTGGCATTCTCTAAGCACACAATGGGACTGTTGTAGCTAACCCGCTCCGGAGACCTGCGGTGGCCCCTTACTGGCAAAGACCCGGGAAATAGTGGGGGTGCCTAACGAAAGAGACATCATGCTTAAATTTTTAAAAGAAGAACGGTTCCTTTTGTGTTCCCAGTTTCTGTGAAGTTGTGCTGTGTTTGCAGGAGTTAGCTGCTCCGCACGGGCAGCCGTTTAACCCCCTGCACAAGATCTCCTGTTTCTGCCTTGCCGTGTGTCTAAGTATGTTGCTCTGTTAGGCCGCGGAGTCGCATTTCTCGGTTTGTGCTGCTGGGGCTGGTATCATTAGGATGAACTTACTTGGGGCTATGTTTGTGTTTTCTAGCAGCTCGGGTTTGGCGGCTCTTGTGTATACTGGAGACTGTTTATATGAGATAGCTGTAAAAACACTCCGCCGCTTCCTCCGGTAGGGCAGCGTCGCCCTATGACCTGACTTTAAATCATAGTATGTGATGTGCCAGCAAGCATTTTAAATGGTTTGATGAAGACAGCTTGTGGCCTGTAGCAGGAAGCCCTGGCACCCTGACATGGTCGCCATGGCCAAGTGACCTTGGCAAGTCACAGACACCCCAAAACTGAGTCTCTTCAACTATAAAAGAGAGGTATTAATACTAAGCAGTGAAAATTGAGAGGAGAGACTGTCCCTTACAATGAAAAGTACTGCCACTATTTTTATCACTCACTGCTGGGACTAGCTCATCCTCAGACTCCCCACACAGCCACCATTTCCACCAGTAAATGCCAGCCTCAAGGTGATTTCTTTTTGAATGAAGTACCTGCCTTTTTCTGACAAAGTGCATGCTAGCAATTAAAGACACAATATATCCCAGCATTCTCTTGAAAGCTAACGTCATGGGAAAAAGTGAAATACTCAAACTATAGAAGCCAAACCCTTACAATGTCTTGGCCGATGCTTGGGGTTGCACACTTTGCTTTCAAAAGCTTTTGCCATTTACGGGAACAAAGTAGCCTGATAACCTTTTGTGTCTGAAAATTCAATCTAAATCTAATAGACTCCAGTTATTCCCATGGATTCTGAAATTTTATGGGATGTATGGGGCGTCTCACTGTGATAAGTGTGACATGTGCTATTTCTTTCCTTTTTTTTTTTTTTTTTTTTTACATGTGCTATTTCTTACGACTTCTCGTTTTTTCTAAAGAGGGTTGGCCTATGGAATTAGGGCTCAGCTCTGACCACCCTGGAAGGATCCTGTCACTTTGCTCCTACATCACAGTCCCCTAAGGAGCAAGAAACACCCGACTTTCAGTGGAAATAGGAGTTTATTCTTTGAATTGCACATACACACACATACACACACAGACACACACACACACCCTGATTCTGGTTAATAAGTTGCTTTTGCGATAGAAGGAAAGGACATGCAATGGACTGTATATTTGTGTCCTCTTAAAAATCATATGTTGAAACCCTAATCCCAATGTGATGGTATTAGGAGATTGGGCCTTTGGGAGGTGATTAGGTCATGAGGGTGGAGTCCTCATGAATGGGAGTCGTGTCCTTACAGGAAGAGGTTGGAGAGCTAGCTAGCCCTGTCTCTGCCATGTGAGGACACAAGAGGAGGCCCCCATCTGCAACCAGGAGGAAGATCCTCACCGAGAACTGACAGTGCTGGCACCCTGTTCTTGGACTTCCAGCCTCCAGAACTGGGGGAAATAAATGTCTGTTGTTGAAGCCACTCAGTCTGTGGTAATTTGTTACAGTAGCCAGAACAGAGGAAGATGGGACCTCAGTGATCACCCGGGACGGCATGGCTCATGTTTTCCAGATGAAAATGAGAGGTTCTGAGAGCCAAGGGGCCTCTCCCCACTCCCAGAACCCGCAGGTCCTGCAGCCAGGCAGGACTGGGGCCCATTCCCGAAGGTTCAGGGCTTTTCTTTCTCTGCTGAGACCTGAGCATGATGCCTCTCAGGCTGCAATCCAGCCACTCTGCAAGAATGAGGCTCCCCCTGGCCTCAGCCAGCGCACTCACCACCCAGAAATCCTGGGAGGGAACACTGTGGTCCAAACGGCCAGCTACCCCCTCGCATACACCATTGTCTTATCTCGCTGCGTGTGCTGCTCAGCTGCTCTTGGACATGAGCACAATAAGATAAGGAAGCCAGCGCCCTGGGGCAGCCAGGAACAGGGAGAAACAAGCACAAGGCTGGACACAGACTGTCCACTTTCACTTCTGGAACCCACTCACTCTTGTAGGCACTGACATCCGACTTCCAGATAAACAGAATGAAAGCACAGAACTCACTCATGTCTGTGATGAAGAATGAAATGCCTGCGTATTTGAACAGCTTCTGGTGGGGCTTCTCATGCATGGGGGCAGGGGCCACGGTGGGACTTCCCCACATGTCTGTTGTCCTCTAGCTTTGTCACTGCCATCACTCCTTGGCCATCCCGTTGTCATTTTTCCATAATAAATTAGGGCACAGGAAACATCTTTAGGTCTAGGGGTCAAGGAGGGGCTGCACTCACCTGGCACTGTCAGGCACCTTAGCTCATTTGATTCGACAGCAACCTCCTGAGGGAGCATTTTGGTTCCCATTTTACGTACAAGATTCCAAGGCTCAGAGACATTAAGGGACATGCATGGGGACACTCCGAGCAAGAACTTGATGAATGTAGCCCTTTAAAGAAGGACCAAAAATAGAACAGCTAGTTTTTGTTTACTTTTTCTGAAACGCCGCTTCCAAGAAGATAGGATGTGTATAAAGCAGAGTGAGCATCTGAACATGACTTCTGTAGCTTCTGCGCCGTCTCGAAGCTGAGGTTACTGTGCGGGGCCTGGGTTCGTGCTGGGGTGAGAAAGCGGCCCCGATTTGGTGTCTGTTTTTAACCCAGCCCTCAGGAGGAGGAGGCTGCATGTCAAAGGCCGCAAGAGAGGCAAGCTGGCAGGAAAATCATTTTTAGGGCAAAATCATGATTCTGTTCCTTGCCGTCTTTTAGTAGCTAACCTGCTTTTCAAAATTATTTCTTTAGCTGTAATAAGGACTGTTAAATCAGGACACTCCTTACGTCTCTCCTCATTTTCTCTATAGTCAGATATATCTTTCTTCAGCTGAGAGCACCAGAGAAGTCAGCGGGGGGGGGGTGCCACGTAGCACCACACTTGTGAAATATCTGGTTCACCTGAGTGTCGTCAGCCCCTGAGACCTACAAAACCAGCAGCTGACTAGTTTCTGGAGAAGCCTCCCAGAAGTCAGCCAGGGTTCACCTCAAGTGTGTTGTCCCACCTCCTTCCCCTCCACACACAAGTGCAAACGTCAGCACTCAGTATACATCAAGGAAAACACGTGCAGGCAAGGTCTTGAAGAGTTTTGAATCACGGGGTTTGACCCTGGGGAGGTGTGTGCCAAGTGGCCCCCCTCCCTCCACCAGCTTGGGGCCTCTGTGGGCCGAGCTGCTGGGCTGTCTTGGGGGTGAAGCCTCGAGGGGCCCTGTTAGATCACTTGTGTCTTTGTCCCACTGCTCCCACCTCTGATGGAAACAGAAGCAGAACCCCAAATGAACATCAGCAAGACGATGTGATCTGCCCGGTGGCTGGCAGACACAGGCACACACACACACACACACACACACACGAAATCAGATTTGTTCTAGCACATGGCTCAGGTTGGTACCACACCCACACCAAAGAGGTAGGATTAGCCATCCAGCACCCTTCTCAGAATGAGTGTTACACTGACCCAATACATCTTTTTTTTTTTTTTTTCTGTAGAATCCTTGAATAATGCCTCTCTTAATTATTCTGGGCTGCATATTGTTTCAAAGAGTTCTAAACATGAACTGATTTCAGGACAGTTTTCCAGCTATGGCGACTTATATTTGTGCCTTGGACAACGATGATGGGGGATGATGGGGTTGGGATTGCTCGTTTTTTTGTGGCCGACCATGAATTTCTATGGGCAGGAATTAACTATGATTCAAGGGGCACTTGAATTCTGATTATGCAGATAGGCTGTCCCAGGTTAATTCCCTTCTTGTTCCGGTCCGCACACCGCAGAATTAGCATGTTTTCCTGGTTCTTCAGGCTTGCATTTTGCTCCTAGCATGAAAGCGTGCCCCCAGGCCACAGGAGTAGTGCCAGGGTTTGGGAGGAATGGTACTGCCCAACTTTCTCAGATGGGGAGAAGTGTGGTTGGAAATATGGAAGAACTTTGGAAAGAATATGAGAGGAGGTCTATAAATCGTGAAATGTGGTGCTCCTCTTAGTTCTGGGGCAGATTTTTCAGGAGCCAGAATCAAAACCAACAGTTCCTTTGAGGACCTTAGTGCAGTTTTATTGGTGGTGCCACTTGTATTGCTAATTTTAATAAATTATGATGCTCGCAGACACCAGAGTCATTCAGCTAGTCCCTATCCTTCCAGAACTTATTACTGTTCAGGGCAAACCTCATATCCCAAGATTTTTTCTAATCAACATAGAAGCCTGAATTAACTTGAATTCAGGCAGAGTAGATCATTGATTCTGATAGCTTGGGCCCATAGTGGATCTATTTTATATTCTGTCTAAAAGGCTGTCAAATGCCATATTTTACCAAAGTCCTGTTCTTTTTATTATACCTAACTACGGATTGCCATTCTTAAGATAAAAAATTTACATTTTCCTTTTGCAGTTTCCTCTTTTGATAACTATCAAGAAACTTCTGGGGAATATTTGGGGTTAGCTTCCAATCTGATTAAAGACAGATCTTCAGCTTTGATTCTTAGGCCGAGTCTCCCCAGGATGTGTCCCCCGTAGGAGAGTCAATGCTGTGGAGCTGGAAGAGAGCTCAGAGGTCAGGCCACCAGAGCCATCATTTCACAGAAGGGGAAACTGAGGCTTGCTGGAGGCAGAGCTGGGCAGAGAAACATGTCTTCAGCCTCCCAGCACGAGGTCATCATACACCTTTCCCCATGCCTCCCCTTACCTGTCTTTTGATGTAGGTGCTGATCATTTTACAAACAGGAGCAGGACTGTAGTTGTGAATTAAAGGACAAATACTGTGTATTTCAAGTCCCCAGATGGCCACCATTGGCTTAGCTTATTTTTATGATTCCCATAAGGTGGAACAATAAACATTGAAAATTTGCTTTTCCTGATCATATGCACTGATTTCACTTCTTTTCCTTGAAGATGAATTTGCATAGTCAGTGGGTTGAGATGGAGAGACCAGTGGCACCAGGACCGAGGGACCCCTGGTCTAGCCCCTTTCAGCCACGACAAAGTGCCTCATCTCTCTGCGTCCCCTAGGAAATTGAGAATATGAGACCCGCCTTCCAAAAGGCATTTGTGTTAAGATCAAATGAGATAATTGAGGGTGAACATATTCTGAAAATTATTAGTGCCTATAAGAAGTGCAAGGGGACAAGTGACAAATGACAGTCTGATTCCATTGTAGTTTTAAAAATGGATAAATGAAAGGACTGATCTGTCAAATCGGGGCCTGGAGTTCAGCTCCTGCTCTACTCCTTCCCAACTGTGGAGCTTAGGAAAGTTGCTGAAACCTGGGACCTCCCCGTCCTCCGCTGTCAGCCAGAGGTCCCTGCTGCTTCGTGCTGCTGCCCTGAGAATTCACCGACAGTGCACGCAAAGCCCCTAAGATTGTGCCTGATACTCAGTAAGCAAGCAGGGTCTGTTCCTTATCACGGTTAGGTTTTCTACCATGAACGTTTATATTCCTGCCAATTATACCCAAGAAAATTGTGGAGAAAGTGTTAAAAGTTAAGAGAAGGAAAGCAAATACATCCCTGGGTGGCTGGGATGGTGCTGTGGGGCTGCGTAGGGGGATGGCCAGCACTAGTGACCAGCTGCTACGTCCATTGATTGAGGGTTAGAACGTTCCATAGCCAGACTGATCCTGCAGAAACACAGACACACACACATACACACAGTTAAGCCCCAGATGCCAGGGAGACTGGAGTGCCCTCTGCTTAGGTCTACTGTCCAAAGAGAGAAAGCCTAGGCCTTGGACACCTGTCTAGGTTGTAAAAACCCAGACACATGGGACTCTCTGACTCTTGGAGCAATTTTACGTTCAAAAAGATCAAGGTTAGAAGCCAGGGTCCTTTCCGTCCCATTTCCAAGGAGCAAAAGTCGCTCTTCCTCCTTTCTGGATGAAGAGAGAGAGATACAGCTACTCCTGTCCTGTGCATAAGCAGAGGAAATCCTTTGTTTTCCATCCCTCATCTTCGAGGTGTAGGGAGCGCTCATGTAGAAAGTCCCCATAGGCTTTCATCACCTTGCCCCAGGTCTGGGTGTGGGGGCCGATGGGGCAGCGTCACTGGCTGTTGGTCTGGTGTGAGTGCCAGTAACAGAGCTGCCTCGTGTTTTTGCAGCATTCACATGCGTAAAGTACATAACCGTGCAAGCAGGCAACATCCGGACCCTGCATGGTTTGACAAACCGGCCATGTAGCTGAGCACATCACGGTGCCCAGAGAAACCCATGTCCCATCTCTGTGACAAGGAACAAGGGAGCAAGGTTGACGACACAGCCCATGAGGGACATTGGCAGGACCAGGAAGCTCCAGGCAGCCTCATCCAGTGCTCCTTCTTTTAGCAAAGACCCCCCAAACATGAATAAACAGCTAATTTTTTACAAATTGTAGCTGGATCCTTTTATAGAAGAGTACACTCCTAATGAAAGGACTCTGTCCCAAGCTGTTCCTGAAAGAAATGGAGAATGTTGGCGTCTCCTGGCATTTCCGCTTCTGATCAGCCTCATCTGAGAATTTAATCCATTTTCTGATCAAAGTCCAAAGTCTCTGTTTTGCTCGAGCTTTAATCATTGGCTGTAAAGACTCCCTGCTATTGCACACACATATTAAAATCAGGTTACAGCCAAACAGTGATTTGGTTCTGAGGGCTGGGGGGTTGGGTAAGGAATACACATCTAAATAAGCAATGGGTACTCCCAGGTCTCAGGTAAAAGTTAACAATGTTTTCAGCATATTGGGAATATTTTATCCTATATGCTGAATTTTCTGTAGGCTGAATGCTATATGTGAATTGTTGAAATGGCCCTGACCTGTGTTTTCTGTTATTTTTTTAACACTTAAGCAAAAGAAGAAAAATAACTTAAATTCAAATGCTTTCCAAACTCCAGTATGAACTTTCACTTCTTTTTGATTAAAAAAAAAAAGTTTCCATTTCCTTTAAGGAAGTAGATGATATTTGTGAGGCTGACTGAAGGATCTCTTTATAAGGGAAGTAAGTGAGGTTTTGAAAAGGACTTATGTATGAAGGAAGCCTGCTCAGGACTTCACCTGTAAGTGAATCGTTCAGAGGGATTAAAAGATGAGAAGATGCTGGGTGACATCCCATACTAGAACTAAGGAATTCCAGGCCTTGTGTGCCCCCTGTGCCCCGCACACCCCCATGTGCCGGATGCCACTGAGGGCCGGATGCCAGGGGAGGGAGCTGGTGCTTAGAGGGGCCGCAGGGCCTTTTGCCTGGGATGTTTGGGACTCAGGAGCTCAGAGCAGCCACCATTTGGATGATTCTCCTTAACCATGTATTTCATACTCAGAGCACCAATTTTCAGAAAATGAGAAGGATACATAAACATAAGGATACATACATAGGGATACATAAACTCTACCGAAAAGTTCACGTTTCTTTTCTCCCAGCCATGCAGAGGATCCTGTGATTATGAAGTGATTTCCACATAATTCCCCTTTGGCTCTACAGGCGTAGAAGGTGTAGAGTATAAGACTGACATGCATGGGCTGAGGGTGCCTTTTGAAACAATCCTTAATAATATATTGCCTCTCCATTGAGCTGTTAGATTGATGAGTATAGGGGAACTTTCGGCTGTTCCAGATCCAGATCAGTGAGTATTCACTATTGATGCTGTCCAGGCAAGTCATGTATGCTAATTGAAAGTAAGAAGAATGCTTTGTAATTGTAAATGCACAATGTAATTGTGCACATTGGTCTTGTGTAGGTCTACCTTTTCCCAGAGCAGTGGTTGATTCTTTCAACAAAGATAATTTTCTAAAGATTTTATTTATTTATGAGAGAGAGACAGAGAGAGAGAGAGAGAGAGTGCAGAGACACAGGCAGAGGGAGAAGCAGGCTCCATGCAGGGAGCCTGATGTGGGACTCGATCCCGGGACCCCAGAATCATGCCCTGGGCCAAAGGCAGATGCTCAACCACTGGGCCACACAGGCGTCCCCAAAGGTAATTTTCTTCAGACCTCTCTAGCTCAGGAAGGAGATAGAGGCAAGGATGAGGAAGGCATGAGCAACACAGGACTGTGGAAATAAATGAAGGCCAGCCAGAAGAGAACCAGTAAAGGCTATTTATGCAGAGCTGACTGTAGCGAGGGAGTCGGCCATCATCTCTTGCGTTTTGGCGGAGGCTCAGAGGCAAGCAGAGGAGAGGTGAAGCTGTACAGTGGAAGGGGAGAGGCCCCCAGTGTGCCCTGACTGGAGACTGTCGGCATGGGGAAGTTGGAGGTGGGCTCAAGAACGAGGAGCATCTGTGATCGGTTAAGGGCATATGCTCGGCTTTCTCTAGTAGTTCCTAAGTTAGTAGTGGGGGGGTGTTGGAAATTAGGGACGTTATCCATTTTTACTCAAGTCCTGGCCATTTGGGGCTGATTGTTACCAAGGTTGTTGGTTGGCATTTTGGATTCTTGCCAGTGGTGGTGGCCTGACTTCCTGCAGGCATGAGATAGCAGGCTGGCTTCCTGGGCTGGTTACTGTAGATAGCACTTGGCTTCCCGGCCAGGTTGCACTCAGAGTTCTGTATCTGCATATTCTCTGGCCACTGCTTGTTTGTACATTTAGTGTCTCAGTACCAACATAGCGCTGGCCGAGAATAAACAACAGACTCAGCACCTGTCAGCCTGGGAGCTACTCAGGCTGTGTTGCTCCCCATCAGGTGGCGGGCATTGAGAGTGCTCCGGTGGTCGCTGGCAGGGCCCACCCTACCACCGTCTGTTTTCAGCTGCACACTTGGTCATGAGGCGCACAAGCACTGCAGCATTTGCGTGCAGAGAGCTCCGGATGCCTTCCTCCAACTTGGCCTTCACATTAGTGAACTACTGGTCTGAGGGGCATACTGTTTTATTGGGCAGGGAAGCCCATCCTGGGTTTTAGTCCCATTTTTGGTAGTGACTGGCTGTCTTCATCGCCCAAGGTCTTCCTGACAGTGGAAGGTTCTCATCCGTCTCATGTCGCCCCTGCTCCCTGCCTTGACGTGGCAGAGGGTTTCCTGGCCAGGAATGGAAGATTTCCCAATTGCTCTGAAATTTCTGTGGTAATGTCCTTCTTCAGTCATTTTCTTGACACCCACCGGAAGTTTGATGTCACAGCCTCCCTGCCCTGGGCACTGTGTCTGGTGTGAGGCGGTGTTTGTGGCAGCCTGGTGCCCATCACTGTGGTCCTGGCAGCTCCCTAGGGGTTCTTCTGAAGGTGGTCCCCACCCCCGCTGCGCCCTAGTTTATTATTTATGTGTCTATTGTGCGTTTAACATCATTGATAGAGGAGACACTGGAATCTTTTATTTTTCTAGAATTCAAGAAAAAAGTTTTCAGAGTTTAAACATTAAGTTTTACACAAAACGTGTCTAAAGTATCTAAGTTTATAAATAAACTCTAAAAATATTATGTAGGGTTTTGAAAGACATCTGCAAGTTTTGAAGAGGGGATGGTTTTAAACAGGCATTTCTTCTCTTGCCTTTGTGTGTGTTTGCACTTTTAAATTAAATGACATCCTCTGAGTGTAGGAGTTAAGTCAAAGCTGTCAAGATTTTTTTTTTCCATCCTAATAACAACCCTTGTGCCATTGACTACCAAGAATAACAATGAGCCTTTTTTTAAGCTAAAAAAGAGTATTTATTTTCGTCACTGAAAGAACAATTATTCGTGTCCTTACGGTTTTTAAGGTATTTTTATGAATTCTAAGAATAAGCCAGTTTGAAGTTCAACTACACAAAATAAAAATGCCTCATTACTGAGCTTTCCACCTGAAGTATTTGGGTTGGTGGGTCTTGGCCTTTCAATGATAACAGATAATATTTAGTGATGACTTTTGTGTGTCTTATGCTGTTGGAAATGCAGTAACTATATTAACCCATTTACTTGTCACATTATCCTCACTTTATAGCTTGCACACTGAGGCCTAAAAAGTTTTAACCCCTTGCTCAAGGCCGCACAGCCATGATTTGGACCTGGATCATCAGATAGCCACCTTTGGCCTATATTGACTCTAGAAGGTTCCACTTGCATACTGGTTGAGGCATTCAGTTTCTCTCTTATTTCCTCCTAAAACACATGCTTGGAAAGAATGAGAAACATTTACTATATGTTTTTATCTCAGAACCCTTCAGGCTTCTGGAGTATAACATACAATGATGATCATAAGGCTCTTCCCCAGACCGTGGCCTAAGCTGTTGCGGATAAGGCCAGCCACTGCTGCTGATCTGCTCTGCATAGTGCTAACTCGAGAAAAGACAAGAGGAAAAATAGGAGGAGGACGGTGGTAAAAGTAATTTATGATTATCTTCTGATCTTGTTTTTTTTTTTTTAATCTTTTGGTTAAATCTGTTTTTAGCGGACTTACTTTTTTTTTTTATTGCAGTAAAATATTTAACACCGCTGAGCTGTCCACTTAAAGATGGTTAAAATGGTCAGGTTTATGTTATGTGAATTTTACCGATCAATCGATAGGAAGAAAAAAATTTTTATTTTTATTTATTTATTTATTTTTAAGATTTTATTTATTTATTCATAGAGACACAGAGAGAAAGAGAGAGAGGTAGAGACAGAGACAGAGGGAGAAGCAGGCGCCATGCAGGGAGCCCAACATGGGACTCCATCCCGGGTCTCCAGGATCATACCCCGGGCTGCAGGCGGCGTTAAACTGCTGTACCACCAAGGCTGCCCGAAAAAAATTTTTAAATCCAAGGAGCTGATGGGCAACTCCACAGCAAGGCATGAGGCCCATAGGATGCGCGGGTCTCATTGGCAGGAACAGAGTGAGACTTTCCCTAACGTGTTCACATTCTGCATTGATCTCACAAGGAATCAGAAGGCCTCAGCAGGATATGAAGACCTTCAGAAAGAAGCCAAGAATAGTGTGGAAGTGCCTCCTTTTGGTGCAAGTAGTGGCTGATTTCGTGACTTCAAGGACCACTTTGGTTCCTGCTGTGTTTGGGGAGTGACAACTGTAGATGAAAACTCTGTGAGGATAGGCCCTCCTGTGCTGGAGAGGAGAAAACACAGGATTGATGAAGAAGGGGGTCCCTGACGCATATTTTTAAGTTTGACGGCTCTAGTCTCTTTTAGAAGTGAGTGTCCTCAAGGACTTCCCTCTGCAAGGAGGAAGCACAAACCCAGGGAAAAAGTTGCACAGCACTGATAGCTGAGATGCATGACTAGGCCCAGGAAGATTTAGCCGGGTTCATGTTTTTAGGAGGATTATCATGGATCTTGCAAGAATCCTGGTGACAAAGTCCTGTGGGTTCTTGGATCCCAATTTTTCCCCCCACAAGCCCTGTCTTTTTAGGGCTGTAGTTTTTAAGGATCTTCAAATGTTCTAGAAGAAATACCTGCATCAAGGGGCGCCTGAGTGGCTCATTTGATTAAGCATCTGCCTTCAGCTCAGGTCATGATTCCAAGGTCCTGGGATGGAGTCCTGCATCGGGCTCCCTGCTGAGCGGGAAGTCTGCTTCTCGCTCTCCTTTTGCCTGCAGCCCCTCCTGCTGCTGTGCATGCTCTAGCTTTCTCTCTCCCTCCCTCCCTCCCTGTCTGTCTCTCTCTCACATAAATAAATAAAATATTTAAAAAGAAGAAGAAGAAGAAAGAAATGCCTGCATCATGCTTAGGAGGTAATGCCCTGAGGAGTTCTTATAGCAACCGGGACAGGTCAATATCTGGATCAGAACATGAGTTTTTGCCACTCTGGGCTCCAAGGGAACTCAAAACGGATTTAAAGAAGGAAGAGATGGACAGTCAAAAGGGAATTCGCAGAACCTCAAAAGCCCTGCACAATTTGGCATAGAGCTCAGCCCAACCACCATAACGTGGTCACCTCTATGTCTAAAGCCTAGACTCTTTCTCAGAAGCATCCTATTGAATGACAGGAAGAGAGACACATGTCATCACAGGTGGAAAAGTGATGCTTCTGCTTCCATGTGTGGGTGTTTAAGAGGTTACCTGCATGATCAGAAACTACGGAGCTGGAGATACCTAAAGAGGACATTTCTCTCTAGTCAGAATACACAGATCTAGAGCTGGAAATTATTTTAGATTTGACATTTACGTTGTCAAGAAACTTTCCCATATGTCCAACAAGACTTTCCGTTTAACTTCAGACTGGTAAAAATAGTTCTATTTGAGGGAAAAGCTCCTGTTGTTACTGTCTGTCCCGAACTGCCCTGACACTTGTTCTCTGCCTTGAGCTGCTTTGCCATGAGTCCCCAACCCCCTGGCATGGGGTCCAGCCCGTGTATGGCCAAGACACTTAAGTACACAGGGCCCACTGTGGCGTGTCACCTGACAGCGTTGTCTGTACTGCAGTCTCAGGAGCACGGGATTCTTGTATGAATCTAAGTGTAACCTGAGTTGAGAGACTCAGTGGAGAGAGGAAGGTAGTCTGTTTCCTTCTCCAAGTACTGTTCCTTGAGCAAGATGCACTTTTTCCAAACAATTCTAGAAGCATTTATTTTAGCCAATGTGGCAGCTCAGCTTAAGGCCAGCTCTCCTTCCTCTGGTTTAGATGGTAGTTGGGTATGGGAATGAAAGTGGTTAGGAGACCCTAAATAAACTATCACTCCCTTGCTTAATTATGACCACTTATCAATCCGGGAAAGGAAAGGATGGTGGCCACTGGCAAAGGAGAAGGAACACAGTTGCCAGTGGAGACCAGGTATGAATCCCAGCTCTGTTGCCCATTAGCTACAGGAATTTGGGCACCTGGTTTCATGACTCTTAGTTTCAGTTTGTTTCCTCACAGGAGATTGAACTATGGATGTTCCCTAAGATCCCTTCAACTTAGAATTTCTGCCTTGATTGTACTCAAATCACAACATTGTTATAAAATTGCTAGAAACGTGACTTTATCGTATTTACAAAAAGGAATAATGCATTTCCTAATCATCAGTAGGAAGAAATTAAAATTGTTGAATTCTTTTTTTAAAAGACTTTATTTATTTGAGAGACAGCGTGAGCAGGGGGGCAGAGGCAGAGGGAGAAGTAAACTTCCCACTGATCAGGGAGCCCAATGCAGGGCTTGATCCCAGGACCCTGGGATCATGACTTGGGCCAAAGGCAGACATTTAACCAACTGAGCCACCCAAATGCCCCTAAAATTTTTGAATTTTTAACTTTGCTGTAAAGCTACATTGTGGAAGTTTTCAGGTAGCAGAAGTTTTCTCAAAGCTAAAGTTGGTGACAGAGATTTTGAAAAGCTGGAGAGAGGTAGGAGGGAAGGAGAAGAAAGAACATGGCATAGATCTGTCCCCAAGGCCCCACTATCTGTAAGAATTTGATGTAAGCTAAAAAAGGCCCCAAAAGTTGCTGACAGAGGGAGACATTACACTGTAGTGTTGGGGAAGAGTTGTAGTGTAGTTAGCCATTTTGAAAAATAAAATCTAAAATTTTACATCTTCACTTGATCCTAGAAAGCCAACTCAAATTCCAGATAGATTTAACAGTGATTTCTTTTAAAGTAGAAAATAGAGAAAGAAACATTTGTGAAACTTTACTCTTAAGAATTTTCTGTAGAAGAACAAAAGTTGCAAAAGAAAACACTGACAGATTTGATGTAAACTTCTGTGCTTCATAAAAAGGCAATCAAAATGTAAAGACTCTCCACCTGGAGAGGATATTTGCTGAAAAGAATCAAATCTTCAATGTAAGGAGAACTCTAGAAATGGTCTTTATAACTAAGGCTCTAATCCAGAATTTCTCCAATTCTGGCCCAAGAATCACTTGCATCAGAATTAGTTAAAAAGGTAGATCCCCATCCTTCACATTTCTACCAATTCTTCAGCACACTGATGGCTGGGATCCATTGACCCACTCTGGCAGAGAGCATTCCTTCCTGTAAAGGCGCAAAAGAGAAATGACATACAGTTAACAGGAAAAATGATTGGTCTCCTGAGAAGTTGAGGAGATGCAAATACACATGATGAAATCATTTTTCATTAATCAAGTTATCAAAAAAAATCTTAAATGGTAACTCCTAGGGATGTGAAACGTGCTTTCCATGGCATTTATGGTGGTATGTATGAGGAAAGCCTTTTGTAGTAGATGTCAAGAGCCCTTGACATCTTCATTCTCAGAGCCCCATAATTCTACTTTCAGGAACTCTCCTATAGGAATAAGCCCAACTGCTAACCACAGTGTTTGTATTAGCAAAAAGTTGGAAACAGCAGTGTCTGAAATGCTTGATGTGGTCAAATAAACCCTGAGCAGCCACTGGCTGGAATAATCTATAGCTCTTAAAAGTGTTATTTCTAGAGACTACAGAGTAACACAGGAAAATGCATATAACATTGATTGAAAGAAGGGCCATGCAGAGTTGTATCCACAGCATGACTTCAACTACATATAACGCACCGTACTTAGGAAAGGGAACACAAAGTGTAAGGGATGGTTGTCTTGGGTCATGAATCCATGGAAGATTTTAAAGGTTTTTATTTAAAAATTTTTTTAACTTATCTGGGTCCTTCAGGTTTTTGAATGACTAAGTATTCTAATTTATATCGGGGAGGTGGGAACATACTCAAAAATGATCTTCAGTGAGGGAAAAGAAAAGAAAATGATGTCCTGCTGCAGGTAGGCTCTGGGGGAGGAGACTCAGGGAGTCCTGCATTATGTCCGGTGGTGCTGGCTAGGTGGGTCTGGTTGTGCTTCCAATTTTGAAGAATTGGGCAGGGTGGATAATTTGCCTTGGGTTCCTCAGCAGGGAAGAATTTTTGGAAACCCTGGGAATGAGTACCCTGGCCATTTTGAGGCAAGAATTTTCCCCATGGGACTCTACCCAGCTGTCTTAGAGCAGGGCCTAATTTGACCAATGTTTGCAACTTCAGCTGACCTAGGGTGACCCATTTAGACCCACAAACCTGTCCTCTTGCTGGAATAGGGAAGAAGGGACAGTGTGATGGGACAGTTTGAAGAGGGTACCCAAACTGGCATGGCTGCAGAGAGATGGGAAAGGCTGCTCCCTACCTGAGGGCTCCGCACTCTTCTTGGCAGTGGAAGGATAATGAGCAAAAGACAGGAACAAATCTCTGTGGTCTGCACTCTCCAGAAGCGTCAGACCTGGTGGGTTCGCATTAGTTCCCTGGCAAGGGAGTTAGTTAGTTAGTGGGTAAAAAAAAAAAAAAAGAAAAAAAAGAAACCACTAATGTCTCAATATGAATTTCACTCATTATTTTTCCATATCACTTAAAACATTAAGCACACTGAAGCATTAATTAGCACGCTGAACTTCCTAAGAGGAGCAAGAATCATTTGAGCTGTGAATTTTAATTACCTATCTTGTAAACTCCTTCGAGGTAAAGAAGCCCTGTCTACTTCCCCACAGACTTTCAAGGGGACTCCTTCAGATTTCATAAGACTATCCATTAGGACTACAGTGGGCATTCTCTCTCTCTCTCTCTCTCTCTAATAAATAATTTTTTTTAAAAAAAAGTGAGAAGGGGGATAGCATCTGGGTGACTCAGTCGGTTAAGCATCTGCTTTCCGCTCAGCTCATGATCCCAATGTCCTGGGATTGAGCCCCACATCAGGCTCCCTGTCCAGCCAGAAGCCTGCTTCTCCCTCTCCCCACTTGTGCTTTCTCTCACTAGCTCTCACTCTCTCTCAAATAAATATATAAAATCTTAAAAAAAAAAAAAAAAAGATGACAGTGAGTACATTGTTGTGGGAATATACCAATCTACAGGCACCTGAAGGGACCGCTTTCAGTGTCTGTCTGGAACTTGCTCAGGCGAAACCAAGACCGAAGCTTGGGGCAGAATTGATTAAGTACTTCACTTAATGATGAATCTTCAGTTTTTGTTTTTTTACAAAATTACATAGGATGTTAATTTAAGTTTACATTTATCAGCATTCTCTCAGTCCATCATTCTCTCTGATGGGGTCTGGGATGGGTTCGGCTTTACTTACAGTCTTCCAAGGGGGTGCTCACCAGGGCCCTAGGTAGCCCTGTCCTAGGTAAACATGTGCACTGTCATGCTGGGAAGATCCGTGCAGATTCCACACATATACAGAGGCCATGATTGTCATCTTGGCGTTTATGACCTCAGGCCTGGAACAGTGTCCTTTTGTGCTTGGTTGCTTCTAAAAGGTCAGTGCTTCAGAATAGGTCTTTCATACATTTCAGAAGGAGGCCAGGGAGACCCTGTAGTGCCAAGACAAACTTGTAGCACCATTCTGCTTCTCCAGGCAAGATGCATGAAAGGGGAAATGGAGTAAGACAGTAGACACATGGGGAGAACAAAAGGGGAACCACAGGCTCCAGCAGCAAGGTGGGGCAGCTCACCTTTCTGGCACACATCCGTCCCCCAGATGGTGGGGTGAGGGCAAAGATCTGAAAAGCAAGTGGTGACCTGAGGAGGGAGCAAGAGCTAACACAGCACTGAAGAAATTTAAAAGCTGCAAGCCCTGCCTTTTGAGGATGGCCAGGGGGCCCTCTGCGGCCTGGTAGGCCTTCTCGGAGACAGCCCTGAGGCATGTCATGGGAGAGCGTGGCAGCGGGCTAGGCTTGTGGCTTGGACGAAATCATGACTCTGTCTAACACAACTCGGATTAGCCTAAGCAAATCAGAGAACATACTGGGAGAATATTGAATAGATGCGGCATCCACGGAGGAGGGATCCACACCAGGGCCTCAGGGCTTGGGGCTAGGGTTTTCCTTGGCTGCTGCATGGCCCCATCCTGAGATAAGCTCTCCCTGTGATGGGAAGAGCCCCCAGATCATACCCTGACACCCCGAGGGGAAAGAGAAAGCCTTTTTCCCTGGCCTCTCTAAAGCAGTCCTACGGCAGGATTCTGACTGGCCTTAGTTGATCACTGCTGTCCTCTTGGGCTACTGCAGTGGCATGAATAATGTTTGGGAGGCCAGAGTCACATGCTCACGCTGGGAGTCAGGTGACAGGCACTACGAGTGACAGCCCTGTTAATGTGACAGGAACCCAAAGGAAAGAAGAATAGGCTAGAATAACTGAAGCCCACAAAGAGGTGCATTGCAGACCTACTGCTGCCTTGATGAAGCTCATTGTGAGGACGTTCGCTGTCAGTGCTTCCAGACCTGTGCCAACGGGGTATGGCCAAGAGCCGTGGCGGCCAAGAGCCTGAAACGTGTGGAGTCCAAAAGAGGTGTGCTGTAACTGGACTTCAAGATGTAATAGAAAAAAAAAAAGAATGTAAATTATCCTACGAATAATTTTTAAAACTGTATTACATGTTGAAATGATCATATTTTGTATACATCCATTTCGACCACATATATTGTCAAAATTACCTTTATCATTTTACCTTCTTTTTAAAGATTTTATTTATTCATGAGAGACACACACAGAGGGGGGGAGGGGGCAGAGACACAGGCAGAGGGAGAAGCAGGATCCATGCAGGGAACCTGACGTGGGACTTGATCCCGGGTCTCCAGGATCATGCCTTGGGCTGAAGGCGGCGGTAAACCGCTGAGCCACCCAGGCGTCCCCATTTTACCTTTTTTAAAGTGACTTCTAGACATTTAAAATTACATATGCAGCTCACATTTTATTTCTCTTGATGGTACAGTTGTAAACTGGGTTCATATTTCATCTTGGGGGTATTCACATAGCAAAATACCAGTTGATCCTTAAGTTTACTAAGCCAATGGATCATGTAGTTTTATTTTCCTTGAAACTGTCTCCTGAAACTTCATTGTGTGTTCCTTGTTTGAATGTAGGGGGACTTTAGGGAGTAAGTCATTATTTTCCCTTTGTGATTTTGAGACAGAAATCTAGTTCGTGGTGACTGGGTGATGGGCACAAAGGAGGGCACTCAATGTGCTGAGCACTGGGTCTTATATGTTGGCAAATTGAATTTAAATTAAAAAAAAAAACTAGCTCATCTAAAAAGGCCTAGTCTTGGGGAGCCTGCGTGATTCAGTCAGTTAAGCATCTGACTCTTGGTTTCGGATCAGGTTATGATCTCATGGGTCATGATCTTAATGGTCAGGACATCCAGCAGCATGAGCCCCATGTGGGGTTCTGTGGGGTTCCATGCTCTGCAGGGAGTCTACCTGAGATGCTCTCCCTCTGCCCCTCCCTCTACTCGCACATGTATGCACGCTCTCTCTTTCTTAAAATAATCTTAAAAAGAAAATCACTAGCATTCTGAGTTACTTTGTTTTAGCTTACAAATTATTTCTGTACCTCCTTTGTTGACTCATCAAGCATTTAGTCTGCAATCCAGATGTGAGAAAATGTTTCAGAGCTTAATCAAAGTGGGAGCTCTTTGCCCACCTATGGGTCCCATGCTTGCCTCCCTCCATCCTTCCATTCTTCCATCCCTCCATTCAACAAGTGGTTACAGCCTCTCGTATGTGCTATGCACTGGGCTGGGGGGTCCTGGGAATGAAGCAGTGAGCCAGCCAGGCTCTTCCCCAAACTGGTGGACCTGGCAGTCAGTAGCACCAGCTTCCGCTTGCCTGCACATCTGGTGAATCCGTGGGTCTAAACCAATTTCCCCCAAAACTCTTGCAGGAAAAGCACAAGGCCTAGTATGGAGAGTCTCGGGATAATTCAGCTTGAATGGAGAAGGTGAGGACACCAGCAGGGTCCCCTCTCAAAGGGCTCTCTGAAAACCCCTGTTAAATCACCCTCCTCTCTCCAAACATGCTTTAGTTATTATGTCTTCCAGTAATACATTTTGATTAGCTGGATTACAGCTAAGATCCCTACTTAATCAAGCAAAATTAAGGAGCTTTTCCTGAAATTGACATATTGAGAGAAATACATCCAAAACCAAACCAAAAGAAAACAACAACAACAACAACAACAAAAAAGTGGGTCCAGCTCTATCTGGCTCCTCAGGAATGCTTTCTCTAGGTCAGGCATTAGGCTTCAGGTAAATCTCCCCATGACATGCAAATACCCAGTAAAAATGAGGCAAGACTGGAAATTAGTTCATTTGGTTGGGTGATGAGAATGGTTTCATTAAGCTGTTGCCCACTTACGTGAGCAAAAGCTCCCAACGCTGTCTGCCCTTAATGGAACTAAATTAGTGAAGACTTGAGGTGTAGGAGAAAACAAAGAAAGAAAACATTTCCCCTCTCTTCTCCTTCAAGACCATGTGAAATTGACCTTTTAAAACTCCATGTTTTTGAGAGGAAAAAATTAAAAATAATAACGCTCAGCAGAATTGAAACCACTTAGCATGCTCTGAGTACAGCTCAGTGTGGTTCCTACTTGCTCAACAGCTAGGAAATCAGAAGCTACAAAGAGAAAATGTATATGTGTGATGTTCAGAATCATAAATAATATGAATCAAAAGGAAGCCTCCATGTGGTCAGGGGAGGACCGAGCCCTAAGGAGAGGGAGACATTCTGTCCGGCGGTTGGACGATTGAACCCTCCCCTTTTTGGTTTAGTTATAAATCATTAAAAATTTCAAAGTGGGCAGTAAGAAGATGCCTGGTTGCAGATCAGAGCCAGTGCTAGAGAGTTATGGGGTGCATTGTTGCTGGACTTACGGTGACCTGGGTGAAAAGGACGGGGTCATTCCTGGAAGTCCCCTTGAGCTACTGCTCATTGGAGACATTCGCTAAGCCTGACCGTATACTAAGTGGCAGAGACCTAGAGATGAAAAGCTCGGCCTGTCTTCCCAACAAACTGGCTGATGAGAGAGGCAGCCAGAGGGCCATCACTTGGTGTGACAGCTGCCCTGGGATGCGGCCAGTGGGCTTCCTGGCCCCATGCTTGCCAAGGTAAGACAGGCCAGAGCAGGCCACGAGGGTAAGTTGGTAAACTGCAGGCAGAGGTTCCTGGGCTTTAGTTTCAGGGCGGGTTCTAGTATTGGGAGCCCGCTGCCTCCCCGGTGGAAGCTGGCCAAGTCAGATATGATCATGTGCTCTTGAGTGCCCGGGTTGGAGGCCACTCAAATGTTCCTGGCACCTGATGTCTGCTACAGGTGGGACATGCTTCACTCTGCAATGTGTTTTTCCTTCAGTATTTTCCAGGTTTCTTTACTTTGTGCCACTGAAACAACCACTCGTGCATATTTTATTATCTATAACATGTGGTCTCCCTTACACCTTTTATTTATTTATTTTTTTTTGAGAACCCAAGCTGCCTTCCCTCTCTGTGTTAAAGTATAAGCATGTTGCCCTAGTGCAGTCTATTTAGCTGTTGGCGGTTACAGGTGAACTGGAAAGCTGGTTCTGAAATGTCCTTCCCTTTAGGAATCTGGAAGGAAAAGTTGGTACTCAAAGGAGGAAATGATGCCATTTTTAAGGACATGTGACTTGTTCAGTGTTAATATGTTGGCACAGTGGGCCTAGAAAGAGGTGGGTGTTAGGTTACCTCCAACTTGCCTCCAATCGAGGTTTTTTTTGCAACCGACAGTACTTGTCACCATAAAAGCCACAGATCCCCTGACTCAGCCTCTGGGTCAGTGCTGTCCACATTTAAAGACTGTGACCTAGGGACACCTAGGTGGCTCAGTGGTTGAGTGTCTGCCTTTGGCCCAGGTCGTGATCCCGGCGGCCCTGAGATCTAGTCTCACATTGGGCTCCCCACAGGGAGGCTTCTTCTCCCTCTGCCTGTGTCTCTGCCTCTCTCTGTGTGTCTCTTATAAATAATTTTTTTTTAAAAAAGACTGCAGCCTAGGGAAAGCGAGACCTAGAGAACACAATTTGCCAGGTATTAAGCAGTAGCATAGCAGTGGTTAGACTTGAACGTGGATCTTGTGTTCACTGAATATGGTCTTTCTCCCTTTTGTCCTCTGCTTTGTACCTTTAAAGACTGCAGAGAAAAACACACAACTTCCACGATGCTCTCCTGCTTGTATTGATTACTTTAATTTCCTCTCTGAGCTAAGCAGGCTCTGTCAAACCAAAGTGTAGTTATGTGGGTATCTATTCCCGGTTCTTTGCATCTTCCCTTTCTTTACAGAAAAGGCTGGATGGAGGCTGTAGGGGGGATGGAAGAGTCAGGTGTGCTGGTCAAGGAGCAGTTGGGGAGAAGGTGGTGGGGAGCCCCCAAGATTGCACATAAAAATTAATTACAGAAAAAGACATAATTCACAGCAGAGCTCACAGAAGGTCCCAGGGTGACTATTATGTGAAATTAATTAGTACTTATTTAACTTTTTTTAATCACCTTGGAGCTATGAAAATCATCCTAATTACCTCCGTCACTTGTTTTAAGTCATTACAGGTCATTATTTTACATGTCAGCGCGCTCATTCGGTCCTGTGCGTGTGGATATGAATATCGCAGCCCCTTCACCTCTGTGGTAGTTTCTTGGCATGGTGACATGTTCAGAAGAAGGAAATAAGGTTGGCAAAATCAAGGTCTCCTGGAAAGGAAGATGTTGGAGTGAAATAGTTGTCAGTTAGGCTGAGACCAGCTCACCAGGGATGGTTGCTTTTTTTTTTTTTAAGATTTTATTTATTTATTCATGAGAGACACAGAGAGAGGCAGAGACATAGGCAGAGGGAGAAGCAGGCTCCCTGAGGGGAGGACTCCAGGATCAACGCCCTGAGCTGAAGGCAGATGCTCAACCACTGAGCCACCTAAGTGTCCCCGATGTTGCTTTTTAGTAGCATTTGTCCTCAGGATAACAGGAAGACAATGAAGGTGTGTCTATTTAACCTTTTTATTCTAAGCATTTCAAACTTGGAGAAAAGTTGCGAGAACAGTACAGCAGTACAGTACAGCTTTTGTATACCCTTCGCTAAGAATTCCCATTCATATTTTATCACCCTTGCCTCATCACACTCTATTTATATCCGTATTACTATTTATTTTATTTTTATTACTATTTACTATTTTTATTACTATTTACTATTTTATTTTATTTTATTAATGCATTTGAAGATAAGTTGCTGATCTGGTGCTGAAGGACCCTTTCCTGTATATCCAGGCTGGACAGTCATCAAAATCAGGCAGTTAACCTTGGTGCAGGCTTTCCTTCTAATCCTCAGGGCCCTTTAAAATGTTGCAGATTTTCCCTCTAATGTCCCTGATGAGTCTAGAGTCTAGTTGTCTCTCCCATCCGGGACAGTTCCTCCTTTTTCGTGACCTTAGACATTGTGGAAGATCACATGCCTTTTACTTTATAGAATGACCCTTCATTGGGGTTTGCTGATATCTGCTAATGATTAGATTCAGATTGTGTAGCTTTGGCAGGAATACATCGTGATGTAACATATCAAGACCATGCTGTTGATGAGTCCTATTACTAATGATGTTAACTTTGACCACTTGGTTAAAGCAGTGTTGCCAGCTTTCTCCACTGAACTGTTCTTTTCCTCTTAATAAGTATTAAAAGATATTTTGAGGCAAGATAAGTATATTGTTTCTCATCAAGCATTCACTCACTAGTAGATGCTCACTCACTAGATGCTTCTCGCTTAAAATAGTCATTACTCTGGTGGTAGCCAAATGCTAAGGTTGGAGTTCCTTCATCCCTTACACATGTATTAGTTGGCCATCTACTTGAAGGAGGAGCTTTCCTTCTCCTTCCTTCCTTCCTTCCTTCCTTCCTTCCTTCCTTCCTTCCTTCCTTCCTTCGGATCAGTTTGAGTCACAGATTCCTCATTTATTCCATAGGTTATAATTATATTTTTGGCACTCAGACTGACCCAAGAGCCCCTTTGAGCTGGTTTTTGACATGTTCCCATTACTCTTTGACCACATGTTACTTCTGTCACAATACTTTCTGTCCAGGCTCATCCTGTCCTTTCCCTGCTCCAGCCCTGGAATCAGAGCAGTAGATAAAAGAGCCCTGAGCTGGAGAGTAGCCTGATCTGATTGACATTTTAAAAATATTTCTGTGGCTGCCCTTGAGAGCATTGAAGGGAGAGGCAAGAGCTGAGTCAGGGAGGCCGTTTCCCATCCCATGCAGATGAGAGGTGAGGGTGCATTGAAGGTGGATTTTGAAGCTGGAGCTGAGTGTAATGTTGGGATGTAGGGGGGCTGAGAGGGAGAATGGAGGTGTCCTTTCCTTATTTTAATAAGGAAGGCAGGGGAGGGGATGAGCAGCCCTTGGCAGGATAATCACAAGGTCCAGTTTGGGTCTGTGAATTCGGGAGTTCTGGGTCAGCCCAGCAGCAAAGACAGGTAGATACAGGAGTCTGGAACTCGGAGAGAAGTCTGGCTGGAGATCCCTGAGAATTATGAGGTTGCACCACACATTGGAGGGCCTCTTCTACAGGTTTTGAATCCAGCCCTATGGCTAAAATAGCTTGTTCTGCTTACTTGCATCCTGCCTTGTTTTCATTTTGCAGCTCTTGGCAAGCACTTGGCATTTTCACACATATTTCAAAGCTTTGGGGCAAGTTTTCTGAACTGGCCCTTGGTCCATTATCAAGAAGGAGGCATGTAAACAGATTTCCTCTCTGTAGTGCCCCACAACCACCCAGCCCCAGTAGACCGGGGAAGGTGTCAGCAGTAATTGCCACACATTTTTTGGGTTAAGGGATTTGTCCTACACTACGCATATGTTAAGAAAAGAAGAAAGAATATGTGTGTCTTTACATGTACATATACATGTGTGTAGATATATGTATATAGTACTTAAAATGTCTGCTGTTAAAAAATACATTATCACAACGTTAAGATTGACAAGGGATTTTTGAAAACAGAATGTAGATAAAAAATACATGATAAGGAGAACGTAGTCCTGGCATTGCCACAGCCCATCAGATGGGTAAAAGGAACAGATTAGAAGAACACATACCAACCAAGGACGGCCAGTCAGAACTGCTGCCAAGTAGATGCTTGCACACAAACGCACAGTGCTTTTGTCACCC
Organism: Canis lupus familiaris; assembly: GCF_011100685.1. Lineage (NCBI taxonomy): Eukaryota > Metazoa > Chordata > Mammalia > Carnivora > Canidae > Canis > Canis lupus. The sequence continues at coordinate 43,026,776 of NC_049231.1, read as the reverse complement.
AAGACTTGCTCCTCAGACAGACCATAAACAAGGGATCTGGCTTTTGTGCGTTAAGTTCAAACATCTTAGTAGATATGGATGTCGTTTGTTTTGACATTTTTGCTAATGCTTTTGGAGTTATTTTTGCCTCTAAATCAAAAACAGCTGCTTTTACTGATGTTAATGGGGCTGCTTTTAACTTTTGCTTTTGTCTGAAAAGCCAAGTTGGGAGCTTTCAGTGCCTCTGCCTTTCATTTTGATTTTAAATCTAGGACTGGCACTAACCATGACCTGGCATTGGGGGGTGGGGGGGGGAAGAAAGCCAAAGCCATGCCTGGTGGTGCTGTCCGAGGGGCGTATGCAACACATGGCGGTGGAGGGGCCATGGTGATGTAGTGTTCACCTCACCAACTACTGTCCCGATGCTTCCCTTATTATAACCTTCTTGGATCCTTGGTAGACTAGAGGAGGAGGTTTTAGGGTTCGCTTTCCTCCAATTTTTTACAGTTCCCATAGGCATATTTTTCCATTTTGGTTTTTGATTTTTTTTTTAAAGGTGTTTTTATGTAGTCAGTTTGGCTGGGAGATCTATGGAGAAAGGTACAGACAGTGCTCAACGCTTTTTTTTTTCTTTATTGAAGTAGAGTTGACATACAATGTTATATTGGTTTTGGGTATGTAATACAGCGATTGGACACTTCTATACATTACTCAGTGTTCACCAGGATAAGTGTGGTTACCATCTGCCACCAGACAATGTTATTACAATATTATCAACTATATTATCTGTGTTACTTTTCATCTCCATGACTTACCTATCTTAGCACTGGAAATTTGTACCTCTTAAACCCCTTCATCTATTTGGTCCATTCTCCTACACACTCCCTTCTGGCAACCACTAGTTTGTTCCTTGTATTAATGATTTCTGTTTGCTTTTTCTTTGTTAGTTTTGTTTTTTTAGATTTTACATATAAGTGAAATATGGCAGTCATTTTTGTCTAACATTTCATTTAGCATAATATCCTCTAGTTCCATCCATGTTGTCAAAGATGGCCAGGTCTCATTCTTTTTATGGCAAAGTAATATTCCATTGCATATGTGTGTGTGTGTATGTGTGTGTGTATATATATATATACCACATCTTCTTTATCCATTCATCTATCAAAGGACACTTGGGTTCCTGTCATATCTCGGCTATTGTAAATAGTGCTGCAGTAAACATAGGGGTGCATATATCCTTTTGAATTAGTATTTTTATTTGCTTTGGGCAGATACCCAGTAGTAGAAGTACTAGTCATATAGTATTTCTATTTAAAAAATTTTTTTTTTTATGTTAGGCACACAGTGAGAGAGAGAGAGAGAGGCAGAGACACAGGCAGAGGGAGAAGCAGGCTCCATGCACCGGGAGCCCGACGTGGGAATCGATCCCGGGTCTCCAGGATCGCGCCCTGGGCCAAAGGCAGGCGCCAAACCGCTGCACCACCCAGGGATCCCTATTTTAAATTTTTTGAGGAAACTCCATACTGTTTTCCACAGTGGCCATACCAATTTACATTCTCACCAATAGTGCGTGAAGGAAAAAAATAGTGCATGAGGGTTCCTCTTTCTCCACATCTTTGCTAACTGTTGTTATTTCTTACCTTTTTGGAACTATTCTTTACAGGGCATACCCATGCACAGATCCCATTTTGTGTCCTCACCATCCTAAAAATGGCAGCTGTATGGGACTCATGAGACTCTCTCCTTACACTACCTTTCATTAGCATTAGTAACAGCTGCTTGTAGAGTTGTTAGTAAAGTGGCGTCATGGGGTCACAAAGGAGTAAGCCCAGCCTTGTTTTGGGGTGGCATCCTCTCCAATAAAGAAGAATGTGTGTTCACATCTCTGTCGGGGACCGTAGCTCATGCAGAGCAGTGTAAAAATAGCAGCCAGAGGTCTGTCTAATAATGCCTCCGAAAGCCTACCTTGAAAAAATGTCACCCAAAACAAGAGAGAGAGCAGAAGGGCTAGTTTGGAGCTAGTAAACACTCACCACAGTGAACGTTTATCCCACGTGTTTGAGTGCCACACATAGGCAATGCAATTTTGCTGGTCAGTCACACTAGTTTTATGCAAGCAGAACTGACCACAGCTGCCAGACTGGGCTCTCTTTTCCACATTTGGTTGGTCGATTGGTTGATTGGTTGGTGGTTGGATGAGAGGCCCATGTGGTTACCCACCAACCCCTTCCTGCATTACTGATTGTGTCTTAGGGAGAGACTCTGGTAGGTAGACAGAAGCTCTTATCAATGTTGTGCTGCCTGAGGGCCCACACACCTATATTCCCTGTTCAGCGGGTTGTTCACCTTTTTCAATGTCCTCAAGGGGTGTGAGCCCAGCAGTAAGCTTCGAATGGGGGAAATATATCTGATGGGTCAGAATTGCATGTGAAGGACTTTAAATAGCTTTTCTTTCCCCTCCTAGTCTAAACACAGGAACGGGAAATTGTGGACACCAGAGAGTTGCATATTTAAATACAGCTGGACTATTTTTGCACAATGGTGAAGAAATGGTTTTTCGTGCAAATGTTTTATATCTTTGCCATTTTGACCATTCTTATTTTATCTCTTCCATCTGTGAGCTCTAATAGCTCCTATTATGTATATAATTCATATAGAGCTCCCTAGACTTCACTTTGGAGTGTGATTATTGCTGTACATTTCTCCCTTATACACTATATGCTCCCTGAAGGCAAGCTTTGGACCTAAAGCACATCTTAATTTTTCCACACTGCCTAACCTGAGCTGACCACGATTTACCACTGAAGAATTCCATGAAATGAATGAACGAAAACATTTCTACATCAACTTTGGTCTGTTGTGAAAATGGTATAGTGAGATGTCAAGATGGGATATGTATTGCATCTTGAAATATCAGAAGCTAGATGCTTAGTGGGAATTCAGTTGACATAGAGTATTACGATTTAGCGTTATATTTCTTTGGAAATTATGAATAATTCAGAGCACATAGGGGATACCTTTTATCTTTTCTGGCTTGGTGATTTTTGTGTAGTTATTGTGCTTAATAAAATATGAAAAAGAGGACAGAGGGCTCATCTGAATGTCAGCTCAACATTCTGTGGTTATTGTTTTAGTAACTAGTAAGTTACCTTAAATCCTAGGCCCATTAGGCCATTGTGGTAAAATATTAGGAGTATATCTAAACTGCTTATAAAATTCTTTGATGTTTTCTAAAATATTGTGGTATAATAATAAGATAACAGAATAAGATTTTCTGTTTCCTAAGAAGATATAAATAAAACCTCTACAGCACATAATGATGATGAGTTGGAAGTTAAGCTCCCCTCTGATCAACCAATGATTCCCTGGAACAAATAACTCCAGGAGAACCCAGCTTTAGAACACACGTGGGAAATGTCTGGCTTTAAAATTATGGAGCCATTTGTGAGGCATAAGGCAAATGACATTGAAATATGGTTGCTGGGGCACCTGGGTGGCTCAGTGGTTGAGCATCTGCCTTTGGCTTAGGTCATGATCCCTGGGTCCTGGGATCGAGCCCCATGTCGGGCTCGCTGTTCAGTGGAGAGCCTGCTTCTCCCTCTTCCTCTGCCTGCCACTCCTCTTGCTTGTGCTCTCTCTCTCTCTCTCTCTCTGTGTCAAATAAATACATACATACATACATATATAAACAAACAAATAAATAAAATCTTAAAAAAATTTTTTTAGTTTTCAAAAAAAAAAAAAAAGAAAAATGGTTGCCAAGTCATTTATACTTGTTTGCACATCTATTCAGCAAAAAAAAAAAAAAAAAATGGGGCACAGCACTCCCTTATTTTTTAAAGTGACCATGAAGTGTTTCAGGGCTTGTCCCCAAGGATTTATGGTAAAAATATGGAACGGTAGTTCGCAAACTTTATGATCTCAGGATCCCTTTACATTCTTAAAAACTAGTGAGAACTGCAGAATTTTTGTTTACATGGCTTGTATTTATGGATATTTACCACTGTAGAAATTAAAACCGAGGAAAATTTAAAATAGTTATTAGTTCACTTGAAAATAACAGCAATAAACACATTGCATTATACCCTAAAAACAGTTACCTGTGTTTCCCCAAACAATACAACTTAGTGAGAAGAGTGGCATTGTTTGAACTTTTGCAATTCTCTTTAATGTCTGGCTGAATAGAAGGCAGATAAAACATTTTAGCATTGCCTAGGAAACTCCACTGTATATTCTTGAGAAAATGAGATTTTAGAAAAGACAAATAACATCTTAGTATTACTGTGAAAATAATTTTGGCTCTGTGGACTGGCTGACAAGGTTATGAGCACCCCTGGGGTCATCAGGCCACATTTTGAAAACCGCTAATACAGACTAATTAGTTGAATCAGGATATTCTTGGACATAAGAACCCTGAACCCAACTAAGAATCTATTCTCTGTGCCAGGACATTGGCAGTCCCTGGTGAAGAAGTGTGTTTTCTGTCTGTCCAAGCTGACAGGATCCTTTGGACAGACTTTCAACCTTCCCTCTGTATTAGGGACAAAACCTGGCCTCCTGTCTGCCTGGAGTATCTTAAGAAGGCTCCACTTACCTGCTGTTGTGTTCACACATACTTTCTTCTATACTTTCCTCCCCTTGCCGTGCTTTGGGAAGCTCACCTGATTCACCTGGTTCCGTGACCACTGCCTACTGACATGTTCTGCTTTGAATGACACCTTGGCTCAACCTGGGTAACCTGGTACACTGATCAGTACCATGACACTAAAATAAGAAGGCAAGCTCTAGGACAAACAGGACCCTAGTAAAACCCAATCTGTTGACACCGTGTCAGAGAAGAATTTAGGAAAGGGGGATTTCCTAGTACTTTGTGCTATTGACTGAATCCTCAACCCAAAAGCAGGAGGTCATGCTTCCAGTAAACTTAGAAACAGAAGCTGCTCTGTCTGGGAAGGACAACTGCTGACTCTGGAGACTCCTGCTTAGACCAAGACTAGGTAAGTTCTAGAAACCAGACCTGGAGCAGTGCTACAGAAGGAGACCTTGAGCTGTCTCTAGTTAACACTCAACATTCTAAGTGCTTGCCTAGATGTGACCCTAATTTCAGCTTATTCCTGCCTCTTCACTGACTGCCTCCAGCCTGTGACACAACCCCCAACCTGACTCCCTGGTGTAGTCCTCCACCCCCTCATTGGTGTTCATATTCAGCTCTTCCCCTTATGAATGGACAGTTTCCTTCCTCTTTGCCTGGCACTGATCTCTGCTGTGTAACCACAAATTCACCTGGAGACTAGCTGTGCCATTAGGGCTGAAACATTGGAACTAGAGTGAACAGTGTGACAAAGAGGTTGGGACCAGAAGGAAGAGAGAACAGTTGATCAGTACAAAGGACTCCTGGCCATCTTCTGCCTTTCTTCTTGGACACTCCTGACATAGTTTGTCAAGAGCAGGCCACTCATGAGTCACTTGTTTACTGTGGAATATCATTCCCCTCCCTATAAGAAAACTACCAGGGAAGTAGAACTGAGTTGATTTTCCTTTTATCCGGCCCCCTTCTGCTTTTCCCAGCAGGCTTTATCCCTATCAGCAGGCCCAGATATTTCCATCAAGGCATCTCTTTGTCAGCAGTTTCAGATAGAGTTAACCTGGCATGTCAAGGTTAACACAGATGCTGTGTGCTTTCTTTCTGAAATATCATGTCCCAGCCTGAATGAGGATGGTTAGGGGACTCTACCAAACAGAATATACACTACAAAATATTCAGAATTATTACAATGCCACAAATAAAGGCAAGAGAACATCTTATAGCAGTGTATCATCTTTGTTTATTTATGTATCCCATTATTTACAAATATTTATTGAGCGTTGTTATGTGCCAGACATTGATTGCTACAGCTGTAAACAAAACGAAACAAAAGATTCTTACTCTCGTTATACTTACATTCTACCCAGTAACAGTCATCATTTGTCCAAAATTTTGGAAGAAATAAATCTTTTCTCTAGATTCTCAGTGGTCATACAGGTTGATGGAGTTTCTTGTTTTCTGTTGGGGAGATGTCCAGGAAGTTGAAGTGAATGAGGAAATAGTGCTTGTTCTCCTTGGTGACATAAGGCACACCAGTCTAAAGGCAAATCATTTACAGATTATTTTGTAATCAATGTAATACCTGGTCAGTTAACAGTTGGATTTGAAATGGTTGTTCCAATCTTTTGTTAGGAGCACTGAAAAATAGCGTACTCTGACCTAAAATAACAACTTCTTAGTAAATATTTGCTTGCTGTGTGCTTGAAAAGATTGTTTATTCTTCCGTTATTGGTTGCAATATTCCGTATATGTTCATTATACTGTGCTGTTCAATTTTATATTCCATAACTAATTGTTGTGTTGCCTAATATTTCATTTATGAAGTAAGATTTTTCAGAAATTTCTGATTGTGAAAGACGAGCTGTTGGTTTCCCTTCATTGTTCAGGACATTTCTTGCTCTATATATTTTGAGGCTGTATTGTTAAGCGCATACAAGTTTAAGATTATGTTCTCTTGCAGGTGAACTGAAACTTTTATCCACATTTTGTGACCCTCTCTTATTTCTAGTTATGCTTATTGCCTTAAAATCTACCTGTGTGACATTAATAGAGGTACACCTGATTTCTTTTTTTTTTTTAAGATTTTATTTATTTATTCATGAGAGACAGAGACAGAGAGAGAGAGGCAGAGACACAGGCAGAGAGAGAAGCAGGCTCCGTGCAGGGAGCCTGATGCAGGACTTGATCCCAGGACTCCAGGATCATGCCCTGGGCTGAAGGCAGGCGCTGAACCACTGAGCCACCCAGGGATTCCCCACCAGATTGTTAGTATTCAGCTGGTATTTGCTTTTCCTCCTTTGACTTTTAAGTTTTCTGTTCTTACATTTTAGATATGTCTCTTATAAACATAATTTGCTAGATTTTTAAATATTACATCTGATCATTTTTTTAAAACTGGAGAGATTAGTCCATACATTTATTATGGTTACTGTAATACTCTAATTTATTTTTAATCATTTTATATTATACTTGGTATTTGTCCTACTTTTTTGTTCCTTTTTTTCTGCCTTTCTGCCTTTCTTTGGATTCTTCTTTTTCTCTTGCTTATATTTTCCCCAAATCTGAATTTACATTTTTTTTCAAAGATTGTTTTATGTACTTCTACACCCAGTGTGGGGCTCAAAATCACAACCCCAAGATCAAGAGTTGCCTGCTCTATAGACTGAACCAGCCAGGCGCCTCTGAATTTATTATAATCATTATGCCTCTTGATTACCCTAGTATTTTAACATGAATATGTAACAGAGTTCTATAGTAATATTTTTCTTCTTCTCCCAAAACTCAGGGAACTTAAAATGATTTATTACTTACATACTATCATTAACTAGTCTTTTAGTTCCATCTTTTTTGCACCCTCAATTAGTCATTAGTATTGTTTTGTAAAGTGCAGTATCTATTTTACCATATCTTCTCAGAACTCCCATCTGGAATAATTTCCCTTTGTCTGAATGATATCATTTAGAATTTAGTTTAGTGGGAGTTTGTTAATAGGAATTCCTTTTCTTCCTTCATCTGAAATATCTCTATCTTAATTCTAAAAGATATTCTTATGGGGTATATCATTCTAGGTTGATGGTTAAATTCCCTCAGGACATTGAAGTTATTATTTTCCTGTCATCTGGCTTCCATTGTTATGTTTGCAAAGTCTGGAGCTAATCCAGTTGCTGTTCTTTTTTTTAGGTGATCAATATTTTCTCTGTCTGGGTGTATTTAAGATTATCTCTTTGTTGGGGTACCTGGCTGGCTCAGTTAGTGGAGCATGCAACTCTTGGGTTGTGAGTTTGAACTCCATGTTGGATATAGAGATTACTTTTAAAAAATCATCTCTTTTTCTTTGATAATCCCCAATTTTATAGCAATTGTCTGTAGGAGTGGATACATTTTTATTTATTCTGCTTGCGGTTGTTGGGCTTCCTGAATTTAAAGATTCATATTTCTCATAAACTTTGGAAATTTTTCTTTTGAATATTTCCTATTCCCCATTCTCTTCAGTATCTCTTACTGGGACTCCAGTTTGATATGTATTAGATCTCTGTTAGACTATACTCTGTCCTCTGTGTCTCTCACAGTCCCTTACTTATATTTTCTATCTTCTTGTCTATTTTGCAATCTGGGTAATTCTTCAAGTCTTCTTAAACTTTACTGATTCTTGCTTTACTTGTGTCTCACCTTAATTTTAACAAGTCTATTCAGTTTTAAAATTTAACTGATTATATGCTTGTTTCCTTTGTCAAAATGTCAAAATTGGTCTTTAAAAAAACAATTCCTTGTTAATTTGAAGCACCTTATTTATATCTTTAAATATATTAAACATACTTATTTTATGATTTATGTGTGATATTTCCAGTATCTGAAATCACTGTGAATCTGATTTCTCTCTATATTGCTTCTGCTAGATCTTGTTCATAGTGTCCTTTTTTGCACATTTTGTGAATTCTGACTGGGCTTCTATTCCTTGGAACTTGATCTGTAAAGATTTTTGAAGCCTGGATTAAGGTTACTTTCCTCTAAGTAGGATTGGTATTTTCTGCTGTGTACCTTAGTACTCTCAACCTGAAATCATTTTAAATTCTCTCTCATTCTCTCTCAAACCACACAGGTAGAATTTGGGCCTGAAATCTGTGTGAAGACCATCTTGTGGTTTTGACTATATGGGGGAGACAGTTTTTCTCCTTGGGTCGAAAAAGTCACATTCCTTCCTGTTGCTTCTGTGTGAGCAGGTTTGCCTCTTAGTCCCATTTCCACTGAACATAGCCCTCCTTTGAGATCTCAGCTTTATGAAAGGCATCCCCAATGGGACTCCCCATGAGGGACAAGGTTTATCTCTTCTTTCCACCTCTTCCCACACAGCATCCTATCAAAGTTTAGAGTCACCAGAGTTCGCCTCCTAGGAAAATCCAGCCTCATCTTGCTTACTCTTAGGACCTCTACTTCCACTCTGTGTTTGGCCTTTGCAAACTAACCAGCTCAGGAGCAATTCAAGTGTTTTCTATTCTTTTATCTTTCACTTTTAGTTGACTTCCTTAGGAGGTTGTCTAGAGTATCTGGAAGTAGAACCAGATGCAGTTAATTAAATGGTCTGTAGGCTAGAACATTTGACGGCCAATGGACCTCATTTTATTTCTAGCAGATGCCACCATCTCTGTTCAGCTCCTCAACCAAGGATAGTATGGATAGGCCTCATCTTCTTCCTTGTCCTTTGTGGTCCATAAACACCCCCAACTAGCACTATCATGTGAAGGGCTATACAGATTCCAACAAGTGTCGTTGTGGCAAAAGCTGATGTTTCAGATGTCTCCAGGTGACAATTCTCATGAGGAATTGGCCCTTCCCCTTTTTGCCTTTGAATTGAGCTGTGTGGCCTTTAGTGGCACCTTGGACTTTCTAAGAGTCACATCCTGTATCATTCAGGTCTGAGGTCAATGACTCTTGAACTCTCTTCCAGCAACCATCTCCCTGCTATGTCTGGGTATCCTACCACATTGCCTCAAGCATCCTGTTGCCTCCTCTCAGCACCATGCTCTAAGGAAGGGACCAGCAAACTACAGCCTGTGGGTTACATCTCACCCATGGCCTGTTTCTGTAAATAAAGTTTTATTAGAACACAGCCATGCCCATTTGTATTTCTTTGGCTTTTTTTATGTCATGATAACCTACCCACAAAACTGAAAATATTTACCATCTGGCCCTTTCAACGGTTTTTCAGCTCTGTTCTGTGGCCCTACACTAGGCTGCTCACCCCTACTTTGACTCTTCCATACAATATTCTATATCCATATGTTCCCCCCTCATTAACCGCACTCATAACCTTACCAGCTCTGGCCTTGCTTCACTGACAGTTCCTTTCTTTCCTCAGCCTGGTTAGCATTTGCTCTTTGAAACATAAAAATGTATCTATGGATATTTTTTTTAATTTTTTATTTATTTATGATAGTCACAGAGAGAGAGAGAAAGAGAGAGAGGCAGAGACATAGGCAGAGGGAGAAGCAGGCTCCATGCACTGGGAGCCCGACGTGGGATTCGATCCCAGGTCTCCAGGATCACGCCCTGGGTCAAAGGCAGATAACAAACCGCTGCGCCACCCAGGGATCCCTATCTATGGATATTTAAAGAGAATTAATAACTTGTCCTAAGAAACCCTCACTTGGGATCCCTGGGTGGCACAGTGGTTTAGCGCCTGTCTTTGGCCCAGGGCGCGATCCTGGAGACCCGGGATCGAATCCCACGTCAGGCTCCCGGTGCATGGAGTCTGCTTCTCCCTCTGCCTGTGTCTCTGCCTCTCTCTCTCTCTCTGTGACTATCATAAATAAATAAAAATTTAAAAAAAAAAAAAAAAAAAAAGAAACCCTCACTTAATTAAGTTAGACACTTAGTCCCTGCTTTATTAGGAAACTTCCTCCACTCTGGAGTAGATCTTCAATGCCAGACTTTTGGGGGGAAGACAGGTATCTTGCCTCATCCATTTACATGTTCACTGCAAATACACATTTCAAGAAGCAGACATAGTTTTGGAAATAAAACAACAAACATTTAAAACCACATTTTAGTGAAGTTAAATAGCATTTAATGGCATCAGAGTTCTCCTTCTAAAGCAATATCTTGAACAGTGAAGAATTAATTTCTACTCAACATGGTCACCACCAAGCATGTCTGTCTTGCAAAAGAGGTTCATCAATATGCTTTCTCTAGCTGAAGGACCATGGCCTCATGGTCAGGAGTGTGGACTGTGGAGCTAGACTGCTTAGGTGGCATTCCACACTCTCCCACTAACTAACTGGTGATCCTGGGAAAGTCACTTGGTTTTCCCACACCTTGGTTTCCCCATCTGGATAAATAGGCCATTGGGTTACTAACATAATACCATGAGATAAAATATTTTAAAGTACTTAGAACAATGCCTGGAGCCTAAGAAGCCTTCACATTATTTAATCTTTTGACCTTATTTCCTCATCTGTAAAATGGAAACCAAAATAACAAACTTTTATTTTGTGTGAGGAGTAACCACAATAGATTTAAAGCACCAAAACAGGACACACCATAGAAGCTTAAAAAAATGGTAGATAGATGCCATTTTCTGGGGGTTCATTAACATTTAGTACATATTTCCCTTTCCCTGATGAGGCTATCTATAAATTCCTTTTTTAAATGAAATGGTTTCTGGAAATCTCTAGAACCTAGTGGCCATCCAGGATGGTGGGCCTTCAATGACTGTTTTAGGCTTGTTCTGCTGCTAAACACTTGATGAGAACCCAGAGAGGCTTGTGAGTATTCTCTTGTCTAGCAACTCTACTTAACCTAATACTCAACCACCACTTCCAGGAAGCCTTCCCTAATCCCTAATCTCTACCACCTTGGTACTTCTATGGCTCCCTATAAGAACTATCTGTCTACTGAGACAGGGAAGGAGTTATTCATCTGCATATCTGTTTTGACTGACAGGTTATATTCCATTAGGTTCTAAAGACCTACTGGATCAGTGCATAAAAAAATTAATAAACAGATGCATTTACAATCTCTTTGAACACACACAATAAAGATATCTATCTTAAGAATTTTGCAGTATGGTTCATTTTCTCAACACAATATTAAATCCCATAAGAGTACTGCATAAATATATCCCCCCTTTTTTTAAACATGTCTCCAAATTGCAGAGTTAATGGAAACATGCGCACAAAATAACACCCGCGATATATGCCAGCTCAGCTATGTTGTCCTTTAAGAACTCTATCTTCTCCTATTCTTTATATTTTGTTCAAACACCATTTTGCTTTTGAATGCCATCTCTAAAAATATTTTAGAATTATGATACAATAAGATGTTTAATATAATAATTCAGTGGATATTTGTTTGATGAGTGGATTTGGTCTACATAATAAGCAAGGCTGCCGGACCTATGCAATAGAGTGCAAATTAGCTCAGAAACCTCCCCCAGGGCAGCCCAGGTGGCTCAGCGGTTTAGCTCTGCCTTCAGTCCAGGGAGTGATCCTGGGGACCTGGGATCGAGTCCCACGTCAAGCTCCCTGCACGGAGCCTGCTTCTCCCTCTGCCTGTCTATCTGTCTTTCTCTCTCCCATGAATAATAATAATAATAATAATAATAATAATAATATCTTAAAGAAGGCCTTAAAGGCAGGTAATGGCTATTTGCAATGAATCTGAAAAATGGAAGAGGCTTCTGGTGGCTTTTTTTCAGAGGGCAGTTTTAAATACATAATCGACTCTCAATTGTCAAGCAAGAAGAGACGAGTCATGGAATAAGACCCACCAGTGGAATTAACGAAGATTAATTATATTTGAATTTGCAATGTACTCAGCAACCTGCATTGCCTTGCACAGGCCAGAGGTATGGTCTCTGCTTCAGCAGAGAAACTCAGAATTCTTCGACAGTAATTATGATCTTAAAAGAAAAAAAAAAAGAAGGAAGACATGGGTTTTCCGCAAGCTTTCTTGCAGCCCTGAGCTATGATCAGGGCAGGACATGATGGGAACTCAAGTGCTCTTCACCACAGGGTTTCTCCTGTCTTCTGATGTGGGGTGCTGGGATGCCGGGTTTCAAGCCATAACTCGGAGAAGGGAAGGTGGGCCCTTGCGACCATGTTGTGGACCTCCCAATAGATCATTTGTCTATTAGATTTGCACGTATTGAAAATGAGTGTGGGATCCTAGCCTTTTCAGCAAGTTGAAGGGATTTTTTTCGGCGTTTTTGGAATCAAAAGCTTAAGGACATGTGCAGTATACATAACTAGAATATTACTCAGCCATCAAAAGGAAGAAATTTCTGACACACGCTACAACACGGATGAAACTTGAAGATAGTATGCTAAGTAAAGGAAGCCAGACTCAAAAGGACAAATATTACACGATGTCCACTGATATAAGGTCCTGAAGTTGGTCATTCATAGAGACAGAAGGTAGAATTGTGGTTGCCAGGGGCCAGGTGGAGGGGAGATAATATTTAATAGGCAGAGGGTTTCAGTTTGAGAAGATGGAAAAGTTCTGGAGATAGATAGTGGTAATGGTTGCACAACATTGAAAATGTCCTTAAGGCCAGTGAACTGTTCATTAAAGATGATTAAGATGGTAAAATATTTTGGTGGTAATGTATATTTTACCACAACTTAAAAAAAAAAAAAAAAAGCTTAAGCACATGCATGACAGTAGGGGATCATGCAGATGCAATTAGTGAAACCTTATTATGTGGGTTCTCGGGGGTGGGGGAACAGGACAGCCCCTTCCCTGAGGTCAGACAGGCTCAGACCCTGGTGGATCCTGGAAGCAGACAGCTGGTTGAGACTTGAAGCAGGCAGGGCTGCTTTCTGCTGGTTTTGCAGACTGGAGGTCATTTAACTCTGGCATTTTTAAAAATTCCTTTTTAATTTTTATTTATTTTGAGAGAGAGAGAGAGAGAGAGAGCACATGAGCAGGGTTGGTTGTGGGGGAGAAGCGGAGCAAAGAGGAGAGAGAATCTCAAGCAGACTCCCCACTGAGCACGGACCCCCCCCCCCCCCCAACATGGGGCTCCATCTCGCAACCCTGGGATCATGACCTGAGCTGAAATCAGGAGTCAGACGCTTAATTGCCTGAGCCACCCAGGCGCCCCTACTTTGGCACTTTTAACACAGATTTAAAGCTTATGAAATCTGCCAGTGGGCCTGGTCTCAAGGCCCAGATTAAGCAGCATGTACTTTTTTACTTAAATGCAGAACAATAGCAGACAGCATAAAAGCTTTCCCAGGGCTGTTTCTCCCCTGAAGTAACAAAAAGGAAGATGGATGGGGGAAAGCTCCCACATGGAATCAGATACCACAGAAAGCACATTTCAAACCGCGTGATGTGAGCGCACAGGGAAATGGAGTCAGGTGAAAACCGTGTAAAGGGCAGAGAGTTCTGAAGTAAGGGTTCTTATGCTATTTTTAGTATCAAAAATGCTGTGAGTCCTGTTACTCCATTACACTCCAGCGAATCAAATTATTTGCCTTTCTCTACATTTACCACTACTAATTGTTGTGTCTGATTAAATCAGAGCAGGCCTGCCTGTGAGGCAGTGGGCATCAGTGGACGACCCTACTGTGGGGTTAAATAGGCACCCCCCACCTCGTTCTTTTATACCTCCCGCAGCCCTGGCATTCAGAGCGACACACTGGAGTGACAAATGCATTTCAGCATTTCTCCAGGGTAGACAGGACAGTTGCACATGTCGAACCGGAGCACTTGGCGGTGCTGTTTTGAGGGACCAGATGCATTGCACGGAGCAGTGCAACCATGGCTTGGCCCCCAGGCCTGCGGTGAGGGGCACCTTCCATTCCTCTCCAGATGCATTCAGTGTGGTCTCAGTGCTGCCCTCACGTCTACTAGGCCCCCCAAGAGAACATGAAATTGGGTGTCAGTCTCTTGCTTCTGGACCTGGCCTTCCCAACGAGGCTGTGTGTCACAATCTCTGAGGGGCCCAGGGGTCTGTATTTTAGTGGCCCTCCAACTAATTCTGCGGCCCAGCCAGATTTGAGAAGCACAGCCTTAACCAGTTATTTTCCATCAGTGGTAGCGAAAAAAGAGCTCAAATGTGAGCCTGATGCATGGTGAGTGGAGAGGGAGGAAGCTCGAAGCTGGACTGCTGTCACTGTTAGCAGTCGTTGTGTGCGTGCTGGCACCAGTAGCCCTGGTCTTTTAGGAAAGCTGCACCTCACTAAAATCCATTTCTCTGGCTATTTCATCTCTGGCTATTTTTTGCCTGGAAAAACAGAGCAAAAAAGGGTCACAGAGCATTGCATGCTGAGCTCTTAAGAAGGCAGAGAGTCCAGTGGGCCCCTCACCTGCCCTGACTCTTACCCCAGACGTGCAGGTGGAGGTAGTCCCTTCCTCTCAGGTCCTCAGGGGAGAAGTGCTGTGAAGAGTGGGAACTGTAGCAGCCTGAGAGGCAGGTGACCCCGGTGACCAGAGAAAGGACAGACAAAGGAGAGAAAGCTGATGGAAGAACCAAAGAGGTCTGGTGTTCCAGGGGCACTTGACTGTACACTGTCCACTCATCAGAAGTCCTGTCCCTGGACCTCACTGATCATGCTCATCAGGGTGAGTCTGAGCCATCAGGAAGAGGTCATGTTCACTCTGTTTAGGCCGTCAGGGAGGTGCTAGATCCAAATAAGAGTAGCTTGATCCAAAATGGGTAAAATAAAATAAGAAAACTCTCTGGAACAGTTTGTTTCTGGGAAGAATTTGCTTTCCTACAGGGCTGAGTACTTAAGGACTGGCCCAACAACATGTCTGGTGTTCACCAGCCTCCCCTTCCCTTAGTTGGGCTCTGCAGCAACCCCCACCAGGCTTCCTTGGGGACTCTTTCATTTGAGAATGCCTGTGAGTATTGTCACACCCGTTTTATGCAGCCCTACACACTCATTTTCTGATACTTTTGCATCCTGCAATTATCATCCCAACCTTCAGTGGCAAATTAAATATGACACAAGTCTTGGTTTAAGCAGCTCTTCCTGACATACTTTCTTAGGGAGCCCCATCAGTTTGCTATGCAGCTTTATCTTCAACTAATGAACTCTTTTGATTTCATTCCATGAAGCACCTTGTAAGAACCATACAAGACCAGGGATGAAGAAAACTAAAATTCTTATATGCATGGCTGACACAAAGTGGAATATATTAAAAACTCTTAGCAGACTAATGATTTCAGTATTTATAAATTCCTTGTACTATAGCCAAACCAAGAATACTGTGTGCTTGTAGGCCCTCTGGACTCTTCCATTAATTGCAAGAAGTGATGAGAAATCAGAGTTACCCAATGTCCATGAAAGGTTCTTTGGCAGCAGCTGAGCTGGGCTGCCTATGGCAGAAGACTGCCTCCAGGAACTGGGTCAGTGCATGTGGTCAGGCAAGGGTCAGTGGCCACCTGGCTCCAGCCCCCAGGGTAGGCTGGACAGGAGGAAGAGGAATCTAGAAGAGTGTTCCAGGAGCTCAGTAAAGAGATCTGAGCAAAGGAGATGGGATTCCCTGATCTCCATGTCTCATCAAGAAGGCTACAGGCCAAGAGGAGACAGGATCACCCCTAACAGAATGGGCATACTTTGGAATAGCTGAGAACCTGGAAAGCCAGCAGGTCATCTTTCCAATGTTGGATAAAAGCATGAGAACATTCCGCAGCAACAAGCTAGAGAAAAACAGCTACCTGTAAAACTGAAGGAAGAAGAAAGGCATAGAGTATTTTGGCTGCCTTGTTTGTTCTTTAAAACAAAAGATGAGGGGATCTTCAGTGGCTCAGTCAGTTAAGTGCCTTCAGCTCAGGTCAGGATCTCATGGTCCTGGGATCGAGCCCTGCGTCTGGCTGCCTACTCCACAGGGAGTCTGCTGCTGCCTCACCCTTCTCCTTCTCCCCGCTTGTGTGCATGCTCTATCTCTCAGATAAATAAATAAAATATTTTTATCTTTCGATGGACACCGAGGCTCCTCCACAGTTTGGCTATTGTGGACATTGCTGCTAGAAACATCGGGGTGCAGGTGGCCCAGAGTTTCATTGCATCTGAATCTTTGGGGTAAATCCCCAGCAGTGCAATTGCTGGGTGGTAGGGCAGGTCTATTTTTAACTCTTTGAGGGAATAGAGGGGAAGGGAGAAGAAATGGGTAGGAAATATCAGAAAGGGAGACAGAACATGAAGACTCCTAACTCTAGGAAAAAAATTAGGGGTGGGGGTGACTGGGTGGCGGGCACTAAGGGGGGCACTTGACGGGATGAGCGCTGGGTGTTATTCTGTATGTGGGCAAATTGAACACCCATAAAAAATAAATTTATTATTAAAAAAAAGAACAAATATACTGAAAAAAATAAAAATAAAAACTGTTAATGAAAATGAGGAAAATTTTTAAAAAATAAAATATTTTTAAAATAAATAAACAAATCAAAAGATAGCTTTAGCCTCATCTGCAATGGCCTTGTGTGGTCATTAGGCCCAATAAGAATATTCACTCTCAGTTATCTGCCAACAAAATCAAGGTCAATTCCCTGTTTTCTTTGCAAGAAAAGTTGGCTAATTTTGTTGATGTTGATTTTGTAGATTCTCGTTGATACCCAGCTGCAAGGGAGTGATGTTTACTTGTTTGAAATTTATCTAAGTTCAAATAATATAACCTAGGCTTTAAATGTTACCACTGATTTTTTTAAGCTATCTGTAAATTATTTAGGGCAAAATGCCTTCTAAATCTTTTCATGAAAGTGAAGTGGAAACTATCTCTGGGGCACATATTGGTAGATATGAATAATTTGCTTCACATAATATTTAAATATTCAAGACTCAGTGGATCACATTTTCCCTTTTCTTCCAAATGTCTTAGATTTAGAGGTGACCCACTGGAAGGATTCGACCTCAAATCCGAGGCTGTAATTATGTTCTTGGAATCAGCTTTCTCTGACTCTCTTCTCTCCCAAATTCAGTATGGCCTGGCTACAGTGAGCACCTACCTCTAGAAATGCAGGACCCACATGAAAAAGAACAAGACTGTCATGCTTCATGTGACGTTGAACGCTTTGCAAAAAGCATTTATATTTTTTAGGTTAAAAATAATCATAAATACAGAGCAAGGTGTGTGCTACTACAGCAGCTTAGGAAGAGAGGCCACAGACCATATGCCTGAGTGAACCACTGGCCACCTGTGCTCACCAGGTCTAGTCTGGCCACAGCAGGCACACCCCGCTCACTTCCAAAGACGACGTTTCAAGGAGGCTCCTTAATGATCAAGTGGAGGGAGCAACTGAGGATATTTGGCCTTAAAAAGACATGTCTTTGGGGGGGACAAGATCACCTTTCTCTGATACTTGAGAGCTGATTTCATCCCTACATTGGCTTTAATAAAAAGAAAAAAAAATTTTTTTAATTTTTATTTATGATAGTCACAGAGAGAGAGAGAGAGAGGCAGAGACACAGGCAGAGGGAGAAGCAGGCTCCATGCACCGGGAGCCTGACGTGGGATTCGATCCCGGGTCTCCAGGATCGCGCCCTGGGCTAAAGGCAGGCGCTAAACCACTGCGCCACCCAGGGATCCCCGAAAAAATTTTTAACGGAAAGTAACAAGACTATGGAGAGATTGGAACTCTCGTATATTGTAAACTGATACAGCTGCTGTGGAAAAGTCTGGTGGTTCCTCAAACAGTTAGATGTGGAGTTAGCATATGACCCAGCAACTCCTCACCCAGGAGAAATGAAAACATGTGTCCAGCATTGTTCACAACAGCCAAAAGGTGGAAGCAGCTGAAGTGTCCATGAATGGAAGAATGAATCAACAAAATGCGGTGGAGCATAAAATGGAATAGTATGAACCCTTAAAAGGGAAGGGAACTCTGAAACATGCCCGCATGAACGAGCCTTGAAAACATTTCATCTATGGGAGAAGCCTGAGACCAAAGGTCACGTGTTGCAGGATTCCATTTATATCATTTATCCAGAACAGGCAAATCCATCGAGATGGAAAGGGGATTGAGCGGAATGGAGAGCGATGAGTTAGTGGGTACCAGGGATTTCTCCAAGGTGATGGAAAAGTTTTGAATCTAGAGACAGGTGGTGGTTGCACAACCTTGCGAATGCAGTTAGCACCACTGAATTGTACACTTTAAAATGGTTAATTACATGTCCAGTGAATTGCACTTCAATTTTTAGAACTATCAATAATCTAATAGGTTTTTAAAATATTTTATTTATTTGAGAGCACTAGCGGGAGCAGGGGGAAGGGGCGGCGCTGAGCAGGGAGCCTGATGCAGGGCTCGATCCCAGGACCCCGAGATCATGACCTGAGCCAAAGGCAGGTGTTTAACTGACTGAGCCACCCAGGTGCCCCTAAAAATTGCAATAATCTAATCTGAGCGCTGTCATTTTGGACAGCCCCTGGACACAGCAAGAAGAAATGAATAGAAGCCTCAGGTGGGGATGGGGGGGAAAGTGGTATTTTGGCTCAGTAGGAATAATTTTCTAATGAGTTCAACTAACAGGAAGTAGAAGAGACTGCTGGAGACAGTGGCATGTCCCCTTCCCCCTCTGCATGGAGGAGACTTGGCCAGCACTGGATGGGGTGTCGTGGGTGGCATACAAGCCTATGGCAGTGCTTCTCCACCCTGGGTACCTCCAGAAAAAGGCTCCTGGGGGTCCATCTGCCTCAGATGGAAGTGGTGCCTCTGGTATCCCCCCCCGCCAGCCCTGCTCCCCAACAGGCACTTCTGCCTATGACAGTGGTGCCCTGCACGCCCCACCATCCTCACTGCCCGGTGTGAACAGTGCACCCACAGCTTCCGAGTCTCCTGGGTGCTGGTTAGCAATGCAGGATCTCAGCCCCTCCCCAGACCTACCAGATCAGAATCCACCCTTTAGCAAGATCTCAGGGTGACTCATACATTTGAGGGTGCCAAACATGGCTGTAGACCTTGATTTACAAAACACTTTGAACTGCTTCTTTCATTCTATCTCCTGAACAATTGGGAGTCACTACCAGGGCAGGTGACACATTGTCGCTGTTTGCCAGGAAAGGAAGTTGAGGCCCAGAAGGCTTCACTCCAGATACGGCTGGCAGTGCCAGTCTCGGGGTGCCTAATCCAGGGCCCCCTCCACCAGGGCCCTGGAGGCTGTTTCCTTCATGTCTGACTGCCTCCCCACCTCCCTCCTGCCTTGCATACAGCCCAGGTGGAGTCAGTATTCGATATGCTGAGGTGGGAGAGACGAAGGATGGTGGAAATGCAGGGGCCCCTTTGCTGTAGCAAATTCTCAGTTGCCAGACGCACCTGAGCTTCCCCGGGCACGCTTTTGTTTCCTGATCTCACTTCAGATTCTACACGGTGTTCTATGTTGTGATTGTGGAAACCCCACGGAAGAAGGTACTGGGGAGTGTGGGAAGGAGGTTGAATATACATGGTGGCTCCCCCGAGGTCAGGAAGGGTGGAGGCAGCACAGGGATGCACAAGGGAAGGAGCCCTTGGATGGGGGGCTGGAAGAGCCTGTTGTTTCTGGGGAGCAAAGGGACAGGTCCAGCAGGCCGCCGTCTAAGTACCAATACTCCTGGTTTGGGAAGTATTGTTACTAGCATGACCAGCCAACACCAATGAAACATTTTTTAGGCTGTGTGACCTTCTTAACCTTTCTCTGCTCTGGATTCTTCATTAGTAAAGTGGGGAGCTGTCCTGTGGAGCCCAAAATGGAAGAGAAGAACTCTCCCACAGCCTGGGTGATGGGCCAGCAGAGTGCCCCGGGTCTCTTTCCTGCAGGACCTCACTGAAAATCTCTATGGCCCTACAGGGCCATACCTTTCACATAGTGAAATGTGAGAGGAAAGTATGGCTGGTAGAGGGAAGGTCTGGGAGAGAGCCGTGCTGGCCACTGAGGGCACCATGCTTCTCCTATATGTGCCTTACACTTAAAGTGCTTTGCCCCAAACATGTGAATTTGCAGCAGGGCTTATTTGCCAGGTTACCCTTTGGAAGTCTACAGGCCCTGGGTGTTGCAATGCTTGGTAAAACCAGGAGCTGGAAGATCAATCAATAGAATAAGCAGTAAAGAACAGGTAGGGTCTGAAATCTCGGAATCCTGGCTTTCTCCTCCCCATCTTGGTGGCATCCAGGATCAACAAGCAGGGACAGAATGGGGTCTCATTTGTCCACTGCTGGGAGGTGTGGGTATAGGGTACTTCTCCAGGCTGAATCTACTGGTGGGGGGGACCGGAGATAGCGGAAGACCCATCCCCGGCCTTGGGGTTTATGCTGGGTGGTTCCTCACTGCTCAATGCCCTTACTGCCATTTGCTGGCCCCTTTAGAAAGAAATTTTATTTTGCAATAATTATAGATTCAAAGGAAGTTGCAAAGCAGACTGTATTCCATGAACCCAGTTCCCCCAGTGCTTACATCTTAGCACCAGGAAGTTGATACTGGTACAATAAGTGTGTATAGTGCTGTCATTTTACCACACGTATAGCATTTTGTGACCAGCATCACCTGTTCCCTTGAATTTTTTTTTAAATAGCTCTGAGATCCTCACCAGTTCCATCAGGGCTGATTCCCTGGTGCTTCCCTGATGTCAGCAAGGAGCTACCGTGCATCTCAAATGGTTGACATGTATGCTAGAGCTGTGTGACACAGTGACCCTCTATCTCGCCTGTACGAAGTCTCACACACGCACACAGACTCTCAGACTTTCTCTCTGGAAACTTTGAAGTGTTGAGCACACAGTTCCTATGGCCCATTCCCTCCTGGCTGGGAAACGGGAGGAGCCTGTTCTGTTACCTGAATTCCTTTTTAAAGGAGGAATCAGCGTGAAGTCAGACCATCTTGGAGTAGAAGTTGCTTTCATCTGTAACAAAAAGAAACCGAGCTAAGCAATGGGCCATGGCTCGGAGTCATGAGTGCCCCATACTTGCAAGCATAGAGCATAGATATGCATCCTGCAGGACACCACAGTCAACAGTGGACTGGAATCAAAACAATTAGAAGAAGAATTTGCATCCAGAATCCACAGCACAGACAATCTACAAGTATTGTCATTTTACTTCTTTATTATTAACTTTTGGAATAGAAGGGTTAATTTTTTTTTTTTTTATAACTGACCCCAGTCCAAAAAAAACAAAGGACTGCTGGGGTCCATCAGGACTGGATGTTGTCATCACTGACTGTGTTTATGCCAGGCCATCAGCAAACTTGGTCATGGGCAGTGCCAAGCAAGGTCCTACAGGGTCAAGAAGGGTTCATATTCTAGTCATCCCCAGCTGAGAACATCAGCACCTGACAGAGACTGGAAGTCATGTCTCTGCAGAGCCACACACAGTAGCAGCATCAGCCTGAACTTCAGGTAGCCACACGTTCTAGGACATTAAGGAATTAGGTACCCATGGTTAAGATAGCACAAATGGCCCTGATTCGTCACCATGGCACAGTCACAGATGGACAATGCTGTGTTGTAACCAGGGTTTCTCCTCCAATGGGTTCTTGTCACCTTTCCTCACCCTGCCTCCCTATCACATGTATGGACACCTGTGCAGGTGGTTCTCACCTAGAAAAGAAGATGGGCTAAGGTGACCATATCTGAATAGTTGTAAGATCTCATTTTTATATGACATTTCATCATTCACAATGTTATTTCTTATTTTAACCAAAGGAAGAAGCCACAGTCCCAAAACAATAGGTGATTCTCAAAGTCACCCAGCTGGCCAGTGACAGAGTGAACGCTGCAGTTCACATCTTCGGATTGCACCTTCCCACTGATCAGGCCCCATCACACAGAGCAGTCTTCCTGTCTCACCCCTGGAGGGTGATGTGCAGCCCTGAGGCATTTTGTGAATTTGTGGAAAGAAGAGCATCTCCTAGCACGGGGAGCCCAACTCTGGCCTCCTAACTCATCATCCTGACCCTTACAAGTCCCCCAAGGGCAGGGCAGGTGCTTGAGAGAACTTGATCCTGGTTCTGAATTCTGGTTTCCAAACCTAGATCTGTGGCTACAGCTCCATGGGTCATTATTCAAGCTGCTTGCTTGTACCTGAAACCACTCTATTTTTCAGTGTTTTAAAGTTTCTATGAAGCTGTTCTTCCTGAATTAAATTCTTTTCCTTTGTCTAAACCCAAGTCACACTCGCAGTCTTTTTGTGGCTATACAAGGGCACGTAGGAATTTAGCAGAAAGTAAACCAAGATAAGAGACAACACAAGAGGACACCTCTAATGTGGAGGAGTTCTCCTTGCCCTTGGGATTCTTGGTCCCATAGAGGTGTAAATCTTACACCTGTGTTGACATCTTACCATGTTGCCATGCAACAACATATGGGAATGTCATGTGCGTGAACATGCACACATGTGTGCACGCACACACACATACACACATGCATTGTTAAAACCTCACTTGTGATCATGGCTAAGAAAGGCTGTAGTGTTGTTAATTTAATTTTTTATAACCTCCAAATATTTGCAAACTTAGGGCCAGAGACAGACCTCTCTCTCCCCAGAGGGAGCCGACCCAGTGTCATTCTTTTATTTTATTTTTATTTTTATTTTTTAGTGTCATTCTTACATAGTTGTGAACTTGGCTTCTACTCTGGAGCAAGGCATAATAAACACTTTCAACCACATGAAGAAGAAAAAATCTCAAGTGAATAATGAGAGCATAGGTAAAGAAGAGAGAAAATATTTCTAGGAGAAAGATGGAGGACTTAATACTTCTTATTGCCATTTTATTTTTAAATCATATATATTTAATTTTATGTATATACATATACATATCATACATGTGATAAAGGGCTTGACTTTACTTAATGAAAAGTGGTCTAAGATCCTTTTATCTTTTTATTCTTAATGAAGGAAGGAATGAATTGCAATGAATATACATTGCTTCTCCCTCAAAAAACAATGATAAAATTTGTAAATGTTTTCATTCAAACTAGACATCTCTCTTTGTTTTATTTATTTGTCTGTTGGCTTCCTTTTGCTTCAAACAAGTTTGCAGAAATGAAATTTATGTGTTTACGTTCACAACATCCAAAAATGTTAGTGTGACCTTGGAATGATTATTTAGTTTTGTTCTAAAGAATCTGGTAACTTTTTCTTAGACTCAAAAATTTAGCATAGTCTGGGGATTGAAAACTGCACGATTTAATTTAGGTAAAGATAAGAATGTAACACCACTAAATATATAAAATTACTTAGTTATCTAAGCAAGTAAATCAGACATGCTTTGAGATGCTGTGGCTGCCTTGAATTAATAATGCATTGAAGAGTAGATTTGACTAATGTGCACTCAACATATTTTAACATTTCACTTTCAACCTTGTTAAATGTGGCTAAAAATGTAAAATTAATTATTTAAAACCGTAGAAGGAATCCAACCTTTCCCCAATTTTACCCCAAATTACAAAGTTTAAAAAAAAAATTGCAGTTAGTTGTGGCCTAATGGAAAGCAGGTGTATGATACTCTGTTAAGCAGACTAATTGGTGGTGATGAGCTTTGCATTGCAGAAGGATCATTAGTGAGGGTGGGATGCTGCACTCCTCCAGCGCGTGGGCCCTGAGCCACTCACACATTTAAAGTATGATTCAGTTCACAGAAATGTTGTTTATCACCAGCTCTTCAGGAAAATACTGTTATGCAAGCTGAAGTCCCTTAGTACAGGAACCTTTTGGATTGCAAGGGACGTTTAAAAGGACTTGCTTTGTGGGTTTCCTGGTAGCTGGTAAATACCTTTGCAATTTAAAAATAAAGCTAATTGATGTCCATAATTAGTATCTGTTATTTAAATGCAGAATAGCACCTTTTGAATGGCTCCTAGGATTGACAGAAATAACAACCACCCGAGCTAACATTCCCTGAGCCCACATTTGAAGTGTTTTACAGGTACTGTGTCCTTAGGTCTCAGCGGCTCTGGGAAGGTGAGAGACCCGGGCAGAGAGAGGTCTAGTAACTCGCCTGAGGTCACTCAGCTGGTGAAATAGCAAAGCTGCATTTTGTTTTTTTTTTTTTTTTTTTTTTTTTATTTATTTATGATAGTCACAGAGAGAGAGAGAGAGAGGCAGAGACATAGGCAGAGGGAGAAGCAGGCTCCATGCACTGAGAGCCTGACGTGGGATTCGATCCCGGGTCTCCAAGATCGTGCCCTGGGCCAAAGGCAGGCGCCAAACCGCTGCGCCACCCAGGGATCCCCAAAGCTGCATTTTGAATGCAGGATCTTCCTGCACTGTTGTTGCCTCTTTGCCAGTGGATCCTCATCTCTGGTTTTGGCTCCCAGGGCACAGCTCCGTGCTAAGTGAATGTGTGAATGAAGCCTTGAGGGCCAGGAGGAGGAATAAAGGAAGGAAGGTCTGACTTGCAAAGGCTGAGGGATGCTCTTGCTGCTTTTTTGTTCTTGAAAATGCTAAAAAGAACATTTTTCAGATAAGGTTGTTTCTGAAAGAGGATGGGTGAACATTCCCAAAGCCGTGCGTTTTTAGATCTGAATGTTTCTAAAAGGTTTATTGACAACAGCCTGCGATACCTTTGTCACAGAACTTAAATAAAGGGGCACCTGGGTGGCTCAGTGGTTGAGCGTCTGCCTTTGGCTCAAAGTCGTGATCCGGGGGGCCTGGGATTGAGTCCCGCATCGGGCTTTCCGCAGGGCGCCTGCTTCTCCCTCTGCCTCTGTGTCTCTCTCTGTCTCTCATGAACAAATAAATAAAATTATTTTTAAAAGAACTGAAATAAAGAGGAAACAATGTTGAGCATTTTAGAAAAAAAGCCCTTTAAAAATCATACATATCTGCATTACAGATTGTCCCCCTGCGGCCTCGCCTGGGACATAACGCCTCTGCTCTGTTGAGAAACTTCTCTGGGATCACGCCCTGTCCCCCATCACCCCCTGCTCCGGGGGCACCAGTGAGCTATTTGAGGTTTGAGCTAGGGGTCCTGTCCCTCCTGGGAGTCCCAGGTAGCAGGACCTGGCCCCCTGGGGACCCTGCATCATCCTCTAGGTTGGTGCTAGGCCCTCCTAAGAAAACTAGATTTCAGACATCAGCTCCTGGAAGTAGGTTAGATCACTTGGGCCTCGGGGGAATTTCCCTCCTAGTCGTACCTGGTGCTTTGTCCAGCTTCTGAGCCCAAGAGGCCCAGGGGGTAGTTTTTCTGTCTGGACAGCTGGAGGCTGGACCAAACATGGGGAAAATAGGAACAGTACAGCGCCTCCCCTCCAGGATGAGGTCCTGGGCCTACCGGTCCTGGCCTCACTCACCCACATCTGCTTGTGCCCCCAGCAAGCATCCTGTGATCACGGGGAGCCATGGACGTGTTGGGGGAAGAGACGTCAGGTGGAGAAAGCCCCTGGGCCAGGTGGCAGCGCCACCATTGTCCACAATGTTCTCGAGAATTGTCAGGGCAGGGCACCTGTGCAGGTGAAACAGCTTATTTCCCCGCAATAAAGACATGAATTGATTTGTCTTTGAAGGCAGGTAAGTGCCAGTGGGTGTCAGTCCACACTGTTCTTTTTTATGCAGCTTTTTTTTTTTTTTTTTAAGAACCAATTCTCCAGCTTTCTTTGAATTTTCCTCATTACCTGGGTCCCCTGGCTGCCCCCTGGAGGCTGGCCTGAGCCACCCAGCCTGGGCTGTGGGCCGGCACGCCCCTCTCTCCTAGGACAGCACATCAGTAGCTCATCACTGTGCTCAGTGCTGCTGAGCTGACCTACTTTTCCTGTTTGCCCACAGCAGGCTAAGCCTGTTTAGTGTTGTCCAGAGGGGCTGGGCCGAGCAAGGAGCTTTCTGAGTCGTACAGATGGCAGTCTTCTGGGTGAACGTGGTTTAATCTGTTTGCCCTGTTTTCCATTAGTCTAAAGGGTTAGGGCCCAGCACCTAAGGTGACACGGGGACAGGGTCCAAGTGCAGGGCATCCTGTGTCCCAATTCAGCCTGTCTCCTGGAGATCCTGCGGCATGGTGAATTATTGCTGGGAACCAAGGCTTCTCTCCAAACTTTAAAAACAGATTTCTAAATGGAAGCTCTTTGGCCATGTACTTCCTTACTGGGAACGTGTACTGAGCCCCAGGAACCTCTGCTTCTGAGATGTAGAGGGGATGGGAACTATGCTTGCCCTCCTCAAGGGGGAGGAATCTTCTAGTGTGTTGGGGAGGTGTGGGAGGCAGGGGTGACCAGCTAAGGCCAAGGCACCACAGAAATAAACAGAGCTTATGATGAGGTGAGGATGGCAGAGGTGGGGATGGGAGTGGGACCTTGGATGGGACCAGAGCTCCAGAGCTGGAGGGATGAAGAAGATGGTGTTGCCAATGTAGATGTCAGGGGATGGGGATGGAGGAGGGGGCAATGTGACTGGGGTAGCAGCTCGTCAATCCAGGGCTGAGCATGGCTGACATGCTCAGGAATGTGGAGTGTGCCCTGTGAGCCCCTCTGAGCTACTGGTGCACAATCTCCCCAAAACGCACACATACATTTACTGCTTTTATTCTTTGCTGAGATATTGCTGCATTGCTATTTGTGGGCGTAGGATAGTGTCTGTTGGAGTTGTTCAGGGAAAAAAATCGTGGGATCAGATAGGCATGATTAAATAAGCTGACATATGAGAAAGCCAGAAGCTAGCGCTTTATCTTTTTCTCTAACTCCTGTATTTGTGCATAGCAAAATGCCTCACGGAAGGTGTCCTGGGCCTGATGGAACCGTCCTCACCGTGGGGCTTGTGTCTGAAACTCTCCTGGACACTCCGAAGCCACCACCTCCCAGGGGAGAGTCGGGCCAGTGGGCAAATTGTGCATTTCCTGGGGTCACTTCATTAGATATGCATAAGAGGCAAGAACTCAGTCTTTGTTTTAAAAAAGAAAAAATAGACTTCTCCTGCTTTCTCTTGCAGTTTCTTCAGTGTTATCAGGCCAGATGGGAGGAGAGAGATATTCCAAAATACCTTTAATTTACAACATGAATATCTGAATGTACAAAATGGGGAAACCAGAGATTTCTAGTCCTGCCAGGGCAAAACCCAATTGGCCTTTGAATGGCATGAAAGTCAGGCCTTTTTGGACCAGCTGACAGCTTTCCGCTTGCTTGGTGAACAAGACTGTCGCAGGCAGTGATTGTCCCACCGCCGGCCAAGGTCTTCCTGGGGGAAGTGCTTTGAGTCCCCTCTCTCAGGTGGGTTGGGGGCTTCCTGGTCTGTGCTTGTGCCTCCTCTTCCTGTGTAGGGAAGACCTCCCAAAGGAGGCAGGCCTTTCTTCAGACTCTGCACATTCCAGGTGCTGTGTGGTTCTGGAAGAGAAGATGGAAGGTGGGCATCTAGTTAGAGGGGGAAGGATCTAGTCTATGTTGGAAATCGCCCTCCAACCAAAGCTGGTGGGGCATCCAGAAATGGGACTGTTTCTACAGAACATTCCTGTAGCGGCTGCCTTGTCTCATGGATGGTAGCTTGTGCACTGGAGGCCCCCCCCCCCAATCCGTCTGCCCTCCCTAGTCAGGACTGCTTTCCACTGGGGGGCGGGGGCTGGACCTCCCCTTGGGATGCCCCCTTGCCAGGCCCCTGATGACATCAGAGACTGTGGCTCATCTGTGCGCTGCCTGCCCGCAGAGGCACACGCAGGGCACGGCACCCATGAGAGGAGCAGGGACCTCGAGCGGGCAGAGAGACCCCGCCCGAGACACAAGGCCACCCTCTGCTCAGACAGCTCTGGGTGTCAGTGGTCAAGGCCTGTTTCTCGACCCTGGGCATCAGATACCACCAGACTCATGTCAGGGGGCGGGGGGCAGGCCTGTCCAGGCGACTTGGATGGACCTGGCAATGCTCCTCACGCCAGAGGAAGGCCCCCCAGGCCAGCACCCGCCTCCCCTGGGTTGGGGGGATTACCTCAGCCCAGCTGGACCACAGAGAGCCAACGGCAGGAACTGCAGCGCTCTGGCTTCACGGATACCTGTGAAGAGTGAACACGGTCAGCACAGTCAGCAGAGGGTCTCACAGCACAGAGGGTGCCCCCAGGGCCTCTGGCAGCCCTCGAGCTGGCCCAGGCCCCGCGGCCCCAGCACGGGGGGTGCCATCAGCCCCTGGCTCTCCGCAGCCAGCAGACTGAAGCAGTCTATGTTCTTATTCACCATTATTTGAAGCCCTGATATGAAACCCCAAATCTCCCAGCCCGGATGTCCAAAACAAGCCTGACTCTTCCTATTTCGAGGACTTCTATTTCTTTGGCTCTCCTTGCAAGCTGGAGCACAATGAGGATGAGTATCCCCAGGCCAGAAGGAGCGTTAGGACCGGTTACGTGCTGGGGAGCTGCTGGCTGGAGCAGAGTTTCATGGATTCATTTTGGTTTGTCTGTGGCAGCTGATGAGCGGTTCTCAACAAAGGCTTTCACTGACTCAGCTCTGGGCATGACTCATAAATCTCCTCTTCCCCTCTTGCTGATTTTTATAGGGATCTATTGTCCACACCCTGACCACACACTGTCCCCCCTCCATCACATTTTCTAATTGACTCAGGTTTTCACTGTGAAGCCTAAACTCTATAAAGGGGCCCTCCGAAGGGAATCTTGAGTGCTTGGAACATAACAAAGGTTGCAAGAATAATATGCCATGTGAGGCTGACCCTAACCTCCAGGTATCGAGACGATTTTTATTTTGGAAGCTCTTTGCTGACCAAACGATGTCATTGTCTATTTAATAACGAAGTTTCTAACTTTCTCTAGCCCCTCCTTCATTGCTATGGCCCTGTTCCCCTGAATAATGAATCATCAGACCCTTGCAAGGGGGACTCATGATTGTAACCGGCAGATAGAGCCTCAGTGCTGACCATTGGAGGAGCTTCTGGTATGATTTTCGTGCATTCATGGCAGGTCGCTGAGGTGGGGGGCTCATCTTGGTGATTTCTGGGAACTGGGCCCAGTGAAGCCCCCAGCAAGGCTCAGGAGGCCTTGCTGCCAGGGTGCCAGGGGGTGGGGACTTGCCAGAGTGGCCAGGGTGAAGGAAGGACCTGTCCACCTTGCATTTCCCAAGTCGAAGGATGTGCCAGGATGTGGCGAGCATTTCTCAGTTGGAGGGGAATTGGGACTGCAGGAGCGGGCGGCGCTCGCATTTTCACTGCCCGTTTCCTTTAGAAAAGCTATTTTTTTCCCCCAGCAAATGATTCATTGCAACCAAAACAACATTCCCGGGAGAGGAAGAATTAAAATGTGGAAGTCATTTCCTAGCCTCCCCCAAAGGACAAAGGGACAGCAGTAAGCATGGCAGTTCATCAGTGGCTATTTTACAAAGCCTTTCTGTTTCTTAAGTATAATGAGGAAAAATCGTTATCAAGTTCTCACGTACAAGATAAAGATGCTAATCCCAAACGACATGAGGTCCCCTCACCAGGGGCTGACTGGGAAGACAGGAAAGAACCCCCATCTAGGGGAAATGCATGTGCTTGCTGTTGCCCCTTTTGATTTCAACAAATTCTTGGTTTTAATGCTTTCTCTTTGTGATGAGCTAAATTCACCAGCTTTGGTCAGTATGGTGGAGAGAAATACTAGGATTCTCCAGCTAACGTGGGTCCAAGATTCAAGCCATTTCTCAGCCGGTTTGTAAGTGTCATGATTTCATTTTGTAAAAACAATGGCCTGGCCACCCAACAGGCTTATAATAGTCACTTGGAAGAAAATTCAAGATGATATGGAATTGGCTGTACAAAAAGTTAAAAAGTGGGGATCCCTGGGTGGCTCAGCGGTTTAGCTCCTGCCTTCAGCCCAGGGCCTGATCCTGGGGTCCCAGGATCAAGTCCCACATCGGGCTCCCGGCATGGAGCCTGCTTATCCCTCTGCCTGTGTCCCTGCCTCTCTCTCTCTCTATGCCTATCATGAATAAATAAATAAAAATCTTTTTAAAAAAAAAAAAAAAGGTTAAAAAGTAAAAGACCCTGAAAAGGAAGGCTGAGTAGTGATTCTTTCTGGCTCCCAGCCTGTTTCTGCAAATAAAGTTTTATTGGAACACAACCACACCCATTCATTTACATATCGTCTATAACAGCAGAGTTGAGTAGCTGCAGCAGAGACGGGTTGGTCTGCCTCTAAAATATTTACTAGGCAGCTCTTTACAGAAAGAGCACTGCCAACCCTTGTGTTAGTAGAATAACATACTTCCCATGTATATTGCATGAAGCCTTCTCTGGAGACCCAGTCCTTGGGGGTGTCTCTGTCACCTAAGGGTGTATGATTCCTTCGTCTCCTGTCTCACTGCTGACACACGGTGGGACCCGGGGCAGACGTGCCATGAGAAAACAGATAGGCTGCCGTTTGCTGATCCCTGTTCACCAAGGGCCAGAGTTGCAGTCCGTTGTATAGCAGTAAGTGGCTGTGAGAAAGAATGTTCTAGAACCCTTAGGGTAGAAATTTCACCAAGGTAATGAAAATGTCACTTGCACACTTCACTTCTGTTCTCTGGTTCGATTAAGGTCAATAGCTATTTCTTGAGGACATCCTCGGGCATTCTGTTTGTTCCATTCCCTTCTCTCCCTCCCACCCAGCCTGACAACAACCTAAGTCTCTGCCGAGTTACACTGGACGGCTGGGACAGGCTCACCACTCCAGGCAGTGTGTGTGCACGTCTGTCTTTCTGCCGTGCCTACACACACACAATGACTGGTAGACACAAGAACAATAATCCCACTCTGCTCAGACATTTTATTTTATTTTTTTTAAAGATTCTTATTTATTTGTGAGAGAGAGACAGAGAGAGAGAGAGGCAGAGACACAGGCAGAGAGAGAAGCAGGCTCCGTGCCGGGAGCCCGACACAGGACTCGATCCCAGGATGTCCATGATCGTGCCCTGGGCCAAAGGCAGGTGCTAAACCGCTGAGCCACCCAGGGATCCCCTGCTCGAAGACATGTTATAGGCTTAAGTACCAGTTTCTACGGCTAGCTGCTGAGCTGGTTATCATTACTGATAGTGTGATTAACAGTAGCCAGACATTTCTGAGGACTTATGTGTGCCCAGGGCCTGTGCCGGGGGTTTCTACAAAGGGCAGAAGCAGGGTTTCAGCCTGGGCCTGACAAGTGCAGGCCTCTGCTGCCTTTGCCCCTTCCCGGAGCTCCGAGACCCGGTGTGTCCCACTAGCCTGCCTGCTGTGGCAGCGGGTGTGGCTCTCGGCTCCGTCCCTGGAGGCTTCCCGAGCCCAGCCAGGGCTCACTGGCCTCGCGTGCTTACATCCTCCAGCTGGGCTGCTTCCTGGGTCCAGCCCAAGCTGCTTTACCCACCCCATCCTGCATGTTGGTCTCCACAGTCCTGCTTACCGGCAGCCACAGGTGGTCTCCGGAGGTGCGACAGGGGCACCCATCCATGGGTGCCTCTTGGTTGGCAAAATAGTCTCCCCATCAATACAGCCCTTCCTTTCTCTGGTCAGGAGCACCTCTCAGAAATGTTAGGCCTGTGTGGCCCCATTCACCCTGCAGTGACCTTCCTGCTGTGCAGAGAGCATGTTCACGGAACAGTAAGGCAGAGAAGAAGAAAGGATGGTCCTGGAGTCAGCTGCCTTAGCAGGGGCTCAGGCCCCCAGTGGGAACGTAAAGGCTAGGACAGTTAGGGGAGGCCAGCGTGTGATGGAGAGAACCCCCCTGGAGGCCTGAGCTGCTGGCAGCACGCTGGGCCCTGCCTGCACACATGCCTGCTGACATCCTTCTCCTTTATGGCCCACGTCATCTCTGCCTGGTGGATGCCAGCCCCACTTTAGCAATGAGGGAAACAGAAACTCATGGAGTTTAGGGACTTGGTCAAGGTCATAGAGTAAGTGGGTTGGAATTGAAATTTAAATCAGCCTGACTCTGATGTGGGAACCTCACACGTGCGCAGCAGGCTGTGGGTGAAGTGCCTGAGTCTGCTCCAAGAAGACAGCCCGGGGTTGGCTCTCCCGCAGGCCCTGTGTCCACGGGCAGGCTGCTCAGTCCTCCTGGGAGATGCTTCCGGGTACGACAGGGACGTAACCAGAGCCAGCCCATTCTACACATAGAACCGGATGGGGGTAAAATAAGATGATGGTGTTTCAGAATTTTGCCATGGCTGAGGGTTGGTGAGGGAGCCACCTGCCCCTCCTGAAGAGTCAGAGGGGCTTTTCCTTTACACAGAATAGTTTTGTTTTAATTCTTAGTCCTGAGGACATAGGTGCACCTTTAAAGGTACTTCGTGAGTACTGTTATTCTGGGTTAACCAAGATCATTGAGAGATTTGTGGGAGTCAGTGTTCTGCGGTCCCACCAGAGCTCAGGTAGGGCTTTGGCTCTGGCCCTGACCTTCCTTTCAACCCTGTCTGCCTGTCTGTCCCTCCCTTCCTTCTCTCCTTCATTCCTCCGATACTTACTGAGCACTCACTATGGGTAAGTCGCAGGGCTGGGCATCCTGGCAAGGTGTAAAGGTGCATTTTATCTCGTCCTTGCCATCAGTGAAGATAACCTGATTTTGAGTGTCTGCTGCGGGCCAGGCTAGGTACTCTCCCCTGTGCCAATGCAATTCTTTCGAGAATTGCCGCTGTCCTCTGAGGAACTCTCTGTCGCCTCTCTGATCAGAACCTCCAGTGCCTTCCCATTCACTCAGAGCAAAAGCCAAACTTTGTCCAGTCTCCCTGGTATGTATTCCCGTGGCTCCTTCCCTCAGGTCATATCTCAAACATGGTCTTACTAGGGAGACCTTCTGTGACCCCCTAAAATAGCAAAAGAGTAAGACTCCAGCCAGCCCAGTACAGCACTCCCTACCCCTGCCCCCACCCTGCATCAACTCTCCTTTATTTTTCTCCACAGAAGTTATAAGCAGTTGACAGTGTTTGCTTATTTATTTGCTTGTGACTTGCCCCCACTCCCCTACCCAACACCCACCCTCTAAGCACCATGAGAGCAGGGGCTTTGCAGGTTGCCCTAGCACTCAGGGAATACCCATTGAATCACTGAACATCATGTTAGTGCTTCAAGGAAGCCACTCCGTTACCTCTTCACAGAGAGAAGCCGAGTACATGGATCAGAGACCTCAACATGGTTACGACTCAGTTTTTCCCAAATTAGATTCTACACAATCTAGATTCAACACAATCCCAATCAAGGTTGCAGCAGGCATTTTTATAGAAATTGACAATGTAAATTCCAAAATTTGCAAGGAAATGCAAAGACCTAGAATAGCCAAGAATCTTAAATAAGAAGCACAAAATTGGAAAGCTCACACTACATTGCTACCAAGAATCTCTATAAAGCCAGAGGAGTTGAGATAGTGTGGAACTGACATAAAGATAGACAAATCCAAGGTGCCACAGAGTTAGGAAACAGAATAAGTTTCCCTAAACAGCAGGTTAGCTGTCTTCAGATAATATGCTCAATATGTTTCCAGGTGAAGTGCCTCTAAGTTTGAAGCAATGGCTCTGATTGTCAATCTGATAAAAGCTCAATAATTATGTATCCAACTCTAAAAACAGAGAAGATAGCATATTCATTGTACTTTTTTGAGATTGATAATTGGATCTACCACTTTAAATTTAGCAATTCTTCATTTGGAAAAGGACTATCTGAAAATTGAAGAAAAATATTGCACATGCCATGTGTAAATGTAACTAACATGCAGTTTAAAGACAAGTTTAAGGTACCTGGGTGGCTCATTCGGTTGAGCATCTGCCTTCACCTCAGGTCATGATCTCAGGATCCTGGGATCGAGCCCCACATCAGGCTCCCTGATCAGTGACGAGTCTGTTTCTCCTTCTGCCCCTCCCCCCACTCATGTTTTCAATCTCTCTCTCTCTTTCTCAAATAAATATTAAAAAAAAATAATAAAGCTAAGTTTGGCACTACCTTAGCCAGGTAGTTAAGGCCAATGTCATAGGGATAGATGCTGTTAACACCCTTGACATGATGTGATAAGAATGGCACTTTACCCCTTGTAGGCTTCCTCTAAAAACCCATATGCTCAATCTGACCATGAGAAAAAACATCAGACAAACCCAAATTGAGGGACATTCTACAAATCCTAAACAAGGAGAGTCTGAGAAACTCTCACATCTATGAGATGCCTAAGGAGACACGATGACTAAGTGTAATGTGGTACCCTAGATGAGATCTTGGGACAGAAAAAGGACATTAGGTAGAAACTAATAAATATTAATAAAGTGTGGACTTTATTTAATGATGTGTCAATGATGTTCATTAATTGTGACAAATGTACCATACTAATGTGAGGTGTTCATAATAAGGGATACTGGGTGCAGGATATGTAGGAACTCTCTGTAGTGCCTTTGCATTTTCTGTAAATGCAAAATAATTCTAAAAAGTAAAGTTTATTTCAAAAAAATATTTATCCTGTATATCTGCATGCTGCCGAGACCCTGTAGATAGATGGACCTGAATAAAGATTCTGTAAATATATATATAGGATCACAGGAGACATCTGACAAAAATGCCAATGCAATTCAACAGGGAAAGAAATGTCTTTTCAATAAATGACCCTGAAGTAACTGAATGTCCAGATTGGAGCAAGGAAAAAAAAAAAAAGATCCTTGACCATTGTTTTACATCAGACATAAAATTTAATTTGCGATGGACTATAGATCTAAATGTAAAAGCTAAAATAATAAAGCTTTTAGAAGGAAACAGGAGAATTCCTCATGACACTGAGGTGGCAGAGATTTCTGAGGACACAAAATCACTAACCATGAAATTAAAAATTTATAAACTGGACTTTATCTGTTCACCAAGAGATACCATCAAGAAAGTGCAAAGGCCAGCCACAGACTGGGAGAAAATGTTCACAAATTGATCTCTAGATCTGGCAAAGTTCCGTGGGCAGAAGAGAGAAACCTCTACAAACCAGTACAAGGAAGACAAATGGCCCAATTTTTAAAGAAAAAAGAAAGAAAAATAATGGGCAAAAAACTTGGACATCTCACTGAAGAAGCTATCTTGGTGGTCAATAAGCACATGAAAAGATACTCAGTGTCATCAATCATGAGGGAAATGCAAATTCAAATCCCAGTGAGATCCCACAACACACCCGCTAGAATGACTGAAAGTAAGAAACCAATACCAAGTGTTGGCAAGAATGTGGAACCGCGGGAACTCTCACATGCTCCTGGTGCAAATGTAAAATTGTGCGGTCACTTTGGAAAACAGTTGGCAGTTTTTGATAAACTAAGCATATGGCCACCCTATAATATAGCAATTATACTCCTACCTGGGTATAAACACCCAAGAGAATGAGCACTTATTTCCACCAAAAGACTTGGGTCTAACTTACACTGGTGATGTTAATTTTGACCCCTAGGGAAGGTAGTGTCTGCCAACCGCCCCCAGTTATAAAGTTACCATTCTTCTTTGTAGTTAATAAATATATTGAAGGAGATACTTTATGCAGATATCCTGAGTCTTCTCAAACTTTTGCATATTAATTTCAACATCCATCAATGGATCTTGCCTGCAAAAATTATTACTATGGGGTACTGATGTGATTTTCTATTTCCTATATTCCTTTTACCTTTATGAATTGGAGTTGTTCTGTAAGGGAGATCTGTCCCCCTCCCCAACTGCCCATTGATTATCCGGTTAATGATTTGTATCCTTATGGACTCAAGAAGTTTCTTCTGTAGGTTACAGTCTATCATTACCGACTTTGTGACTTAAATAGTTCCAAGGATCTTCTCTGCTAGTCTCTCTTTCCTCAGCCTCTCATCACGATTGTGTTATTATTTCTTGAGTGTTTAGTTCCTAGATGCAGATGCTTATACTTCAAATTTGGGGAAATGTAAAAGGTTTTGAAAGGTTCCAAATAGTTTGTGTTCCAGAAAATCCAAGAAACCCAGAACTGGAGGAGTTCTCATAAATGAACATTACTGAGTATCCTTCCTGTTCCACTTCACACCTTTCCACCCTCCTCTGTACCCGGGGCTCCCCCATACGGATGACATCATGGGCCCCCTGCCTCACCCTTCTGGGTGGTGTATCCAATAGGTGACACCAGCGGGACAGGATGGGCAGAGAGTGAGGTGAGGTATTTATTCCCTTGACTCCCCTCTTAAAAGGTTTCTTCAGGCTGGCTGCATCCTTCCACCAAATGCCCCCTACCCTATAGGACACACTCCTTCCAGATTTGGGAAACTATTTCCTTCTGATCCCTTCACTCTCAGGGGGGTTAACAGCTCGTCTGATACTAACCCTAGGTAACCACACCATCCCTCCTGGTTCCCCTAAACCCCACCCACACCTTTCTGTCGAAGTCCTGTCTCCTGTTGGGACTTTGACTAATAGATCTCATAAATATCTAATGCACTTAGAATATGTGGTTGTCCAGAGTGAAGATTCTATAGTATCCCTCCATTATTCACTCTGGGGGTTAATCACATCAGCAGTTATCTTCTCACCTCCATACAGAATCTTCTCTGCCTTCACTTAAGCTCCATGTTCTCTTCCCTGGTTCTGTGTGATCATGAAAAAAAATTTTTTTTGCTCAAAATCCTACGCAATTGAGAGGAATAGGTGCCGCCTCTTAAACTTGTCTACTGTTCCTTTAACCAGACCTCACAGGAAAGATTTTCTCCCCTTTCTTTTGTGCTTTTGGGCCCTAATTTCTCCACATCATGAAATAAAAGGATGGCTCAAAAATGAGGGTAGGGGGTTACAGCCATGTTCCTCGCAGCACTACTGGTGGTAGTCAAAAGGTGGAAGCCACTCAGTGCATGGACAGATGACCGGGATAAATAAAAAGTGGTATAAACACACAATGGAAGGTTATTCAGTCTTTTTTTTAAAGATTTATTTATTTTATTTATTTATGATAGACACACAGAGAGAGAGAGAGGCAGAGACACAGGAGGAGGGAGAAGCAGGCTCCACTCCGGGAGCCCGACACGGGACTCGATCCCGGGACTCCAGAGTCACGCCCTGGGCCAAAGGCAGGCACTAAACCGCTGAGCCACCCAGGGATCCCCAAGATTATTCAGTCTTAAAAAGGAAGAAAATCCCCATACATGCTATGATGTGATAAATCTTAAGGACGTTATGCTAAAAGTGAAATCAGCTTGCCACAAAAGGACAACAGTAGTTGTCCTGTATGATTCCACCTGTGTGACAAATGTAGAATAGTCAAATCCATAGAGACAGAGAGAGTGGTGATGGCAAAGTCTAGGGGAGAGGGAATGGGGAGTCAGTGAAGGATGGACACAGAGTTGCAGTTTTGCAAGAAGAAAAGAGTCCCTCAGATGGTGGTGATGGTTGCACAAGAGCAATGCACTTAACGCTGTTGAACTGTCCACTTAAAAGTGATACATTTTATGTAATGTGTATTTCACCACAGTTGTTTTAGTATTAAAAAAAAAAAAAAGAGGGAGGAGCCTGTGGGTGGCTCTGAGGTCATCATCTCAGGGTCCTGGGATTGAGCCCTACTTTGGGCTCCCTGCTCAGCAGAGAGTGTGCTTCTCCCTCTCCCTCTGCCTCTTTCCCCCTCCTTATGCTTGCTCGCTCACTCTCTCTCTCTCTCTCAAATAAATAAAATCTTAAAAAAAAAAAAAGGCCCATGAGGAGGGCATGGGAGACAATAGGCTCAGTGACAAGACAGTAAGGATCTGAGTGTGGAGCCCCTGTGGCAGGTACTCCTGGGGAACTTGGCTTAGGTGTCTTCTCATCACACACCTGCCATTGAGCAGAATGGTGTAGACAGGGGTCAGGTGACAGGAATCAGGCACGGGAACGGGAGGGATAGGGGAGAAGAGGAAGTGGGTATAGGTCATCAAGGTTTCATGGATTCAGGAAATGTTTAAGGACAAATATAAGACAGAGAAGACGTGGCTGATAAAGAACAGCTATTAGTCACTTGTAAGTTTTCATTTATGACTAAGCAATCCCAGTAATCCCAGTAATTGCAGGATTCCAGAACCTCAGGAAAGCAGAGTGAAGCCTGCATCCCTCCCTCAAACATGCTCTTCCCAGGGGCACCTGGCGAAGGCCTTGGCTCGGCTGGGTGCTCGCTCACGTCCTGCCCACATGGGCAGCCAGCACGTCCCTGGGAGCACAGATCTGGGGTCGTGCATCACTAAAGAAGGTGACACCACTTTTTTCGCATCTTAAAACTGAACAGATTCCACCTGGAAAGCATTAAGCACAGGCCTGTGTACAGATGAATTAAAACCCCATTTTAATTACGCTGCAAACCTCAACTCGGGACGGCCGTGCCTCCCGAACCTATCACTAAAGCGAGGCTGTGGGTGACTGAATGGAGCAGGGTGTGCGCACGCTGAGTGTGCGCGTGTGGAGCTGCAGAATTCTCCCTCCCTGTCGGGCTCCCACCCATCCCTGTGCACCTGTCGGACCCACATCACAAAACCAGTTGATCTTAGACAGATCCGTGTGCCCCATTAAAAAGTATCTGCTACTTGAAGTTTCGAGGGTGTTGGTGCGGTCGCAGAGTGTCGGTTTGGGCCTCCTGACTTCAGACCCTCTGGGAAGAGGAGTGTGTGGGCACTGGTGACTCAGCTCTTCTGGGGTCCCCACCCTGATCCCACTCACTCTGCCCCCTCGGCCACCACGGCCTTCACCTCCAGTTCCCCCCGCAGGCTCTGGCCTCGTGGGCCACCCTCCGAGTGTTTCTGCTCCCAGGGCTGCCTGGAGGGGGCGCACCCCAGACACGCGGGACTGTGGGACACGTGTGAATGAAATAAGGAGTCAGAGCCATGGCTCTGAGGCGTGAAGACACAGGCCTACGTGTGGCAGAGGAACCCACATCTGTGGGCCTTAAGACATCCAGCCAGCCGCCCCGGAGAGTACAGGCTCTGGGCAGTGAGGGAGTCTCTGATGCCTTTGGGCTGCGAGAACATTCCTGGATTGTTACTTAATTTTTTCGCATTTGTGTGCCTTGACTGTCTAGGGAAGTGTAAATGCCTTGAAGGACTATGGGTTGTCATATTTTGGGGCCCCGTTTCTTCCTGGCTGCATGTAAGCAGGGTTTGTGTATTTGAGTGAACAGATGTATAAATGCGGTCCTTCGTAATGTCATAGGCACCTTGCAGGTTAAGGTCTGAGATAAACAGACACTTCACTGAGCTGGATCTAGACAACAGTTGTCCAAGTGTGATCTGGGGATCCCTGGGGGGGGGGGTCCAGGAGGTCAAAACAACTTTCCTAATATTAACACATTCTTTGCCTTTTTTATTCTCGTGAATATAGTGAACTTTTCTAGAAGCTCCTTGACATCTGATGATTATATGGCCCTGATACCTAATGGAATGAAGGCTCTCATATTTAAGATTTCTCACTTTAACCCACATACACAAGAACTCTTTGGTGTCCTCAGTAATTTTTGAGAGTGTAAAGGGTTTTACTGGAACCAGAAAGTTTGAGAACCTCTAGGCTAAGGCTGGGGCGGGGGAGGGGGGGCGTTAGATAGGACCAAAATGATGACACCTTGGTAGACCTAAGAAAGGTCTAGAAGCAGACAGTAATCCTCTGTTCTCTTTTGCAGGAAAAACTGCATAGAAAATCTAATGGATGAAGATGAGAAAGACAGGGCAAAGAGGTAAGAAGGAGCGGCTTTCCTGCCTCAGTGTGTTCCATGTGGTCTGCCAGGGTCAAATGTGCTTGTCCTCAGCGTGGATGAGAACACCAGCAAGACAGGCCATTGGGGGACATGCTTTTGGTATCCACCATCCTTGAAATATAGCAGTGCTCTACTAAAAAAAAAAAAAAATAATGTAGACCAGCTCCCTCAATTTTCTTCCTTATCCTGAAATTCCTCATTGTTCGGGACTTGCCAAGTGGCTTATATTTTTCACATGTTTGTATATTAACCTTGGTAACCTGGGTCTCCTTTCAGAGGCCACTGAAGTTTACTGCTTTTCCAGCACAGAGACTGCTTGGTAAGGCAGCCTGACTGGAGCCAGGCATGACTGGTTTCAAATCCCAGCCCCACTGTGGCAGCTGCCTGGCTTTGGACAATAATAGGAATCCTCTTTCCCATACGTCGAACACATAGTAATCATCCCTGTGCGATAAGCACTTCCATGTATCCTGCCTCAGTTTCTTCATCTGTACTTGGAGATCCCACCCCTTACGCCATTGTGGTGTTGGCCAGAAATACTAGCTCGGTAGCTGGCGTGTCAGAGCTGTTTAACCCAATCCTTGCTTATTCCTTCACTGGGCACCTACTGAATACCTACTGTTTTTAAAGTGGAGTCATGAAGTTGATAGTTTGAAGGTAAAGAGCCGTGGAATATTATCAACATCACACAATTCGCCCCTGTGGGCAGTTCCTGTGCTAGGCTTCAGGGAAATAAAGGTGACATGAGGAGGACACAGGTGAAGGGAGGTGGTTGGTAAGTGACTACAGACCATCAGGCTGCAGGTGACAGGCCCAGCAACAGAGTGTGCTCTCTGGGGAAAGCCTTCACTCACAGGCCCAAGGATGAGCCTTCTTCCTCCATATGATCTCTGTCTGCTTCTGCCACTGTGTGTGTGTGTGTGTGTGTGTGTGTGTGTGTGTGTGTGTGTGTGGCAGGACCCTCAGTCCTCTGCAACGGGCCCTCAGACAGCTGCAGAGCTGAAGGGTTTGCTCACTTCCCTTCACAGCACCTACTGCCTGGTTTCACTTACAGAATCATCCACTTGCAAATGGAGGAGCCCTCAGAGGTCCCCCAGTTCGGTGTCTGCCTTTCATGTCACCTGTTGAGGGGAAAGGGTGGCAGGCATGAGAACAAATCCCCAGCCACTCCAGGCCTGCTGGATGTAAATCTGTGGGGCACAGCAGGAGTCTGAACTGCTTGTTAACTCCCCAAGTATTTCCTTAAAGAAAAGTCAGGGAGCAGGGTAGACGGCCAGAGGTGTGGGTGAAACAGGTCAGCCAGGAGTGAGGGTTGTTAACACTGGAGGGT
Source organism: Canis lupus familiaris (assembly GCF_011100685.1). Classification (NCBI taxonomy): domain Eukaryota; kingdom Metazoa; phylum Chordata; class Mammalia; order Carnivora; family Canidae; genus Canis; species Canis lupus. The sequence goes on along the minus strand of NC_049231.1, from coordinate 42,985,405 downwards.
CAGCACTGGGGGTTCATCAGACGCTTATCTCTACCTGTCCATGTTTAAAAATTTTCTCAGGGCCTGGGTGGATGCCATCGGTTGAGCATCTGACTCTTCGTTTTGGCTCAGGTCATGATCTCAGGGCCATGAGATCGAGCCCCGCGTGGGGCTCTGGGCTCAGTATGGAGTCTGCTTGAGATTCTCTCTCCCTCTCCCTCTCCCTTTCCCTCTGCACTTCCCCACAAAAAGAAAAGAATTTTCTCTGATAAAAATCTAAATAGACAACAATTCAAATAACACCCCCAATTTATTTGGAAGTAACATGCCCTTCTCTTGGCAGTGGGAAACTGCCACCGCCCACAGTGGTGCTCTCAGACCTTAAACCACAACCTCTAAGGGTTGCAAAATCCACCTGGTCCCAAGTAACAAGTGGATGAACAAGACTAGCCCAGACCAGACGAGGTTGGAATCTTCCTGCCCTCTCTCATGGGCAGGCGGACTTCCAGTTCTTTCCTCTGGGTGTTTGGCCTCTTGGTCTCCTCACAGGTAGCTGTGGAGTGGGTGCAGGGGCAACACCAGCCCAGTTGCAGCTCGTGAATTCCAACAGACCCTCCCCACTGTCAGCTTCCACTTCCTCACCTGTAACACCACACAGTCATTTCTGTCCTGTCCTCCTCCATGGTTATTTTGGGAATCAGCCACAAAATACACAAAGAAGCTCCTGTGTGTGTGTGTGTGTGTGTGTGTGTATGTGTTAATTGTTACATGTATGTAAAAATGTAGGACACAGGGCCCTGGATGGTTCAGTTGGTTAAGTGTCTGCCTTCAGCTCAGGTCGTGATCCCAGGGTCTAGGGATTGAGCCCTGCGTTGGGCTCCCCGCTCAGCAGGGAGTCTGCTTCTCCCTCCCCCCCCCCCCCCCCCCGCTCATGATCTCCTTCTCTCACACACACTCTCTCTCTCTCAAATAAATAAAATCTTAAAAAAAAAAAAAAAAGGAAAATGCAAGACACTAATACATTGACAGGGTATTCTCATTCTCAGCAACATGAAAAGGTCAGCGGCGGTGGCCGGCAGCCACGGAGTGCTTCCTCTGAGCCCTAATCCTTTGATGCTATGTTCTTTTCTCTGCATTATCACATATCATCCCAACATCCCTCTGAAGTGTGTTTCACTATTATTCCCATTCTACAGATGAGGAGAGGAAGGCTTAGTAACTCATCAAACATCATAAAGCTCTAACAAGTGGCAGGAGTGGAAGTTAAATAAAGGCTTCCTGACCTCAGACTCTGTGCTTACTCCCAGATCACGGCACACCCCTTCACGTAGGGACTGACCAGTCACTCTGGCAAGCCCAGGTGGACAGCTGTATTGTGCTGTGATTTTGGAGTCAGTGGGAGTCTGCTGCTACCATCCTCATCTTCAGGTCACCTCTCAGCCCCCCAGTCCTAGCCCTGCCTCTACTGCACTGCTTACCTCGAAATCCAGAGGAGATGAAATGCTACAACACTCAGGGGTCACCAGATAGAGACATCCCAACAAAACCTCTTCTAAAAGTTCTTAGAAATAAATCAGATCGTACCCAGTTTCTTTCCATTCATTCCCACCCCTGTTTGCTCTGAGCTGTGGGTACCCACAGCCCCACATTGCCTGTTCGGGATGTGTGCCCACATCTGGGATAGTGAGGCTGCTGGCCAGCCTTCACCCCCTCTTGACCTCAGATGGGGAAATAGGTCTAGAATGTTTGGTAATACCCAGATCTGTTGCCAGAATACCAGCAATAATGCAGTAGCCTTCATAACACTTGGGGAGAAACCAGGACAAAATGACCCACTATCCTAAGATTATATCCTTTTTGAAGCCTCTAACTCTAGCAGGTTTGGTAGCAGCATGGGAGGCCCTTCCCCTAATCCCACCTAGAGGCCTGATAGGAATAGTTTTCACTCACATGATGGTCTTTTTTTTTTTTTTTTTTGATGAGATTAGAAATGCTCGGCTTCAGCTCAAAAACCCTCATTGTCTCCAGAAAACACGCGCTGTGTTGGGCAAGGTTTCCAAAGCTTTAGGGAATTCATGGTTTGTTTGGATTGTTTGATCGAGTATTCTGAACCAGGACACAGTTCCACTTCTGTGAATTTCCGTGTAAATCCAGTGAGTATTGAGTGCCCATTGTGTGTCAGGACTATTTGCTGTTTTCTTTGGGGAAGATGCAAAAAACATGGTCCTTGAACTCAAAAAAGGAAACAGTTTGAAGGAGAGACATTTGGAATCCCTAGATAATGAGGTTCACAGCTGACCATTTTGGGGTCCAGTCATACATACACATGTATTTCTAATTCTGGCGTGACATAGTTTTGGTGTGTGTGTGTGGGGGGGGGGTCATCCAGGAAGCGGTGCAGTGGGCAGGAAGTACATAGCTTAGAATGAGACAGGCCTGGCTTAGACTCCTGACACTTACACTTTCTGTCCTCAGATGAGCTACTGCACTTCTCTTAGCTGCAGTTTCTTCCTCTGCCAAATGGGGGTGAAAATAGTAGCAACTTCTTTGTAGGGTTATGGCTGGAACTAAATGCAGCTGTTTGTAAGCCCCCAGCACACTGCAGAGAACACAGCAACACCAAGGTGCCTGGAGCACTCGCTGTGAGCCTGCAGCATTTTACATGCATGAACTCTGTGATCCTCACAGCAGCTCTGCAACCTAGGGAAGCAGAGAGAGTTTTTTTGTTTGTTTTTTTTTTTAAGATTTTATTTACTAAAAGAAAAAAAAAGATAAAGAATAAAAAAAGATTTTATTTACTTATCCATGAGAGACAGAGAGAGAGGCAGAGACATAGGCAGAGGGAGAAGCAGGCTCCATGCAGGGAGCCCGATGTGGGACTTGATCCCAGGACCCCTGGATCAGACCTGAGCCAAAGGCAGACGCTCAACCACTGAGCCACCCAGGTGCCCCTAAAGTTGGACTTCAGCGGGAATTCCAGCACTACAACCGAGAAGCCTATACGTGTATGAACCTTTGAGAAAGCAAGCGTTGCAAAAGGAAAAGCTTTAGCCATTGGGAGGCTGTTCCTTTCTCCTGGTTCCCCCAGGGGTAGTTTATCAATGTGGACCAATGACTGAGACCATTCACTCGCCCTCCCATCAATATTTGTTAACTAAGTCAGTATTAAGCAAGTGGAAGAGAAAGAGGAGGGTACATAGCATTACTGTGCCCTCAGAGGGCTTTGGGCAAGTTAGAGAGGCATTCTGGAAAACCAGCATAAAGGAGGAAGCACATCCTGCAGGGTCTGTGTTGAGCAGAGCTGGGATGCTGATCAGGATTCATAAGCTCTATTTTTCAGCCACATGCTCTTTGGTGGAGAGAAATATGGTGAAGAGGAGGAGACTGACCTCATCTTATTATTTCATTTCTCTGGTTGTAAATTCTGTAGGTCTGAAAGGAAAAGCTGGTCCGATCCATTGAGGAGGACTCCAGCTCCGTGCACACTCCCTGATGCCCCTGGGTGCGGGCTCGGTGCCGAACGAGAAGGCTGGCCTTGGTCTTGATATGTCGATGTTTCCAGCTAGAGCCGATAGTGCTAATTCTGCTGGGATTTTCTTTCATAGGCTCTTGACTGGGAGTTATGCACATCATTGTAAGCCCCGACGCAGGGAAAATATGGCAGTAAAAAAACGTTGAGACTTCCTTTCTGCTTGTTTTATTTGGTGATTAAGGCAGCAGCAGGCATTACGAGAGCATAGAGGTATCAGGACACACGATTCATTTATATTACCCCGTAATTTCCAGATGAGTGAATCTGTATTCCAAACAAAGGGAAAAAGTAGAACCGTACTCGCAAGCAGAATGCTAATTCTTACTGTGGCCCAGTAAACAGCAGAATGGAAAAGAGGCCTCCCTCCCTTCGAGGCTCTTGGCTTCTACCCTGGTGGGGTACTTTGGTCGGCTAAGAATTGTCAGAAGGAGAATTGTGTGCCTGGTAGGCTTAGAAACTTGGGAAAGTCTTAGCTCAGGGACACCCAGAGAAGTCTGGAACCTCTCTGGGAGCATCTGAGGCGAAGAGGAATTCACCAAAAGCCCTTTCAGTAATTTCACTAAATTTTGAAAAAGGAAGGTCAGAAGTCCACCATTTTGAAAAAGCTTCTTTTCTGCAGGAAAAGCTAAATATCCCTTTGAGAATTTCAGTGACAAGTTGCTAAGGCTTGCGCTCCCGTGAAATTCTCCCTGTGTGACTGTTAAGTAAGGCTCACTAGAAAATGAGGCCAGCTTCCCATTTGGCCTCGACATTTTCTGATAACTCTGGTTAAGAGTAAAGATGTCCCGGTTACATCTCAGAAGAAAAGAATACCACTGGCCGAGCTCAGCCATCCCACAAACGCTTCGCCAAGTCTCTGCATCAGAAAACATACTCCAAAATTCTCTGTGAGATGAGGGCAGCACCAGCCTGACCCATCTGGCTCCACGGGGGGTGGCTTTTCTCTCCACACACCCAGGTGGCATTCTCTCCTTGAATCGAGCTCCTGAGCTCAGAGGTGTCTCTAGCCCCCACCATCTGGGTATGCAGGAGGCTGCCCGGCTTATGGACATGAGGAGGTGTACACCTGCCTGGGCACAGCAGGGGACAGCTGATCTTAAATGGACCTTGCTTTATGCCTTAAAGGGAAAAATCTGAGGAAATGCCCCCCCAAAACAAGTTTGGGCCATGCTCTTTACTTTTTCTCCCTTTCGGAGAGTTTCAGGGCTCCTTAGCACATTAAAAGTGCTAAGATGGCGATTAGCAAATAACCCAAAATCTGTTCCATTTTATGGAACTGTGAATTTAGAAAATTATCTGGGGAAAAAAAAACAAAATCAGTAACAACGAAAAATAACCTTCTCTGGCCATAGTCCTTCTTTTTTCTCTAAGTAACTCTTCACAACTTTCCATGAAGACCTTTTACCCAATACTATCTTATATCAACTTTATTTGCATCATTTTTGTGCATTTTCTTACATATGAAAAAGCACCAAAATGACATTTGAAAAATACAGAAAGGTATAAAGAAATCAACAAAGCTCATTTATAATCATCACTACCTAGATGTAGGCACTGTTCATATTTTGACATATTTCCCATCTCATTTTTCTACCACACCCATCAAACTTTAACAGGAATACTCCCACAGGGTCCCTGTTAATGTGGCTGACCAGACTCCAATTTATTCCTCATGGAAGTTCACCTTTCACGGATGGGACTGTCTTAATGTGGAAGATATTTAAAATTTATGTCATGCCCGTGAGCGTTGCCTTGTTAGAGTTGCCTCTCTGGATGTCGACAGTGAGCACCTACTTGATCTCTTTCAATTCTACAGGAAACTCTGAGTTCCTTTGTCAACCACTCCATCTGTTGCAGGTACCCTGAAGACTTTTGTGAAAATTTCACAAGAAGTGTAAGACCTAATCCTGATAAGCACTCTCAGACAGGTTCATTTTGCCCGGTTTATAAGACTCAGGTTTGAGAGGCCTGGTCTGCATGCTGATCGGTTTCTGTCCCATCCTATAATGTGGAACTAGTTAGCCGGGTTTAGACACACCAGAATTTCTGCTCTAGAAGAAATCTTGGGCATCGCTGAGTCTTTGCCGTAGGCACTATCTCTCCTGGGTTGTCTGTTGCTGTGTAACGAGCCTCTCCAAAATGTACAGGATAAAAGTGACATCATTCATTTGCCCGTGGATCTTCAACTTGGGTGGGGCCTGACAGGGAATGCCTGTCCCTGTTCCCTGTGGTCTCAGCGAGAGCAGCTCAAAGATGGTGGCCTGGGTGGGGGCACCTGGGTGACTCAGTCAGCTGAGCATCCACTCTTTCTGCTGGGGCTCTGATCACATGGGTCATCAGATCAAGCGTGCCTTGGGCTCTGCGCTCAGCAAGGAGTCTGCTTGAGATTCTGTCCCCCTCCCCCTTCCCCCACACGCATGAACACACGTGCTCTCTTTCTCTAAGATAAATAAATCTTTAAAAAAAATGGTGGGCTGGAACCACCTGAAGACATGCTTTCTCCCATTAGTGGCTAGTGGTTGATGGAGGCTGTCAGGGAGACTGTGGCTTTCCACATGGAGGTGTGGTGGCGACCTCACAACACGTGACTGGGTTCCAGGGCAAACATTCATGGGCGAGAGAGCCAGAGGGGAGCTGCATTGTCCTCTTACTACCTGGCATTGGAAGTCAAGCAGTTCCTTGTGCTACATTCTATCCCCCAGATGCAAGTCACCAAGGCCAGCCAACCCATACTCAAGGAGGCCGGGGGGTGGGAGGTGGGGGTGGGGAACTCATCTTTCAATGGGGGGAGTTTCAGAAAAATTTTAATTCTCTGGTTTGAAATCACCATGTCAATGTCCTCACTGTTTTATTAGAGGAAACAGGCCTGTGGAGGTTGGTGTACTTGCCTATTCTCTCCTGGCATAGGTAGCAGAACCAATATGAGAACTTCTGGAAATTTGTCTAATGCCCCTTAAGCTAAGCTGTATCATCCTGATTCTCTGCTACCCCAACCACTCTTCTTCCAGTGGTGACTGTAAGTGTGAAAGTAACATGCCTCATGAAATGCCTTTAGCTCCTCACCGTGGAGACTCTCTGTAGGAAGAAGTTACTCTACATAGAACTGAATACTTACAGACCTATTGTTATACCTATTACTCAAAAATTTGGCTGCTCTAGGTAGCAAGGGCAGCCCACTAGTGCTTCTATCACCAGTTCTAGCCACTGGTTTTCAATTCTGTTGGTTAGCTTTTGATTTTTTCAGCTTTTACTCCATTTGGCCAACTAAAGGCGATTCAGAGAACATCTTCTGTTTTCCCTCATCAGCATGTTCCATCTACTCAGTTAACAAAACTAGACTTCTTGGGGCCAGTTTAAAAGATGGCAACCTCAGAATTCAACATCAGGTAGAGATCCTGGTGTGGAAGTGTGTCAGATGTTATGGGTAGCATCTCACTGGATGCTTGAGGGGCTTACACAGAAGGCACCACCAGCCCAACCTGTCTGCACATAAAGTAGATTTTTTTAAAAGATTTTATTTGTTTATTCATGAGAAGGAGGCAAAGACATAAGCAGGGGGAGAAGCAAATACTCCTCAGGGAGCCTGATATGGGACTTGAACCCAGAACCCCGGGATCATGATCTGAGCCAAAGGCAGGTGCTCAACCACTGAGCCACCCAGGTGCCCCTGCACATGAAGTAGATTAAAAGTAGATTAAAAGAGTCCACTCATGATGATAGTAATTTTTTCCTCTTTTCACTGACTTTATTTTTATTCCTGATCTAGTTCACAGATCAGGAGTTCTGATACAGTGATTTTTCATTTCTTCCATTTGGGAAACAGGATTTTTGGTGACATAAAATTCACCTGCATCACTGTTGTGTGCCTTTGTGAATTTACAGAGGACTGAGGACACAAACCTACAGGAACACATCTACATTCACTTGCATGCTCAAATTCCCCATTCTGGCCATGAGGCCTCTCCTAGGAGGATGCAAGATCAATGTCTTCTTTCCTGGTCTGTGCCATAAGCTTCTCAGAAAGACCTGCTCCCCATCCAGCTACAGCTCTCCCTCATCAGTAGCTAAGTGTAAAGCCCAGTCTTGCACACTCAGTATGCCTACCTGTGATCATCTCCTCACCAAGAAGGACGGGAGAGAAGCATTGAGCATAGTTTATATAATATGCCTCATGAAATCCCCCAACAGAAGGGCCTTCAAAATTCCACCTATAGGAGAAATGAAAGAGGGGTGTGTTTGTGTGTACCTGTGTACATATGTGTGTTCCTCTTCTGCAAGACTTGACTTTGAAACCATGGTCCTCTCCCACACCCTTTCTGCAGTGTCTCCTTCCTTGAGTTCTCTTGATAAGCAGGGTCACCTCATAAGAATGCCAGCTGCGGAACTAAATCTCACTTAGATTCTAAACTACAAGTACAATATTCCTGTGGAATTCCAGGGCTCTGGGAGCCTACACCTCTGCCCCTCACCGCATGTGCCTCAGCTAGGCAATATGGGTCCCCAAGTTACCCTCAATGGGCAGGAAGAGTAGTTTTATTGGTTTAGTAAATTCTATGTTGAGATGCGCTATAGTTTCCTTTTGATACTTCTTTAATGCTAGCTCATTAAAGTGATACAGTCATGCCAAAGGAAGGAGGACCTGCCTAATTCATCTGTAATCCTCCTTGTTTCCCAAGAGCCACCCAGAAAAATGCTTCCCTAAGAATCTATCATTAACTATTGTCTAGCTCTCCCCTATATACTTCCCTGTATAAGGGATCCTGCCATCAGGGCTTCAGAATTTATGTTCCTACTTTTTGATTCCTATGGGTCTTTTACATACTCACTAAACAAGGTATGAAAAGATATACTGATGTTCTGGAATTGGGTAAGATGGAGTCAGCCTACTCCATCCTGTCCACCACACTGAATAGAGTTATAAAACCTGGGCAAATTATATGTAATAGCTATTTGAGAACCCTGGAGAGTATATAGTAGGAGGCAGACTAGAAAAGCATCAGAATTTGAAGTACCACTGAACTGGTATTTTCTTCCTTCCAGTAATCCCTAACCTAGACTCAATGCAGCTGAAACCACAAGTAGAAATCTGTGCTGAATGAGAGAGGACCCAGAGAAGCCCTCTAGTCCTGCATGGGGAGTAAGAGCAGGGTCTCTAATGCTCAGATTGAACAAGGGGAAATCTGCCCTCTTTTGTTCTTTTCTTCATGTCCTTGTATACTGTAAGCAATCATGTGATAGTAGGAGCAACAGCAACAGGGATCCATACGAAACTTGAAATGTTGAGGGAAAGGAACTTATCTCTCTGAATGGAGGAACTATTGTTCTAAGAGGGTGGGATGAAATTCATGCTTCTTTCTTCCTCTCTATCTTTCTACTACATGGCCCCAAATGAAGGTGCAGATGTAAAAAGTGTGAGGCAAAGCAGAATAAAACCAAGAACCAGCTTTCTGGCCAGAGGAACAAAAATGGGGCATGGAAACCAGAAAGTACTAGGCAGAGATCTGAGAGGAAGGAGCTCAGGAAAGAGACCAAATAAAGAAGGTTATGAGATCCTGAGCCCACCACCAAACTGAATATGCATGAATCTGACCTTAAATTGCATCCCATAGACTTTCAGATCTGAACTGTGGGGTAAACCACCACCCAAGATCCAAGACCAGCCACATGGGACAAATCTAAGTAGCACCATGGATTTCTTATCAGAAACCATGGAAGCTGGGATGCCTGGGTGGCTCAGCGGTTCAGCATCTGCCTTTGGCATGATCCCGGGATGCCAGGATCAAGTCCCACATCGAGCTTCCTGCATGGAGCCAGTTTCTCCCTCTGCCTCTCTCTGTGTGTGCCTCTTACGAATAAATAAATAAATCTTAAAAAAAAAAATCTTGGAAGCCATCTGGTGATGACACAGCATCTTTTTAAAGTTGAAAGAAAAGAACCATTAGCCCAGAATTCTAGATTCAGTAAAAATACCCATCAGAAATGAAGGTAAGTGAAGACATTCTCAAATGAAAAAAACAACAACAAAACAAACAAAAAACCTAAGAAAGTTTTTTTATCAGTAGACCTGCTCTGAAAGAATTGCTAAAGGAAGTTTTTCTAACAGAAAGGAAATGATACCAGATGGAAACTTGAGATAAGAGATATAATGGAAGAGTAACAGAAATGGTAAATATCTGGCTACATAGAATAGATAGTCTGACATTTGGGAAAAAATAACATAAGCTTATCTGATTCAGTGTGTGTAGATGTAGTGCGTAAGATAACTGCAACATAAAGGGAGAGAGAATATAGGGAATTAAATGGAATAAAGTTTCTACATCCCACTTGAAATGATAAAATATTCTAAGTTTTTATATTATAACCCATTGAGTAATTACTAAGCACTATACAAGGTACTGTAGTAAATAAAAACACAATTGATAAATTAAAATGGAATGCCAAAAAATGTTTTGACAACCCAAAAGAAGGCAAGATAGAAGAAATAGGAACAACAAAAAGAATAAAAAAAAAAACCCAGATGGTACAATGATACACCTAAACCTAAACATATAATTACATTAAATGTAAGCATTCTAAATATGCCAACTAAAAGCAATTGTTGGAATGAATTTTTTTAAAGATTTATTTATTTAATTTATTTATGATAGACATAGAGAGAGAGAGAGAGAGGCAGAAGGAGGAGGGAGAAGCAGGCTCCATGCCGGGAGCCCGACATGGGACTCGATTTCCAGACTCCAGGATCGCGCCCTGGGCCAAAGGCAGGCACTAAACCACTGAGCCACCCAGGGATCCCCTGAATGAATTTTTTTAATGACTTAACCATATGCTGTTCACAAAGTATTCACTTAAAATATGATAAGTAGGCTCAAAGTAAAATTGAGGGTGATGACATACCACACAAACAGTAATGAAAAGAAAGCCAGAGTAACTATATTAATACAAAATAAGGTAGATTTCAGAGCAAAGAAGATTACCAGAAATAAAGAATGACATTATATAATAATAATGAGTCAATTTACCAAGAACACATAACAATTCTAAATGTGTATACACCTAACAACAGAACTTCAGAATGCATGAAGCACAACCTAAAGAACTGCAATGAGTCTTTAATATGCTTATCACAGTAATAGAACTAGTCAGATAGAAATTTAGCAAGGATATAGAAGAACTGAAAAAACCATCAACCAACAGGATCTGCTGGACATTTATAGAACACTCCGCCCAACAATGGCAGAATGCACACTGTTTTCAAGGACCCATTGAACATTCACTAACCAAATCCTGCTTCATAAAATAAATATAAAGAAATATAACTGAACTGAAATTAAATTGCAAACAGAAAAATGGCAGGAACAATGTCTCTAAAACTGGAAATTAACAGTATGGCTTCTAAGTAATTCAAAGGCTTTTTGTTTTGTTTTGCTTTGTTTTGTTTTTAAGTCTTTTTTTAATATTTTATTTTTTTTAATTTTTATTTATTTATGATAGTCACACACAGAGAGAGAGAGAGAGAGAGAGAGAGGCAGAGACACAGGCAGAGGGAGAAGCAAGCTCCATGTACCGGGAGCCCGACGTGGGATTCGATCCTGGGTCTCCAGGATCGCGCCCTGGGCCAAAGGCAGGTGCCAAACCGCTGTGCCACCCAGGGATCCCTAATTCAAAGGTTAAAGAGGAAGTCTCATGGAATTTTAGAAAATATTTTGAACTGAACAAAAATTAAAATACAACATATCAAAATTTGTGGGTTGTAGCTAAAGCAGTGCTTAGTGGGAAATCTACAACATTAAATGGGTACACTGGGGAAAAAAAGGTCTCAAATCAATATCTAAGCCTTCACCTGAAGAAACTATAAACTGTAGAGCAAAATAAATTCAAAGCAAATAGAAGAATGAAAATATTAAGAGCATAAATCTATAAGAGTGAAAACAGAAAAATTATAATGAAAAACCAAAACATGATTTTTTAAAAATCAATAAAATTGGTAAGCCTTTTGCAAGAATGACCCAAAAAAATACATAAATTACCAATAGCAGGAATAAAAAGGGAAGTATTATTACACACCCTTCACACATTAAAGGACCATAAAGGAATACTCTAAACAATTGTATCCACATAAATTTGACAACCTAGATGAGAGGTACCAATTACTCAAAAAACGTAAGGTACCAAAACTCCTGCAAGATGAACTAGAAAGCCTGAAGTGTCCTATAACTAATAAGGAAATTGAATTTATAGTTTAAAATCTTCTGAAAAAAAAATCTCAGACCCAAATGGTTCCACTGATGAATTCTGCCAAACATTAAAAGAAAAAATATCACCAATTCTATACAGTCCTTCCCAGAAAATTAAGAGGAGGAAACACTTCCCAACTTATTTTCTGAGGCCAGCATTACCCAGAAAATACACAGTACAAGAAATGAAAATATATACATATGTCATATATACCTATGTGGAAAATACATCAAAACCCCTGAAGTTTTTATCCAGGGGTTGTAAGGGTGTTCAGCATTCAAAAACCAGTCATTGTAATCCATCAAGGTAGCAGGATAAAGAAGAAAAACCAAAATCACATGGTCATATTCAAGGAAGCAGAAAAGGTGTTTGACAGAGTTCAACTTATATGTTTGATATAAACTCTCAGCAAACTAGGAATTGGAGAGAATTTCCTTAAATTGGTAAAGGGTATCTATAGAGGAATCCCTGGGTGGCTCAGCAGTTTAGTGCCGCCTGCAGCCCAGGGCATGATCCTGGAGACCAGGGATCGAGTCCCATCAGGCTCCTTGCCTGGAGCCTGCTTCTCCCTTTGCCTGTGTCTCTGCCTCTCTCTCTCTCTCTCTCTCTCTCTCTCTCTCTCATGAATAAACAAATAAAATATTTTTTAAAAAGGGGTATCTATATAAAACCTATAGCTGATATACTTACTGACAAAAGACTGTTTTCCCTTCTAAGATGGGAAATAAGACAAAGGTATCTGCTGTCATCACTCTGTTCAATGTCATACTGCATGTCTTAGCCAGAGCAATAGGAGTAAAAGAAACCAAATGCATGTTGATTGGAAAAAAGGAAATAATGATTCCCTTATTAACAGATGACATGTTTGTATATATAGGCCCTCCCAAGACACTTAGCAAAACAAACAACTAAAAACTCCTGTAACTAACAAGTGAATTTAACAAGGTCACAGGATACACGGTCAACACACAAATCAATCATCTTTCTGTAGGCTAATGTGAACTATTAGAAACTGATATTAAAAGTGCAATGCCACTTTTATAATCAATCCAAAAGAATGAAATACTTAGGTATAAATCTAATAAGACATGTGAGACACCTACTAGAAAATTGCAAAATAGTAGAAATCAGTGATAACCTAAATAAATGGAAAGATTGTGTTTATGATTGGAAGACTCAACAGAATAAAGATATCAAATTTCCCCCAAATTGGCCCATAGATTTAAAGCAATTCCAATCAAAATCCCAGCAGAACTCTGTAGGAATAGACAAGTTGGTGGTAAATGTAATGGAAAGGCAGAGAAACTAGAATAGTCAAAAATAATTTTGAAAAAGAAGAATAAAGTTGGAGGGATCACATTATCCAATTTTAAGACTTATTATAAAGCTACATGGTACTGGTGGAGGAATAGATCCGCTGGTCAATGAGACAAAATAGAAAATAGAGAACCAGAAACTGACCCACCTAAATATGACCAACTCATTCTTTACAAAGGTAATCCCATGTAGAGATGCCTTTTCCTTAGTGATATTGCAAAAATTGGACAACCCTATACAAACAAACTTCAACCTAAACCTTACTTATTATAAAAATAACTAACTCAAAGTGGATCATGAAATGTAAAATGTGTAGAACTCCTGGAAGAAAACACAGGAGAAAATTGTGGCCTGTGATTGGGCAGAGGATTCCCAGACCTGACACCAAAAGCACAATCCACAAAAGAAAAAAATTGCTAACTTGGACTTCATCACAATGAGAAACTTTGACCCTGTGAAAGACACTATTAAGAGAATAGAAAGGCGAGCTGTGAGAAAATACTGACAAATCATATGTCAGACAAAGGATTTGTGTCAGAATATGTAAAGGATGCTCAACACTCAACAGTAAGGGAACAAAACCACAACTTCAAAATGGGCAAAAGACATGAACAGATGCTTCACCAAAGAAGATCTACAGATGGCAAAAAAAGAACATCATTAGCCATTAGATAATGCAAATTTAAGCCCCAGTGAGATAATACTGCACATCTCTTAGATTAGCTAAAATGAAAAGTACTGACAATATTAACTCCCCTTGAGGAGAAAGAACATCTGGATCACTCCTACATGGCTGGTGAGGGGGTAGGATGGTAAAGCCACTCTGGAAAACAGTTTGGCAGTTTCTTATGAAGCTAAACATACATTTTCCATATGACCCAGGTTACTCATTTCAGAGAGCTGAAAACTTGTGCTTACACACAAAAAAACTTGTACACAAATGTCTACAACAGGTCTCTTCATGACCGCAAAAAAAAAAAAAAAAAGGAAAACTTGAAATTTCTTCACAGATAATTGGATAAACCAGCTGTGGGACATCCATACGATAGAAAACCAGTGCTCAGCACTAAGACAGGGAGGGTACTGATAGGCACAGCGACCTGAATGAGTCTCAAAGGCCTTCTGTGGGTAGAAGAAATCAGGCTTGGGGGTTATGTGCTGTGCGATTGTGTTTATATGACATTCTCCAAAAGGGAGGGCACAGTGATGGAGAACAGGTGGGGGTTGCCAGGGGCTACAGGTGTGGAGAGAATGAAGAAGATTTTTAGAGGGAATTCTTCTGTCTCTTAGTTGTGATCATGGTTACATGAATTTCCTCATGTGTGAAAATTTCTAGAACTGTGCCCCGAAGAAAAAGTCAAGTTTACTGTGTGTTCATTTTGAGAGTAAAAATTTTAAAGGTCTATATTGTCAGCATTACTTGTCCTTTGACCAATGAAATTCAAGTGAGGCTCCTTTGCCTCTGATTCCCAACTTTCTCTCCTGTGCTCCTCACAATGAGTTTGGTTAGTACTGAGCTGAGGAGCACAGCCCGTAGCCATGCAGGGCACTGTGGTCCTGTGCCCGACCACCCTCCCCCCTCCTTCCAGTCTCTGCTCACTTCCCCCTGCGTTGGGTCCCTCTCTTCTTTTTCCTGAAGTCCTTACCCTTTCCCTCCCTGAGACTGCCCATCAGCAGTCTGGATTCATCCGAAAGCCATGACCAGACCACCTGTACTGGCATTTGAGACTCTCTTCTTCTTGTCCTCTCTCTCTCACCTTACTTTCCCGCATGTCCCCAGCTGTCCTGTCACACCTGACCACTCGGCTCTTCCTTGGCTGATTCCCCCCGCCACTTGCCCACCCACCCCTCCAGGCCACCTTGCCTCAGCCCCTTCCCTGAAGGCTTCCTGGACTACCTCGCATGGCTGATCTCCTCCCCTTGTGAACTCTCCAGCAATTTGTCTCAACTTGTCGCCTAACCCTTATCACATTGCACCTGATGTAGAAATTGCATTTCTTCCTCTAAACCCTAAGCTTCTTTTTTTTTTTTTTTAAGATTTTATTTATTTATTCATGAGAGAGGGGCAGAGACACAGGCTTCCCTGCGGGGAGCCTGATGCGGAACTCGATCCCAGGACCCCAGGATCACACCCTGAGCCGAAGGCAGACGCTCAACTACTGAGTCACCCAGGTGTCCCTAACTCTAAGCTTCTTTTTAGTTGGCCTTTTTTAGTTGATTTTCTGCAGTATTTTTCCCTGAGCACAAATACCATCATCCTGTTAGCATGCAATGCCATTTTTTTTCTGCAGAATGTGTTCAGTTTCTATGCTGTCACCTCAAGCAGCCCGATTTGTCATTCTTAGTCCTGTGTTCCCAGAGCGCTGGTGCACAGCTCCATAACAGATACCTCATGATGGTTCTGAGGGAGCTGCAGGAGACAGGAGAGCACACTGCTTCCCAGTACAGGTGCCCACGCCAGCCTGCTCTACCACTTCCCAGTCATTTGACTTCAGGGAGTCATACATCTCAGTGCCTCAGCTGCTTCATCTGTGAAATGGGAATAGTAGTATCTTAAAGGGTCATTGTGAAGATTAAAGTAATTAATATATATATATAACATTTACAATAGTGCCTGTTACATAGTAAGTACCAGGCAAATGTTATCTCCGTGACCAATGTCCCTTGAGGAACACTCGAAAAGATCCCCTGGGGCTTTTCAGCCCTGCATTCAAAACCAAAGGGTCAAGCTTGTATCAATCTGTATTTAAAACATACACACAAACACAGACACACAGACACAGACACCCCTTCCCTCCCAGCCCTCCTCTCGTTCTCTCTGCCTCCCCCTGTCTCTTCAATTCAATAAGAAGACAAACAACGCAGTTGAAAAATGGGCAGAAGATTGGAGTAGACATTTTACAAAAGAAAATATATGAAATAGTAGTAAACATGTGAAGGGGTGTCCAACATCATTAATCATCAGAAAGAGGCAAATTGAAACCACAATGAGGAAACATCGCAGTGCCTAAAGTGAGAAGAGACTGATGGTACCACATGTTGACAAGCATGTGGAGCAACACAAACCCTCATAGGTGGCCGGTGGACATGCAGACAAGGGACAGCCACCTGGCATAACAGCATGGCAGTATCTAACCGCGGTGAACATATACTTAGAGTATGAGTCAGCAATTTCACGCCTGTGTATTTGCCCAAGAGAAATGTGTTCCTGTGTCTACCCAAAGACACGGATGTGAATACTCAGAGCAGCATTATTCTCAATACCCCTGCACTGGAAACAACCCAGGGAACACTAGTCAGCCGTCAAAAGGGATCTTAATACATGCAACAATGTGGATGCATCTCCAAAACTTAATCCAATGTACGTTAAAGACTATATGCTGTCCGATTTTATTTATATGAAATTCTAAAAATGTCAAAACTACAGTGACAGCGGATCATTGGCTTCCTGTGGCTGTCATTGACGGTTGATCAACAGCAAAGATGCAGGAGACTACCTTTCAGGATGAGGGAACTGTTTCATCTCTGGGTGTGGTGGTGGTGACACAATTACCAAAATCCATCAAACTGCACACTTAAAATGGATGAACTTGCCCAAATGTAAATAGTGATGTAACAGAAAAATCAAAACCAGAGGCTGATTAAGTATCTTTCAGCTGGTTGTCCCAGTGCCTTCCGTGTGGTGTCTCTCGGCCTGCCAAGATGACCTCCTCATTGGAAATAAGGTCATTCGAGGCTCATTTTCTTTCTCTTGCCTCAGAGCTGCAGATCCAGCTGACATTGACCGATTTCCAGTGGGCACCATAGTGTGTCCCAGGCGGAGGCTGATGGAAACAAGCTTGTGTTTCTGTCACTAATGATATGAGCCTTCATCGTATCCTCTGCCAGGCCATGTTGGTTGTCATTACACCCATTGAAGAAGAGAACAGAGTAATAATGAGCTGGGTGTTATCGGCTCACAAATAATTTATAATGGGCAAACTAGGACAGGAACAGAGCTTTTTTTGGCTAAGGAGGCTGCATGTCACTCTTTAAAATCTAGGCCAAAAAATTATTTATAATGCATAGACAGTCACTCAGAAAGTTAAAAGGTTCCTTTCTTCTCTCCTGTGTGTTTGAACATGATGCTTTTTACCCTCGACTCACAAAAGGCACCTTAGCATCTTCCTTGGACACCTGCATTTCAGTCCATGACTCTGAGAGCACGTATATGAGGGTGATTACTTGGCTAGGAATGAGGCCCTTGTAGAAACCCCTTAAGGGTGTCAGGTCCTCGGGGGTGCCTGGATGGCTCAATGGTTGAGCGTCTGCCTTCGGCTCAGGTTGTGATTCTGGGGTCCTGGGATCAAGTCCCACATCAGGCTCCCCACAGGGAGCCTGCTTCTCCCTCTGCCTGTGTCTCTGCCTCACTCTCCGTGTCTCTTATGAATAAATAAATAAAATCTTTTTTTAAAAGGGTGTCAGGTCCTCCCCCAAATCCAAGAAGGTTAGAAATGAGCAGAAAGTCAGGAAAAGGAAGAGATCTTGACTGTGGGGAGTGACCACACACTTGAGGTAAGCTTTGAAGAATTGCCTTGGGTATTATCAGGAAGGAGCCCAAACCGAGATATAATCAGCAAAGGATGGCTCTTCAACAAGTGTGTTGAAATAAAGGCAGGTCATGTGTCCTTAGGCAAGGCAAGCAAAGTGGTTATGGCCACTGTGGCATCTAAGAAGAGAGTATTTGCATTGTGACCCTTGTTTGCAGGGGCTGTTTGGGGAAGCAGAATCCTTATTGACACCAATACCTGTAGATATGGATACCTACCCCAAGGGAGGTGAAGCCCTCTGAGTTATCTTAAGCCACCAGCACCCTGTCCTGACTACACGTTGGCCAATAGCCTCCTGATAAGTGATTGGCTGCCCCAGCCACCTTGATGCTAGGCCCCAGGGTACCTAGAGCAGCAGGTAGACCACATTCAATGGGCCCCACAGCTGTGGCTCCTGCTCTCTCAATGAGCTGATGTGGAAAAAGTCCATCCTGCGTGAAATGAGAAAGGTGAGTCAGCTCATGATCACTTTTGACTAAGATGACTGTTGATAAGGATGCCTGGGTGGCTCAGTGGTTGAGCATCTGCCTTGGGCTCAGGTTGTGATCCCGGGGTCCCAGGATCGAGTCCCGCATTGGGCTCCCCACAGAGAGCCTGCTTCTCTGCCTCTCTCTGTGTGTCTCTCATGAATAAATAAATAAAATCTTTAAAAATAAAAGATGACTGTTGATAAGGGGCTGGTCCCGCGGAGCTCAGAGCCAGCCCCCAGGGTCTGTGGTGTGTCATTAAAGATCAAGACCTCTAGAGTGGTGCTGCTTCCCAGAGCTCCTCAGGCTGAGGGCAGGCTTCCTGCTATGCCTGCCCCTTGTTGGGCTATCTAGTAGAGCGGCCTGTGTAGCCGTGTGCTCCTGTTCTGGTTCCCAAGGATCCCAGGCTTCCTCAGAGGTCTCCTCCCCGCAAGCCAAGCAGCTCTACTTCGAGCTCTGTATAGATGTGCGGTGTAGTGTGTCATATTTTAAATAGACTTTACTTTTTTTAGAGTACTTGTAGGTTTACAGAAAAACAGCAGAAGGTACAGATATTTCCCCATCTATCCCCTGTCCCTATGTATGGATGGCCTCCCTATTATTAACAATGAACCTACATCAACACATCATCATCACCCAGAGTCCAGTTTATGTTAGCACTCACTCTTGGTGTAAATCTATAGGTTTGGACAAATGTAAAATGATGTGAACCCACCAATATAATATAAAGAGGAGTATCACTGCCCTAAAAATCCTCTGTACCCCACCTATTCATCCATCCCCACTTCAGTCCCTGGCAGCCACTGATCTTTTCACTGTCTCCATAGTTTCGCCTTTTCCAGAATGTCATATAGTTGGAATCATGCAGTATGTAGCCTTTTCAGATTGGCTTCTTCCACTTAGTAATATGCATTTAAGGCTCCTCTATGTCATCTTTAAAATGGTTCATCTGCTCTTAGCAGCTTGACAACCATACGCCTCCCCTGTCATACGTTGGCCCTGGGTCGAGCACGGCTTGCAGACGGTTTTTTATCGGGTGTGCCTTGTCTTCCCAGAGGATGATGAGCTCTGGGGCGGGGGCCAGGACATATGCCCTGTGTGGCACTGGCTCTCTGCCAGACACTCCAGGTACCTGGTTTCCCCTTGTAACTTGATACCAAGGGCTGGGCGCTCTGGGTTGGAGGGGACGTGGTTAGAGCCTAAGGAAGGGCTATCAGAGCAAAGCCCTCTGGGCTGCAGCCATGTACACAGCATGTCATTTGCTCTCTGAAGGTTAAAGCTCCATAAAGTCAGAGTGAGCAGCATCTGGCAATGGAGCTAATCTGTGTAAGATTTTGCATCTGAGTCAGAACTTACTTATTAACACTGTCTGTCTTTGTGGCCAAGAGTCTAGCAAAACATTTTTCTGTCCCCATTATTCAACTCTGAAATGTGGTGAATGTTACTTTCCCTGAAAGAGTTCTGATAAGATGATCACGACAGAGCACAGTCTGATAGCAAATACTTCCATTTCACAAAAAGCCTTTATGAAGTGGAATATTCTAGTAACCTGTGTGTTCCGTGTTTACAGAGCTTCTCGAAACAAGTCTGAGAAGAAGCGTCGGGACCAGTTCAATGTTCTCATCAAAGAGCTTAGCTCCATGCTCCCTGGCAACACTCGGAAAATGGACAAAACCACCGTGCTGGAAAAGGTCATTGGATTTTTGCAGAAACACAATGGTAAAGGTTATGCTTCTCTCCATTTTTATTCCATTCCTGTCCTTTCATTTGGTGATGACATCATCAAGCTGGTCCTATGCTTGGTTCTCTCTTTCCAGCAAAGCCTGATTTCCTCAGTCACAGGCATTTTCTTGCAAAGACACTCCACCCTCTTTAATAGCCCACCTCCAGCAGGTTTGGGAGAGGACATTCACTTCCCAAATTGCTTTATTAGCCAGAGGAGAGAATCCAGAGAATCCTCACAGGTAGCACCCAGCATAAGTGGAGTGGCATTAACAGTGGGAGTGTCTTGATTAAAAGTGTCTACAGCAAGCATTTTTCATGCAGCTTTGAAGAGATGCAAGGCCCAAGAATTCATTTTCCACTGGACTGAAGTGGGCTGGTTTCTCCAACCACCTCCACAATGGCCTCTGAACTCCTTGGCTTTCTGAGCTCCACCATAGAAAAATTAAATTGAAAATCAATCATCTACTTACTGTCAAATCCATTTTTTTATTGAGATATCAGTCGTGTGCCATAAAATTCACCATTTTAAAGTTTAAACTCAGTGGTTTTAGTATATCCAAAAGGCTGTGCCACGGTTAACACTAATTTTATCATCCCATAAATCAGTCACTCTCCATTTCCCCTCCGTCCAAATCCTGACAACTACTCAACTGCTCTCTGTCCCTCTCTATTTCCTATTCTAGGCATTTCATACAACTGGAACCATCCAATATATGACCTTTTGTTTCTGGCTTCTTTCACTTAACATTCGTATTTTAGCAAGTACCTGTATTTCACTCCACTTTATGGCCAAATAATACCTATTGTATAGATATATTTTGCTTATCCATGTATCAGTTGATTCTCTTGGGTTGTTTCCACTCTTCAGCTGTTATGAATAATGCTACTAGGGACCTTCATGTACAGTTTTTTGCATGGATATATATTTTCAGATCTCTTGGATATATATCTAGGATAAGAATTGCTTGGTCCACAATGGTAACTCACGTTCAACATCTTGAGGAACTGCCAAACTGGTTTCCACAGTGGTTGGACAATTTTAGACTCCCAGCAGCAGTGTATGAGGGTTTCAATTTCTCTACATCCCCACCAACACTTGTTATTGTCTGGTTGTGGGTGTGTGAGTGAGTGAGTGAGTGTGTGCGTGTGTGTGTGTGTGTGTGGTGTTTATTATAGCCTTCCTAGAGAGTAGGAAGCAATATCTCATTATAGTTTTGATTTGCATTTCCCTAAAGATTAATGATGTTCAGCTTTTCATGAACTTATTGGCCATTTGTATATCTTCCTTAGAGAAATGTCTATTCAAATCTTTTGTCCATTGTTTAATTGGATTATTTATGTTTTGTTGTTGAGTTCCTTACATATTCTGGATATTAGACCCTCATCAGATATATCATTTGCAAATATTTCCCAGACTGTGGATCGCCTTTCACTTTTTTACTGATGTCCTTTGACACAAGTTTCTAAGTCTGAAGACCAGTTCTCTTTTTTTGTTATCGTTGGTTGTTTGTGTCTTAGGTTCTTATCTAAGAAACCATTGTCTAATCTAAGGATATGGACATTTACATCACCTGTTTTTCTTTTAGAGTTTTATAGTTTTTAAAAAGAGTTTTATAGTTTTAAGCCATATATTAAGCATCAAGCATACAAGCTACAGGGTGAGCATTTAGGTATTTAATCCATTTTGTTTTTTTGTACATGGAGTAAGATAGAGTTGAAATTCATCATTTTGCATGTGGATATCCAGTTACCCCAGCATTCCTTTCCTTTTTATTTTTTAAAAATTTTTTTATTTATTTATGATAGTCACAGAGAGAGAGAGAGAGAGAGAGGCGGAGACATAGGCAGAGGGAGAAGCAGGCTCCATGCACTGGGAGCCCGATGTGGGATTCGATCCCGGGTCTCCAGGATCGCACCCTGGGCCAAAGGCAGGCGCCAAACCACTGCGCCACCCAGGGATCCCCATTCCTTTCCTTTTTAAAAAAAACTTTTGAATACTTAGAGAAAATATATAAATAATAACTGTACAATTAAATTACTTGTCATACTATATATTAGTAAACACAGTTCAGAAACCAATGCCGGGTCAATAAATATAAGCTTTCCCAATAGATGCTCCTTCCTTCTATCTACTTCTGCTTTCCCCAGAAGTAATCTCTATTTTGACTTCTAATACTAGAGGTTGGTTGTTGGGACCTTATTCAGATGGAATGATATGTTATGAACATGATGCTTATGAGGTTAATCTGTGTTCTTCCAGTGTTGTGGCTGGTTTGTTTTTGTTGGTATATAGTATTTCATTATATGAAGTTACCACTTGAGTCTATCCTTGAGCTTATGTCTTTCTCAAATAACCCTCTCTCCCTTTTACCTTTTTCCCTCAAACCCTTTTACCTCTTAGCATTGACCACCCTGCCCCACTGCTCACT
Source organism: Canis lupus familiaris (assembly GCF_011100685.1). Classification (NCBI taxonomy): domain Eukaryota; kingdom Metazoa; phylum Chordata; class Mammalia; order Carnivora; family Canidae; genus Canis; species Canis lupus. The sequence goes on along the minus strand of NC_049231.1, from coordinate 42,963,132 downwards.
TATGGATGGTACAAAAAAATTGAAGCAGAGTTAAGAGCGTTCAGGAGATATTAACAAGCAAGAAGAGCAGAATTCTTTTTTTCCTTAACTATGACACCAAACATAATAAAGTCAGAAGTGTCAGGTTATTGAGGAGATAATTACGATTCTTCTGTGCTTACAGTGATGCTTCTCTTTCACGGAACGTTTTCCTAGACAAGATGATTTCATGGAAGAGGGCACAGCTAGGACATTAGAAAGTTTCATTATTCTTGTTATTCTTTTATTATTTCTTTAATAATTGTATATACCTATTAAAAAGATGACAGTAATGATATATCCTCCTTTTTTCCCCAAAGCTGTCCAGAGGAGTGTAAAGAATATGTTAATTGCTTTTGTTAAAAGTCAGGGAAGAACAATCAAGCAAGATTGGAGTAAAGTGTTGCAGCAGTATTCAATTGCCACAATAATTTAATCAGAATGATTATATTTCCTAAATAATGATTTAGCTAAGTGAAATAGCAGGTTGGTTCGATTACCAAGATATTTTGTACAAATTACTCAAACTAGGTCAGTGCCACTGAGAAGCAGGACAGCTGTTAAATAGGACAGCTGGGATCAAGTTCATCAGTGTGACATTTATGCTGGGCTCTGTCCACTGCAGAATTACAGAATTGTCAAATTGGGACCTGGAAAGGATCACTCAGCAGAAATGCAGCCTCCCAACACCAGGAGCGCCTGTCTCCATCTCACCTTTTTTTTTTTTTTTTTTTTTTTATAAGACTAAGGCCTACTTTGCACAGCTCCCTTAAACCCAAGCCTGATCACCTCTGGATATCACTCACCCTCTGTGATTTTATATCCCAAAGAAAGCAGAAAATTCGTGGCAGATTTTATGGAGAAATACCAAAATTTGGATTACATTTTTTTTAAATATGTAACTTTAGTTATAATCCAAATGGACATGAACTCCATAGGCATCCACAGTAGGGCAGAGAACAGCATTATTATTCAGGGCTCACCATGAGCCAGAGAGGCATTGTTCTAAGGACTCTTGTATAATAACACATGTGAGCTGCATAGCAGCTCCCCTTCGTTTCATTTCACAAATGAGACAACCAAGGCACAGAGATATTAGGCCACTCACCCGAGTCACACAGCCAGGGTGGTGAATCTATATGAGGCAGTTTGCCTCCAGATCCCAAGTTTTAATACTATACCATACTGGTTTTCCACAAGGCACAATTCATGGGGCTCTTATGGATGTTTGTGCTCTAGCTGCCCGTTAGTGTAGCCATTTAGACTACTGGTTCTCAACCTTGGCTGCCCATTAGAATCACCTGAGGAGCTTTTAAATACATATAACTGGGTCACACCTCAGAGACCAATAAATCAGAATACCTAGGGGTGGAACCCCAGTGGTGAGCTGGAGCTGGCTCATCTTGGCTTGCAAAAGATGATTGTTAAATTTTCAGGAGTTTTGCAAGCCAGATGACAGCTTACAATCAGCCACTATGGGAGTATTTCCCACCATAGAAATGGGAAAGCACTATAAATCAAGGTGCTTTTGTTTTGTTTTGTTTTTGGTAGGGATGGAGAGCCTTTTACTGGCACACTACTGGGAGAGGTACAAGCGTCTGTATTTTTAAAGCTCTCCAGATGATTCCAGTGTGCAGCCAGGGTTAAGAACTGTGAATTTAGACATATTTTCTGCCTTCATGATACAGGAAGACCACATGATAAGAAAAGATGATTAGTTCCGGATAGGCATTGTAATTATTTATAATAACTCTTTCCTCTAATCTCTCAAGCATCCCAATTTTCCCAGCTTGGGAGATAAACCTTGACCTTGGAATGCATACCTATTCTTTTTGAAGTAATCCAAATCAAAATGAGAACCTGACCATGGTCTTTTATAGAAAAATTCTATGTCATCAGTATCTGTTATAAGAGAGAAATCCCTAAATTATGTAAATAACAAGGTGTATTGTACATTCTTATCCACACCCATTTAAATGTTACTTCTACAGGGCCAGGCTGACCTGCAAACTTTCTTCTTCTTGTGTGAATCTCAAGTGGATTTAATGTGATTTTTTGCCAGCAGCATTCATGCCCCTTCAGTCTGTCTGCCTTAGTGGATAGGGGATGGGGTCATGTGGAGAAGCTCCAATACAAAGCGAAGTATCTGTTGGACAGGGTGACCCAGCTTGGTAGAGAGTTTCTGCCCCATTTTCCAGACTTTCCTTTGACCACATATAGCCCAAAGACATACTCCTCCTTGTTCACAAACACCAGGAATGATTGGGAGGTGAGCACTCTAGGGCACAACTGCAACTTACACTACAGTAGAATTTTGGAATTCAGCTATTAATTGTAATGTTTTCCTTCAAAAAAAAAATGCTTCTAGGTGGTTTCACTTCCCTTACTAGTTAGAAACTACTTCACCACATCTCTTTGCTGACCCGGCCCTATCACCTGTCGCTTGTGATATTAGTCACATCAAATGCCAGTGGAGAGATCCCTGGGTGGCGCAGCGGTTTGGCGCCTGCCTTTGGCCCAGGGCGCGATCCTGGAGACCCAGGATCGAATCCCACGTCGGGCTCCCGGTGCATGGAGCCTGTTTCTCCCTCTGCCTATGTCTCTGCCTCTCTCTCTCTCTGTGACTATCATAAATAAAAAAATTTAAGAAAATGCCAGTGGAGATATGATTATAACACTAAACTTTATTTCCCAGTTGAACATTTTTTTACTTAAGACATTTTATCTAATATATATATATATATAATATTAATGTGCTGTGAAGTGAGCCTTCACTTCCAAGGACTACTATCAAATCGTTGAAATACAAAACGAATGAAATGGCTGCTCTCAATATCATTATGCTGGTGTTTATAAAGAATCTAAGTCATACTAAATGATCTAAAAGTTACTTACAGAAAAGAAATGGGCCTTTTATTTTCCTTTACCATTAAGTTGAATGGACCACTATCTAAATCAACTTTGGACTGTGAGGAGACTCTTCTCCTGGACAACTCATCTACAGCTTGATCCTAATGATCAAAAGAACAGTACACATGAGTTTGTGTGTTGGGGGAAGGGGGAGAAGATTTATGGCATTAATTTATTAACATGGTCTTGCTAGATCTCTTTTCTAAGTGATCAGACTGCAGCAACCATTTGAGGAAATGAGAGTTTCACCCTCTCTTGCCTCAGCTGGCACCTCAGAATCAACGCTGGCCCAGAATTGTGTATAGCACCCTGCCTCTGCTTCCCAGGATGCATTTCACCTTGTACAGCCTCTGGCCACAGTGGCAGGAACATCTTGTTCTTTCAGAATCTGGGAGGAAGAAACCATCCCAGTAGCACCAAGAAGATAATCCCTAAAGAAACCTCTCACTAGATCCAGTGGAGCAAAATGCTGGTTAAGATGGAGGATAAGCTGAAGGAAAAAAATATATCCAACACAGCATTTGAGCTATCTGTAAGAATCTTATCAGAGACATTTTAGTAATAATGCAAAATACACTTTCAAAAATGTGAAAGAACTAGCGTATTTAAGGAGTCCTGTGTATTCCAACAACTATTGAATTTACGAACATGAATAACATCTTCCGTACAAGATAGTTACAGAAACAAGCAAACTATAGACCAATCCAGAAAAGTCTTGGGAAGAATAAATTCTGACTTTAAAAGCAACTAAGTAACATGTTATTTGTCTAACACATTGTACATCAGTACCTGGAAATACTGAAAAATACTTTATATTCTGCATAGACACAGTCGGTTATTTACTACAAGCCGAAGATGTGTCTGGAATTTTGAAAATCCCGGATCTCTTAAGTGTTTTGCTTTGCCTTGACCAAGAAGAGGCAGCTTAGGACTGTGTCCTACCATCCGGGTCTTTGTTCCCATTGCCTTGCTAGATGGCAACTGCCGATGGTGGGCTTGGAGGCATAGAAATTCAACGGCATTGTGCCACCTGCTACTGGCAGGCACTATGGCCACACAGAGGGTGGAGCACTCTTCTCCTGAAGCCTCATTAAAAGGGTGTGGAAACATCCAGAGACGCCTTTAAGCCCATTACATCCAAAGTTCCTAGTCCTTAGAAATCAGGGTAACATATTTCCTTATACTGGCTTCTTTAAACAACACAGGAGTTTACACAAAATTACATAGAAATACATGTGCTTCATTTGTGTTCTTTTTCGTTTGTGAATTCTAAGTCCAAGGTGCCTTTGAGTATAAAAGTTTATTTATTTATTTTTTTTTTTTTGTAGAAGTCTCAGCGCAAACGGAAATCTGTGATATTCAACAGGACTGGAAGCCTTCATTCCTCAGTAATGAAGAATTCACCCAGCTGATGTTGGAGGTGAAATGCACTTTCAGATTAGCTTAATTGGTTGCAAATCAAAATGTGGCTGCTTGTTCCAGATACGATAAGACCCTGTGCCCCGAGTAAACAAATTTTCTGGACCCTGGAAAGAGGTCTTGAAACAGACACCCCTTGAAGCTCTGCATGCTGTTGCTTATTTTTTGGCTACTGAATTTGGCAGTATAAGCAAGAATCCCCAAACCGAATGGGAGTGTGTGCTGTGGCCGTCGTGACGCCAGGGTGAGCCCATTCTTGGTCTCCCAACTAGAGGACACCCAGTGGGGCACCCGGGAGGGACAGGTGCAGGTAGGTAGAAGGAGGGGAAGGAGGGAGGAAAAATTATGTCTCTGCACTGCCTTTTTGGCTCAGAGTCTCCTCTTTGGAATGCAATGATTCTATGACTCTGTGTTTCCCCTTAGTAGAACACATTTTGAAAACAAAAGCCTTCTTTTAAAGTTAGGCTTTTAACTCGAGCTCCTATTATATCAACATAGCATGTGGGTGTCTACCGTAAGTGACCCTGTGCCTCCCCGCCCAGCACACGCCCTTTCTGGGCTGGGAAAGATGCTCACGTTTCTTCCTCTAGAAAGTTAGGTGCCCACACCCATCTGTGGGGCTCTATTTGTGGAAATCTGGCCGAGTTGGGCCAGTGGCCTTCTTCGGTATCCTGTGTTTACATTTGGGCGAAACCCATCTGTACGGATGAGGGTGAGTCTCTGCAAAAACATGTGGCGGCGTGCTCTGACTTCACAACTAGGGATTAGGCTGGGAGTGTATGGACATGAGAGTGGAGGGAGAGAAGGTTCCAGATGTGGCACGTCTGGGCCCTTGACTTAGAAGAGGAAACCGGGACAAATGAGTTCAGTGAAAGGAAGTTAGACGCTGGCTGCTTGTCAGTGGTTCCTGGCAGGGTTTTTGGAGAGTGGCTTCTTTCTATACTCATCTTAGGTGCCTGTATAAGACTGATGTAAACTTTAATTTACATACATTAACTATGCAGAAAACAGAAAGTACTGGAGTAAGAAAATGCCAGAATGAAGATGTCCAAATATTATGAAATATAAGCGCATTAATGAACATTTGCATAAAATGAAAGATACTTAAATCTACATGTGAACTATATTTAAAGAAAATACAGAACTTTCTCCAGAAGCAATGCATTTTAAGTATGTTAAATTTAGACCAGCTTGTGAAATATAATGTTGAATTAATGCATCATTATGCTACTTTACATAAACCATTTTATCTTTTAATTCTTAGGGACAGTAGTTAAAACGCATAACCCTATAGCATCCAGCCTCTTTTTAAAAGCCTGTAGCATATCCTTCTTTTTTATTCCCCCTACTGAGTTTCAAGATATCAAAAATGTTTGAGGAAACAAGACTTTTATAAAGTTAAAAATGGATACATGTTTGGGCTGAAAGGCAGGCCTGAGATTCAGGAGACTGGAATTTCTAGAAAAAGAAGAGTTTAGATTTCTCTGTGTATTCTTTATGCACTTTCCCCTGCTCCCAGTATAGACTCCTTGAAGTGAATCTGAAGGAATCATGCCCAATGAGTGAATTAAGCCTGAAATTAAGCCTGTACAACAGCAGGCCTTCTGGGCAAATTGCAGCTTTGAGGAGCCTGGAAAACCCCACAACGAGTACTTCTGATTTATCTGTTTCAAGCTTCTGTTCCAACCTGTTGCTCTTCAGTAGACACAGCCCTGGTGATAAGTAACTAACTGCACCTCCAGTGTCTTCTCCCAGATGGCCCGGGCCCTTCAAGGCCCCCACAGGATGATGTTGTCATCATTTGCCACAAGGCAACTTCTTACTCGTGTGTTTCATCTTCCAGCTCTGCAGCCTCTCTCTCCCTTTCCAGAGCCATTTCAGGGACTGTGAGGAATTCAGAGGCCATGTCTTGGCAACCATGAGGTTCTCTTTTTAAACCAGGACAAGAACCCATCAGGCCCCTGGGTGCTGAACCACTGGTGCCCTCTGCATGTGAATCCCTTCTCCTTCCCTCTTCTCTCAGAAAGTCCCCAGCCCAGAGTTCAGGAGGACACACACGGTCTTGGGGTTTGAAAGAACAGAAATGACTTGGCTGCAGACCAGCCAGGCAGGTACAGGGCCAGTGGCAGAGATGATGGCTACAAACCTCTGAACAAGTTTGCTCAGACAAAGGGGAAGCTCTTGTTGACTGGCCGTTAGGAAGCTTGTAGCATTTCTTCTGAAGTATATTCCAAAAAGCTACAGCCATCCTTTCTCTTAGCCCAAAGGTTGTTCCTCAGGAGCACAAGAAGCATCAGCATCAGGAATTGGCAGAAAGGCCTGTTTTCATTTCTTTCTGGTGTGTGGTGGGTATAAAATTGGAGCTGTTATGGCATTTTTGGTGTCCCCAAAGCTGCCGTCACTTAGAGACTTTACATTGAGTCCCTCAGATGGTGCCAATGGGACCCTCTAAAACCCCAGCGAGTGTGCTTGGAGCAGTGACTCAGCGCCGCTCTCCTGCATTTAATGGGAAACGCCGATAAGCTGTTGAAAGTTATCTTCCATCTATAAATACCTTCAGCTCTTTGACACCCACATGCTTTACAAATCCAAGAGGGGCTCACTGAGCAAAAAGATCATTTATACTCCCTTTTCCCAGTGTTCTGTCCTGGTTTTTCCAGAAGTCCAGCTGACATCCCTAAACACACACACACACACACACACACACACACACACACAGCTCTTAAAATTTACCTCCAGGAGTGCCGCAAATGTGACGGAAAAAAACAATTAGGGAAAGAAACAAAAGGTACCAAGGTGTACCTCTGTGTTCATCATAATCCATAAATCTCATTCAAGAGTTCTCAACCTCAGCCCTATTGACACCTCGGACCTCATCATTCTTTATAGGGGGGGTTCCTGTGCATTGTAGGATGCTTCAAAGCATTCTACACCCACTACATGCCAACAGCACCCACCCCAGTAGCGACCACCAAAAAGTCTGCTGGCATCATTAGGTGTCCCCTGATGAGGTAGGAGGGCGCAAAACTACCCCCAGTTGAAAACCACTGATGTAACCCAAAAGGGTGAGGTACACTTAAGAAATATGCTTTAATATGCTTTAAATGCTGCAATAGGTAAGCATAAAATAATAAATAAATAAATAATAATAAACACCCTAGTGTTCGTTTTCCTGGTAAAGAGAGCTCCTCCCATTCTGGCTCTGTGCTCTTCCTGCGCAATCAGTGGACTGTTTCCGGTTCCTGTTGCAGTGCACTTAGCTGCACCCTCCTAACTAAAAGAATTAGTGCCCCTTTGGCCATGCAGACCTCCAGTGACAACCTGGGAGGATCTAGCTGAGTGCATACAAAACGTTTCTAAGCACTTATTTCAGTGCGGCTTTTTTTTTCTTTAAAGCAGAAATATTCTCACATTCGAAGATGATATTTCAAAGATACATACAGTGAGAGTAATAGGTTTACAGTAACTGTCCACCTGAGCATATTACTCCCTCGGAGATTCCTGTTCCAGTGGGTTGGGCTTGTTTTCATCTTTGCCATCTATTGCAAGGACCCGCATAGCCTGTTGCCAGGATGACCCCATTCAGGGCTGAATTGCATCATCTGAATTTTAGAAATCGACTTTCAAATGTGTCTTATGGAAGCATCGTGAGCAACCAATAAGGAATCTAAAAACAAACCAGTGAAAGTGTGAGAAAACAGGGACAGCCTACATCCTTTCTTTCTGTCAGAAGCACCTAGAAATATTACTCAGCCATTAGAAACGACAAATACCCAGCATTTGCTTCGACGTGGATGGAACTGGAGGGCATTATGCTGAGTGAAGTAAGTCAGTCGGAGAAGGACAAACATTGTATGTTCTCATTCATTTGGGGAATAAGGAAAATAGTGAAAGGGAATAAAGGAGAAAGGAGAAAAAATGAGTGGGAAATACCAGAAAGGAAGACAGAACATGAGAGACTCCTAACTCTGGGAAATGAACAAGGGGTGGTGGAAGGGAGGTGGGCAGGGGGTGAGGGTGACTGGGTGATGGGCACTGAGGGGGGCACTTGATGGGATGAGCACTGGGTGTTATGCTATATGTTGGCAAATTGAACTCCAAAAATAAATAAATAAATAAAATTTTAAAAAAGAGGCACCTAGAGCAACGTGCCTCACAGTAGACCTTCAGTAAGTAACGTGAATGTTTTTACAAAACAGCTCCTTCAGGAGGTCTTCCTCCTGTGGCGATGAGGGTAGGCAGAGGCTGACCCTGACTGACTGTTGTTAATGTACCTGTTAGGTTCTGTATCTTCTGATAAATGTTTACTGCTGAACTCAAAGTGATATTGGGAGCCAGGGGATGGGAACCATAAAATATCACTGACATCTTTTTGATGGGAATTGTGATATTTCTGATTCAGCCTAATGGGATGCTTATCATTAAAACTACTTAGGTCATTTCCGTGGCTAAATGGAGTTTCAGGATACCAAGAGGTCAGATTTTCCAGGGAGCCCTTTAGTGCTTCGGCAAGCACTCTGCCTGGGCGACACAAATTCTGTGTACGAAACCGTCCTGTGTGCAGTCGAAAAGTGCAGTGAGGTTCTCTGTGGAAATATTCTAAGAGTTACAAAATAAAGTCAGTTTCATAAGAGGGGATCTTTTGCTTCAGTGACACTCTCCTCCATAAAGGCACCACTAAGGAGCCTTCCACTGTTGGATTCTCTGCAGGCCCTGGACGGCTTCATCATCGCAGTGACGACCGACGGCAGCATCCTCTATGTTTCTGACAGTATCACGCCTCTCCTTGGGCATTTACCGGTAAGTCTCTGCTTCTGCTGGCCCTTGCCAGTGTGCATCACCATCTCACCTTGAGAACCACTCAGATCCTAGATCAGGGAGGGTGTAGGTCTGAGGGGGTCGGTGTGTAAGAAGGGTGCAGGAGTGTCCTCCACAAGGCCGAGGCCAGGGTCCCCAAGCCTTCTAGAGGAAGGGCAGGTGCAGGAATACGCTGTTCTGGAACAAGCAAGGCACCAAGATCTCGACATGCCTAGATCCGGCAGGAGGACGTGGGTGCAGGTCCTTACCCTCTGTGCCCTAGAAGCTGACGAGAGAGTCCTGGCACAGTTAGTAGATCGTAGAGCCTGTACAGAGGTGGATGGATATCCTGCAAAGGGAAAAGCCAGCCTCCTGGGTCAGCCGAGAGCCGGTGGAGGAATGTGCAGCAGGTGGCTGAAGTTGGGATGTGGTTTGGGGATCCCTGGGGACATGTCTGAGATTGCAAGTAGGTGGTGACACTTAATTGTAATAAAGGATCTGTGCCAGGGGTGATAGGAGTGTGGGGGTGCAGAGGAGAGTTGAAATGCTCTGGGGAAATATGGATAGACCAGGGAGACCTTGAGGAATGAAGAAGTTGTGGGCAGGAGGACAAGCTCTGCCATCCCAGGGGAGACAGGTAGAGGCTCAGAGGCGGGGTGGGTGCTACTTGACAAAGGGCCTCCTAGATGCTCCTCCCTCCCCTTCTTCCTCCTTCTTTCCCTATCTTCCTCCTCTCTGCCTCTCCTCCTCCCTCCCACACTTCCTCCTCTCTGCATAAGCCTTGTTGGCACCCTGGTCACCCCCAGTCAGGAGGAACTGGCTCACTGAGCAGTACCTGGCTGCTGAAGGAAGGTGGGGAGTCCACCTCTGGAGATCCCTCAAAGGGGTTTGGCCAGCCTTCCATTTCATGGCACACTATTATTTATTCCTACAGAGCGTGACCTTGAATGTCAGCTCTACCAGGAGCATCCAGATGGGGATTAAACCTCCTCTCTCTCTCTCTCTCTCTCTCTCTCTCTCTCTCTCTCCTCTGTCCTCCCCAGAAGCTCCACCAAACCACTTAGCCCCTCCGCTCCCCACTCCCAGCACATCGGTGGATAGGTAGCCGGCGGATGTAATAGGAAGGGCAACCTTATTCCTGGTTCCTGTATGAAGGAAATCCTGGGCCTGGAAGATGCAGGAGGACCATGGCCTCCTCTCTGTAGCCACCCTGCTGGGGAGCAGCATGGCCTTGCTCCATGAGCAGCTGGCCTTCCTTGGGGTGATGAGCCCAGTTTGCTATTGGCCCAGGATTCCACATTGTCCTGGGGTATGCTTTTCCCCAGAAGCTACTCCCCATTGCATCGTTTCTGCAGATCATGCTGTGTAGAGATCAGAGCCACTGTCCACAATTTTCCTTTGCTGGTCACTGTGTGGTGTAGCCCAGAAAAGCAGTCTTTACCTTGCTAGGCAGATGCCTTAGCGTTACCCCCGTTATCTATCCAACCTTTGTTTTCAGCTCACTCCCTGCACTGTCTCCAAGGTGCATTAGATTTGGGACATTCTCTCTCTTCCTGAAGCTGTCAGAGAGGCTTGTTCTCAGCCCCAAGGAGGCAGGGAGCCCCGGTTTTGCCTCGGTTTTTTTGAGGCCAGAATAGTGATGAGGCTGATACAAGGAACACAGAAGTGACCCCATCGAATCAGCCTGGCTTTCTCGGGCTAACTTGAGGTGGGTAAGGAAGGAAAAAGTGATGGGGTACTTCTTTGGAGGAGTTTGTGTTTTGTCTTGAATGGACAGGACTGGGCCACGACAGGCGCTGATTGAAAGCAATGACACGGAGCCTCATTAATGACCTGGGAATGAGATGCAAGAGCCCAGAGCTGTTTGAGTAAACAGGATTTACACTGTTCTGCTTTATGCTCTTGTAATTATCTGGTGACCCAGTTGCTATACATGGCAGAGGGGACTTAGAAAGTGAGTCGGGAATTCTGATTTGAAATTACAGAGCAATTTAGGACCACCTTTATGAATTATTTTCTAACTCTGGAAGGATCAGAAATTATCCTGCCTCTAGCTTATCAATGCTAGACCCATGTGAGTCCTGAGTGCCTTTATGTAGACCCACACCTAGACACACGTAGAGTCAGCCTTTAAGCTCCCCAGTGGAGGTGAGCCCAGGATGGACAATCCCCAAATTCAACTTCTGCTTACTTCTACCTCATATTATCTGTTTTTTACCAAGAGCGCCACCTTCTCTTCCTTTCTTGCTTAGCATTCACTGGCATCTTTGCTCTCATATATGGGCAAGGGCAATTAAGGATGGAAACTTCCCTGGTATCCATCAGTAACCAGCTGGTTGAGCAGAGGAGCCCATCTGGGAGTTAATACCTCTATCACCTCTACTTTACAAAGGAGGAGACCCAAGGTGGCCTAGCCAGTGAGGGGCAGAGCAGGGCTTAAACCAGGTGCAACTGCTTGCAGAGCCCAAGCTTCTTACCACTCTGCTTTGGTGTCTTCCTGATGCCAAGGATTTAGGTTGCTATTCAGGAATTCTCCTCTTGGTTTAATTCACTTGTATTTGAACTTATTTATTACTCAGCATGAGCCCAGGACTTGTCCATGGATGATGTAGCCATTTAAAAGTCCCATGTGAGATTATTCTTCCTTAAGGTTTGCAATTTTGTTCAGAGATTTCACCTGTCAAACCATTAGAGACTAATAGGAAAATAGCTCAACATTTATTGAGCACTTACAATGTACCAAGCACCATGAAGGGTCCCTTACATGAGTTCATGTGTGTAAAGTACTTAGAATAGTACCTGGCACAGAACTAGAAGAGTATCACATTTGCTGTCCTTATGCTGGAGAATTATAATTCTTAGGAAGAGAAGATGGAGAACTGAAAGGTGGTGATCAGTCTTCTTGGGACAGATGGCCATTGAAGGAAGGCACGTCCAATGGAGATGCAGTATGGGCAGAGGGCAGGAGGCTATGGGCCCCAGCAGTGGTTCCCCCTGTTGGTATCATAGGCTGGCCTGCCAGGGGTTGGGTCCCACTGCCCCTTGAGTGGCCTGGTACTGGAGTCCCATCGTTGATTAGGAAGGTTGGGAGATAAAAAGCGGCAAGAATTCCTTTCTTTTTTTGAGATTGTCAGTCTTACTGTCTCTCTGTTTCCTTCCACCTACTAGAAACTCAGACATGGCAAAAGCTCACATGATACATTTTTGTACAGCAACTTTCTGATGAAATATTCTAGAAGTTTCTTTACCAATTTGATAGAAAAAAGAAAATAGCTCAAAGCAGGAAATGATTCTAAAACAAAGTCAAAGCTTTCCTGTGGTGGTGACACCAGCACATTTCGGTGTCTGGAATTAACACAGGCAGCCAAAGAAGAAATGTGGGTGTAGCGGATGAGCATGCAGATGGAAAACCAAGGGCTAAAGGGAGCTTCTGGGATGAAAACCTTCCAGAAAAGATCTAAGGGACTAAGTCACATGCTTCCAAGGGACTTGGGAAAAAATATGGCTGAGGCAGAACCAAATGAGAGACCCAAAGTAGGCATAAACTGTATTTCCTTTTTGGACTTTTGTTTGAGTTTCTAAAGAATCTAACTTCCCAGATCACTGTTTTAATTTGTTAATGGTTGCAGGGTTTGCTTAATATACTGTGCCATGCTAAGCCCGTACCCAAAGTAGAAGTCCTAGCTCAGGCCATGAGCACAGACTCAATGTGCCCAAGTGTTTACTGAATGAGTGGCTGAGTTCATAAATGGAGCTGCTACCTCGAGAGCAATTGCAAACAGCTTGGCAGGAGTGGAAAGTGCCTCAAAAGTGAGGAATATGGGCATGGACAGGACCATTTCCCCAAAGGAAAATAATCTAAGGCACAAGTGATTATAAAGATAGAGAAATCTACAGACCAAAAAAATAATTCCAGGGAATGCTGGTTCTCCCAGCGAAAGCTCCAGCAAGCAGTGCAAGATGAAAGTGGAATAAAGGGCCAAGTCCCCATGGCAAGGGTCACAGCAGGGAGAGGAGGTCACCAGAAAGGAAAGATAGAGCCCACACAACACAGCAGCAAGTCCACGAAACACCTTCCAGAGAACGCCGCTCTGCCCTTCCTTCCCCACTCTGCCCTCACCTGCCAGAAGAGCCCACCTGACCTGGGGCATCTGGTCAGAGGTGGCTCTGGGTGGGGGCCGAGCTGAGGGTCGCACGGTCTAGGAGGGGTGTGGCTGCATGCAGCTTGGAGTTGGCCACAGGTTAAAGGGGTCCGGGTCACCAGTTAGATTTCCTTTTTATTTCAATGTGCCTTTTGATTTTTATAAAGCATGCATATAAAAGTGTATAAAAAGCATACATACAGTGTTTAAATTAATAATAAACTGAGCACAAACGTACAGCTGGCTCTCACGGAGGTGAAGAAACAGAACATGGCCAGGACTGTAGACGCTCCTGTCTGTTCTTTTCCCATCACACCCCACCTTCCAGCCAGAGAGGACCATTTTCCTGGCTTTTGAGATCATTGTGTCCTTGTTTTCCTTTGTAGTTCTACCAACATTTGATTCGTTGCTCAGCCCTATAATTTAGTATTCCCTTCTGGTAAACTAACGAAAATAGAGTCATTTAGGAAATGGACTCCTTTTGCTCGACATTGGAAGATCCATCCATCTCACACTGTTAGCAGTGACTAGCACAGGTTGATTTCACTGCTGCCTCATATTCCACTGGGGGGATGTGCTAAAATTTCTGCATCCGTTCTAGATTGGAACTCTTGGAACGGGCTTTTGTGGATGTGCTGCATGTGTTTCCTGATGAACATTTCGCAAGCATCCGGAAGAGAACTCTGTAGAACGGCCAGATTGTAGAGTAGGTCCCGCCTCACGGGCACCAGGTGACACCAGGTTGTTCACAGTGGTTGCACCAGTTAACCCTCCACCAACCGAGCTGAGAGTTCCAGGCGCTTCATGTCACAGAGTGAGGATTGCCAGGCCTCTTAGTGTTGGTCAGTTTAGTGCGTGAAGGCACCGCGCAGTGTTAACTTGCTTTTCTCCCAATTGCTAATGCGATTGAGCGTCTTTGCCTAAGCTTGTTAGCCATTTGGATTTCCTCTTTTGTGAACACAGGGCTTGTTCGGGTATTTTGCCATTTACTACTGGACTGTCTGGCTTGTTTCTTGTAACTTGTAGGCATTCTTCCCACGTTCTTGACCCTAGTCCTCTGTCGGGTACTATTTGAATTGCCTCCTGCTCACTCACTCTGCCTTAGGGATACAGGTTCGGCTAAAGGCACAGCACCCAACACCAGACACATGAGCTCGACAGCCTGGCAGACGAGGATGCAGGGCCACCGAGGCTGGACCCTGGAACAGAGTGAACCAGCAGGGGCTGTGAGAAGCAGGCTTCATAGTAACAAGAGGGTGGGGATCCCCCTGCTCCCCACGGGGGTGAGATTGGCTTATTTGGATAATTCTGCAGGCTGGCAGGGAGCTAAACCCACTACTCAGGGATGAGCAGGAACTGTGCCCGTCGCCCTCCATAAGGGATTGTTCAGCTAAGGGACCTCATCCACGGGGGCAGAGTGTGAAGGAGAACTTTCAGTTGGGCCCGTTGAGGCCTTCCCGATTTTGCTGGGTGACAAGGCAGCATTTAATACTGAGCCTTAATTTTGGAACCTACACCATGATTTATGCATTACAAATATATTCTCTCGTTTTATGGCTCACCTCTCCCTCTCTAGGTTCTTTTCATGAACAGAGACTCTTTAGAGTTGGCACTTTTGATATTCCTAACCAATTCTTCACTACTTCAAGGTCAAAGCCACTCCCTGTACTGTCTTCTGAAAGCATTAGTGTCGGACCATCAGTTTGATTCTGAATCTAAACTGCATTAAAGCATATCAGGTACGCCTCCGACTTCCTGTCCCTGTAGGGACACCGAGGCCCTGACTGCTCCCCCGAGCCCACTCCTGCCTCTTCTCGGTCTGACGCTTCTCCAGGACTTCTCACTGTGGCCAACGCAGCTCCGGCCAGAACTGCCAGGGCCCGTTCGGGGTGTTACAGAGTGTCCCCCCCAGCCTACTTCCAGCTCAGCCGGGCGGCTTCTGTGTGCTCCTGTGGAGGCTCACTTAACTCCGCTGGGTACCACTGAACGGGTGCTGCTGGCTCCTCGGGAGACAGGACAATGCCTTGCTGTGTCCCAAGGCACTCCAGATCATCCCCGGGGTCCCCAGGGGCGCAAGAAGAAACAGGGGAGATGTGTGGTTTGGAACTAGGACAGGCCTTCACAGTGGAAGTATCCTTGGTAAAGAGTCTTGAGAAAGCAAGCAAGGACACATCAGTAAGTTGGGGTGGAGGAGCGTCTGTCTCCAACAGGTAGATGATGTTCCCGACCCTGAGGTTCAGCCGGGGAGACGGCTGTGGATGGCACGCCCGCCCCCCTGTCTCTCTAATTGCTGTCATTTTAATAAACAGAGCGCAGCTCATTCAAGGGACCGTTCGGTTGCAGATGTAATTTACTCCTCTGGAAGCACAGGGTTTACATTTCCAAACTATCATTGTTTGTGTTGGTTGTCGACACATGGAAATGGCATAATAGTAATATAATAGGGAACACATAGGGAGTGCTTGCGGGTGCCAAGCACGGCTCTGAGCCCTTGCCGGGCGGTAACTCATAATCCTCACCCGCCCCCCACCCCCACCCCAACCAGCCTCCATCCGGGCTCCTTTATGTGGTGCAGAACCCAGAGCCCGGGCCGCCCCGTCACCCTGCTCTCTGCTCTACTCACGTCAGGGGACGGGGGCTTCCAACTGACTCCCCGGGAAGAGGCCATGGAGTGCCTTAGTCATCCTTCTCTTGTATCTGCAGTGTCTTTAAGAAGAAGGGCGACTGTCATCTGTGAGCATTAGTCATCAGCTAAACAACTAAAGGGAATGAGCTTAAAATAAAACCAAGAACATCAGAAGGAGCTTGGAGAGAGCCCGAAGGAGAAAATGCTAGCACAGGCCAGTGAGGGCTTGGCACAGTCTTCGCCAGCGGAGGTCAAGCCCGGGTGCACTGGAGCTGGGAGGCCCTCCTTTCCGTCCTCCTGTCCTTCCTGTGGCGGCCCCTTCTGCAAGGGGGAGGGGGCTCGTCTGGTTCCGTGGGCCTCTTCCCAGGGTGAAGGCGGCGGCCCTCAGTGGATGTCGGGGGGACCGTGTTGTCGGTGACCTGTTTGGAGCCTCCGTGCGCATCCCATCTACCTTCCCCCCTGCACGGTGCCTGCACAGACTGGCCATCTGGAGCCTGGTGGTGGCCTGGGCTCCGGCCCTCGTCAGGCCGGGAAGCACAAGCACAGTCCTGCCCTCCCGACCCCTCCGGCCCCAGTGGGCCCGGCCCCCGACCCCACCCCAGGCACACAGGACAAGGCACTTGCTCCTCTGTGGCCTTCTGAGTTCTCGCCTCATTGCCCTTTGCAGCACCTGCCTCCATCGCTCCCTTCCTCCCCTGTGATGCTTCTGTGCGCCTGTCTAGAGTAGCCCGCCAGACTACCCTGCCTAGAGTACCCCACCTAGACTACCCTGCCTACAGTACCCTCCCTAGAGAACCTGCCTCTAGTACCCTCCCTAGAGAACCCTGCCTACAATACCCCGCCTAGACTACCCTGCCTACAGTACCCCGCCTAGACTACCCTGCCTACAGTACCCTGCCGAGACTATCCTGCCTACAGTACCCTGCCTAGAGTACCCTGGCTGCCCTGTAGCCACCATCTTGCCCCTCAGAGCCTGCTCAAGGACCCTCCCTGTAGGACTCATTCCCTGGAGCCTCTCTGTCCTCGTGTTTGGATTCGGTACAGCATGCTGTGTTCTAGGGGTGCCTTGTTCTTAGTCCTGTTGCAGTGTTTCCCATCCCCTTCTTTCAGCTAGTTGATGCATTTTTCTCAAAGGCCAAAGCACCACGCGATGATGGCAGGCACACGGGTGAAGAAGGCTGTGCGTAAATGAACAAGAACTTTTGTTTGAGAACTTTTGTAAATGGTTCCTAAACACCTGATCACACTGAGTGTTCATTGAGTGATTGCTGTGTGCCCTTTAGCCAGAAGCTCATGCCACCCTCACAGCTTCCTCTTCTTTTGGTTGAGGTAAAGCACAGTCCTGAGGGGACAGAGCTTTTGGTCCTGACCTCCGGGGCTGTCTCCCCTTGCTGTGACACAGGCAGTCCCGTCTGGGCAGACCTGCCTTCCACCAGCAGTTACAGGATGGCAGGACCAGTGCAGCAGGGGGCTTCAGAGCCACACTCGTGGGTGCTTTCTCAGAGGCAGTGCCTTCAAAGCAGGGACCTGAAGGATATATAGGGGTCAGCAGAACACGAAGAGAGGTGTGCATTGTCCTGCAGCCAGGGGAAGGCCCAGAAGGAAAAGCAAACCTGGCAAACTGGAGAAGAGGAAGTTTGGAGGGTGGGTAGTGTGGAGCCTCAGAAGTGAATTGGGAGGTTCAGGCTTTGTCCTGGGAGCATTTGGCAGCCAACAGACAGTTTTGTTTTTTTGAAGTAAGATCTACACCCAACATGGAGCTCGAGCTCACGACCCTGGAGATGGGGAGTCACATACACGATGGACTGAGCCAGCCAGGCACTTCCACCAATAGACAGTTTTAAGCAAGGTGGTGACCTGACCTGCTACAAGGCTCCTTCTGGCTGCTGGTGGAGAATAGGTTGGACAGGGACAAAAGTTGACATGGGAAGACCCATTTGGTCAAGTCATTTCCCAGACAAGAGATAATGGTGCTCCAGACTGGAGGTTGAGGCCACGGAAATAAAGAGAAGCGAGAGGATCTGAGAGACTTTGAGGGAGCGGTGTGTCACAGCACTTGGACATTGTTTGGATGTGAAGATGAGGGCAGGAGGGGGAGAAGCTGAGGATGCCACCAGGGTGTCTGGTATGGACAAGTGACCAGTTGGCAATATAGTAGGTAGGATCATGGAGCATAGGGAAGGAGGAAGTATGAGTGCAAAAGAATGATGTTGGGAATGCATATCAATCTCTGGTCCCCAAGGGGCACACAACAGAGAGTTGTCTGGATATATGAATTTTAAGAGTGTATAAGATCACATAAGAGTGTTTAAAAATATAGGAAAAGATGAGGTTATCGAGGGAGACTGAGGAAGCAAGACATATCCCCATCTTTCTCTGTCTCCTCTGTCAACTCCCAACTGCACTGGTGAATATGGGAGCCACTAGCCACAAGTGGCTTTTTAAATTCCAATTAAAATACAATTTAAATGAAATACAATTTCAAAATTCAGTCTTCAGGGGCACCTGGGTGGCTCAGTCAGTTGAGTGTCTGACTCTTGGTTTCAGCTCAGGTCATAATCTCAGGGTCATGAGATCAAGCCCCACATTGGGCTCCCAGCTAGGTTTGGAGCCTGCTTGGGATTCTCTCTCCCTCTCCCTCTGCCCTTCTTCCTGCCATACATGTGCGCTCTCTCTCTCTCTCTCTCAGAAATAAAAATATAAAAAATAAATTTAATTTTAAAAAGTCAGTCTTCAGTCATACCAACCACATTTCAATGCTCATAGCCATGTGGCTGCTGGCTTTTATAAGGGACAGAGCACATTATAGATCATTTCCATCATCACAGACAGTTCTGTTGGACAGTGCTGTGTCTAGATTCAGTGTTGTATTTTGCATCCACAGTGCCCAGGCACTCAGAAAAAAAAGTACAGCTCCTTTGGGGAGAATTCTAAGAAGTAAACAGGTGTGTGTTTGCTGGCCTAACAGCCAGAAAAGGAACCCTTTGCGTTCCTCAGGGCCCTTCACATGAACAAGTGGGCCTGACTAGGGCCCCTCACTGTCCCGGCCCAAACGCAGGGGTGTTGGCAGGTGGGGGTCCTCTGGGAGGCATTAGGACTCTCACCATGGTTGTCTGACTTAACTCTTAAACTTCTTTTTGGGGCCCATGGGCAATACTGTAGCACATTTGCACTGAAGCAAGTAAAACATTTTAGATTATAATTCAGGATTACAGAGTGATAGATTTGAGTGTCTTCACAGGAAAATGGATCTTCAACTTTTCATATCAGACACCAGTTCTAAATTGTCTTCAATGTTCAGTTTGGGCTTTTGCTTTTGTTTTTCATCCTCGTTGAGTATGTACCTTTGTTCTTTATTTTCTTTTTCAGTCAGATGTCATGGATCAGAATTTGTTAAATTTCCTTCCAGAACAAGAACATTCAGAAGTGTATAAAATGCTTTCTTCCCATATGCTTGTGACAGATTCCCCCTCCCCAGAATACTTAAAATGTAAGTTTAACTTTACTGGTTTTACAAGATATAAGAATTTTACTTTTGAAAGGAGGTTAGAATGAATTAAGAAGGGAGGACTAATTTTAAGAACAATTTTCCTTGCGACTCAGAATATTTCCAAGATCCTTAGAGGTATATTTTAAATTTAAAGCTAAAACTGGAGTTTGGAATATGTATGACATTTAACTTCTCTGTGGAAAATTTGAAAGCACAGCGCTTAAGAATAAGAATTTGTTTTTGCATGTAACACAAGAAGTTCTTTTTTTTTTTTAGACATGAGACAGTCTTTTGGTAACAAACAATGCAAAAATCAGTGCCCAGTCTGCTTATTTTAGAGGACACTGTAATGCCAGATTTGTATGATAACCAAGTAACCAACTGAAAACTGAATAATTAGGTCAAAACTCCAAATTCTCTTCTCCTGAGGCTGTCATCTGGTTATTTATATACGTTTGCAGTTTTTATGGCATTGTAAAGTTTTCCTCAAAATTGGCACCCTGGATGGAAGGCCAGCCTTGGTGGCTGCTGAACCGTGTGTCCCTTAATGAAGCACATATGTTGACGGAGGTAGTATGAGTGCCTTGCACTTACTTGTCCAGGCTTTGGTTCATCTTCCATGAATAATTTGTCCTGTTGTACATCTGATTTTACTTCAAAGCAACGTGAAAAGATTAAATTAAAGAGAGCAGCTCTATATGAGCAGCTTTATTTTAATACACCATATGAAAACAACCGGAACTAATCAATGCCGACATAACCAACCACAGACATCTGTGAGCAAATTAAGACTAATTGGGCCCAAGTACAGAATGCACAATATCTACATAAACTATGGGGGGAAACCCCCTGTTCTGCAGAGGTTATAAAATCACGTCCAAAAGTCAGTCGTAATGAGAGAAATATCCTGGCCATGTGTAGACGAAAGCCCAGGAGTTACACAAAGACACAACTTGTTTAGTCTAGAATCTATGTTATATTCACGTTCCTTTTCTCTTTTTCCTTTAACGGCCCAGCTGACAACGATTTAGAGTTTTATTGCCATCTTCTCAGAGGCAGCTTGAACCCAAAGGAATTTCCAACTTATGAATACATAAAATTTGTAGGAAATTTTCGCTCTTACAACAATGGTAAGCTTTAATTGTCATATAATTGCGACAGTGTCTTTTATCATGCAAACGTGCACATGGGGGCATAAGAATCACTGAGGGAGGAGGAGTGAGAATCTGTGCTTTTCATATTTGCATTTAGATTTTCATGTTCCCAAGATGCGTTTTGTGCTCATAAATGTTATCTCCCGTTCAAGAAGAACACACTCCCACACTTGTTTACGCCGGGGCACTAAGTCCCACTGAAATGCACTTTATTCATTTATTTATTTTCAGGCTGATGGAATAGTTCTGTACTGTAAGGAACAACTTACAGTTAATAAAGAACAGGCTCAGCCTACACACAGCCGAACAGGGCTTCATTGTGACATGAAGATGCATATAACCTTGGTTTCTGCATCTTTATTCTCCTTTTTACACTACTGCTGTGAGCATGCTTTCATGAGTCTGGTATGCAGGTCTTTTGCTGCCTCTGACCCTAATGCACAGGAAAGGGCCATTTTATGATGAGCCAGCAATCCACATTGGTGAATTATCAAGCAGATTAGCCAGGCAGTAAAATCTTACTCTCGGAAATTACCCAGATAACTAATAGTCCAAACCCTGGCTGCACCTCTAAACTAGACCTACACCCTCAGTTTCACTTTTGACCTGGGGAAAATGGGAATGCAAGCCTGATGCCCGACATTCAGCAGTCTGAGCCCCCGCACCCAGCCCCACCGGGAAGCCCAGCACAGGCCTGTGTTTGGTTTGCTCCACACTTCAAACCTCAACACAAAACAAATCACTTTGGATGATCTAACATTTCATAAAACCACAAAGATGCGGAAAGAAAATGGAAGGAAGTGTTGACAGGGATGGCAGAAAGAGAGGAAGAAAGGAGAACTATACCAAAGGAAAACCAACAGGGGAAGATAAGGTACCAGGGAGTTGATGGCAGCCCGGGCTTGGGACAGCCCCAAATGGAGTCCATTACCCCACCAAATTAGTCCCAGAGTCTCCATTAGAACTGGCCAACATAATGGCCCCAAGTCCTAATGCTGAGGCTACCCGGGATCTTCCCTTCACCCTAAGACGATCCTCTGTTGTATGTTAGCAAGCAACATACATAAAAGCATGTAAATATACATGCTTTTATTCAGAAGGCTCCAAGTAGATGCTAAGCATGTTGGTCCTGCCAATGTGATTTTCAAGCCTTGTTCAGGGTTTATGCCTGGATGATGGACTCCATGGCCAAGTTGGGGCCCTCTGGGAACCTACCCAAACAGGGTTCAGTGTTCCTGAGTGGTTGGAAGTGAAGAGAAGTCAGCTTTCACCAGTGGGGCCCTAAATCTGGACTACAAGGGAAAAGCCAAAGCCAGACCATGCCTAACCTGACTCATCTGAAAGATTTTCCTAAACCTCATGAGATAAGCGTTTCATGAACCACATACCTAAGCAAATGGTAGCTGGTCCGTCTACCTAGTTAAAGAAACTAACGTAAGAGGCACCTCGTAGAGCACCCAACATGATGCCAGCCCTGGAGCAGAGTACACTGGGTGAGGTAGTTTGTTAAAATGCAGATTCCAGTTCAGGAGATCTGAGGGTGGGGCTGGGATTGTGCAATTAGAAAAGCACCTTGGGGTTTTGATGAAAAGGGGTCATGGACTTTGAGAAACACTGCCCTATTGTAATACTAAATGCCATTCCATAGGAATTCTAATGGTACTCCTCCCACTGATGGCACTCCTTCCAACAGCTTCATCCTTGAATCAGTAGAAGCAGTGGTTTGGAATTTGCTTAAAATGTGCGCTGTGGCCGTCGTGCCAGCTGTCAGAATAGCAGAACATCCCTTGTGGCTGTGAGCGAGGAAGGGAAAGGCACCCTGGCCCCCAGAGTGCCAAGACTGTGGGAATTATGGAACACTGCTCCCACGTGTCCCCATGACAACAGCACTCCACTTAATTAAGGAACCGACATGTGATTGGCTGGTGAGCAGCAGTCGCATCCTTTGTTAATTTACATTTCCACAACTCTCCCTTAAGCTGCTGCTGAATATCACTTTGAAGCTTCCTGTCACTTCTCACATTTTAGAGGGTTTCAAGGAAAGAGGCAGGCTTCATTGTGAATACCTGGGTTTTTGGTTTTTGTTGTTGTTGTTGTTGTTTTTTTTAACTAGCAGAGCTTTATCTTCACTCCAAGTTGAGACCTTGTTTGTTTGCCTGAAAGAATGTGTGGAAATTATGTGTGATTTTTTTTTTTTGAAACTGTTACTGCTATAAACACACAGCACTGAAAGTGGAAAATTTAAAACCAAGAGTGCCAGAGTGTCTTTCCAGAGCCTGTTGAACAAACCAAAGTTAGGGGGCTTTCTTGAGACAAGAGTCCCCAAATATAATTTTGGAAAACTGAAATATAAGTCTCACTTGAATGAAAATAGACAACAAATGTCAGAAACGAATGAATTTCTAAGATGGAGCCCTGTGAAATCACCCAGGTTCAATCATTTTTGACCTCTAAAATATGGTTTCACATACTTTAGGAAATACTTCAAATTTGATTTTGTAGGTTTAGTTCTCAATAAACATTAAGCAATGGGTTAATAAAAATAGCGCACCTTAGGAGGACTTCCTAAATCCCAGGGCCTGGGCTCTGTCTTTGCGTTGATAATCTCATTGAATCCTCCCACCAACCTTATAAGTGGTACTGTTGGCATTGTCCCATCTAAACAAAGGAGGAAGCTGATGCTTGTGAGAATCTGAGCTGCACACATGGGAAATGGGGAACTTACACTCATGCCTGTTCTAACCCTGAGCTCCGACCCTTAACCCCAGTGCTTTGCTGCCTCCCACAAATCTATGTTGAAATTAAACATGTAGATGCAGCACACGGGCCTGCCCTGCCACCTGGCATGCTGTTGGTCAGGATATCCTTACCTATGCACATCAGATGTCCTGCAGCCATGTACCAAGCTGTTTTAAAGGTACCCAAGCTTTATTTTAAATCAAATATGGTGAGACAGACAGACATGGAAATGACTGTCAGGAAAGAAGAGGCTTATACTCATAGATCTCTCAAAACAGGCACAGCACACCATGGAGGCCACATGGGAAAGCACTGGGGAGAGATCAGGAGGCAGGGTGAATGGGAGAAGACATGGGCAAGAGCCTCTTGTGTGATTTCTGTGGAAAAGAATGAGCAAGGCATTGGAAATAAACAGGCTTCAGTCTGACTGGTTTGAATAATTTTAGTGGGCCCTTGGGTAGAGGGGCTGTCTCTAGTTGTCAGATACATGGGTGATTGGGGCAAGTAGCTGGTAGCCCAGAGTGTGAGAGACCCATGAGGAGATGATAGGAGTGTGGGTTCTAGAGGGGTTGATTTGCCTATGAAAGGTGCTCTGGAAGGTGAGTCATTGACTGTTTCTAGGGATTGGCCAACTCTGAAAGGAGCAGTTCCTCTAGAGTCAGCAAGGCCCCAAATGTCAAAGTATCAAATACAGAAACAAGATAATGTGGTTTGTACACAAGCCACTCCATGCAACTTCTCTGAGTTCCCAGGCATGGCATACATTTGAAAGCAATATGTAAAAAAAAAAAAAAAAGAAAAAGAAAAAAAAGAAAGCAATATGTAAAGTATAGAAGAAAACGGACTATGAACATTGGTTTGATTTTAATAGAATACCTGCTCACTTGAAAGAACTATAGAACTATGTATGAAACCCTACTCTAGCCCACTATCAGGAAAAGTTCTATCATTTCTGTAGAGCTCTTTAGGGAGTGTGGCCTGGTTCATTCTTAGTTGATGTCAGGAAGATACAAGGCTCTCATCTTTGTAAATAATGGAGTGGAAAGGACAGTGACCCTTACTCATCTGTGAGCTTATTGCACCCCTTCCTGGGCCTATGCAGTCCTTACCTGGTACATAAATAAGGCTCAACACAAGTATGTTGACCTAGACTGAGGCTTAGTCATCCTGGCCCTACATGTACAGGTGCTAGGGGACAGAAGCAGGATTCAGACCCAAATTTTGACTCACAAGGAAATCAGGGTTCTTCCTGAGAACTGATAATAGAGCTCTCCTTGACTGACCTCAAAGCCCACCTGGAAATAGAGTAGTGGCTTCTAGAAGGGCCCCCACTACTTCTTGAGCCTTTAATCCAAAATGAAGATGAAATCCACTTTGGTACATGCCAGGTAAAGTGGCACGCGTGTAACTTCCAGTGGTTTGTGAATTGTCTGCACTGGAAGGCCCAAGCAACCCTGTGTGGTCAGTGTGTGGTCATCTTTGGCCTCCACTTGCCCCCCCCCCAATTCTTTGTCCCCTACCCCCATTGAGTTCCTTAATTGCCTGGGCTCCCTGGGTACTCCCTCCCCAGTGACTCAGGCGCCCCCACTAGGACTGTTCCTGACGAACTCTCTTCCCTGCCTCTTGTTCCTTTGATCAACCAGCTTGCCTTAAGGCTGCTGGAAGCACGAGCTGCCACTCAAAAACCACATCTATAGGAACCTTTGGGCCTAAAACCAAAGGGCAAAAAGGAAAACGTGTAGGTTCCAGGGCAGGAAGACAGGTGACACTGATCCAGAGAGAGATTTTGGTGACCCTTAAATCACATAGACAAAGACGCCATCTGCTTGCCTGCTAACCCAAATAACTGCTTAGAATATGTCTGGCTCTGTCACCGGGATGAGTAGACCCAGTTTGGAATTCGAAGTGTGGAGAGGAATAAAAGCACTTTGCCCCTTTTCCCTTGTTAACGAGATTAAACTCTAATTGGACATTTCTAGACTCCCCAGCCAATTGTGTCACCTTACCCCTTTACCTCCAAACCTCTCCATTCATCGTGGCTGTGCAGACATGGCCACTGTTGCCCCAAGTACGTCAACAAAATGGAACTTCCCCTGCTTCAATATTTGCACATCTTGGTCACTCCTTAGGGCTTCATCATTTGCTACAGATGTTCAAGGGAGAGGAGACAGAAGACAGGATTTCACATCTTTCACCTAGATTTTTTAATAAACGTGAAGAAGTATGTGTCAGGAAATGGGACAAGAAAACAGCTTTCCTAGAACTGTTTCACTTTAGGACAGTTTCTAACCAAGTCCATGGAAAGCTTCCTGAAGGAATCTGAGCTGAAATACAGAACTACATGTCTCCTCCTCTTCCCATAAAAAAAGCCTACTCTCTGATCTTGGTCATGTGCCCTGGAGATTCAGAGAGGATTCCTGGTGGGAGCAGCCCCTGGTCTACCTCTACTCGGCACGTCATTTCCAGAATAGGGGTGAAATGACCTGACTTTATTCAGAGCTATATGTGTCTCAGAACCGATTTTTTTAAAACCCCTTGGACAAACACACAGTTCCAAATTTTTCCTTCTCCAGTTATATAGAGGAGCCCCTGGGTTCCTCTCTCAACCTCCACCCATGGTCCCATCCCACCCCACCCCACCCCCACTTTTCTGGGAAAGGAACTGGCCAGATGAGTTTCAAAGGCATAATGAACAGGCTTTGCTTTCAGGGGTCCTAACAAACAGGTTGCAGGTCCTGAAGCATAAGTTCATGCCAGGAAGAAGGCAATCCTCTATTTAAGCCCTTGTTCCTCCCCCAGACTTGGATTTAAATGTGCATCTGACTGAAATCCAGAAAGCAGTATTTCAAAAGTTGCTGGTGTGGTTCCAAATAGGTCACCCTCAGCAAACATTCCACTCTGGGCTTTCCAGAAACCACACACCAGAGTATAAAAGTCTCCCTGCCCTCATTTTACCTATCTGCCTCTAACCACACAACCAGATTTGAAATACTGGCAGAAAGGGAGGCTTTTCAGCTTACGACACTGGATTCCGTATGTTCCGTGGGATTTCTGTAGGTTGCCTCGTTTTATGGCTTTGGGGGTTTTGTTTTTTGTTCTCCAGAGCTGAATTGAGATTTCTCAGTTAGGGGAGCAAATCCACGCCCGCCAGACCTCACTGAGAATGGAGACGTTGAGTTTAGCACAGGAAGGACAGCTTCGGGGAAGGAATGTCCCCTTCCGCCCGTGCACAGGCCCCCAGGAGCAAGAAGCAGAGTGTCCCCTCCACCCCGACGAGGAAGTGCCACATCCCTCTCTGGCAGCGGGCATTGCTGCCAAATTAGATTGCAGAGGAATTAAGATCGCAATAAAGAACAAATTGCTACCCAAGGGCATCGTCCTGCCTGAGCATCTAGAGTCCACACCGAAATGGAGCAGTGAGGAATGGTCACACATTTATCAGACACGTCCTCCTGCCCGTTTCAGCCTGCGAGCAGGGCCCTTCTGTAGAGGTTGTGCAGTAATTGTGATAAAACTGTGCACAAGACGTCCACTTGGAGGACAGGGGGTGGCAGCCTGTAGGAAGTTCACTTCCCTGAGCCTACGAATCATCTGGCCCTGTCCACACCAACCATCTGGCGGATATATTGTCAACACCATTACAACCTCCTGGCCCCCCAAAATACTCATTTTAATTAACGCCAAGGGGAAGAAGAAATATTTAAGCGAGACATAGATTTTCCGGGCTGAGTCATTTTTTCAATCCAGCAAACTGCAAACCCTTAGCTTTTCCGTGTGGCTCTCAGCTTCTCTCCAAGCTCGTTCTTTCTTTCCGATGCCAAACAGGACCGGCAGAAAGAAACCCAAAAACCCGGCGGGATTATTTCTCGGCGGGCTGTTCTAAGAACCCGGTAACCCGGCGGTTCAGAACCCATCAGGTGGCGCGGATCGTGCTGTGCAGAGACAAGAGAAGCACCTGAACAGAGGGCTTAATGAGCGGGAGGTGACTTCTCGTGAATGTGCAGGAAATGATTTTTTTCCTTCACAGCCCAATGCTCTAGCCCAGACGTTTTGGATATTTATCATAAATGGGATTTAAGAATGTTTTTCTTCCCTTAGCAAGCCTCCTCCCTGATGGTTGCACGTCTTCCTGGACACCTTTCGGCTTTGAATTTGCATTTGTTCCAGGAAGTGCTGAGAAAGCTATTTGTCACTCCCCGTGTGCACGATTCGTGTGTTTTCCTACAGCTGTTGCAACTAATTTATCATAAGCAGGCCATCTCTGATCAGAATGCTTAATTGTTTAGGCCTGATGACTGCACCAGTACTGAGGCACAGTCGGTACCTCTCTTTCCTTTTGTTTCTGCGCCTTTGCTGTGAGCCACGTTCACTACCCCACCTCGCTGCTTCTCTGTCCTTTCCTACCTCTTTGCAAACACATCTCACACCACCCGAGGCCTCCCGGCCCCCTCGGTCAGCCTATGTTCTTATGACTGACTCGGGAGGTCACTTTTGTCATCAGACAGACTTGGAAGCCGACCCCAGGGGCCAAGCGAGACAGACTTTAATCACTCCTGTTCTCTCGAGAACCTCGGGGCCCTCTCATGTTCCTGTTCGGAATCCCTAGAGTGCCAGCCCGAGGCAAAATTCTTCCAGGGTCTCTAAAATTAGAGGCTGTGATGAAAGGTTCAGGAGCAAAAAGGGGCTCCCTCACCCCGATCCTTTTAGTAGGAAGACCAAAAGCAGACCATCGTCTTGCAGCTTTCCAAGCTTGAGGCTCACCTGTGCTGTTCTCACAGAGTGGTGACTGCTGCTGATGATTTGCAGCAGACCCTGCCCAGGTCCTTCTGACCTGGGTAAATGCACTGATAGGGCGGTGAGCAAGCCCAAGTGCCAGTGGGACCCCGGGCCATGCTCCCTGGGCACCTTCCCACAGTGAGCCAGTCGCCAGCAGCACCAGGCTGGGCCGCAGAAGGGGAGGCACCTGGGGTCCCATGGCCTGTGTGTTAGGCGGGATCAGAAGGTGACTTCCCCAGCCGGGTCTTAAGCTGTGGTTTGGATGTGCAGTGGAAGGTCATCTCGCCAGAGGCACATTCAGCAAACACACATTGAGCACCTGCTGTGTGCAAGACGCCTGCTCAGAGCGGGAGACAAAGAACTAGACCTAGTTCCTGCCATGGGGAAACCTATCTCTTTAGCTTGGGGCAGGCGGAAGATCAATTTCAAGTAAGATGACCCTAGGAGCAAAAAAATGTAGCAA
Source organism: Canis lupus familiaris (assembly GCF_011100685.1). Classification (NCBI taxonomy): domain Eukaryota; kingdom Metazoa; phylum Chordata; class Mammalia; order Carnivora; family Canidae; genus Canis; species Canis lupus. Next base: position 42,934,598 of record NC_049231.1, on the reverse strand, counting down.
GAAATCATTGCTTTTATCTGTGGCATGCGTGCTGTGCGTGTGTGAGTGTCTTGGAGTGGTGGAAGAAAGGAGAAGTCTGAAAGACTGAAGTCTGAAAGGCAGAGACCTGATAAATAGGGCTGTGCCGGCATCGACCGATTAATCCTTCCAAGAGGCTCGGGAAGCCAGCTGTAATTAGATATGTTTTTTCTATTACTTAAATTGAAACAACTAATTAAATCCTTAATTAATGTTTTTTAACTACCTTGGGATAAGAAGTGCCAGAGAAGTTATTCTAAGTGCTAAATATTACCATGAAGTCCCAGGGAGCAGGTTGCTCCTGTGTTGACTCTGGAATCTGCTAGGAGGTTCCTGCTGTGAATAAAAGTCATTTGAAACAGAGTCGGCAAAATGTTTCAAGTATCTTCTTCCCCTTGACTTCCCCCAAGGTTTTCCCCTTGGCCTGTGTTAAAACTTTCATCCTTGATTTACCATCACCTTTGATCAAGCCCTCCGCTGCTTCTGGTCTGGGGGGAGAGGGCTCATTTAGAAGAGGAGCTTGCCTGGTTCTGGAGCCCTCTGTAAAGTATGTAGCTTCTCTAGTGCAGGCTGTAAGCAATAATGAAATTTCCCCCGTGGGGAGCATTTTCATCTTTAAAACCTTAGCAGCTCTAAAAGGACTGATAAAACTGCATTGGGAGGCAGCCAGGCCAGCAGTAAGCTCTGCAGAACATTCACTTAATTTCCATGGTCTCTGCCCCTTGAAGAAATTGTTAGGGGCTGGGGTTTCCCTGCCCTGTGCTCCTTCTGTCCCTCTGCCTTCCTCATGGTAAATCACTGATGAAGGCACTTATTGACAGAGACCATGGGTCATTCCAGCAAGGCGCACGGTTTAGAGACAAATGAGAGAGACTGTCTTAAAATTCCCCAGAAATCCTCGGAAGTTTGCTTAGAAGGCCTAGAAAAGAGTAGGGAGGATTTTATTAGGTCTTTATCCGGCAGGTGATGTCTCTTGGATTCAAGCTGAGAGGATATTTCACATCTGGGAAATTTGTTAATATCTTTTTTTTATTATGCAGATGTTCACATCTGCAGACCCCTCCCCACCGTGGGATTGCTTTCGTTTCCCCTGGTGAGTGCCTTGGCTCACCCCACTCATTAATCTGCAGTTGTCTAAGCCAGCTAATGACAGATGTAAAGTCTCTAGGGACCACTATTTCCTACTTTGCCCCCTTTATATTCATGTTTGGAAACATTTATATTAATATTTATGTGAATGCATTCGGAGAATATGCTTGGTAAAATGAATTTATTCATGTAAGTGGATAGAAGACCACATTATAGAATCACTTAGAAACCTACGAACATATAAAACAAAAATTATTGGAAAGCTAAAATCCAAAGAAAGTCTTGCAGATTTCATTTTAGAATGCATTTCATTTTCTGTTGCTTTATATGTGCTCAAATTGGAAAAGACAACTATGTTTAAATCTACAAGTTCAGAAATGTATTTAGAATTCAGGATCTAGTTCAGGATATAATCAACTACATTTGAAAAAGGAAGAGGTAGTATAGATTATCTAGCATAATGATCCTCCACGCCGGCTGCACGGTAGTAAATGTGGGGAGCTTTTAAAAGTGCCAGTGCCTGTGCTTCACACCCAGAGTTCCTGAGTTAGCTGATCTGGGAACGGGGTCTGGGCAGCTGGGAGGCCACGTAACAGTCCCAGGGAATCTGGTGTGTAGCCAAGTTCGAGAATTCCACATACAGGGTCCATTGACTTTTCTCATACTTAACAGGGTTCTTTTTCCCACTGAGCACGCTCCATCTAAAATAGCAGAATTGGTCTTTGGCCCAAAAGGTAAAGCAGGTCACCACAGTTCACCGTGAAGCCAAGTCTGTAGCTCCCGGGGAAGAGGGCGGCTGAGACCAGCTGGCACCTCCCTAGAGGGAGCACGAGCCTTGAACAATCCTCTGTCTGCCCCATGAGAACTCCAAGCTTGGAGTCGGAAGACCTGGGCAGAGTCCTTGCTCCGTTGTTACTTCTCCGAGTGACCGTGGTTAATGCACGTGGCCCTTCTGGGCCTCAGCTGCCTCACCTGTAGCATGAGGAAAGTCATGGCTTCCCAGACTTCCCAGGGAGAATAATAAGGCACTTGTGAACAGGCCTGTCCCCTGGGCGGAGCTACAGAACGAGCAAGTTTGTGGTGGACACTCTGTGCCTCTGGGGATCACCCCGGGATCCCAGGGGCCACCCTGGATCACATCGGCCAAGCCCAACATCAGCCTGGCTCCTGATGTGGAGTTTCAGGGTGGAAGCCCTTGAATCCCAGGTGTGCTGTGCCAGGACCAGGGGCGGGCAGGGGGGTCAGCAAACACCAGGGGCCCATCAAATCAGAAACTACGCCTGACTGTGGAACCCACCCTGGGGTGAGAATGCAGGCCCTTCCTGCAGAGCCAGGTGCCTTCTATTCCCAGCACAACAGTCTAAGTGGCCGTAGGGCTGCTGGAAACGAGAGGCGGGGTGGTCTGTCGGCTACTCAGATTCCAGCTCTGTTCAGCTATGTTACCCCAGCAGCCCTGGCCCCCCACTTCCTGCAGGTACTAGCACCACCCTGACCCAGGTGTCCCGTGGCACGAATCAAGTGAGTGAATGTTCTTGAAGCCCTGAGCACGGTGCTGGCTGAGAGATGCCAGGTAGGGGTCAGCTGCTGTGCCACACAGGGCTAACCTGTCCGTCTGTCCCCTCCCGCCCCAGTGCCTAGCCCCTCTTGTAATGGCTTTGACAGCACCCTTTCAAGACCCTGCCGGGTGCCGCTAGGAAAGGAGGTCTGCTTCATCGCCACCGTTCGTCTGGCAACGCCACAATTCTTAAAGGCAAGTATCTGGGGGAGAATTTATCATGTGGCACTAGTACAACTGAGTCACGCTTAGTTACAGTGAATTAAGCATCTTCGTGGAAAAGAATAAGATTGCAATGACGTCGTCACTGACTTTGAAAAGTTGAAATGTCTGGTTCCATACCTGTGACAGCCATACATGCCCCTGGCCCCACCTCTGGTTTCCTTCCAGCTATTTTGCTGGAAGGCAATGTCAGCTGCCACTCAGCCTGCAGAAATGCTCATCTGCAGCTCTGTAGACCCTCCTACCTTTCACACCAACCCTAATACCACTCAGGGCAGGCCGAGGTGAGGACCAAGCGTCAAAACCAAGGGTTTGTCCGCATTCTCTCATCCGTGATTGCTTTAACATCCGTGGCATGAATGTTGAGTTAAATTAGTCATTCAAGTTCAGATGAAAAGCCTTTTTCCACATGTTTACCACACTTGTAGATAATGGGAAGGGAGTGGTGTGACATTTTGGCTCTTAGGTATTTTTCCCCAGCTCGTGAAATAAATTTAGTATCAGCTAATACTGAAATTAGCTACAGATGATGAGTTTCAGTCCAACACAACTTGGAGACTGGCTGTAAATGATTTTAACTTCTGTTATCCCTCTACCATGAGTTCTTGAACAAACCTAGGGTGAGCATCTGGCACCCCGAGCAACATTTTTTTTCCCCTTCTAATACAGGAAATGTGCATAGTTGACGAACCCTTAGAGGAATTCACTTCAAGGCATAGCTTGGAATGGAAATTTTTATTTCTGGATCACAGGTTTGTGAAAAGAAAAACATATTTGGGTTGGGTCCTTTTCAAGTGTTTGTTTGCATGAGCCAGGCTCTCCTTGGGAGAGAAAAGTCGGGCCTGGTCCCTTCGAGGAGAGGGCTTTCTGGCAGCAGGAAAAATCGTTCCTAGCCAAGAGTGAGGTGGCTTCCCTTCAACTGCAAGTTGTCCATGGATATGTTCTTTGTTTGGGTCAGAGCATCTCAGGAGAGCCAGGTGCCACAGCCCGGGGACGTCTTTGGGAGATCCACACCCCCACCACTTCGGGACCCTCTCCAGTTCCCAGGAAGGCAGGAGCAGATGGGAGAGAAACTTTTCATCTTAATTTCTCTCAACACCCTTTTGTCCCTTTCATTCGATCTTCTTTCTTCTATAACATTTTTCACAGTTGTAGGATGAGAAATCTCCCCTCACCACCCTCTAATTTTTTTATTACGCTTTGGCGTTGGACTGACCCAGTCTATAGCTACTTTTAATTGTTCAGTCATGATAAAGTTTATTATTATTTAACCCAGGTGATGTCAGTAAAACCGAGTATCTAAATGCCAAAAAGCTTGAGCACTTTGGAAGACACAGCCTCTCTGGTTTGAACCATTGCGAAACCATCTTCCTGTCCTCCTTCTTGAGAAATGAGGCCTCTGTGTTGATTGTTAAGTGTGCCAACTGTACCCCCTCTGTATTGAGGTGCTGCCGCGGTGAGTCCGGGTGGGTACTCGCTCTCTGATGAACTATCCCCATTGTTTGGCAGAGCCCCTCCGATCATAGGATACCTGCCTTTTGAAGTTTTGGGGACCTCGGGCTATGACTACTACCACATCGATGATCTGGAGCTCCTGGCCAGGTGCCACCAGCACTGTGAGTATCGCACACCCAGCCCCAGGCCTAAAGGCCTCCAGTAGCCTCCACAGGAGCCCCGACAGCAGCGCCCTGGGGCCCTGGAAGTCTGCTTATTATCTGGTTTCTTTTGGAGGAGGAAGACTGTTTTCTCTGAAATGATGTAGGAGCGTGGTGGAGGTGCTTATGTGGTTTGCCCCTGGGTTGTGCTTTCACCAGGAATTGACTTTGCTCTGCCTCCTCCCACCCCCCAGCACCTTCCAGCACCTTCCAGCACCCCTCAGATATGCAAGCTATTTTAATCCTACTTAAGAAAATAAGATGATGATGGTCGTTTTTTTTAAGTTAATGCTATACATTTCAAATACTGAATTTACATCACTGCTTTTTGTCAACCGACCTATATTGGTCACCAAGCTAGAGGGCAGAGAGCTAGGCCCAGGACATAACGATGATCAGAATCTCCTTGCTGTTCTGCAGGAGCAAGGTCTAATGGAAAAGCAGAAATAGGTGACACTATAGGATGCTGTCCCTACATTGGAAGGGACGTGCTCAGGTTACTGGGGGGCTTGCCTTGCTGGGGGAGGGGATCAGGGGAGGCTCTCTGCTGCGGAAGATAAGGGGAAGGGCACCTGGATGGCTCAGTGGTTGAGCGTCTGCCTTGGGCTCAGGTTGTGATCCCGGGCTCAGGTCCCAGGATTGAGTCCCCAGGGAGCCTGCCTCTTCCTCTGCCTGTGTCTCTGCCTCTCTCTGTGTCTCTTGTGAATAAATAAAATATTAAAAGAGAGAGAAAGAGAGAGATAAGGGGAGCTAGACTCATGATGTGGGAGGGAGGGATAATTAGCATATCTGGGTTCTCACTTAGCAAGAGGAGTCAAGAATTAACCACTTACAGCTGTATTTTCAGTGCCAAGTCCTAGCTTTAAACAGGAACTTTTGTAGTCATACTGACTTATGGATCCTGACACATGAATTGACCACTAACACTGTATTTTGAGAGACGTGCCATCTGTCGTGCCCTTGAGAACTTTCTCTTCTCTGCTCTTCTCCTCAACGGAAGACAAGGCTCGAGTTCCATCAGGATCCCCTGTTAGAATCTGAGGCAAATCTTTAAAACTTGAACCCCTTGCTCCACAAAGGGTGGTCCTCGAGCAGCAGCAGAGTCATCACAAGGGATGGGTTAGCCTTGTAGGCTCTCGGGCCTCTCCACCAGGCCTGCAGGATCAGAATAGCCATTTTGACAAGCTCCTCAAGTGACTGGTGGGCACCAGGAAAGTTTGAGAAGCAGGGTTACCTCAAGCCTCGGCTGCGTCTGACCCTTCTGAGGGAGCAAGTCCATCCTGGTTGTAGAATTACCTTCATCTTCTGAAGGACTTGCCCCAGGGCTCAGGCTTGATCTTCTCACTCTGGAGCTCGGCTTCCCACCTCTTCAGAGATCGCCTTCTCTGAGGCAGTGGCTCCCTTTGTAGCTGTAGTTTTCTAGCTGTGATATCTGTTAACTGTTTGCAGAAAGAGGTGCTAACCTCCAGCCACCAGGGCAATGAAACCCAAATTGTCCTCCCCTAAACCCACAGTCCCTCCCAGCCTCCCGCCCTCCAACAGCCCTGGGGTGGTGAGGCCTGAGGTGGAAGGCAGCTGGAGCTGACTCCCGCATTCAGGGCTGTGTACACTCAGCATGAATTGCTGACAGCCGCACAATCCCTCCAGAGGTTGCAGGCTGTCAGGTCTATTTGGGGCCTAGCTCTCCCAGTATCTGGATTGTTTCTTCCGTCCTTGGCTCCTGCAGCAACAAAGACAGGTCCACCTGCGGTGGACAAACCTGTCCCCCTTTGTCACTAAACTCCAGTTAAGGAATCTGCCCTTGTCTGGGGCTCTTTTGAGCCTTTGAGCATCTGGGGAAGCATGCAGGTGGTTCTCCCATGATTTAAGAATTCAGTATTATTTACCAGGATCCTGAGAGTCACTTAAAATACAGCATACCTGGGGAAATCAACAATGTTGGGCACTGGGTGTGTGTGTGTGTGTGTGTGTGTGTGTGTGTGTGTGTGTTTAAGATTTTATTTATTTATTCATGAGAGACACACAGAGAGAGAGGCAGAGACATGGGCAGAGGGAGAAGCAGGCTCCCTGCGCAGAGCCCAACGCAGAACTCGATTCTAGGACCCCGGGATCACGACCTGAGCCAAAGCAGGCGCTCAACCACTGAACCACCCAGGCGTCCTGGGCACTGTGTTTTCAAAGGCTTATATTTTTCACAGTAATTTCTGGGGGGAAGATCATTTTCATATCAATGTTTGCTATATGCAGACTCCGTTTTCTGCTAACAGTGATGCAGTTTGGTAAAGGGAAGTCCTGTTGCTACCGGTTTCTGACCAAGGGCCAGCAGTGGATCTGGCTGCAGACGCACTACTACATCACTTACCACCAGTGGAACTCCAAGCCCGAGTTCATCGTGTGCACACACTCGGTTGTCAGGTGAGGGCTGGGGCAGGGAGGGTGGGCAAGGAGCCACTCAGATGGAGCCCCCATTACCTTGGTACTCTCAGCTGCTGAAGAGCAAGCAAGCCCTGGGCTCGAATTTTTCAGCGGGCCCGAGCTGTACCCTGCAGGTCACAGAGTAGTCTCCAGAGCTCAGCTTCCTTCCAGGTACACAATCATATCTGCTCCCCCTGCCCGGTGGTGGACTGAGGACTCAGGCCCCTCCACAAACTTCATGCCCACTTTCAGGCTGCCAACATGTGACTTAGTGATTTACTGCTTCCCTAACCTCCTTCTACATTTCCCCCTCATCTCCATTCATCCCCCAGCCTTCCCTTGTCACTGTTTTGAGAAGAAAATTGAGGGGCTCCTGGGTGGTTCAGGGGGTTAAGTGTCTGCGTTCAGCTCAGGTCATGATCCCAGGATCCTCAGATGAGCCCTGTATTGGGCTCCCTGCTCAGCAGAGAGTCTGCTTCTCCCTCTCCCTCTGCTTCTCCCCCATGCTTGTGCTCTCACTCACTCTCTCTCTCTCCCTCTCCTCCACCCTCCCTTTCTCCCTCCCTCCCTAAGACTTTATTTTCTTCTCTCTCTCAAATAAATGAAATCTTAAAAAGAGAGAGAAGAAAATTAAAATTTTACCTCTAAATAACTCACAGACCTAGTCCCCTTTATTTTTAATACATTAAAAACCCCTGCTGGCAACTGAGGCAGTGTTGGGAATAGAGCCTGGCTGTGAGTGGGAGAGGGTTCCAAGCAGTTCCCAGTGGCCTTAGGGAGCCCCCAGCTCAGAGGGGATAAGCAGAGCTTCCCGGGGAAGCTGCATACCCAGCATTTCCTAGATGCGGGCTGTGTAAGGTCACAGTTCCAAAGGTAGAGAAGAAATGTCATTCATGGGGTTTTTAACCCGACTGCAGAGATTTTAAGGACATCAATCAGTTTGAAACTGGTCTGGAGAAGTAGAACTTGTGAGCAGAGCAAAGAAAGAAAGGTTATATATAGTGTAGGCATGTATGTATATATGACAGCTAATAGGTGGGTAGATATATATGTACACATAGATGCTATACATACTGCATTTTATATGTATATACATAAAAGATAGATGATAGATAATAAGTAGGTAGGTGGGTAGATAAATGGAGAGATACCATGCATACGTACATGCACACACACATGCATTTATGCAGTCCACAAGCAAATCTCTCTTGTTTCAGTAAGTGGGGAGAAATGCTGGTCTTTCTTGCCAGTGACCCTGACCATCACACTGCATGCCACTCTCAGGGACTTGATCTTGGCTGCTCACCACCCCCTGGCACTTCAGCAGCCAGTGGTTTCCGATGACAGGCCTGTCCACCTACTGCCACCCAGCCTGGGCCTTTGCCACCAGGGAAGGCTGGACGTCATCAACATTTTGGTCTTCAGACTCTGCCCTTGACCCTGCTCTTTCTCTCAATCCTCTACCTCCCAAATCTTGGGAATCTACTCTCAGAGAAAGTAGGAAGTAAACTAGTGAGTAAATAAGGTAACAAGCATTCCAGGGGCCCAAGAGCCACTGTCAATTCCCAAAGGCCCTCGCCCAGCCTCTACCTCCACTCATGAAACAGAGGCCACAGCTGGGGCCCTGCAGCCATCACCACACTGAATGGATTTACCCACGCTATTTTCAAAGTGGGTCCACAGACTAATCAGTACTCTGGGTCTGGATCTAGATTTGTTTGAGAGATAATGTTCAAAGGTTATAATTACTAGAAAAGTCATGTGTCACTTCCCTATGCACAGTCCAGACTGAGTAGGTTTTAAGAAAAGCTTCTGATCATTCAAAGGCCGAGGCTTATCCTGTAGATGAAAATATGTTTCTAAAGACAATTATGTTTGGAAGTCTCAGGGCATGGGGAGAAGCTAAGTAAAGGAGAAAGGGAATAAAAACATCCTGGAAAGGAAAATATTTTGAATATCACATTAGAAGTCACTCTGGTGGAATTTGGGCAGAGAATGAAACTCCTTCCTCAAACCAGTGATCAGACGAGCCTCCTTCGGGGTGACGCTTCTGGGGTGGGTGTCACGTGGGGTACCTCGATGTATCACACAAGCCCTCTTTGCTGTTGCCATCTGGAATGTCCCACCTCCAGCTGTGGTCTCTTGATTTCCCGATCAGTTATGCAGATGTCCGGGTAGAAAGGAGGCAGGAGCTGGCTTTGGAAGACCCGCCCCCTGAGGCTGTCCACGCTTCGGCACTAAAGGTATGCTGATCCCCACCAGCTGGCCAAAGGCGAAGTTTGCCTAAGTAAGCTCTTCCATGAGTTGTTATAATAAAAGTAGTAATATTTGTATTTGCTACACTCCCAGTACCATTCAGTACGTTTCCTGGGTGCTCACTTGTTTACCATCGTGACATTCCTGTGAGGCAGGCACTGTTATTTTCCTCACCCTTCAGAGGAGGCAGCACAGAAGCACACAGAGGATTTAACTTGCATACCCGAGGGTCCTGAGGGTTAGAACTCACAGAGCTGTATAGGAAACGGACTCCAGGGATGCCTGGGTGGCTCGTGGTTGAGCGTCTGCCTTCGTCTCAGGGCATGATCCCCAGGTCCTGGGATCAAGTCCTGCATCGGGCTCCCCACAGGGAGTCTGCTTCTGCCTCTGCCTATGTCTCTGCCTCTCTGTGTCTCTCACGAGTAAATTAATAAATAATCTTGAAAGAAGGAAAGAAGGAAAGAAAGAGAAAGAAAGAAAGAAAGAAAAAGAAAAAGAAAGAAAGAAAGAAAAAGAAAGAAAGAAAAAGAAAGAAAGAAAGAAAGAAAAAGAGAAAGAGAAAGAAACGAACAAGTGAGCCTCTGGACTCAAAGCATGATTTAGCAACTTCCTATCCTTATGAAAGTGGCTATAATGAGTCCACTTGGTATCTCTCCCAAAGATGAAAAGCTAGGGGCTTATTCCTTCATCCCATCGAGGTGTGGAATAATTTGGGTGCCCCTGTCCTTCTCTTGGCCTAAGTGCTGACGTACTGCCTCCAGGACCCAGGCCTCCCATGAGGAGACTGCCCATCATACACCCCCCATATTGTCAGTCACAAGCTGCACGTTCTACGTCTGTGTCTGAAGGTCACAGCCATGGTGGAACCAGCTTTGTGTCAGGGAGCTCTGCTAGTGAGGGATGTTTCCCTTCACAAAGCCTTACCTCCGACCCTCCTCTGCACTCAGCTCTCAGATCCCCCTCTAGCCAGGCTTTCCCCATCTCTGTCCTGGTGTGTCAGACAACTGGAGGGAAACGTGCAAGCAGACCAGAGCCCTGTTCCTCAAAGGTCACTCTTCCAGCAGACAGATATGTTGGGAGAAAAAGAAAGAAAGTAAGGAAGGGAGGGAGCATTGTATTTCTTCAAAGCCAAGAAGCTATCCATTGTAAGATCCATCATTATTTATCTCCCACTAAGAAAGAGAAGATGCTGTCGCCAATCTGTGAAATAAGGGTTTCCTTTCATCAGTTGGAAGACACATCCCAATTTCTGATATGTCAGAAAACATAGGGGAAAGCGTCTCTTATATTGGCGAAATGCGGTTCAAGTTCCAGGCTGCCCAGGGACCTAGAATCCAGACACTTTGGCCAGAAGCTGCCGCAGCAGCAGTAATACAATGACAGCATCTCTGGTCCATGAGAGTTGAGTTGGAAGGAAGGAGTAATCCCCCATAAGGCCCAGAGAGCAGCCAGTGTCTTTGGCGAGCCTCCCCTGCTGGCATGCTACGTGGCCGTGTGTTCCATGGTGATCCATCACCAGCGCACTGGTACGACACACCTGTCATTGTTTATGGGAGTGTTTATTGCTCAGCTCTGTCATATAATGCATCGTGTATCATGTCCGAGAACAGAACTAAGCTGTCCATAGGCAGGTGTTAGACACACCATACACCACGGCTCGCGAACAGGCATAGTGTGCATCATCCAGTCAGAAATCTGTTCTGGAGGTTTCTGATCCTAGAACCCAGTGGAACTTCTCATAAACATGCATATGTGTGTAAACACACAAATACAATCTCAGCCTGCCCCCTTTTAAAGGAAAAGCTCTGGAACAATGCCTTTCAAACTATTAGTGCTAATGGACAATTTGTTTAATTTCAAATCTGTCACTGACCGATGGTTTTGTGAAATGCAAGTTCCCATGCTTGAGTGTGATGTGCAGCTATGTCAGATGGCTATAGAAGTTTCTCAGAGCTTACTCTCATTGCCTGCACATATTTCTCTGCTGACCAGGTGTGAGTGATTTGCAAACAGCCATGGGCCAAGGACCCCACTCTGAAAGGTGTATCTAGGGGAGACTCTGACCAAGCAGCAGAGCCTCACAGTTGACATTTAGCACACCAAATCCAGGCACATCCTGTGATTCTGTTTTGCACAAAGGACCACAGGTCACATATCAGTCATTTCAGCCCTTCTCAGGCACATACACAGCATCCACCCTCCGGGGGAGTCATGACTCAAAAGACAGAATAGCTATATAGACTCACACCCAGAGATTTAAGACCAATACCATGGGACATAGAACCTAGTGGATGCCAGAAACATCACCATCCTCCTATGACTGGATAGGAGCGTGGCTTGGGAAAGCAAACATTATGTTTCTTCTTTAGCTTAAAAATTATCCTAACCCCTGTTTTCTTACACTTATGACACTAAGGAGTGCAGGATGGAAGGACCTCAGTGTTGGGAGGTCACAGTTGTTTTCTCATCACACAATACTTGAAGCAGGGGCATCCTGGGATCCGGGATCAGTTAGGATCCAGGAACCAGTGGACAAGAGATCATTGACCCTTTGCCTATTCTCCACTCCAGGGCCCTGAGGCTGCAGAGGAGAAGCAGTGGGGAGACCGTGGTGGGAGGTGCTCTGAAGGGTCCAAAGGCATCTGTTTCATTGGAGTGTTAACAATCCAGCACACTAGCACCCCCATTTCTAGAACTTGCCTCTTCTCTCCTTCTGGGAAAGCCAGGATTCTGGGCAATAAGGTGACAGTTTTAAGGAAAAAATAAATTGCAGCATCAGTTACGAAAATCTACAAAATCCAAGTCCAAGGTGAGGAAGCGTAACAGATACTGCTTGTATAAGGCCACAAACCTCTCAAAGATGCCTGGATTACATATATATACATATATCCTACCCAGATATGTCAGGATTTATTTCCAAATAGTTCTGATCTTTCTCCCTACACCCTCCAAATTTTCCCTCCTAGCTAGAGAAGAGCTAAAGTCACATAATTCATTCCCATCCTCTCGATGCTGAAATATGGATTGCATGTGTGTGTGTGCACGCGTGCGTGCATGCATGTCTGTTTCAGGACAAGGGCTCCAGCCTGGACCCTACGCAGCACTTTAATGCACTTGACGCTGGCACCTTGGGCCTTAACACCAATCACTCACCATCGGTGTCCTCCAGAAGCTCCCACAAATCCTCGCACACGGCCATGTCAGAGCCCGCCTGTGAGTATGCCGCCACGGATGGCAAGGGGGTGGGCGCCCCATGGGGGGCCAGGGCCCAGGGGCCCAGGCCTGAGCAGAGGGGGGCGGTCCCTGCCCACGGGGTGAAGCTGCCTTGCCGTCGGTACTCTTTCTTGCTTCCTTTCCTGCTGGCTTCCTGCCTTCCACCTCTCCGTGTGCTGGAGCCGCAGAAAGCAGGTGACACGCAGACCAGCTAGTCTGGCCGGGTTTGGGTGACTCCGGTAAGGTGTGAGGTCAGGCAGTTGGTTGAACCGGGCGGTCATGCAGCTTGGGGATGGTTTGCTGGCGTCTCCCCGCTCCCAGGTGAGGTTGGAGGCTGACAGAACTTCTGTGCCTCTCACTCGGCTTCCGTTCATGCTGGCCTTCTTTTGTCAACCAGGCCCTTGTTACGTGGACACCATAGTCATTGTTCCCTTCTTTGGATAGGAAAGCCGTTTAGTATGTGTGAATCAGGAAGGTGATCGGTTGCTTTCTTCCAGCCACCCCGAGCAAGCTGATGGCAGAGGCCAGCACCACGGCTTTGCCGAGATCGGCTGCGCTGCCCCAAGAGCTCCCCGTGCCAGGGCTCAGCCAGGCAGCCACCATGCCGGTACGTGTGTGACTTTAAACTTCTCGGCCGGGGGTGCCACAGCGTGGTGGGGCTGGCCAGGCCACAGGACAGCGTGCTGCGTCTTCCCAGAGAACCAGTTGTACGTAGAGATTGAGAGTGTAGGGTGGCAGGCAGGGGTGGGAAGCTAGGTAATTTAAGTGGCCACCAATCTGAAACATTTTTGCTCCAAAATTAACATGAATGCTATACTCAAAGAATGCAAAATCCAAAAGAGTTTTAAAGATTCAGCTGGAAACCTCAAACCAGGGATCACCCCCACCTCACCTCGGAGTCTCTGAGGATACACAGGATCCTTCCATTTGGGCTCCTGTTTCACTCCAGTGAAAATGTTTGAGATGTCTGTGTCAACAAAACAATATGTCTGCATATATCAGGCATTCCCCTGATACACACCAGACCTCTCCAGAAGGTCAGGGAAGGAGTGGCCTTCTAGAAAGCTTGTTGGCTATATGAAAAATCACTGATGTACAGTTCTCCAGGTATCTCTTGCCTCATAAGGGGTCACCCCAAACTTAGTGGTGTAAAGCAACAGTCCTTTCTCACGTTCATGGGATCCAAACAGAGTGCAGTGGGGCTGACTCCTCTCTGCTGCCTGGTGTCGGAGGCCTTGCCAGCCCGGCCTGGGGAATCCACATCCCAGGTGGATCCGCACTCACCTCTGCCACCTGGGCTGGGCTGGGCCTGCTGAAGGCCACTAGGCCACCCACCCTCGACTCACACGGGCCTCTCCACACCTGGGAGCTGAGCTTCTCCCAGCACGGCGACTGGGTTCCAAGAAGAAATGTCTGGAGAGGGGGCTTTCCAGGAAGGCCAAGCAGAAGCTGCATGGCTTTCTATGACCTAGCCTCGGATGTCCCACCGTGTCACCTCTGCCATTCGTCTTGGGCAGAGCGGCCACAGCTCACTCACAGAGATGGGCCTAGACCTCCACCTCGGGATGGGAGAAGTGTGAAGAATTTCAGGGCCTGCATCCAGGTAGTCGCCAAATACTTTACATCCATCCCTCGCTGGCATTTCGGAGATGGGGGTGGACGTGCCACCTTCCTGCTTGCTGTCTCCCTGAAAGTTATGCACTTGAAAAGCTTGGGTGACATGTTTTATTTTCAAAACAAGCACGACAAAGGCCACTTTCTTTCTCCCCTACCACCTTTCAACAGGCTCATGAACCATGAACCCCATTCTTCTGGCAGTTAGCTGTCCAATAAAACTACCTTCTGCCACTGATGGAAGCCCGGTCCTGGTCCCTGCCCGCTGTGGGGACGTAATCGGGAGAATCTGAAGCAGGCTCTGGGTGTCCCTGTGCCTGGGGTTGCTCACTCAAAATTAGGCCTCCTGCTGTCACTTCCTCCCAATGTTGTCCAGGGTAACACTTCCCATTTGGGCTGCTTTCTGGGGTCCCTAGCGCCCGAGGACAGTTTGGAAACAACTTCAGAAGAATCCTTTGATTCTGCTTTTAAAACTCTCACTAGTCCATGAAGCTAAGTGTTTTACCTCTCGGGTCTACACTTTGTCTCGCCACCATCCCCCTGCCCTGTCCCGAGTGATCAAGAAACAAGGTCTGTGACTTAGCTGACCTCCCAGGAGTGTCTTGACTGGATTCCAGGCAGGGTCTGGTGAAGTTGCACCAGTGTTCACCGCCTGGAGGAATTCATGGACATATATATATGCATGGCACTAATGCATGTCCGTCTGCATTAGTGTTGAGCAGAAAGCGTCGGGACCACACGCAAAGCCAACACCGGTTATTAGCGCAACCCCATTCATACTGCTCAATGACACTGCTAAGAATGTATCAGTTTGGGAGAAGAGCTGCCAAATCCACCAAGAATGGCATCTAGGACAGAAGGCAAAGGAGGGGGAGTGGAGCAGAGCTGCCAAGCATGATGAGGAGGCATCACGGACCCCGAGGGACCCTAGAATCTTACTCAAGAGCACGCTACACCCTTCACCAGCCATGTGTCAGCTCTGACTCGGTGTCCTGCAAGGGCAGCAGCATAGCCCACCTTCTAGAAGTGAGCTCTTCACTCTAGCACAGGAGGGCCTCCTTTAAGCCAGAGAACCCAGCTGACCAAGGACACCCGCATACCTCTGGAATGGCCCAGAAGTTTATGTGTTAATAGAGGCCCCCTCTCTTCCCCAGGCACCCCTGCCGGCCCCATCATCCTGTAACCTTACACAGCAGCTCCTGCCTCAGACCATCCTGCAGAGCTCCCCTGCCCCCATGACACAGGTGAGTCTGGGACCCAGGAAAAGAGAAACCTGGTGGCAGCACTTCCCCACGATGTAATGCCTGCCTGGTACCCTCTGAATGTGGGGATGCACTGGTGCCTAAGTAAAGGTACTAAACCAAGATCCCAAAACAGGGAACGTTTCTCCCAAGGTGCCAGTAGGACACGTCAAGCTATGAATTCTCTCCTATACGTATGCATCTGGCCACTGTCCTTTTCTTAATCTTCATTCATCTCTGTCACTCTTCCATGTTCCTCTTACTTTCTATGACTCCAGATTGGTTGTGTTATTTTAGGAAAATTTAAATTAGGCCAAATGTCATAGGGAGACTGCAAAATTGTAAGAGCTGTTGAGTCCAGAACTATAAATACCACATTTGGGTGTTTTTTTGTTTTTTGTTTTTTTTTTAAGGATCATGGCTTTGCTGACTAATTGCTTCTTATTTCAGCAACATTTAGTGAGTTGCTACTCGTATCAGGCAGTGAGCGAGTGTGGGGGGCACCGAGTGATTGGAGCACAGTCCTTGCTTTTAGTAGGGCAGGATTCAAGGGAGGGGCAGGCATAGAAAGGGACCGACCTCCATGGCGGGGCATGTGTGTTTCTTTCAGAACCTGTAAGAAAATACCCCCCCACACACACCCCTGGAGGTAATGCCTAAGCTGGGCCTGGAAAAATGGGTAGGAGGTTGCCAAGTGGAGGGTCCACAGGGAAGAGGGCGCAGGTATGGGCTTCAGCAGGGAGCTTTGACAGTATGTGCCATGCTTGAGGCCTGGCAAGTGGCTGAATGAAACAGTGGTCATTCCTTCTGTGGCTGAGTAGGGCAGTGGAGCTGATTGGCATTATACTCCACTGAGGCCAGCCTCTGCTTTTAATCCCTTCATGGGCTTTTTAGCTTGGTTCTCCTCTCTGGCCCCAAGGGGGTCACAGGTAGCCTTTCACCAACACATGCCCCTGGCTGAGCTCTTGCCGAAGCGTGGACTCGGTGCAAACCTGTCACCACTGATGAAAACTCTTCCACAACATACGTCCCATTAACAGTGGTCTCGAATGCCTTCCTAGAATAAGGACACCTGCTAGCACATGCTCCTCGCTACAGTTAGGCTAGAAGGATATAAAAATTACTCATCCAGAGTCAACTAATTAAAATCGTCTATATTCATCCTCATTAGGAAAAAAAAATTCTCCTCGAATTTCCAAGGCACATTTGGTATGAAATTAGTAACTTTTTCAATCCAAAGGCACATAAAAGGAGAGTCCCTCTAACTTCTAGGTCTTGCATAGTAGCAGAATTTCTTTGTTTTATAATGCATAACGATGTGATTAAGGACTTCTTCAAGTTCTGATTTTGCATGTGTCAAACACCATTTTGATTAACAATGAGAGTTCTTAGTCTGTTAGGCATATTACAATTAATAATGACCACATTCCTGAAGATGTTCTTGCATAATGCTGACCTTTCAAGTCAGTCAGTTTTTTTCATACCTGCTCCGTGCAAAACAAGGGACACTCATTTTCTCTCTTCCTGTTCACCCATGTTATCACCCTAGCCCCCTATCACAAAAAGGGGGAAGAAATAAAATCCAAAATCTGAGAAATGGTTCCCTGGGTAGCTGGTGGTTTTGCTTCACACGGTTTTTCTAAAATGTCTGTAAATTAGAATAAATGTCTTTATCAAAAAGCCCATGATCAGGAATCGAACAAGAGACTCATGCCTGGGTGTCCTGTAATGCCTTGAGAAAATCAGAATAATGCTGGAAGTGACTAACACTTATGAAACACAGTGCCGGCCCCTCCCTGACTGCCCGGCCTCTCCCGTTTCCCTTTGGAGCCACCTGGGCAGCCCAGAGCCCCCTCTCTACCGGGTGAGCCAGACGTAGCTCCTGACTTTGTAGAACCCACCGCGGAAACTTCTGTGTTGTGTGTGTACGTGCGTGTGTTCAATCTCCTACCTGCTAGAACTCATTTTCGTTCTCAATCGAATTCTCTTTCAAACTCCCAGCTCAGTGTTTTGATTACTTACATTCTGCTGAGGGATTTTTGTGATACAGTCTGGCATAGCACAGGTATTTTTAAACTCGTGTTTAACAGCAGAACTTTTTCTTCTAAATGAAGGCTGAAGCCAGAGCTGCTCTGATTGAGGTGGATTTGGGAGGCAGGGGAGGTGCTGCTGGCAAAACCTCTTGGCCTCGCCTCACTCCTGAGACTCTGGATTCACATTTTGGCCCCTAGCACCTTCTAACTCTGTGATCTCAAGTGAGTCACATGCGTGACATGGCGTGTGATGTGAAGAATTAATGTCCTGCCACTGCTGGCCTGGGGCAGTGACTGGCAGGTGTGGGTCTCCGTAAATGGCAGCACCCACCTTTATTATCTGTACTGGCTCTTTTTATTATTATTTCGCTGCTGTGGTGAGTTACTCCATCCTTCGGTGTATCCCAGCTGTATCTGAAATTCTCCCAGCCGCCTTGCTCTTCCGTGTATGGGAGGGCAGAGGGCAGGGGAAGAGTCTCTGGAAGGGTTTGCAAAAGATGATGGGCAAGAAATGGAAAAGGGAGATTGTTGGGATAGAGATTGAGGGGAATAAAGGGTTTTTTTTTTAAAGGAAGAGGAGAAGAGGGCGGGGGGAGAGGGAGGAAGGGAGGGAAGGCCCAGGCCAGCAAACACAAGAAACAGGAATTATTGAGTGCCCCCAGAGAGCCCAGAACAGAGTGCTCACCTCACCTGCCATGACCTGCCATTCACGTTTCCTGCAAGGAAACACCTTATGTCAAGGTGGACAGGTAACATGGGGCAGAGATCACCTGTAGAATCTTCCTAAAGCCATCGTCCATCCCAGGAGAGTGGTGAGAGACAGAGAGAAAAGGAAACTTGGCACTCTCCCGCAAAGCAGTCATCCTGTCCCTCCCCTAAGGTCACCCTCTGCCAGTGTTACCCTCAGGACAAATGTCAGGTGATAGTACTTAGTTCTTTTGTGCACAGACTTCTAAGAAGGTCACAGCAGCAGCCGAGCCTGGGGGCAGTGAGGGTGGGTGGTAAGGCCTCCATGGCCCCCCGCCAGTTAGGAGAGCAGGGCCCCAGTGAAATGTCAGAATCAAGTTCATTCGTGAATTGTTACAGAAGAGCCCTGCCTGCCAGGATCAGATTCAGGATAATGATATCCTGTGATATCCCAGATTGCCTGTGAACTGTCACCTGCTCTCCGATGTACTGCTTTTGACATTTGTCTCCAAAACCATTTGTCTGGCTAAGCAAATTTGGAATGGCATTTGGTGAGCCCTGCTTACAAAATCACATCCCGATTCTGTGGCCCTCCCGGACTGCCGTGCATGCAGTACGTTAGACCTGCAGTTCCAGTGGGCCTCAGGAAAGCCCCCACGGGGACCCCTGGAATGCCTGGCATCCACCCAAAGCCCTCATGCACTGCTGAGCTCCCCAGTGGTGAGTCACTCAGTAGGGACACCAGAAAGGGTGGATAAGGGAGCGGAAATGAAAGTGGGCAGGGCTGCTCAGAACAGCAGCAACATCTGTCTGCGAGGCTGAAATCACTCTTTCATCTGGTTGTATGTTTTGACTCCACCTTCAAGTTCTCAGCACAGTTCAGCATGTTCCAGACCATCAAAGACCAGCTGGAGCAGCGGACACGGATCCTGCAAGCCAACATCCGGTGGCAGCAGGAAGAGCTCCACAAGATCCAGGAGCAGCTCTGCTTGGTCCAGGATTCCAACATGCAGGTGATGCCCCTTCCTGGGCCAGGGGCATGCCATGGTCTCTGTCCTCCCCGCCACCCTGTGTCACATTTGTCCATCCTTCCTGGAGGGAGCAGGACTCCCGCCAGAGTCCCCCTGTACTGCCTTAATGAGTCCTGCTTACTAAGCATATTGAAATCTCCAACACTAAGTACAAGGACTGAATCCCACCTCCTGCATCCCCAACTCCTGGCCAAACATGCACATCACATGACACCCTCCCCATTTACCCCTCTCTCTGTTGGGCACATAATGTCTACACATCCCCTGCGTTTTCATTCATGAGTGGTGGTTGATTGTCTTGCACTACTGCTGGCCTCCCTCCTGCGGGCTTATAAACTCCTAGCGCCTGTATAACTGCCCCACTGCTGGTGGGGGACGTGGACGCAACCGTGCTGTTGCCTCTCATCCAAAGCATTCATGCAGGCAGATATGGGAAATGATGAGATCTGCACCCTGCACCGAGGGGGACAGCAGAGGGAGCCTGGGGGCTGGCAGTCAGCACCCTGACATCTCCGGGCCACCCCATTTGTGGCAGGCTGGTTGTGGCACTCTGCATGGTCTGACAACCGCAGCTTTTAACCATGACACCCTGCCCTGAATGTCGCTTCTCTGAATCCTTTTGGAAGATTGCCTTTGGAAGGAAAGCTGTGTGTGTGTGTGTGTGTGTGTGTATATATATATATATATATATATATATATATATATATATATATATATATATATATATATATATATTAGTTCTCTTTCAAGGATAAATGATTTTTAACAAATTTCACTTGTATCAGTCCAAGACTGTTCTTCCCAAGCGCACTCTTTTGACCCAGGCTCTAATGGTGAGTGTAATTCCAGCTCGCCTTGGAGTCCACCTCAGAGCTCTAGGCATTTGCACCCTCCTTAGGGGAGCAGAAGGAAGCAGGAGAGCCCCTTGGGCCATAGGGCTGGAGCCCCGGGGGCCACGGGCAGCCCCCGAGCGGGCGCAGCAGCCGGCAGGTGCGCGCTGAGCTAACGAGTGATGGGGCTGCATTGCTGGGCAGCGGGAGGCACCTGCTGCCTGCCCTCCCGCCTCCAGGGCACCCCCCCAGGTGCTGCCCCTGCTCACCCCCCACCCCCCTTCAGAGGGCCCACCCACAGCTGGCCGCACCCACAGGGGACCCAGGAGAGGACCACAGTGTTTACAGGAAAAGAAATGGAGTCATCGTGGTGTCAAAGTCCCCTTTTACTTATTCCTTCCCAGCTGTAATATTTTCTCACTGATCCAGGGCCCGATTGGCAGAACTTGCCTGACTCCAATTACTTGAATGGAATTTTTACACTAACAGGAAGGGGGAAATTGAGCCAGAAACTGCTAAAAGCAAGGTAGGCGTATGAACATCCTCCTCAGAGCCCGGGCTTTTCTATTTCCTGCCTTTTCCACATTCAAGCTGAATTCTAAAATAACAGGCAGCACAAGGTTATCTCTTTCACTCCTTTTTATGAAGAAGTCTTATTTTTTTTCCCTCGTGACCAATGCATTCTGTTTCCCCCCGAAGTATATATTCCAACAGGGCACCTGAGTTTTGTAAGGGTTGATGTGGAAATCAAAACCTCCAGTGTGTTCCTTCCCTGTTTTCGTTCTTGTGACCTTATCTTTGCAGTGGGATTTTCCAAAGAACATGGAAATCCACAGATAGTCCAACCAGAGAATGGTTCCTCCAGCAGTCTGCCTTCTTATAGTTTTACAAGTTTACAGATTTAAAGAAATACATTCCAAAATGTTTAACTAAAATGCAATACTCGTTTTTTTTTAAAAAAAAAAAACTGCATGGTTTAAGCTTAAAGAACAAGCAAAAATTACTCCACCCCTTCCCCCAGAAAGGTAGGAGTGGGGAGGAGAGATTAAATAAGAATGGCAAAACGTTGATAATTGTTGAAACCTAATGATAATATGTGGGGTTTAATTATGCCTCTATTTTGTGTATTTCTAAGATGTCCTGTGATAAGTAAGTATTGGTAAAAGTAGATTAGAATAATGAAAAACCACATGTGAGGATAAGATTGGTTTATTCATAAAAATTAGAAGCTTTTTTTTTTTCCTCTAATAACTTTTTCTCTTTAAATGTGGAAACTGTTTTTCTCAAACTTTGTATGATGTTGACCCCGGTGACTTTTAAGAAGTCATGTTCCTAAGCCATAAAATCCTACATTATTGTGGATAAATCAGAGGCATGGATACGCACAGCAGCAAACCAGGATTGCCCCCCACAAAATCCTTTACCCAAATGTTGGTGGACTTTCCTACTTGACTTCAGTGCCCTGGAACTTTCATTGAGCCTATGTGTGCATGTGATGCTTGCTGAGTACGACTGGAGGAAAAATATAAAGAAGGGGTTATGAGGGAGAAGTCCTCTAGGCTGTTGGTGTTTGCTCCTTGGTGGAGTCATGAAGGGAGCCACTTGGGAGAGCTGTTCTGGGGAAAGGCTGTTGTCACCCCCTGCAGTCCAGAGAAGGATGCCACTTGCTCTCTTTTTGAGAGTATGTGCGCCCTCTACTGGCTACTCAAAGAAATGCCCGGAAGGGCACCTGTAGCAACAGCATTTGAGTTCCTTTATTAGTTGTTTCCTTTTTTTTTTTTAAGATTTTATTAATTTATTCATGAGAGACGCAGAGGGAGAGGCAGAGACACAGGCAGAGCGAGGAGAAGCAGGCTCCCTTCAGGGTAGCCTGATGCAGGCTTGATCCCAGGACCCTGGGATCACGACCTGAGCCAAAGGCTCAACCGCTGAGCCCCCCAGGTGCCCCTTGATTACTTCTTTCAATCATCCATCTTTCTCTCCTTTCTTCCATCAATCCATCCATCCATCTATTCACCCATCATTCCTTCTTTCCACCTATCCACCTATGCATCCATCCGTCCTTCCATCCATCTGTCCTTCCATCCATCCTTCCGTCCATGCACCCACCCACCCTTCCTTCTGTCCCTTCATCCATCCCTCCACTGGCAGACACCCATTATGTATCCAGCTCTTGGCTAGGCACTGTGGGAATACAGAGATAGGCAGCAAAGGTAGAGGATGCCTTCTACCCTCAGAAGGCACACATCAGTGAGACAAAGTAGCAAACCCAGCAGTCTCTGACATAACATGAGCAGAAATAATTTGCCCTTCTCTGAGCAAAAGTGTCATTTATTTATTCATTCATTCATTCATTCATTCATTCATTTAATTCATTTATCTCTTAGACAGTTTCTCTATGCCCTAAGAGGCAAGGGAACGAAGAGCTCCTTTTTTCATTTTAAATATCGTCATTAACATTGATTGAGCCCTATGTCTCAGAATAAATCTCATTTAATCCTTTAAGAGATATGTGTTGTTGATGTCAGTGTTTTATTAATGAGGAAACTAAAGCTTTGAAAAGCCATGAAAATTGCCCAAGGTCACACCAGTAGCACATGGTGGGGTTGGCATCTGAACTAAGCTGTGTTTGAAGCTACGTTATACTGCCTGTCATAAATAAAGGTTGCATTTACTTGAAATCTAATCAGAAGGTAAATTGTACCCTACCAGAAAAATGTATGTTATGTAATTTGAGTGTTGAGTTTTTGCTGAAGTGGTGAAATGTAGGTCACCATGTGTGTTATAAATAAGCCATATTATAATAGGTAGCTGGGAACCCATAAAGTGTCAATCCCCCAACAGAATCTGTGATGATGGATACCCAGAAAATTCTTCTTAACTTCTAAAGTGACAAAGAGCTCTCACGCAAAACTTCTCTGATGGAGGTGGGGGGGGTGTGACTGGACAGGAGGGAGATCTGGGGGTGGGGGAGGTGGTGGGAAGGGCACCAGGTGGGAACCTGGTCCAAGTCAGCCCCCACCCAACTCGGGCCTCTGGGAGGCAGCTCAACCTCACCCATGAGGCACACGCTTGAAGTGACTGATCCTGAAGAGCTCCTGCAAGTGTCTGCTTGGTGTGGTTCTACCCCTGCCTTTCCATGATCACTCTGTCACTCGGAGGTGTCAGCATGTCCGTTCTGTGCTGGTTTGGAAGTGGTACTGAGCTGAGTACGGGAAGGGGGGTTAAAACCCCAGATGCTGGAAGGAAGAGGGCCTCCCACCTGAAGAGCTCAAAGCACCAGGCCTAGAAGGCCTAGATTCTTGCTGCTTGGCAAGAATTCAATATATTAGATAATGTTAGTTTTCAATGCCCACAGGACCTTTGGTTGAAAGAGCTGATCTTAGGTTTAAGTTATGATAAAAAGTATTAAAGTTGTTCTTCTTAAGCCTTTAGAGTCAATTTACAGATTACATTTTATTTACAAATCTACTAATTTGGCCTAAAAGTAACAGTGCTTTTACTTTTTTATTTATGTTCCGTTAATTTATAAATTTAACAGATTGTAAATAATCAGCATTATCTACAAAAGCCATTAATCTGCAAGTTCATTATATCTAAATCCTTCAAACATTTCATGTGCCTAACATGGCAGACATGTAAACTTAAGAAGTGAAATCTTTGTAAGCACTTAACCAATTTCTTTAAACCAAATACACCGGGGATGCCTGGGTGGCTCAGTGGGTGAGCATCTGCCTTTGGCTCAGGGCGTGATCCTGGGGTCCTGGGATCAAATCCTGCATCAGGCTCCCCTCGGGGAGTCTGCTTCTCCCTCTGCCTGTGTCTCTGCTTCAGTGT
The DNA here is from genome assembly GCF_011100685.1 of Canis lupus familiaris. Taxonomy (NCBI): domain Eukaryota; kingdom Metazoa; phylum Chordata; class Mammalia; order Carnivora; family Canidae; genus Canis; species Canis lupus. The sequence continues at coordinate 42,910,902 of NC_049231.1, read as the reverse complement.
GTGTGTGTTTCTCATGAATAAATAAATAAAAATCTTAAAAAATCAAATACACCAAACTTACAAATGAAGTAGATCAAGATTCTCATAAACCCTCATTCTATAAACTTGATCAAATTCTCTTAAGCCTTTCTAATGAAGATTGCCAGGCTAATGTATCACATCTGCCTTCCTGGGGATGCAGAGTCACCCAATTAATGGGAGTCACCTAATTAACCGGGTTGAAGATACCAACCACAATGTGGGTTCACACCTGGGTCAGTGGCCTGGTCCTGCTGCCAGGATGGTGCAGCCTGTGGCACAGGTTAGCCCACCCTCTGCCACCGTGCATTCCATTCACGGGATATTTCTCTCTCCTTGTAAGGAACTGATAAGCCAGCCCAGACTCTATGCAAGTATGTTAAGTTTTTTATAAGTCATCCGGGTCTAAGCATCTCTCATACTATTAAACCTCTATCACTGGCCTGTAACATTCTTGATGCCAGGGTCAGTGTCCTGCCAACCCACTGCTCCATCTCCAGGGCCCTTGCCCTGTGCTTGTAGAATCACAGCACCTCATGTCCCCATGTTGAGTGAATGACTTCTTCCCAGGCAGGTCAGAGAGCAAGAAAGCGGACCTCTTGCCGTGGATAGAGAATATGAAGAAGGTGCAGACACTTTGAGGTGCAAGGGCAAACCCCTGAAAGTGAGGGGAGGTGATCCCCACCTTAAAGGCACTCCTGTTCTGCTTCCAGATGTTTCTGCAGCAGCCAGCTGGCTCCCTGAGCTTCAGCAGCGCCCCGCGGCCCGAGGCTCCACAGCAACTCCAGCAGAGGTCGGCCCCCAGCTCCCAGTCCCAGCTCGTGGCCAGCCCTCAACTTCCAGGGCAGATGGCCTCTGCCCAGGTGGCCAACCAGCACCTGCTCAGAGAATCCAGTGTGATATCAACCCAGGTGAGTGTGCTCGCCTTCACACACAGACCCCGGGCACTGGAGTCCTGCAGTCTCCCTGAACCGGACACCTACCGAGCCATCCCTCTGGGACCAGGGCTGGATTATGGTGGGGAAGGGTTTTCCTTCCCTTATTCTAAGTCACTTCAAAGCCCCACGTTGTACTAGTTTCCTCCTGTGTCTTGTTAATATGTTAAAATACCTCAAAGGTATCCTGCCCCTGAAACATTCAGCTTTGATCCTGACCAGGCTTGGAGGGAGATGTGGACACCCAGACACTCACACTGACAGCCATATATCCCCATGTGTGTCCTCAGGCCTCATCTGCTCCTGGTTTTAACCAGTGTGAGAACACAGGCTATCCACTTCTGCTCACTGCCCCTTCCCTGGGGCCAGCATGCCCCTCCCAGTCCCCCAGATTCCCCCCAAGCCATATTCCCTCATAGCCATTACCACGTCCTACGAGCCACCAGTTACCTGGCAATCTGACAGTCACTGGTCAATAAATGGCACTTGAATGGAATTCAGAAGTCCTAAGCTCCTGCTTCTGGAAGATCAAAGGTTGGAAGGCAAGATATGGCCTCTCCTGAAGCCTCCTACTGGCATATGTAACCATGGGTTCACCATCCCCCAGGGGAACAGAGATGAAGAAGGCCGGTCTTGACTCCAAGGAGCGTCTAGTCCCACAGGGCCACTGGGCGTGTAAATAGATAATGTACAACGAAATGCAGAAAAAGTACACATTTCAGAGTTTGGCCCATCTTCACCCAGACTTAAGGGTTTTTTTCTTTAAAACGCAGCCTTTTGCTTCTAAAGGTCAAGAGAAAAATTAATGAGGATAGCCAAAAAGAATCTGGGAAAGAAAAAGCTGAGGCAGGACCTACACTAACATTGAAAGATTCCATAGACGCTCAGAGAGTTAACACACCATGGCACCATCGTATGAATGGACAGTCAGCGAAACAGTGGAAAACCCAAGAAGCAAAAGTCCAAGCCCGTGCCCTCATTCGTTTATGATTTCACTCAACAAGTATTTGTTGAATGCTCACCGCATGCTAGTAGCACTAAGTTCTAAGCACTGAGGGACAGCAGTGAACAAAAGAGAAAAGGAGAAAAAAGAAAAAAAGGCATCTCTGATCCAAGTCAGGAGAGAGAGAGAGGCAAACGAGTGAAGATGACCACCTGCCAAATGGTGATGCAGGGACACTGGTCAAGGTGGGGGATGGGCTGGAGTTTTAAATAGGTGGCCTTCAAATAAATAAATAAATAAATAAATAAATAAATAAATAAATAAATAAAGAATAAAGTGGCCTTCTCTTTGAGAAGGTAATATTTGAGCAAGGACCTGAGGGGATGAGAGAATGAACCATACTGGTATTAGGGGGAAGAGCATTCCATGTGGAGGGATCAGCCAGTGCAAAGGCCCCGAGGCAAGTGTAGTCCTGGTGACTTGGAGAGAAACAGCAAGGAGGTCCACGTGTCTGGAGTGGAACTGGTGAAGCAGAAGGTAGTTGAGCTCAATGCACATTGCCCTTGCCTGCTGAGAGCCTGACACTGTTCTGGGCCCACGGGATTTAAAGAATCCTTGAGGTGCTTATGATCCAATGGAAAACAGTCACAAGGGGATCCCTGGGTGGCTCAGCGGTTTAGCGCCTGCCTTCAGCCCAGGGCGTGATCCTGGAGTCCCGGGATCGAGTCCCACAACGGGCTCCCCGCATGGGGCCTGCTTCTCCCTCTGCCTATGTCTCTGCCTCTCTCTGTGCATCTGTCATGAATAAATAAATAAAATCTTAAAAAAAAAGAAAAAGAAAAAGAAAGAAAGAAGAAAGAAAAAAAGAAAACAGTCACAAGATCAGAAGAGTTTTTAAAAAGGTGTGTTTTAAGTTAGAGGAAGGGCTAAGGTGGGTAGAAGAATGGGCTTCTGGGGAGGGTTCCTGGAGAGGTGAGTCCAGAGCGGAGTCGAAATTTTACCTTTCTCATTAACCCCATTGCTCCAGGGCCCGCGGCCAATGAGAAGCTCACAGATGATGCAGGGCAGCGGCCACTCGGTGAGCACCCTGGCGCCCCAGTTCAGCAGCGCCGCGGCCGCGCTCCCGCCGGCTCTGAGCCTGACCACGCTCGCTTCTGCCTCCCAGGACGGCAGCCAGTGCCAGCCCAGCCCAGACTTCAGCCACGATCGGCAGCTCAGGTACAGAGAGGCCCTTGTCTAAAAGGCGGCCGGGGGGCGGCTTCGCGGTGACCACTGGGCCTCCCCGCTGCTGAGGGTGGAGGCAGAGCTCAGGGATCCCAGCCAACAAAGTGGCGAGAGGTGGGGGCTCGGAGGGCCGCCCCCCCGCCCTCTGGGAGCAGAGCGGGTGCGGCGGGGACGGGCAGCCAGGCGCGCCCAGGGGCCGGCAGGTGCTGCCCTGGGCGGGCTACGGTTGGCGCTGATTCAAGTTTCCCGTTTATCTCCCCGCTGCTGCAAGGCTGCTGCTGAGCCAGCCCATCCAGCCCATGATGCCTGGGTCCTGTGACGCGAGGCAGCCCTCAGAGGTCAGCAGGACTGGACGGCAAGTCAAGTAGGTGGCCCCGGGTGGAGGGAGGAGGCAGAGAGCCGCACTGAGCGCGCTCGGGCTGGCGGGGCGCCCATCGCCCGGACCCGCGGCGCTTCTGGTGCGCGGCGCGCTAAAGGCAAGGTCAAAGTGTGCCCACGCCCTTTGCAAGGACACCCCCGGAGCTCTTCTTCCCCCTCCCACTGGAGAGGACCGCACTGTGTGTCAGCCGTCCATGCTTAGAACAGGAGCTGGAGGGAGCAGTTCAGTACATCCCCCGCCGTCCTCTGCAGACGTCTTAGGGGTCCTTCCTCCTTGGTGATACCCCAGGTAAACGGAGCCTGGTCCCCTTCCCCAGGGCCCTCCCGTGGCTCCATCTGAGAGCTGGCTGGCTCTGTGGTTCTGGCGCCGAGCCACCGAGTGTGACCCCCTGCACATGTGGGTCCTCCTCTCCTCCCCGACATGTGACCTTCTCCTTTCCCCGGACTCTTGGCCGCTTGCAGCCCCCACGTCCAGAAGCAGCTTTGCTCCCCTATTACTTTCATTACTCGGCACAACCAGTGCTGGAAGATACAGGAGCGAATACTAGAGAAGCTACTGGAAGATAGTTCCTGGCTCTTTGACGTGAGGCCGAAGTAGAGCTGTCTCACCGACGTCTTTCTTGTATAAACACCGGTTGAGCGCGTGTCAGAAGTTCGCTGGGACAGTGGCACCTAATGAGGCCCGGCACGCCCCCGTGCAGAGGCCTTGCAGCCACCCCCGGGACAGGCCCCTAGACGCACTTCCTCCTGGGTCCGCCTTCAACCAGCAAAAATAGAAGCAGCAGATGGTCACTGAGGGGCCGGGGCCTGTACCTGTAGCATTTAATTTAACCCCGATGAAAACCCCGTGGGGGCGACAGGGAATGTGCGCTTTGGGAGGCCGCCTAGCGATCTCTGACGGTGCTCTCCGTTACACAAAGAACCTGGTTACGTCTTTGCCAGAGATGCTTCAAATGCAGTGAACTAGGCAAAAAAAAAAAAAAAAAAAGGAATTCTTTGCTCTGGAACTCTAACTGCCATTGTTGGTCAACCCAACAATTTCTACCCTCCCTATCTCCTCTGCCGTCTCTTGGAGAGATGACCTAGTGCCCCATCTTGTTACAAATGGCACAGAGAGAAATGACATTTCCAAAGGTATAACGCAAAATGGACTTCTCTATAGTGTCTTGAAACATCTGTTCCTAGTCTGCACTCCTCCAGAGCTTTCCTGAATGGCCTTCCTCTGCCTCTCGTTCATGGCCCATGATCATCAACACCTCTGTTCTTTTTTAATTTGCTTAATTGTGGTAAAATATGTACGTAACAGAGATTTTACCATTTTAACCATCTTCATGTGTACAGGTCGGTGGCATTCGCCATCACCGCTGTCTTCATCTTCTGAAGCTGAAACCCTGAACCGCACGCATTACACGCTAACGCCCCGTTCCCTCTACCCTCCAGCCCCACGGTCTGCTTTCTCTTATGAATCCGACTCCTCTAAGAATCTCATCTAAGAGGAGTCTCGCAGTATTTGTCCTTTGGGATTGGCTTACTCCACTCGGTGTAATGTCCTCAAGGTTCATCCATGCTCTAGCGTGTGTCAGAATTGACTTCCTTTTTAAGACTGAATAATATTCCATCAGAGGTATATACCATATTTTGCTTATCCATTCACCCACCGTTGGATACTTGGGTTGCTTCTACTTTTTGGCTATTGTGAAGGATGTTGCTAGGAACAAGGGGTGTACAAATACCTGCTTGAGTCCCTGCTTTCATCTTCTCTGGGGTATATACCCAGAAGTGGAATTGCTGGATCGTATGGTAATTCTATGCTTCATTTTTTGAGGGACTGCCATCCTGTTTTCCATAGTGGCTGCACCATTTTACATTTCTTTTTTTTTTCTTTACGTATTTTTTAGAGAGAGAGCACGAGGTGGGGAGGGGCCAAGAGACAGGGACAGAGAGAGAATTCCAAGCAGGCTCCATGCTCAGCACAGAGCCCGACTTGGGGCTCCATCTCACAACCCTGAGATCATGACCTGAGCTGAGATCAACAATCAGATGCTCAACCAACTGAGCCACTCAGGTGCCCCCCATTTTACATTTTTATCAGTTTACAAAGGTTGCAATTTCTCCACATCCTCATCGATACTTATTATTTTGTTTTTGTTTTCTCATGATAGCCATTGTAATGGCTATGAAGTAATAGTTCATTTTGATTTTGATTTGCAGTTCCCTAATGTCTAAAGATGTTAAGCATCTTTTTCTTTTTGGCTCCTTGGCCATTGATATCTTTTTTTTTTTTTTTTTTTTGAAAGAAATGTTCAAACCTTTTGCCCATCTTTTTTTTTTTTTTTTAATTTTATTTATTCATGAGAGGCAGAGACATAGGCAGTGAGAGAAGTAGGCTCCCGGCGAGAAGCCTGATGCAGGACTCGATCCCAGGATCACAACCTAAGCCAAAGGCAGACACTCCACTGCTGAGCCAACCAGGCACCCCTGCCCATTTTTTAAATCAGGCTACTTTATTGTTGTTTTTTAGTTGTAGGATTTTTTTTTTGAAAATTCTGCATAGCAATCCCTTGTTAGATACATGATTCACAAATATTTTTCATAGGTGGCCTTCTCAATCCCTGAATCATGTCCTTTGATGCACCAAGGATTTTGATTTTGATAAAGTCCAGTCTATCTGTGTGTCCTTTTGTTGCCTGTGCTGTTGGTGTCACATCAACACCTCTTTCTTAAAAGTGTTTTCTCTTTCCCCCATGTGACCAAACAGGTATCCACAGAGCCAAGCCGTGTTTCAAAACACAGACATGCGCACCACCAGCAGCAGCACCTCACCCCCCGTCCTGCTGATGGGACAGGCAGTGCCCCAGCCCAGCTTCCCCGCCTCCCGGCAGTCACCCCTGCAGCCCGCACAGGCCCAGCAGCAGCCACAGCACTTCCTGCAGGTGGGTGCCACCACACACACACACACACACACACACACGCTCGGGCACAGGGCCCACGCCACAGCTCAGGCCTGACCGGCCTTTCTTTCCCCCTGGCTTTCAGAGTGGTTCTAATCCTTGGTTCTGAAAGAAGCTCCAGACAGAGTTACATTTGAATCTTTCTAATTTATGAAGTTTATAATACTTACAGTTTCCAAAGCCTAGGTATATTTGGTATGAGAAATTTAGACCCAGCTATTATGCCTCATATGGTTATGTGCTCAAAAGATCCAGCTTTAAAAAGTAATTTTTTTTATGGTGTCCATATTTTTGAGAGCAAATATCAGACACCAATCACGGTCTTTGTCAGACTCTGTGTAGGTGTGTTTATACACAAAGTCTTATACAAATGCAAATTAAATCATGTTTAGTTAAAGATTCATTGAACTTGCTTGATAAATACAATAATGTGGCACAAAGGCGGGACTTCCCAAGAAAATGTGGCGCACGTTTACAAGTGGTGACTATTTCCTTTAAGGAAGTGCCAAATAAGTTAGAAGGAGACAGGGTGAGAGTCAGGGGCTCGCGTTCAGATACAACAGAAGTGTCTGCTCAGCCTCTGGCCTTCCCTCCAACATATACCAGGAGCACCCCTTCCTGCTCCAGCCCTGACCCTGTCTTTTGCACATCCCCCCTGGTCTCCTGTCCCTACCACAGGGCTGAGCAGGGCTTTTCCTTCACTCTGCCTACCCTGCTAGGGCACCATCAAAGCCACAGGAGAGTGTTGCGACTGAGACATTTTAAGGACAGTGGGATAAAGATGAAAAGAGTCATCTTTGAAGGTCTTGAATGCAATTTAATTCCAAAGATGCTAACCCATCTGTGATACACTTTTCAAAATTCCATGGCCTCGGGCATAGTGGCAGTCAACTCAAGACATCAGCTTTGCATATCTTGTCATTTTGCAGGACTCAAGTGATTTCATATGGGCGCAGGTGAAGTGAGAAGGCAGGGATGGCCTGGGCAGACTTAGAGGTCTCCTGAGCCTTTCTTCAGCCCTGGCAACAAACATGTGTACAGGGACCTGTTCCTCCAAGACATGGGGCTCAGAATACACAGAGCATTTGGGCCTTCTCGCTGGCCTCAGGGGGCAGTGTGGGGAAATAGCGGCTGGGCTCTGGGTTAGTGCCAAGTGAAAGCACTGAGGCTGGCAGCCTTTGTAGGGGAAAGTCCCGGGGTCACCTGCTGCAGAGCCAAAGCCCTGTGGATGAAGTAAATGGAGAGGAAGGGACAGTGCTCCAGCAAGAGTGGAGGGGCAGGTGTGCCTGGGGTGCACTGGGTGGTTTGGATGGGGGAGAGTCCATGGATGGGAATACTGGGAGATGGGACTGAAGCTCCAAAGTTAGGGTGTGACCAAGTGAAGTTTCTGAACTTCAAATTAGTATGTCCCCCCTGTAGATGCTGGCCAATGGTCATATTTGAGAGTAGTTACAGAATCAGGGACAGTGGTGAAAAGTATGCAGACTGCATGTGTGTTGGGTGTCTGGCCTGTCAATTATCTGCATGTGGTCTCAGGGTCCCACATCCCAAAATATACAGGCATGCATAGATTATGGGACCCCTTTAGGAAGCCACGCCCCAAAGCCTGGTCCCTGGCCCACTGGCCCAAAGGAACCCCCAGCACTGGCAGAGAGCTTGGCTTCCGAATTCACAGCCATCTGGCAGGGCTTCGGGCTCCTTTGTTCCCCACGCACCCACCCCCAAGGTCCTGCCACCAGGAGACACTCCCCTCCCCAAGCCATGGAGGGGAGGCCCACAGCCTTTATCTTTTCTTTCCAGGTACAGGCACCAAGCTCTCTGCACAGTGAGCAGCAGGACTCGCTCCTTCTCTCCACCTACTCGCAGCAGCCAGGGACCCTGGGCTACCCCCCACCCCCGCAGCCCCCACGCCCTCCCCGAAGGGTCAGCGGCCTCTCCGAGTCCTCGGGCCTCCAGCAGCCACCCCGGTAGTGCCCTGGCGCCTCAGCCCAGGCACAATCAGCTTTAACCAATGGACGGACCATGGGGGTGGCCAGAGGAATCGGGGAGAGGAGTTCAAACCCTCGGCTTTTGTGCACACTGCATACATTTCAGAACTCCTGGAAGCTAACCGTCTCCAGAGAGCAGTGGCTGGCATGTGGAAAGTGATCAGGATACTGGCAGTGTTTCCCTTGCCTCTGTTTCTCGGGCACACTCTACAGCCAGACTCGGACAGGAACCGAGGGCCCCACGTAAGTGTCGTTACTCAGTTTACTCAGCAGATGGCACGTCTCGCTGCGTCCCTCCCGAGAGCGCACGGGTCCCTCTAGCCGGCTGTGGTCTGTCCACACCTGCTAGCTGCTGGCCTTCACTCTCTTGATCCTCTTTCCTTGGCATTCGAGAAGCACTGGGTCAGAGATCTGTTGAAGAGAGAGAATAAAAAGATTATTTTTCATTATTTTTAAATGGCTGTTTTTGTTTTAATTTGCACAGCTGCACAGAGGAAATAACTTAGGCACTTTCAGGTTTTAAAAATAATAAGGTCTCGTGACTTCACTTGGAGACAGCGGGGAACAAAAAGAGCCCACCAATCTGATGGCAGAGCCGGTCAGCAAGAACCAGGCCGCAGACCCCCGCCCTCTGGCCTGAAACCTAATGGAAGGCGGCCCTTCCTGGTGATTAGTGTTTCCCCCAAACATAACACTGGACTGTTCCTGTTTACTTCGTTGATTGCGACTGCAGAGGCGGCCTCAAAGCAAAGCACAATCACAGCAGCTGATATTCTGGAATTCTGTTGAGACAGAACGGGAGGAACAGGTGTCGCGAGCCAGGCAGGCCCGTTGGAACTCCAGGTCCCCAAGGAAACCCCAGCAGGCGCCGGCCCCTGAGTCAGAATGCTGCATCTTTCTACAGATCTTTCATGAGGAGACCGAGGATTGGATTGTCCTTTTCAAAATGCACTTTGCTTTTTTTGTATGTTTTGTTATGTTGAGATGTTTCTAAAGAAGAGATTTTATGTAATTAAAAGACGAAGTGTAGTGAATTGTACAGCTGTTGTAATAATGACCTATTTCTATATAAAATAAAATTGTATGGATTATGTGTAAATTATTTTGTATCTGAGACACCAATTCCTTTCCCAGATATAAAAGTATAAAAGTTTTCTCGTGTTTTTCTGTGAGTGGACATTTTGTAATAAATTAACAAATTTGTACGATTTCCTCTGGAGGCAGTTTCTGTCCCTTGTTATATATGCATGCATATATCTTTTCTTCATTTTTTTTTTTAATTTCAAGACGTTTCTAAGGATAGTTGAAGGTACAGAAAAGGTGGAAACCAGCAATGAACAAACCAGGTAATGGCCTTAGGTTTTTTGAGCTCCAACATGTACACCAGCCCTGACCTGCATGATTAAAAGTTGCGCCAGAGAAAAGCAGTAGTTCACTGTGAAGATGACAGCACAACAAACAGAAACAGAAGCAGCTCCTGGAAACATCCCAGCCTGGTAGACATAGGGAGTCTGTGGAGATGACGGAGACCTTCTGCATCAAAGCAGTCCCAGCCCATAATTAAAGTCACCCGGGCTGGAGTTCATGGGCTCTAGCTGCCAAGCAAGCACGTAGAGATCAGTGATGCATGTGGGGCGTGTATGTGTATGGGGGGGGGGGGGGGTATACACACATGCTGATGGGGGCAGATATAACAGCAGCATCTAGGAGGTTTCTGCCAACTATAGACATGCCCCCTACTTTCCCACGAGGCTTCATCACCATGATGTGAGGATGCCCTGGCAGTGATGGAGAATCACTGAGATGGTGGTGCTCAGCACAGCCTTGCCACAAGTGTTGGTCCAAGAGAACAAAGTTCTTTTCCTCGTTCCATTGCGGTAGCTCTGTGCTTCTACCTGCTTCCCTGTGAAGTTCTATGACAAGGATCACTCTTGGATGGCACGAGAGGCTATACATACAATATCATCAAAAAGGAGTTTGTTTCAAACACTTGTATTCCAGAAAAAAGGTAAGTCTAAATGTTTTGCATGCATTTGGACCATTTATTCTTTAAAGGAACCAGAAATGAACCCTCTGTTTATTTATTCATGTATTTATTTATTTAAGAGAGGGAGAGGAAAGGGGTGCAGAGAGGGTGAAAGAGAATCCCAAGCAGGCTCCACACCCAGCACAGAGCCCAAGTCCGACTCAATCCCACAACCCTGAGATCATACCTGAGCCAAATTCAAGAGCTGGATGCTTAACCAACTGAGCCACCCAGGCAGCCCATTGACCCCTCTTATAAAACAAAAGGTCTGGAGGTGCCTGGCAAACTCAGTCAGTGGAGCATGTGACTCTTGCTCTTTAGGTCATAAGTTCACACCCCGTGTTAGGCATGGAACTTACTTAAAAGGAAATTGAAATAAAAATGTAGAGGCTGCTTTTAGGCAAACAGTCTTGAGCAGTGGAATGTAGAAAGGGCGCATAGTGACCTCCTGGCTGAATACAGGCCCATCAGGTGACCCACCTCAAAATATCCAAAGGCCCTAATTAACCAATGGGCTACTTACCAAAAAAGGAAAATTTTCATACATCACCATACCTCCTCCCCTTCTCTCTAGAAACAGCCTCCACGCAATACCTCATTGCAGACAGCCTCGCCTTTGCTGTCCTCCCCGTTGCTCCCTTGCCATTTATTCAATAAACTTCTCTTTTGTTCTTAGGCGAATCCATGCCTCTGGCTTCCACAGATCATCGCCCCACATTCGGGGGCTCCGATCCAATCAGGAGACACCACCACATTTAGACACCACAAAAGAATCTGTGTGAAACTCGATTAAAATAGTAACTGTTTTGTAAATTCAAAGGTTTAGAAATTTGATCTTTCTGTAATTGTATTTTAATTGGCTGTTAGAATCCTCCTAAGTGAAACAAGATTTTTGATGGAAACAGCATATTCATTGTCCTAGAATTTTTTAGCTGGAAGCCATCGAAAGAGGGTGGAGTATAGCAGGCTACTAAATTTAATTCAGCATTGCTTAAATCTTAGACATGTTCAGAATCTGGATAAACTCAGAAAACTCTTTATTGTGCAACATTTCTTTAAACCCACATAACAGCAGGGGAAGTTTAATTCCTAAGCTTTTGATTCATTTAATTCGCTCACTAAAAGGTTGTTTTGCAATCCTTTTTTGTTTCCAGAAAAACCATGACCTTTTTCTTTGGAAAACTGTAAAGTCTTGGCTCATGAGAAGCAGCTGAAATGCACCTTGGAATATACGAGTTTTGGAATGCTGCTACTGGACACATCTTCCTTTAGCACCTGCCTTCTGCACCACCACACCCCCTTCATCTTAAAATCTTCCAGTGGCTTTTCTTAGGACCAGCTTAGTCCAGCACAAATCTGACCCAAGGGACCCTCCAGCACTTTAGGGTTTGTGCCCCCTCGAGACTGGGGTCTTCTTCCTTGCTGCCCCCAGAGGAAGCATTCAGATCCTGTCTCTTTTTAAGGTAAAAAGACATGGGACAGAAGTGCAGCTAACAAATACTGGTGACTTAAAAAGAACACAAAGTTCATCTTAAAGGTGGTCTCCGGGAGGCCAGCAGTGACTGGCCTGACCCGGGAGGCTTGGCTGGGAAGAAGCTGGAAGAGCTTGCAAGGCTAGACTAAAACAGGAGAGCCCTAGCCAGGCTGATGATAACCGGTCCTTCAAACCAAATGGTTTTTATTATTTGTCTGTTCCACTTTTACTTAAAGCAGCACAGCCGAGAGGGACGTTTTGTCGATTCCCACTGGAGGGGTCATTTGCTTGAAATTTCACAACTTTTGAGATACAAGAAGATCCTAAAATGTTTCGGAGAAAATAAGATCACAAAGGATGACACATAACACTCAGTAACCACACTGAAAGAAGATAATGGAGAAAGCCTTCAAAACGCTTCGGAGAAATTATTTTCAACCTGAAATTCCACACAGGTCAAAGTATTAATAAAATTTGAGGGTTGACAACTCTCAACTTCCCTGTCTTATGCCACTAAATGGTGTGCTCCTGGGAAGTAAGGGAGTTCATCAAGAATAAAGAAGACACGGGTCCATGAGAAGACAAGTGACCGTCTTACAATCCCCGGGTTGGTGACAACCAGTTATTAGGTCTCTCGGAAGCTCTATAATGATCCCTCTGGGCACGTCCTCAGGGGTCCATGTCACCTCTCACATGGGATCTAAGCTACTTGTCCAACCCAACTGCCAAGTGCTTCCTGAGATCCCTTGCCTTTTGTTCCCTCCCTACGTCTTCTCCCAGCCTTCATGCCCCAAGCAACAGCATGGGGGAAAGCCGCCATCCCATACTCCCTTACTCTGCCCTCATCTGCTTGCTTCCCGCTCCCCATCGCTCCAGTAGTCAAAGTTGCTAAAATCACTGATCCTCTCCTGTTTGGAGAACCTAGTGGGTACATCTCAGTTTTTGCTTTACTTGAATTCTGTAGCATTTAAAAAAAAAAAAAAAAGGTTCCATTTATTCACGAGAGACAGAGAGAGAGGCAGAGGGAGAAGCTGGAAGGCCCGATGTGAGTCTGCAGAGGCAGACGCTCCGCCGCTGAGCCACCCAGCCCTCCCCCAACTCTGCAGCATTTAGAACTTGTTGACCACTCTGGCTTCCTTCTTACTTAGAATATTTTCAAATAAAGTCCTTTGCTGCTGCTCTAATGACAGGTTGCTAGTGTCTTCCACCCCTGCCCCCACACCTCTCAATTGTAGTGAGTCCACGCTGGTCTTCTCTCGCCAAATCCTCGTGATTTTTACCTCCTTGCATCTATAAAACCCTTTTGCTTCTTTCTAATCCCGCTGCAACTGCCTTAGTTCGGGCCCTCCCGATCTGTCTTTCTACTAGTTTCCACCGCTACTATCTTGGCCCCCTGCTCTTCCTCTATTCTCCACAGTGTAGCTGAATTCTAAAACAAATCGGATCACGGCAGTGCCCTCCGGCTAATTTCAAGGATTCATCACTCTCACACTGCAGCTCTCGGCCTGGGAGGCCCTAGGAGGCCGTCCCGCTTCAGGCCGTCCGCCTGCCTGGCCGCACCAGCCCTCCGCCCACCCTTCGGCGCAGCGCAAGCCCCCCGGCTTCCGCCCCCGCCCCCGCCCCCGCCGTGCCCGGGCCGGACGCGACCCTCGGGAGGCTCCACGGTCCAGGGCGGCGAGCGCTCGGGCAGCGGCGCATCCCCGCTCGGCGCGGGCACCACGAGGCCGCAGGTGTCTCCGACTTCCGTGGGGCCGCCGGGCAGCCGCGGCTGGGCGCGCCGCTTCAGCGGACGGTGGCCAATCGCTGAGAGAACAGGACAAACAAACAAGCGCCTTCTCCCCGGGCCCCGTTCCATCCGGCAGGGGGCCTGGCTCTTAATTCCTCCGAAGGTCTAGGGCAGGAGGCGAGAGACGCGGCCGCGCCCTCGCAGCTCGGAGGCGGGAACTAGGCGGCTAGAAGCCGGGGCCGAGAGCGCGGCGGAAGTGCGCAGCCGCGGCCCCGCCCCGGCCCCGCCCCCGAAGGGCGCTCGCTTTCCCCCGGGCGCGCGCCGCTGACGTCACAGCCCGGCCTCTCTCCGCTTTCCAGCGCCTCCAGGCGACCCGGAAGTTGTACTTGCGACGCCGCTTCCCCTCTCCCACAGTACCCCGCGCCCTTCCTTTCCAACTAGGGCCCTGCAGAGTGAGTATGGGCGCTGGGTCCCGGCCTCGGGAATCTGGTTCCATCCTCGCTCCGCGTTGTGCTGATCGGGGCAGCGAGCCTTCTCGTGGGCCGGCCCGGGACTCCGCGTTCCGGGGGCACGGGAATGCGCGCCGTTTAGGGCCTCCCGGAGCCTGGGAGGGAGACTGGCCGGGTTTAGGGGAGCCGAGCTGCCGGGGTTTCCGGGGCGGGAGCACTGAGGGGCGCGGAGGCTTTGGCCGCGGGGTAGCCTGCTTGGCTTTGCCCAGCCCTGGGGCTTCAGGTGCCGGGCCGAGCCCTCCGCCCCCGGAAGCGGCCCGAGGGTGGCCGCGTGAGGCCAGGCTCGGGAGGAGGGAGGACTTGGCCCGTGTCGGGCTCCCTCCGCTTGAGCTTCTTGTCGCTCGGTTTAGATGGCTCCCGCAAAGAAGGGTGGCGAGAAGAAGAAGGGCCGTTCTGCCATCAACGAGGTAGTGACCAGAGAATACACCATCAACATTCACAAACGTATCCATGGAGTGTGAGTATCCCCGCGGGCGGCCGGGTGCCGAACTCCGGGCTGTCGAGTGGTTCAAGGGCTAGGTGGTCTGGAAATTAGTCATTTCGTCTTCAGAAGCCCGGATCTGTATTCCATGGCCCCTGTGTAAGGCTTATAAGGTTTAAAGTATAACCCTCGGAGATGAGTGGCTGGAAAAATGAGATTGATGAATGGCTTTGGGGAGAGCCAAGTGAGCCAAGGGAACTTGGTGGGGATAAAAACCATTTCACTCTGCTTTGCAATTGAGTCAGCCCGGGCGGGCTGAAGGGTAAAAGGTGTGTGTAGGAAGGAAAGCAAGCTTTTAAAAATGTCTCTTGGCTCCAGTAAAGCTAATCAGTTAGCTAAAAACTGTCTCCAGCACAAGGTGTGAACACTTGGAGGAGATTAGGTACCAATAGTGGTTGAGGGATGACACCAGAAGTGAGACTTAAAAAAAAAAAAAGGAGAATGTACCCGTGGAGTCACGGGCGTGTTTGTGTGAAGGACACGTGGCTGTTGTGGATGTGTGATGTACAAGAACATTGGGAATGGTTTTGAATGTTGTAGTTCTTGGGGTTATTTGTCTAGGGTTTGGTTTTTAGTTCTTAATCTGAGTGTATTTTTCCCTCTTACTGCTGAGAATGGAGACCAAATCTTTTTCTTGAATACTGTTAATAAGAGTATTTTTTTAAAGAGATAATGTTTGTTAACTTTACAGCCTACATCTAGAAGCCAGTCTGTTTCCTCCCCCCACCCCCAACTGGTACATACGTAACTTCCCTCTTTGGCTTCATCACATCCTTGTAAGGAGAGAGAAAGTAATGGTAAAGCTAAAAGAATAATTATTTCGGTTCAGTATCCATGGATTCAATTTGGAAAAACTTTTTCAAGTAGTTCTGCCAAGGTTCTAAACCAGATAATGATCCTCAAGTCTCAACTTGGACTTTCAGTAAATTTTCTTCGATTCTAAAGTTGACAAGATGTTTCAGTGGGCAGAAGACAGCAGAAGCAAATATAGAACTGAAATAAGTTGACTGATTCTAGAGTTTCAGGCATTGAGATGACATTTTCACACTGATCTTTAAATAGAAAACAAAATGAAAAAAGCTGGAAGGTTGCTTGGCTTCTAAGTATTGTCTGCTTTCCGTGCTGTAGAGTCTGTCACCAATATTTCTCAAAGTAAAAATAAGACAGTGTTCTTCCATGGAGCCTGTTAATGCCTAAACACTAGCAGTCTAGCGCATCAGCTGGTCAGGCTAAAAATAGAACTTTTTTTTTTTTTTTTTTAATTTTTATTTATTTATGATAGTCACAGAGAGAGAGAGAGGCGCAGAGACACAGGCAGAGGGAGAAGCAGGCTCCATGCACAGGGAGCCCGATGTGGGATTCGATCCCGGGTCTCCAGGATCGCGCCCTGGGCCAAAGGCAGGCGCCAAACCGCTGCGCCACCCAGGGATCCCTAAAAATAGAACTTTAAAATCAAGACCAAATTTTAATTGAACCTCCTATAGACTTTTTATGGAGCCCCTTGTTTTGCTGCCTCCTGAATGTCCTGCTCTTGAGGACCAAGTGTCTAAAGTCAGAATTTTCGATATTAAGCTCCTCCAATTTAATAGAGGAAAGTGGTAGCTAAATTCTTGGGCTGAGTCCAGTCCATGCCTTTTGGAAAAAACACCACCTTGTTAACTGGTTAAAGTAAAGACCCACACGAATTCTGGTCCCCTTAACCACCATTCTCTAAAATAGAGTATGACCGGCAACCTAGAAACCAGTAACCTGGAACCAGACTGGTTTAACTTTGCACCCTGGAAGTCCTGGACCAGGGCTGAGGGTGGCTGTGAGTAGATCTGTATGCTGGTGAAGAACTTTCGGGAAGGCCTAAGTGTATGGAAACAACTCTGGATTCTGGCTAATAGCACCTTCAAACTGTCAGTGGATAGAAGTGAAGTCCCCAGCATTGGACATTCTGTCCAAAGCCTCCTCAGCTAGAGAATCCAATAGAAATTGGCCCAGAGAAAAGTAATGAGACCTAGTCAGTTGGTAACCCTGCTTTCCATTTCCCAATTTTGTACGTATATACATCAAAGTTCATGTTTCTGTCTCCCTTTTTTAACTTTAAATTTGGGTAACTGAATGCACAACCTACTAATAGTAAATGCACATTCAGGTAAGGAATACCCTGTTGCTGTTCTTACATTGGATAGATTTTGAAATAGCAGTGGACTTAAAAGATGATGTGACAGGTGGGGAGGAGCGCTTGTAAACACTTGGAAATTTCTTTTTTCTTCTGGGAGGTCTGTATCAGAAAATGCTGGCAGTTCAGAAGTAAATGACCAAAACCACAAATCTCTCCTTATAGGATACCGGCACTCGTGTTCTAAGAGGATGTCCTCTCAGTTCTTGAGCAGCATCCAGTTCAGAATCAAAGTGACTTCTCTTGCTGGCATTCCATTTGAGGCCAGTCAGACCTCCTCTGCGTGGGGAGACCCTGATACCTGATGTAATGCAATACCGGGGGCCTGCAAGTCAGTAGAGACCCAGAAAGGAATTGGAAGAGTTGAAGAGATTTTTATTCTTTATTAGAGATTTTTTTGTTCTTTATTACCCTGGAATTCCAAGCCATGCCTTCTAAGCTTTTTAGTTGAGAGGAGATGATTACAGTTGAAGCAGACTGACATCTGTCTTTGAATATTCCTTTATTACTTGCCTGAAGTACACTTTTTTCACTGGTGATTGATGTGGTTACATTAATAATATGAATTCTTAAGGAAGAATGTTTATTTGGTTTGACAAATGGAATACAGTACTTCTTGGTTTTTTCATCTACTCTTTAAATCTGGACTCTTGGGATAGTCACTGTTCCAGAATTAATAGTGGGAGCCACTACAGAAAGATTGTGCATAAGTGGGGTTATTGCCATGCCATGGATTTCTCGTGTGATCTGTGATGCCATTGCAGTAATCTCTGAGTCTCTTTGAAGGCACTGTTTTGTTTTTTAAGATGTTATTTATTTGAGAGAGAGAAGGGAGGTGGGGAACAGACTTCCTGCTAAGCAGGGAGCCCAATGTGGGGATCATGATCTGAGCTGAAAGGCAGAGGCGACACTTAACCAACTAAGCCACCAGGCACCCGAAGGTAATGTTACCTCAGGAAAACTAATTTTATGAGGGATTTAAATGTGTAGTGGTACCCACATTGGGCCTGGTACTTCAGCACTGCATTCTCGCCAAGTGTGGGCCATGTTTGATGTCTCACCTGAGGTCTCTGAGATGACCTCTGGGTCAAAAATCCAGCCTTTGTGCATTAATGCTGTTTGGGAGTAACCACGTTTCCTTTCCTGATTTTGGGAGCATATCAAGCACTTAACTGTATTTGGCACATTCCTGGGCTCTTCAGATTGATCAGGAAATCGGGAGACCTATCTTCCTAGTTTACTTAGTAAAGGAATTTAGATACAAAATGGTAAAAAGTGTCAAGTGTAAAGTCAGTCACTGGGTGGAAGGGCATGCTGTTTTAAAGACCACAGGTGGGACGCCTGGGTGGCTCAGGGGTTGAGTCGCCTGCCTTTGGCTCCGGGTGTGATTGCCAGGTCCTGGGATCAAGTACCACATCGGGCTTCCTGCATGGAGCCTACTTCTCTCTCTGCCTATGACTGCCTCTCTGTGTGTGTCTCATGAATAAATTAAAAATCTTAAAAAAAAGAAAAAGAAAGACCACACAGGTGATGGGACATTGAAAAGTGTAGGTGTGAAACAAGTTTTTCAGGCAATTTGTGCTTTGTTATAAAACCCCCAAATGAAGACCTGAATCTTGGCCAGTTCTCAGTCCTTCTTTGATATGTAACAATTGACAGTTAATTGTTCATTTTTCTTTGGAAATGTTTTCTATCATTCATTTAACGTTGAAGACCTGCAGGACTGTCTGTCTTCCGTCTATGCCTGGTAATAGCAATAGATCTTAAGGCCTCAAGCATCCAGCTACTATTATTTGTTTAGGCATCTCAGACTAAACATGGACACCAACCATACTTCTAGCTTTCGCTTCACCCCTAACTTTCCCATTTCTCATGTGGCTTTCCCTGTTTAAGTCATTGTCAAGTGAGCATGTTCTGTTGACTCTGCCTTCCACAGTCTGACCAATTGCACTGGTCCCAGCACCACTCTCTCACTTGATGGTTACAGGTAGCAGCAATCCCTGCTCCTTCCTTTACCCCCATGCACCTGGTCTGTTCTCAAACCCTCCGTCAGCATCCCATCTTTTTCAGATTAGAAGCCCAACTTCTTGGGCTGTGCCTTGGTGGCTCAGTGGTTTGAGAGTCTGTTTTTAGCTCAGGTCATAATCCCAGGGTCTTGGGATCGAGTCCTGCATCAGGCTCTGCACAGGGGGCAGAGCCTTCTCTGACCTCTGCCTATGTCTCTGCCTCTCCTGTGTGTCTCTCATGAATAAATAAATAAAAATCTTCTTTAAAAAAAAAAAAGCGGGGGCAGGGCAGCCCAGGTGGCTCAGCGGTTTAGCGCTGCCTTCGGCCCAGGGCCTGATCCTGGAGACCTGGGATCAAGTCCCACATCAGGTTCCTTGCATGGAGCCTGCTTCTCCCTCTGCCTGTGTCTCTGCCTCTCATGAATAAATAAATAAAATCTTAAAATCTTAAAAAAAAAAAAAAAAAAAAAAACAGCAGCAGCCACTGCCCACCCTCTTGCTCTGATTCCACATGAGCTGGCCACTTTCTTAATCATACCAGGCATGTACCTTATTCAGGGTAGCTGGTTTTACTTTTTTTCCTTCTGCCTGAGTGCTTTTTTCAGATAACGAAATGGCTGCTTTCGTGATCTACAAACATGATTCCCAGTATCTTCTTAGCCATCTTTCTTTCTTTCTTTTTTTTTTTTTTTTTACAGTTTTTATTTATTCATGAGACACACAGGCAGACACCTCACCAGAGGGAGAAGCAGGCTCCACGCGGGGAGCCCGATGCAAGACTTGGTCCCTGGACCCCAGGATCATGACCTGAGCCAAAGACAGACACTCAACCACTGAACCACCCAGGCATCCTTATTCTTGGCCATCTTATTTAAATCTACATTTCCTTTCCCAGTGTTCCTTCTCTCTTCCCAGCTTTATTTTTCTCTATAGTATCGGATACTCTCTCCCGTACTCCCATGTATCACCTACGTAACCTGCCTGAATAACAGGATTTTGTCTGTTGTACCTACTGCTATTTCAGGCACCTTTTATTTCTAGGTTGTGAAGTGAATTGAACTGAGCTTGCTTGATAGGTTCTAGAAATAGCAAGGGGGCTGGTGAGGGTAGAGCAAAGGGAACGGGATACAGTAAAAAGAGGCAGAGTGGGGTGGGAAGGCAGTCATTTGTAAGTATGTGAAGTCACTAAAGGTTTTAGAGCAGAATTAAGTCACTCTAGCATGCTGTGTGTTAACTTTTATTGGATTTCATAAAATTCACTCCATCTTAACAAAAGTGGAGCACCTATTATGTGCCAGTCCCTGCACTGGATTACAGAGGTGAATAGTTGACCTGGCCCGTTCTTAGTCTTGGGTGGTGGGCACCTTTTTACACCTGGGTCTCCACCCCTGCCGTGCCCCGCCCCAGAAATGGCCTTCACTTATCCAAATGCTTAACCATTTCATTTCAGCCTGTACTAAAGTTTTGCTTTTTCATGTTTTTAACTAAAAAAAAAAAGAAAGAAATTCAAATGAATTTATATACCTTCATGTAAGCAACAGGTTAATAGTATTTAACTCAGAGTTGGAACAGATATGAGTTAATGACCATGCCTGATACATGCCAGGAACTCCGCAGAATTAATCGTTGTCAATAGAAAATGTGTACAATTTTAGGTCTACCCTTTTTCTTTAAGCCAAGACCAAATTAATAGCGAACGTTTGAATTAGTACTGATCTCCAAAAACCTGCTGTGCTTAAGATAGGCCAATCTAGGGATCCCTGGGTGGCGCAGCGGTTTGGCGCCTGCCCTTGGCCCAGGGCGTGATCCTGGAGACCCGGGATCGAATCCCACATCAGGCTCCCGGTGCATGGAGCCTGCTTCTCCCTCTGCCTGTGTCTCTGCCTCTCTCTCTCTCTGTGACTGTCATAAATAAATAAAGGCCAATCTATATTTGATCTGAAGACATATTTATAGTGTGTATATTTTCTAGTCAAGCATATCCTATCATTAGGATCATATACAGAGCTCTTATCCCACATTACTGAAAGTGGAGTGTATTTTCTGTGTCCCCAATATTCATACTAGTTGCTGGGCATTACACAATGGGGGAAAGAGGAATAGAATATTCCTTCCTTAGGGTTTGGTTTAGATTTTGTTCTGTGAAAATAGGATAGCGTGTTATACATTTCACTTAACTCTGTGCTTATTTAATTCATTTATTTACTTTGACTCTCAGGGGTTTCAAGAAGCGTGCCCCTCGGGCACTCAAAGAGATCCGGAAATTTGCCATGAAGGAGATGGGAACTCCAGATGTGCGCATTGACACCAGGCTCAACAAAGCTGTCTGGGCCAAAGGAATAAGGTGCTAAAGTTACTTATGCTATAAACTTTTTTTTTTATAAAACTTTTATAATTACACTAGCTTAACCAACTCTGCACCGTCTGTGTGAGTTCGGTAATTAGCTAACGCGTATGGAAGGATTCCTTAAAATGTGGTAATTACTCAAAGGGTGGGATGGCATTTGCAGGGAAGTCCTTTGTGGATTTGAATGGAGACCTAGATGATGGATCCAGCACTGTGAGGGTTGGGTAAGAGCATTGCATGAAGAGAGAACAAATCTGGGTATGAGGGGATCCCTGGGTGGCGCAGCGGTTTGGCGCCTGCCTTTGGCCCAGGGCGCGATCCTGGAGACCTGGGATCGAATCCCACGTCAGGCTCCCGGTGCATGGAGCCTGCTTCTCCCTCTGCCTGTGTCTGCCTCTGCTGTGTGTGTGTGTGTGTGTGTGTGTGTGTGTGTGACTATCATAAATAAATAAAAATTTAAAAAAAAATCTGGGTATGAGCTGGGAACAGGTTGGTGAAGGTGGAGTAGAATAAGTACCTTGAACAGTGAATGAGAACAGAGGGTTAGGAAGGGGATAGACCGTATGGTATCTTGTAGATCATGGCGAAGAGGCTGAATTTATCTCCAGACGTAATGGGAAATCATTGGCACAGTGGTTTTCAAGAGTAGGCAGTTTTACCCAACCTCCCCAGGGTGGGGGTGGGGGGAGCGTTTTTGATGTCACTGCTGGGGGTTGCCACAGGTCAAAGGCTCTGCTGCACATCCCACAGCGCACAAGGCAGCACCCCTACAACACTTATCCAGCCCAGTTGTCAATAGTGTCAAGGTTGAAAAGCCCTGCTTATAAGCAGGAGGATAAGTTTTGCTGTGGAGGATGGTGTATGATTCCTGGAATAGACCTAGGTAATGAGGATGCTGGAGCAGGGGGAGGAGGCTGTCTGCATCTGGTATTTCAGCCCTGCAGTGCTGGCATTGAGCATTCTGATAGAGGAGATATATCTGATAAAGGAGTGGCCAACAAGATTCCTTAAGAGGGTAAGCGGGGGCAGGGAGTGTTGTCACAAAAGCCAAGAGGAGTGCTGAATTTTGGAATGCTTTGTGTCCTCAGACCAATAAAAGGAGATAGGCAACTGTAATGTTGCTGTGCTTGGGTGAGAGGAGAGGCTTATGTGCATGAAGTAGAGAAACTGAAGAGGCACTAGTCTTCTGTGTTCAACATAGCCTGCAGAGTGATGTTTCTGCAAATTTACATTGAACAGACAAATCCTATAACCGAGATGTAGGTGTTGGTAATAGGAGGCAAAAGACCTAGCTAGCATATTTGGGGCCGTGTTTCTGTGTTGGTTGAGTATCCGTGGTTGCGGCCTGCTGAGACATACACAGCCTGAGATTGTAGCATTTAATGCCCACCTCTGGGTATGTATATGTTCCAGGAAACTGATAAGTACCTGTCGTGCCTGATCAGAATCAAATAAAGGACAAAGCATATTACAGATATGGGGATAGGAGGTGTCCATACTGTTGGTGGCTATTTTCTTGATAGGAGGCTTTGGCTTTAGCAGCACGTTTATATTTTTCTTAGGAATGTTCCATACCGTATCCGTGTGCGGTTGTCCAGAAAACGTAACGAGGATGAAGATTCACCAAACAAGCTCTACACGCTGGTTACCTACGTACCTGTCACCACTTTCAAAAGTAAGTTTTACTCCATCCTACAAAGCTATTGGGAGTAGAAAAGCATCCTTAGCCTCTTTTAGAACTTGAATTCCTCTATCCCAGCAAATACTTAGATGCCCAGCATCCTTATAATTGGAAAAGGTAACAGACATAGTAAACCTTTGTGTCATGGTGTGGGAAAATGGAGGAAGATACAAAACAGGTCCCTATCTCGTTGTAAAAAGGTCATGGGATACTAGCCTAAACCCTTCCAGTAAAGGTATTTGGAATGCTAAGTATGAGGTGTATGGAGGTTGACTGGCTGTCCCTTCTTTTGCAGATCTACAGACTGTTAATGTGGATGAGAACTAATCGCTGATTGTCAAATAAAGGTATAAAACTGCTCCATGTTTTGGGTTTCCTTTTCTAGTAATTTACAGTTGACTCCCAATAGCATGAAGGTTAGAAGTCCTGATTCCTACAGCCTCAACTATCCAAAACTTAATAGCCTGACCCATAAAGTAAGCTAGAGAAGAAATGTTATTGAATCACCTTGCTCTTATTAAAAAAAAAAAAAAATCCACATGTAAGTGGACCTATGCAGTACAAGAGTCAATTATAATCTTTATGCAGTTCCCAATTATATAGGATCTTTTGGAGAGCTTCTCCTAAATGGCATGCCTGTGCCCCTTCTCCCCAGCCCTTAGGGTTTCTGAGTATTTGGGTAGAATCTAAGCAGGTTCTTCTAAAGGTGATTTGGAAGTACAGCCTGGCCTGGGAAAAAACCTTTTAGGTATCTGGGACGTTGGAAGTATACTGTTAATTCTAAGGAACATTTTTCTGGAGACTAGCATATAGAACTCAATTGCCATCAGCCACTTTTCACATTGAACAAAATATAAATGATGCGATTGATAGATTTAATGAAATAAATACAGTAGTACGTCTTAAGCTTCTGTTTATATCTGTAATGTTTGTCAAAAGGTATAGAATAGCCTAATGACTGGTTTTGGTAATCAGATTATCAGTTTACATGGAACTGAAGCTCAGATTTAAAAAACTAAATTCAGGCTGAAAGCAAGGTGTCACAGCAACTAGATTTATCAATGTTTATGCCCCTGACATAGTGAATGTTGCTATAAAGAAGTCCCTCTTTTTGAAGCCCTAGGGGTGATGGTAGTAGTACACAGCACAGTGGGGGTTGAGGACCACCTACTATATATTGCACTATTCGCTGAGAACATACGGGGGAAGGGGGTAGTGGTAAGAGATACCTTTAGACACAAGTAAGTATAAGCTATAAACAAGGACCAAGTCAATACAAAAATTTCTTATTAAAAAACTTGGAGGCCAACATTGAAAGCATGGTTTGTACACAACATTTTTGGAAGAACAAAGTGAATACAACCAAATATATTAAAATGGTTTCAATTACCAGCATTGAAACAAAATTAGTGCAAAAAAAGCCAAATACAATTGCACAGATAGTGGCTCTTGGATCTTGAAAGTGAACTTGACTTGTGACCTCTCCCATTATCCAAGTGAAAAAGGAGAGCTTCGGCTTTTGTCTGTGGTTGAATATGATACATTGGCTCTTCTGTTCCATCTGAGACAAAATCATACTAGCATCATAGCAGAAGTGCCCTGAAATTTCAGCAAATCTGATAAAAGTGAGATTGCAAGTCACAGCATCAAGGAAACTAATGTATGGATACCCTAGAGCACTGGTGATATCCAACTATTCTCTTCAAGAATAAATAGAAATGCTTGAGGGTTGCATCAATTCCCCTGGCCACAGCTGTGGCTATCAGGTTGCTTACCCAGATACTCAGCTTATAAAATAGACTCAAAATGAATTAGACTAAAATCTGGATTTTAGGGTTGACGACCCACAAAACTGGTCCGTGCTTTGGTATGGCAGACTGCTCCACAAACTGCTCTCTTGCTACAGGTTACTCAACTGGAATTCAGGCTGTGATGGGCGGCTCATTTCAAAAGTTTTGAGACTGTACTGATTGATCTTGGCATTTTCAAGTTTGGATTTAATGTCCAGTGGCTTTTCAAAAAAGTTTACTAATGACTGTTCAGTCAGAAGTGAAGCTAAAATATGTTCAAGGGAGACAGTCCAGTCCCCTTCTGCCTCTTGAGGAAATGTCTGGGGATCTTGGGTAATTTTCCCAGGGTTGTTGTCTGCAAAAACAGAGTCCTGCTCTGGAGAAAGAGCTGAAGCCCGCAGCTCCTCTCCACATTCCTGGGAGCAGCTTCCAGAGCTGCTACTTCGCTGCCCCACTTCCCCAATCTGCAGCAGCAGAGTGGTTACTGTGGCGATGGCTTGATACAAATCATTTTCTTCTGGATCTTCATGGAACATAGTATACAAAGTTTTACAGAACTGGATAAATTCTCTCTGGAATTAAAAGAAGTATACATAAAGCATAACCAGGATGGAAGTATACTGCATTTTTTTTAAACTTAATACTAAGTTCTTAGAGAAGACCACATAGTACTCGGAAGCAAATTATAAAAAAAGGTAATTTGCCCTTCTACTCTGAGAACGTAGTACTAGCTAGTTACTCCAGAGAATGTCACCACACACTTAGAAGTGTGCAGTTTGTCAACACAGCTATTCGGAAAGGTGCACCCTAGAGCACATACACACCCTTTTAATCTAGCAGATCAACTTGTAGAAATGGATCCAAAAGCTATTGAGATTTGTTTATAATGTTTCATCTAGAATTTACAATAGAAAAAAAGAAACAGCTTATGATTAAACAAAATTATGGTTTGTTCATCTGATGAAATACAACAAGTAACTTAAACGCTGTAAAATAAAATGGATACCTGATTTTTCAAATTATATCCACACTGCTGCTCAAATGGAGAATCCATATGTAATCTGATGAAAGACACTTCCAGTGAGGTTTATCTACATGATCACTCTAGGAACAGGGACGTGGTTGAGAAGTAATGTGGGAGAGCTGTCCCTGATTTTGAAGTATATGAAAGCAAGGTGTAAAGACAGCCTCCTTTGTTTTATAGTTAAAATTGATGTCACATATATCAGAATGTCAGTACTGGCAGCTCTGGGTGATGAGATTTGACTTTTTTTAATTGAGGTATAATTGACCAACAGCATTGATATGTAACTATATTCAAGAGATAGAATGAAAATTTGAAAGCCAACTCCTCAACAAAGTAGAGCAACACTTTTGAAGTATTCAGAAAGTGTGAATCCCACATATTCCGTAATCAAAAAAAGACCAAGAAACACCATGCTAAATTCCTCTCTTGAAGGCTCACAGTACACATCAGAACCAAAAATAAAATGCCTTAATAATAAAGGAACTCAAAGCCTACATTTCCCAAACTTTGAGAGGAATCTTTATTCAAATAAAAAACTAACCCCATCGTGGCACTTCAGTGTATTCTAGATACTGCCCAAAAGTTTTGAAGAGCCCTATCAGTACTGTATATTATATAGCCAGTGTAATCTTTAAGAAACCAAAAAGAAAACAGTAATCCCTTCTAAGTGCCCCCTACCTCACCCCAAGTGCTGTAACTCTAGGAAACAAATCTTATTGGCAACCTAGGTGAATGAGCAGGACATAAAAACTTGAAAAATATGTGGCACAGCCTCCTGTTGTGAAGAGTTTAGAATATCTAGTGTATCTGGATGGATCACAATTTAAATATTTCCCTTTTAATCACAATGTTCAGCTCCTGGAAGTTACCAGATCCTTTGATTTAGCTTTGGAGATTGAGAAGCCCCAGCTTAACTCTACACATCATTTGGCAAAACAGTTAACTGCACAGAATAAGATCCATACCTGGCTCATTTTGGGCAACTCTTTCTCAGTTTTATCTTTGTCTTTGGTTAAATCCTTAATCATCTGCTTTAGCTGTTTCTGATAATCAATTGCATCACCTGGAGACAGGAAATAATACATATTTGAGGCTAAAATTCAGTGAAAGCAAAAAGGAACATCTGTAGAACTGGGTGGTGAGGAAGGAATTCCACCAAGCAAATTCCACACACAAACTGAAAACAGATTACCCTGGAGTTGGTTCTGTAACTGACCACAAATGGAGCGTGGTGGCTGGGTGCTTCTTGCTACAAGAGAATCCCTGAAACCTTAGCCAAGAGGAGTAAACATGGTGGTAGGGTCAAGGGGCAGTCACCCTGTATCTGCAACTTGAAAGGTTTTTAGCATCTGAAAGCAGCGAGCCGTTGATTCACCAGAGGGAGGGACTAGGTTAACTTCACTTCCAAGAGCTATGAAATCCTCCTAGAAGATAATGAAAAGAGGTACCTACCATTTGACTTCCCAAAAACCAGGGGTCTTGACGTTGACAACAGTGGATTCTTTAATGGTGACTGGCTATCTCGATCATTTTCAGTGAGTGCTTAAAAAAAAAAAAAAGAACAAATTATTCCATCTTAACCCAAGCTGACAGTAATTTAGCTTTTTATGTAAGAAAGGACTAAAGGCTAAGCCAGCAGCCTGTGAACGGCAGAGTGCAGGGACTGTGAACCCAGGTGAACACCAAGCACTACCTGGATACAAAGAGTAAAAGAAAATATCTTACCAGGTAATGCCTTTTTCCTGATTTATGTAGGCAGTGTTTTAATTAATGGATACAAATTCATAGGATGTTGCTGATACTGATCTGGAAAAATGTATGTAGTAAAATCCTTTTCTAAAACTTAAAATACATGTATGTATATACATATAAATTCTAGAAATGTATAAGTTTCTGGATTGGGGATTATTTTCAACCTCAATGGCAATTTTTTTCCTATGGTGAGCACATACTGCTATACTTTCTAAATTTCTAACAAAAATTGAAGAAAACTACTGAGCCCAAAGCATTTTATCATTACAAGTTTTCTTGAGTATACAAAAATACAGTCATACCAGAACCTTTATTTTATTGCTGAAAATATAAAATGGCAGAGCCCCTTTGAAAAACAGTCCGGCAATTCGTCAAAAAGTTAAACACAGGGATCCCTGGGTGGCGCAGCGGTTTGGCGTCTGCCTTTGGCCCAGGGCGCGATCCTGGAGACCCGGGATCGAATCCCACATCGGGCTCCCGGTGCATGGAGCCTGCTTCTCCCTCTGCCTGTGTCTCTGTGCCTCTCTCTCTCTCTGTGACTATCATAAATAAATTAAAAAAAAAAAAAAAAAAAGTTAAACACAGTTACAATCCACTCTTACGAAAGGAAAGGAAAACATACCCACTCAAACTTGTACACAAGCATTGTTCATGAGAGCCAAGAAGAAGTGGTAACCCAAGTGTTCAACTGATGAATGGATTAGGCCATACCCATCAAATGGACTGTCAAATTCAGTTATAAAAGGAATACAAATACGCCTAAGACATGCCACACATGGATGACCCCTGAGCATGAGGAAAGCAGCAAGACACAAAATGTACATTTCATCATTCCATTTATATGAAATATCCAAAGTAGGCCATTCTATAAAGACAGAAAACAGGGCAAAATGAATGGATTGGGAGCAAAAGCCAAAGGGAATGGACCTTTTTAGGGTGATGAAAATTTCTAAAATTGTAATGGCTGTGTAATTGGAGATTTTAAAAATCATGGGATTGTTTTACATACATTTTAAATGAATGTACTAGGATACGTGAAGTGTATATCAAAAAGCTCTTACAAATAACAATTACAAAGGATTATGGACACAAGATCTTAAATATTTGCTAGTAAACCACTCAGAGAATAAATTAAAGGCAAAGGCAAAACTCAGTTGTAATCCAACAAACATCCCCAAGGTGGCACCAAAGCTTTGATAAGCTATCCTCCTTCCTACTTAGGAGAATGGTTTCCCATGTTTAGGGGGTAGGAATTATTTGGGGTTTTTCTGTAACTGATATTGTCATTTTTCCCACATTGTACAAAAATTCTACAGTGGCACATGTGAGCATCCACTCATTGAATAGGAGGAAATTTATAAACCCTGGATGGTCCTTGGGGCAGTCATAATGGAACAGATTTTTTAGGTAATAGCTGCTACATGTTAAGAAAATACTGGGTCCCTATGCCTCAGAGAGATGAAATGTATACACGGGTCACTAACAAAATGCTCTAACAGAAGAACCAGTACAACCAAATGTCATGGGAGCATAGAGAAGAATGGTTAATTCAAAGGAAAGGCACGTGTCCAGAAAGGAGACAGGTCAAAAATCAACAGTGACAAGGAGCTAGAAAGGGCAACCAACCACACAGCAGCATACTTTCCAACTTTTTTGCAATCTGGCATGCAGAAACCACCACCCAGACTGGATACTAGGGGACAGTGAAAGAGGCTTGGAGCTCATTGAAAAAACTCATTCAGAATGTTACCAGATATTTATGGTCAGAAATATAAGATACAATGCATTAAGAGAAAGAAAATGTTATTTATAGGCAACCTTTTAATGTACTTTTCGACCTTTCTAAATGAGGTATCTGAACTTTCATAAATGTAACTTTTTACATTCTGATAGATGTATAATTTGTAATTCGACTACAAATGAATTAAGAGACATTTCTATTAAGTTTTCATTGTGTCTCACTTTGAGTACTGCACAAGTTAACATCTCTTGAAGGACTTATATTTGCTATCTCAAACTTGTTTTAATGTGGTATCACTTCATCGCTTCAATAAATGCCACCAACAGGAAAGTCTCTTCTCTATTCAAGGGCTTTGATTAGTTGGTGTGCATAGGTTTCATTCTCTATCATCACCACCACCACTGCTATCTTTGTCACTCTCTAAATGGGATTCTCGTGGAGAGGAAAAGCCAGTTCTGGGTCTTATCTCTGGTAGAAGAGTATACACACTGCTTTCAACACAATTTGGCCTTCAGATACAGATGAGACACTATAGTCATCAAAATAATACCATTCATTCTATTTTTTCTTGCAAAAGCAGAATAGTGCCTTCCTACCCTTCCACAGTGGTTGAAACCAATCAAATTACAGTATTTAGGTTAATAGGAATTCAATATATCCAAATTTTTTATAGGAAAACCAACTAAAAGTATCCAACTTGAGTCTCTGATATCTACTCTAAGAAAATCACTTGAGATGTAACAAGTACTGGATGCGGGGGCGGGGATCAAATCCATTTTCCTGGTGGCTTCTTAGCAATTTGGGTAATACCAGGGATCTTCAACACTCAGCTCTTCTAAAATGTTCAGTGCAATATTACAATTTCACAGAAGTCTTTGGGAGGTGTGTAGTATTCTACACTTCTCATATTTTTCAAAATCCTCTTTTGCATCTTCAACTCCAATCTGAAGAACAGATCTGTCTAGCTTAAGTTGTCCATCACCGAAGTGAATGTGCCTGGTATAATTTCTGATGTAGCTGATATCAGCACTTTCTAAGTGTTAAACTAGAATGTAATCTTATCATTTTCATGTGTCCTGTGAAAAGCTGACCTTTGTAAGCTTCCTTGGCATGTCATCCATTATCAGAATCATTATCTCCTCCAACTGACTTTCCATTCTCTGAGAGAAGTACTTGATCTTGGCTAGATTCATCATATTCATCATTTGGTTCATTTGTTCCCAAGTGCACTTGGTGAACCTTATTCATATATGCCATTTGAACCACTTCCATTAATAATCTGGTCCTTAAAGCAACATAGGCATCCTTTAGTTTCTTGGATTCTAGTAGATATTTTGACCTGTTGGCACATTCTCAAAAGCAGGAGATGATAGAGTGTATCTTCAGTATTGTTTCTTAGTATAATTATAAGAAACAGCTAACCAAAAAGTGAAGAACCAATATCGTGAGTATAACCTGAGTGCCACACGGTGGTCGTCACATGTTGACGTATCTTTGTTCCTCTTGGTGTTAATTTCAAACACATAACATCCCATTTCATAATACTGATAAGGTTTTCATCCAGGGTGACTATTCTGTGAAATCTATGCTTGCATAAAACCACTCCTGTCATCTGATCTGCCAGTACTCTTGACAAAGGAGACAATGTCATGCAAAGATTCTTGTGTATTTCCAATTG
This sequence comes from Canis lupus familiaris, assembly GCF_011100685.1. NCBI lineage: Eukaryota > Metazoa > Chordata > Mammalia > Carnivora > Canidae > Canis > Canis lupus. The sequence goes on along the minus strand of NC_049231.1, from coordinate 42,880,060 downwards.
GACTGCATACGTTTAGAAAGTGGACCCTGTTCTAAGTAAACAAATTTCAAAAGTACATTCTCTTATCATAAGTGATGAAATATTTTGTCAAGTAACAAAACGGATCAAATGATACCTAAATCTTATAATACTCAGGACTTAATACTAGTTTTCATACTATTACTTATATTGAAATGTCTCTGTAATTCCTGATTAGGACTTTTAAATAACGACCTCTTCAAAACAAGCTGTCACTATTAGTGAGAACTGTTTGGACAAAAGGTTGAAGCAAGTGTCATTACCAAGAATTTGAATGGCTCGAATTTTTTTTAATTTTACTTAAAGCATGCGTAATCAACAGCTTCTCCCTTACTGACAATATGTAAAGTTGAATTTTTTTGGCTACATTGATTGGATTTTTTTTTTTTTTTTTAAGATTTTATTTATTTATTCATGAGAGCCACAGGCACAGAGAGAGAGGCAGAGACACAGGCAGAGAGAGAACAGGCTTCATGCAGGGAGCCCAATGTGTGACTCCGATCCCAGGTCTCCAGGATCATGCCCTGGGCTGAAGGCAGGCACCAAACCGTGAGCCACCCAGGCATCCTGGATTTTTATTCTAAGTAATTTTTTTTACATCAAGTATTTCAAAATAACCAAGCTTTTCCTCTTTTGTACACAGATACTCCTATATTTGTCCATAGTTACACTTCAGGATTCAAATTCTAATACTGGCTAAATATCACTGATAATGTATTTATAACCTCATTCTTGATTGAATTTTTTGTTTGAATCCATACTTTGTTAGCACATGTTTATGTATTTTCATGTGTCCTTTCAATTTTCAGTTAAGTCCATTCAGGTTTTCAACATGAAATCCTTTTGAAAATAACTATTTTTAAGCAAATGGCAAAACTGGAATTATCTGTAAGATTTTTCCTTTTAATTCCACTTCTTGACAAAACTCCAGCTTTAAACAGCAATGCACTTTGGTGTGTATAAGGCTTCAAAAAGAAACCTATTTCTTCACATAAAGAACAAAAGACTGGAATAGCTCAAATTTTCTGAGATTCAACACTTTAAGATCATTCATTGTGGATCCAGACCAGCAGGACCCCCTGTGGAGAGCTGCTCTGAGTATTCCTACATCTGAGCATTTCTGGGAGGAGCTGGTGACATAAAGCTCCAGTCTCGGTATGCTCTTTTACAGAAAGCCTCCAGTGCCCAATCTGCTCATTTACCATTTCTAATACAGAGCTCTCGGTAGCTTGCTCTGGTGCTTCTTTCTAATGAATCTAATGTTCTTCCAGGAAATTGTCTTCTGGAAGTCCAATTAATATAATTAACTGAGCAAAATGGCCAATATCTGTAGATTTATCCATCTGCAGTGAAAACTCCTGATTTAATAATCTTCTGGACTACTACTCATCCCTACGTCACCTGATATGGCATCAAGTCATCTGGACTATTTTTCTATTTCCTCTGCTAAACAAACACTCTTGCAATCACTATGGAGCCAATAAAGAGAGCTCTTTCGGAACTGTGAGGCCCTGGGCTTAGCAGTTCCTTGCTTCCTGAGCTGCATCAGATACCTTTGTAAGCAAGCTACAAAAGCCCTTTGCCTCCCATAATACCCTTGCAGAGTTCCAAGCGCTCTGCACAAGGTGGATGTTTGAGGTCAGGTGCTGTTGTGCTTTGTTTGGTACCGTGTCTCCCTCATCTGGCAAATGAGACATTACTCTTTGCACATACAGATCCAAACTTGTAATCTTCAGTATACTTCCTAATTAGCCAGTTCGATTTTTTTCCCCTCACTAGTGTGTTTGACCCACCTTTGCTCAAAAAGTTATTATGATGAGCAGTAAATACTTATTAGAGAGCTATAGGTATTGTGAGTCTTAATGACCTTAGCAAACTAATGTCTAAATTAATGTCTAATGTCTAATGCAGGTTTCACATCTGCATTAAGACTTTTTCTTCCTTTAACTGCATCAGAAATTCATATGTTAAATATAGGTAAGCAAAATGATAGATCAAATCTTAATTTCCACTTAACTTAAAATTTTAAATTTGGAGCCATAAAACAGAAGTATCATAATTCCATAAGTTCAAACAAGTTTTCTTTTATAAAGATTTTATTGATTTATTTATGAGAGAGACAGGGAACCAGAGACATAGAGGGAGAAGCAGGCTGCTTGCAGGGAGCCCAATGTGGGACTTGATCCCAGGACCCCCAGATCAGGACCTGAGCCAAAGGCAGATGCTCAACCACTAAGCCACCCAGGCACCCTCAAAAAGTTTTTTAAAAATTAATTTTCTGGGGGCTCCCTGGGTGGCTCAGTGGTTCAGCACCTGCCATTGACCCAGGGCAGGATCCTGGAGTCCCGGGATCGAGTCTGGCGTCAGGCTCCTGGCATGGAACCTGCTTCTCCCTCTGTCTGTGTCTCTGCCTCTCTCTCTCTCTCTCTCTCATGAATAAATAAATAAAATCTTTAAAAAAATCAAAAATTAATTTTCTGAAGCAATGAAGGTCTACAGATGTCTTTTAATGAACTAGTTAAAACATCTTTTAGAAATAAACTTGTAATTTGGAAACAATTCAATATTAAGTTAGATCAAGAATCAAATATCAATCTCAAGTGGTAATATCAAAAGCCAGTAAGTTTCAAGAAATATTACACTACAATCAAGTGGGATTTATTCCCAGGATTCAGGGCTGGTTTAATATTCCCAAATCTATTGATATGTCACATCAGTAAGGATAAAAACCACATGATCATTTCAACAGATGGAGAGAAGGCATTTGACAAAGTACAACATCCATTCACATTATAAACTCCCAACAAAGTAGGTCTAGAGGGAACATACTTAAACATAATAAAAGCCTTATATGAAAACCCATAGCTAACATCATACCCAATAGGGAAAAACTGAGAGCTTTTCCCCTAAAGTGAGGAACAAGACAAGGATGACTACTCACCACTTTTATTCAACATACTACTGATTGCTTCACAGCAATAAGAAAAAAAAGAAATAAAAGGCATCCATATCAATAAAGAATAATTGAAAGTTTCATTATTTGCAGGTGACATCCTACTATATAGACACCAAAGACTACTAGAACTGATAAATGAATTGTGCAGTTGTAAAATACAAAATCAGTGCACAAGAATCTTTAGCATCCCTATACACTAATGATGAAGCAGCAGAGAGTGAAATTAAGAAAACAGTCTCATTTACAATTGCACCAAAAATAAGATACCTAGGAAGAAATTTAACCAAGGAGGCAGAAGGCCTCTATTCTGATAACTATAAAACATTGAAATTCAAGACGACACCAAGAGAAATGGAAAAAACACTTCATGCTCATTGGTTAGAAGAGTAAGTATTGGTAAAATGCCCAGACATCCACAGATCTAATGCAATCCCTATCAAAATACCAACATTTTTCACAGAACTGGAACAAACAATCCTAAAATTTATATGAAACTACAAAAGACCCTGAATAGCCAAAGGAGTCTTGAAAAAGAAAAAACTGGAGGTATCACAATTCTAGATTTCAAGTTATACTACAAAGCTGTAGTAATCAAAATATGGTACTAGCACAAAAGTAGACACATAGATCAGTGGAATAAAATAGAAAACCCAGGGCAGCCCTGATGGCGCAGCGCTTTAGCGCTGCCTGCAGCCTGGGGTGTGATCCTGGAGATCCGGGATTGAGTCCCACGTCGGGCTTCCTGCATGGAGCCTGCTTCTCCCTCTGCCTGTGTCTCTGCCTCTCTCTCTCTCTCTCTGTGTCTCTATGAATAAATCAGTAAAATCTTTAAAAAAAAAGAAAAAAAGAAAACCCAGAAATAAACCCAGAATTATATGGTCAATTAATCTTCAACAAGAGAGAAAAGGCTATCCAACAGGAAAAAGACCTCTTCAATAAATTGTGTTCGGAAAACTGGACCACTTTCTTTCACCATACGCACACAAAAAAACTCAAAAATGGATTAATGACCTAAATGTGAGGCCTGAAGCCACAAACATCATTGAAAGGAGCACAGGCAATAATTTCTCTGAGATTAATCATAGCAACATTTTTCTAGATATGTCTCCTCAGACAAGGGAAACAAAAGCAGAAACAAACAATTGGGACTACATCAAAATAAAAAACTATATAGAGAAGAAATAATCAGCAAAACTAAAAAGCAGTCTATGAAATGGGAGAAGATAATTGCAAATGACATCTGATAAAGGGTTAGAATCCAAAATATATAAAGAACTTAAACTCAACATCCAAAAAAATAATAATAATAATCCAATTGAAAATGGGCAGAAGACATGAACAGTCATTTCTCCAAAGATTTCCAGATGGCCCACAGATATATCAAAAGATGGTCAACATCCCTCATCATCAGGGAAATGTATATCATCAACACCAGAGTGAGTTATCACCTCAAACCTGTCAGAATAGCTAAAATCAACAACACAAGAAACAACAAATGTTCACAAGGATATGGAGAAAAAGGAAACCTGGTACACTGTTGGTGGTAATGCAAACTGATGCAGCCACTGTACAAAACAGTATGAAGTTTCCTCAAAAAATTAAAAATAGAACTACCCTATGATCCAGTAATCGCACTGCTGGGTATTTACCCCCAAAATACAAAAACACTAATTCAAGGGGATACGTGCACCCTATGTTTACTGCAACATTATTCATAATGGCCAAACTACAGAAGCAGCCCAAGTGTGCATCAACTAATGAATGGATAAAGAAGATGTAGTATACACACACATACAATGGGATATTAGTCATAAGAATGAGATCTTGCCATTAGTAACAACATGGATGGAGCTAGAGAGTATAATGCTGAGTGGAGTAAGACAGAGAAAGAAAAATACCATATGCTTTCACTCATACGTGAAATTTAAGAAACAAAACAAATGAGCAAAGGAAAAAAAACAAACCAAGAAACAGACTCTCAACTATAGAGAACAAACTGGTGGTTACCAGAGGGAAGGGGGGATGAGTGAAATAGGTGATGGGGATTAAGAGTACACTTAATGAGAAACACTGAGTAATGTATGGAATTGTTGAATCACTGTTGCACACGTGAAACTAATGTAACACTGTATGAAAATATATAAAAAATAAGAACTCCATCTTTACCATCTTTGCAATTTTTCTATAAATCTAAAATTAATCCAAGATCAAATGTTTATTTAAAAATCGAGAGGAGAGGGTGCCTGGGTGGCTCAGTTGGTTAAGCATCTGCTTTCAGCTCAGGTCATGATCTTAGGGTCCTGGGATACAGCTCCATGTCTGGCTCCCTGCTCAGTGGGGAAGTCTGTTTCTCCCTCTCCCTCTGCCCTTCCCCACCGCTCATGTGCACACGCTCTCTCTCTCTCTCTCAATAAGTCTCTCAAATAAATGATAAAATCGATATGAAATAATTGAATGAAATAAAATCAATCATGTTCCGTTCAGTAATATTAGATATAGATGATGATTGTGAAGGGTGACAACAATGACAGCAAAGGAATAATTATGCATATCTTCTGTTAGTAGGAAAACATTTGTGAAAAATAAAGGCAAACTAAAGACTAAAACTCACTAATTTAAATTGGCACAAAAGGCAAAGAACTTCACTGATGCTAAGTCATTTGCAGGAAAGTAATAGCCTGTGGGAAGGTGGGGCAAGGTGGCTGCTACAGAATGCTCCCTGGGGACACTGCAGAATAAATGCCAGCTCAATTCAGAAGGTGTACCCAGAAAGCCACAAATGATGTCCAACTTTTTTAAAGATTTTATTTATTTATTCATGAGAGACAGAGAGAGAGAGAGAGAGAGAGGCAGAGACACAGACAGAGGGAGAAGCAGGCTCCATTCAGAGAGCCCAATGTGGGACTCGATCCCGGGACTCCAGGATCATGCCCTGGGTGTGAAAGCAGACACTCAACCGCTGAGCCACCCAGGTGTCCCAATGTCCAACTTTTATAGAGCTGTTGGTTATAACAACCACCAGGATCTCAGGGCCCTAAAAACTTCTTTCCAGGGCACCTGGGTGGCTCAGTGGTTGAGCATCTGCCTCAGGCTCAGGTTGTGATCCCAGGGTCCTGGGATCAAGTCCTGCATCAGCCTCCCCATGGGGAGCCTGCTTCTCCCTCTGCCCATGTCTCTGCCTCTCTCTGTGCATCTCTCATGAATAAATAAATAAAATCTAAACAAGAAAAAAATTCAAAAACAACTTCCTTCCTAGTCTCCCTCATTTGGAAGTTTTGTCAGCAGTTCCATCCAACACCAGAACCATGGCACTGGGGATCAGAGACCATTTTGGATTACTAACCCACCTTTATGACTTTCAAAGATCCAAGGACTACCTTAAGATTAATGCCAAGTATAACCTCCTAGGTTTCAAAATAGATTTCTTCGTTCCTGGGTACCACTGCTTAAACTTCAGGGAAGCATCATCTTACATGCTGGATAAATGAAATGGCCCTTCAAAAGAGTAGGTTTAAATAACCATCTATTAAGGCAACCAGAGTCTGCTTCCCCACACATCCCACAGGCCGGTGGTTCTCAAACTGTGGTCCTTAGAACCAGTGATCCAGAAACTCTGGAACGGCACACCCAGGAGCCTGGTTTTAACAAGCCTTCCAGACAATTCTGATGCATGCTCAAGTTTGGCAATCACTGCCACAGGCCATACGGTACAGTACTGAAAATTTGTTACCAGCACCCCCAAACCAGAAATATCCGTTGACGTTAAGTCTAAATGAAATTTAAAAACAGAAGAACTTCAGAGTAGTGCACAAGGCTTACTGGGTCAAAGCAGAACAAAATTGCCATTTTCTTCATAGATTTTCTTACCTGGAGGGATATGAAGTCTGTATAACAGTTTGATTTTCTCATTCATTTCTCCATTATACATCACATCTACAAAAATAAAAAGAATGAGAATATACCAAATGGTCAAAGTATATTTGCAGTGACACAAACTCACTGTGGGGAGAGAAGTTAGTGCAGGCAATACTTTTACCCAGTAATTTACCTGCCCCTACCCCCAGACACATTGTGTTTGAAATGAAAATGTAAAGGGTCACTCTTGAGCTGCAAGATAACCTCGTGAATCATTACTAGCCTCGTGCCTTCTGAAAGACTTTAATTGCACGTGCAAGAGTTAGGAACACGTCTCCTGACAGGCCACAGCATACCCTGAGCGCCCGAGGAAAACCAGAGCAACAACCCTGTGTAGGCTGAGAGCTTTGGACCATCTCACCCTCCTTCAAAAGGCATAAAAGTAGTCCTGAGAGGAGCCCGCAGAGGGGTTTTTAAAATCTCAAAATTGGGGCAGCCCCGGTGTCGCAGTGGTTTAGCACCACCTGCAGCCTGAGGCGCGATCCTGGAGACCCGGGATCGAGTCCCACGTCAGGCTTCCTGTATGGAGCCTGCTTCTCTCTCTGCCTGTGTTTCTGCCTCTCTCTCTCTCTGTGTGTCTCTATGAATAAATAAACAATCTTTAAAAAAAATTAAATCTCAAAATTGGGTCAGGCCAGTCCCAAATATGTTTCCATTGTGTGGCTCTGCCTTCCACCGCCCACCTGTCTCATGTTCACAGACTCCCCGTCCCAAATAAAGTCACTGCAGAGGAGACCCACAGAGTCATACCGAGACAGCTCACAAATGATTTGAATTCAATCAGGTGGTCCATGTTGTCATCCAGGAGCCTGAAAGTCCTTTCAGCCAGGATCTCTGTGTGGGCCCCACATGTCCACGGTGAGACAAGCTGAAATAAGTGTGCAAACTGCCGGGCGTCTATGCGGTACTGCTCCGCGTAGGGCCTGCTGGGGTCATGGCGTGGGACCATGGGCCTGGGCTGCTCCCAGTAACAGCTCATCATGTGTTCTCTCTTAAAAGGAGAGGGAGGGAGGGATCTGTGAAAGATGCTGGCACCTGTGGGGGGCTGCACGCTTACAAGCAAGGTTATGTTGGCCTCCTTTTAGGATGACTCACTTGACCTCGTACAATATGTATTTGAATAAGCAATTTATAACATGAACAAATGAAAAAAATTAAAGTACTTACAATCTCATTACTCTAACCAGACACGTAAAAGACTTCCCATGTTATCTTGTGCTTCTTGCCCAATACATACTTTTGACCTCTTTTTCTACAGTTTTTTATTGTAGCAAACTGTACCTAACAAAGCCTACCATTTTAAGCATTTTTCAATGTGCAGTTCAGCTATCATAGCTTTAATTCTAGGAGACTTAACTTTTATTCTATTTTCTCATCAAATCCCATCTGAAAATGGGAAAGTGCTAGATAGATCTACAGAATACAGAAGAAACCAGTAGCACCGATTGCCTGTGGGGAGGGAAAGTAGAGGTGGGAACTCACAGGTAGGACCAAGTCTTTTTACTGCAATACTTTCTTAGAGGTTTTGAATTCTGAACCACATGAATATATTAACAATTTAAAAAAAAAACTGGAAGTAAAAAAAGAGAAAGAGAGGCAGAGATTTCAAGTCTCGTGAATACCCTGACAACTTGAGCAATCAAAACTGGCCCTGTCACTAAGGTTCGCCTCTGTAGGACACATCTCTTACACATGCCCTAAATCATCTCTTGGGACATCTCAACTCACTGAAATAGTTTCCCAATGACTGCAGGCTTCTACACAATTCCAGTGTCCTCCACTCATATGGGTGGCACGGAAACAAGTCCGGATGCTGAAATATGTAAGCACAGATCCTTGGAGGAAAACCAAAATGCCATTTATAATTTTACTGTCCTATTTGTTGGCAGGCAGGTTCTTCAAAGAGCCTTCGCAGAATTGTGAAAAATAGCACAAGAACTTTTCAGTGTGAAATAAAGGTCTAACGAATTTCCATTTCTAAAAAGCCAAGATGCACTATGAAATTCCATTGTATCTTTGCACATCCTGTGATGCTAAAGACCCACAGAATCCAAAGAAGACTTATAATAAATAAGCCAAAGACTGATACAACCAGTTTACACAAAATTCTACGGAAAAACCAAAAAAAAAAAAAAAAAAGACCATGGATATAAGCAAGTGATACAAAGAAGTACACAATTAGCTGTACAGTCTTCCACCCTGCTAATGGATAAACAAATTTGGATTAAAATAAAATGCACATTTCTACAAGACTAGCAAAATTGTAAAAGATGCATAAGTACTGGGTGGGTGTGGAGTGTAGGAAATTAGCACTCTTAGACTCATCAGTGGAACTGAAATTTGAAACTCAAACACATTTTAGCAATACAGGCTACAGTGTAGTCTGTGCATACCTAAGGAACCCATCCTACAGAAACTGCAGCACGGGTGTCCAGGTAAAGGCACCTCGGCACAGCACAGTTTATAAAGCAGCAGCAAACTGGAAACACAAATCTGTCTCAATAGGTAAATGGTTAAGTAAATTACAGTTCAGCCCTACAATGAAACTGTACAGCTGTTTGGTTTTTTTTAAAGATTTATTTATTTATTCATTCATTCATTCATTCATGATAGACAGAGAGAGAGAGAGAGAGAGAGAGAGAGAGAGGCAGAGACACAGGCAAAGGGCAGGCTCCACGCCAGGAGCCCGACGTGGGACTCGACCCTGGGACTCTAGGACCACATCCTGGGCCAAAGGCAGGCGCTAAACTGCTGAGCCACACAAGGATCCCCTGTACAGCTGTTTTTTCCTCTGTTATGGGAGGGGGTGGGGAGTGTGTGTCTAAGAGAGACAGTATAAAAGGAAAAAATCAGGAAAGATAGTCACCAATTTGTTAATACAAATTACCAGTACAAGGGTAAGATTGTGGGTGCAGAGAGGATGAGAGCCTTTCATTGTTTGCTTAAGTTTCTTCTTTTGGGGCACCCAGGTGGCCCAGTGGATGAGTGTCTGCCTTTGGCTCAGGTCCTGGGACTGAGTCCTGCATCGGGCTCCCTGCAGGAAGCCTGCTTCTCCCTCTGCCTATGTCTCTGCCTCTCTCTGTGTCTTTCATGAATAAATGAAATCTTAAGTCTTTTTTAAATGGTAAGCATAGGTATATTTTGTGATTCTTAATTAAAATTTGAAAATAAAAGCCTTAATGAGAACATAGAAGCAAGTAAAATATCATTAAAGAGACTAAATGCTCTCTAGGGCCTGATAATTTGCCAAAAGTGAATGAATTTAACTGATCATTAATAATAGCACATTTATGGAAGACATAAGTAACTTGTAGATCTTCATCATTTTCAGAAGTATTCTATGATGCCGAGTATGTATTATTACTGTTCACACCTTACTAAGATGAATGATGCTGTTTTCTATTTGAGAGAACAGGAGACAGACGTCACAAATCCAAATTTATGTAATTTGAAAGATTGCTTGACAACACGGATGGACCAGGAGGGCACTATTGCTCCATGAAAAGTCACACAAGAAAAAAGACAAATGCTGGGGCACCTGGGTGGCTCAGTCAATTAAGCGTCTGCCTTTGGCTCAGGTCATGATCCCAAGGTCCTGGGATCAAGTCCTGTATCAGGCTCCCCGCTCTCTGGGGAGTCCCTTCTCCCTCTGCCCCTCCTCCTGCTTGTACTCTCTCTGTGTCTCTCTCTCCCCCTCTCAGATAAATAAATCTTAAAAAAAAAAAAAAAAAAGGACAAAAACTATATGATCTCATTTATATGTGGAATCTAAAAACAAAACAAAACCCCAAAAGAGATCAGCCTTGTGGCTCCCAAAGGCTGGGGCAAGGATGGGGAAACTGGATAAGGTGGCCAGAAGGTACAAACTTCCAGTTATAATCAGCCCTGGGGCAGTAATGTACAACATGACGAGTATAGCTAGTTAACCATTATGTGATGTATTTTTTTTTTTTTAGATTTTATTTATTTACTCATGAGAGACACACAGAGAGAGAGGCAGAGACACAGGCAGAGGGAGAAGCAGGCTCTATGCAGGGAGCCCAATGTGGGACTCGATCCGGGACTCCAGGATCATGCCCTGGGCCGAAGGTCGATGCTCAACCGCTGAGCCACCCCAGCATCCCCGCTATGTGATGTATTTGAGAGCTGCTAAGAGAGTGGATTGAAATTCTCATCGCGAGGAAAAAAAAAATTTTCTTTGTAGCTATAGGAGATGGATGCTAATTAAACTTACTGTACTAATCATGACAATAAATGTAAGTCACGTTGTAGGCTTTAAACCTTCACAGTGCTGTACGTCAGTTATACCAGAAAAGCCGAAAGGAAAAAATTGCATTCAAGCATTAAAAAATTACTATAAATTACCAAAAAAAAAAAATAGGTTTTATTAAAGACCAACCACATTGTTCATCCTGAATAGGAAAGACTATGTAACGAAGACAGAGCTAGTTCCTGTTAACACAGAGTGATCATACCTGTTCATTGCAGTGAAGTTAAGGAACAGAATCCTTACTAATATTTATAAAACAATGGCAGGGTATCTCTGTGACCCTTTCCCTGGAAAAAAAAAAAGAGGGGGGTGGGCAGCCCAGGTGGTTCAGCGGTTTAGCGCCGCCTTCAGCCCAGGGTGTGATCCTGGAGTCCCGGGATCAAGTTCCGTATCAGGCTCTTCTGCATGTGTCTCTGCCTCTCTCTCTCTCTCTCTCTCTCTCATGAATAAATAAATAAAATCTTAAAAAAAAATGAAATCCTGATTGAAAAAAACAGAAGTGAGGGTGTGTAGGTGGTTCAGTGGTTCAAACATCCAACTCCTGGTTTTGGCTCAGGTCATGATCTCAGGGTTGTGAGATCAAGCCCCACACTCAGCATGGAACCTGCCTGAGATTCTTTCCCTCTCCCGTTCTGTTCTGTTCCTCCCCCCTACTCACACTTGTTCCATCTCTCTCAAATAAATAAAATATTAAAAAAAAAAAAAAAGACGAGGAGTGTGTGTAAACCCAACTAGAGAGCGTTCATTATACCCCACAATCCTGAGGCAAGTATTACAATGCATGGAGTCAGACTATGAAAGCAAAGGAAATTCAGAGCAGACCAAGAGGATGGAGAGAAGGGAGAGTCTGACAGGCCTCTCACATAGGGCAGGTGTGGACTCTGGGCCTGGAAGGAAAGTACCAGAGTGAGTACATACAGCGGGCTCTTCGGGTTGTATAATGGAATCAGACACCATGATTGTGATGCTGTTTTACTGGAATTTCCTTTGGAAGTGTATCTTTAAAATGATAATTGTATTTATAGTTTTTAAGCTTCTATTTATAGTTAGTCCTACATAAATAAGAGAGTTGTAAAGCTAACTACAAATAAAATTTTATTAAGTATGATGATACGGTTCCTAGGAACCGTATCATTCCTAGGAAAGACGGAAATAGGAAAATAGTTAGCTCTATCTTCCTTAAATACTCTTTGTATTAAAGATGAACATGGTTAGTACTTAATGAATTTTATTTTTATTAGTTTAAAGCAATCTTTTAAATTCTATAAATTCAGATTTGTGACTTATTCTCTCAAACTGAGAACAGTAAGCCCTAAATAAATGAAATACTTTTCATGCTGAACACATCTGTCTACTTGTCTTTATGTTTGTAATACTCCCCATTTTTCCTCCTTGAAAGTCAAAGAGTGGTGGGGGTTTGCGACACCAGTAACCTTTGACTTCTTATTTTCTCTTCGTGCAACAGAGGAAACTACCAAAGCCAAGAGGTGTTTCAGAAGACACAGGACTAATCAGTCCTCAACATACATCCTGCTTATTGGGCACGAGGGGTGCCAGGACTCTACTAAAGCCAATGGCCATTTCAGTGACTTCAGGGGGAAATGTGCCACGACAGATGCACGCCAGGGTCAGACAACCTCTGGTGCTCTGCTTAGAAGTCCTGGAAGTGCTGTTTATTACTAGTTCCCACAGTTTGGCAGTCTGAGTTCAGAAGGGACAGCAGCTCAGAGTCCTCACCAGGAAGAGCTCTAGAAGCCAGACTCTGGACTTGCTTTCTGCAACTGTTCCTTCCACTCTTCACTGCCAGGGTATCAGGAGTGGGTCAGTGTGCCTGCCTCCCTTCCCCATTTTCATGTTTCAAGCAAGGATAGTCCTAGCAGGGCACTTGAGAATTTTCTTTGCTGGGTAATGTAAGTAGCAAGACCTGGGAATCCACCTAAATATCCAAATATGAGAAATATGGGTTAGTATATTTAGTATTACCAATATGATAGCTTATAAGGTTATTTTAAAATGAGTCAGACCACGTGGCAGCATGGAAAAGTACTGATAAGAACGTTGAGGGAAAACAGAAGATAAAATAGCACATGTACCAGCCAAATATAAAAACACGTCTAAAAAAAAAAAAAAAAACACGTCTACATGTATTATGAGTGGGATGACGAGTCATCCATCACCAAGTAGAGGAGGTGGGAACATCGGTAATGGTTGGTGTTGTACCTGCGAGGGCCTGGGAGCTCTGTGCAGAGCCCTGAAGATCGGGTTGGCAGCACCGAGGGCCCTCAGCAGAGCACAGCTCTGGTGTGTGAGCTCCCACCGCCACCGCCACCCAACAGGTGCGAGGCTGACCCATCCAGCCTTCTCCCGCCCCGGCAGGCTGACCACACGGGCTCAGGCCTGTCACTCCCTCCTCTTCCCAGAGTTTCCTACCTTGAACAGGTCATAGAGTTCCTCCAGGTCTTCAGGAAGGATGGAGACTTCCGGAATAACAACGCGGAGCTTGAGGAAAAAACGAACAGCAGTGGAGTGAATTCTCCGCCTGCACCAGGGAGGATCAGAGGGCACGGGGGAGCTGTTCCTGCTCGTCGGGGACACCAAGCGCGGAGTCCTGTCTACCAGAGCAGTCTGTTCCTTTCTGACGCCACCACCACATTAGGGATACTTTCTCAAGACCCTCAGCCATTCCAATCCACAGATCACCTCAGGACAGACGTGTAAGCCCTGATGGAAGTCAAACTCTAGCCAAGACGCAGCTTGGCAGGAAGTTCCTCCTGAACAACCACTATTACTGCAGGCCTTCTGTGCTATGCATTTTCTGTATCATACCCTCATGTAATCCCACATGCTGGGTATTAGCATCCTCATTTTACAACTGGGGAAACTGAGGCTCACAGTGGCTACATTGTTCACAATCTGTCTGACTCTAAAACCTCTGTTTCTACACCAGGTCTCCCTAATTCAATGCAGGACGGGGGTAGGCATTCTTTATTTTTTAAAAAATTTATTTATTTTTAGTAATCTTTATACCCAATGTGGGGCTCAAACTTAGGACCCGAAGGATCAGGATCAGGAGTCACATGCTCTTCTCACGGAACTAACCAGACACCCTAAAAGTTGACATTCTTACAAGACCAACAGGAACAGAGCCCAGGTTAGTACCGGACTGCCATTCTGACAAGCCACGACTCACCACGTTCTGCTTTGTAGTGTCTTCATGGCCCTGGAGAACCCTGATCCTGTGCTTACAGCGCAGGTGCTCAATCTGTTCCACAGACTGGTCTCCAAACTTCTGCAGAGAAACAAGGAGTCACTCGGGCACAGAATCCCTTTTTGCATACAGAGGAAAGAAGTAGCAGGAGGGAACCTCCCTCAAAATCCATCTGTGAACAAGTTTCCAAGAGGTTGAGGGTGGGATGGGGCCGGGCCCAGTTACCTCATAGGAGTCCCGGATCAGGTCGGCAATGTCAGTCACAGGGTAGGGCTCCTGGTCATCAGAGAAGAAGGCATGATGGCTGCCGACTGGGGGTCCGGGGCTGTCTTCATTCTTAATGTGATCTAGAAACCTGAGCGTACAACCCACCACTGAAGTACTGGTTTCCCCTCACCTGAGCACCCACCACACCCACTACCTTCACAGGGGCCATGGGACACATCAGAGCACTTTCAGACACAGCTCATTTGTCTCCAAACACTGGGAGGAGGTCAAGATGGCAACCACTGTGGTCCTTTAGAGAAAAGGAGACATCCCTAAAGCCAGACTTGTTGATCTGGGGTCCATGGGTAGCTCTGCAGGGATCTGGGACTCTCTGCTGAAGTAAAGTTCTGTGCATATGTGCCATGGTAAGCTTCCACCATATTCCAGAAGGGAAACTTCCATCTGTCTTTCAACTTGCCCTCAACTCCAAGAGCTGAGGCCTCATGGGGCTTTTCTGTGACGGCAACACACCAGTCCCTACACAGTAAGTATCTGAAACCTCCAGCTGGCCACCTGAGACCACAATTTCCCAGTGCCTGCCCGCCCCACTCAAGGCCACCATGAGTGTGTATCTCCTCACAGAAAAGCACAGACAAACTGCTCTCCCCCTGTATCCTCTCTCACTTGCTGGGGAGGAGCCAGGAACACGGCGCTCTTCACCACACACGCAGGCAACACCGCCACCTGCCTGGCTGGCTCTGGGGGGACCACGACATGACAAGTGGCCCAGTGAAAGGGAAAACTGCACAGTGACAGGCCTGCTGGGCACCTGCTGCTGCGTCTACCTGTTGTCTATTTTGCAAAGCCCACGATGGCCCTCCTCACCTCCCCCTTTCATGAGCCCACCTGCTGAGGACCATGAGGGCCTGGCCATCGTCCTTGCTGCTGCACAGGCCCTGGGCGTTGGCTTCCAGCACGGCCAGCCCTAGCTGGAAAATGGCTTTGATTCCATCGTAGAAGAAGCAATCCACAACGCTCACCGCGCTCTCCAGAGGCATAATGCTGAGGAACAGAGTCAGGAACCAGGAGAGAGAGATGGACGCGAGGGCTGAGAGGTCGTTCATGTGCTCTGCCAGCTCGGGGAGGTGCTCCTTGATGAGCTCCTCAAAGACCGACTGGTCCACCTGGGCCCCTGGAAAATACAGGCCACGGAGACTTGGTTGGGGAGGGATTCAAGCTTTCTAAAGTTAGCCTGAAACTGAAACTGAGGTGAATAGAACAATGAACAAGGAGTTCAGAAGAGGACTCGCACTAAACTTATGTTTGACACTGACTAGAGTAATTCAGGGGGGAAAGGATACTATTTTCAAAAATTAATTCTTAGTCGGGGCACCTGGGTAGTTCAGTGGTTGAACATCTGCCTTCAGCTTGGGGCGTGCGGGATGGAGTTCCACATCGGGCTCCCCCACAGCTTCTCCCTCCGCCTATGTCTCTGCCTCTCTCTGTGTCTCTCTCATGAATAAATAAATAAAATCTTTAAAAAAAAATGCTCAAATGAACACCTGAGTGGGGGCAGGGGAAACCTCAAGTCCTACTTCACATCATATAAGGAAATGCATTTGAAGTGTGTCATAGGCCTAAATATAAAAGCTAATACTACAAAGCTTCTACAGAAAAATACAGAAGACAAAATTTCTTAGGACACAAAAAGCACTAGCCACAGCAAAAATTATAAATTGGACTTCATGAAAATCAAAGACTGGTATTCACCAAAAAACATTAATAAAATAATAATGCAAACTTCACACTCAGAAAATACAAAGGTCTTGTATTCAAAATAACAGCCCATGCAACTTAGTGGTCAGTAACCAATTTTTTCTTCAAATAGGCAAAAGATGTGAACAGCCACATCAAAAGAGACAATAAACAAAGGGGCCAAGAAGCACAGAAACATATAATCAATATCACTAATCAAATAAATGCCAGTTAAAATCACCATGATAGATCCCTCCCTACCCACCAGAATGGCAAAAATTAAAAAGACCATTCTGAAGGCAAACAGAGACGTGCAGCAGCTAGATCTCCTACATCGCTGGCATGAGATCTGTGCCTGCACTACGCCTGCTTTGAAAAACTGATAGTTTCTTATAAAGTCAAATCCATCTCTCCTATGACCTAGTGATTCTACTCCTGGGTACTCAAGAAAACAGATAATCTTTATTCAGAGAGACTTACACAGGAATGTGTTCTGCAACTTCACTTATAATAAGACACTGGCAACAACGCAACCTCTACCAACAATAGGTGGTCGGATAAACACATCGTAGTATGAGGGTTCGGTGAAGTGCTGCTCGGCGAGAAGGAGCCAAGAACTGACACACCAGCAACCTCATGTGGGGCGCAGGAAGCCAGACACAAGAGTATGATCTCGATGATTACATGGATACCAAGCTCAAGAACGGGCCACGCTACCCTGTGCTGATAGAAATCAGTACAGGGGGTTGCCTGTGGCAGGGAAAGGGGCAGAAGGGATCTCTGGGGGTCATGGCAGTGCTCCACCCCGTGTTGGGGTGGTGGTCACACAGGTGGACATGGTACCATGGACATTCTGCCGGTCACAGGGGACTGTGAGGTGTCCCAATTGATGGTGGCCTTGGCAACCTGCATCATGAGCCTGAGGCTCCGATGATTCCGTGCTACTACGGTGGGCAAGGTTAAACTGCCTCCCACAGCATAAAGCTGAAAGGGAAGCAGGCTCATCACTCAGGCACATGGAGGGAACCAGGGAAGACAGTCTCAAGCATACCAAAAGGCCACCGAAAGGCCACCAAAGGCACCAAGTGACCGCATCCTTCCCAGCCACCCCCCCTACTCCCAGTGGTCATCACACTCCCTCAGCTCTTTGGAACCCAGTCTTCAGAAGGGTGTTCTTCCTACCTTGCCCTACCTCCAGTCCTTTGTCAAATTCCGTCTCAAATTGGTTCTTTTGTTTCTGTTCCCACTGCTAATTTTAGGCCATCTCCAGGAAGGAGTCTTTCTGTCTTCCTGGAAGGAGTCTTTCTGCCAAGCAATCTTTCTGTCATTTTGTCCACTAGGAGGTGCTCAGCCCCAGGGATAAGGCAAATTCAAATCAGCCACAAACAGAACAGGGCACCAGATGGTACCTGAGTGCTGTGGGGTCACAGGTGCGCCCAGAGCCCGAGAGCCACACATGCGCCTTCTCACTTATCAACATGTGCAAGGGGAAGTGGGGGTTCCCAGGTGTGCCCTTCAGGTCCAGCCTTAAGGGTCGCCGGCACTGCTCTCGAGGGAAAGGGGACATCTGTCTGCATGAGCCCCTTGGGTACTGAGGGCAAGACCATTCCTCCCTTTCTAGGCCACAGTATCAGTGAAAAACTGCTCTGGTTTTCACCGTCCAACCTGTTTCCTTGAAACTAAAATTTTTCTTTTCAGGTGACCTTGCTCCACCATTTTGGCAGAACAGTGCAGAGAGAATCATACCAGTTAGTTTTGCAAATTCAAGAGCCACACAGGGTTTATAGAGACCAGCAGAGTGCACGGGGGTTGATTTCTTAACAAGGACTAATGACAAAGGTCTTTGCCCGGGTTCTGTTCCTGTTCCCCAAGCACAGAAGCGGGAGAAGAGGAGGAAGAAGGCAGTTTACCAATGACTCGGTGGTTGAAATAGTCTGGGAGCATCCGCTCACACACAGCGACGAGCAACCAGAAGGCCTCCTCCTCCTTGGCGTACAGCAGCAAAACAGACGTCAGGATGTTCATGGACTGCACAGGGATCACAGAGGAGGGGCTGGTTAGTGATCAGACCACGTAGACCACACAGACGTTAAAAACCACACGAGCCAAGTGGTCCACGAAGTCAAGACTGTAGATGAGAGACCCAGTCGAGCCCAGCCACACATGTTTATCAACATGGTCCCCACGAGACACCCAGGCTGAGCGACCAGCCACCGTTCCGTCACTGTCCCCATCTAGTAATGCTGGGCTTAGCTGTGGTGCATGTCTCAGGCTCGGGTAAATCCAACTACTCTGTGTGGATGTTCACACACACACACACACACACACACACAAACACAGAACATTCACACATTGATTTTGCTTATTCACAGGAAAACAAAGTTCAAGATCTTCTATTTTCGAGCATCAGAAACTTCTCTACCCCAGTCTTGTGCTGGGGTGGGGGCAGGGGTGTTTAATTTACCGGGTTTTATTTTGCGTGTGTTTATCACACCCCTGAGTAAACTTCCCGAGTAAACTCAACAACTGCTCAGACAACGTCTTCCCTCCACTTGTGCTTCCTGAAGGAAAGGGATTGGCCCCAAACATCTTTTTTTCCTCCCCAAATAGCACTGATATTTTTTAAATAATCCCTGTAACGTCTGCAGAGATCTAGAAAGATAAAGCTCCACAGAAGCATTACCAGTGCTGTCGTACAGTGGAGGCGTGGTGGGACAGTGAAGACAATCCATCCTGCCGTGGACAGCGACTCATCACGTGCACTGCTCTTTTTGGGCACTGAGCAAAGTTTCTAATCTCAAGTAATCGGCCTGTTTGACTACAGGAAGAGGACTCCTTTGGCCTTATTCAATACATTCTTTAAGGGAAGAGACAAAGCGCAGAGCCTTCACACAACAGTTCTCGGTACCAGACGGCCAAGCACAACAGACAGAACCCGAAGCCTGCATGATCAACACGACACATGGACTCAAAGATTTCTGCTCCTCACTGCAAGCCTCACCTGGCAGTACCCAATCTTGGGGTTCCGGTGGGCATAGGCCGTCAGGACTCTCCTCAAAGCAGCAATTCCTGTTTCATTTTGGAAAGCGGGGTGCTCCGGTAAGGAACGGTGCAGATCCCGTTCTATCTCCTCGGTCACCAGGCAACATTTTCCCATGGACTCCTCCACCAGATTACCATAGTAACCGGGATGCGAGGCGAGATCGGTGACGGCATCTAAGATGATTTAAAAGTAATTTTTAAGGGGGCGGATCAGCAGGAGAGAGTCAACATGGGAAAGGCACTTTTCCTGCCGGAAGCCCTCAATGGGGTCTTGTTACTTGAGGGACATAAAATATTTTGGGACCACACACAACCAAAAGGACTTCATTTCCACCAAAAAGAAAAAGAAAAAAGAAAAAACATGGCTTTTCTAAGAATAACCTTATAGAGTGAGAGAAACAGCTCATACCACAAATTGTTGTATTAATATGCTTTCAGTAAGCTGCATTCGCTAGTAACAGGAAGAGTGGCGATGTGTGTATACATGTACACATAATTTTCATATATCACTTCAACAGGAAATTAATGAACGTATATATGCAAAACAGAGCAGAAGGTACACCTATGTATAGTAACTAAGTATCGAGAAGCCAACAAGCACCAAGAAGCCAACAAGCTGCCAACAGGAAACTCTGAGGCCGGATCCGGATATGCAGGTGGACCAAGCACAGCCTACCCAGGCCCCTGACAGGCAGGGGACATCAGGAGTGAGGTGTCAATAGCACGAGAGGATCCCCTTCCCTCATCAGCCAGCACCAGGGCCCCTGTGGTTCTAGCCGGTGTCCCTGCGGGGGCGCTGGTGGCAGGCGGGGCTCCAGGATTGAGGCCAGCCCCACGCAGGGATGTCCCAGGCAAACAGGGCAAGCAGAAAGGGCCAGCTCTGCCTTTAATCGCTAGTGAAGGCTTTTAAATTGCAGATTGGGTTTAGGGTACTGCCCTCAACTCAACCATCAGCTGCTGTGACTCCCTGTCATGTCCCATCAACAATCACCCTGGCATCCCCACTCCCACCCCCGTATGCACCGCTTAATAGTAACAGCTGTCACTCACCACGCACAGCAATCTTTTCTGTCAACACTATCACTTGAAAGATAGCCCTTTATGAACTACCTTTTTTTTTTCTTAATACAGTGTGTGTGTGTGTGTGTGTGTGTGTGTGTGTTCATTAGAGAGGCCGACTACAAACCAGTGCCATTACCAAGTGTCACTTGTTAGGTGTGTAAGGCAGGTCATGTTACTTTCTTCTCTTGTTCCTATTTTCAATTGTGAGAAGAAATTGTTCTCATTAAAAACAAAAAATCCAGAAGACGTTTTAATTTTAAAAAGGCCCATCTTGCTGAAGAAACAAGCCAAGAGGCAGGGGGACACAGCATATGAAACAGGTGAGCGGTGGTAGGCCCACCAGTGAATCCCAACCAAGTACACACCAGCAAGGAGGTGGGAAAGCAGGAAACATTCATCTGGGCTCCCTGGGCCAGGGAGGAGATGGGCTGGCTGGAAGAGGGAAGAGATGACTGGGGTGAAGTTCCAGCATAAGCAGACGTGAAGGAGGAACATAAGAAGTGTGCAGGGAGAAGACAGGCACCCAGGCTAGGCCTCCAGGGCACTCGTGTTGACCTGAGCAAAGCAGGGACACCGGGGGAAAGCAGACCTCCTTGCCATGCCTCCAGCGGCACCCTGACGGGATCAGCAAGGTCACACCACTGGACGACAGGGCCCTTCCCCTCCTGCCCTCGAGGCTCCACCTCTTCAACTAGCCAGATGAAACGTCCACCCTCACTGCGGAGCCGTTGCTCGGCACGGCTCTAGAGATGTCGGTCCCTGTCTCTGCCCACCCTCCAGTGCCCTGATGAGGGACTCCCAGACATCACCAAAGAGCAGCAGCACAGCAGAGGGACAGTCCCAGGGCCTGAGGCCAGACAAAGTCATCACTGACTGGATCAGGTGGCAGAGGAGGAGAAAGGACAGAAATCTCTGCAATTGTGCCTCCCGGGACGCTGAGCATCTTCCAGAGAGGACTGATGGATAGAAAGTATACTGAGGGATTTATTTCAACGCCACTGTGAGTGAACAACATGCAGAGGTGTTTGTTTAGTCTAGTTCAGAGTGTATATCCTAGGAAGACACTTCACTCCTAGGAGGTTCTTTACAGGGTTCTCAAGACTACGTACAGACTCCAAGTGGTTTCTAAAGGAGAAGCGATCACATTGGCCAGGGCACACTGACTGAGGACACCGCAGCCCAGAGGCCTCAGGCACCTGGACCCTGGTCCCCTGGCTAACATGGTGAGGGTTCAGCTCAAGTTCTCGGCTGGGAACATTGCAAGAAGAACCCAAAGACAGAGGACTTGTCTGCACGTACACGTTGTTCAGATCTGGGCCCCTGTTCCTGTGTCTGCTCCAGAAATGACATGTGGCCTAAAAATACCAGAAATGCTTACCTGAGAAAAGCAGCCAGAGTTTGCCACGTAAAGATTCAGGAATGCCCATTGCTACAAGCTTCCGGATCTTCTCTGTGCGGAACATACACACAGTCCTGCCATATTCCACAAAGTGGTCGTTCCACAGGCTTATTTTTATCTGTTCCCTGGACTGGAAATGGAAATCTCATTAATGTACCGGCGCCTCCACTATAGCCCGTCCACAATCCACAGCAGAGGGACGCTGCCTCTGCGGGCAGAGGAACCAACAGTGACAGGCACCCAGTTCAGCAAATATTTTGAAAATACTTCCAGGCACAGAGGATGTAAAGATGAATAACAGAGCGCCAGCCCTTCTAGAGTTCAGAGCCCAGCAGGACCGTCTACACAAATATAAAGCCATTTCCTTGGTAGGGTGATAGTAAGAGTGTATTTGTCCGAATACTCAAGCCCAGAGCAGAGAGGAGGATGGGGTGGGAGTGGGGGAGGTTAGGAAAAGCTCCTCAGGATATGGACGCGAAGGCACCTGTTGCAACACAGGTGAGCTCAGAGGGCAAACAAGGGCAAGGGCAAGGGTGGGGGATCATGATTTGCCCTGAGCTCCAGGATAGCCAGAGGGAAAACTGAAACCTGGGAAAAAAAAAAAAATCGCAGTTCTTGTTATCAGAAATGACAGATACCATTTCTCTAGGTAATTAAAAATCCTTTAAAAGTATCCCTAGATGATAGGAGTTCATAGTACCTTTTGAGCAAGATGTTTAATACACTTTTCATTATCTGCATTCTCCAGTAATGCGAGAAGCTTACACATATATTCATATTCTCACAGGTTTAGTCAAGAGTTCATTGAGCTTCTCTGTGTAAATCCTATCAGAAGGTTCTGTCTTGAATGAATAAAGCTAACAATCAATTAATTATACAGCAGCCATTAGGCCACAAGACACAGCTTGGGATAGTTATGCCCAAGGACACCCCTGGCACGCATGACCCCAATTCAGCCTCCCTCCAGCCTGTCTTTTCAGAGTACGATTTCTAGCCTACTATACATGACCGTTCCCTCAGAGTCTCCCTACAAAGAGGACGAGGGTAAGCAGATGTAACAGAAATATCTTTAGTCCAGTAAAACTACAGCACAGGAGACCTTTTGTTCCAGGAGAGAAACAGGCAATACTGTAAAAGAAGCCTCTACAGACACCCCTGGGTAAGAAGAGAAACACCACAAGAACCCACAAAGGACAGCACTGATGGCTCTCCAGGTCACATGGCCAAGAGCTGTGTCACAGAGCCACTTGGGGCAGGTAGGAAAGCCATGTCCTTGGTCATGCAACCACATCTTCCACATACCCATATGTGCCCAGACAATTGGCGTCCGCTGATTCCTTCCACTGCTGCCAATGAGGAGGAGGGAGGGGGCACCAGGCACTGGGGCTGCCCAGCATCCGGCACCACACCTGCTCTTCCGAGGTCTGCCGGGTTGGCACTAGCCAGTGTGCAGCCCGCAGCAGGTTGCACACCTGGGAACCTCCACCTGGGCCAGCCCTGCCAGGGGGCCCATGAAAACAGAGCCATGCCACCTACCATTCTCAAGTCAGGACTCTGGCTGCCCGACTGCTGGAGGACAGGTATCAGGGCCTCCGGGTGGAGCTGCGGGTTCTTCTCTTTTTCACTTTCCTCACTATTTTCAGAGGACACCATTTCGAGATCCCCAAACTTGTGGTCACTGCACAGGCTTGTTGAATGAAACACAGGTGAAGTCTGCAGAAGGATTAAAAGAAAAAAACGGAGGGAGCTAGAAGAAAGTCATTACTTGTGGAAGAGTCTTTGTTTTGCCTTTGGAGGCATGAAGATAACATACTTCCCCTTCTGACATGGAGCTCGACAAGGGGCTCAATCCCAAAACCCTGAAATCATGACCTAAGCTGAAATCAAGAGTCCAGCATTTAACTGACTGAGCCACCCAGGCACCCCTCAGGTCACATACTTAAACATGCCTATCTATGACTCAAGGGAAACAGACTAACATTAGCCCCAACAGATATGATCCTCAGCAAAGACTATGACCCACACTGCTTTCACAGCACACAGAGCATGAGTCTAAGAGGGGGCCAGGCAAGCACCGTTTCTTGTATGCTTCCAGAACTAGGGATAACCATTCAGAAAACAGCTCTCAGGTACTGAGAGACTATCCCCTTTCCTCCCTGTCACTGCATGGGTAAAAAGAGGTGAAGAGAGAGAGGGATGGGTGTGAGACAGCAGGAGAGGAGGCCCCAGCAGATCCAGGTCTGTTTTCCAGCTGTCCAACCTTAAGGACAATGTAACTTCTCTTTTAACAAGTTCCATCTGCCCCCAAATAACACCCCCTCCAACATCGGGGGGGGGGGGCAGTGACCCCAGCAGATTGATACCCCCATCAAACCCTCTAGCCTGGGAGGGGTGCCCTGTCAATCCTTCTGACATGTGTGTGTACCCCACCAACCTCTCTAACATATAGAGGGGTGCTCTAACCATCAGTTCCCCTAACCTCTGGTAAGGGGTGCCCCATGAACCCCTCTAACCTGTGAGCAGGATGCCCTGTTAGCACCTCCAACTGCTCTTCTGCATGGGACACCCTCTAACCTGTGTAGCACCCACCCAATCCCCTCTACCATACTTTTCTCCTACCCAAGTGGATCATGGTCATGTGTACTTCCTTTAGAGACCACTGCCCCGGAGGAAGAGAAAAAAGAGATCTTCAATTTACAGGATCCCGCTGTTTTTAAGGGACCGTACCATGTCTTCGTCTCGTGAGGTGTCATAATGCACGGGGTGGTTGGCATGCACCTGCTTCAGCCTCATGAGCAGGCTCTCCACCAAGTTATCTCTGTCCTTCAGCTCAATGAACTGGAAAGCCATCTTGCTCCTGATGCTGACAATGATGGGATTAGGGAGCAGGCTTGTGTCCTCCATCTTCTCAATGCTCACTACCTGTTGCACAAAGTTATACACAAGAGGTCCAGCCAGAGAAAAAGCGCAGCCATTTCAATTACATATTTAGAAAAAGGCAAAACCAAACAACTGCACTAAAAATGCAAATACAGAGCTTAAAAATGTTCAAGGCAGGGGCGCCTGGGTGGCTCAATGGTTGAGTCAATGGGCTCAGGTCATGACCCCAGGGTCCTGGGATTGAGTCTCGAATCAGGCTCCCTGCTCAGCGGAGAGTCTGCTTCTCCCTCTGGCTAGGTCTCTGCCTCTCTCTGTGTCTCTCATGAATAAACAAATAAAACTTTAAAGCAAACAAACAAAAAACGGCCAAGGCAGCGTATTCACAGTCGTTGAAAGGTAAAAGTAACTCAAGTATCCATCAACAGGTGAATGGAGAAACCAAATGTGATCTATCCACATAACTGAATATTATTCCACCTTAAAAAGGAAAGAAATTTTGACACATGATACAACACGGATTAACCCGGAGGACACATGCTAATAAGTTAAATAAGCCAGTAACAAATGGGAAATATTATATGATTCCATTCTTACGAGGGACCTCGAGTTGTCCAATTCAGAGAGAGGAGGTAGAGTGGTGGTTGCCTGAGGCTGGAAGAGGAAGGATGGGGAACTAGTGCTTAATGGGAACAGAGTTTCAGTTTGGGAAGATGAGGAAGTTCTGGTGATGCTGGCACAATACCGTGAATGTATTTAATGCCACTGAACAGTAGCACTCAAAAATGGGGAAAGTGGTAAATGTCATATAAAGGTTACAACAATAAGACAAGTCAGGGTATAAGACAACTCTTGGATTTCTTGCTCCATGCCTAAGTAAGAATATTTGTAAAATGAAAACATCTAGGAAATGACATGGAGGGAGAGCACGTGAATGAAAGATGTTGAGTTTTCCCAAAGAACAGTGCTCAGAATTTGGAGGTCCTGACGGGAAACAGAGCTTTGTGTATGGTCACAACAGACATGCCCTGAAACCAAAGGACTGAGCTCGTCAGATCTGGAAGCAGCCTCCGGTTGCCCTGCATGTCTAGGAACAGACTGCAGAACTGTACAGTAGGTACAGATCTGATCCATAGTAAAGGAAACATTTTTTTTTAATGTTTAACTCAAGTCCCAGGAGAGTAGAAAAGCCAAGCAATCTGACATTTTCAAAAGGTGATGCTTTTTTGTCAGCTGCCTTTTTTCTTTCCCCTTTTTTGTGAGTTGCAAGGGGTGGAATCACTCCTAAGAGCTGTTGGAAAAGCTTTAATAACCAGGCATGGACTTTCCTTAACAGCTTTATCAATAATGAGGGGATGAGAGTGCTTTATTCTCACCAATCACTTCTAGGCAAATTTCAGGTCATTGTAACAATGACAGAAAAAGCAACAACCAAACGGGTACTGGCCAATTTGAGGCCGTGCTTCCCTCCGGAGCCCATCCTGAGCCAGCAAAACCCTGCTGGGTGAGCAGCCCTGCCGGGACCGGTCTCATGGTGACCGATGACCATGGGCTCAAGGACAAAAGGCGAGCTCAGGAAGCTCTTGCCGGGGCTGTGGCTACCTCTCTGAGTGGGAGGATGACATTACAGCAGCCATCCTCCTTGCTGGCAAAGCAGATATAACGGTCAGAAGTGAACATCCGCCCCACGGTGTGACAGCGACTGAAGGGCGTCCAGAGCGAGCAGTCCAGCACAGCGTGCAGCTTCTCTCGCCTCGGCAGCCTGAAGAACGCCCGGAAGAACTCATTCTGTGCTCTGGCTTCCAGGTCCCTGGCGAAGGAGGTAGGGAGAGAAGAAAAAGAGGCAGAACAGTGAACAAACACACCAGTTTACAAAGAAAAATCTTGTGAAACCAGCCGGAACAACCAGGTATCCAAGAGCATGAGCCCCTCCAGGTCCTGCGTGGGGCATCAGCACACACCCCACTTCACAGCTGACCTTGGGGACGTGTACTCAAAGCAGAAAGGGTTGCCTCTGTGCAAGAGTAAGATGCCAAACTCACAGAACAAAACAGATGCTCCTTCCTGATTTGAGTAACATTGTGAATTACCATCAAACAAGTAAGTGATGAATCACTGAGCTCTACCTTGAAACTACTAATACACTATATGTGAATTAACTGAATTGAAATTTAAAAAAAATTTTAATTGTCTAAGAGCCAGTATTAAAAAGGCAGATAATAACAAGTGTCAGCAAGGATGTGGAGAAAGTGCAATCTTCATGCACTGCTGGTGGGAATGTAAAATGGGGCAGCCAGGTTGGAAAACAGTCTGGCTGTTTCTCGAAAGGTTCAACATGGAGTTACCATACGACCCTGCAATTCCTCTCCTCGGTATAGACCCCAAAGAAGTAAAAACACACGTCTGCTCGAAAACTTGTACCTGCATGCTCATAGCAACGTTATTCACCATAGCCAAGAACTGGCAACGAATAACTCAAATGTCCATCAACTGCTAAATGGATAAACAAAATGTGACAGAGCCACACAATGGAATATTACTCAGTCATACAAAGCAACAGAATACTGACACAAGCTACCACATGGATGGACCTTGGACACATGATAAATACAAAAGACTGCATTCCACCTGATTCCATTTATATGGAATTTCCAGAATTGGCAAAACTCATACAGACAGAAAAATGGATTCATGATTACACAGAGCAGGAGATAAGGGGAGAAGTGGGGAGTGACTGCTCATGAGTATGGGGTTTCTTCTTGGAGTAAAGAAAATGTTCAAAACCGATGGTGGTGAGGGTTGCACCATCTCTGTGACTAAATGAAAAAAAAAAAAAAAAAAACACTGATTGAGACACTTGAACAGGGTGAACTGCAAGGTATATGAATTACAACTCAAAACAGCAGTTTAAAAATTGAGATCTGTGCTGGGCATATAGTAAGTGCTAAATAAACATTAGCAATTATTACCTTTAAAAAACAAATCCAAGTGGCACCTGCGTAGCTTAGTCAGTTAAGCATCCGATTCTTGATTTTAGCTCAGGTCATGATCTCAGGGCCGTGGGATGGAGCCTCATGTTGGGCTCCGCACTGGGCATGGAGCCTGCTTAAGATTCTCTCTCCCTCTCCCTCTGCCCCTCCCCCAGCTCTCTCATAAATAAATAAATAGATTTGCTTGTATTTATTTATTTATTTAAGTAATGTGTCACTGGAGAGAAGCCCATCAATGTCACATCAGGATGGACAGTGGAGAATGGAGGAGAAATCCTACCCCAGGGAACCCCCTCCCCCCGTACCCTGAGTCTTGGCTCTAACAACTCGTAAAGCATGAAGGCAGCCAAATCATGTTCGCAGATACTGATGAATTTATGTCATACCCCAAAATTCTGGTAGAAAAGAAATTCTACTGTATGGAGATAAAAATTTTTCTTTGCCACATTATATAAGAGTTCTTTAAATTTGTCTGATAGAATTAGCATTCTACTCAAAGTAAAGAATATGAAGTCTTGGCTTTCTTATTAGCTGTGTGACCTTAGATAACACTTCACCATATTGCATCTTGACACCTGTAAAATGGAAATAACATGTAACCTTTCCGCTTCAAGGGATTCCCCGCGAACAAAAAATGATGTCCACAATATTGAAAAAGCAGATTAGAAATTGCATCTACATTATGATCCCACTTATATAAATTCTATAAAATCTGCAGAAAGTGATATGTAAAAAAGACCTTGCATAAAATGTTAATAGTAGCTGACTCTATGTAGTAGGATTTCCATTTTTCATTTTTATTCTGTTTAAATTTTCTACCTGACCACATATTGTTAGCTTTTTAAAAAAAATTAAGGTAGTTTCTTTTAGGAACACAGTAACTCTTAAAACGTTGTATTTATATGCAAGGTATTAAACGCTGCAACCTGAGTGATCTTGCAGACGCGTTCCCTGCCCCCACTCCATCACCAGGGACAGGCTCACACTGATGCCCCTTCTGCCCCAGTCCATGTTCCCAACCTGGTCCTCATTTTCACACCATCACACAGTCATCTTCCCAGGACACCCCACACAGGGATGAGGGAGTACTTGGAATTTATTAGCAAACCCTCCCAAAGATATATGCATGTCCAGAAAGTCCTCTGGGCACAGAGAGAAATTAAACAAATTCTACGGATCAAGATGGGTCCAGTATTGCAGGCCAAAGCTACACTTCCTTACCCTGCAGTACTTGATATTTCACAGATGGCTGCTTCCAAAGGAGCCTGCATGTCCTCCACAGAGGAGCTGGGAAAACACAGGAAAGCACTGTGAATGCTCTCAAAATTCACGTACTATGGGATGGAAGGCAAGGCCCTTCAAGATCACCCCAGTTCCCCAAAAGCGGACCTATATGCTGTGCATTTACACTGGAAGACATCCTTGTCCTCAAAGTATGCTGGCCGTGCTGGCTTTGGTGAAAGTACAGCCAATGCAGCCTACCTGCACGTATCTCACAGATGTGGGGTCCAGCCACCACTGAATTCACCTGTTGTCTATTCTTCCTAGAAGCACAGGGTGAGTGGAAGAGCTTTTTTTTTTTAAAGATTCCACTTATTTATTCATGAGACACACACAGAGAGGCAGAGACATAGGCAGAGAGAAGCAGGCTCCACACAGGGAGCCCGAGGTGGGACTCGATCCTCGCACTCCGGGATCACGCCCTGGGCTGAAGGCAGACGCTTAACTGCTGAGCCACCCAGGTGTCCCGACTTTTTGTATTTACTTTGCAGCCAGCTCTTCAATTTAAGAATAAGGCGCTCAGTTATCTGATTTTTCTATTCTGTGCACCTGCTGCACCAGCCAAGCGCTCAGTTCAACCCCCTTCTCCATGGCTTCTGAGCAGCCTGGGTATAGTATACACCATCTCCATTCACCTTTCTGGGCTGTTCTCTGTCACTGTAGGGGGTCTGTCTCTCACACATTCAGCAGCCAGAGACCAGTGACCTCAAGTTATAAAGAGGGGGGCACCTGGCTGCTTCAGCTGGTTAGGCTGCCAACTCTTGATTTCAGGATCCTGTGATGGAGCCCATATTGGGGTCCACACTCAGTGGGGAGTCTGCCTCAGGATTCTCTCTCTCCCTCTGCCCCTCCCTCCACTGGCTTGCATGTGCTCTCTCCCTAATTTAAATAAATAAATCCTTAAAAAAGAAAGCCAGCAGGAAGGACTTTCCTAAATCATCTTCCTTCCTTAAAAAGTCCTCTTCCAGTTCCACCTCTAAACATGCATTATACATATAGATGTGGTATTTACCTTTCTAACATAACTGAGATGAAGATCCAGTAACTTGAGACAGGAGTAGCACAAGATCTGTTTCAAAGCAGGTGGTAGTTTTGATGCTAAAAATACCAACTCCTAGCTTTGCGCAGTGGAAAAAAAAAAAAACAAAAAAACCCAGCTCCTCTTTCAGAAGAACACCATAAACAAAGCCCACTGGTCATATTTTGCCTTTCGGACCTTTCAATACTTACTAAATGTTTCCACTTTTGCTCCATAGAGATGCCCAACAGACATGAGTCATAATCGACCATTCAGAAAGCAGGCCTGGAAGCCACAGCAGAAGCACCCCTATACAGCCCCAACATTTACCAACCACTGTTCACCTTGCTGGTATGCACAGGCCAAAGCAATTGCTCCAAGAGAAAGCTACAGCTGAGAACAAAAGGGGACGGTGCCACAAATCGTGCTGTCTTAACACATGCCATCATGTGAACCTGTCGCCATGTAGAAAATAAACGTGGGTTCACCAGAATATGGAGCAGTCACACCAAGTTTGTTGGTAAAGCTGCAATTAACATGTGCAATCCTGTGTCACAACCATGTGGAAAATTCTGAACTACATGCACACATTTAAAAATTCACACTTAAGGGGCACCTAGGTTGAGTGCTCAGGTCAGGATTTCAGGATCCTGGGATCGAGCCCTGTATTGGGCTCTCTGCTCCGTAGGGAGTCTGCTTCTCCTTCTCCCCGTCCCTTGTATTCTCTCATGCTGTGAGATAAATAAAATCTTAAAAAAAAAATCCACACTTAATTCCTTAGACCCAAGAAATGAAGGGATGGGGTAGTTCTTCTGTTTCTCTGTGAACCTAGAATTAAGATTTTCCCCTCCTAGTTTAGGTACAGATGTATCAAAAACAGGTTTCCCTCTCTTTTCCCCTACAACCTTTAAAACGCTTTTGGGAAGACCCATGTCAGGCCTTACATGCCACAGTAACCCTCCCTCCTTCATGTGATGCATCCCACACACACAAACCTACTGTGTGTCAGCAGCTCAAAACTGCTCAAGGCCAAATGCTGCCCCAAATTCAGACTATGTGGCAGACTGGGGCAAGTGGGCTCCCCCTCCATTAGCTCCGGGGGTGAAGATGTCCCCCTGTGCCCTGGACAGGAGGCCTCAAGCATCATTCCTGCCCTTCTGGAATAACTCAGTCCCTCTTCAGGCAGTATGCCCCTTAAAGACACATACAAAGATTCCCAGGCATTCTTAGTTATACGCCCACAGACCCACCCCCAACTCAAGTGAAACTGTGAGAAATACCAAGAGCCACCAATGTAGAAACAAGGCAGAAAGATCAGATAAGCATACTTTTCTTCACACTGCAATCCCTCAAATGTGTGTGTGCTCGAAACGCCTTTCTTCTGCCTTCCCCCAAGAGCACTAAGGGGACAGAAAGACAACCTGGCCATGAAGCATCCTACATAGAGCGAACACCTGGGTCCCCTGGGTGCCACAGGGGCACTAGGGAAACCCAGCCCTCAGACGACAGGCAATGGTGTGCAGGTAGACTCGGCTGGTGCCCACAGTGTCCCCGTCTCTGAAAATCCATCCATGGAGCCCCAACAGACCAAATCCTCAACAACACTGGCAGGAGAAGGCTTTCTCACTTTCTCACACTCACTTCTCCTGCCTTGTCCTCTGCCCTCCATCCGCCCCCGCCCCCAGAACAACCTGGGCAAGCGCAGACAGCTGGGGCGCTGCCGGGTGGGGAGAAGCAGGCCTTCCCTGGGAGGCGGGCGCTGTCCCGGGCTGCACAGGGAGCCCCCAAGAGAGGCCGACTCCGAACTAGCTCACAGGGACAGAAAGTCGAATAAACTACAGAGCTAGCCTGGGCATTCTTCGTGGGGGCACAAGGAGAAGAGCCGGAAAGGGAGTGAATCTGGGCAGAAAAGGCTGAAGTCAGTCTCAAAAGTCAGACTGGGGAGCTAAGAATCAGCCAGGCAACAGGGGGGAGGGCTTCTTACTGAAGATACCTGTGCTCCCGGCAGCCACTGTTCATCTCTGGATCCCACAGAAAGAGCTTCTGCCACAGGAAAGAGTCTCCATTTACTGCACCGCCTGAACTAAGTTGTCCTCCAGCGCTTTTCAGCCAGTCAATACAGATTTCAGTGAAGAAATTAATTTTGATTTAGTGAGGGACGCCTGGGGGCTCACTGGTTGAGTGTCTGCCTTCAGCCCAGGGCCTGATCTCGGGGTCCTGGGATCGAGTCCTGCATCGGGCTCCCCGCACAAGGCCTGCTTCTCCCCCTGCGTGTGTCTCTCCTGAATAAATAAAATCTTTAAAAAAAATTTTTTTTTTATCTTGTGAAACCCATCACCTCTCCAATCTCCCACCCCCAAAATAGCTGGCTATGCTGTTCTCAATCCATCCCTCACAACTTCACAACTGTTATTTGTAAATTTCAGGACCAATCAATGTATGTGCTCCCCCCCACCCCCCAGAAGTCCCTTCAGCAGTCTGTTTCCCTGCCCTCCTGGATTCTGTCACTGTACCCCAGAATCCCTCGTCCAGGCCTTCCTCTGCAAAGTATGAGCTGGGCCAGAGGACTCCCCCGTCCAGCCAGCTCTACCTCACCTGACTTGGTCCTGCTGCCCAATGCACCATCCCATCCTCCTGGCTACCACTGGAGTTCCAGCCTCACTGGTTCTGTCCCTAAGTCCCATGGGAGTAAGCATAAGCAGCCATCATGACTAATCCATAATCAGATGGCTCACCATGCTAAGTGACCCCAAGAGTACCTTTCTAAAGCTGTTATCTGGGAAGGGAAGTGAAAATACATCAACAAAAAGGAGCCTGAGGAGCATTCCAGCACTTCTGATTGTACCCTTTGCATCAAGGGACTGTTTTCCTCAACTTTAAAACCTGGGCTCTCTTGGCAGGATGTCAAGTTGACTGAGTCATTACCTGTTTATGTCCACAAGCCTATGTCTCTATGACAGAAAGCTACACAGGAGACCCAGCGAGGAACTGGTAGGCAAAGACATGCCTTTCACTTTTGGAAGAAGTCACTCAAAATGCAGTGACCAGCAAAACACACCACAGATCACAATCTTCCTGTCCATCTCGAGGCCAGCCCTCAGAACCTGGGGGGCCTCCTGCAGCTCCACCGCTGGCCACTGCCAGGGCCCCATTTTATCCTTTTCTCTCTCCCTTCTCCTTCCTAACCATCTCCAGGAGAGAAAGTGGAGGAGGGAGAGCTCTGTATAATTCATCTGAATTCTGGAACATGCATGAAGACTGCCTATACTGACGGATTTTCTTCCAAAATGAGTGATTTTACTGAAGGGTCCTAAGTGCTACAAACCTGCCACCTGCTTCTTCTTTCCTTGTTTCTACTCCAAACCACAATGTCACATCTAGATGTGGAGCCATGAAGGAGCATCAGGAGATCTGTGAGAAATTACCTCAAATCCCAATGTCATGGAGCTGACCAGAACACACAAGGCTATCAGCCAGCCTCCTGGTCCTAAGACCCTGGCTGCAACTCACACAGGTATACATTGGTGCAAAACCCACAGAGGAGGTAAAAGCTTTGCTGGGTGATTTATAGGAGCCCGTTAACAACTCCTACAACTGAGACCCGTTTTTTCATTTTAAACCAATCTGTCAGCTGGACTAAAAGGACTCAGATACCAAAAGACTACAGAGATATCTGAAGATATATAGGAGAGCGGGGCTGCCATTGGGCTGGGTTGTCTTCTCTGGACCTAAGATAGAGCCAGAGATGGTAACGGGAAACCTGGCTCAGGCGGAGCAGGGAGGACCTCAGGGTAGGGAGTCAGAAGACCCAAGGGCAGCACCCCAGGGCTCCCCTTTTGTAAGGAAGTGACAAGCAGCACCACCCCCTCTCACAAAGGAACTGTCAGATTACAAGGACACAAAACCAAGTGAAGTTCATTGGAGTCTCACCAAAAAGTTCATTTTTTGATTTTCACCTTACTTGTGACTCCACATGATCAATTTATAACGTATACACACAACAGGGGCTCTAAATTCCTGCTGGATACATGCAAACTACAAACACACTGCCATTTAGAGACCACTAATTAGACACATGTTCTCCCAGATGTTAGAGAAAACAGCAAACGTGTGTAAGGAATGACAGGAATGTTACAGTAGATTAAAAGAATTTTTTTTAATGACAGGACACAAAATGACATGGAACTACTACATAATGTCGCAATTCTACTCCGAGGTATATGTCCAAAAGACGTCAAAGTAGGGACTCAAAAAGATATTTGCACACATACATTCATAGCAGCATCATATACAAGAGCCACGAGGTGGAAACAACTTTGCATCCTTTGATGCACAAATGGACACACAAAATATAGTGTATCCATGCAACGGAATGTTACCTAGCCTTAAGGAAATTCTGGAACCTGCCACAACATGGACTAATCTTAATGACATGACACTAAGTGAAATAAGCCAGTCACAAAAAGACAAATACTGTATAAGTCCACTTACATGAGGGACCTCAAGTAGTCAAACTCAGAGACACATTATAGGGTGGCAGCTGCCAGGGGCTAGGGGAGGAGGTAATGGGAGTTATTGCTTAATGAGGAAAGAGTTTCAGTTTTGCAAGATGGAGAGTCCCAGGGCTAGATGAAGGGGACAGTTGCACAACAATGTAAATAAATGTACTTAACCTTTTACAACTGTATGGTTCAGTGGGATTAAGGTGGCAAATTTTCTGTTATGGTATTTTACCACATTAAAAAATTTTTCTTAAATGTCTAGTAGTGTTCAAATAGGAGTGGTGATTCTATAATGATGTCAAACATATCTAGCCAAGACAGCACTTGATAGATGACTTTGTTTCTCAAAGGATATCTTTGTATTAATTCTGCAGTTACCTGGTCTGAACCACCATAAGTCAGAAATCATAGTCAAGCTCAACCACCACCATAAATTTTATATAATAAAGCTGAACTTTTTTAAAGTGATTAATAATTCAAGCAACTGCCTCAGATATCCCCATGACTAGCATCAGTCTGGAGCAAACCAATAATTAAGAAAGTTAACTTACTGTATTACTAAGGCACATTTTCTTTTTTTTTTTTTTTTAAGATTTTATTTATTTATTCATGAGAGACACAGAAAGAGAGGCAGAAACATAGGCAGAGGGAGAAGCAGGCTCCCTACAGGGAGGACTTGATCCCAGGACTCCGGGATCATGACCTGAGCCAAAGGCAGACGCTCAACCACTGAGCCACCCAGGTGTCCCCTGAGGCACATTTCTAATAACTGGTACCAAAAATAAATCTATGGTCCTAATAACTTTTTCTACAAAGCAATTTCATATGGAAATAGAAAATGCTTTAATGTTCACTGGTAAAGCACAGTGTTGAATGGAATTATATCAAGAAGCTATCCATATTACATTTCCTAGAAGTATTATAAAAATCAGTTTTATTATAAAAATCAGTTTCAAAATATCTGAAAGAAAAGCAGAATTGGATCCAGAAATCAAAGTCAACTGTATTAGAAAAAAAGAAAATTAACACTCATGGGAGCATGGGTGGCCCAGCTGGTTGAATGTCCAACTCTTGGTTTTGGCTCAGGTCATATAAGGGTCATGGGATGGAGCTCCACGCTGGGCACCTGACTCAGCACAGAGTCTGCTTGAGAACCTTTCCCTCTCTACCTCCCTCTGCCCCTCCCCCAGCTCGCTCGCTCTCACTCTGTCTAAAAGAAATGAAATCTTAAAAAAAAAAAAAAAGCAAATCCTCACTATTAAAAAAAAAATTAACAATTACTGCCAATTATTATGTCACAATCAAGACTAACAACCCAGGAAAATGTGCATTATGCCACAAGGGAAATTTAAATCTAGAACAACCAAGACTAAGAAAGCACATGTAAATGAAGGTGGTGGCGTATGAGCCACAGTTCCGTGGGTGAGGAACAACTGGAACCGGAAACTCTTACCTCTTGGTGATCTGGCTCGGCTCTTGCAGGCCTGGGTCCAGGTCGAAGACCTCATTATCCAGCAGCCTTCGAAGAGTCACATCGGCCAACTGCTCCATGATCTTGAACACCTCATCGAGGTTCAGGAACATGGAGAAGTCACGCTCCTTATTCTGCGTGGTGATTCGGATGGTATCCGTCAGAAAGACGTTGGATGTTCTTTCTAACTTCTGGATATCAACCCAAGGGACTACGAGCTTCACTAGAAGAGGGAAAAAAAAAAAAGGCAAATACATACATTACCCTAACATTTGAGCCAAACTTAAGTGTATCAGCAAACAAGAGTCCAAGGATTTCCTCAAGCTGAAATGCAAAACCAAAGCAGGAAAGAGGAAGCACAAAGCTCCTTGACAGCTGTGTATCAGAACCTAACTCATGTTCGACAATTTTCTTAAAAGAGTTAAGTAAAATCTTTCAAGTTGATGGCTACCGCACACAGGCAGGGGACATCATTCTGAAATATCAGGTTAATAACATGAAAACTTCTTCAAGAGTATTTAAACTTAAATATTTGCAAAATATGCAAAAATTTCTCAATCTACATAATTTCTGGTTTCAAAAGCAGCATTCATGGTGTAAGCTATGAAAAAAGTGCAAAAGAGGATTATTCATGATCTCATTTAGAGAAACAAGCTTAACATTTAGACTGTGTCAAATGACAGAAGACACAGTACAATTTCTATGGAATTCTTTTTAAAGTAATACAGTACAAGCGGTACATTTTATAAACAAATGTTCTATTCTGGGAAATGTTTCCAATACAGTGGTAGCAAGACTAGCTAGCTTGCTAATGCAAATGGAGAAGAGACACTATAACAACTTGAAATGATAAATGTTATCAAATACCAGAAATTATTTCTTTTTTTTTAAACTTAGCATCCCGACAAAATTTGGTTTAATAACTGTGACTGATCAATGTCAGAAAATAACTCATTGTCTTTTTCAAATAAAGGAGGGGATCATTAAGTGTTTCCTTCTTTCTTTTTGTTTTTAAGATTTTATTTATTCATGAGAGACAGAGAGAGAGGCAGAGATATAGGCAGAGGAAGAAGACGGCTCCCTGCAGAGAGCTCGATGCAGGACTCGATCCCAGGACCCCGGGATCATGCCCAGAGTCACCCAGGCGTCCTTATTAAGTGTTTCTGCTTCTACCATTTCTTTCCATTTTTTGAAATAATGTTTTTAGTGCTTCAGTAACTTAGAAGACCACATATCTACATCAGGCTTGAGAAGAAGCTTCTTCAGCTACTTTTAGTTGCTTTCACCGAAGTCTTTCATACAAACACATTATAGAATCTGTAACATCAGCTTTCATTTCATTAAGTGTCTACTTTAGGAAAAGCCCTGCACTTAAGGAGCTCATTCAAATAGGGAAAACAGACATGTAAAATAAGCAACCACTAACTTGACAAAATCTAAAACAGAAACACAAACATGGTGCAAATTATAAGGGGACCAGGGAAAGTCCCCAGAGGTCATAAAAATGTGAACTGATTTTGAGGGGTGAACAGGAGTTTCCAAATAGACACAAGAATGGGGAAGGGAAGGAGAAACCAACATTAAATTGGAGAAGCACTGCAGAAAGTACAAGAATAAAGATGGTCAAGATTAGGTCAGAGCACAGTCCAAGGGTGGGGAAAGGCTATGTACACACGGTGTTTATACTGGAGCATCAGAACTAAAGCTGGAAGCATGAGAAAGAGAAGTGAGGACCCTGTGCAGGAAGCTGTTTCAACACAATTTAAGAGGAGCCCCTCCCACTGGTTCAACTTGAAATAAAACTTACATGCAGGAAGAAAAAAATTATGTATACAAAGGCATACATACACTTAGTTTATACACACACACAGCTTCCATTCTGCATGGGTGCTTGAAACAATATCTGATTCCAAAAGAAGATTCAGTGGGAAGGACTTTTTAAAAATTCAGCATACAATTGACATTTACGGCTTTTCTTTTTTATCTTGAAATTCCATCACCTAGCACTGCGATGGGCAGTGGATAAATGTGTGAAAAGTTAATCACTGCCTGGATCTCAAGAGGACCCAGGTGAAGAATTCCCTCCCATTCCAAGGAACAACTATATATCCTGCTCCTCTTTTGGGAACAGTCATGACCTTCAGAGTGGGAACGTTTTAAATGCCTCCCCCCATCTTAAGAAGCAACAAATTCCACTCTTATAGAAGCCCTGGGCCATCGGTGTTGATGATGTGTTTTCAGAGCAATGCGAAGTAAAAAACCTTCAGTAGCTCTGTGAAGGGAGTGGCACAGAAATGTTGAAGGCAATAGAAAACAACGAATTCTCACAAAATCAAAGCCCCTTAGTGGTGGTAGGATAGAGAAACACAATTGTCTGCACACATCATTTGAAATTAAGCAAGTATCACTCATTATCACTCAACTACTTATTTGAAAGTCCTTTCATCTCGTCTGAGGACAGCACCGAGCATCCCGAGGGTCAGCATCATCTGCGAGCATCAGCACGAGCCTCACTTACGTTCCTTGCCCAGGAAGAAGGAGTAGAAGCAGAGGTGGTTGATGCTGAGGTACAGCCAGCCTTGGCGGGGAACCCGGCCCTTCCAGCAGCAGCAGGAGTAATAGGTGACCAGCTTCTCCGCCTCCGGGAAGTTGAACCTGGCCTCGAATTTCACCAAAGCATCTCGGAACTTCTCGGGCTCTTCTTCCTGCTCCGCAAGCCTGCTGCTTGTCTCCTCCGCGATCAGAGCCTGGCACGCAGAAAGATAACGTCCCCTCGTCAGCGAGAGGGACAAGGGGAGGGGCAGACAGAGGCGGGAAGGGACCGCCAAGCGCAGGCACCTGATGCAGCTACACTGCCCACCAACACACACCAGGGGTGGAGGAGGGTGGCCGTCTACCACCCAGAAGCACGGCCATGGCGGGGCGGAGGGGCAGGGGGAAAAAACATAGGATCAAATCTCTCACTTGGCCATTAACTAATCAGCCCTGAGGCTTTGGTCAAATTGCTGACCTCGAAGCCTGAGTCTTCTAACCAAGTACCTCTCCCGGCTCTCCCTACAGGGACAGGATACCTCCCAGCTCTCCCTACAGGGACAGGATGGTCAAACTACTGGCTCAAGTGTGAATCTGATGCACCAACCTTGAAGAACTACCCAAGTTGGAGTTACACGTTAGCCTCTTTAAAAAAGCTAATGAAGGTCTTCCTCATTTGGCTCAAATCTTTTTTAAGACTTTATTTATTTATTCGTAAGAGACACAGAGAAAGAGAGAGAGGCAGAGACACAGGCAGAGGGAGAAGCAGGCTCCATGTGGGGATCCTGATGCAGGACTTGATCCCAGGACCCCAGGAACATGACCTGAGCCAAAGGCAGACGCTCAACCACTGAGCCACCCAGGCGTCCCAAGGTCCAAAACTTGTAATCCAAAGCCAACAGGTGCCTGATTGTGTGACATCTGACACCTTTCACTACCACTAAACATTCTACGGTCTTCTAAGGTAGAAAAGAAGTATGTTGGTCATGGTTATAAATACATCCAAAGCACTCAGGTGCACAGGGAGGGAAGATAAAAAAGAAAACATCTGAACATACAGCTGCATTACCAACAAAAAGTAACAGTAAGGATCCTTTCTAAATCTAGCATAAGGCTGCAAAAGCGCCTAGAACATGAGCTTGTGGACTGTTCCTGAGGGGTCACAACTCACTGACGAGATCAGAATTGATTCCCCACATCCCTGTATTTTACGAAAGGCTAAGTCCCTTAAGACAAGGCCACTTTGGAGGAACATGGGTGGGTGGCTTAGCCAGCTAAACATCTGCTATAGCTCAGGTCATGATTTCAGGGTCCTGGGATGGAGCCCTGTGTCAGGCTCCCTCCTCAGCAGGGTGTCTGCTTCTCCCTCTCCCTCTGCCCTTTCTCCTCTGTCCCTCCCTCTTGCTCACTCACTCACCCTCTCAAATAAATAAAAATCTTACCAAAAAAAAAAAAAAAAGACAAGCCCACTTTTTTGGGCCTCTGGCTGGCTGTCAGTAGAGAACCCTTGATCTCAGGGTTGTAGGTTCAAGCCCCATGTGGGGTGTAGAGATTACTTAAAAGTTACTTTAAAAAATAAAATCTTTCCAAAAAAAAAAAAAAGATGAGGCGACTTTTGGGGCATAGTTACTAGTTTTATAAACTAGTTTATAAAATTACCTGGGAGTTACTATTTAAATAAGATTTATTAAACAAATCTGGTAAAATTTCAAGTGCTTTTAATTTCCTCCATTATGTTTTTCTTCTTTTCCAAATTTTACTTAACCAGACATTATGAAATAGAGTTATAAGAAAGATGAATAATTTTCAAAGCATATGTAACATACAAAGCTCTGGACCAGGAGGTGTGAAAGGGGATTTTAGGAAGGCTCTACAGCAAAGAGTCGTGGAAGCAGAACACAATACACCAGCTCCAGATGCAGTCATGACAGTGGCTGTATAGACTCCTGACTTCTGTGGATCACAGGGTCTGGTGATGAGCACAACTCCAAGGACAGAGGTTTCTTTAAAGCTTTATAGAGTGGCCAACTGCTAAGAATATGAGTAGGAAAGCCCCAATTCCAAATTCCTTTGTATCTTCCCAGAGGAAAGGGAGAACCTACACTTCATGGTGGCCCCAAAGGTATAACCGCATCTCAGACCCCAAGAACTCCTCCAACCCTAGTCCCTGCTCCAGGTCAACAGCCTCCCTGTGACTATTCTTTGTATGTTTAAGATTTTTATTTATTGGACAGAGAAAGGGAGCACAAGCATGAGGAGCAGCAGAGGGAGAGGGAGAAGCAGACTCCCCACTGAGCAGGGAGCCCGATCCCAGGACCCTAGAATCATGACCTGAGCCAAAAGCAGACACTTAACCCATTGAGCCACCCAAGCACTCATGGTTTGTTTTTTTAAAGGCATTTCAGTTCTGATGTGCAGGGATCAGAATACACCATTCCAAACTACACTACTTTGGCATGAGGATTATTATGAGCTGTAGACAACTGAAAAACAGCAGGCATCAAAAGACTCTCCACCCTCCCCCACTACTTGCCTAAGGACATCAATACCCATTGGTGCAGGTGCCTCCCTCTCCTGTGCCAGGAAGAGGAGGGTAACTCTAGATTCTGACCAGCACGTAGAAGAATCTACACAACAAACCTCACAAAAACAGCCCTTCCTCTCTTCCTTTCATTCCCCCCACATTTACCTTCCCACAGTTGGCCACCCCTGAAAGGCTTTGTCTTGTCCCTTCTCTACAAATGCATTGTTCTTTGTTGAGATGCTGTATAAGCCCCACAATCTAACCACCCCTCTGAGATACTCATCACTGAGTTTCTCCCATGTGTATGCACACTGTGCATGTTGATCAACTGTTTTTCTCATCAATTTGACTTCTGTCGGTTTTAATCTCAAGGCCATAGGAGGAGAATCTAGGAGGGTAGAGGAAAAGCTGCTTCCTCCTCTGCAGCTTTCCTAAGGCCACTACAGCAGAAATGAATTTCCTTCCTCCATATTAAAAAAGAGAAACCCTAAATTAAAGAGCCACCACAACATAGGTGAGGCTAAGGAGAAGAGAGGTTAAAAGTGTGAAAAATAACTGTGAAATAGGCATTTCTGTAGCTAAGCCCCAATGCAATCTGTCCCAGGGAACCAGGCTAGTCCATCAGACCAGGCAGAGATGGTAACCCACGGGATGGATAAGTCTCCACCACAGTGTACGTCCACCTGCCAACCCCACAGGCCAGAGGTGACCCCCAAGAGCCATCAGCCAACACTGCTATGCTGCCTGGGCTCAGGTTGCTACCTGGTGACATTAGAGTCCTGATGCCCAAAGGAAAAGAACAGGCCTGTTTTATCCCTCTGAAACCAAGAATTCACTTTGACAGCTTTACTAAAAGCTGAAGTACTCGCCGTGTTAAAAAAGGCAAACTTTTCTTTTAATTAAAAAAATTTTAAAAGATTTATTTGAGTGAATGAGGGTGGGGAGGAAGGGAGGGAGGGAGGGAAGGAGAGAGACAGAGAGAAAGTACATGAGAGAGAGCATAAGCATGATGGAAGAACAGAGATGGGGGGAGAAGCAGGCTCCCTGCTGAGCAGGGAACTCCATGCAAGACAACCCCAGGACCCTGGGATCATGGCCTGAGCTGAAGGCAGATGCTTAACTGACTCAGCCACCCAGGTGACCCACAAAAGGCAAACTTTCAAAGAAAAAAAAAATAAACAAAATCAATGGTTTGGGGTATTTTACCCTCAGGGAGGAAACCTGGATTACAGGCTAAGGTGTTGTGAAGTGTTTAATAAGGGTTATTTTTTTTTTAAGATTTTATTTATTTATTCATGAGAGACACAGAGAGCGAGAGAAACAGAGACACAGGCAGAGGGAGAAACCGGCTCCATGCAGGGAGCCCGATGTGGGACTCGATCTCGGGTCTCTAGGATCACGCCCTGGGCCGAAGGTAGCGCTAAACCACTGAGCCACCCGGGCTGCCCTAATAAGGGTTAAATTCAAAATGGGAAACAGTCTCTCCCTGCCTGGTGGGGCTTTTAAAGCACTGAGTACCAATCATGTTGTTGCAATGACAGTTATAGAAGATGGAACTCACAGGAGATATTAACAGTTACCCCCCAAAATATTCCTGTCTTGCCTTCTCAAGATGTAATTGGTTTTAATTCCATTTAATCAACATATTTTAAGAATAAACAGCCACTTTTAGGAAGAGGAAAGTGCCAGGTCCAACGAAATAGAATGACAAGCTATCACAACTGCAAAAAGGTGGAA
Source organism: Canis lupus familiaris (assembly GCF_011100685.1). Taxonomy (NCBI): domain Eukaryota; kingdom Metazoa; phylum Chordata; class Mammalia; order Carnivora; family Canidae; genus Canis; species Canis lupus. Next base: position 42,837,296 of record NC_049231.1, on the reverse strand, counting down.
ATAACAAATTTAAGGAATCAAGTAACATTTCTGCTCTGCAAAAACAAATGTTAACATTTTTTTTTCCTAAGACAAGAGAGGACCTTCACTGCTGTGAAGGAGAACAAAAACTTGAGCCTGAGAACGAGGTACAGATTTTCCAATTTCAGGTGTACTTTGCCAGATTGTAAAGGTTGACAGGTGACAAGTCCAACTCCATGGACTGTGAATTAAGCCAAAACGTTCAGTTATGGTAGAGAAAACTGTGCAAGTCTGATCAAAAATGCTGCAGGCTCAAAATGTCATATGGAAGTTGTAAGCAATATGGAGAATCGGGGAGAAGCATTTCAATCAAGGACCTACCTTTACCTTCCCTTTGACAAAGCTGGCAATGTCATCTTTATTATCAAAGACAGACAAAGTATGAAGGAGATTTTGCTCCAGCCAGTCCCAATGCTGGTTTATTTCCTCTAATGTTGCACCTGGGTTAGAAGAGAAAAAGATACTGAGATTAAAAGGAACTCCCAGAACATGAATTCATTTTCCAAGTATCATGAAACCTGTGTTTGTTATTAAACATCCCAGTTTCTCACATCCTGGGCCACAGCAGACAAGGCAAGCACCTTCCTTTGGAGCTATAGTGTCCCTCACACTGCCTGTCCACTGCCACATCGATGAGCCAGGGAACCAAACAGGTTACCCTTGGGACTGCTGTGTGGACATCCTGCCTGCCTTGCTGATGCATGGACTTCCTACCACATCCACTCAAGTGACGGAAACATTTGTAATTATGCAGCTGGTCCAGGGGAAACAAGCCCCCCAAAGCAGGCCAATTCTCAACAGTCTCACATAGTTTTTACCCTGTGAGAACAGGAATCTCTCAAGAGGGACCTCAGCCCTCTGAGGGTCCCAGAAGAGCTTCCTGAGACAGCTCTACTGGTTGCCCAAGGGTGTTGCCACTCACAACAGGCATCATTAAATACAACAGCAACCACCTTGGGAATTTCCAGGTTTACCAGTCTACACTTTATATCATTCGCAACAATATTCCTTAAGAACGCACATAAAAGAACTTGTATAGTCAATGTTAAAAATGCACATTAAATCATGTATAGTAGGTTAATTTCTTTCAAAGGCAGTTAAAAAGAGATCGTCCCATTATTGAAGCATTAAGCAACACATTACCAAAAAGCTTAGGTATTTTAGTATTTTGAGGAGTCTCCTAGTACTTTCCACAGGCAATGGGCACCTTGGCACATGGACCATGCCAGCTCCCAGTGAAGGACCCAGCATAGAGCAGGTGCTCGATAAAGTCCCCCAACTTGAAGCAAGCATGGTCCTGGATAAGACCATGGATAAGAAAAGGGACCTGGGCATCAGGTATGTGTACTACAGAAATAGATAAATGCACAGCTAGGACCAGATTTCCCAAATGGGAAGCAGGAGATGTTCTAACCTCAAGGGCTACCAAACATCAGTTCAGAATAAGCTCGCCAATGTGAGAGGCATAATGCTCAACAGAACCATGTACCACATACACAAAAGCCAGATATGCATTTTGTTAACACCAAACTTTCTGTATGCTGTTTGCAGCTCTCTTCCCTGTAGAGTATAGATGCATGTAGCCCAGGCATAAAAATGCCAGAGAACTCACTCCAGACTTGTGCATTTGAGGGGAGTATAAAGAACATCCGTGTTAGGACTGTTGTTCTGAACGGACAGTTTGGGGAGGAGTCATTAGAGCAACTGAAGAGAATTCTTCATAAGGAAAAGTGTGTGTGTGTGTGTGTGTGTGTGTGAGAGAGAGAGAGAGAGAGAGAGAGAGAGAGAGAGAGAGAGATCTAGTCTCTCTTCCTCTTTTTCTAAGGAATCCCATCATGGGGGCCTCACTCTTAGGACTTTCTCTAGACTTAATTACCTCCCCAGGTCCCACCTATAAATACTACCACATTCGGGTTTAAGCCTTCAGTATATGAATATGGGAAAGGAAGACACCATACAGTCCACACCAACCAGTGCTGGTGCCCAGCTGTTCATCAGCCCTATCTCCCACTCTTGCTCTTTAAGGATCAACAGACCAAAGATGCAGCCATGTGTGGTTTAGGAGAGCTAGCTCTGGAGAAGCATGGTCAGGATCCTCTCACTGTCCATCCCCCTCCCATCCAGGAGGCCCTTGTGGTGGTGGGAAAAACCCTGGCCCTCAGGCTCTGCATTCTTCTTGTAAGAGGGAAAGATCCTTTTAAAACAAAATCAAACCGAGTTATTCCAGGCTCCACAGCATGACTCTTGTGAAGCTTCTGAATGTTGTCTACCTGAACTGTGGCCCCTCAAGGTCTGCTTGGTTCCTCACATTCAGGGCTGAGGTTTGCCCACCTCTGGCTTAAATCTCTGCCCTCTGGTGTTTTCCAATGGCAACCATGTAGATGTCAGGCACAAAACCACCTCCTATATCTGGGGAGTCAGCCATGGTGTCTTCCTAGGGGCAGACGGCACATCACACCATCTCAAGAGAGTCTTCGTATCTTCACTAAAGCCAATACACTTGCACAGGGGCCCTGGGGACCCCTGGACCTCTGCCCTTCTCTTTAAGGTTTACACTTTCTAGATCTTTGTACTTTATTATCATAATAAAACCAACTGGTGAGATTTTTTTTTATGGCAAGGACTAAATGGGAAAAATTACCCTCACTAGACATCAATCTTTGAGGGTATTTTTAAGACTCATTTATTTATTTTAAAGGGAGAAACCATGTGAGCAGGTGAGGAGACAGAAGGAGAGAGCATCTCAAGCAGAGTCCCCACTGAGTGTAGAACCTCCGGGGGGCGGGGGGAGGCGCTCAATCCCAGACTGAGACCATGACCTGAGCCAAAATCAAGAGTCAGATGTTCAACTGACTGAGCCACCCAGGTGCCCCTTGAGTATGTTTTCAGGACTTCTTAATTTATTAAAAGAAAGAAAAAAAAAAAAAAAACACCTTGGCAGAATGAGAAAGAACAAGAGAAGGGAGAAGACTCACCTTTGTGTCCTTTCTATTCCAGGGACTAGCTCACTTCTGTGTAATAAAGACTTCTAAATGAGGAAATGGAGGTTCAAACACTTCTCCAAAGTCATATGTACCGAAGGAAAGGCAAAAGCAGAGTATGAACTCATTCTCTATAACCTTGAGGTACCCTGGAGTCCTCTTGAAATAAACTGCATTTCAATTTCAAAGTAACATTTACATAATCCTTAGGTCCCTTACTTCCTATGGCTTGACACTAACAACAAAAACAAAATCTCATTTTGTGTTTGCACTTAGAAAAATTCCAATTTCCTGCGTGTATCATTCTGGATGACACAAAACAGGTTTCCATTTACCCTATTAAGCTCATAGGGCCAGCACAGTTCATTCTTAAGGATGACGTGCCTGTTTAGCTGTTAACTGATAACCAAAGACACCATGAACAAAACTATAAACAAGCTCCCAACACAGTGTACCCCACGGAAAGAAGACCTGAAATGAAGTCATCAAAAATTTAGGCTTTAATTCTTTTTAAGAGTCTTCTATCTATGAGGAGGAGCTTATGACAGGGAAAGATAATACTAAAACGAAACCAAGCCTACACCTTGAGAGAGAAAACAGGCACACACATAAAACTGTGTCACTGAGTTACAGTAAGATCTCATTACAATCTCCCCGTTCCTGAATATAAGACATAGCTGTATGCCTCTCCCAGCCAAGACAATCGATATGATGAAACTTTTCCACCCTACTGTGTTCCATTTCCTACAAAAGTTGCCAAATGACAGGGAAATTTTCCAAACTATAATTTCCTCTGCAGGGAAGTCTTATGATAGACTTCCAAAATACCGTAAATCAGTGCAAACCACTACATGTCCTCAGCCCCAAAGGATTAAAGAGGAAAGTCACTCAACAAATCTCATACACCAAAGTTCTAAGCCTACACCATAGCCAGGTTTCCCAAATTACACAAAGTAGTTCATCAGAAAATAGCTTTTCAAAAAATGAAACAGGGGCATCTGGGTGGCTCAGTTGATTAAGCATCTGCCTTTGGCTCAGGTCATGATCCCAGGGTCCTGGGATCGAGCCCCACATCAGGCTCCTCATTCAGTGAAGAATTTGCTTATCCCTCTCCCTCTGAACCTTCCTCTGCTTGTGTGCTTTCATGCACTCTCACAAATAAAATCTTCCCAAAAAATTAAAATTAAAAAAATAAAAAATGAAATAGAAAAGAGACTACATGGTACTTTATTTTTTTTAATTTTTATTTATTTATGATAGTCAGAGAGAGAGAGAGAGGCAGAGACACAGGCAGAGGGAGAAGCAGGCTCCATGCACCGGGAGCCCGACGTGGGATTCGATCCCGGGTCTCCAGGATCGCGCCCTGGGCCAAAGGCAGGCGCCAAACCGCCGCGCCACCCAGGGATCCCATACATGGTACTTTATAAGGGCAACCACTGGCTTGTAAAATATTTGTTAGAGGTAAGCACACACATATCAATATTTTTCTGTCTACGGGTCATGCTCAAAAAACTCTGGAAAGCCACGACATTATGGACATACCAGTGGTGGGAAACGTAAAGAGAAAATAAGAACAGAAGAGAGTAAAACATCCTCATGATTAGACTGGCTTAATGTAATATGATTTAATGATAAAATGATAAAAATAAAAAACCTACAAATTAACAGCATAGCAATATTCTCAGGCCTTCCAAAAACCAAGACAGAGGAGAGCTTTCATTATGGACTTAAATGTGTACCCCCTACAAATGTATATGCTAAAGCCCTAACCCCCACTATGACCACATTTGGAAACAGGCCTTAAAGGAGTAATTAAGGTTAAATGAGATCATAAAGGTGGCACTGGGATCTGAGAAAACTAGTGCTCTCTTAAAACGAAGAGGGGTGCCTTGGTGGTGCCAGTGGTTCAACATCTGGCTCTTGATTTCAGCTCCGGTCATGTTCCCCAGAGCAATGAGATTGAGTCCCAAATTGGGGTCCACACTCAGCATGGAGTCTGCTTGAGATTCTCTCCCTCCTTCCCCTTCTCCCTCTGCCCCTACCCCTGACACACTCGCTCACTCATTCTTGCTCTCTTTTTCTCTCTAAAAAATAAATAAATCTTTTTTTTTTTAATTGAAGAAGAGGAAGAGACACCAGGAATGTGCCACGTGAGGACACAGGGAGAAGATGGCTGTCTGTAAGCCAAGGAGAGGGCTTCAGGAGAAACCAACCCTGCCAGCACCTGGACCAAGGACTCTCAAGCCTCCAGAACTGTGAGCAAATAAACATTGGGTTAAGCCACCCAGTCTGTGGGTTTTTTTGTTATGGCAGCTCTAGAAGGCCAATATAGCTATTTAAAACCAAAATTTATAGGAACACTGTGGATTTTAACAGAAGTCCAATTGGCAAAATTATACCTTGTCTTACTAAGGCAAAATAAGATTTCTACCGTTACGGAGTAAGACTTCTATTTCCTATGAAAATTAAAGGTCAAAGGATCTTAAACATTACCCTCACAAGAAGTCAAATCGGACTTATAAATGCCCATACCAAACTAAAATACAGTACTAGAAACCCCAATTAACCACAGAACAACCAACAGTGCTGATTTATAAATTACCAACTATAAGGACAGCCAGAGGTGGTAGGTACAGGACATTTTCTGGATTCTTAGCATGTCCCCAGGCATCTTGTTAGATATGTCATGCACTTGATATTGTTTATCTTAATAAAAAATAGCACAAGGTAAGTGGTACTATTTTCTGGGTAAGAAAACTCAGAGCAGAGAAGAGCCAAGTTCAAGGCTGGTTCTTCTGGCTTCTAAGGCCTCACTCTATCCTAACACACAGTAGAGATGGCAGCCTCGGGAGCTGGGCAGGCAGCTCCCAAGAGCTGAGTCACTTTCAAATTCACACACAGTATTTATTCGCTTAGGTTTTCCCCAGAGGTATTTTCAGGAAATAAAACAAGCATCTCATTGTCTATACCTACAGCCTCTGCACCAACACAGCCATAAATAACTTGATCCAAGCTTCAGTTTCCAAAAGCAACTGTTTGCTCTGCTTAACAACTGTCCGACCAAATTAAGGGTCTTTCCCAGCCACCTAAATCCTAATTTACAATGAATGGACATTCCATGTGTGCAGTTCAGATCTGTTTCTTTGAAATAGTACATTTCTCCTCCGTCCAAACACTAAATGTCTACCACCAAATGCTTGGGCTAAAAAGCCATACAGACCACAAAGGGGCTAATTAAAAGCAACACTGCCAAGACGGTGTCATTTCTAAATTTCACTCAACACTCACCCTACACAGAGTAACTCAGAGACAAAGAATTTGAGGGAAAAAAAAAAAAAATCACAAATGAGCAGGGGAGAGGGCTGAGCCAAAGCCTTTCATTTTCAGAAGCCACACACTCTTCACATGAATATTCTAACATCTGATCCATGCCTGAAGCAGTATCCTCACAGGAACCTGTGAAAGTTCAATATCACTATCACATCATGACTGACCGTGTTTTTACCCACGTACATCTCACTGTATTGCTTAAGAAATTAAGTTTTAAACATTTTTATGTAATTTATTTGACCTTTTCTGCCTTCAAATTAAGACACTGAGTCCCTAAAAGTACTTGCAATAAGTGAAAAACTCAATCTTCCTGACACTGGAAGTAAAATAGATTTTTAATTTATAATTAAAATAATCATTTAAAATGTCCTTCTTTTAGTGCTATTAGAAACACTTCTCAGAATTAGAAGCAAAGGTGTAAGAAAATCTGACCATTAACCAAAAGGGGGAAAAAAATCAATAGAAACAACCAGAAAGGACACAGATAAAATAATCAGACAAGGACATAAAATAGCTATTATAAAGACACTTCAAGTGTTCAAAAAAAGTAGAGGAAAGCAGGAGGATGGTGAGACACCAAATTAAAGATATGAAAAAAAATCTAAGCAAAACTTTCAGGGATGGATAAACAGTGTCTGAAATCACAAATAAACTGGATAGGATTAAAAGTAAATTACACACTGCAGGGGGAAAAAAAAGTAGGGAACTTGGACACGGTGATTAAAAACTAAAACGAAAAGCAGAAGAAAAAGGATTAACAAGAGAAGTAACATCATCAGTGAGCTATAGAATAGCAGCAAGCAGCTTTCTAATTGGAGTCCCAGGGGAAGAGGGTGTGGGGCCAGGAGGACAGAGAACAGAAAAATATGTATATATTTGAAGAAACAGCTCAATTTTTTCTCAAGTTTGATGAATACTATAAATATCCAAGAATATCAACAAACTCCAAGCAGAAAAAGTATCAAGAAAAATCACATGAATGCACATCTAATCAAACTGCTGGAAGCCAGTAAGGAAGAAAAAAAGATAATTATAAGAGCAATAAAGAATGATAGATTTGTCAGAAACAATGCAAGCCAGAACACATAGGAGAACGGCTTTAAAAGTATTAATAGAAAAAAGCTAACTCACAGGTACATGAATAAAAGGAGTGAATTCTTGTATAACTTGGGAATAATAAAACCTTCCTAACCATGCCTCAAAATCATAAAGTGTGAAAGAATGACATTCTAAATCCTGCTACGTTACATGATGAGATGAGCACTGGGTATTATACTATATGCTGGCAAATTGAATTAAAAAAATTTTTTTAAAACCTTTGCAAGGTAAAAACACACCAAAAGCAAAGCCCCACTAAAAGATAGGACAAACTGGAAAAAGATTTTTGTAATATCATTTCTCAGATAAAGGACTAATATTCCTAATATTTAGACAGTGTCTAAAAATTGAGGGGAAGAAAAGAATCACCTAAGAAAAAATGAAGCAAAGGGGAAGAACAAGGAGATTCTGAAAACAGCCCTCAAACATAAAAGATGCTAGACTTCCTCATAATACAAGGACAGCAAATGAGAACCACACAGAAACACCTATGAGGTTGGCGGAAATCCACAAGTTTGACAACAGATCCAATGATGAATCAGGGAAAATAGGTACTTTCATCCATCACTGATGGCAATTTTTTTCATTGGTACAAATCCAATGGAGGGAGGGAAATTTAGTAACATCTAACAAAGCTTCATATTCATTTACTAGAGTTGGGATTGTGGGACTTTAAGGGTAATCTATCCCAACGATTCAGCAGTAAAGGTACAAAATCACTCATCAGGTGAATTTATTTATTCACTGAAGCATCGCCAAGGATGAAAACACCACAAATGTCCATCAGTAAAGAACAGCTTGAATAAACTATGGTACTTCTACATAATGAAAAATAAAACAAAAACAAAAGAGAAGATAATCTGGACTCTGTGATATGGGATGATTTCCAAGATTTGTCCCTAAGTGAATAAAAGCAAGGCATAGGACAGAATATACATGATCTTTGTAAAAGATCCTCCTAGTAAAAGGAGGATGCGAGAATATAGAGTATATTTGTAAAACAAAACAGTAGAAAGCTAAGCTAGAAAAAGTGAGGTGTCCCTATGGCAGAGGGAAGGAGGCAAAAAGGGGATAGCAGTGAAAGCCTCGCTTCTCTACACACACCTTGTTTGTAGATTTTAAGGTTTGATTAAGGAATTATAAAAGAGTTTTCTTTTTTTTTTTAATTTTTATTTATTTATGATAGTCACAGAGAGAGAGAGAGAGGCAGAGACATAGGCAGAGGGAGAAGCAGGCTCCATGCACCGGGAGCCTGATGTGGGATTCGATCCCGGGTCTCCAGGATCACGCCCTGGGCCAAAGGCAGGCGCCAAACCGCTGCGCCACCCAGGGATCCCAAGTTTTCCTTTTTTTAAAAATTAATAAAGGAAAAAAAATACTGAATTTAAGTAAATTGATTTATCAGGTTATTAAAATGATTATACAGAGAAAACAGCTCTTTTAAACAATGTTGACTATACATCCATAGTTAAATATATTCTAAGGCCAAAGAGAGCTACCAAAACTTAAATTTCATTCAGTATTCTTATTAATGCTGCTGTTTTTTTAGAAATAGTATCTATGTGGATGTGTGAGATAGATAATAACTATGTGAATATTGTTAGAAACCAAGATTTTCAGTATATGAGAAAAGAAAAACACAAAATCCAAGCTAAGTTATAACTGTGGTTTTACAGTTGAATTAGAAAGATTAAAGTGAATTACATTCACATTAATATGTGAATCACTAGAGGTGCCTCAGTGGCTTAGTCAGTTAATCATCTGCTTTCAGCTCAGGTCAGGATCCTAGGGTCCTGGGATTGAGGCCCACATGGGGCTCCCTGCTTAGTGGGGACCCTGCTTCTCTGTCTCTCTCTGCCGTTCCCCCCAACTCATGCCTTCCCCTCCTCTCTCTAGCTTGCTCGCTCTCTCAAATAAATTAAAAAATATATATATGTGAAACCCTAAATCCTACTTCTAAACTAATCTTTATTTTTTTATTTTTTATTTTTCTAAACTAATCTTATACTATATGCTAACTTAGAATTTACATTAAAAACCTGAAACATAAAAAAGTTTATATGAACTCATGATTTTTCTTTTTCATAACACACACTTCTTAGCTCATACTTACTGAAAAGCCTTAGAAGCAGTGACAACCTAGTAACAATGAGCAACCCTATACCCTAGATGGTGCCCCCTACATACCATCCTCCACTAAAAGGAACTAGGGCCACTGAAGAAATGCCGGACCCAGACAGAAGGAAGAAAAGGCACAATGTGAACACTCAACCCTTACTGGCCAGAAAGCAGGGAAGCACTCAAATGTGATTGGGAGCAGGACCAAGTGCCAGAAGCCACAGGAAAGTGCTCTGAGGGGCAGATGAGGGCACAATCTGAGTACCACAAAGGACCACAATTAACGGACACATGCTGGGTTTATAAAAACTGGCTCCCAGTGTTCACTGTATAATCCTTTCAACTTCCTATACTTTGAAATTTTTCATGATAAAATATTGGGAGTGAAAAGCACTTTAAACTTTAAAACAATGCTAAAAAGGAAGAGGGAAGAAGAAGGGGGGTAAAAAACTAAAACAATTCACTTGTCACCAGTGCAGATCTCCAGGGCCCCAATGCCTCACACTAATGACAGGTCATTAAAGGGCCAACATCAGCATTCCCCTCCTCCCTTTTCTAAAGGTACCATGTTCTCAGGGTGACCACGCAGCCTCAGTGAAGGAGTTCAAGTTCTGTACAGTCAAGCTCAAGCTGACAGGTGTCGAAGAACAGATGAAATGGGGGGAGGGGGAGAAATCACTACATTGTGATATGATGAAAGATTGATGGAGAAGAAGGCAATGAAAGCAGCCACGTGAACTCATTAACTAAGCATCATTAGGAATAAGACATCCAGGGGAACCATGACTGCTGAGAGGACACAGAATAAAAGATGTGGAACAACCTATCAAGTTGTTTGGGGTTTGTTTTTTTTTTTTTTTTTTTTAATGCTGAATCTAAATTTAACTGAACGTTTTGAGGTATTTTTTTTTTAAGATTTTATTTATTTATTCATGAGAGGCACAGACAGAGAGGCAGAGACATAGGCAGAAGGAGAAGCAGGCTCCCTATGGGGAGCCCGATACGGGATTTGATCCTAGGACCCCAGGATCACAACCAGAGTGGGAGGCAGATGTTCAACCACTGAACTACCAATTGGTGGCTGAACATTTCTAAGTACCTTGTAGTTTGGGGGACATACATAGGACTAAGAAAGGAGCTGAGCTCTACCTTGAGGAAAGAAACAGAAGCGTAGAGTACAGGACATTCTACATTAAAACTGGCCGAATTTCTTCACCAAACAAATGACTTGGGGAAAATAAGCAGGGTCGGGGAGGGGGAATGAAGGATTTCCTGACTAAAGGAGACAAGAGACACAACCCTCAAATGAAGTGTGGTGGATTAGAACCACCCAGATCTACAAAGGACTCTTAAAGCAAACGAGCGAGCGGCCCTGGTTGGAATGCACCAGTGACACCAGAGTCCCAGTTAACTCCACTAGTTTAACAATGCCTTTGCAGGGGCAGAAGAATGGCCACAGATTCAGAGATTATTACTAAAATATGTAGAGGTGAAATACCGGTTTCTAGGATTTGCTTTAAAATACATTGGGGCTGGGGGGAGCACCTGGGTGGCTCAGTTGGTTAAATGTCTGCCTTTGGCTCAAGTCGTGATCTGGAATCAAGCTCTGCATTGGGCTCCCTGCTCTGCAGGGAACTTGCTTCTCTCTCTGCCAGTCTCTCTCTGGCTCTCATGAATAAAAAAAATACAATCTTTAAAAAAAATAAAATACATCGGGGGGTGAGGAGGAGGAGAGAATAAGAGATAAAGCAAAGTAGGCAAAACCATGATCCCAAGACATTTATTTTCTGATCCCAATGCATGGGCTTGTAAGAGGTCATTATGCTGTCCTCGCTACTTTGGGACATGTCTGAGAACATTTTGGGGTATGTCTGAAAATCTTCATAACGAAAAACACTTTAAAATCCCCTTGTTAACAAAAAAGTCATTGATTTCGATAAACTGACCTCCACACTTAGGAGGAACACTTTGTAAAAATTACACACGAAAGCAGAGCAAGAAACAAGGGTGAAGGATTTCACACTCCCTGAATTTCCTTATTATTTTTGCAATCAGGATCACTCCCAGCCCCAGGCAACTCAGATCATTGGGTTCAGCATAGGTCTGAGAAGCCAGCGCAACAGCAAGCCCTGAAGCAAGCCCTCTGGGAGGCAGACAGCTTCAAGGCATAAAACCAGCATGAAGGGATTAGGACAAAACATAGGCCAGAAAAACCTGTGAAAGAAGGAGCGCTCCCCATGCCACAGAGAGTCCAGAGGCTTCCAGTCTCACGCTCTGCCTTCATTTTCAATCATTAAGGAATCATCTAATAAAAACTCACTCACCAAAGTCATTTTATTTTGAAACCCATATGTCTTGGCCAGTCTCCTCACATCTACTAAAACAGAAGGGATGAAACCAGATGTCTGCCAAGATCCCCTCCAGATGGTTTCCTTTTTTCCAACAGGTCATGCTTTGTGCAAATGTTAGGCAACAAGGAAGATGACAGAGAAACCCAGCCTCACACCTTTAGATCTTATAGAGGTCATATTTATTCTTAAGTATGTCAAGTAACAAATCAGGATTTAGGGAGGAAGAGACTTCATGCGGAAGAATTATCTCAAGAGGGAGAAAGGGAGTGTGTTTCCACTGAGGGTGGGGACTGTGGCTACCTGGAGAATGCAAGACCATGGGGCCTGCCAATATCTACCTGGGTTAAAAAGCATTTTTTAAAAAGATTTTATTTATTTATGAGACACACACACACACACACACACACACACACACACACACACGGGGAGGGGCAGGTGCAGAGACAGGCAGAGGGAGAAGCAGGCTCCATGCAGGAAGCCTGATGTGGGACTTCAACCCGGGACCCAAGGATGACACCCTGGGCAAAGGCAGGCGCCAAACCGCTGAGTGAGCCAGGGATCCCCTAAAAAGCATTTTTTAAATAGGACTTTTGACCTTCAAATTTACGAAGTCTAAAAGTTACATGCAGGATTTGTCTGCTTTTTAAAATCATAAGTAACATCCCTAATGGACAAACATCTTCAGTGAGTTTAATTATTTGAGCCTAAGCAAAATTGTTTTAAAAAGTAGGAGCCTGGTGACAGAGACTCACCGAATGAAAAGAAGCATTAGCCAAGGCACGCCTCAGCCATTTCCAAGTGGAAATCCCACATGGAAAATGCCAGGTAGTGTTGTCCAAGGAAATCCAAGCAACTAAGAGCAAATATGACAAGTCACAGTAAGTCGCCTCCGAGTATGCACCCAGAAGAAAGTTCTAACTTTCCTCCTGCAGGGCTGCCTCCCAGATTTTCCTTGAAGTGCACAGTGAGTTCTGTTCTTGAAAAAAGATCTGGCTGGCACTTCCTTTGCTGCCCTGGCACAAAGTTCACCAGGACACTAATCTGATCCACCCTGGAACATTTCCTCCCATAATAAAATTCTCTCTCCAAAGACAAAGCAAATAGTGATGCAGAATACAAGAAACTAAAATGCCAGCCATGGTCAAGGGCAGAGATAAGAAAGAAATCATAAAAAATACTGAGAATGTTCTAGCAGGACCTGTGCCTGAGCCTACCCAGTGAGGCACTCCTGACACAAGATGTGGCCCTGGCAACTTACTAGGCAATTTATGCCTTGCTTCCTCCCTCTCCAAAGTCAGTAATTATGCCTACCTATACACTGTTGAGAGGAACAAATGAGGAAAGTTTGTGCAAAAGGAAAGAATTTTTTAAGCTGGAAAGCCTAACTCCCTGTGATTCACAATTCTTAAAAAAACATATGCCTCACATTTTCATTAGCAAAAGCATAAAGCGTCCTTTAACGACCTTGGAAATTTCAAAGTCATGTATTTTTTTCATTTTCTAAAGTGAAAGTATTAAAAAAAAAAAAGGAAAAAAACTTAGTTAAGATTTTATTTACTTGACAGAAAGAGAGAAAGAGAGTGCAAAAGCATGGGGAGCAGCAGGCAGAGGGAGAAGAGGCAGGTTCCCCCCAGAGAAGGGAGCCCACAAAGGGCTCCATCCCAGGACTCTGGGATCATGACCTGAGCCAAAAACAGATGCTTAACCGACTGAGCCACCGAGGTGCCCCTTAAGTTTTTTCAAACTACACATTTAACCCCTCCCCAGATACAGGTATGCTTCTGCCCATACAGGTGGGTATCTACCTTTGATAGACAGAAGGAAGATTCTGAAATGGAATTTCTGCTTGAAATTCTCTACACTCTACCGGTGTAAGGTGGTATCATGATGCTTGCCCATTTTCCTGCTCTCCCTCATTTCACTCAAAACCATGGCCTGAAACCTCGTTAAGAAGGTGAAAATTTTGTACTAATACTGTCACAAACAGTCACAAAAGTATTCGGGCACTCTGGGGTCCAAACTCAGATCTGTGAAGACATGAGCATTATTAAAAGATGATCTATACAAAAGTTTGACGACTTCCTCAGAAAGCTCCTGCTATCTTGGCCATGTTTCGCCCTGGCTGTCTTGAAGCAAGGCAATCAAGTCCTCTTTCAGTAACCAGAAAAGACAATCCACCCCATAGCTCAATTAATCAATGTTAAAAAGAGTCCAATTATTACATAATCGGTTTAACTCCTGGAACGATCAATGCAGATAATCCAGAGCCTTTTCTGGTTTTTTTTTTCCCTTGGTCCCCAAAACGAGGCAAAGACAATTCAGTCTTCCAGGCCATGGTAAAGAATAACATATGTGTCTATAACACACCAACAGCACCGAAAGTCACCTACCAACAGGAATATGAAGCAACATATGGGTAATTCACAGCTCAGACTTTTTTATGTTTAAAGATTTTATTTATTTGAGGAGAGAATGCACAAGCACAAGTGGTGGAGGGCAGGGGCAGAGGGAGAAGCAGACTGCTCACTAAGCAAAGAGCCTGACATGAGGCTCAATCCCAGGACCCTGAGATCATGACCTGGGCCTAAGGCAGACACTTAATCGACTGAGCCACCCAGGCGCCCCTAGCCTGGACTTTTCAACTGCCAAGAAAGTACAGGCTGAGACATCAGAAGAGACACCCCAACAATTTCTCCTTGCTCCTCCAGGGCCCCCAAAAGCCCTTCATGCTTAGATGTCAATGTGGTCCGAAGCTGACCCACCCAAGGCTGGAGCCCTGGACTACTCATCTCTTCCATCAACTCTTCCCTCCCCTCCCAACCCAGACCAGAAATTGACTCTTGAGATGTGACTCTCCTGGTTCCACTCACCATGTCCTTGATTTATTATTTTTTCTTTTTTTTCTTTTTTTTTTCCCTTGATTTATTTCTATTCAGGTGCTGATCACATGAAGCCCTCTTGGTTATGCAGTCCTAAAATGAACAAAATTCTGACACCTGCTACAACACAGACAAACCCTGAGGACATCACACCAGCCACAAAAGGACAAATATGTACAATTCCACTTCAAAGACACTCCTAAAGAAGCCAAATCCACAGAGACAGGAAGCAGAATGGTGGCCGCCAGAGGCTAGGGACGAAGGAATGGGACTTGGTGTTTGAAGGGCACAGAATTTCAGTTTGTGCAAGTGAGAAATTTCTGGAGATGGATGTGGTGATGGCCACACAATAATGTGAATGTACTTAATGCCACTGAACTATACACTTAAGAATGGTGAAGATGGTGAATTTTATGTTACATATATTTTACCACAATTTTAAAAAATGGTTTTTTGGGGGGTTGTTTTGTTTTGAAAGATTTTATTTATTCATGAGATAGAGAGAGAGAGGCAGAGACATAGGCAGAGGGAGCAGCAGGCTCCCAGCAGGCAGCTTGATGCAGGACTCAATCCCAGGACCCTGGGATCATGCCCTGAGCCGAAAGCAGATGCTCAACCACTAAGTCAGCCAGGGATCCTTTGTTTTGTTTTAAAGCAAGATCCCTGTTTTGCAAGTTTTTCTACTGCTCAATGGGTCCTGGACGCTTGTTTTACAGTTTCTGACCCAGGGCCTCACCCGGCCATGGAATATCCCTGCCCTGATTGCAGAAAGGACCAAGAAGTGTTATATAAGATTGCATGCCCCACCTTCCACTCCTTAGGTACTGGATGCTTAAGTGCTGAGCCCATTACCTTCTTTGACTAACAGACTACTTACTCATATCTAAAGCAGGAGTCCATACTGGACCACTGTGGCTTATTTGCTTGCCTACTATTTGCTGCACACCACGCTCTATCCTGGACACTGGATAACTTTTATCTTCATTAGAGGGCAGATTAAAAAAAAAAAAGTTAAGTAACAGCACTGGTAAGTGCTGGAGGGCTCCACCAGCAGAGTGGGGAAAGTAGTCAGGGTGGGGGAGGGGGGCCGGGAGAAGTTTCTCAGAGGGGGCATTTGGGTGTCAACCTGAAAGACAGGGCAGTCCTCCATACCTCTCTCCTACACAAGCCCTCACCACCCTCTCACCATGCATCTTTTATGCACTGAGGCCAGTGAGGTTTATAAAGCTTTGAGATTCGTTGGTCCATGTAAGTCAAAAAATAAAAGCAACTTATTGCTTAGCCCCTTCAAACCACAATCATCCACAAATCCGCTGCCAAATAATATTGTTCACCCGGGGGATTATCTACCTTGCTCTTCCACCTCTGCTTAAAAACAAACAGAAGGAAGGAAAGAAAGAAGAAGAAAATTCTTCTCAAAAGCTCTCCTGTAGTCTCCCCACGCTGCCGTGCAAACAGTCAAAAATCAAATCAAAAGTGGTTCTTGCAGGCCACTCTTCCTGTTCCTGCCCACGTCCTGGTGCCGCCCAGGCCTTTCCTACAGTTCTTCTTTGTGCTTTATCGGAGATTTAAAACCCGGGGCAGGGATCCTTTCTCAATGCTCAAGACACAATAAAATATTAAATATGTTGAGTCAATATCACAGCACAGGATGCCCAAGTGACTCCCAGAAGAGGCCTAAGGATCTCAATCAATACCACAAGCCAAGACACAAATACCCTCCCCGTTCTTTCTCCCCTAACCCAAGAAAAGCAGCGCTGGAAAGAACTACTGCATACACAGGGGACTTCTTGTGGGCAATACAGCTGAATAACGTGCAGCATCTGCAGACCTGCCATGGGTCAGGTCCAAGGCAAATACTCAGCCAAGTGGAAACTAAACAAAGCAGATCCTGGCTCAAGAGAAAGAATATTCTAGGAATTCAACCTTCTCAGGATTGCACTGTTTGGGCAGGGGAGTGGGAGAAGCAGGTAGAAGCTGCCACAAACTTTACAGCATGCAGTTCAGCATCAGAAAGTACATCGCCCTGCTGCAGAACTTCCTTACTATGTGCTCAGCAAGGATCTTGCCGCCTCTCACTTCCCTACTCTTCATTCCAGCTCTACCTGCCACCTCTGGATTGCTCAGTGTATTCCCCAGGGCCCCGTGAACACGAGTGGAGGGAGGCTCCTCACCCAGGAACCCCCTCACCACCCGAAACACTAAGCACGTGTCTGGTATGGGTCAGGCACTCAACATTTCACATGAATGGACTTTGGGGATTGAGAAGTATCCTGAAATATTTAAGTGTCTGGATGTTCATTTAGGTTTTTAAATACTAAAAAATTAGAACCAGTTAAGTATCTAATAAAGGACTAAATGAGTAACTTAGTCTACAGCCAGAAGGTTGAGGGCTGTGCAGCCATAAACTTGCTGTGGTCCAAAAGTACTCCAGGAGTCCCAAATGGCTACTGTAGACCTCCTGGACTACACAGATCCAGGAACTGAGCAGGGTCCCCACTCTGCAGACTCCCCAGAAACCAATCTAGTGAGACAAAACTCCAGGACATTCCCATCAAAAGCCCCAAACCCAGAGCAAGACCAACTATCTGGCCTGGGGAGAAATTGGAGAGAAAGAGAAAGGGACAGGGTCTTGCTGCATCCCACATCCAGCCCAGCAGCACACCTGTCCTCTCTGCTCTGTCACCAAAATACTACTCAGAAAGTTCTCCTACACTGGTGCATATACTACAGTGTCAGCCTTAGATGACCATGTCCAAGCATGAGTGGGATGCAGAGCAACAGCATAGCAACCAAGCCAACACCTGACAGCAGAAGAGGATAAACAGAGGAGTACAAGGTATTCAAAAGACAAACTGTGTCCTAGAAGAAACCCTCAAGGAAGAAAGGGAAATCCTCACAAACACTTCATGCTCCAAGACATCAAGAACATGAATTCAGGAAAATAAGAATGTAAAGAGGAAAAGATGAAACAGAAAAAAGGGGAGAGGAGATATCCAAGAAATGATGACCAAAACACAGTCAAATGAGGGGTGCCTAGGTGGTTCAGTCGGCTGAGCCTCTGACTTGATTTCAGTTCAGGTCACAATCTTGGGGTTATGGGATGGAACTCCGTGTCAGGCTCCACACTCAGCATGGAGTCTGCTTGTGATTCTCTCCCCCTCTCTCCCCCAGACCCCACTCATGTGTTCTCTCCCTCTCTAAATAAATTAAATGTTTAAAAAACACAGCCAAATTAGTAGGTTAAAGCAGCAAAGTGTGGGATACACAGCAGAAAACTGAATTATTATCTTAGAGGAAAGGATACTAGTTGAAGAGACAGATAGAAGCATAAAGGATACTAGTTGAAGAGACAGGTAAAAACAAGAACAAAAAGAAGACAACAGCTATCCAACAGAAAGGTCTCTGAGGTGGGGATTCCAATAAATGGAACATTAGGTGCATTTTTTTAAAGATTTATTTATTTATTTGTGATAGAGAGAGAAAGAGGCAGAGACACAAGAGGAGGGAGAAGCAGGCTCCATGCAGGAGCCCGATGTGGGACTCGATCCTGGGACTCCAGGATCACGCCCTAGGCCAAAGGCAGGCGCTAAACCGCTGAGCCACCCAGGGATCCCGATTAGGTGCATTTTTAAAAATACACATAATGAACAAGAAAATTTCCTGATGTGATTAAAGAAATCAAAAGCATACTGAAAGAGCACACTGAATTCCAGAAAAATCTAACACAATGTGTTCAAGGTAGTAACAGATCACAACCAAGTTACTAAACTACTTAACCTCAAGGATACAGACAGTTACAAGTGCAAAAAGCACATCACCCACAAGGGAGTAAAAAGGAGGGGGAAAAAAAAAAGGCCAGCCTCAGATTTCTCCCATTGCCTTGTTAATTACAGGAAGACCCTGGAGCAAGCTCTGGATGGCCAGAGACTATTATACCCAGCCAAGGTGTCATTAAAGTCCAAAGCAAGGGACAGACCCTTGTAAATGTGAGACAATGGGAGAAGAAAACAGGAATCTAGGCAATCAAGAGATGAGCCAAAATTAGGGCCCCTAGGTGGCTCAGTCATTTGGGCACCTGAGAGAGAGAGAGATGAGCCAAAATTAAAGATTCTGTATTAGGAAAGCCATACCTGAATAAAAGCATTAGATCAATTTAAGTAGAGGACAGAGCCAAAGAATGATGGACAGCATGACAATGGACAGAATGAAAAGTACAACATGAAGTTAATAATAACATGCTTTTAAGTGAGAAACCAGAGAGGAAGGAAAAAGAGTAAAAATGCTGGCACCTTGGCACCCTTCTAGGCTGGGGAGTAAACCCATATGGTCAGAATCACAACACTGCTTTAAAAAGCCACAATTCCTAACCTTGTGATGCTTTCACAAATCTCTTCCCTTAACCTTTAATGAACCCTTTAGAAAATAAGCTCTTGTGTTAAGGAAACATTTATTTTTGAAGCTTAACATTTCTCTGGTTTTACTTCAACTTCTCGCTTAGTTGAGATCAAGTAAAAACAATACTTTTGTTACAAAATAGCACTGTCAATTATTAGCATTGTAATTATTTTATTACAAAATAGCAGGTTCCATTTTCACAAAGTACAAAGGTACTTTTGTCTCCAAAACTATCACTGTACCTGCCCTAAATGCAGTATACAGTGGTCTCAATGAAGTGAACCCAGGGTGACCAGAGGTTACATTGAGCATCTAGAATATGGGGTAAGAGACATTTTCTTCCTTGTACTTGTCAAGTATTGATGGATTATACTGAATATGTGCCATTTTTATGATTTTATACTAATACAGAAGGATCTGTCTTAACTAGAACAAACTGGGGGAAAAAATTACCAAGATGTTATGTTAGCAGTGTTTAGAATTGTAGGGTGGATATGGTAAAAATTTTCTTCTTCATACTTTTCTGTATTCTCCAGGAAAAAAATATCCAGCATTGTTAAAGAGGGTGTGGTGATGCTGGAAATTTATGGTAGCTAGTCAAGTGTTGAGAGAAAAAAAACAAACTAGAAACCTCGACGTGTATTAGCACAGGTACACAGAAGAGTGGATCAGCACTGATAAGAGGGTACAGAAGATTTCCTGTCCTTTTCTCTTACCTAACTTAATTTCTGGAAAGTGAACATTTACAACTTGTATAGTTAAAAAGACACATATTGCTTTTGTTTCTTAATAGAAGAGGCTTCTCAGATGGAATGATTCCCAGTCCCTGAGATGCTGGCATGGCAGGTAGAGCATCAGAGAATGTAGGTGGATTAAAACCCCAGATGAAGAGGATGAAGGGATTTCAAAATTCCCATGGGGTGGAGCAGTCCAGTGATGCTGCATAAATGTAGAACAAGGGGGTGAAAACTGCCCTGAGTCAGACGCAGCCCTCAGACACTACCCAGGACGATGTTTTTTAGGTCAGAAACAAAATTAAGGAGGAAAGGGCTCCGTTCATACTCAACAATATATAGGACCTTGGAACAACACACCACACAAAAGCCTGGCATGCCCAAGCTAAGGTGCCCATATTGTAGCCTTTATATGCTTTTGATGGCTGGAAAGAAAAAGAAAAGAGCTCATAAAAGCAGATGAGTTTCTAAATGGAGTTACCTTCAAGCTTCACCAACATGCAGTACTCAGCATGCTTAGACCTTAAGGTTTGGAATATTCCAACTGGAACAAAACTCACCAGTGGCTATGGCCCAGTAAACGTCTGATCCACTCAGTAACTCACCACATGCTATGGGAGAATAAACCTGGGACCCAGGCACTTGAAGGAGAATTCGAAATGGAGCGACCCGTGCATTGGAATCCAGCACTGCATCCAGAGCACCTACCAGGCGACCTTCAAAAGAAAAAAGAAAGTGCATCTCTGAGCACAGGGACTGACCAGCTGCCCACTCCCCGCACACAGTTCAGTTGGTACTAAACATGACACGAGAAGGCAACAGGCTTGGGTCCAGTTCTTCAACTCACCTCTCAAGAGCCTGAGCTCCATGAGGCCCAGAGCTCTGGCTACCCGATGCCAGATACCCAACATCTGGAACAGGGCCTGACATTAACAGGCACTCAGTACACATTTGCAGAATCCAGTGACCAAGTGAGCAAGGGACCCCAGAAGAGTCACTTAACTTGCTTGCTTTCCTCAACATCTTCAAAACAGAGGCAACATGACTTTTTTTTTTTAATTTTTTTTTTATTTATTTATGATAGTCACAGAGAGAGAGAGAGAGAGAGAGAGAGAGAGAGAGAGGCAGAGACACAGGCAGAGGGAGAAGCAGGCTCCATGCACCGGGAGCCTGATGTGGGATTCGATCCCGGGTCTCCAGGATCGTGCCCTGGGCCAAAGGCAGGCACCAAACCGCTGCGCCACCCAGGGATCCCAACATGACTCTTTAAATAAGAGCTGGGGATCTGTACTCAGAATGCCTGACTCGAGTCCCAGCTCCCCAATTTTCAAGCTGTGTGATCTTAGGCAAGTTACTTAACTTTTCCATGCCTTGTAAAATAGAATAATCGCTGTATACCTACCTCATAGGGTAATTGTAAGAATTAATGTATGCAACATTCAAAAAGTCTTAGACTCTTAGACTATCACCTGGATGTAAGAAGTACCATTATTATTTTATCATCATCCCCATGGTAAATGAATAACCCCTGCCTACTCCAGAAGGGGACTGTGAGCAGCAAGTAATATACTGGAGTCCTTCACAGGCCATAAAAGCATACAAAGTAAAGGTTTATCATTCTGTTGTCATGAATATCAGCATGAATCCACAGCAAACACAGAAGCACACCCACCCACACAGCAGGTGGCAGACGATTTCATATTGTCCCATTACTGGTAAAAGTGTTTGCCAAGCTTCCACACTGTAAAGTTACTCCTTTTTCCTCTTCATAATTAACAAGTATGCTGTGAAGTACTTTGAAACTACATTCCTCATTAAATTTTCAACTTTTTTATTTCTATCAGTATGGTTTCATGTTCTCCTGCTTTATCCACTCTGGCATTACAGGTATTTTGATGTTCACATTGTCTCTGACAATGAGTAGCCAGTGAGAGCCCCTTCAAGCTGGCTTCTGTGTCCTTTGGACATGTCCTCATTATTCTTTCTACTTTCTGGCATGATCAAATAATCCCAGTTCATCCTGTATTTTTCCTGCTTTAGCCCTGGAATCAGCAATTTCTCCAAGAAGCCCTGGTTCATTTAGTGAAGAATGATATGAAAAGCCAAGATCTAGGATGCTTGGGTGAGTCAGTGGTTGAGTGTCTGCCTTTGGCTCAGGGCGTGATCCTGGAGTCCTGGGATCAAGTTCCGCATCAGGCTCCTGGCAGGAAGCCTGATTCTCCCTCTGCCTGTGTCTCTGCCTCTCTCTCTGTCTCTCATGAATAAATGGATAAAATCTTAAAAAATAATAATAATAAAAGCCAAAATCTGGGAGCCAGGTATACTTACTGCTATGAGGGTGCTTGCTCCCAGAACCTTTCAGTGGTCAGAATTTGGTACTATACGTACATGTGCGTATATGCATAGGTGCATGGGTATATATATATGTATGTATGTATGTAAATACATAAGTACACATTAACATTATTTTTATATTGATTTTATACATAAAAACTGAGCTCACATCAGTACCTCCAATTGCAATCCACTACCACATTGTTCATTCCCATTTCTTTCCACATTTCCAACTCTCTTCAACACCAAGGAACCTGGTTTCCATTATTCTTAATGTATTTACATATCTAATCAGTCCTCCTGTTGCTACCACTGTCCCCTTTCTGACAGATGCCCTCTTCACCCTATTCAGGCTCCAACTGCCCATCCACCCCACCCGTATAATCACCTTGATCTGTCCCAATCAATGGCTTGAGGGGAAGAAGGAGAGTGTGTGACTTTTTATAGCAATTATTCCTTAGGCTGCTCAGAATTTTTACCCCCTTACTGGTTTGCACCTGACTTACAGATAATTGAGGGGGGCTGAAAGCTGTCAGATTAAGGGGCTGCTACTTTAACACAGAACCTACACAGCTGCTTAGGGGAGCTCTGTGATTAAAAGCACGGGTCGGGGGGATCCTTGGGTGGTGCAGCGGTTTAGCGCCTGCCTTTGGCCCAGGGCGCGATCCTGGAGACCCGGGATCGAATCCCACGTCGGGCTTCCGGTGCATGGAGCCTGTTTCTCCCTCTGCCTGTGTCTCTGCCTCTCTCTCTCTCTCACTGTGTGCCTATCATAAATAAATAAAAATTAAAAAAAAAAAAAAAGCACGGGTCGGTGTGGGGGGGTAGGGTAAAGTTAAAGATGCATTTGTATAAGATTGATAAACATGCCTGACTGTCAAAGCTTGGAGGGAGGGAGTGATAGGGAAGTGGATGGACCCTAGAAAGGTGCTAAAAACCCCACCTGTTCTTCATGTAGACTTAGCACTTCCCAATTTAAGTGATCTGTTGTAGAATCCGTATCTAGTTTGCTAATAAGAAAAACCTGAGCAACAAAAAGAAGGAAGTGAGAAGGGTAGGAAATAACAGCATCACCACAACACAGAAAGCAGTCGTTTTTATCAGAAAGAGTGATTTTTTTTTTTTCCCTCTTCAACTCAGGAGGCTTTTGCAATGGTCCGGGTGTCTTATACCAACACAACCAACCTGGTACCAAACTTCAGCTGCTGGGAAGGTGGGGAGGGAGCAATGAAGGGAATGGGGGGCAGACAACGACTTCTAGTTTCAGCTCTACCATGTAAAGAATTTGGAGTTCTCACTCCCATCCTGACAACAAGAAGCTGAACAAACTGAAAACCAGGGGCTTTTCTGGGACCCATCAAAGAACTAAGGTCACAGGTCAAATCACAACCCAAAATTCTGGAGAGAAGAGACAATTCAAAGTCACAGCCAAGATCTGCTTGCTTGACACAGAAGGCACCGGGGCCATTACACCAGTAGGAACACTTAAATGGTGGTTTTGACAAGTTGCTGGAGGCTGAGTGCAAACTAACAGGAGAGTAAGAAACTCCTGGTGGCCATAGTCTTAGGGGGCCCCAAACCCGTATGGTTTTTACCACCAGGTTCTTGCTATGAAAAGCCAGGAAAAATCCCCACATGCTTGCCTAGGGGAAGGGAAGTCATCACAGTGCAGGGTGCTCAGAGCATCCTCCATAACACACGCCCGCTCTCCAGGGGAAAGACTTTTCCAGAATTTTATCCTAGCTAGGGGAAGGCCATTTCTGACTTCAACCCACTCCAGTCTTCCAGTCTCACCTAAGGAGGGGGTGAGAGGAAGAGAGAGGCATCCAAGAAACACTACTAAAGAGTACAACCCAGGGACACAGACTGAGATTTCTCTGATAAGATTTACAGGGTGCTTCTCCCCATTCTTTATCACCACATCGACAGCTGAAGAGCTGGAAGACTTCGATTCCACGTGAAGAGTTCAGGGTTTGGGCGTTTCTCAGTGTTTAAGAAATCTCTACACCCAACATAAGGCTTGAACTCACAACTCTGAGACTAAGAGTCCTATGCTCTGGAGCACCTGGGTGGCTCAGTTGGTTAAGCGTCCAACCCTTGGTTTCAGCTCAGGTCATAATCTCTGGGTCATGAGATGGTATACACCCTCAAGCTCCTCCTGCCTGTGCTCTCTCTCTCTCTCTCTCACTCTCTCTCTCTCTCAAATAAATAAATAAAATCTTAAAAAAAAAAAAAAGAATTAAAAAAAAAAAAAAAGGCCATGCTCTATAGACTGAGCTAGCCAGGTATCCTGGAATTCGTTGTTAAAGCAGCCCAAAGACAGACCAAAGCAAGGACACCTGAGGAATCTGAGAACCTCAGGCACCTGTAGCTACAGCACACAAATACAGCCCAAGTCCTGGTCAGAGTCACATAGAACTAAGAACTATTTCTTCAGTTCTTAGTACTCCATACATCACGTCGGGCTTTCAGAAACAATTACAAAGAATGCTGAGAAGCAAGAAAACACAGTCTGGAGAGACAAAGCAAATATGAGAGAATGAGCCTCATGTGTGACACAGACAAGATGCCCGACCAGTCCTATCAGAATCACCAAATTCATTAAAAACAAGGGAAGTCTGAGAAACTGTCACAGCCAAGATGACCACATAGTAAGTAATGTCCTGAGAGGTGACCCCCGGAGCAGAAAAAGGCCAGCAAAACCTGTATAAAACATGGCCTTTACCGAACTATCATATCAAACTATTCGTTTTCTACTGCTGCTCCAACAAATAACCACAAACAGTAGCTTAAAACAAAACAAATTATTATCTCATAGTTCTGTAGGTCGGAGGTCTGATACAGACCCCACTAAGCTAAAATCAAGGTGTCAACAGGCACATTCCTTTCTGGAGGCCCAAGATGAGAATCCCTTTGCTTGCCTTTCCCAGCCCTGAGTGGCCACTCACTTTATTTGGGTCCCAGCCTCTTCCCCCATCTTCAAAGCCAGCAACACCAGGGTGAGTTCCTCTTCCACTTTTGAAACCCCTTATGATCACATTGAGCACTCCTGCTTAATTCAAGCTCATCTCCCTACATTAAGATCTGCTGGTTAGCAACCCAATTAATTCCACCTGCACACTTAGTTCCCTTTTGCCACAGAACGTAACATATTTACAGGCTTAAGTCATAGTCTGCCCATCACCATAATCCATCAATATCTGTTCATTCACTGTAATAAATACACCATACCAATATGTCAATAGTCAGAGAAATTGGGTATAGTGTCTAAGACAACTCCCTATACTGGCCTTCACCATGTTTCTGTAAATCTAAAACTGTTTTAAAAAAATAAAGTTGAGTTTCTTTTTTAAAAAAGTGACAAGGGGGGCAGCCCCAGTGGCGCAGCGGTTTAGCGCCGCCTGCAGCCCGGGTCATGATCCTGGAGACCTGGGATGGAGTCCCACATCTGGCTCCCTGCATGGAGCCTGCTTCTCCCTCTGCCTGTGTCTCTGCCTCTCTCTGTGTCACTCATAAATAAATAAAATCTTTAAAAAAAATAAATAAAAAGTGACAAGGGAAGTCAGGTCATTCAGCATCCACTACAGACAAGGGCCCTCCACTTCTGCACAAATACAGACTGCCCCTTTTCAGGAACTCCAGGAACGGAGGAGCTCTGAATCCAGGATAAACCAGAGCACTCAGGGCAGAGCTAACCAAAGCACAAACACAAAAGAAATGGCAGACAAAGAGCCAAGATGGTAGAGAAGATGCCAAGGTGAGACGCAGGTCGGTGAGAGTTCGTAGCAGGAAAAGCAAAATGAGAAATGAAAAAATCAGGAAGGAAAAAGCATCCTTAAATCTCTGCTGAGTGGTGAAGGAAAAAAAGATTTGCATGGCAAAAAAATTGTTCAAAGTCATGAGAAAATGGGGTATGATGTCCACAAATGTCAAGTCGGTCTAAGAGAAAAATATATACATATATATGCAGCAATAAAGTAAATATATGGCAAAACGTGTACACAAAGCTCCTAACAACAGGGTATGTAGCCCTACTTATCTGTCTTTTTATTTTATTTTTTTGTAAAGATTTTATTTATTTGGGATCCCTGGGTGGCGCAGCGGTTTGGCGCCTGCCTTTGGCCCAGGGCGCGATCATGGAGACCCGGGATCGAATCCCATGTCGGGCTCCCGGTGCATGGAGCCTGCTTCTCTCTCTGCCTGTGTCTCTGCCTCATTCTCTCTCTCTCTCTGTGACTATCACAAATAAATAAAAATTTAAAAAAAATTTAAAAAAAAATATTTTATTTATTTATTCATGAGAAACAGAGGAGGGGGGTAGAGACACAGGCAGAGGGAGAAGCAGGCTCCATCCAGGGAGCCCGATGTGGGACTCGATCCCAGGTCTCCAGGATCATGCCCTGGGCCGAAGGTGGCGCTAAACCACTAAGCAGGCTGCCCTTACCTGTCTTTTTATAAGGAAGCTGAAGATAACTCACATGGATGTCTCTGAGGCAATATTTATTTGCCAGGCTCAGGTTCATTAACAAGACAAAATACTGGGGCACCGGGTGGCTCAGTGGTTGAGTGGCTGCCTTCAACTCAGGTCGTGATCCCAGAGTCCTGGGATCGAGTCCCACATTGGGTTCCCTGCAGGGAGCCTGCTTCTCCCTCTGCCTGTGTCTCTGCCTCTCTCTCTGTGTCTCTCATGAATAAATTAAAAAAAATTTTTTAAAGACAAAATACTGAAGCCTTACATCTAGAGTCTGTTTTCTCACTAATCCTTTGGCCACTCTGGATGGAGGGATGAAGTAGGCAAGGCTCTGAGCAGTAGGGACCACTGGCCTCACCAGCTGTAGCTCCAAAGCAGGCCTCCTCTTCCCCTGCTCTTGGGTCTATTTAAAGACAGGGTAAGGATTATTTTCAGAAATGCTCCATCATCCACAAACCTACACTTCTACCTACATTCAGATTGACTCGGCTCTCCCAAGCCCCACTTGGCGAAGTCCTCGCTCTGTCTCCATGAACGAATCCCCCCAAGTGCAGGGCAGCTCCCATGGAGCACGCTGGCCTGCCTAGAATCTGCGGCAGCTCCATATGGCTCGTCTGGCTCTACAGGAAAACCCTCCTGGCGGCTCACGGAGTGCAACTCTCCTATTTTTAGGCTATTAGAATAACAACTCTGGCTGAGATAGATGTCGAGTGACAAGTTTTATAATTAGGGCCCAAAAGGGGCCTATGAATAATTTGCTTCTAAGTGATAATGCTGTTCTTTCTTTCTGGCTGGGTTTCATGCACATGGATGGTACCAAGTTCAAGACAAAACGGCAGCTACTGACATGGGACAAACAGGGGCACTTGGAGAAGCCTGCCCACTGCCTCCTCGTTTATATAACCTCTGTGTTGAGCCTGGGACTTAACCACAGGCAGCAGTGACAAAGTGCTCTGCTCTTACCAGTAAGAGCACCCTAGCGTAGTAAAACCCATTTTTTTTTTTTACTTTTATTTATTTATTCATGAGAGACAAAGAGAGGCAGAGACATAGGCAGGGAGAGAAGCAGGCTCCCTAGGGGGAGCTTGACGCAGGACTCGGTCCCAGGACCCTCGGATCACTGCCTGAGCTAAAGGCAGACACTCAACCACTGAGCACCCAGGTACCCCAAGTAAAACCCACTTAAAACACAGCAACACCCAGCCCCCATGGAAAGCATTTTCAGGAAAGTTAAAAAACAGAAAACAGTCTATTTTTTCCCCTGCACTGAAGAAAACAGGTCTTCCTAATGGTGTTGGGCTTAGAATAGACTTCAGCAGCCCCAGGAAAAAAAAAAAAAAAAAGCTTTTACCCCAATAAAGAGCTTCTCATGGGATCCCTGGGTGGCTCAGCGGTTTAGCGCCTGCCTTTGGCCCAGGGAGTGATCCTGAGGACCCAGGATCAAGTCCCGCGTCAGGCTCCCCGCATGGAGCCTGCTTCTCCCTCTGTGTCTCTACCTCTCTCTCTCTGTCTCTCTCTCTGTGCCTATCATGAATAAATAAATAAAATCTAAAAGAAAGAGCTTCTCATCATTATCCACAAGCCATCGACATGACAGCACGCCCACAGTGCACCGCGCTCAGCACGATAATCCAGTTGGGAAACTAATTTGGTCCAGAGCTCTGTCTTCGTGTTAGGGCTGTTTGGTTTGGCTGCTATCACTGTCTTGGAGACATGGAGGGGGAGCAAAGAACCAGAAAAAAGGAAAAAACTTTTATTTGTGAAAAGTAGTAAGTAACCTAAAAGGTCACATGAAGTCCTTTCTGCTATCTTTGAAAAGAGAAGGCAAATGTTGGGAATATGTGCATTCTCAACAAAAGAGCTCTAACTATTCAAAGTCAAATTCACAATCCAAATAATTAGATTCCAGAGTTGTTGGTTTTTTTTACAAAGCATTTTACATAATTCAATATACCTCTTACTGTGTATTCCTTATGATTCCCACAAATCTCCACTAACCTAAGAGATGCTGGTGCTATTTTGAGAGTGCAGTCAATCGGTGGGCAAAGCCACAGGGTAACTGAATCATGCAGGAAGCTCTAGCGCCAGCCCCCTGACGAGCTCTGTCTTTATAACTCAGTGGATAAGACAGCAGCCACGTGCCCATCATGGTGACAGGAGCCTGCCAAATCTACATGAGTCTGAGCAAGTGAAAGTCCAGGGAGGAGAGCTTCAAGGGCACTGCAAGGTAGGGATCCTGGCCCTGGTTCTTGAGAACAGGATGGGCAGCCCCCAGGCCCCCACCTCCCAGATACATGGGAACAAGGACAGCCACACAATGACCCTTTGCCTTCTCAAGAACCAAGAGATGACAGCCAGTAAGGGGGCTACCTCTAATCAGCCAGGAGGAGTTACAATGTAGACTGTCCTGTTCACCCTGGACTTAAGGGAGACAGAACTCTTTTTGCCTTCACTCAAAAGTTGTGAAAATGCTTCATTGGGAATAGAGTTTCCGTTTTCCAAGATGAAAAGAGCTCTGGAGACAGTGGTGGTTGTGCAACAATGTGAACTATACACTTAATACCACTGAACTGTAAGCTTAGAAACAGTTGAGGGGCACCCGGTGGCTCAGTCAGTTAAGCATCCAACTGCTGATTGCGGCTCAGGTCATGATCTCGAGTGGTGAGATCAAGCCCCATGTGGAGCTCTGCTTATGATTCTCTCTTCTCTCTGCCCCTCCCCACGTTCTCTCTCCCTGTCAAATAAATAAATAAATAAATAAATAAATAAATAAATAAATAAATAAATAAATAAAATCTTTTTTAAAAAGCAGTTCAGATAGCTAATGTTCTATGTATTTTACCACAATTTTAAAAAGTATGGATTGATGGTAAAAGAAAAAAAAAAAAACTACGATAATGGTCAAATGTCCACAATTGGGCTCCTAAATTAAATATAAAAACTTTTCCTAACTCCATTCCCCCAAGTGATGAATCATAAATCCATTTGAACATAAATGTGCTCTAGGTCCACACTGGTGAACCCTGACACGTTATTCTAGTGGCTCCATAAATAATCCTTGGATGGGGACCAAGCCGTCTGCTTTGGCTCAGACCAAACATAAGGATCCTGTCATAGTGAACCTCCGAGCAGGGTGACGTAATGCTCAAAGTGCATGACAATAAGAATCCTACACAAAACACCATCATGACAGCCAATTCCAAACACAGTGATAGCCCTGCTTTAACAGACACATGTTGCTGTGGATATAATGAACACTATCTCGAAAATTTTCCAGTATTTCTAGGCACTTGACTATCCAGTTATCTGGTCTTCTGGTATGATGATTACATAAAACAACTAAGATTAAATTCTTTCAGTGCAGGAATGACTCAAGGCTATAAAATGAAAGGTAAGAGGCACAGTGAGAGAAAAAACCAAGAATCAACAAAGAGGTTGACTTTAAGACATGATACCATCTCCAAATGAAATGCTGGCCGCCAGGGGCATCTGGGAAGAATGGGGATGGCTATCTGCTCCACCTCCACGCTTCCAAGCCCAGCACAATCCGGGGTTGCCCGGACCTCTTCCCTGAACACTGATGTGTCCTTGTTGGCCTCTCCCAAAGGCTATCAGACCCAAGTGCTCCAGGACTATCTGCTCATCATCCTGATGGTTCTAGCCCCATGCTAACCTGTCCTTCTCATTCTGTTCAGCTCTTTCCAGATATCTGTCACCCTTTCTTTTGGACATACAAAAAGGTATACATAATTAATATGAGTTTGCAGATAAGTATACACCCATGAAACCATCAACACTATCAATGCCATAAACATGTCCATCAATTCCAAAAGTTTCCTCCCACTCTCTTATTAATATATAACACTATGATAAGAACATTTAACATAAGATCTACCCTGTAGTAAATATTTAAGTATACAAAATTGTTAACTATAGGCATTACACTGTACAGTGGATCTCTAGGACATGTTCACCTTGCATAACTGAAACTTGGTACCCTCTAATTCCTCCCCATTCTCCACTTCCCCAGCCCCTGGCAACCACCATTCCATTCTCTGCTTCTATGGGTCTATTTTATTTTTAGATTCATCATCTCACATAAGTGGTATCATGTAGCATCTGTCTTTTGGTGACTGGGTTCTTTCATTTAGCATAATGTCCTTGAGGTTTATCCACTTTGTTGAAAATGGCAGGATTTCCTTGTCTCTAAAGGTACTGCCACTCATTTTTTTTTTCTGCCACTCATTTTTAATCCTGAACCTTCCTCATTCAGATTCCAGTAGCCCCTATCCAATGAAGACTAGAATCATCCCGCTTGTTTTGACTTAGAAAAAAAAGGCAAAAAATTATGTTAGACTGACCCTGGTGCAATCAAATGTAACAGCATCAGCTATACTCCCTTGCCAATTTCTGCTACTTCAAAAGATCCAAAGTCCTTTGGCAAAACATCTCTGAACTATCAATTGTGTTGAGAAACTATCTGCTTCGGTCAAGTCTTTAAACAGCCTGGTGCACTTTGGTCCCTGTTAACAGGAGACGTCCTGTTTGAGACATGATAATTTATCACTTTTGACATCCCATGTTGAACAAGACCAACAGGTGTTACTTATACTCCCAAAATCACATTAAGAGAATCAGTTATAAAGAATACCTTTCCCAAGGATGCCTGGGTGGCTCAGTCGGTTAAGCGTCTGCCTTCTGCTCAGGTCACAATCCCAGGACCCTAGGATCAAGCCCCACATCGGGCTCTCTGCTCAGCAAGGACCCTGCTTCTCCCTCTCCCTCTCCCCCTGCTCGTTCTCTCTTCTCTCTCTCTCTCTAATACATAAATAGTATCTTTTTTAAAAAAAAGAATATCTTTTCAAAAAATCTTCCCTAAAATAATACAGTTTAGCCTCAATTTGCCCTTCTAAAGCAATCTGGTTTTTTCCTTGATCACAAAACAAATACACATTTTGAAATCTATAAAACCCCAAAGAATGTTTATCTCATATCTTGCCACCTGACAATAACCCTTGGTATATGCCCTTATGGCCTCATTTCTAACTAGTCACAGATAAAGACTATTCCGTGCCCACATCAGGGATATTGAAGATTGGAAGGGAAAAACAAGGCTGAGCATGAAGTCCAAAGAACTGTCCCTTCATGCTCAGAAACAGTTACAGAAGGGTTGTTAAACTTGTTCAACAAGACTCCTATGTGGTGCACAAACCGGTTTACCAGTCAAATTTCATCAAAAGCAACCTGCTCCCCGATAGCACCCGATGCTGTTACAGTTACAATTTTACCTCCACCTCACCAACCACACTGTTGTTTAATGGCCCTGTACATACTTAAAGGCAGGAAATGGAGCTTAGAGGCATTGGAGGATTACAGAAAAATAAATAAGGTAAGGCAATAGGACTTCCTTTGCAAAATGGAAATCAATATGAAAGTCAAAAGGGTCAGTGAAGCAAGACATTTCCACAGACTCAAGTTCAAAATGAAAGACAGTACTTTGCTGGTTCCAGCTCCTTGCATGGAAAGAGCCCCCTGGGAGCTTATAAAACTGCAAACAAGTCTTAAAAAGGATGAGTCTGCCTGTTTCATCAGCTTACCAAGCTACATGCATTTCAATACAGCAACTCATGTGCAATTTTTAAGACATTTTCAGTGAACACCTACACTGTGCCAGGCCACTGTGGTTTGGATTAATCCTTCCCCAGAAGTAAAACACTGTCCTCATTTCTAAACTGCAGCCAGTGAGGCCACAGTGGGTTCCATTCCTCTTGCGAGTATACAGGTATACCAAAAGAGGTTAAGCTTAGCACACTATGGTTTGACACAATTATTTACAATACCCTTTACCACCTGGCAACAAAGCCTGTATTTCGGGCTTTGGTTTCAACATTTCTGTCCTTGATAACAAGTCTTTTAAGCTATCAAATTACAACTAACTTGCTACTACTAAATGTTAAATGTTGATAATCCACTGAAGTTTCTTACTTTAAATGCATGTACAAGGGGTTGCCAGGGGAAAGGCAGGGATCCTTTATCAGTTCCCAGCACCTGGAGTACCTGGCTCCTGGTGTGCCTTTAATAAATATTTGGTTAATAAATCCTCTCAGTAAAATGAAATCAAAGAAGATGGTCCTTTGAGTTTACTTGGAAGAAATTATTTTTCATATGCTACAAGCAGCTGGATTCTGTTCACTGAGGATTCTGATCTTGAAATCCGATTACTCAGTCTGCCATCTGCCACTCTCTTTCAGAGACCTGCAACATATCAACAACTGCATGGTTCTGTTTCAGAACTCCACTAATCTTATCTTAGACGAGGCAGGAGGTAAGTGTTTCAGTAACTAAATTTATCTTAGAGATTAAGTAGATTTTATTTTTTGTTTTGTTTTGCTGTTAGAAGAAAGCACACAGAAGTCCCAGCCTGTACTAAGTACGTACTCTGAAATGCTGAGCCCTCCCTTCTAGAAGATCAGACAGACGGTAATTTAACCATTAATTCAGGAATGGCAGAAAAAGGACAACAGGGCAAGCTAGAGAGGAAGGAGAACATTCTACCTCCCCAAGAACAGGTGCTCCAACCCATGGAAATAAGGAAGTAGATTTACTCCTATGGCTTATAGTCAGCCTTCCCCATTGGGTGACACTACTATAGACCCAGTCTGTAACAAGCCACCATCTCATAGAACCTGTTGTCATCTTCAGGTCCTAAGAAAGCCTTAGCCATGTGCACGGGTCATGGTAGGGTCCAAGGCAGAATCAGGGAAGAAAGGGACAGAGAATTAAATGACAGCTTGCCCCTGTCTCTACGGCCGTCACACATTGTGGGAAGGGTGGTCATCTAACCCTTTAGAAAATGTTTCTTTCTGAACCCAAGATGCATATCTACAAGGTCCATGGGCTGAGAACCAGTAGGGAAATGCAAATTTGGAGTAAGTATTTAGGGGAAAAAAATCTAATAAAAGTAAATTTTAATAAGATCAAATGGAGAAGCTTTAGCAGCTGCAATTTACTTTCTTGGACTCATGGACGGTTCTTTATTACAGGAGTTTTCTACTGGGAATTCTGATCTTGAAATCTGACAGTTCAAAGCCTACCTCACTTGGGAAAAGCTGCTATAGCCTTCAAGACTCTGGATTCCTGCAACAAGCCAGTGCAGAGCACTTGTTGGCAAAACACTCTGACATTTATTCTGCAGACATCCACCCCACAGTAATGATGGAACTGGAACATCTCATGACTTGGCTCTTCTGTTCAGTGCACTTTTTGTGCTGAAGAGGCTGGCCACCAGCAGAAACCAAGTTAGGTCCTTATCACATAAGGCTGAGAACACAGGAGGATCCCAAGAGACAAACAACTTTTAGCAGGGTGTTGGTTAGCCAAGATCTAAAAGGCTTCTCTTTATATCATTTAAGAGGATTTTAAGTTGTGAGAGCAGTAACAGTGGAAATAAAAATAAATGTAAGAAAAATCCCCATTCAGTCCCACCAGATCAACAAATCAAACTGACTTTATGTTTCTGTGTTTCCTCCTGGCAAATGGATGATATTTATTTCACTGAGAAAGGTGAAATGGGTAGCAAAGTAATATTTTAGTTCTCAACTGGTCTAGAGCTGAATAATGTCCCCAATGCCCTGAGAACGCCCAGAAGGCTCATAGACTCCATGCAGGAGTCCCAACAGGAAGCCCCAAACAATCCTCAGTTGATCTAAACTAGGGAAGTCATATATTCAGGAGTCACAAAGTCCTGAGTTCAGATCCTGACTTTGTCCCTTAGTAGCTGTGTGGCTTAGATAAGCATCCTCACTTCCATCACCCTTTTTCCTCCTATGTCCAGTGAGGTCTGCATGGATGTTGAAATATGTGCAGAGTACCCGGACCAAATACCTGTTATAGCCTGAGTTGTGTCCTCCCAAAAAAAGATGCTGAAATCCTAACCCTTAGTTCCTCACAATATGACCTGACCTGGAAACAGGGTCTTTGCAGATGTAATTAATTATAATGAGGTCATACTGGGATAATCTGAGTAGTATCCACATGAGAAGACAGCCATGTGAAGACAGACACACAGGGAGAATTCCATTGGACGCTGAAGGCAGAGATTGGAGCTGCACAGCCACGAGGAATCTCATAGATTTCCAGCCATCACCAGAAGCAAGGAAGAGGCAAGAAGGGATTCCCCTACAGTCATCAAGGAGCTTGGCCCACTAACTTCCTGATTTGGAACTTCTAGACTCCAGAACTATTGTTCTGTTGTTTTAAGCAACCCAGTTTGTGGTTCTTTCTTACGACAGCCCTAGGAAACTAATGCACTGCCCAACTCAGGGAGACTTCCTATGGTCCACGTACATGCACTTGAAGAGTGAGAGAGCTTCCAATGTACAACATACAACAGTCTTTCTGTACCCAACGTGGATTTCATAACCAAGCTCTATGTACTAACTGTTAACATTATTTATTTTACCTATTGCCCTAGCTTGTCAATAATCTAAGTACAGGAAAAGACAAATTCAGGGAAGAGGCACCCATTCAAAGTCTACATCACTTGCTTAGATGGAAAAATATTAAGACTTTAGAAGAGTAAACACCTTAAAATTCCCCTGAAAGGACTCGTATCAAATATGGATCAGTAAGAAAAAGATAATACAATGAAATTAGTATATACAAAATACACAAATAGGCAGTTTGCAAAGGATTACCCAATAAACACATATTAGTGATTTAGGAACTGCAAATAAAAACTACAGTGGAATACCACTAACTATACACCAGATAGTTAAAATTTAAATAGAATACCTCACAATTAAAATTTAAATACAGTTTAATGACTCAGAACACCAAGTGTTACAGAGAATATGAAGTAAGTAGAATTTTCAAACACTGCTAGAGGGAGTGGAAAAGTGGCACACTCAAGCTGTATTTCTACAGCTGAACATACAAATAAATGTCTCATGAACTAGCAATTTCATTCCTAGATACATCCCCAAAAGAAATGCATATGTATGTATTACCGAAAAAGTCACAGGATGTTCACAACAGCAGTATGGATAACAGTCCAAATCTGGAACATCCCAGAGGTCAAAAATAAACATATTACATGGCAGCCCGGGTGGCTCAGCAGTTTAGCGCCGCCTTCAGCCCAGGGCCTGATCCTGGAGACCAGGGATCAAGTCCCATGTCAGGCTCCCTACATGGAGCCTGCTTCTCCCTCTGCCTATGTCTCTGCCTCTCTCTCTCTCTCTCTCTCTCTGTGTCTCTCATGAATAAATAAAGTCTTCATAAATAAATAAATAAACAAATTACAAAAACAAAAGTGTGGAACGTATAGAATTGCTCTTGCCATGAAAACGAATGAAGTAATGCCACATGAAAAACATGGATGAATTTTGCAAACATTGTATTAATATTTCATTCCAATTTTAGTATATGTGCTGCCAAGGCGAGTACAACACTATTAGTATAAAGAAGCCAGCCACAAAAGTCATTGATTACATTTACATAAAATTTAAATACTGGCAAAACTGATATAGGATAAGTCACAAGTAGGAGCAGTGATTGAAAGAAGGACTTCTATGCTACCTCTTGATCTGGGCAGTGGTTACTCAAATGTGCTTGCTTTGTGGTTATTCATCTGGTTTGACCCTTATAATTTTTGCACTTTTCTGTCTATAGCTTATACTGAAACAATAAAAGTTTATTTTTAAAAATGAAAAAGAAAAAAAAAAAAGATTTTCCCTCTAAGGGGAGGTGGGGGAGAAAGTCTCCTGCATGGAAGCTGGTGGAGCGTGAGCTCTTGATAACTTCCTTGTGATCAACATGAACACAACGTTTATTCGAAGAAGTTCCTACAATAGCCAAAGTTACAGCTACCATGGTTCACATTGGTCACAGAGTCACGCTCTGTGAGGAACAGGCCCACTTCAATGTGGGGGGGTAGCTTTCACTGCTGCTGGCACATGGCCAGGCCCCCAGGCCCCGCACAGACACTGGAGTCCTATGAGCCTTCTTGGGGCCTGGCCTGGGCATTTCTAAGAGCCCTCAAGGGGTCTCACATGCAGACAGGTGGAGGGCTGCTGGCAACGCATTTTCCAGTTGCTCGTTCAAATCCTTTCTACTCCACAGAAACCTGCAGGACCCCTCACATGAAGACCCCACCAGCCAATGGGCCTGAAGGGACAGGGAAGCAAGGAAAGTAGGACACAAACAACTCTACTCAGATTCCTTCATATCAGTCACCTGGTGCTTACCTCCCTACGGACTGAGAAGCCCACATGTCCTCTCCACCCCATGTGCCCCGTCTCCATCTGTCATGTTGCTCCCTTCCAGTCAGCCTCTGAAGAGACCCAAGCCCTCCATTCATGTTCCTGACTCCTTTCTTCCTGGATCTGCTTGCATCAATGACCCCTTTTAAATCTCTGAAACTGCTACCTGAGTGGCTCAGTTGGTTAAGCATCCAACTTTAGTTTTGACTCAGGTCATGATCTCAGAGTCATAAGATCAAGCCCTGCGTCAGGCTCTACACTCAGCATGGAGTCTGCTTGAGATTCTCTTCTCCCCCTCTACCCTCTCCCTCGGCCCCTTCCCCCACCTGTATGCTCTCTCAGATTGATAGGTAGATAGATAGATAGATGATAGATAAGATAGATAGATAGATGATGATAGATAGATAGATAGATAGATAGATAGATAGATAGATAGATAAAAACAGGTGTTCCCTCCAATCTTTGGCTTCAATGCAGAGTAGTCTGGGGAGCTTCCAAAATATCGATGTCTGGGCCCACCCCCAGAGTCTGGTGTAATTGGTCTGGGATGCTGCCTGGGCACCAGCACTCTCACAGGCTCCCCTGTGATTCAGCTGGGCAGGCCAACAGAGAACCACCTTCCTAGGATCTTATCTTTCTCCCGATTCCTGAAGGCTCTTGACCTGCTATTTTGCCCTTGAGCTGCTGGTTTGTTTCAATACTTTCACCTTGAAAATTGCAGAAAAGTGAAACACACTTGCCACCCCCCTTTCTTCTTTACCCATTCCATCAGGCCTCCATCCAGACAATTCTTCTGTCGGGGGTCCTTGAAAGGATAACCACCATGTCTTTGACACATCACTCATTCTACTCAAGCCTTAGTTTTCTTATCTGTACAATGAGGATAATAATTCCCCCACACTGGTCATGTTAAGGACCAGATAAAACAAGGTGACATACATGAAGATGTCTCTCTCCACAAAATGACCCAAGTAGGCAAAGGACTTCTGGCTGCCCCTGGCCTCCCTGGTGCCTTTGTCAAGCAGGGGCTTGTCCTCATGTTCAGGGAACATCCCTGACTCCTGCCATAGCCAGCACGAAGGGGACAGAGGGGCAGGAGGCTCTATCATCTGAAAGCCAGATGGGACTAGCACAAAAACCCACACCTGCTGAGGGCCACCCTGACCCTTCTTAGCCACTGCTCCCAACACAAAGCATCTCTCACACACCCTCAAGAACAGGCCTTCCTAGGCTCTGATCTGCATCTGTCTACCTGTCCCACACATCTCAGGATTAGCCATGCGTTATTCTATAGGTTCTCAACCCTACCTGAGCACTGGAATCACCTGGAGAGATTTCAAATCCTAATCCAGAGATGCAAGAGGTGTGTGGTGTGGCCTGGGGTAGGGGTTACTGAGAGTTCTCTAGGATCCTGAATCACGACTTCTGACCTATTATTTGCACAATAAGCAGGGGCCTTCATTATCTGATGAAGCTGCTAAAGAGAACAGCAAGTGAAGGTAAGAATAAACCAATCCACAATAGCCAAGACATGGAAACAACCTCAATGTCCATCAACAGATGAATGGATAAAAGACAGGGAATTATTATTGTATTCACACACACACACACACACACACACACACACACACACAGAGGAATATTATTAAGCCAAGAGAAATAAGGAAATCCTACCATTTGCAACATGGATGGGCCTTGAGGGCATTATCCTAACAAAGAAAGACAAACACTGTATGATATCACTTACATACAGAATCTAAAAGAAGCTGAACCCATTAAAACAGAGTAAATTGGTGGTTACCACAGGCTGGAGGGTGGAGAAACTGTGGAGACGTTTAAGGGTACACACGTGCAACTAACAAACAATTTCTGGAAAGCTTATGCACAGATAGTGATTATAGTCAACAATACTGCATTATAAACTTCAAAGTTGCTAAGAGACTAGATCTGGGGTGTTCCCACCAGAAAAAGAAATAATAATTATGTGCCAGGATAGAGAAGTTAGCCAATACTACAGTGGTAATCATGTTGCAACTTATAAACATATTAAATCAGCACATTGTACACCTTCTACCATATTATATATCAATTACATCTCAATTTTTAAAAAATAAACCAATACACATTTAGGGGAAAACCACCTGTCAGTCTCCTTAGTAAAATAACTAAATGCAAAAGCACAGAAGGCCCTTGCAAGAAATGCCAATCTCAGCAAAAACACTGGATAAGCAATAAAGTCCCAGGAAAGCTCTAGACAGACCCAAGGACACAGTGGACAGCTGAGCCTTACCCACCATGGTAAATACGTGGCTTGCTGTCTGCTGTACCATGGCTACGTGGTTCCCAAAGATGTCAATGCTGCCATTGCCACCATCAAGACCAAGCGCAGCATCCAGTTTGTGGACTGGTGCCCCACTGGCTTCAAAGTGGGCATTAATTACCAACCTCCCACTGTAGTACCCAGTGGAGACCTGGCCAAAGTAGAGCGAGTTGTGTGCATGCTGAGGAACATCACAGCCATTGCTGATGCCTGGGCTCGCCTGGACCACAAGTTTGGCCTGATGTATGCCAAGCATGCCTTTGTTCACTGGTATGTGGCTGAGGGCATGGAGGAAGGAGAGTTTTCTGAGGCCGTAAGGACATGGCTGCCCTGGAGAAGGATTATGAGGAGGTCGGTGTGGATTCTGTTGAAGGAGAGGGTGAAGAAGAAGGAGAGGAATACTGAATACCATTCCTTCCAGCCCTGCAGCATGTCACACTCAGACCTTTAGCTTCAACGTTAGCTGACAGGCATTAAAGCTTTCTGATTAGATTGTCTTCAATTTTAACTGTGATCATGTCTTCTCCATGTGTACCTGTCACTTTTTCCATTGTGTCTCAAAGTAAAGGCTTTAAGAAAGAAAAAAAAAAAGGTTGTGTTACGAACCTAACACAAGCTTGCCCTCTACCAGGGTATGGGCTAAGGGCATATGGTCTTTGGAAAGAAGGCATTCAGAGGGGCATGTGCGCACGCGCGCGCACAAACACACACACACACACACACTTACATGTGTGGAAAACTTCTGAGTGAGGCCATTATGCCTTACAGCTCAGAAGCTGATACCTATTATTTTTTTTAAGATTTTATTTATTTTAGGGGCACCTGGGTGGCTTAGTAGTTGAACACTTGCCTTTGGCTCAGGGCATGATCCCAGGGTCCTGAGATCAAGTCCTG
The DNA here is from genome assembly GCF_011100685.1 of Canis lupus familiaris. Classification (NCBI taxonomy): domain Eukaryota; kingdom Metazoa; phylum Chordata; class Mammalia; order Carnivora; family Canidae; genus Canis; species Canis lupus. The sequence goes on along the minus strand of NC_049231.1, from coordinate 42,797,108 downwards.
CATCTGGTTTCCTGCAGGGAGCCTGCTTCTCCCTCTACCCATGTCCCTGCCTCTCTCTATGTGTCTTTCATGAATAAATAGAATCTTTTAAAAACAAAGATTTTATTTATTTTAGGGAAAGAGAGTGCACACAAGCAGAGCAGGGTGGGGGATGGGCTCAGAGAGAGAGGGAAAGAGAATCTCAAGCAGACTCCGCACTGAATGCAGAGCCCCACCACAGGGCTCCATCTCAGGATCCTGAGATCATAACCTGAGCCAAAATCAAGAGTCAGACACTCAACTGACTTTAGCACCCAGACACTCTGCTGATCCCTTTTATTATAGGGAAATGCTAGCAATTCATTGAAGAGTTTTAATTTTTTTTTAACTTCTTAGCCTTTTTGAAATTCAGCAATCCAGAAATACTGCACTTACAAGTCACATGACACTGACCAGCCTCACCTAACAGAGTCTATGGCAGAGCAAACCTCCATCTGTCCTGATGGATACAGTAAAGCATCTTAAGTCACCAAGGGGCTCTTTTGAGAGCCTCTCTCAAGTCAGAGAAAAACAATTCCAAAGAGCATTACTGACAAAATACAAAGCAATACCCCTGTCTATCCTTTATAACATTATTATCAGCTGCGCCTATGGGAAAACAAGTCATTTCAGTCCCCCCACCTTCATATCCACCCCCCGCCTTGCTGTGGATATTGTTACTCCTGTCATCAGCTAACATGCATCACACATACAGCATGTGCCAGGGACTCCAACAAGCTCTTCCCACTCACCACCTCTGTTCAAGACTCTCTATGCTGGAAAAAAAAAAAAAAAAAAGACTCCCTATGCTGGGGTACCTAAGTGGCTTAGTCAGTTAAGAACCAACTCTTGATTTCAGCTCAAATCATGATCTCAGGATTGTGAGATCAAGCCCCACATGGAGCCCTGCCATGGGCAGATACAAAACTGCATATATATAGGAGCTCAATTATATAAACAAAATTCATGGATAAAGCTAGAAAATCAATCCAGAAAAGTTACCTGTAGGATTTGTGTTTTTTCTTTTTTCCCCTATATTTTTTCTAATTTTCTATAATAAGATTGTGGGAGAAAGCCTCACCACAAAATGTTTTTAATGTTCTGTTCTCTAATTTAAAGAATGAAATTACAACCAGAAATAATCTTTTTTTTATACTATATTGACTGTTAAGTCTACATGCCAAGGACAGCCAGCTCTTGTTGAGTATTATGTAAAATTGTACACAGAACCAAGATGCACTTTCAGACTAGTCAGGAGCCAGCCCAACTGTTAAAGGCTTTAAAATAACTTTTTTAAACAAAACAGAAACCCCGGATTTGGAAGATTGGTCCACCTGTGTTCTTCTCAGTGCACAGCTCACGTCAGCATGCTACAAGCCTTTCGTGGTAGTGCCAAGTGGTGGCTGAAGTGTAAAATGTGTTTTGCCACAGCCAGGAATAGAGACTTGCACTGCAGTGTGTGTCGGATGAAACATCAGACCCAGCAGCAGTGTTAACATGGGTATGTGAGTTGCAGCAAATGAAAGGTGAGAGGCACAGCAGAAGGTCAAGGCAGCACCCATGTTCACAAGAACACAGGTCAAGGCCTTGCGAACACATGAAACAGAGCAAGAGTCAGAGATTGACAGAAGTGCAAAAGGCACGCCAGCAAATGGTGTGAGAGCCAAAGTACAGCATGACGCCATAGCACTGATCGGCGGTAACTGTTGCTAAGGTGCTGAGCGACATCCTGGAAGGATTCAGAGTAGGCAGGACTCTGAACCACACTGGGATCCACCGCACTAAGTGTAGGAAGCATCTCAAGCATGCTCCAAAATCAGGGCAGAAGGCCAAGTAAAGTATACACCTCATTCTCAACTTGTCCCTTCACAATCTCTGAAAGATTTGTGCTTTTGAGTTTTGTTGTTTTAATGCTGTCATCCTAACCACTTCACCCTCCCTGTGTGGGTGTTACACTGTCAGTCCTGCAGGTCTACCTTATAAAAGAGAGAAGGATTCATTGCCCCAATAGACAACTAATTGTTTAGATTTAAGTGAGGTGCTCAGAGAGTTCTCCACAAGCCAAGAGAACACATTTCTCCCCCCACGGCCATGGGCCCTATATCTACCCAGCACTCACAAATATATGGTCAGAGGCTGCCAAAACCAGCAAGAAAGAGGAAGGAGAGGATTCACTATAATCTCCAACAATAGAAGAATAACTCAACCCTTTTTTCCTTTCTCTACTTACACTTAAGAAAATACTTTCATCATTATATTAATGCAGCATATAAGTGCTAGTGTGTCCAAGAAAAGTTCATTCAATATTCCAAGGCTCTATGAGAAATGCTTTCAAATTCCCTAAAAATAATTGCTATAGAATCCCAAGAGGGTTGGTTGCAGGCTAACCAAGATTTAAAAACTACCACATTTCTATTCCCCAAATCCATAAGATTCACACTAAAAAAACAACTCTTCAAATTTAAGGAAAAACTTCACGTTAGTTCAATATATATTCTGAAGGGGAAAGAACAGATCTGGCAAGGGTTCTAAGTAAACTCTCAGCTGACAGAAGGTGAGCAAGGGTTATTCCCCAAGAGAATTCACTAAAAGCAAGACTGAATTTGAGGATGTGGTCCTTTTTTTTTTTTGGTACACAGCCCAGGACTACCAGCTGCCAGTAATACTTGCAGATTATTACTTAGGAAGCTGGAAAAAAAAAATCCTATAATCAGAGAGTCACGAAAGGCCAAGTGGGCAAAATTCTTCTTCATTTGGAAACATGGCAGGACTTCCCTACACACCAGGACGGGACGAGTACTCCCCTACATGGGCTTGTGAGCAGAGATTCAGAGCCCTCACCTTGTCAAGGAAACCAAGCTCTTTAATACACAAACTATCTCAGAGATAAACAATACTGATCACCAAGGAATACATTCATGACATTTGTGCGTGAATTAATTTCCTCTGAGCAAATGATATTTTTATGCCTGTTTAAAAAACAAGTGGTCTCCCATGACAGATGCATTCATTATCCAAACAATCGAGCAGCCTTCCGGCCACTCCTCTGTCCAAAAGCCAAGAAGCGCAGTCGGCAACACAGCACCTCTGGAGCCCACGGGGCGCCCAGGGCCAGGGTTCAGATTCTGAAAACAGACTCCCACATTCCTGAACCTGCTATTCACAGCCACTCCCTCTCCAGGGTGGACAAAATGAGCAGTTAAAAAAATTGTAGAAAATGTCCCATTGTCCATGTCTTCTGTATCCAGACCTGAATAACAGCATTTTTACAGATTTATGAAGCTCCTGCAAAGTCAGAAACTTGAGAAAACAGACACAGAGATTTAAAAAAAAAAAAAAAAAAAGCTTCCTTGCAGAAGCCTTATTTCCACAAAGCAAGGCAGATTCTATTAGAATTTCGTTTATTTTAAAAATCCTTATTTGTTTCAAAAAAGTCCTGCCTTTACTTCCAGTAATCCTCTGAAAAAAGCAACCAAAACCACAAGCCCTCAAGATCAGAAATAAATCATGTCAGGCAATGTTTCCTGTCTTTTTACACCTAATAATAGTGTGAACTAGCTTGCAGATATGAAGTACAGCAGCTTTTATGGTGCAGCACTATGACATAGAGCCCAGAGTTTTAGGGATATCTAAATGCATTGTTTAAAAATGATCACCTAAAAAAACTTTTATTTTAATAAAATAAAAACCATCACCTTTCCCTAATACCAGAGTCAAGCAGAGTAACCAGAACATGTATGTTAAATTCAGAAACATCTCAAAACCTCATTTGAGTTTTGTTTTTTAAAGATTTCATTCATTTATTTGACAGAGCCAGCAAGCACAAGCAGGAGGAATGGAGGAGGGAGAAGGAGAAGCAGGCTCCTCACTGAGCAGGGAACCCGATGTGGGGGCTCGATCCAGGACCCCAAGATCATGACCTGAGCCAAAGCAAATACCTAACCAATTGAGCCACCCAGGTGCCCCCTCATTTGAGTTTATAATTCTTCCTTCATCCATCAGACATTTTAATTGCTGGCATTAATTACAATAGTTAATTAATTACAGGTAACAAACTTGAAATCCATCCTCTTCCCCTTTAGACACTATTAGGTTATAATGTCTTGAAGGTAAGAATTGTCTACCACAGCAACTCTGCTGTGCACATATGGACTTTCCATAAATACTTGTTGAGTGCTGCTGCTGACTTATCAGTTTTATAGAAAGAAAAAGTGCCCGCACTCTGGTATCAATACTTGACAAATCAGATGGCCATATCAACCTCAGTTTGCCAAATGAGGATACCAAGTGGCCTACATAAATCTTCATGTACAGATTGAGATAAAGCAGATGAAAACACTATGAAAAGTACAATATGCAAAAGTGCTGGATTATTATTATAGAGTAATAAGCAATAATTTTTTAAAAAATAGAAGTTTGGAAGAAAAAGGCATTATAAGCCAGCTGTTCTTTCTTGGGGAAAATGAACACTGACAACTGTAAATAATAAAGACAGACAAGGTCAATTGCAGACAATGACCAAGTCTTGAGGTGGGCACAGCAAGAGCCTTCTTGTTTAATTCTCTGAAGACAGTTCACTATGTCTGAGCAAGCAAAAATGATATCCATCGCCCCTTCTACTTTTTCATCCTCCTGTTTGCTTCCTCTCCTCTCTCAGATCAGAAAGACTCTCCCTATTCACCTGCTAGATGTGGCTAGTCCCAAAGACACGGGAACTGGAGGGTTTATTCCTCAGAGGTATTTGGAATTCTGGGTAAGAGCCAGAGACTTGGCACCCAAACTGGTAATAGTAAATCTTGGACCCAACCTGCCCCTAAAGAAGCAGACCTTGAAATGCCAGAAATTCTCAACTCACTTCACACACCACAGAGGGGATATGTCCACCATCTATGGAGAATAGGCTTGACCATGTAGAAAAGAAAGAGCTCTGTAGTCAGAATGACTCGGCAGGGGGTAGGGAGTGGGGGGTGGCAAATGGGTAAAGGAGGTCAAAGGTACAAACTTCCAGTTATAAAATACATAAATCCTAGGGATGTAATATATAGTATGGTGCCTATAGTTAATAATACTGTATTGTAGGGGCACCTGGGTGGCTTAGTCGGTTAAGCATCCAACTCTTGATTTTTGGCTCAGGTCATAATCTTAGGGTTGTGAGGTCCATCCCTTCAACAGGCTCTGCACTGGAAGTAGAGCCTGCTTAAGATTCTGTCCCTTTCCCTCTGCCCTTCCCTGTTCACGCTCACGGTCGGTCTCTCTCTCTCTCTCTCTCTCTCTCTCAAAAAACCAAACAAAAAATAATACTGTGCTGTATATTTGAAAGTTGCAAAGAGTAAATCTTAAAAGTCCTATCACAAGAAAAATTAATGTGTAACTAAGTGTAGTGAGGGATGTTTCCTAGACGTATTGTGGTGACCATTTCATGATATACACATATATCAAGCCATTATGTTGTGCTTGAAACTAATATCATGTTATATGCCAATTCTAAATTTAAAAAAAGATGACTAGACACAACAGAATTCTTTGAAATTGTTGACCTTTTAAGGCCACAAGGAACCAAAGAGATGAGAGCGACCAGCCTGCTCATTTGACAGGTAAGGAATCTGAGGCTCAAGGAGGTTAGGCAAATGACACAGGGGTCACACAGCACCAGGAATTAACTGCATATATGAAACTGGAGCCCAGCTCCTGAGTCCTACCTTAGGCTCTTCCCACTGCTGCTGTTTCACCCTTCACAAGTGGGGACCACCACGTACCCTCACCTACAACTTCCGATGATTCCAGGATAACAGGGGCAGATAGACAACTATTAACTAAGCACTCTGGCTATCAAGCACTATCCTAGTACTTTAGATCCTTTTTTATTTGCTATCATAATTACAAAATTTGTGTTAGTAATAGCTCCATTTTACAGAAGAGGAAACTAAGGCCCAAGGTCATACAAGCAAGAGGAACAAGATTTCTCTCCTTTTATACCTCCTAGTAGTCCTATCCTTTTCTCCAACAATATCTAAAGTAAACTAGATATAGATGTAATTGAGAACATGGTAGAAAAATCCACTGAAACCAAATTCACCATAAGCATTCCACTCTGTACCTTAGCTCTGAAAAACAAATACACATGAAATCCAAAACACAACTTAACAGTAAATCTGAAAATGTTTAACACAAATTCTAGTTCTAGTTTTCTCTAATGAATTGCAATGCACCTCTAAACCAGCTTCAGTTCTTCTCTTCAGTTCTCCACTCGACCCTAATGGGAAGAGAAACAAAGGTCTCCAGAGCTAGGCTGAGGATACTCAGGAAGCTGGGGACCCAGGACCAGGGTCACAGCCCCAGCAAACTGAGTACAGTCCTAGCCATTCAGTCAAGTCCAGAGAGTCCAGAGGAAACTGGGAACCCATGCAAAAATCAAGAGTCTCCTCAAAAATTAAATATAGAATTACCGTACGATCCCACAATCCCACTTCCAGGTATATATCCAAAAGAACTGAAGGCAGAGACGTGAATAGATATTTGCACACCTATGTTCATGGCTGGATTATTCACAATAGCCAAAAAGTAGAAGCAGTTCTATGCCTATCAATAGATGACTGGCCAAGCAAAATGCGGTCTACACATGCAATGGAATTCAGCTTTAACAAAAGAAGGAAATTCTGACACAGGCTACAATATGGATGAACCCCGAAGAAGACACACCAAGATAAGCCAATCACAGAAAGACAAATACTGTATGATTCCATTTACATGAGGGACCTAGAGCAGTCAAACTCATAGAGACACAAAGTAGACTGGGGGTTGCCAGGAGCTGGGAGGAGGGGGAATGGGGAGGCTGTGAGGCAGAGTTTTGGTTTGGGAAGATGAAAAAGTTCTGGAGATGGATGGTGGTGATGGTTATATAACAATGTGAATGTACTTACTGCCATTTAACTATACACTTAAAAATGATTAAAATGGAGGCATCTGGGTGGCTGTCGGTTGAGCATCCAACTCTTGATTTCCTTCAGTTCAGGTCAAGATCTCAGGGTCCTGTAATGATCCCTGCACTGTAGTCTGCTTGTCCCTCTCCCTTTGCCCCTTCCCCCAAGCTCATGCACATGTGTGCACTCTCTCACTTACTCTCTCTCAAATAAATGAATAAAATCTTTTTTAAAAAATGGTTAAAATGGGGGGCACCTGGGTGGCTCATTTGGTTGGGCTTCTGACTCTTCATTTCTGCTGCGTCCTGAGATCGAACCCCATGTTAGCCTCTGCCCTCAAGAGGGAGTCTGCTTGAGGGTCTCTCTTCCTCCCCCCCGCCCCTCCTCCAACCTCCTCACACAGGTGCAGGTGTGTTCTCGCTTTCAAAAATAAATGGGTAAATCTTTTTTAAAATGGTTAAAATGGGAAGTTTTCTGTTTGATATTTTTAAAAATCTATTACTTAAGCCTTTTAAAAACAAAATAAAACAAGGTCTCAGCACACGTCAGCCAGCACAAGACAAGGGGGAGCAGATCTGGAGGAGCTAAGCCAGGCTAGGGGAGTCAGCCATGGGAACTCCTGTTTTAAGGAATCCCTGCGCCTTTCTGGAAAAGGCTAAACTCAACCAAGTGAAAACAGCAAGAGCATCATTGCCTCAGATCAGTCAGGCTCCTCATGTGCAAAAGAAGGAATATTGCTAGCAGTCTCCAAAATCCCAGCTTCAACATTCACTCTGCTGTCACCCTCAGAGGCATGACAACTGGGAGTCCCAGCAGTGGCACAGAGGCCATCCACGTGACTGGGAGACTTGAACCCACAGCTGCTGAGGTTATTTTTAAATAGGAAAATGAGTCCACTTCATTCCAGTCACCTACAGAGGGCTGCTGAGTGGCTTCATGGAAAGGAAGAGAGAGCAGGGGCACCCAGAACACCGCAGGAGCCGACTGTGCCAACACTTCCAGAGCACAAGAGAGCTGAGCCCAAGGACAATGTCCATACCCCAAGGCAGAGCCTGGAAGGGCCCCGAGCCAAGCTGTGCTTGCAGGGACCCCACGTGCCTCGGTCCCTGATCAGGAAAAGGGGTCAGAAAGACTTCAAGGGGCCAGAAGCTATCAATTCTTCTGGCCCTGCCACGGGGCTCATAGACAATGTCCTTAAAGGCTGGCAAGAACCTAAAATATAGAGCTCCAGGGCTCTAACCTACTGGACTAAGTATTTCAGTTTTTAAGGGCAAGGACTCCAAAAGCCAATCTCTTACGGTGTCATAAAAACACAAAATGTTTTAATGAAGGAAGTTTAAAATGAAGCTGACATATTTAAGAGGACTTGCGGTGCACACTTGAGAATTCTGGTCCTAGGTTAATTACTACAGTAAGTAATTACTAGAATCGAGTCACTCCAGATTAATTATCATAGTAGAGTAAGTTCCCTGAGGGGCGGACTTTGTTTTGTTCACTGCCTGGAAAAGAGCTAGGCACACAGTAAATACTGGCTGAGTCAATCTGTTTTCCTAGCTTTTCACTCTTTTAAAATTCAGCTGTTTACTGACCACAACCAAGGCCTAACCCAATACTGTAACATATTCACATGATATTAAAAGTTTGTTGTTGTTTTTTAATTCATAAGAGACACAGAGGGAGAGAGGCAGATAGGTAGGCAGAGGGAAAAGCAGGCTCCCCGGGGGAGCCTGATGCAGGACTCGATCCCAGAACCCCAGAATCACGCCCTGAGTCCAAGGCAGATGCTTAACCTCTGAGCCACCCAGGAGGTGCTCCAATATTAAAAAGTCTCATGTGAAAGTCACTTACAGTTTGGGGCAGGTGGAGAATATGCAGATGCACATCTGCCCTGCTGCACATGACACCTGGAACCATGAGAAACCCCAACTCTTTAAAAAGCAGATTACATGGGGCACCTGGGTGGCTCACTCAGTTGGGCGTCTGACTTTTGATTTTGGCTCAGGTCATGATCTCAGTATCATGGGATCAAACTCTACCTTGGTCTCTGTGCTGAGCATGGGGCCTGCTTGAGGTTCTCTCCCTGATTCTCTTTGTCCCTCCCCACCCCCCCACCTCCCCAGCCCCACAACACCCACCCCTCATACTCTCTAAAGAAAAAAAAGGGGGGGTTACAAAAATGGTCGTTTCAATGAGAAAAACAGAGGGTGTTTAGTTCAGACCCACAATAAGTTATTTTTTTCTTGCAGAAATTTCCTGAAGGTTTCTTTAACTTCTAGGTATAGTTTACATTTTGTTATTACCAGCTAAATATACCTCTATCAAAAAGTGGAGAGTGCTTCCAGGTTCACATTTACAGCTATTTATCTTTTTATTTGGAATTAACTTCAAGCTCATAGAAAAGTTTCAGGAATTAAAATAGGACAAAGAACATTCATATACCTTTTGCCATGCAACAGATTTGCCTATTGTTAACAGCGTACCCCGTTTGCTTTATTTTTCGCTCTCTCGATATGATAGTATATAATTATACACACACTTTTTTTTTTCCTGAATCATTTGAAGGGAGACCTATTCCCATGAACAGGGGTATTCTCTTACACAACAACAGCATCGTTATCAACCTCACACGTGGTACTTTCATGTCCCATTCGTATTCTAGTTTTGTCACTGACCTGACCTTAGCATGTTGGTAGCAAGTTTCCCCTTATGGTTCAGGACTCATTCTAGGGTTGGGCATCACTCTTGATCACGTCTCTAACTTCCTTTAATCCTCAGCCTTTTTTGTCTTTTACTGCCGACACTCTGAAGACAAAGGTCCTCATCCCCTTTTTTGGTTTTTGACAGTTTTGATCAACTGAGTTATTCTTAGTTTATAATAAAAAAAAAAAACATGCTTACACTGAAATATCTTTATTTAAATTCATAAATTTTTCCACACATTTTTAATCATTTGCTCTGTACTTAAAATGTACATCTCTTTGGAGCTGTGATGGGGAAATTGTCCAATTTATACAATTCTGATTCTAAATACAACTTTTCAGGAATGTATATGGCAATATAACACAAATAGCATATTAGAGCATATGTTCCCAAAGCTTCGGCAATTATGATCTCTTGTGGTGTGGGTATATCTGTCATTCAACTCTCTCTGAGATTCTCCCTCCTTCCCTCTCCCCATTTCTATCTTACTCTCCTTTACCCCCACGCCCTCCCTCCCACACACAGACTTCCTAATGATCCTTCTGGTATAAATGGATGCTCACCTATGGAAACTCTGGTCTTGAATCTTACCAAGATTTCAGGCACCATCAACATGTTTCTGGCTTTGCCTATAGTTAGGGTTTCTGCAAGTTTCAATTCAAAGAAAGCAAATAAGTGTACTATTCTATGGTTCTAACTTAACTTTTGAAAAGAAATATAGAATACTCAAATCCAGCTTTCCAGGTCATACAGGAAGTTAAAAATCACACAAGAAAAGCAGCTTTTACAGTGGGATACAAATCCTATTGAAGAGAATTTTCCAGTTCCAAAAGAGGCTCTCCAACTCTTGTTCTTCAAACCTAAAGGTTTTTATTTGGATAAATGAAGACAAGCAAAAGGCAAGGCAAAACAACACCAATTTAGCGCAAATCTTTTCACTGCAAGCATCAGAGCAGTAGACATCAGAACTCTATCTCCAGTGAATGAGACCATCAAACCCACCGAACAGCAATTCCCAAATTAATATGCCACAGTATAGTGTGATCACTCTTAGCTTCACTTGGCCACATAGCTGGCTCAGGTACTTTACTTCAACTAGCAAGTGGCGGTACAGTAGACACGCATCTCATGTTTAACTTATCAAATTCAAAAAAAAATTAAAAATAAAATAAAATAACTTATCAAATTCAACAACATGCACTGGCCAGAACACAGAGGCAAAACAACTGCTCCTGTGGACCACCCATCAATCAAGGAGCACGGGGCGGGCGCCAGAGGCCCCTACTTCCCAGGAACTCCTAGTAACGTGAGCAGATTACCAAGAAGAGGACCCTGCTGATTTTAAGGATTTTTTTAAATTTTTCAAGCAATTTTTGTCCTTCGTGTTGATTTTGGAACCTAATACCCACATTAGGAGGCAGCTCCATTTTATCAAGATTAAACAATATCCCCTTTGAAACCTGAGAGTCTAAACTCTCCTTTATTTCAAAAACATAAGGGAAACTAAAGGTTAAAACAAACACACACAGGAAGGTGCATGCGCACACACACACGTATTTTACTAAAACCTAATCTCTCTAGCCAAATCCTTGGCTATGATTGAATCCTTGATAGATGGAAGATGATGAGCTATACATTCCTAAAGCAATCTTAATGCCTTGCTTACATTTTACATTTATTTTTCATTATACAGTAATATAACATAAACTCAAAATCCAACTTTAGCTCACTCTGCTTCTGGGGTAGGTGCAATATCCAAATCTCTACCTGAGATTGAACAGTGCTGTTTCTTCCTTTTAAAATTGTGTCTGTCGGGCAAATACTGCTTCTCAAGTGAAAAAATCCAGAGGTTTCTTCCAAATCTTCATCACTAGGCCAATCCCATTTTTTAATAAAGATTTCATTTATTTATTTGAGAGAGAGAAAGAGCACACACACATGAAAGGAAGGAAGGGGTAGAGGAAGAGAATTAGACTTCCCGCTGAGCAGACAGCCTGACACAGGGCTCGATCCCAGGATCCTGAGATAATGATCTGAGCCAAAGGCAGACACTTAACAGACTGTGTCACCCAGATGCCCCTAAGCCAATCCCATTTTAAGAATGCTAATACATTTCCTTATTAAAACATCCCTGTAAGGGGCACCTGGGTGGCTCAGCAGTTGAGCGTCTACCTTTGGCTCAGGTCCTGATCCCAGAGTCCTGGGATCGAGACCTCTCCCTCTGCCTATGTCTCTGCCTCTGTGTGTCTCTCATGAATAAATAAGATCTTAAAAAAATAAATAAATAAATAAAACATCCCTATATCTCAAACATTGGGCTACAATTTTTTTAAAACTCTATTGAATGGACTCAATAATTCACAATAGTCAAACTTCCCAATCTTTGTAATTTGCTGAAATTATATTTAAATTGTTCTAGAAATAAATTCTTTGTTTGAATCCTGGTAACATCATTAATAACAAAAGACTATTTATATAGTCAATACCCCAGACAATATGGTTCAAGGGGTATCCCACACACAGGCATCTCAACGTGGCACCAAATGCCAAGCAAGTAACAACCAATTTTTAAATCACCATCATTTCCTCAAAGAATTTCTTTTGGCTGGTGACACCACCACTGTCCAGTGCTGAGCCAACATCCCTGGGATCCATTTAAGTTAGGTCATCCTTTTGGTGGTCACTTACAGATGAGGCATTTTCTTAACCTTATTTCCAAACCAAAATTCCTTGGAAATTGTATCCTGACAATTCCAGTCCTTGCTCACCTGCATGCCTTACAGACTTTGCTGACCTATTTGAATCCTAGCCATTGCCCACAACAAAGCCCAGCAGCCCCTCCCCAAGTCCATACCACAGAAGCAGCTTTCAACAGACCCTCTACCATTTGCTGACAAATAATGTTTGTAATAACCACCAAAAAACAGCCAAATCCCACCCTGATAAAGCTGCCTTCACATGCACGCCTACTTCTCCCCCACCCTTCCACTCCTATACCATGCCTACCTGCACCCAAACTGCTCTCACTGAGGTTGCCAATGTCCCACCAGTCTTTCCCATACAACACTGCAGAGTCCATCCAGTTTCCCTCCCTGCTTCTTGAATACACTTTTCTCTTGACCTCTGGGAAATAACACCCTGCTCATTTCCTCCTATTCTCCTGACCACTCCCCCATCCCCTCTGTATTTTCCTCCCCTACAAGCCTTTCTAGACAGCTCACAAGCACATCAAACTGAACTTGCCCAGACAGCTCCAAGAGGCCACAGAGCTCTTGCACATGCTGTTTCCGCTGCTCAGTCTCTTTCCTCCGTGTTTTACCCAGCTAACACCATCCTACACACCCTGCGGGTCTTAGCTGAGATCAGAGGTCCTCAGAGAACTGCTTCCTGACCCTTAGGGGTATTCCAACCTCTGTTATTCCCTCTCACCACTCATGCGCCCCCTCCCCTGCACTTATCACCATTTATAATTCTGTATTTCATGGTCTAATAATCACCACCACTAGCTTTTTCTGTCCCTCTGGATGATAAGCTTCATGAGAAACCTGGCATTGTTGAACAAAATGTGCTTTTGGCTTTTTCTTATATATTTTTTAAGATCTCATTATTAATTTGAGAGAAATTGAGAGAGAGCATGGGTGAGAGGAGAGGCAGAGAGGGAAAGGCTGACTCTGCTGAGCAGGGAACTTGATGTGGGGCTCGATCCAAGGATCCTGGAATCATGACCTGAGCTGAAGGCAGTTGCTTAACCAATTGGGCCACCCAGGCACCCCATTTCTCTTCTTTAAATACTAATAACTAAATGGATTTTGCAAACATATCTAGAAAATATAACAGTTTGAAGTATAAAATCTTCCACTACTATAAAACTGTAATAATTGTTTTGCAGGTTAAGAAACTGAGACCCCCAGAAGGAATGGGTTAGTCACAGAACCATGTCTTTGAGGCTAGGTCAGAGATAAAAAACTTGTAACTCCAAACTGATTTCCTCTCTAGAGAAAAAAAAAAAAAATACAGAATAGCTATCTTTTAATTTCAAATAAAAGTACCTGACAAGATTAGATGCATTTCTGAAAATAGTTCCCAAGTCTCTGTGAAATTGACACACCCCACACATGCTAGACATTTTGAAGGCTAAATATAGTGTATGGAGAGGACAGATATCTGAGGCATGGGCAATCCAAGAGTAATCGTGGTCCATGAGGCAAGAATGTAACATCACTTCAATGCTTCTCCTTATCCCCATTACTCATACAGAGCTGGTAACCAGAAAAAATGCCAAGCTCTCCCAAATTTTAGATTCAGTCTACATTTTATCCAATTTCCATGTGCATGTAAAGAAACAGGTAATTCCACAAGGCTCGGTGAGAAACACAACAGCCCCTTTACCCCTCCCAACTCTCACTTCCCAGCTCCCCAAAGGCAACCACTTCCAATTCTTAACTGATTCTTTTTTGCATTTACCTCCACATCTCTGAAGAACACGTTTGCACTACTATTTCTTAAATTTTTAGTTGAGGCATTCACTGGCAGCTTTCAGAAGCAGAGTGTTTAGTTCCTTTTCATTGACCACCACCACCACCTTCTAGCACTCATACTTCACTTAGGCTTGGTTAGATCATGAGTCAATATTTACATTATTATAACTATGTGAACATTACTGAGAGCTGAGCTTTGTAGTAAAACTATGACATCTGCCCAACCTACATAACTTTTGGTTTTCCCTGGAGTTCACAACTGCCCCAGAATTCTTGGCTGATTTAGCTTTTTATGTATTATTAAGTTACCCATGGGACACCTGGGTAGCTCAGTTGGTTAAGCATCCTACTCTTGATTTTGGCTCAGGTCATGATCTCAGGGGCATGAGATAGAGCCCTATTTCGGGCTCTGCACTGAGCATGGAACCTGCTTAAGATTCTCTCTCCCTCTCCCTTTGCCCCTTCCCCACCTTGCACGTGAATGCATTCTCTCTAAAGAAATAAACAAAAATAATAATCTACCCTAATGTGCAGACCTTCCTTCAACATGTGCAAAGATGTTAGGTGCTTTATCAATCTCTCTTCTCCTAGGAGCTGTCCTTGCGGTCTCTCACCCCGCTCCAATCTGGAACAAGAGATCTCTCAGCTATCATCTCAGGATTTCCCTTCAATCACCATCCTGGAGATTCCCTTTTAAGGACTTCTTTTTAGGGGCACCTGGATGGCTCAGTCAGTTAAGTAGCTGTCTTTGGCTCCAGTCATGATCCCAGGATCAAGCCCCACTTTGGGCTCCCTGCTCAGAGGGGAGTCTGCTTCTCCCTCTCCTTCTCTCCCTCTGCTCCAAACCCCCAGCTTGGGCTCTCTCTCTCTCAAATAAATGAATAAAATCTTTTTTTTTTTTTTAAAGACTTCTTTTTAAAAACTGCCAACTCTTGGGGGGAAAGACTGTACACTTCACTGCATGAAAACTAAGAATGTTGGTTCTTCAAAAGACCCAAAATGAAAATAAAATGTCCAGTCACAGAGTGAGAAATATTTTAATACTTCAAAAAGGATACAGAACACATAGATATATGTGCATGTACACACACAAACACAGAGCTCCTAAATTAAGAAAAAGACATTTCCCCCATGCCTTTGAGGTTACAGAGCCATGTGATTTGCTTCAGCCAATATAAAGTGAATAGGGGTGCCTGGCTGGCTCAGTCAGTAGAGCATATGACTCTTGATCTCAGGATGGTGAGTTCAAGCCCAACACTGGATGTAGAGCTCACTTATAAAAAATAAAAATAAATAAATAGAAGGGATAGGTGTCACTTCCAGGCATGAGCTCTAAAAACCAGCATGAGATTCACCAAATTGCTTTTCCCTTTACCATGTAATCATGGAAGCATTAGGAAGGAGCCTTCCTCCTAATGGACCTCTCTGATTGCCTACATGAGGAGAGAACCCTGGGGACCCACACTGGATATATACCATGAGGGAGAAACAAACTAATGTGGGTCCACGGAGATGTTGGCGTGTTTGTTACAGCATAACCTACCCCATTTTGGCTGATACACGCAATAAGGTCACTGACAGGTATATTCTCTGAAGAAAGTTTCACACATATGAACATTATACAAGAATGTTCATAGAAGCAGTATTTGTCATACAACAACTAGAAACCCAAATTCAACTGACAAGAGAATGCGTAAATAATGGATTACTCCCCATCAGCAAAAATGAATAAATGTGGCTACATGCATCAATATGGTTCAATGTTAGAGTAAATATATATATAGAGAGAGAGACAGACAGAGACAGAGAGACAGAGAGAGAGACAGCGAACTGGGATGTGGAAAAACAAGCTTCAGAAAAAAACAGTATTATTCCTTTTATATAAAGTTATAAAAGCACACAAAACTCAACAATGTATTAATTAGGGAGGGGAATGGAATCAGGAAAACACACAAGAGATCTCTTAAACACTGCAAATATTATTTTTTTAATAACAGGCAGTGGGTATTGTATTACTTATATATTACATACTCCTATGCACATAGAAGATTTCGTATTTTAAAACTTCAGGCAGGGACGCCTGGGTGGCTCAGCGGTTGAGCATCTGCCTTTGGCTCAGGGAGTGATCCTGGAGTCCCAGGATCGAGTCCCTCATCGGGCTCCCTGCATGGAGCCTGCTTCTCCCTCTGCCTGTGTCTCTGCGTCTCTCTGTGTTTCTCATGAATAAATAAATAAAATCTTTTAATAAATAAATAAATAAAATAAAACTTCAGGCAAACTACAATCCTATTTATTTTTGAATGTCCATTCTATATCAGTAACTACTTGTTCAGAATAAAACCAACCACAGAATACAGTAGTACCCTTTCCTAAGGAGAGCTTCTTTGGGGCTATTTGGCTGTTGATTTTTCCTTCCTTTTTTTAAAGTAAAAAGCAGGAAGCAGAAAAATAAAATCTGGTGGAACAACAGACCCACCAAATGTTCAAGAATATTAATGACTCAACTTTGCAGAGCTGTGTCAGTTGGCTGGTGATGTACTAGGGAAATCATTCTGGGTCTGTATAGGATCATTTACATAAAGGTTACCAACGGGCAGTGCTAACAGCTGGGCTGGCGCAGCTGACAAACTACTGCTAGTCCTTACAGGCATGCAGGGTAGGCGTGAGAAATAGCAATGACAACACTCTATATTATTTATTCCTGTTTTTTGCATAATTCCTGTTTCCAGGATGATACAAAACATCTCTCAGCCTCCAAGGCTCACACCTATCAATTTTACTTGGACATCCATGTATTTGCTAAGTATTTATTGAGTGCTCCAGCGACAGAAACTGTTCCAGGGCTAAGGACACAGTGGGGAGGGATACAGACCTGGGATCTCCATCCCGGAGCTCATGGTCTGGTTCCCTAGGAAGTGATAAAGCCATAAAGGGCCACATCATGGCAAACGGTGGTGAGTGCTACAAAGGAAAAGCAGGGGTGGGAGGGTGTAGAAGAGGTTCAGTCCAGTGCAACATCACCAGGCAGTGAAGCTCAGGCTATGATCCGAGGGGTGGGAGAGATCCACCTGACAAGCTGGAGAGTCTGTGCTTACAAGGAGAAAGAGCCCGAGAGGTGGTGCAGAATAGCTCATACAACACCCAAGCAACTGTTTAAATATGCTCAGGGCTGATTTCAATACAAATGATTAAAGTTTTTAAAATTAGGGAGGAAATCTGTTCTGAAAATATGATCAGATTTACTACTTACATTTAAAATAAATTCCTCTCTAACCAATGCTGCCAGAATATAAAATCAAGATCATAAAATCCTACCCCTTCACGGCTAATAAATGAATTCTTTAAAAGCTCCAAGCCTCTCAATCATTTTCAGCTCTTCCTAAAGAGTTCCAATTAGGCTGAAATGGCTAGCCTCCGCTACTGCACCACCCACACATTTGTACCTCACATTATTCCTCGAGGGACACAGTCTCTGCCTTGTTTGATTACCTAATTACAGTGCCCTTATTATGCTTTCATTAAATGCAACTGTTGGAAACCCCAAAGCTTTTATTAATGGCTTATCAGCCCTTAAAAATATATCTGTTATTTTACCTGTATATCTGTATTGGAAGATACCTTCCAATTTATGCTCCTAAAATCAAAGTACTTCCTTTAGTTGTGTTTCTTCCTTACTGTGTTTTTAGAAAACAAGACCAAAGCATGTAAGACTCTAAGGCCAATATTTGGGACGTTTACACAAAGCAAAGACTGCCTGGTTAAACCAAAGAGTTTTGCTTTTGGTGAAAATAAATCCAACAAATTCAGGGGCATCCAGCTGGCTCAGTCAGTAAGGTATGTGGCTCTTAATCTCAGGGTCATGAGTTCAAGCCCTACAGTGGATGTGGAGCCACTTAAAATAAATCTTAAAAAAAAAATTTAAAATTTTAAAAAGCAGGCAAAAACCACTGACAAATTCAGGTACCTGAGCAAGACTACAGCCAATGTCTGATGGACTAGTCAAGAAAGGCAGCATCCAAGCTGGACTTCACCAGTTTCCAACCTTTCAACAGAATCATTCTGAGCAAGGCTAGTGACCCCACATGAATCCCTGGTGTCAGTTCCATATCCCCCAGACATTGGGACACTGTTCCAAAGATAGTAGACAATTCACTCCGGGCACAGTCACTCACATTCAATGCCTGGAACACTAAGGCGAAGTTCCCTTTATTTACTAGGATTTAACAAAGGATTTCAAAGAAGCTCTGTAAGCAAATCCTGCTAGCACAAACTGCTATTTAAATATTTAACTTTCCAATTACACTCCTTAAATACTGCAGTTAATAGGGGCGCCTGTGTGGCTCAGTTGGTTAAGCATCTGACTTGGGCTCAGGTCATAATCTCAGGGTCTTGGGATTGAGTCCCGCATCTGGCTCCCCACTCAGCAGAGTGTCTGCTTCTCCCTCTCCCTCTGCCCCTCCTCCCACCCACTCACTTGTATGCACCCTCAAATAAGCTCCTTAAACAAATAAATACATGTATACATACATAAGTGTGGAAAGAGGTGTTTCCTATATCCTTCGCTACAATGCAAACCTCTTTACAAACACTTTTATTCCAAGAAGCCCTT
This sequence comes from Canis lupus familiaris, assembly GCF_011100685.1. Lineage (NCBI taxonomy): Eukaryota > Metazoa > Chordata > Mammalia > Carnivora > Canidae > Canis > Canis lupus. The sequence continues at coordinate 42,778,383 of NC_049231.1, read as the reverse complement.
TGGTTAGTCAATTTTTTTAAGTGTTAAATTTCCTTTTTTTATGGACCTACCTATGAGGGGTAAGTCCAGCTGCTAAGCCCCTCATCAAGTTTTAATTCTAAACCTTGTTTGACCTGGAACTCTTGTGCATTACTGGTAGGAACGTAAAATGGAACCGCCACAGTGGAAAACAGTTTGTCACCCTCTAAAGTAAGCTTCCTTCTTGTCCCTGTCTTGAAGCTGTTACACCTAAGGCTTAAAGAAACTAAATAAACTAGCACAAGGCCTCCCTGCCCAGATTTGTAACCAACAGACTTATCTGGACTCAAAGTCCCTATTTCTCACTACACTGTACTTCCTCCCGTGACCCTGTTAAGCTACTGAGGAATTTGTTAGCCCCTTACTATTATAAATCCAATGACAGGAACAGGGGCTGAAAAGGAGAAAACATCGAGATTTTCTTCAAATTACAATTTCTTAACTGCCAGCCTCTTTGGAAAAAAAAATACAAGATTATACAGGAACGCACGTGATAGAACACTGCAAAATAAGATCCTTCAGCGGGGCACATCTGAGTGGTGACATTCAGTCTTTAAAGCTACATTTGTGCTGCTCATTTTAGAGGACAGAAGTGGTGTGTTCAGTCTGCACCTCCCAAATGCTGACTTCTCCCGCTCAGTTCTCCCAGAACGGACTCGACTTTCATAATATTCCTATATCCCTGAAACTAATGTAACGTGTGTCAACTACATTTCAATAAAAAAGTGAATAATAATAATAAAAAAATATTCCCCAGGGCTGGAGACTGTATCCAAGTGAATACTTGTATACCTTGACTTCCTCCCTTCCAGAGCAGCAAAATCACTCCTGTCCCAGGAGCCCTGGAAACATGTGAGAAGACTGTATTCAGCTACACCATGTTCTAACCGGAGGAAAAGATCCCTCCCTCCCACCACTGCCCCCAAGCCCTGGATTTCCTTCCCCAGACAGGTATGAGGGGGTGGTAACAGGCCACCTGAAAAGCTGGTGCCCTGATCCTTCCCCCTGAAAGAAGGGAGCTACAAAAAAAATGGCAGAAAGAGGTCTGTTTCCCATCCCTCCCTCCAGCCTTCCACAGTGGTCCGACTGCCAGGGAAACAGGAAGCCCAGAAGAGAGAGGCGATGTTCCTGTCCTGTGTGATCAGCTCAGCCTCAGTCAGAAAAGCTGGACCTCCGCTCTCACCCAACTTTTAAGAGAAAAGTAGAATCCACCATCTATGCATGTTATTTGTCCACACATTCATCTTACAAACATTTAATGAGCACATACGATGTGTCAGGCACCACTGCAGGTAAAATATCCACCCTAATAGAACAGACAATTCAGCATGAAGAAACAATGAACAAAATGAATAACTATTTTGTGTATTAGAGAAAGACCTATGGAGAAAATAAAGCTGGAGATGGATATAAAAAAACGTACGTGTGTGTGTGTGTATGAATTAATAGGAAGATTAATTATAATCCTCAATGAAACAAAACTTATTTCTGTGGGCAATTTTTAAACATGTCAGATTAAATGCCAATGGAGAATTCCTATGTTTAAGCTCCTATAATAACAAATTCAGCATCACAATAAAAAAGACACTTCATTACCATTCCCCTACATTTTATTTCCAACCCCTCTTTTATTTCCAACCCCTCTTAACCATTTCTACTTGCTTCTCTCCAAAGAAGTCTAGAACCAGTCAGAATATGCATATTAGCCCTTATAAGTTTTAAATCTTTAAAATAAATTGCTAAAAATCTGCCAAATTATGATTCTACATATTCTGAAAACCACCACCACCATGAAGCTGCCCTGTGTCAGGCTTGACTTTACAACACTCATAATTGGTTGGGTGAGGATCAGCCCACTGGTGGATGTGGTAACTCTGGGTTGCTCAATCAGCACAGCTACGGTTAGTTGCTTCCCAGCTAAATGCCTGAAGGTAAAGTGTCCAGCAGCCAAGGAGATGTCACACTTTCACAATCAACAGGAGGTTCTGGGTCCCCCGGAAATAAAGCAAAGTGTCATGTGTCTTTTTGTGGGGTATTGGGGGGTTGATCAGACCGCCTTTAATAAGAGCACTGTGGGGATGCCTGTGTGGCTCAGCAGTTAAGCGTCTGCCTTCAACTCAGGGCATGATCCCAGGGATAGAGTCCTGGGATAGAGTCCTGCATCGCGCTCCCTGCAGGGAGCCTGCTTCTCCCTCTGCCTCTGCCTCTCTCTCTGTGTCTCTCATGAATAAATAAATAAAATCTTTTTAAAAAGAAAATTGTGAATACTCACTGTAAGCCCAAACCAAAGTATATGCCAAGTAAGTACAAAGCCAAAGGTATAACATGAGACCTGCTTGATTTTGGAATGCAACAAGGAGGGGGAGTGTATCATTTTGAGTTCATTGCAAATAGACTCTAGAAAAAGAAGTGAAGTCCGGAAGGGACGCTGACTTCAATCTCTATCAGGCACCATATCTGAGGCTTTGCCTAGCTTGTCTGGACCCGTTTCCCTTGCTAAAAGGTGAATACCCTAAGTCTTTCCAAGGCAGCCACAAAAACACCCCACACTGTCAACTGTGCACTGAATTAAGTGATAAAAACACCTGCTGGGGGGATCCATGGGTGGCGCAGCGGTTTGGCGCCTGCCTTTGGCCCAGGGCGCGATCCTGGAGACCCGGGATCGAATCCCACATCGGGCCCCCGGTGCACGGAGCCTGCTTCTCCCTCTGCCTGTGTCTCTGTCTCTCTCTCTCTCTGTGACTATCATTCATACATAAATAAATAAATAAATAAATAAATAAATAAATAAATAAATAAACAAACAAACACCTGCTGGGTAGATGTTTCATATGTTCCCTGTTTCACAAACCTTCAAACCCTGTCCTCATCCTCTACTAAAGGAGACAGGCCAGGTACTATGCTTAACATACCAAAAATTAAGATACACCGCCCTCAAAAGACTGGGAGGACAAACCCCTCCTCTGGCCTCTTAGCCTCTGACGGGCCTCACAGGGCACCACCAAACTTGATTTCCCAAGAGCTCTGGCATTAAGTGCCACCAAGCTGCTCAGGGACACACACACCAAGGCCTCAATGGCCTCCTGCCTCCTACACTAACTCCCTCTCTCACAGCTTACAAGCAGCTCCCAGGGCAGGCCTACCTGCTGCCCAACCAGTCCCCACTACTCACCATCATCACTGGTCACCTCACCACCCCCTTTCATCCAGATTCCTCGACTACCCCATCACTCTTCCATCCAGAACGCCACCAGGTCATACCCACTCCTTGAGACTGAGTAAAATCCATCCTCTCACCGAATCCAACTGTCAGCTTTCTCACCTTCCAAGTCTAAAATACAGGAAGGGTAATTCCCCTTGCAGTGAGTTGTTTCAGGACCTACTGATCACATCTCTCCACTAGACTTTACTCCAGGAGGACCCGCCCCGCCCCCGCCCCCAAGAATAAGCCAACACTGGAGTCACCAACAGTGAGCCTAGGCACCCAAGTTCAGTGTCTTGACCTCTCTCTCCGGCCTTGGTCTCATACTTCACTCTCAATAGAAGGAGGGGTGTGATGGGAAAAAAAAAAAAAAAAAAGATCTAAGGTCTCTTTTAACTCAGATTCTAAAATTTGGAAATTCCATATAGATTCCCTAGACACAAATGAAAAAGGCTAATTAACTGTTCCTCCATTGACCCATTTAAACAGGTGGCCCAGCTATGGAAGCTGGCCTCGATTTTTCCAAATGCTTGATCTTCGCAGATAGTAACTTTTAGAAAAAAAAAAAAAAAAAAAAGCTTTGTTTTTCATAAATTTTACAAGCCTGAGTCTTGTTCCTTCTATCATCGCTTGGAAGAAACACGTGGGGCGGGGGGGTGGGTAATTGACCTGCTCGATTTTGCTAAGATCCTAAGCTCGGCATTGGCACTGCCTCGGTTTCTCGTCCGGGTGGGCAGACGGTGCCCGGCCCGCCCTGCCCTCTCACCCGGCGGGCCCTGCAGTCCCCGTCCCCGGCCAGGACGCCGCCTGGAGCCTCGGGCGCGTCCAGATGGCCGAGTCGGGGCGGCCGGGGCGCACCCCGCTGTCACCTGGCCCCGCACCACGGCCTGCGCTCCTCCCGGGCGGCCCCTGCCCCCTCGGCTCGCGCTCCGGTCGGCGCTTCTCCCTGGACTCCGGAGCCACGCCGGCCTCCACGCGGTCGCTGGGCCAGGCGGCGAAGGCACCTGCCTCGCCCGCAAAAACGCACGAGCCCGCAAGTCCCTTTTGCCGCCACCTCGACGGGGGCTTGCAAGAGAAACCCCGGGGACAGCAAAACAAGCCCGAGGCAGGGCCGTCCCGGCCGGGCGTCTCCCACGACCTCGCCACCTGCGAGGCGCCCCGGGCCGGGGGCCGCGGCCCCGGGGCCCGGCCCGCTGCGCCCGCCCGCGCCGGCGCGCCCCTTACCCGTGAGGCGGCCGCCCCCCTCGCCGTGCCCGCGGCGCCGCTGCAGGATGAAGTAGCAGCTGCTCTTCTGAGTCACCCAGAGCTTCAGGGCGTTCTTCAGCAGCACCTCCTCGGGCTTGAGCCACATCGCAGCGGCCCGACCGCGCCCGCGGGCCCCGGCTCACATCGCCCCCGCCGCCCGCCGCGCCGGGCCGAGCCCGCTCGGGAGGAAGCGGCGGCGGCGCGGACCGCAGCCAGCCGGCGTCCTGCGCTCGGGGAGTCCGGGGAGCGCGGCCGGCGCAGCTCGCCGCTCGCAGCCCGCGCAGCCGCGCAGGCCCCGCCCCCGCGCAGGCCCCGCCCCCGGCCCGCCCCGGCCCCGCCCCCGGCCCCGCCCCCGCCGCTCCCGCTCGGCTCCCGCTCCCGCGGCGCCGCCTGGGCTTCCGAGTCCCGGCCGCTCGGGCGCACAGTTCCGGAGCCGAGGGAGGAAGTCCCGTCCCCGCCGCCAGGGCCCCCTCCTCCCTCCGCCGCGCTCGCGGGGAGCGCCCTGACTCTCTCTTCCCTCCGCCCGTCCTGGGAGGCAGCTCGGGACCGCGGGGCTCGCCTCCCCGCCCCTCGCTCCGAGAGGAGGAGGAGCGAGGGAAAAGGACATCTTGTTCTCACAGCTGCAGGTTGCCCAACCCAGGGCATTTATTTGTCTTTTGGGGGGAGCAGAACGCACGCCAGAAAACCCAGGTGTGTTTGGAATAACGTATCATTTGGCCTAACAAGGAACATTTTTACAGATAGCCAAAAGATAGCATTGAACATTAAGATCGATTATTTTCCGATTTTTAAGAATGCTTGGCCCACGGCTTTGATGCTCTCACGAGGGATCCGGCAGAGCTGCTGGAGAGGACCCTGAAGTGAAGCACCGGCGCAAACTCAGACTGGACGCCCTCCCGGGTGCACTAAGGGCCCCTGCGGGTCCCACCGCAATGAAACCAGTCGCGTTTGTTCTAAGAGAATTAAAAGACTGGGAGATACAGAATAGGCGATACCAAAGAGGAGCCATAGGGAATGTGGAGACAGGATCTTAAAAACGAGTATTTCCTCAAAGCTGTTGTAGGAACAGACACATGGCAGCTGACCTTAAGCAGGCTGGTGGCCCTCCTAGTAGTGTCCTCAGAGAGGCAGTTAACTCCAACACCCCTAGCAAAACTCCCATCAAAATGGCCCTCAGGTTTTGACAAAGGGGTCCCTGAGAAAATGGGACTTAATTAGGACAGAATTGAAAAGTACAAGTAAATCCCCCGCAGAACACGTGGGGACTGAGTGATACTTCTCACTGGAAGCCAAGGAATCCATTTGCAGAGGATCAGAAGGGGCCAGGTCAGAAGCCTGCGACCTGACCAGGTGGGCTAAGAGCCATGGCAAGAACCCTGAGCCCACCCGGAGGGCAAGGGCATCTGTGGTCAAGAACTGGAAGACCACTGACAAATATCCTCTGAGTAAAACTGAGGAAGGAAGTCAGCTATAATCAGGGAAACTTGGGTGCACTGGAGCATATAGAGCGGCCAGAGATGGCAAGAAAATATTCCTTCAAGAAACAGCCACTGGGACCTCTCTCTCTGGGACACTGGGACCTCTCTCTCTGGGACAGGCTGCCAGGCCCTGGAATTGCAGAGAAGAATGGAAGATGGGCCCTGCCCGGATGAACTCACAGGTAGGCAAATAGGCACAAAGCATAGTGGGAATGGTGGTGGAGACAGTGGGGATGCACAGAATGAAGTGTCAGTTCCTCAGCAAAGGGGACTGCGAAAGCTTCACAGAACAGTTACCTGCCTGGGGCTTGGGAAATAAATATGTGTTTGCCACCACACAGAGATGACAAGTCTTGTAAATGGATCAGTACTATGACATTGTGGTTTAGGGCACGGGGGATGCAGCGTGCAGAAGTCAGCCTCCTGGGCACAGAGCAAGGCGAAGAAGGTTGGAGAGGAGATCTGGAGGGGTGGAGAGGGGATCTGGAGGGGCCAATGGAGAGTATCTCACATGGTGGTAACAACATTCTACTCTTGCTCATCTCTAGATGTTCATCACTTTTTTTTTTTTTTTTTTTTTTTGTATTATGGTTTAAATTGCATCCACCGAAATTCTTAGGTCAAAATCCTAATTCCCAGTACCTCGGAATGTGACTTTATTTGGAAACAGAATAATCGCTGATGTAATTAGGAAGTCATAGTAAGGTTATAAGGGAGGGACCCAATGCAATATGACTGGTATCCTTATAAAAGGGAAATTTGGACACAGACATGCACACAGAACACCATGTGAATTTTGGAGTTGTGCTTGCTGCCACAAGCCAAGGAACTACCAGACGTGGAGCAGATCCTTCCCTAATACCCTCGGGAGGAACTAACCCTACCAATACCTGGATCTCAGGTTTCTAGCCTCTAGAACTGTGAGACAAGTTCTGTTGTGTGGATTTTTTTTTTTTAAGATTTTATTTATTTGAGAGAAAGAGAGAGAAATCACCAGACGGGGGGAAGGCAGAGGGAGAAGCGGAGAAACAGGCTCCCCGCTGAGCAGGGAGCCCGATGCTGAGCTCCATCCTGAGACCCTGGGATCATGACCTAGGCCAAAGTCAGATGCTTAACCAACTGAGAACCACCCAGGTGCCCCCAATTTCTGTTGTTTTAAACCACATGGTTTGTGGTACTTTGTTATGGCAGTTCCGGCAAACAAATACAGCTGGCTCCCTACACCTGTCTACACCTGTTCAGTAGCAAGTCTCTTGAACCAATCTGAGTTAGATTCTGTTTCCTGCCAGGACCCTGAACTGGTGCCTGGAGTGGCCCCAGGAAAAGTTCCTCAGTATGGAATCCTGCCTGGATTACTCACCCATTTGTGCATGCTTGGGGAGCAAAAGAAATGTAGTAATCTGTGGCACGCAGAGGCAGCAAGATACTCAAATCAGTAGTGCCTGTAGTACGAGGGGCAGATGGAGGACAAGGCTTTGGGAGCTTTGCTGCTGTTGCACTTGATTGCTATAGCAACAGCGATAACTAAAGAGATTGCAGAGCGAGATGACTGTTTCTGACTGCCTTAGAGAGTTTGTTTGTTTGTTTATTTGTTTAAAGATAAGCATGAAGCATTAAATTCTCATCTCAAGGTATAGATGTGGTGAAATCAAAAGGATCCGCTATCCAGTGTAGCCATAGGGCAGACACGGGTCAAGTTCAGATCTTAAATACAGTAGTTTGGGTTACAGAATTATTGGAAAGGGTAAATGCTCTACCTCGGCAAGTTCTCTTGCTACAATTAGTGATAAGGAAGTAGGGCCATAGACTTGTGATGGGAATATTTGGATGGATGCAGATGAAATGATAGTTTTATGGTGCAGTGGAGGTGTTAGCTAATGCTACAGTGGCAATCATATTACAATATAAATGTATCAGATCAATTCAGTAGTCCTCTCTTTCCCTCTGTTTCAGTTACCTGCTGTCAACTGCTGTCCGAAAACAGATGATCTTCCTCTGATCTATCAACGGAAGGTCAATGTCATTCACCTTACTTCATCTCATCCATGAGCATTTTTTTTAAAGATTTTATTTACTTATTTGAGAGAAAGAGAGAGAATGCACACACACATGAGGGGAGGAGGGACAGAGGGAGAAGGAAAAGCAGGCTGAGTGGGGAGCCTATCAAGAGTCTTGTTCTCAGGACCCTGAGACCATGACCTGAACTGAAGTTGGATGCTTAATTGACTGAGCCACCGGGTACCCCTCATCACATGAGCATTTTATCATCTCATATCATCACCAGAGGAAAAAGGATAAATACAGTATAAAAAGATTTTGAGAGACCACATTATTTATATAACTTTTATTGCAGTATATCGTTATAATTGTTCTATTCATTTTTGGTTATTGTACTTAATCTCTTACTATGCTAAATCTATAAATTGAACTTTGTAATAGGTACATATGTATAGGAAAAACATTATGTACTATCACAGATTCACTGCTATCCATGGTCCATGGTTTCAGGCATCCACTTGGGGACTTGGAACATATCCCCTACAGATAAAGGGAGACTACCATATGTTGTACACCTTAAATTTACACAAAGTTATATGTCAATTGTATCTCAATTTTTTTTAAAGATTTTATTTATTTATTCATGAGAAACACAGAGAGGAGAGAGAGAGAGAGAGAGAGAGAGAGAGAGAGAGGCAGAGACAGGCAGAGGGAGAAGCAGGCTCCATGCAGGGAGCCTGACGTGGGACTCAATCCTGGGTCTCCAGGATCATGCCCTGGGCCAAAGGCGTTGCTAAACTACTGAGCCACCCGGGCTGCCCCTATATCTCAATTTTTAAAAAAGAAAGTTAGAGGCAGAAACTTGAAAAAAATAGAATAACAGAATTAGAATAGAAATTGATAAAACTATCCCCAAACTTATCAAAAAAGTTATTATAACAAATGTGTAACAGAGAAAGCAGATAAATCTAAAAGTTAGATACTGAAAAATTAATACAGTCTCAGGACGCCTGGGTGGCTCAACAGTTGACTGTCTTTGGCTCAGGGAATGATCTGAGGGTCCAGGATCGAGTACCACATTGGGCTCCCCACTGCCTATGTCTCTGTGTCTCTCATGAATAAATAAATAAAATCTTTTAAAAAATTAATACAGTCTATAGAAAAATTGATCAATAGAAAGGAAAACAGGGAAGATTCAAAATAGAGCTTTATAAGTACAAAAAAATAGACATCACTGCAGATTCTAGAGTTACTGAACAAAAAATACTAATATATCATTAATGATAATTTAGGAGTGCCTGGGTGGCTCAGTCAGTTAAGCATCTGCCTTCAGCTTAGGTTATGATCCTGGGGTCCTAAGATGGAGCCCTACATCAGGCTCCCTGCTCAGCAGAGTCTGCTTCTCCCTCTCCCTCTGTCTCTTTCCCTGCTTGTGCTCTCTCTCTCTCTCTCTCTTTTAAATAAATAAATAAAATAGTTAATAATAATTTTAAAAGCTGAGTTTCCAAATCCCAAGCCTCCCTTGCCAACAGAAGCAACATTTCCCTATGTGAGAAAATTAGCATTCACTAACATGAAGAGCTTTCAAGACTTCACCTGAGGCATTTGTCTCCTATGTAAATGCCTATTCTCCTCAAAACCTGCCCACATGGCACCTCACTGGCTCCTGGCCCATAACAAGAGTAAACTCCCAGCGTTGCCCAGAATGATGATTACTAGGTCTGCTGGAGTGGGAGTAGAAATAGATTTCTACAGCAAGGCAGTTGGAATATCTTGCCAATATGTATTGAGAGAAAGCTGACAGTCATATATGGACATGGATTCTAAAGAGTTAAACCAAGGATAAGATATAAGGTTGGATTCAGCAAAATTTATGAATAAATATGCACTCACTCAAGACTCCTGATGTAATGTGTCATAAACAGCATCTGTGGGTGGCTCTAAGGTTTGATTCCTTAGTTTATTGAAGCCTGGATTCAACAATGGCCTATAATAAATGAGGTTCAGATGCCAAAATTTCCCTAGCATATTATAGGCTGAGAAAAGAGTCTGTAGATTCAGGAGATAGGAATGTTTGAGTAGATATATTATGTGCAACCTACTCAGCTACCACCCAAAAAACACACACTGTGCATCTTCATCAAGACATTAAGAGATGTTGGGAATTTTTCTTCTATTAATGGCAGTTAAAAACCACTATCCTGCTGAAAACAATCATAGAAGCTGGACAAAGTATAAAAACAAATCTGTTTCTTTCCTTTTTTTTTTAAGATTTTTATTTATTTATTCATGAGAGAGACAGAGAGAGAGGCAGAGACACAGGCAGAGAGAGAAGCAGGCTCCTTGCAGGGAGCCCAATGTGGGACTGGATTCCAGGACTCCAGGATCATGCCCTGGGCCTAAGGCAGGCGCTCAACCACTGAGCCACCCAGGTGTCCCAACAAATCTGTTTCAATTCATGAAAGCACTACTATGGAATCAAGGTCATGTATCTGGGGAGGTAAAACTGACGTATAATCAAGTCCTTTCCTTCAAAGTATGTGCCGATCCCCAAATTACAGCTAGGAGATTAAGAAACCAAGCACATCTTCTGAAAGTTTCCAGGTCCAAGGAGACAATATTGAAGTCGGGATCCCCAAAGTGTTATATCCCCAGAATAGAGAGGAACCAGAAGAAGACAAGACTCCACAAAGACTAGACCTGCTCAGCCCACAAGCATCTCAATGCCTAATTAAGATTAATTTATTTATGTCAGAGAGAGAGAAAATGTGAGTGGAGGGAAGGGCAGAGGGAGATAGAGAAAGTCAGCCCAAGCTGACTCCCTAATGAGTGTAGAGCCCAACACTGGGCTTGATCCCAGGACTCCAAGATCATGACCTGAGCTGATCAAGAGTCAGTTGCTCAACCTACTGAACCACCCAGGCTCCTAGTGCCTAATTAAAATTAAGATCTCCCCCAACCATAATTACCTTTCAGGAGCAAAAGTATATCCTCCCAACAGATGGTAACACCATCCACAGCCTCAACTTTTTCTATGATCTTTCATACACCATATTCAGCACCAATATATTACCAGACATAATAGGAAACAAGACCACAAGACTAAAAATCAAAAGGTAAAAGGAATAAAATCTATTATAACAAAGTAGTCAGACATTGGAGTTGCCAGATACAGAGTAGGATTATAGGGATCCCTGGGTGGTGTAGTGGTTTAGCGCCTGTCTTTGGCCCAGGGTGCAATCCTGGAGACCTGGGATCAAATCCCATGTCGGGCTCCCGGTGCATGGAGCCTGCTTCTCCCTCTGCCTATGTCTCTGCCTCTCTCTCTCTCTCTCACTGTGTGCCTATAATAAATAATAAAATAAAAAAATTCTTAAAAGGGATTATATATAAATTATAAGTTCAAGAATTGAGATAAAAATAGAATTTCAGCAGAAAGCTAGAAAATATATATTTTAAGATATCAAATGGAGGGCAGCCTGGGTGGCTCAGCGGTTTAGCGCCACCTTCAGCCCAAGGCGCGATCCTGGAGACCCAGGATTGAGTCCCACATCAGGCTCCCTGCATGGAACCTGCTTCTCCCTCTGCCTGTGTCTCTGTCTGTCTCTGTGTGTGTGTGTGTCTCTCATGAATAAATAAAATCTTTTTTAAAAAAAGATATAAAATGGAAATCTTAGCATTGAAAAAGCACAATACTTGAAATTAAGCATTCCATAGGTGAGTATAAAAGTAGACTACACAAAGTTAGAGCATTAGTGAACTGAAAGATTAATCGAAAGAAAATAGCCAGATATTTCCCCCAAGAAGATAGGCAAATGGCCAATAAGCACATGAAAAAACACTCAACATCATTAGCCATCAGGGAAATGCACTTCAAAACTACAATGAAGGGACCCCTGGGTGGCTCAGTGGTTGGGCATCTGCCTTCAGCTCAGGGCGTAATCCCTGTCTGGGGATCAAGTCCCACATTGGGCTCCCTGTGAGGACCCTGCTTCTCCCTCTGTCTATGTCTCTGCCTCTCTCTCTCTGTGTCTCCTGAATAAATAAAAAAAATCTTAAAAGAAAAAAGACTACAATGAAATACCACATTGAATTCACTAGGATGGCTGTAATTAAAAGACAAAAACAGAATAATAAGCATTGGTGAAATCTGAACTGTCAGACATTGCTGGTAAGAATTTAAATGGTGTAGTTGCTTTGGAAAACAGTTCTCAAAAAGTTAAACATAAAATTACCATATGACCCAGCAATTCTGTTCTTAGGTATGTACCCAAGAGAATTGAAAATCTACATTCAAATAAAAAAAAACTTAACATGAATGTTTTGAGCAGTAATTATTCATAATAGTTAAAAAGTGGAAACAACCTAAATGTCCATCATCTGATGAATGGATAAACAAACTGTATATCCATACAATGGAATATTATTCAGCCATAAAAAAGAATAAAGTAATGGCACATGCTACAGTACAACATGGTTGAATCTTGAAAGCCACTATGCTAAATGAAGGAACCTTCTCACAAAGAGCCATATATTGTATGATCCATTTATATGAAATGTCCAGAATAAGCAAATCTATAGAGATGGAAAGTAGACTAGTGGTTGCCATGGGTTGAGGGGAGAGGGGAGTAGGAGAAATGAAGAGTAACTGCTTAATGGATATGAGGTTTCCTTTGCAGTGATAAAAATGTTTTGGAAAATAGGATGTTTGCACAACATCGTGAATATAGTGAAATCTACAAGATTGTGCACTTTGAAAGGTACAATGGATAGCAATGGAAATGATTCTTGTCCAAAGCAACACAAGTAAACTTTGGTCAATAGGGATGCCCCCCATCAAATATTAATCCATTTTGTATCTATTAGCAAATTCACTTCAACATTCCTGACAAGCATCTATTTCTGAACCTATTTATCTGTTCTTCACATTCTCCTTTGAACTAGTCTTAACATCTTACTGGTACCATCATTAATTATGGAGCTGAATAAAATTGTTACTCCATGTTCATTTTGTGTCTACAATGAGAGTCATGCTTTTAACTTTTTGAAAATTATACTTTAGTGGTAAGAAGAGGGACATGACTGGCAGGATGCTGAAATTATTTCATCGTAGCAGAAAGATGGAGAATGGAAAGAGAAGTTAACCTTCAAAGATAGGTTTTGCTCCCCTACAGAGAATCCAAATATCCTGCTAATTATACCCTCCTGGCCCCCAAAAAAGATGCTACTTCGTCTAAAACTCTTGGCAAAGTCCACCTGGAGAAATAGTCCTGATCTCCAGGACATGTCTCTCCTCTGAGAACATCCAAACCCCAGTGACCACTTCCTCCTCACCCTGACTATCTGAGAGAAAACATAAGGACACAGGCACAGAAGCATGCCCTGCCTTGGAATGATAACCGTTCAGAGATGAAAGTACATCTTCATTTAAAACTTGAGTAACAGTATTTGCCTATGGGTTAGGGTTAGGTTAGAGTTTGGGTTAGGTTAGGCTCAGGGTTAGATTTATGGTTAGGGGGCAGCCTCGGTGGCTCAGTGGTTTAGTGCTGCCTTCAACCTGGAGACCCAGGATCAAGTTCCAGGTCAGGCTCCCTGCGTGGAGCCTGCTTCTCCCTCTGCCTGTGTCTCTGCCTCTCAGTCTCTCTCTCTCTCTCTCTCTCTCTCTCTCTCTCTCTCTCTCTTTCTCTCAAATAAATAAATAAAATCTTTAAAAAAAAAAAAAGATTTAGGGTTAGGGACTTAGCTGTTAGGTGATTGGCCAGAGTGGACATGGGTTTAATAAGAAACACCAAGAGTCTTTTTTTTAGTAGAAGTATGAAACTGCTTTTATGAGTCTGTCCTTGTCAGCAGTTCCCCTCTTTGGGTAGTACTGATCCAGGACCCTGCCTCTGTAGTCACAGGCCTGACTCTTATGTCCCATCCACATCTGTACAGTTTGTCAATGTTAGCCTTTTCTGGCATCATATCTTACCCCTTGAGCTTTTTCTCACACATACAAAGGTGGAATAATTAAAAAGGAGAAGAAAATGGGAAAGAAAACTGAATATTCTCAGACTTACACTTGAAGCCAGAAAGAAATCCTAATGTAACCCATTTGATTTCTGTTCACCATTAATGCTCTCCAATTCATAGTAGAATCAGCATTTGTGTTTTCTATGTCTATTCATTTCCAGTTTCTAAATGTAATAATTTTCATTTTTGCATTGACTTAATTTCTTTAATCCTTGAAACAATATGTCTTTTTGAAATTATTGATTTCCTTTTGAGCCCTACTTTCATATTCTGCTAGTCAGCTTGACTTTTGGCTCACATTTCCAGCTTTGTAACTTCTCCTAGTCATGACTTTGTGTTTCCTCTTATAATATATGAGGAATAATATGACTGCTGTGAGGGCAAACCTGTGACCTAGGGCATAGATTCTTGATCTATTAATGATAGTGATATTATTCCTCATATATTATAAGAGCAGAGGCCACTGGACCAATTTTTCACTTCTAAATCCAGAAATGGGGACAGCAAGTCACAAATAGATGACTTATCCATATTGAACCACTACTGAAAGCAGACCTTAGTCAATTTGGTTATACATAACTAATAAGTTCTTTTTGGTAAATGTCACTGGTTTGAGATAAGGGAGAATGTTAGATCTCCCCCCAATCCTCATCTTAAGAAAGGTAATTTGTTAAAATGGAAGCAAATCACAGACCAAGTTTCAGGGTACATTCAAGCATGTATTAAAGATTCATTAGAAGGGCACCTGGGTGTCCCAGTGGCTGAGCATCTGCCTTCCATTCAGGTTGTGATCCCCGGGGTCCTGGGATTGAGTCCTGCATCAGGCTCCCAGCAGGGAACCTGCTTCTCCCTCTGCCTGTGTCTCTGCCTCTCTCTGTGTGTCTCTCATGAATAAATAAATAAAACCTTTTTTAAAAAATAAAATAAACATTTATTAGAAAGAGAGCCCAGGGCTCCTGGGTGGCTCAATCAGTTAAGCGTCTGAGTCTTGATTTTGGCTCAGGTCATGATCTCAGGGTCATGAGATTGAGCCCCGCATTGGGTTCTACACTTGGTGTGGAACCTGCTTAACATTCTCTCTCCCTCTCCCTCTGCCACCCCCTACACATACTCCCTCTCTCTAAAAAGATAAAAGAGGGATGCCTGGGTGGCTCAGCAGTTGAGCATCTTCCTTTGGCCCATGATGTGATCCCAGAGACCTGCATTGAGCTCCCCGCCCAGTGGCCTGCTTCTCTCTCTGCCTGTCTCTGCCTCTGTCTCTGTGTCTCTTATGAGTAAATAAATAAAAATCTTTAAAAAAAGAGAAAGTGAGAGTGAGAGAGAGAGCCCAATATAGTCCTATACCCTGTTTTATAAGCTCTTGAAATCATAGATCTCTAACTACACCTGGCATTAAATGTTAACTCAAGACAAAATCACAGTCATACCCCAGAAGTAATTTCCTCATTGGCATCAGGTAACCAGAATTCTCTGAGTCAAAAGTTGGACATAGGAATGTTTAGTTCAAGCCTTACATACCCTTCTAGGGGGTGAGAGGTGAAGGGCTCACTACATTTTAGCCAACTCACCTTCTCAAACAAAATAAATTGCACCAATAAAATCATTTTTCTAACAACCATTGGGCTGATTAGCAATTTTTCTACTTGCTGATTGGAGAGAAAGATAGCTGGAGTGTGGGCATTTGATTATATGCTCCCTAACTGCCCCTAGAGTATGTATTCACATTTAGAATTAGAGTGCCTGGGGCAGCCTGAGTGGCTCAGGGTGTTTAGCGCCTCCTTCGGCCCCGAGCGTGATCCTGGAGACCCGAGAGATCGTGTCCCACGTTAGGCTCCCTGCATGGAGCCTGC
This sequence comes from Canis lupus familiaris, assembly GCF_011100685.1. Taxonomy (NCBI): domain Eukaryota; kingdom Metazoa; phylum Chordata; class Mammalia; order Carnivora; family Canidae; genus Canis; species Canis lupus. Next base: position 42,762,580 of record NC_049231.1, on the reverse strand, counting down.
TTCTCCGTCTGCCTTTGTCTCTGCCTCTCTCTCTGTTTCTCATGAATAAATAAATAAAATCTTAAAAAAGAATTAGAGTGCCTGATGCTGTCTCCAAAGTTTTTAGATTAAAACTGACTAGTACCCACATACATGTCACTTTATAACCCATATTAAAGTGTATTAAAGTAAATTCCTGCCAGTACACAACTGCCATCTGTCTTCCAGGACTCATAGGAATCTATGGCTCAGTGGCTTAGTTAGAATACAGTCTATATAAGCTCCCTCTTCAGGGATTTGTACAGCAGGAGGGTCTGTGGTACTCCCTTTTGTAAAGACAGTGCACAGATCCTTCTGTAATCTAGGGCAGTTCATCTAACCTCTGCTTGCAATTTTTCCCATGTCTGTACTTATATAAAGAACATTAACATGTTTGGCAAAAGCCCAACAAAATACAGTTAGTGTTCAGCTCTTTAGAAATCCCCTTCCCAGGGACTGTGCAGGCTCAAACAGATCAGGCTCTTCTCCCTGGAGAAACAATGCACAAGAATGAGGCTTAAAGAGACAGGAGAACTAGGGAGGAAAAATAAATCTTGAAGGGTTTTTTTTCTTAGTTCTTTTTTCATCTCAAAAAAAAAGCTATAATCTGAGAAATTGTATCAAATGACAGTGCTTATGAGTCTGTACATGTGCCAAGGAAAATTACACAATTAGGAAATGTACAAATGAGCCATGCCCTGTTCCAAATTCTTTCTCTATTTTACAACCAGTTTGTTTCATTTCTTTATAAGATAGAGTACCTATACTAATGACCTCCACAAAATACATGGTCCTTTATTTTACATCATGATAATACTAAATCAAGGGACAGGGATCCCTGGGTGGTGCAGCGGTTTGGCGCCTGCCTTTGGCCCAGGGCGCGATCCTGGAGACCCGGGATCGAATCCCATGTCGGGCTCCCGGTGCATGGAGCCTGCTTCTCCCTCTGCCTATGTCTCTGCCTCTCTCTCTCTCTCTCTGTGACTATCATAAATTAGTTTTAAAAAATAAAATCAAGGGACAAAACTTTGAAACACTCTCTAATTAGTACTGAAAGATTGCCGATCTGTAGCTGATCTAGAATATGAATTCTATTTCAATAATAAGCTTTTTTTAAAAGACTTTATTTATTCATGAGAACACACAGAGAGAGGCAGAGACACAGGCAGGGGGAGAAGCAGGCCCCCTGCAGGGAGCCCAATGTGGGACTCAATCCTGGGACCTTGGGATCATGACCTGAGCCAAAGGCAGATGTTCAACCACAGAACCACCCAGTCATCCCTCAATAATAACCTTTTTTTTCTTAAAGATTTTATTTATTTATTCCTGAGAGACACAGGCAGAGGGAGAAGCAGTTTCCATGCAGGGAGCCTGATGTGGGACTCGATCGTGGGTCTCCAGGATCATGCCCTGGGCCGAAGGCAGCGCTAAACCACTGAGCTACCTGGGCTGCCCAATAATAACCTTCTTAAGTAGAAAGAAGATTTTGATAAATTAAAAGGATCTTTTTAAACTAGAATCTTCCCAAGGTGGAAGCTACACTATTCTTTCTGAGGACCCAGGATTTAACTTAAAAATGGTGTGCGGTTGTTATTGTTGGCATATTCAGCCACCACCAATAAGATTTCTGATTGATGATGATTACTTTATGAGGAAAACCCAAAAGACTCCACCCCCAAATTGCTAGAACTCATATAGGAATTCAGCAGAGTGGTACAATATAAAATCAATGCACAGAAATCAGTTGCATTTCTATACACTGACAATGAGACAGAAGAAATAAATTAAGGAGTTGATCCAATTTACAATTGCACCAAAAACCATAAGATACCTAGGAATAAACCAAACCAAAGAGACAAAGGATCTGTATTCAGAAAACTATAGCACATTCATGAAAGAAATTGAGGAAGACACAAAGAAATGGAAAAATGTTCCATGCTCATGAGTTGGATGAACAAATATTGTTGAAATGTCTATGCTACCCAGAGGAATCTACACATTTAATGCAATCCCTATCAAAATACCATCAACTTTTTTTCACAGAGCTGGAACAAATAATCCTAAAATTTGTTTGGAACTGAAAAAGACCCCAAATAGCCAAAGGAATATTGAAAAACAAAACCAAAGCTGGTGACATCAAATTCCAGACTTCAAGCTCTATTACAAAGCTGTAATCATCAAGACAGTATGGTACTGGCACAAAAACAGACACATAGATCAATGGAATAGAATAGAGAACCCAGAAATGAATAGAGAATAGAACCCCAAATAGAATAGAGAACCTCAACTCTATGGTCAACTAATCTTCAACAAAACAGGAAAGACTATGCAATGGTAAAAAAAAAAAAAAAAAAAAAAAAAACAGTCTCTTCAACAAATGGTGTTGGGAAACCTGGACAGCCACCTGCAGAAGAATGATACTGGACCATTTCCTTACATCATACACATAAATAGGCTCAAAATGGATGAAAGACCTAAATGTGAAACAGGAATCCATCAAAATCCTAGAGAAGAACCTAGGCAGCAACCTCTGTAACCTCAGCCATAGCAACTTCTTGCTAGACACGTCTCCAAAGAAAGGCAAAAGGAACTATTGGGACTTTATCAAGATAGAAAACTTTTACAGCAAAGGAAACAGTTGATAAAACCAAAAGATAACCAACAGAAAGGGAGAAGATATTTGCAAGTGACACATTAAAGGGCTAGTATCCAAAAATCTATAAAGAACTTATCAAACTCAATACCCAAAGAACAAATAATCCAATCAAGAAATGGGCAGAAGACATGAACAGACATTTCTCCAAAGAAGAGATACAAATGGCCAACAGACACATGAAAAAATACTCCACATCACTTGGCACCAGAGAAATACAAATCAAAACCACAATGAGATACCACCTCACACCAGTCAGAATGGCTAAAATTAGCAAGTTAGGGAACAACAGATGTTGGCAAGGATGCAAAGAAAGGGAACCCTCTTACACTGTTGGTGGAAATGCAAACTGAGCAGCCACTCATGAAACAGCTTGGAGGTTCCTCAAAAAATTGAAAATGGAGTGACCCTATGACCCAGCAATTGCACTACTGGGTATTTACCCCAAAGATACAAATGTAGTGATCTGAAGGGTTACCTGCACCCAATGTTCATAGCAGCAATGTCCACAATAGCCAAACTATGGAAAGAGCCCAGATGTCCATCGACAGATAAATGGATAAAGATGTGATTAAAGATGTTATACACACACACACACACACACACACACACATACACACACACACACTGGAATACTACTTAGCCGTCAAAAAAATGAAATCTTGCCATTTGCAATGACACAGATGGAACTAGAGGGTATTATGCTAAATGAAATAAGTCAATCAGAGAAAGAATTATCATATGATCTCACTCTTATGTGGAATTTAAGAAACTAACAGGATCACAGGGAAAGGTAGGAAAAATAAAGGACAAAATCAGAGAGGGAGACTCTTAATCATAGGAAACAAACTGAGGGTCGCTGGAGGGGAGGATGGGGTAACAGGGTGATAGTAAGGAAGTCACGTGATGTAATGAGCACTGGGTGTTATATAAGACTGATAAATCATTGACCCCTGCCTCTGAAATGATTAATATAGTATATGTTAATTAATTGAAATTTTAAAAATAAAATAATACAATGAAAACTCCTATTCTTAGATCTAGCCTTTTCAACATACACTTACAGAAATTAAGACATTTCTTTTTTAACCGAAGCAAGCAAGCAGAAGAAATTAATTGGGTTTTATCCTTTCCTATTCTGGTCAGAGGTGCCTATTAGACTCAGTCAACCAAGCAAAATGCTTTCAGGAGAGCTTTCCAGTCTCACAGAAGACCCCAGTCTTCACAGACATTACGAAATAAATGGGAATAAGACCAAACCTTAAAAATGAAGCTTGAAGGCAGAGATTTCCCTTAGAATCTATGGGAAGACAAAATCCTTCCTTAGGTGAATGGGAAAGGCTTCCCACTCCGGTGTTAGCTGGAGCTGGGACCTGGAAGGTGGGACAAGGGAAACAGACAAGAAAGCTGGCCTGGGGAAGGCCTTGCAAAGCTGGACAGCTTGAGAGCAGAGATAAGGAGACTACTACTCTCTCCATCCCATTCATTTGACAATTAACAATGTATTACCTCACTGCATTTATTTATTATCTCTTCGTGTATGTTAGTCCATTCAGGCTATCACAAAAATACCATAGGCTAAAAAAAAAAAAAAAAAATTCCATAGGCTAGCCAGCTTATAAACAGCAGAGATTTCTCTCCTGTAGTCCTGAAGGCTGTGAAGTCCACAATCAAGGTGCTGGGAAGACAGCAATCTTTCACTGGGTCATCCTGTGGCAGAAGCAGCAAGGCTGTTTTCTGGGGTGTCTCATTTATATCGGCACTCATCCTATTCACAAAGCTCATGACCTAATCACTTCCCAAAGGACCAACTACCTAATACATCACACCAGGGACTAGGTTTTAACATATAAATTTGTGGGGGAAGGTAGATAAATGATTCAGTCTATAGCATTGTGCTTTCAAATGAGATTGTCAGTTCTTTTGGGTTGCCACAGTTATGGGAAAAACAAACAAAAACAAAAACAAAAAATGTATTCCAAAATGCTGATCCTTTGCTAGTGCTGCCAAAACAGGATATCACAGACAAGCAGCTTAAATGACAAAAAAGATTTTTTTCTCATAGTTGAGGAAGCTAGAAGTCCAAGATTAAGGTGCTGGGAAGGTTGGTTTCTTATAAAATTTCTCTCTTTGATTTGCAGATGGCCACCTTTCCACCGTGTCCTCCCTCACACGGCCTTTCTTCTGTGCACCTATATCCCTGGTGTCTTTTCCTATTCTGATAAGGATGCCAATCATATTTGGTTTGGGCCCAGCTGTATGACATCATTTAACCTTAACTACCTCTTGAAAAGTTCTATCTCCAAATATAATCACATTCTGACATGTGTGGGAAGTTAGGACTTCAACATATGAATTTGGGGTGGGGGAATGCAATTCTGTCCTTAACACGTGGTAAAAACTCTAACAGGACAAAACAATACATGTTGAAAACCATCTCCCATCCACCCCACCTTCAGTCCCATGTCCTCAAACACACCTTATCATCCATGTTTTATATGCCTCTGGTGTAAGTTCTTTGAAGGTTGCAACCATATGATGCCATTTTGACAAAAAGGAAAGATGGGCCACTTGCTCAGGCCTGCAGGGCGGGGGGAGGCGGTGAGCCCTAGAACTTACAGGCCAGCACTGCACCGACCTCTGCCCTCCTCAGAATGCATAGGGGTGCATAAGAGGAGTGCCTGCTGTTTGCTGAGAATGCACCTTCTGAGTGTGGCTCTAGACAGAGAAGATGGAAAGGAACCACTATCATCAGATCTAATTTATCATAGAGGGAAGGGAGAGAAAGGCCAGAGAAGCAAAAAGACAAATGAACAACGATCAAATTCTGTGATCTGGAGATTACCTAAAGTATTTCAATCTAGTAGACAAAACATGATAGTTACTATATTTACATTTTGAAAATCCCTTTCATTTGTATATATGCATAAACTTTTTTTAGTTTTTTTAAATGACTGCCTTATAAGATATAATTCACACATCATAAAATTTACCTGTTTAAAGGACAAAAGCCACCGGTCATAGTGTATTTACAAAGTTGTACAGCCATCCCTACTATCTAATTCCAAAACATTTTCATCAAATTATTCTGAAAGAAACACTGTACCCATTAGATCATTCCCATTCCCCATTTCTCCCAGCGCCTGACAAACACCAACATAGGGAGGATGGGGAGGGGCAGAGGGAGAGGGAGAGAGAATCTTAAGGGGGCTCCACACTGGGCCCTCCATGGGGCTCAATCTTACAACCCTGAGATCATGACCTGAGCTGAAATCAAAAGTCAGACACAACCGACTGAGCCATCCAGCTGACCCACACCAATCTTCTATAGAATTGCCTATTCTGGGCATATTATATACATGGAATGATACAATATAATGCCTTTTCTGTCTGGCTTCTTTCAATTAGAATAGTGTTTTCAAGACTCATCCACATTGCAGCACATTAGTATTTCATTTATTATGGTGAGTATTATTCTGTTATGTGTACATACCCCATTTTGTTCATCTATTGACCAGTTGATGGACATTCGGGTTGTTTCCATCTTTTAGCCCTTATACATAATGCTGCTATGGATCTTTATATACAAGTTTTTTCGTGGGCACAGGTTTTTAGTCCTCTTGGATACATACTTAGGACCACAATTGCTGTGTCAAATGGAAACTCTGTTTACCTTTTTGAGGAACTGCCTAACTGTCTTCCACAGCAGCTGCAGTGCTTTATATCTCTTTGAGCAATGCATGAGGGTTCCAATTTTCTATACCTTACTAGCACTTGTCTCTGTCTTTTTGATTATAGCCAATGTGGATATGGTAGTAATATCACAATGTGATTGATAGTCATCGTGAAGTGGCATCTCATTATGGTTCTGATTTACATTTTCCTTTTTTATATGTATATATATATATATATATATATATATATATTTTGTGATTTACATTTTCCTAATGGCTTATGATGTTGAGCATCTTTTCAAGTGCTTATTGGTCATTGGCATATTTTCTTTAGGAAACTAGTCAGATCCATTGCCCATTTTTAAATTGGACTGTCTTCCTATCTTTGACTTATAATGATTCTTTGTATTTTCAAGCTAAAAATGTCTGTATTGGTCTACTTGGGCTATCAAGACAAAATGCCATGGAACAGGTGGCTTAAACAACAGAAATTTATTTTCTTATTGTTCTGAAGCCTGGAAGTCCAAGATCAAGGTGTCAGCAGGGTTGATTTCTGGTAAGACTTCTCTCCTTGGCTTTCAGTGTCCTCACATAAACGTTTTCCTCTGTGTGCCCACATCCCTGTTATCTCTTCCTTTTCTCATTAGGACATCACATATTGAATTAGGGCCCACACTTAGGATCTCATTTAACCTTAATGACCTCTTTAAAGGCCCCTTTTTACATACAGTCATATGGGGGCTAGAGTTTCAAATTTGAATATGGGAAGAACACAGTTCAGTCCACAACAACATCCATTATCTGATGTATGATTTATAAAAGTTGTCTCCGATTGTGAATGTCTTTTCACTTTTTTGATAATGTCTTTTGAAACACAAAAGTTTTTCTTTTTTTTTTAAGATTTTATTTATTTATTCATGAGAGACAGACAGAGAGAGAGAGAGGCAGAGACACAGGCAGAAGGAAAAGCAGGCTCCATGCAGGGAGCCTGATGTGGGACTCGATCCTGGGATTCCAGGATCATGCCCTGGGCCAAAGGCAGGCGCCAAACCGCTGAGCCACCCAGGGATCCCAAGTTTTTCATTTTTATGGTGTCCAGTTTATCTTGTTTTTTTTTTTTTCTTTTCTGTTGTTTATACTGCTGGTGTCATATATAAGAAACCATTGCCTAATTGAAGGTCACAAAGATTTATAACCATCTGTGCTTCTAAGAGCTTTATAGTTTTAACTTTTAGATTTATGTTTTTGATATATTTAGAGTTCAATTTTGTATATGGTGTGAGGTAAGGATCTGACTTCATTCTTTTGCATGTTAAGTATCTAATTATCCCAGAACCATTGGTTGATAAGATTATTCTCTCCCCATTAAACTGTCTCAGCACACCAGTTGAAAATCAATTGACCACAAGGTAAGAGTTTATTTCTGGACTTTCAATTCTATTTCATTGATTTATATGTTTATGCCTATCCCAGTAAGTACTACACAGTCTTGATTTTTGTAGCTATGTAGTAAGTCTTGAAATCAGAAAGTAGGAGTTCAGTTTTGCTTTTCTTTCTTCAAGATTGTTTTTGCTACTTTGAGCAAAATGTTTTTGCCTTTCCATAGGAATTTGAGATCAGCTTGTCAATTTCTGCAAAAAAAAGTCATCTGGGCTTTTGATAGGAATCACAGTCACATTGAATCAATAGATCATTTTTGGTACTCTTGCCATCTTAACAGTATTAAGTCTTCCAGTGCATGAACGTGAGATATCTTTCCACTCACTTCAGTCCTCTTTAATTTCTTTCAACAATATTTGTAACTTTCATTAAACAAATCACACACTTCTTTCATTAAACTTATTCTTAGGCATTTTATTGCTTTAGATGCTCTCCCAAATGGAACTTGTATGAACATTTTGAAATGGAGTTATATTGCTGAATGTTTATGGGAAGTAGACTTACAGTTTTAAAGGGACAAAAATGGTTTCCTTATAGCAGCGATCATTAAAATGTCCCTACAAAGTTTCCCCATTAGCTCTTCATCACTTTGCTCTCACTTTCCTTTCCTTTCTGCCCACTCCTTTGCCTGAATGCACTCACTTAAGACATGCCTGAACAAGCTCTAACCAGCCTCCCTAAGGTGAACAAAAGAAAAGGGAAGTGGAATAAAGAAGCAAGGAGACCAACTGTTTCTGTTTGCTCAACAGCTGCCAAGGGAGGCTTTTTTCCCCCTAGCATTGTGCACACAAACTGCACTATCTATGACGTTATATCCCAAGCTTTTTCCTTGAAAAAAAAAAACTATGGGACAAAATTGCCTACATAGAGAAACATGCTTACAGAAGCCAAGGACTTTCTGGGATTTGCCTCGATGCTAAATTATCCTGGTGATTATTAATTATGGCTAAGGCTACCTTCAAGCATAAGAGCAAGGCTGTGATCCATGGAGCCCTTTTCATAGACCATGGAACTCACTGCCCTGTAACTTACACCTTTTCTCTGTTAGAGCTTGCTATGTACAGACCCAACTTCTGGAATTAGAGGTTGATTGTTTTGGCTTGAGACATTTAGATTAAAAATTGGTTCTCTCTGGGTTGGGTTATTTAGTAAACCTTTAGACGTGGGGGCTTGGGGGTGATTTTTTTTGTTTTTTTTTTAAGATTTTATTTATTTATTTGAGACTGAGAGAGAGCATGAGTGAGATGGGGCGGGAAGAAGGAGAGCGAGAAGCAGGCTCCTTGCTGAACAGGGAGTCCAATGCAGGGCTCACTCAATCTCAGGACCCTGGGATCATGACCTGAGCTGAAGGCAAATGCTTAACGAATTAAGCCATCAGGAGCTTCTAGAAGTGTTTTATGGCTGGGTCTATTTACCTCTCAGATCAAGTCTCTAGAGCATTATCTGAAGAGAAGAGGGCAGGACATATCCAACCATGAACAGTCCAAGGTGTCATTCTTCTATGTTCACCAAAATTCCAACACTCAAAATTTATCTCTCACCACTCATACAACTTCAGGGAAAGGCCAGGCAAGCTTGGGGGTAAGGGAAAAACAAAACCCCCTTTTAAAAGAATCCTATAGGCACAAATTGTCAAGATTTTTTTCTCAGTGTTATCTCAGGTGAGTTATATTTGGGGTTTTGTCCACTAGAGTTGTCTGAGGCAACATCCTGTCCAGGATGTTCCCAAGAGCTCTCTTTTAGTGGGCATATTTTGTAGTTTTTGTCACTGGAAGGCTAGGCTTTATCTTCTTTGAAAATCATAAACATAACATTTTCATGTCACTAATGGGCAAGCTATTTCTTGAGAGTACTTTCTTTAACTGGACACCCAGCGCAATGGATCCCAATACCCTCACAAGAAGTGCATGGCTTTAAAAACAGAGCCGTGGGAGGTTCTTGCTTGATCCAAAGACACAAACTTCAAACTTGGCCCCAGGGCTTCTGATTCACTGCTCTCTCCTCCCTGGGAGATGAGGAAGAAAGAGACAGTCTGTGGAGTGAAAAGCTGGCTCCCTGGGGAGGCCTGGGAAATTCTGAAGGGTCTTGGACATGTGGGAGGTTAGGTGAACTCAAGGACCTAGTTTTCTTTTCAGATGTCCCCATTCTGATTAAAGCCGTCATTATCTACAGGGCAGAGACTGCTGGCTGTCCACCAAAAAATGCAGTCCTCCCTTCTCCCTGGTCTCAAGGCTAAGCACATTTCTCAGATTCCCTTACAGCATGGAGTGGCCGTGAGAACAAATGCAGAAGTAAGCAGCAATCATGGAGGCCAATTCCAGAACTGGTCTGTAAAACCATTCCCCTTGCCCCCTTCCTTCAAGCTGAATGGCACCAACCAGGGCCTCTTTGGAAATCAGGTGTGGGAAATGGTGAAGCGACCATCAGCCTAGGCCTCCTAGTGACTGTGTGGAGCAGACCTCCTGCTAACCCCTGTGTGGACTATCAATGAGAAAGAAATATGTTTCTGCTTTGAGCCATTGCAAGTTAGGGCCTCTTGGTCACAGCAGTTTATCCTTTTAATCAAGTCAGCAACATGCTACTTGTGACTTTTTAAAAAAGATTTTATTTGTTTATTCATGAGAGACACAGAGACACAGGCAGAGAGGGAAGCAGGCTCCCTACAGGGAGCCTGATGTGGGACTTGATCCCAGGACCCCAGGATCACGACCTGAGCTGAAGGCAGACCCTCCACCGCTGAGCCACCCAGGTGCCCCTACCCGTGACTAACTTTTGTTGCTTACTCTCCTTAGTATCTCTTAACCTTCTCCCCTCTCTACGTCCATTGCCATTCCACTTGAAGGCCCTAGTCTGTCACCTCTTATGTGGGGCATCGCGACAGCCCCTAACTGGAAGACCAGGGCTGTGTGCACGCCTCACCGAGAGCCAGAGCCCCGTACACCGGCCCTCCCCGGCTCATCGCCTTCACACTGCCACTCCCTCAGCCAGAAATGCCTACCCACCTCTTCCTCTGTCTCCCTCTGCAAACTCCTCCTCAACCCCAGCTTCACGGGATAGCTACCCCAAGGCCTGCGACTCCCTTGCATGGCTGTTGCTGTTCCAGCAGCTCCCAGAGACAGGTCTGGGTTCTCGTCACTTCTCTCCCCAGGCACAGCCCAGGGACTACCCCCTGCAAGCATTTAATAAATGATCTGGGGATCTCTGGGTGGCTCAGGGGTTTGGCACCTGCCTTAGGCCCAGGGCTTAATCCTGGAGACCCGAGATCAAGTCCCACGTCGGGATCCCTGCATGGAGCCTGCTTCTCCCTCTGCCTGTGTCTCTGCCTCTCTCTCTCTTTCTGTGTCTCTCATGAAAACATGAATAAAAACCTTAAAAATAAAAGTAAGAATAAAGGACCCGTGGGTGGGGGGACAGTCTCTAAATACTCCAGCGTCCCTCTCTCCCCCATGTGACGCCACCGTCTGGAATCAGGGCTGTCTCATCTAAGGCTGTCCCTCAGGCTTTGGCCCCTGAGCCTGCTTTCCTTCTAATGCCACAGGCTTTTTCTGCCACTTCGAGGGGCGCAAATATTCACGCCACAAGCAATCAACAGATTTGGAGAGCTTTCCGTGCACAGCTGCTGAGCTGTGGACATTCCCCCAGTAAGGGTCACCCTCACTCCCGCTCTGATCTCAGTTCCTCAGCTCCTCATTCACTCGGAGAAAGTGGATTGGAGTAAAAGGCAAGCGTGACTCCAAGGAAGGCCTGAAACGTGGGGTTTTCCCCTCGGGGATGGTTTCCTGTCGGGGGTGGTGGTCCCCATGGACAGGAAGCCGTCCAGCCTTCAGGAGGGCCTCCCATGTCCGAGCCCTCTGAACACCTGGCTGGCCAGGGGCCTGTGAAATAGGAGGTTCCTCATCTCTGCCCACAGCTCACAAAAAGTGGGGAAAGGTCTGCAGTGAGCACAGTGCAACCCAAGCCTGCTGTCCCCCCCGCCCAGAGTCCTTGGCACACATGGCGCTTTCACCCCACAAGGGAGGAGGCCATGGTGACAGGCCACTCTGGGCTTGAGGAAGGACCAGGACGACCTTATTCTGATCGCATCCCCGGTGTTGAGCTGGGAACCTCCTGGGAGGATGATTAGCAATGCCTCCTCCGAGAGAAGAGGTGCCCCTGGTCTGAGCTGCTCCACAAACCAATGAAGAGAACCAAGGGCAAACATTTCCTATGGCTGACCTACACCTGAGAATGCGCCCCCTCTGATTCATCAAGAGGCCCCTCCTTTTTTTTTTATTTTTTTATTCGATGTTAGCAAGAATTTGTTCCCAGATGGAACTGCCCATAATCTGTTTTCCCCAGATCCAGAGTTAGCTTGATCACTTGTGGTCTGTGACAAATAACCAGAAAGAAGTAATTCAACAAACCAAACTCACCGAACATAAGCTCTGCATTTATAGAAACGATATACTGTGAAATTTTACTCACTTTCTAAAGGATTAGTGTTAGCAGAACATCTCCAAGTAGTATTCAGAATGTAGAAATGACCTGTAGTCTTTGCAAATCAGTCAACTGATGTCTGCATGGTGGGTGGTAAGAGCAAAGGTCAGAGGGACGCCTGGGTAGCTCAGTAGTTGAGCATCTGCCTTCAGCTCAGGTCATGATCCTGGGGTTCTGGAATCGAGCTCCATGTCAGGCTCCCTGCAGGGAGCCCACTTCTCCCTCTGCTATGTCTCTGCCTCTCTGTGTCTCTCATGAATAAATAAATAAAATCTTAAATCAAAAGATGGGGGCAAACCTCAGGAATGGGAATCAGGAAACATGTGCTCCAGCTCAGCTCAGGTCTGCCACTCATCCTGATTACAAGGGATTCGTAGCCTTTCTGTCAGGTCATTTGCTTTTCTGTTTATCCAGGACCTTGTGAGTTCTGCAGGCTGTGTTCTACCCTTAAGGACTGGTCTATAAATAAATAAAATCTTTAAAAAGCTGGGGCGGAGGGGGGACAGCCCAGGTGGCTCAGCAGTTTAATGCTGCCTTCAGCCCAGGGCCTGATCCTGGAGACCCGGAATCGAGTCCCTGCATGGAGCTTGCTTCTCCCTCTGCCTGTGTCTCTGCCTCTCTCTCTGTCTCTATCTCTGTCTCTCTCTCTGTCTCTCATGAATAAAATAAAATCATTTTTAAAAGGGGGGGGGGTGCAGTCTAGTTGGAGACTAGATGCAGAAGGATGCCCTGACACTCAGTGATGTTGTCCAGGGTCTTCACCTACCTGGCAAAGCCCACACAGTGAGACAGTTCAAATCTTTGGAGGGAAAACAACAGTAAGCTTTGGGCTTTGCTCTCTGATTTATTGTGAAAGCATTCCTTGACCTCCTTTCTCTGCCTCCTGACCTTCAAGTATTTCAGTGCTTCCCTGGGCATTTCTTTCCTCCTGAATCTCTCATAAAAGCCTTAAATGTTGAATTTCATGGTCATTCTAAGGTTATATGCAGGATTATCTTCCTGCCTTCCTTTGGCTGGTGCTTAATTCTGTTTTGGAGGAATACTAGCTTTCCCTACTTCCCCCACCGCACACAACACACAGACAAAAAGACATTTGCAGAATCATCAACATTTAATGATTCTGCTGAAATTGGTCTCCTCGGATGCAGCTAATGGAGAATGTGTGTCTGCTTTGAGATTCCTGACCGTCCCCAAGGCGGCTCCGGTTCTTACCTGCCCCCTTTATCAAATCTGGCCATCAGATACCATCAGATTGATTTCACTTGGGGCCCTTAGGCAAAGGAAGCAATCAGAACAGGTTGGCTGAGGGTTTAAGGTGAGCTGAGATGGGGCAGACGCACTGGGTCAGAACCTGCATGGGTTTCAAGGCCCCTCAAAAATATTTCAGTCCTGGAAAGAAGCGTTTTGGCCTCCAAAATATGAAGAGAAAATAGCAAAAGCAAATTAATATTTATTTCTAACACCAACTTGTTTTTGTTTGTTTTGTTTTTTCTTTCCAACTTGTTTTTAAAAATCTTTATTTATTTATTCATGAGAGACAGAGAGAGAGGCAGAGACACAGGCAGAGGGAGAAGCAGGCGCCTGTGGGGAGCCTGATATGGGACTCGATCCCAGGACCCTGGGATCATGACCTGAGTTGAAGACAGGTGCTCAACTGTCTGCCTGCTGAGCCACCCAGGCATCCCTCTAACACCAACTTGTAAGATCTTTAACATTTTTTATAGCAACGTGCATTTGTTATGGAAGATGAGTTACCTGAATGTGTTGGGTGTGGTGTGGCAGGAGGAGCCTGGGCCTGGACAGTGTGAAGACACTCAGGCTGCAGGAGGTGACCAGGGCTGCTTGCAGCCAAAGAACCCAGGATGCACACACCTGACTAAGGTCCTTCTCTGGGGTATGACCCTACCCTTGCACAAACCTTGAGTACCTCCTGCAAGTGTGCACTTCAGGCACCCCTCGTCTCTGCCCTGGCTCTAGCTTTGGGTCTATGAGACACCTCGAATCCTTAGCATAAATTCTCCCTTTTTGCTTAATCTTGCTTGAATTGGTCTTGGAACTTGTAAATAAAACTCTCAGGGCAAGAACCTGGGCCCCATCCCCTTTCCACAACAGGGCAATCTACAGATCTTCCTCAACCTACAGTGTGGTTGCATCCAAATAAATCTATCCTAAGTTGACAATATACTACGTTGAAAAGGTATTTAATGCCCCTGACCTACTGAACATCATAGGGTATCAGCTGTTTACCCTCATCATCCTGTGGCTACCTGGGAGCTGCCACTGGCTGCCCTGCCCAGCATCATCAGAATACTATACCAGACAAGGCTAGTCTGGAAAAGATCAAAATTAAAAATTTGAAGTATGGTTTCTAGTGGGTGCCTATCTTTTTCATACCATCATAAAGAAAAACAAAACAAAATGAAATCCTAAATTGAACCATTGGAAGTTAGGAACCATCTATAGTTACTTGGTTAAAGAAAGCAATAAATATTAAAGCTTTCAGGGCAGCCCAGGTGGCTCAGCGGTTTAGCACCGCCTTCGGCCCAGGGCGTGATCCCGGAGACCGGGGATCGAGTCCCATGTCACGCTCCCTGCACGAAGCCTGCTTCTCCCTGTGTCTGTGCCTCTCATGAATAAATAAATAAAATCTTTAAAAAAATAAAATAAAGCTTTCAAGCCAGCCTCCACAATAGGCTGGTTTGGGATATCTACTTGAATAGTGCTTTTGCTGGAATCATCCACTTAAGTAATTTGTTGTTGTTATACTATAATAACTTTGTGTTTATCATGTTTACTATTTAGGATCTGTCTCTTTCTGCTAAGGCGTAGGTTTCAAGCAAGGTGTGAATCTATGTTTTCATCATTGTTTTAGCAAATGCCCAATGGATGCTCAGTAAATATGTCTTAGAATAATAATAGCACAGTCCTGCTAGAAATACCCAGGTCTATTAGCACTCCTGCTATTAAAATACCTGCATTGGTGGGGCAGCCTGGGTGGCTCAGTGGTTTGGTGCCTGCCTTTGGCCTAGGGCGTGATCCTGGAGAGCCAGGATCGAGTTCCACGTCGGGCTCCCTGCATGGAGCCTGCTTCTCCCTCTGCCTGTGTCTCTGCCTCTCTCTCTCTCTGTGTATCTCATGAATAAATTAAATCTTTAAAATAAAAAAAATAATAACTTCATTGGGGCACCCAGCTGGCTCAGTTGGTGAGGCATGCGACTCTTGATCTCGGGGTGGTGAGTCTGAACCCCCCTGTTGCGTGTAATTTTATAATTTCTATCCCATAGGACAGAAATGACTGCCCAAAGTCTCACAGCCCAAAAGTGACAGCACAGAACCAAGAGCTTGGATCTCCCAGCTCAGTATCTTTCTGCAGCAGCACACAACCTCTTGTTTTTAATACCTGTGATGAGGCACTGGGCCAGAACTGCTTTTCCCTGTGCTACCTGACAACACAAACACATTACAGCAGGCACACAGTAACTAGATGATAGAGGGTTTGGCATTCCTGTCCCCACGCACCAGCAACGCAGAAGCTAAACAGACCCAAGGACTGTGGCAATCAGTTTTCTTTCTACTCTGATCATTAGAACAGGTGTTACTGGACTATCCTAAAGTTGTATCCTGTACCTGAGAAGAGGGGGTACCCCAGGCAGTTTCTAAGATGAATCACATTATTTTCCCCCCCAAGCTCTGATTTTCCAGATTTAACGCCTTCTTTGATTAATCAGCCTCCAAAAATGTTTTGCCCCAGCTAGCAAGATTTTGCCCTGGACAAAATCGGATCCCCTTTTGACAGGTAACAGAAGAAATTATCATGAATATTCAATAGTGTAGCATTTTTGTTACCTGAAACCCCTATGGTTTAGCATGGGGAAAGTCAAGACAAATCTAGGACAGGCTGATGGTGTGTGTCCAACTCTGAGACTGCCCAGCAGATAGATCTTTGGGTATAATCAGGGAGAATTGGGAATGGAGGCGCTTGGTGAAAGCATCAGGACAATTCAGGGATGAGCTGAATTGACTAACAGACCAGAGTGACCCTGTTCACCAACGCCCCTGTGAGAAAGTTCAAAGTACTACTGAGTTGTGATTATCTCAGAATATTTCCATTTTTTTTGTCATCCAAAATTTATAGAGGCTCTCAGCATACCAACATATATATGGTGGTCAAGGTATGAAAAGAAGTTAGAAATAAGATGTATCAGTAAGATGAAAACTGATAATCCAGCCTAAAATTCATTCTATACATGCATTTTCCCCCTTGTTATCCAAAAAAGCTGGGAAAATCTAAATACTTGACTTTTGAAAAGCTCTGGGATTACACAAAAACTAGCTCTATAGGTACTAAAATATAGGTGGTTACCCTAGGAATGTAAAATTGGTACACTTGGAGAGGTTTGCTTCAAAAAACAAAAACTCCCTGATTTGTCACCACAAGGGGATGATTTTTTTTTTTTTTTTTTTTTTTCAAGGAAGCATGCTCCGCAGTCTTCATTATCTGAGCCGGCTGGTCAAGACAAACTCTAGCTGTGGGCACCCTCGACTGACGAATAATTTGGCATCCCTTCAAGGCTGACATTCTTTAAATGTTTTTTCAACATTTTCTTAGTGGGGGCAGAAAGAACAGATTGTCTACTAATAAAAACTGTATTACCTTTCTTTATGTTCATTATAAAGGATTCATTATATGCCTGCAAAAGACAAAAATGCAGCGGATAACTAAGGAGATGATTTTATTTAGGCTATTGCAACAGGAAGAGCATTCACTGGTGAGAGATGCCTCCGAGTATAGGAAAGAAGCCTTGGTTTTATGGAGGCGAGGAGACCAGGGACTCACCCACCAGGCCTATGCTTCAAGAGAAAAAGTGCACATTAAGTCTTATCTAAGTCAAATGTAGAAAGGCAGTTCTTTGTGATAATTGTGATAACAGTGTAGGGGCCCAGGGCAGGCCACCCCATGTTGGACCACTTTGGCATGAAAACTATTTTGAGTTTTAAAATGATCCAGGGGATCCCTGGGTGGCTCAGCGGTTTACACCTGCCTTCGGCCCAGGGCGTGATCCTGGAGTCCTGGGATCGAGTCCTGGATTGGGCTCCCTGCATGGAGCCTGCTTGTGCCTCTGCCTCTCTCTCTCTCTCTCTCTCTCTCTCATAAATAAATAAAAAATTTTTTTAAAAAAATTATCGAAACCCAGCAAATTCAGGAAAAGCTCTTTACCGCCCCCTTAATTGCCTGAAAAGAATTCATATAGAGGACCTGCTCCAGGAAGGGAGCTATCACCATAGATAACTCCATCATACTATGAACTAGGTGTGGTAGACAGGGAGGGAGGAGAAACCTAGCAAGGCCACTTTGATCAAAGTCCTCTGGGCATGCCTGGGTGGCTCGGTCCATTCAACGTCTGACTCTTGATCTCTGGGTCATGAGTTTGATTTCAGCTCAGGTCTTGATCTTAGGGTTGTAAGTTCAAGCCGCACATTAAATTAAAAAGAAAAAAAAAAAGTCCTCTGTGTCCTGTTGTTTCTGAGAAGCCCAGCAGACATGTGTTTACCAAACAGTTACTCTGTTTCATCTTACTGTGAATTATACTCCTCTTTGAAGTCCCAGACCCCTACCTGCTTCTCCTTAGTTCAGGATGACATCTAGACTTCATTTTGCCCGATTGTACTTGGAATTTCCATGTCTTTGTGGATTCCCTGCACATAAGAAATTGGTTAAATCTTCTGTTAATCCGTCTCATGTCAATTTGATTCTTAATCCTCCTAAAAGGACCTTGGGGTGGGGGGGGCAGGAATTCATGCTTTCCAGAAAAGGTTAGCTATTTCCCAGAACACAAGGGTGGGGAAACTTTTTAGCCAGAGCTGCTTTCCAGGAGGATAGGGCTCAGGTCAAGTTCTACACTGGCAGCATTGGAATTTTTAAAGAATTGTCTTTCACATCACCATTTTTCTGTTATTCATTACTACAGAGCATAAATCATTCACACACAGTTCTGCTCAGACGATGTTTACGGGCTCTGTCTTCTGGCTTGTGTGTGGCAAACACTTCCCTACTTTGCCATAGTTCTTGTTTTCCAGTTGTTTTTGTTGTTATAGTTTCTGGCAAAAATATCAAAGAGTTTATAATTTAGGTAATAAATCACTCATCTCCAGTTATCATCACTAATCCAGGCATTATTTTGTCTGGCATTATCTTGTCAGATGGTTAGTCTCAAGTTCAGGGCTGAGTCTCTTGTACACAGAACAGTTATCCAGATGTACCATGCAAAAGTGCTCCAAAGTGATATGTTGGTGCTGCTGAGGAGTGGTATGCTGATTGATATTGGGTTTGGAGTTTTTTTCTCCTCTTCAGGGCATTTGGTAGTTATGTGAAGAGTCCCGTGTGGAATTAATGAGCACCCTACTTCCCACTTATTCTAATGATTTTTAAATTATTATGACTATATAATTTATGAACCGTAAAACACACCCTTTTAAAGTGTATAATTCAGTGGTTTTTAGTATATTCACAAAGTTGTATAACCACTACTACCATCTAATTCCACAATTTTTATCACTTTTAAAAGACACTCGTA
This sequence comes from Canis lupus familiaris, assembly GCF_011100685.1. Taxonomy (NCBI): domain Eukaryota; kingdom Metazoa; phylum Chordata; class Mammalia; order Carnivora; family Canidae; genus Canis; species Canis lupus. The sequence continues at coordinate 42,743,744 of NC_049231.1, read as the reverse complement.
CCCATTAGCAACTACTCTCCATTCTCCTGTTAAGAACAAAAATTGAACGGAGTGAGTTTGAAGACCTAATTGGTTTTATTAAATGACTCAGGAATTGGGAGGCATCCCATCTAGCAAATAGGAAGAAGCTCTGAGGAGTCGCACAAAATGGATTGTTTTTGTAGGAAGGAGGGTGGGGCAAGGAGTTATTAGAAAAAAAAAATTATTTCAGGTGAGAGCACTTTCCTTACAGGGAAGACCGTGGGGTCTTATCATGCAGTTTACCACATGTTCCTTGGTTGGGGAATGGATCAGGCCCACATGACAGATTACCTCATTGGTACTGACCCGAAAATTCCTGACTGACCGGTTAAGACTACATTTATGGGGAAGGTTGAAACTATAATTAAATCCTGGTTTGCTGTGATGGGGGCAAATGATTCAGTTTTGGACTGCTTTTTAGCATACTACTCCCCTCTATCTCAGGCTCCTGGCAACCGTTAACCTATTTTCTTTTTCTATAGATTCCTCTATCCTGACATTTTGTAAAAATGGAATCATATAACATATAGTTTCTTTTTGTGTATATTTGGCTTCTTTCACTTAGCATGTTTCAAGTTTCATCCCTGTTGTAACATGTATCAGTACTTCATTTCTTTTTATTGCCAAAGAGTCTTCCATTGTATGAATATACATATTTTGTTTATCCATTCATTAGTTGATGGACATTTGTGTTATTTCCACTTTTTAGCTATTATGAATAATGCTGTTATGAACATTCTCATACAAGTTTTTGCACAGGCAAGTTTTCATTTCTCTGAAGTATATACATAGGAGTAGAAATGCTGAGTCATATGGTAATTCTATGTCTAGCTTTTTCAGTAACTGGTAAACTGTTTTCCAAAGCAGCTACACCACTCATTCTCAATGGCACTGTATGAAGATTCAAATTTTTCTACATCCTTGCTGACACTTGTTATTGGCCATCTTTTTTGGTATAGCCATCCATCACATCCTAGTATGTGTGAAGTGAATCTCATTGTGATTTCAATTTTCCTTTTCGTGTATGTGTGTGTGTATGTATGTGTGTGTGTGTGTGTAGTTTCAATTTTCCTAATGACTAAAGATGTGAACATCTTTTCCTGTGCTTTTTGGCCTTTATATATCTTCTTTGTAGAAAGACCATTCTCATTTCTTAATTAGATCATTTGTCTTTTTATTGCTGAGCTGTAAGTGTTCTTTATGTACATTGGATACTAGTCCCTTAACATATGTAATTTGCAAATATGCTCACTTTTCACTTTTTTGATAGCATTCTGTGAAGCACAAAGGTTTTTCACTTTGATGAGGTTCAGTTTGTCTATTTTTTCGTTCATTGTTTGTGCTTCTAATGGTGATTTAGTGCCACACAGACATTCTTGCCCTGGGCAACCAGCTAATTGGCATTCTCTTGATCTGCTCCAGGCTAGGGCCCTGAAAACTTTGAAAAATATTTTATGAAATATGTATCACTATAATTATAGTCTTTGTCTTTCTCCTCAAAGATGGTAATGATGGCATCATCCAAACCCCTGAGGACTGTCTTAGAAACCTCCAAAGACACATCATGGGACAAAGAGGTGTTACCTTTACCTGCTTGAAGTTTTTTTGTTTGTTTGTTTGTTTGTTTGTTTGTTTTTTACCTGCTTGAAGTTTTAAAAAAACTTTTACCATTTTCAATTCTGTAATGCAGTATGTCCCCCAACTGGATTTTGTTTTTAAAGATTTATTTATTTATTTTAGAGAGAGAGAGAGAAAGAGAAAGCAGGGAGGGGTAGAGAGAGAGAGAGAGAAACTTCATCAGAATCTGCTCTGAGCATGGGGTCCAATGCAGTGCTCCATCTTAAGACCGTGAGATCATGACTTAAGGTGAAACCCAGAGCCAGACACTCAACTGACTGTGCCACCCAGAGGCCCTTCCCCCAAGTGTATTTTTTAGAATATTCTTCCGATGAGACATCTGCAGAAAAAAGACCCTATGCTCAGGATGCCTGGGTGGCTCAGTGGTTGAGTGTCTGCCTTTGGCTCAGGGCATGATTCTGAGTCTAGAGATTGAGTCCCACATCAGGTTCCTGCAGGGAGACTGCTTCTCCCTCTGCCTATGTCTCTGCCTCTCTGTCTCTCATGAATAAATTAATTTAAAAATTCTTTTAAAAAAAGACCCTCTGGTCAAATAAGGATATGTCAAAGCTCTGTAGGAGATTCACACTCATGTTAGAATAATAAAATCACTGAGAAGTTCTGTAATAAATAAGTCTAAACTAAAGTTTTTCAAATTATTTGAGCAAGAAATGATTAGAAGCAAGAAACTTAATAAGTTTTTGAACAAGCACACATTTGGATAGTCAGGAAAGGACTGGCTATCCTATTTCATGAGAAATAGGGACATAATGCAATCAAAGTGTTAACATTCATATCAGGGTGAGCCCCAGGGCCATCCTCCCTCCAGTAGCCACACTATCTGGAACACATGGCCTCCAAAATAGCCAGGGAAGGGAGAGAATGGAAGAGTTTCATTGCTAATTTTCTGTGGGATGGATATTCCCCACAATGCCTTGGCCATGATAGTCTCATCTCTCAAGATACAATGTGATCTCTCTGTATGCTTATGAGGAAATGGTTTGATGACATATAGTACTATATGTACCAAATACTTTTTGGAAACACTGCTCAACTGGCTTATATGGCTTCAGAATAGGCATCCATGTTGATTGACTGATATGAAGAAACCCTTGAGAGCAAGCACTGTGATCTCTGCTCCTGGACCACCTCCCGAAGGCGAGGCGCCATCTGGCCTCAGGGCCCAGCCCTCAGTGGAGAGTCAGAATGGGTATTCTGACCCTGCACTTACATTGCCATCAATCATGTGTATTTCTACCAAACCAAACCAAACCAAACAAAACAAAACATAGGGAACATTTAAACAATAACATGACAAAAGCTTTTTACATTTTTATTTCATCAGAGACAAAATTTGACAGGAACAATTGAGTCGATGAATTTAAATTGCCCAACTGAAAATCAGGTCAGTGGGATTACTAAAGGAAGAATATGGCTCTGTATATGAACAGACAAGCGGAATGCTGAAAAAACAGCCAATGCATTAGTACAGCCAACCCATAGCCATTATTATTTAGTGTCTGGTCATATAACAAAAATAGAGGAGTGGGGAATAAGGTAATGCTAGTGGTAAATACTTGATGTTTTCCCAGAAATAAAACTAGATCTTAGTGTGGTTGGTACATCAAGAGACATTGTGGGCTCCGTAGTCTAAGGACATAAATAGCCTGAAAGACACGTTAATATTTTACACACAAAAATCAATAACTCCTCACTGAGCGCCTATGATGTTTTTATGCTTCATTAAAGTATATTTAAAGCCTTTTCAACATCAAGTGGTGTTGCAAAGGAGAATAAGAGCTACAGAGCATGTGGCAGTGATAAAGAAAGCGAGGAATAGATAAATAAAAAGGATTAGGAAAGGTGCTGCGTGTGCCTGGAATGTGAGGTTCTTGGGAGGGTCCCCTAGGGGAAGAGCAGGCCGGGCACAGCCCGCCCAAGGCGGGGTCAGCCTCCTGGTGCTCTGAGCTACTGCCGAAACCAGCCTAGGGCCCACCTGACAGGGGTGGCTATGGGAGGGTACAGGGGCCCAAGGCAGGGCTGCCTGTCAGCACCCAGATGAGAGGCGAAGCTTATTTTGGATGCAAGGTGGTAACAGGAGCCAAAACCTGGCCCTGCCACTCGGTGACCCCGTAGAGGTCACTTACTCCCCAGCAGGGCCTGCTTTGCTCCTCAGTGACCGGGATTACAGGCAGGCCTGGAGGTAGTACCGTCAGTTCCTGACGCACAGTGGGCCCTCCAGGATGGCACCACCCTGTCTATCCGTCGGCCCGCATTTCCTTTGCTCTCTTAGCACCCCCATTCCTCTCTGCCATTCCTTGCTCCCAGCGCTCCAGCCTGAAGTCAGACTGCTGGTTCTCTCCTGGCTCCCCCATGAGCAACCAGAGCAGTCTCTTGGAGAGCTTTCCATGGCTCAGCCTACTCAGCCGAAAGCGAGAAACATTTCCTTTTTCACCTGCTTGAGCAGTTGTGAGGATTAAACACGGTGATGCATGTAAAGCCTGAACACGCTGCTGGGCACAAGCAGACCCTCATGGAGGACTCGTGCTCGGTATTTCATTGCCTATGGAACCGGTGGTCCCAAAGCTAACAGAAGAGGGAGTTTCAACGGGGTGGTGGCGGGTGCCCAGTGTGCCCAGGAGAGAAAAAGGAGCATTGAGAACAAACATGTACCACATGGTCAGTGTGGGTGGCGTCCTTCCTCTTTGGCAGAGGACAGCTATGGGGAGAGAAGATGGGCCTTCCAGATGCTTCACTGTCTTTTCCCTGGCACTGCACACTGTAGCACGTGTTTGGGGGTTAAAAGTCATATTGTAGCTGAAATCTGATTGGGCTCCCCAGACCTCAGGCCATGTTATACAGCCATACCTTTTAAAAAAACTCCAAACCCACTGAAAAGCATCCCCCAAATAATATGGATAAAGTTTCAGGGAGAGGAGAAGGAAAATGTTCCACTGGCATCACACCAGCAGACATTCTAAAAATCTGCCATAGCCTCTCTCGCCTGCCTTCCTAACATGCTCACATCTCTCTCTCTTTTTTAAGATTTTATTTTATTCATGAGAGACAGAGAGAGAGAGAGAGAGAGAGAGGCAGAGACACAGGCAGACGGAGAAGCAGGCTCCCTGCAGGGAGCCCGATGTGAGACTCGATCTTAGGACCCTGGGATCATGCCCTGAGCAAAGGCAGACTCTCAACCGCTGAGCCACCCAGCTGCCCCTCACATATCTCTTCTTGTCCAGCCCTGCCTCCAGCACCTCTCCCACCCTTCTCTTCAGTCTTCCTCTCCCCTTCTGCAAACTGTTTGCACACACACACCCATGCCCCACCTCCCCTCTCTATACCTCTGCTCATTTGTGTCCCCATCCACAGCCCTGCTCAGAAAAACAAAGCTCCCACCTCAAGCTACACCTGTAGGAAGGCAGAAAAGGAGAAATTAACCCAGGGGTAATATTTACTAATCACAAAGTAAATACAGGGGATCCCTGGTTGGCGCAGCGGTTTGGCGCCTGCCTTTGGCCCAGGGCGCGATCCTGGAGACCCGAGATCGAATCCCACGTCGGGCTCCCTGCATGGAGCCTGCATCTCCCTCTGCCTGTTTCTCTGCCTCTCTCTCTCTCTCTCTCTCTGTGTGTGTGTGTGACTATCATAAATTAAAAAACAACAACAACAAAAAACCAAAGTAAATATAAATTCATCTTTAATAGTTTTTATATTATGCACATTTCCTAAGATTTCTTTTTCTCCATCCTAGTAGCAAAGTAGCAAGAAATGAAAATCCCCTGTCTGGTTAGGGAAATGTAATTTCCTTACTACTTCTCTCTGACATGCTCTCAGCCTGGAGAAAATACTCTAGGAATGTCTAACATGAAATTGAGTTTTCACTTTGTTTTGAGACTCAATAGCCTAGTAAGGAAATACAGAGTTGAATTTTATGTAAGATACATTTTCCTAAGGACTCCATTCATTTTAAAATGCATGTAATTCAGAACTAATAATGGTGGGCATTTTTGTTTAGCAACTAAAGTACGTGGAGACACAATTCTCCCTGGATCTTGCACAGCGAGGTACTGATTGCCTTTTTTTTCAGATCACCTTTCCAAGGATCTGAGTATAATGAACAGCCTGGGCAAAGGGTAGGTGTGTCTGAAGGTGTCTTTCTCTGTAACAAAGGTCAAATATGCCTGTTGTCTGTTATAAAAGATGTAGGTTCCACGAGCTCTGGCTCTTTCTGCAGTGTAACCCATTGTGGTGCAGCTGCCACCTGGCCGGCTCCGTGTTGCCCTGGGAGTGGGGGTCTGGGAACTGGCACAAATGCAGCTGGTCTGGTTGAAGCCTTTGATGTGAGTGTTGGGGAAGGTTGTCAAAAGGGCATGACCCAGGCAGCCCAGGTGGCTCGGCGGTTTAGCACCACCTTTGGCCCAGGGCCTGATCCTGGAGACCCAGGATTGAGTCCCACGTCGGGCTCCCTGTGTGGAGCCTGCTTTTCTCCCTTTGCCTGTATCTCTGTGCCTGTGTGTGTGTGTGTGTGTCATGAATAAATAAATTTTTAAAAATCTTTGAAAAAAAAAAAAAGGGCATGACTCATACTTGACCTGTGAGCAGGATCCCAGCACTTGGAGGCTCCTTACCCCCTCCACTGTCCTTGGAATGTGGGTTCAGCTTGCGTTTCCTGCTCGGAGAACACAGCCTTGAGATAGTGATGCAGTGCTAAGAACACCTGCACGGTGTACGTGGCTGAACCCAGTTAAAGTCTCTATAAACTTTTAAGATTTGGTGGGTGGGTGTGGGGATCCACCATCGTCTTATACCAAGTCTCATTTGTAGGTTCCCTTTTTCATTAAAACTGTCAACTACCAACTTGGAGCGGCCTGCCTCCTTCTTCCCTCTCTCCCTGCCCTCCCTATACGGGATCTCAGATGACACCTAGGAAGCTCCAAGAGGGTTGTGAATCCACCTATGAACAATAAGCCATCCTCTATCTCTGATCCAGGAGTCTCCTTCTCTAGCCTGGGTGATGTGCTCCCAGGAAAACACCAGTAAGCACAGTTTGCGGTTCACCAGGCTCTCCAGCTCCAGCTCTCACACATCGTGTGTCCAAGGTCTCCCTTCTTCTGACCCCAGGAGTATAGTCTGTGCTGGACACAAGGTCACTGATGACCTGAGCCAACACCACGGGGCCGTGCTGCTCTCTGAGTGGGAACTTCAGTGGAGTTAACACTTGTTCTGGTTTAGTTTTACTATATTTCAAAGGCCAGTGGACTGGTCTCTATTACATTTGGTACATTTTGCTGTTAAAAGGAATTCTGTGACTTAAAATGTTCTCTACCTGAAGGCCATGCCCTGTCAATGCAAATGAGTTAGTGTGGGGAGGTCATTTATCCTCAGCGAGATAGAAAGGAGAGCAGGAGATGGAGCTTGTGCCCTGGAGCTTGTACCAGGGAGATGGTCTGTCTTCCTCTGCTTCCTCCCAGCATTTTCCATTTAGAGAGAACTAGACAAAGGCTGCGAAGAAATACGACTTAAAAGGAATTTTTAAAAATATTTTATTTATTTATTCATGAGAGAGGCAGAGACACAGGCAGAGGGAGAAGCAGGCTCCTCACAGGGAGCCTGATGTGGGACTCGATCCCGGGACTGGGATCACGCCCTGAGCCAAAGGCAGACGCTCAACCGTTGAGCCACCCAGGTGTCCCTAAAAGGAATTTTTTAAAAATTAGAGGGACACCTGGGTGGCTCAGTGGTTGAGCATCTTTCTGCCTTTGGCTCAGGGCGTGATCCCGGGGTCCCGGGATTGAGTCCCACATTGGGGTCCTGTATGGAACCTGCACAGCCTCTCTCTGCCTGTGTCTCTGCCTCTCTCTCTCTCTCTCTCTCTGTGTATCTCTCATGAATAAATAAATGAAATCTTAAAAAAATATCTTCAAAAAAAGTAAAAGTAAAGATAAAAGGTAGTAAAATATTGGTTTCATGGTTAGCTAAGGGCATCAGCTTTCAGGCTTTGGTTGGTGACATCTGATTAGATTCTAATGCCACCTAGTGGTAATGATGTACACAATCTTTGAGACCAGCCTCCTGGACTCAGCCTTGTAAACACTCAGGAGCTTTAAAACAAAACAAAACAAAACAAAACAAAACAAAACCCTGTATTCTCAGCCCAAATACCCAGAGATTCTGACTTAATTGGTCTTGGGTGTAGCCTGGGATGTCAGGACTTTTTAAAAAGCTACTTAAGTGATTCTAAATGCAAAACTAAGGTTGAGAATCACTATCCTAAAATGAATGAGATCTTTTACTCTCTCATTCATTCATTCCTTCATTTGCTAAGCAAATATTTATTGAGCACATATTTTGTGCCAGGCACTCTTCTAGGTCCTTGGAGAGTAAGTAACATACTTAAGATCCCTGTTCAAATGGAACATATATTCTATTGAGAGAAGAAAGACACAAATCAATAAATAACATCAATAAACATCAAGAACACCATCAGGCAATGATGAGTATGGTGCAGAGGCTGAAGGAGGGTGATGGCATGGAGACTGGTGGGTGGCTACATCCCTCAGGATCAGAGAAATCTCTGGGAGAAGCTAAGCATGAAAAAATAGGAAGGACCTGGCTCTTCAGATGGATAAAAGAGCAAGTGCAAAGGCCCTGAGGTCACAATGAGTTGGTCTGTCTTCAGGACAGAAGAACAGCCAAGGTGAACAGAGCACATAAAGACGGGGACAAGCACCACCACATAAAGTCAAAGAGTTGATCTTTGTAAACTAGAGAAAGGAGTTAGGGTTTTATTCCAACTGCACCAAGAAGTCACTGGGCTATTCAGCAAGGTCATAAATGAGCTATAAGCCTAAAATACTAAGAACGTTCTTTCACGTGTTTTAAAATTGAGGCTTTTCATCAGATTTCTCTAAAGGGTATCATATTCGAGACTTTTCTATAAGTAGTGGGTGGATATATGTTATTAAAGTTGAGTATTCTATATTTATTACATTTTAACTTAAAAGCAGTGTTGCAGGAGTGCTTGAATGGCTCAGATGGTTAAGTGTCTGCCTTTGGTGTGGGTCATGATCATTGGGTCCTGGGATCAAGCCCCATGTCAGGCTCCTGGTTCAGTGGGGAGCCTGCTTCTCCCTCTGCCTCTGCTTCTCCCCCTGCTCATGCTCACTTTCTTGCTCGCTCACTCTCAAATAAATAAATTAAAAATAAAAAAAAAAGCAGTGTTGGGCAGCCTGGGTGGCTCAGCAGTTTAGTGCCGCCTTCAGCCCAGGGTGTGATCCTGGAGACCGGGGATCGAGTCCCACGTCGGGCTTCCCTGGATGGAGCCTGCTTCTCCCTCTGCCTGTGTCTGTACCTCTATCTCTCTCTGTGTATCTTATGAATAAATAAATAAAATCTTTAAAAATAAATAAATAAATAAATAAAGCAGTGTTGCAATGCAGAGGTCTCCAACACTCTCGGGTCCAATCATTTGCTAGGACTCCTAGAACCCAAAAAAGTGGTTATACTCACAGTTACAGTTTATTACAGAGAAAGGATACAGGTTGAAGTCAGCGGAGGAAAGAGGCACGTGTGTCCAGGGGACAACAGGGACAAGGCTCCACGTGTCTCTTCCGTCACAGGTGTGCAGACCACCTGCTCCTCCCAGCAACAGTGTGTGGCAGCACGCACCATCTTACCAACTAGGTGCCTCTTATTACAAAAAGTAATGAATCAAAAAAAGGCAGTATAGTTATCTAAGTGTTATCTAAGTAAGACACAAGGTTCCTAAAGACCAAAAGAACCAGCAGAGTCCAAAGTGGTTGTCTCCTTGAGGAAAAACGTCCAGGGAGGAATAAGCCCAGGGACAGATGTTTCTCCATGATGAGCCTGTTAGAACTATTCCATTTCACAACTCTCGATTTGGTAAAATAAAAATCAACTAATGGCTTAACAAATTAGAAAGAAGGTGGTGAAAACTTAGTCATGTTTTTAAAAATTGTAAAAGGGTTTTTAAAAATAAACCATTTTTAATGTTTTAGAAAAATGTAAGAAATGTTGGAAGATAGATGATATCCAGAAAATGGTTCTGGGAAGGAAACATTGACAAATGGAAACAAGTAGTATCTATGTGACAGAAACGTTCTGGCATCATTTTGATTTGAGTGCTATTTTTAAATGCTATGTTTATGGACTTGAAGAAACTTGATGGCTTTCTTGGCTTCCTTTGCAACATCAGCCCCTTGTTTTTTTGCAAAGGATAGTCGGTTTCAAGTTGTTTTCCTAGAGCCTGTGGGATGATGGAGGCAGGTCCAGACCACCTAGAGGGTTTGTCCAGGGGAGGCAAAGTGAGTGGGGCCCTAGGACCAACCCCCCCCCCCACCTCCACACACCCCCACCCCCCGCTTTGATCAGAATAGCTCTCTAGGCAGTTTACATGACAGGTGTTCTCAATAGGATTTCCTAGGAGAGGGGCGACCTCTGCAGGTAAAAATCTAAAAGCGGGGCCAGAGTCAAGTCCTGCAGGAATCCTGTGTTTGAGGAAGGATTCTGTACTGAAATTCAGAAATATCTCAGATCACCACATCCCTAGGCACTGAGTTCTTTGTTTGAACAGCTTGTACTAGATTTGGGGATGGGGATCTGGTCCACTTCAGCTGTGGCTCAGCAGCAGCAGCAGGTCCGGTGCTGGACATTTGGGTGCTGGTGGTCTCCCGGGTTGGCAGGTTCAAATGGTCAAATTACAGATGAGTGAAGGAGTGAGGGGTTATGGCTCTATAGGGCCTCCTGGTCACAGGATTGGGACTCTCAGGCATTCTTTGTCAGCAAACCTTCGTTGGACTACAGTGGGCCAGGTGTGCCCTGAGAGCTGTGCATCCAGTGGTGAAGCAGGGCATGCCTCTGACTTCCCATTGGGCGGTCTACATGATGATACAGACAAGTATAGAACATTGTCCTGCCACCTGTCTTCATCTGTGTCCCCTAGGGCCACTGTCCACATTTCTATACCCTGCCCTCTACTGCAGGAGGCTGGTATAGCCTCTTGTAGGCCATATCAACAGCTTCCCTGAGCCTCTGGCTTCCATTTGGGTTTCCTCCGGCAGGAGATCTGAGTGGGCAAAAGAGTATTTAGGGCATTTATTTCCCAGCACATATCAAGAGCAGCAATCCTGTATGACTCTTTCCTTCTGGGTTCTGGCAATCTTTCCTTCTATTTGTTTCTTTGGGCCTGGAGATGGTAACTACTCCACTGCCACCAGCCCTGGGTGTTGCACTGTTGCTTGTGACTCCCCACACCCCGCGGAACTCTTCTACAGTTATGTAATTTGAAATGACATCTGTTTCCTGTTGGGACCTTAACTGAAGCAATTCTGATGAGTGCAATGTTAGGCACAGAGCCTAGCACTGAGTAGAGTATATCTTGTTATGAGGATGTGTAGAAGAGGTTGTGTAAGACAGGAACGGTGGGGTGAATTTTGTTGTGTTCTGACTTGATTGGCTGATGTGACATTAATAGGTAGCCATCCTGTGGTTTGAAAGCCCATCAACTATTTGGATTGTCTAAAGCAGGGGTTGGTGAATTACCATCTGGGGCAAATCTGCCTGTTTTTATAAATAAAGTTTTATTGGCAGGATGCCTGGGTGGCTCAGTGGTTGAGCATCTGCCTTTGGCTCAGGTGGTGATTGTGGGGTCCTAGGATTGAGTCCCGCATCAGGTCTCTGCCTCGCTCTCTCTGTGTGTCTCTCATGAATAAATAAATAGAATCTAAAAAAAATAATAAAGTTTTATTTGGCCACAGCCACACTTCTTTATTTACATACTATCCATGGCTGCTTCTGCACCATAAGAGCAGAGTTGATAGGTGTGACAGGGATTATATAACTCACTGAGCCCAAAATATTTACTATCTGTCTCTTTACAGAAAAAGGTTGTTGATTGATCCCTGGTCTAAGGCAGTTCTCAAAGTGTGGTCCATGGAAGCTTGGGGAGTACCTGAGAGCTTTTCAGGAGGTTAAGAAGATCACAATTATTTTCATAATAAAAGCAAGACATTATTTGCCTTTTTTTTTTTTTTTTTTTTTACTGCATTGACATTTGCATGGACAGTGCTGTAGCAATGCCGGGGATAATTGCCAGTACTTCTGCGCCAATCAAGCCTACAGCACTAAGCTCTTCTAACAACTGTGGTCTTCACTGCTACACACATACTCATAGTAAACAAAGGGACTGGGACAAATAAAAGCCAGTTTCAATTAAGAATGTCCTTGATAAAGCAGGAAACATTATTAATTGTATGAAATCTCATCATGTAAGCACATTTCTTCTTAATATTCTGACAAAATAGGATGTACACAGAAGGCACTTCTGTTAAATCCATAGTTATTTCAAAGAAATTTGAATTTGCAATTTGCTTGAATTTGCACTGAATTAACCTTTTTTTTCATAGAACACCATTTTTGTGTACAAGTGTGATTAGCAGACAAATTATGGCTATTTGGAGTCAGGTCCTTGGCAAATGCTTTCTTGAAAATAAATGAAGTAAATCTGATACTTCAGATAGGAAAGGAAAACTACTGGTACTATTTGTTGCCAATGGCAAAATTTGAGCATTCATGTGAAAATTAGAATTTTGTAAAACTTGCATCTGCCACTGTGAGCTTCATGGCTTCCCAATACTTAAAATACTTTTCTTATGAAATCAGTGATGATATTAACAAATGTGATTTTTTTATATTGTGTAATGAAATGTGTCAACATTTGGAAGATCTTTATTATCACAACGAACAGCATTTTCCAAATAACAAATGTATAATCATCCAAAAATCATCCATGGCAAAAGGTCTCCACAGTGTGCAAGCCAGACTGGCGGATTTTAAAGTAAACAACTATGAAAATTCATTGGTATGGTTTCAGATATCAATGTGTTTTATAAAAAGCCTTTAAGAAACTGTAACTTGCTGAGTTTTGGTGTTGTATTGAAGAATGGCCAGAATTATGTAAAAAGGCTGTAAACTACTCCCTTTTCAACTAAATATCTGAAGCTGTACTGTCTTCATATACATCACCAAAACATATTCCAACAGGTTAAATACAGAAGCAGATATGAAAATTAAGCTGTCTTCCATTAAGCCAGACACTAAAGATACATAAGGCTACTCTCTTCTCTCGACATGTGTTTTGTTATTTTCACTGTTATTTTTAAGTGAATATCTTAACATTTTATCAGTCTCAATTTTTAATATGGTAAATTTTGAGAGATATAACCCATATAAACAGAAGCTTCTTGGGGTCCTCAATCATTTTTATTTATTTAATTTTTTAAAGGTTTTATTTATTTATTCATGAGGGGCATGCACAGAGAGAGAGAGAGAGAGAGAGAGAGAGAGAGAGAGAGAGGCAGAGGCAGAGGGAGAAGCAGGCTCCATGCAGGGAGCCCGACGCGGGAGCTGATCCGGGGTCTGCAGGATCACACCCCAGGCTGTAGGCGGCGCTAAACCGCTGCGCCACTGGGGATGCCCTATTTAATGTATTTATATTTTTAATTTTATTTATTTTTAATTTTATTTAATTTTAAAGATTTTATTTATTTATTCATGAGAGACACACAGAGAGAGGCAGAGACACAGGCAGACGGAGCAGCAGGCTCCCTGTGGGGAGCCCGATGCAGGCCTCCATCCCCGGACTCTGGGATCATGCTCTGAGCCGAAGGCAGACACTCAACCGCTGAGCCACCCAGGTGTCCCTCCTCAATCATTTTAAAAAGAATAAAAGATTTCTGAGTCCAGTGAATCTGAGAACAGCTTGTCTGTGATAGGGAGAACTGGACGCTCCTGGACAGCGAGGTAGCATTTGGAAGATGGAGAATGCTGGGCGATCTAGGAATCCCAAGACCTGGATAGGCATGATTTTTAAAAAATGTTTATTTAAATTCAATTTATTCGTTAACATACAGTGTGTTATTCGTTTCAGGGGTAGAAATCTAGTGAACCATCAGCTGCATGTAACACCCAGTGCTCATTCCATCAAGTGCCTTCCTTAATGCCCATCACCTGTTACCCCATCCCCTCCCCACCCCCTTCCAGCAACCCTCAGTTTATTTCCGAGAGTTAAGAGTCTCTCCTGGTTTGCCTCTGGATGAACATGATTTTAAATGTTACGGGGGCCAGGGTTTTGTGTGCTAGGCACTGTGCCAAGGCTTTATGGTCACTAACTTATTTGCGAGAACCCCCTGAAAGTTGGTACTATTAGCCCTGTCCCTCATAAATGCGAGAACACATTCAGAGCTCCCCTCACGAAGCTGGTGACTGGAGTGGGTCTCGAGCCCCGCCAGCTGGCCTCGGGTCTCGTGTTCTTAACCGAGACTCCGTGCTACCCCGGACGCAAGGCTGTTTCCTTTATGCTCCTTTCCCAATAGACTGAGATCATGACAATCCTGTCTCGCTGTCCCCCTCCAAATGCCAAAGGACCTGCCCTGTAGCTCATACTTAATTATCCTTGGGCATGAGTTCCTGTTCCTGTACAATTATACGCAAACAAAGGCAAAGGTCTTGGAATTATCTACAACAGGGAAATGAGAGCAATGACCACTTAGTTCTTCATTCGTTTCCCCTTTTGAGCTTTTAACTTACAATTTACAATTTGTTGCTGCTTTCACTCCCGTTGTTGCCATGAATGAATGGCACTGCCAGCTCTCTTCAACAGGATCGTTTATTGCTGAATGAACAAAAGGGGTGTTCATAGGCTTGATACCCGATTTCATGTCCCATGTGTTGTGTTGAGGTCATCGAAAGATTAAAGTGAAAGTTTAATTGGAGAAGGTAAACAGTGAAGCCAGTTTCTTTTTTTATTTTTTAAAATATTTATTTTTTTATTTTATTTTATTATTTTATTTTATTTATTTTATTTTTTATTTTATTTTATTTTATTTATTTTATTATTTTATTTATTTTATTTTATTTTATTTTATTTTATTTTATTTTATTTTTTTTTTTATGAGAAGCACAGAGAGAAAGAGGCAGAGGGATCCACGCGGGAAGCCCAACATGGGACTCGATCCTGGGTCTCCAGGATCACATCCTGGGCTGAAAGGGGCCCTAAGCCGCTAAGCCACCGGCGTTGCCCCTGAAGCCAGTTTCATGCTGAAAAATTCACAAAGATTTTTTTTAAGATTTTATTTATTTATTCATGAGAGACACAGAGAGGCAGAGACACAGAGGTAGGGCTGTGGGGAGCCCGATGTGGGACTCGATCCCAGGACCCTGGGATCATGACCTGAGCCAAAGGCAGACACTCAATCACTGAGCCACTCAGGAGTCTCAGAAAGATTAATTCTTTAAAAATAAACCCAACTTAGGGCATCTGGGTGAGTCAGTTGGTTAAGTGTCCAACTCGATTTTGGCTGGGGTCATGAGGGTCTCCGGGTAGTGAGATCGAGCCCCACATTGGGCTCTGTGCTCAGCATGGAGTCTGCTTGAGACTCTCTCTCCCTCTACCCCTCCTCCCGCCTGCACATGCTGGCTCACTCTCTCTCTGTCTCTCAACAAATGAATACAATCTTTTTGTTAAAAAACAAATGAACTGAACTTTTTTCTCTTCTTTCTCAGGATAGGTAAGAGGACTCAGGGGGAGACCCAGAGAACAGCTTCCTTCCCTGTGGATTTTTCTTGTTACCCAGAAGGGGAAACTGAGGCTCAAAGCAGTCAACAACTTGCCCAAAGGTACAAAGCAGAGGAAAGACTAAGCTTCGCCTCATCTAGCCTAAAAGCTCCTCAAGGGCAGGGACCTGGTCTCACTCACAGTGTAGCCCCAGCTGGGCAGCAGGCACACAAATGGGCTTGGCAGGTGTCTGTGAGCTGCTCCACAGCAGCAGGGCTTGAACTTGACTCTGAAGCTAGCACTTACCTACCTGGCTTCCTGCTTTTCTGACATTGTTGGTCAAGTGGTTTGAATGCCCTGAATTGAGAAGAAACCTCAAAAAATGTCTGACCACAGGCAGAATATGAAAGGGCTTTGAGGGAGAATCAAAAAATGGAAAGAGCTTTCTGATGCTACTGTATTCACAGGAGGTGACTATTCAGCTCATGGGCAGAAAACTGAAAGTTCCCACTGAAGCTGCCTCTTTCTGTTTTGCCTCTCTCTGTCTTTTTCTGAAAGAACCACACAAAAGGGCTAAGAAAAACTAACCACAAGAGCTATGAGGCCGCACCACGGGGAGACTTAGACTGTTTTGCCTCGTGTTTCCTGGAGTTCCATGTGGAAAGTGGATTGAAGCAGCTGTCCACAACCTGGAAGGGAGCTAGCCACGTCTCCCGAGGCAGAACAAAGTGGAAGGGACATGTGGCATTCCTTTCAGTTTGGGAAAGGCGAGACACTCCTGGAAGAAACACATCGGCAGGTGTTTGAGTAAAAGAGAACAAATCCCAGTCATACACTTACAAGTGATGTTTTCTGTCTTTCAATAAGATTATTTCCACCTTAAAAATAATGCATGTTGGGATCCCTGGGTGGTGCAGCGGTTTAGCGGTTTAGCGCCTGCCTTTGGCCCAGGAGACCTGGAGACCCGGGATCGAATCCCACGTCGGGCTCCCAGTGCATGGAGCCTGCTTCTCCCTCTGCCTGTGTCTCTGCCTCTCTCTCTCTGTGTGACTATCATAAATAAATAAAAATTAAAAAAAAAATAATGCATGTTTATTTGGAAGTCACATGAATGTAAAAAGAAAAACAGGTATCCATCTAAAGAAAACCACTGTTTACCACTTTAAGTGTGTGTGTGTATACATACATACCACCTTTATTTGCTTTTGGCATTGAGCATTACACCATAGGAATGTTGCTATATATTTTTAAATATTTTTTAACCTTATTTTTAAATAATTGGAAGCCTACTTAAAAGAAAAAGAAAAAAGAGGTGCCTATCTGGCTCAGTTGGTACAGCATGCAACTCTTGACCTCAGGGTCATGAGTTCAAGCCCCACACTGGGCGTGGAGCCTACTTAAAAGAGAAAAAAGGAAATAATTGCAGATTCACAGGAAATTACAAAATAATACGTGGGGAGAGTTCCCATGTACTCTTCACCCAGTTTCCCATAGTGGTAACATCTTGTGTGACTGTAAAACATAATCACAACTAGGAAATTAGCACTTTTAGCACTTACAATGTATGTGTATAGTTCTGTGCAATTTTATCACCCATGTACACTTGTATAGCCTTCACAGTTACCATACAGAACTGTTCCATTAGCATTACATCCATCTCTCTGCCTCTCCATCCCAACCACCACCCCTAATCTGACAATCATTCATCTATTTTTTAAAATATATTTATATTTATATTATTTATTTGTTTGCTTGTTTGTTTATGAGAGAGCACGAGGTGGTGAGAGGGGCAGAGGGAGAGGGAGAAGCAAACTCCCCACAGAGCAATGAGCCTAATGTGGGGCTCAATCCATGGACCCTGAGATCAAGACCTAAGCCAAAGTCAGACACTTAATCAACTGAGCCAGCCAGGTGCCCCCAAAGCAAGATAATTTCTACAAAAGGATGAAAACAGATGCAAACATCTGGCAAGAGTTTAGCTCAGACAGGAAAGCCAAATGTCCATTGACCTCAGCTACCTGCGGCTCAGCAAGGAAGCAGCAAGTGTCCTGAGAAGTCTCTAAGCCAGCGTCATAGAATCCAATTTCCAGCAGCCAGATGCCCTCTTGCTGCACCACTTTTGTCTGACCAACTGCAAGGCTCACTCTCCTGAGAGAATAACGACAACACAACAGGGATGAAAGAAATAGAAAAACTATAAAAGACAGACCCAAGAATTCAAAAAAGTATAGCAACCGGAGGACACTTTGTATAGAGCAAATAGTTCTTTATGCCTAACTGGCCCTTGTCATCACTGTAGCAGAGCATCATGAGGGCAGGGTTATATTGTGTCTGTGCACTCCATCCAAAGAGAGGGAAAGGTGATCCATTTTAGAAAGAATTTAAATCCGTTTTGGTGGGATGTTTTGACTATATGGTATGTTTTGACTATATGGTATGTTTTGACTATATGGATGTTTTGACTATATGGTAAAGTCGGTTATTGTAAAGGATGAAGTGATTCTCCAGTAGGGGGAGGGTGATTCTAGACCGCACAGACAGTTATGGGGCTGGGGGGGGGAGGTGGCTGACCACGAGGTCATCAAACTCCCTTAAGCATTAGAGAGCAGGGCTTTATGTATGTATGTATTTATTCATGAGAGACACAGAGGGGGCGGAGACACAGGCAGAGGGAGAAGCAGGCTCCCTGCGGGGAACCCCAGGCGGGACTTGATGCCAGGACAGTGGGATCACAACCTGAGCCAAACGCAGATGCTCGCCCACTGAGCCACCCAGGTGCACCTAAAATAAAATTTAAGAGGCAACCTGTAAAAGAAGGACACTCAGACCCTCCTCTGTCCCCCTGAAACCTTCCTGTGACCAGTACCCTCCCTGTACTGGGAGGTAAAGAGACACCCTTATCATCTGAGATGTGACATTTAGAGCCGAGAAGGCTGTACAAACGCCGCTTGTTACTTTTTACTAATTTACTACCCCACCTCGACCTCTGTGTCCAATTCCTTACTCACTGAAGCTCCCAAAGTCATTTTCTTTGCCTTGTCAGTTCCTCATGCATTTATTGTCTGTCTGAAAGTATGAAAACTGCCTGCCTTGGTCATTTCTTTAGGTTTCAATTTATTATTGGGCCTCCGGGCCCAAGTAATAAAAATTTGAGGGTTTTTTTTCTTCCTGTTGATCTGTCTCATGTAAATTCAATTATTAGTCTAGTTGGAAGAACCATGGGCCAAGGAAAATTTTTTCCTCCCCTCAGGCTTACTGAGTTGAATAGAATCCCCCAAATTCGTGTCCACGTGGAACCTCAGATTATGACATTATTTGGAAATAGAGTCTTTGTAGGTGCAATTGAAACTGCTTAGGGAATCCCTGGGTTGCTCAGTAATTAAGCGCCTGCCTTTGGCCCAGGGTGAGATTCTGGGGTCCCAGGATCGAGTCCCAAAGCGCCTGCCTTTGGCCCAGGGTGAGATTCTGGGGTCCCAGGATCGAGTCCCACGTCAGGCTCACTGCATGGAGCCTGCTTCTCCCTCTGCCTGTGTCTCTGCCTCTCTCTCTCTCTCTGTGTGTGTCTCTCATGAATTAATGAATAAAATCTTTAAAACAAGAAAATGGTCCTACAGAACGAAAAGTATTTAGCTCTTTTGGTGGTGGTGGGTTATATGTTCAAATATTTTGAAATATCTTAAAAAATAGTAAAAAATATATATAGTTATATATATATATATATAGAAGGCTAGCTAATGACAAAGCACAAGCTGATACGCAGCAAACAACCCCCACCCCCGCCTCACTGCGGGGAGGGGTATGTGTGACATTCCTTCTGGAAGCTCCCAACTGTCTTATTGTTAATGCGGTGCTAGAGGGAAAAGTAACCTTAACTTGACAATGGCAAGGCCTCCAGTATCCGTGAGTCTTCTTCAGGGTACGAAAGCCCCTTTGAAACTTCCCTTTCCTTTACCTCCCCCAAGTCCCAAGTATATAATTAAACACCCCTCAGAACCCTGGTGCAGCAGCTCTTTCTGCCCACAGGTCCTGTTCCTACGCTTTAATAAAACCACCATTTTGCACCAAAGATGTCTCAAGAATTCTTTCTTGGTTCTCTGCTCTGGACCTCACCCCACCAAACCTCACCTACATTCCAAAACTACATATTTGTGTATACGTATGTATATGTACACACACACACACACACACACACACACACAGCTATTACAAATAGACCCCACAATGAAAAACGGCTCAAATACAATAAGGTTTATTTACCATAGTAAAAAAAAAAAAAAAAAAAAAGAATATTTTCAAGCTAATTCAAATCAGTTTCCCAACAGTCCAGGTGTAGCATACGTACGCTGCTGTTAGAAAGGTTTTGGGGCCACCTGGGTGGCTCAGTCAGTTGGGCACCCAACTCTCGATGCCTGCTCAAGTCTTGATCTCGAGTTCCTGAGTTCAAGTCCATTGTTGGGCTCTGCTTAAGACAAAAATAAATGGTCTTGGCAGGACCTTTCTAGTGGGTAATCTAGCAGTAAACTGAAGAAGCCCTCATGATTGGCACACTGGTGATCCAGCCGTTTCTCCTCCTTCAGTTTTGGTTTGGAATTTACTGAACTAGGGACGTCGGGGTGGCTCTGCGGTTGAGCCTCTGCCTCCGGCTTTGGGGCGTGATCCCAGGAATCGGGATCGAGTCCCACATCAGGCTCCTAGCAGGAAGTCGGCTTCTTCCTTTGCCTGTGTCTCTGCCTCTCTTTCTCTGTGTGTCTTTCATGAATAAGTAAAATCTTAAAAAAAAAAAATTTTTTTTTACTTAACTAAATGACTCTTGAGCTGCTAGCATTGTTCAGCGCAGCCCGGCTTTCCCAAACGTGCCCGCCCGGTGGAAATCGCTGGAGAAATCCCCTCGGTTCCTGTAGGTCCAGGGAGGGGCTGGGCAAGTCTGGGGAAAGCCACTGGGTTTCAGCCCGGAGTCACCGGGGCGGTATTTTTGCTTTTTTCAAACCCGGACCGCCGTCTTCTGGGGCTGGAACCAGCGCCTCAGGGCAGGCAGGATAAAAAAGTTGCACAATTTTGTTGAGTATTTATTGGAAACATTTTCTCAAAATCCCATTAACATAACCATGTACAAAAAGTCAAGTGTAATAGGATTGCATTTGTGCAAAAAAGGATGGTAAGACTGGACATTAACTTTGGCTACGAGAAAGGTCCTCGTTCCAGTTAGTCGCATTTTTTATTTTTATTTTTTTTAAGATTTTATTTGCCCACGCATGAGAGTGTACACACACACACACACACACACACACAGAGGCAGAGCCACAGGCCGAGGGCGAAGCAGGCTCCGCGCAGGGAGCCCGACGCGGGACTCGATCCCGGGTCCCCAGGGTCACGCCCTGGGCCGGAGGCCGCTCTGCACCGCTGAGCCCCCGGGGCTGCCCCAGTTACTCGCATTTAAACACTTTAAAATCATGAGGCGTCACGTACGTTACGTTAAGAAACCTCTGTAGAACCGCAGGCGCATTTCTGCAGACGACGCCGCGGCCCCGCTCCACCGGCACCGGCACCCGCCCGGCCGGGCTCCGCCGCGGGGGCTCCGCGCAGGTCCGCCTGGGGTCGAGGCGCGGACCCCGCCCCCCGCGCCCGCGGCAGGACCCCCGCAGCCCGAGGCCGCCCCCCCACTTCCGGCCGCTTCACCCCGCCCCCCAGCGTCTCCGGATCCCCCCGCGGCCTCGCTCCCCGCCGCGCTCCGGCTCCGCGCTGCCCCTCCGCTTCCCAGACGTGTTTTGTTTGCGACGCTGTCGTGTCACGGCGTGCTTTACGGCCGTGGGGACGGGGCGAGCCGGCGCCAGGGCCACTGCGGCCGGGAAGCGGGGCGGGCGGGCGAGGTTGATGCCCGGTGGCGGGGTGAGCGCGGCGTCTGGCCGGCTTCTCACCGCCGCGGAGCAGAGGGGTGCCCGGGAAGCGGCGGGATCGGCGTCCAGGAGCGGCCCGGGAGGCTCCGGCTCCGGCGGCGGCGGCGGCGGCGGCGGCAGAGGCGGAGCAGGCGGCCCCGGGCCGGGCAGTGGAGGCCCGGGGGGCCCCGCGGGCAGGATGAGCCTGACCCCGAAGGAGCTCTCGAGCCTGCTGAGCATCATTTCGGAGGAGGCGGGCGGCGGCAGCACCTTCGAGGGCCTGTCCACCGCCTTCCACCACTACTTCAGCAAGGCCGACCACTTCCGCCTGGGCTCGGTGCTCGTCATGCTGCTGCAGCAGCCGGACCTGCTGCCCAGCGCGGCGCAGCGCCTCACCGCGCTCTACCTGCTCTGGGAGATGTACCGCACCGAGCCGCTCGCCGCCAACCCCTTCGCCGCCAGCTTCGCGCACCTGCTCAACCCCGCGCCGCCCGCCCGCGGCGGCCAGGAGCCCGACAGGCCGCCGCTCTCAGGTACGCCCGCGGCGCGCCGCTCCCCGGAGCCCAGGCGTGCGCTGGGCAGGCTTTGGGCGCTTTCCGCCTGCGCCCGGGCGAGCTCGGCCGAAGAGCGGAGACGCGGGAGCTGCCCACGGACCCGGGGCCGCGGCCCGGAGCGTTAGCCCCCCGGGCGCACCCCGTTCTCGTGAAGCCCGCCTGGCGTGTGACTCGGTCGTAGCTAAGACCCTCTGCTCCCGCGCTGAGGTGTCCGTCGACCAGATGAAGCCCAGAGCCCGAAGAGTTGTCGGGCCGAGATAGATACTAAGCGGCGCTTAACGGTTTGGCAGCCGCCGTCGTCGGTCTCTTGCGTGTCCCGCCCTGGATAATGGGATGGGCAGAGGGTAGAAGGTCGTCGCAGATTCGCGGCCTACCTTAGAACACGCAGGACTGCCGGGCATTATGGAAAATGTAGATTTGTGCAGTGCCGGTGAGATCGGATCAGTGGGTTTCATTCGAGGCCGCCTCCTTAGTTAGTTAGTTATATTCATTCACTCGTTCACTCATTCATTCATCCAAAGAGATGCTTTATGAGACTTGACTTTGGGAGAAGGCTCAGCCAGGAAAGGAGAAAGGCACAGAGGGGGTGGTGATTAGTGAGACAAAGCCCCATGTAGTGGGGGAAGCAGACAGAGGTGGGAAAGTGTGATCTTCCGGTACTAGACCGTCGGAAAAAGAGCACTGTCTAGGTAGGGGTCACTATACAGAGTTAAAAGGTGAAGGCAGTGGGTTTTGAGATGATACCAAGAAGTTTTTCGTGGCACTGGAGGGCTTCTACCCCGTAAGCTAGTTGGCATTCATGCTTGGCATCTCCTCTCCATCTAAAGCATCTCGTGGTTGGTTTATTGCGCTGCTCTTATGTAAGAGGAGCAAACTTTGTGTAGGATGAGATGTCCTTAGGGTACTCGTACCCAAGGCGGCTTTCATTACGTTTGAGAATGCCCGGAAGGTAATGCAACATATCTTGGGAGGCCTAAGCCCACCAGCCTAGGAGGCCCCTAGCAGACAATGGGGACAGCGTGGGATTTACTCAGAGAGCCCTTTGAATTCTGAAGGCCAGCTCAGGCAGGGGAAGGATGACTTAGGTCCCTTTCAAATGCCGTGAGCCTAAACCTAGATTCAGACCATAGACTGCATTGTAAACACAAATCTGTCCGGGGAGGACTCCATGGATAAGTTATTTTACCTCTCTGTGCCTCAGTTTCTTTGTTTGTAAAATGCAGATAGTAATAATTCCTAGCTGGTAGGGTTATTATGAGAAATAAAAGTATTTACAATAACTGTTAATCACTATTATCATTACTTTCATTGAAGTAAGGATGGTGCTTAAATGGAAAACAGGGAATATCAATACTGGGGCTTGTATTGTATGTCTAGAGTGAGCATCTAATGGATATATTTTTAAAGTTTTTCAGGTGATTCTGACGCAGAGGTAGGATTGAGAATATATCTAGATGTAAATAAGACAGCTTCTCTTCACTCAAGAAGCTTGAGGTCTGGTTGAGGAGACATAAATGTAGCCATAACCCAGTGGAGTAAGGGTTGTACTAGAGGTCACATACGAAATGCCCAGTGGCACAGACGACCAACCACCTGTGTGGCTGGAGAGGTTCTTAGAGGGAGTGAGGTTTTTGCTGGATCTTGGTTAGGGGTGGGATATGGGGTGTATGAGGGAAGGGTGTGGCCCTGTCAGGTGTTTTTAAAGAACTGGGTATATTGGATGTTCTGAAATCAGCAGTCTGAGAACCTGGGAGATTTTGTGTAACTGGAGTGTAGGATGTGTGGGTTGGAGGGGAGTTCGAGAGATGAGATTAGGAAAGTGGGTCAGAACTAGATTATGATCTCATGGTGCAGAATTTGGGGTTTAATTCTGTGTAAACAGGTTAAGTAATGTGAGATTCGTACCTAGAAATATAACTTAAGTGGTAAGTGGGAGTGTGGACTGTGGGTGATAGGTGGGCAGGAGTCCAAACTCGGAGCTGGGAAAGTGAGGAAGGCTGTCCTGGAGTCTAGACAAGAAAGGAGGGGAGATGAAGATGAGGGGAACAGAGTCTGGCAACAGTGCTGCTGTGGGACAGATGAGGCTTGTTGAGCAACGGAACGTGACAGACAGGAACAGCAGTCAGCACTGGGGGATTTTTGTGGCTGTACTGTGCACTGAAGCAGGTGTGACATGTGTACCTGTGCTGCTGATGCTCCTGGTCTCTTCAACTTGTACAGTTGCTCACAGAAGCAAGGGAGAAAAAGCATTTCTGAGCATTAGCTTTTTTTATTTGTTTTTGCTTGCATGTTTAAGCTTTAGCCTTTGCATGTTGGATACAGAGCTTTTAATAGTTAAAAATTTAAGTTTCATTTTTGATATTGCCACAAATCACAGAATTTCAAGTGGTATATTTAATTGCATTTTCATAAATGTATATATTTGGTTAACTGAAACTTAAATAATTTTGTCTTTAAAAATATGTGAGTGGAAATGGCAAGCAGCAAATGCTAATTTTACCAGAGTCAAGTTAATTTTTAAAAATAACCATTGGAGAAATTGTTATACATTTTTGTTTACAGGATTTTTACCTCCTATAACTCCACCAGAAAAGTTTTTTCTTTCCCAGCTAATGCTGGCACCCCCAAGAGAACTCTTCAAGAAGACACCTCGACAGATTGCATTGATGGACGTTGGAAACATGGGCCAGTCTGTGGATATTAGTGGGCTTCAGCTAGCCTTGGCTGGTAAGGAGCAATCAGTGGTTTGGGTATTCTTGTGTAGTAGCATTAGGCCCTTTTTTTTTTTTTTTTTTTTTTTTAAGGGTCCCCACTTAAAATGAAGGTCTTTGTAATTGTGCTAAAAGCTTCATAACTTCCATGAGAAATGTACCCTCAGTACTGGATCCTTGCTAATGTGGTATATAAATTCACTCTGAGTTTTCACTTGAATTGATTGCTTTTTCAATTTAAGAAGAATGCTGGATAAAATTTAGTAGGTTTAAAAAAAAAAGTGATCTGCAGATTCAATGCAATTTCTATTAAAATCTGAACAATATGTTTTGCAGACATGGAAAAACCCATTGTAAAATTCATACGGAATCCTAGGGGACCCTGAATAGCCCACATGGTTTCTCTTGGCACCCTTGTTGAAAATCATTCTACCTTATATGGAAGGGTTTATTTCAGGGTTCTCTATTCAGTGATCACTGCTTTGTCTGTCTGTATTTCACTTCACACATTTGCTTACAGTAGCTTTGTAGTAAGTTTTGAAGTCAGGATGTGTGAAAGTTCCCCTGTCCTGCTGTTTCAAGATTGCTTTGGCGCCTTCTGTGGGACGCATATAAATGAATGGGATCTCTTGAAGCAGAAGCCTGTTGTGATAGAAAATAGGAGCTTTCTTGACCTGGATGGTCAGAGCCTCTCTGAGTAGGGAAGATAGAAGAGGCACCTTTTGCTAGACTGCACTGAGAGTGATTGATTAGGGAAATTCTAATATATGGGCAAATTTGTGAACCCTTCACCTTGTGACTGAGTGAGCTGCAGTATTAATTTTGACAGTCCCCCATCCTTCTTACTAGACTTAATGCGTCTGTGACATTTGGTTTCTTATACAAGGTGACATCGTTCAATAAACTGCTTTTTCCTTGGAACATTCCGACCCTCACTTTTTAACTCCTGAGTATCACATTAGAACAATGTTTATTTTCTGAAATCGAGAAATCTTTTTAAGACTTTTAAGGTTGAAGGTATGCAGAAATGCTAATTCACTAGTGCTAGATATAATCTACTTACGGAAATAAAATATGATTATTTCTTGAAAGATTGTATGAGAGCTGGGTACAGAGGTGTGACAGGCAGTTTCAGTCATTTTACCTTCAGAAGGGATATATATATTCTGAGGGCTTTTGCTTTGTATTCAATAACGTGAGAATCAGGTCTGATCTCCCTTGCAACTTCGGATGACTTGAGTTCGACTGTGAGAAAGTTTTAAAGTATATCAAGCCCAGAAAGGAATATATGCTAGAGTTAGTCTCGAGAAAGCTTGGCAAAATGGCTAAACTTGCTGTCTCCTACCCAGATTGAAGATGTCCTAATCCATGCATTTTTACAAATATCAGGGGGAAAAAAAGTGCTACACTTATCTTCTCTGGAGCTGGCTACACACAAATTCACCTTTGCAGAGGCCTGCAATTCATGTCTTGCAGTAGGATCTATGGACCAGAGGTGTATTTATGGAGGATGCAGTTGCATTTTTTTTAACTTTAAATAAACAAGCAGACAAGTTATACAAAAGTAACTACAAGGGGCATTTTTTTTTTACCCTATTAACAATGTCAATATTTCAGAGGCTTTATTAAAAATTCCAGATAACCTGTACTTGTTATTTTACTACACATTGTGCCAATTTAAACATTTTTCCTATATTTTTGTCAAGAGTATGTTCATTTTCTGTACTTTAGCTAGCAATAGGAGAAAACAGCATCTTGGGATGATTTTAGTTAGAATTTTTCCTATTAAATGAATGAAGTTGAACATGTTATAGATACAAGGCATCTTTCATGTCTGACAGTTTTCCCACTGAATCCATGTTTGTTTGTTTTTTTTTTTATTAACACTGATAGCTCTTTAAGGAATCAGGAATTTAGCCCTGTCTTTTCAAAATTACAAAATCTGTCTCCCTCTGCCTATGTCTCTCTGTCTCTCTCTGTGTCTCTCACAAATAAATAAATAAGATCTTTTTTAAAAATTACAAAATCTGGGGATCCCTGCGTGGCTCAGCAGTTTAGCACCTGCCTTTGGCCCAGGGCGCGATCCTGGAGTCCCGGGATCGAGTCTCACGTCGGGCTCCCGGCATGGAGCCTGCTTCTCCCTCCTCCTGTGTCTCTGCCTCTCTCTCTCTATCATAAATCAATCAATCTTAAAAAAATTACAAAATCTGAAATATGTAGTTTCATAAAATCTGCATGTATTAAGGAATTATAAAGTGACCCTGGAGCAGCATCATCTAGGTTAAGAAATATGTTTCAGGACCTAGAGTCTCCTTGTGTGTTTCTCTTCCTAGCTGCTCCCCTTCTCCCCCATCACTAACCTCATTTTTGTGATAATCAGGATTTACTTTATCGCCCTCACCTTTATATATGCCTGTAGTTTAACTTTGGATGTTCTTCAACTTGAGATATATGTGGAAACATGTTGTGTTCTTTTGGGTGTTAATTGTAAAGTGAATCCATACTGATGAATTGTAGTGGTTGATTTTCATTGCTGTTGTGACATTCATACAATGGAATATCAAGTTCTCCATCCATTTTACTTTTTTTTTTCTTTTTTAAGACTTCACTCACTTACTCATGAGAGACACAGAGAGAGAGGCAAAGATACAGGCAGAGGGAGAAGCAGGCTCCATGCAGAGAGCCCGATGCGGGACTCGATCCTGGGCCTCCAGGATCATGATCTGAGCCGAAAGCGGGCGCCAAACCGCTGAGCCACCCAGGGATCCCCCCCATTTTACTATTAATGGACATAATGTTGCTATGTTCATTCTGGTAGTACATGTGAAAATATTTTTTCTAGGGAGATAAGCAAATGTAAAACTTCACTAGCTAGTGGCAGATTGTTTTCCAGAGTTGCTGTGCCATGTTTCATTCCCATTAGCAGTGTGCAAATTACCTGACATTCTCTGCATCTGATGATTTCAGGCTTAATTTTTGTCAGTCTGAAGGGTATGTAATAGTGTCTTGTGTTTTGACTGATCCCCACACCCCCACCAGTGAGGTTGAACTTTTTTTTTAAAGATTTTATTTATTCATGACAGAGAGGGGAGGGGGCAGAGACACAGGCAGCGGGGGGAAGCAGGCTCCGTGCAGGGAGCCTGATGTGGGACTCGATCCCAGGGTCTCCAGGGTCACATCCCAGGCTGAAGGCGGCGCTAAACCGCTGGACCACCGGGGCTGCCCTGAACATCTTTTCAAAGGTTTATTGGCCATTCAACCTTTTTTTTTTTTTTTTTTTTAAATTAAATGGTTGTTGAAGTCAGTCCATTTTTTTTTTAAGGCTTTTTTTTCCCCCCAAGATTTTGTTTATGAGAGAAAGAGAGAGAGGCAGAGACACCGGCAGAGGGAGAAGCAGGCTCCATGCAGGAAGCCTGATGTGGGACTTGATCCCAGGACCCCCAGGATCACAACCTGAGCCGAAGGCAGACGCTCAACCGTTGAGCCACCCAGGCGTCCCTGTTTTCATGTGTCTGTTGGTCATCTGTATATCTTTAGAGAACTGTCTGTTCTGATTTTCTGCCCATTTTTAAATCCTTTTTTTTTTTGGTGTTGTAGGAGTTATTTTGGATATTAACCTTTTACCATATACAGAATTTGTAATAGTTTCTCCCGTTCAGTATGTTTTCATTTTGTTAATGGTTTCCTTTGCTGTATGAAAGCAAGAGGGGAGAAGCAGATTCCCAGCTGAGTGCAGAGCCTGCCATGGGGCTCTATCCCAGGACCCTGGGATCATGACCTGAGCTGAAGTCCGACACTTAACCAACTGAGCCACCCATGTGCCCCTATGTATATATATATATGTATGTACTTAGTAGGTTCCAAGCCCAATCAGTGTGGGGCTTGAACTCACGACCCTGAGATTAAGAGTCCCATCTACCAATACCAACTGAGCCAGCTAGGCTCGGTCTTGGTTTTAGGCTCTAGGTCTAGTTTGTCTTGCCACCCAACTTTTTCCCCCCGTCCATTTGCATGGGATACCTTCACTTTCAGTCTGTCTTTGGGTTTGATGTTTGTGTCTCTTGTAGGAAGCATATAAATAGGTGTTGTCTTTTTACCCAGTTACCCTATACCTTTTGAATTAAAAGTAAATGGGCACTTAATTTATTTTTAAAGTAAATATTCACTGATACATACTTTTTGCCATTTTGTTGTTTCCAGGTGTTTTTGCAGTTCTCTGTTCTTCCCTTGCTCTCTACCCTTATGTTTGATGACTTTATTTAGTGTTAGGCTTGGATTCTTTTCCTTTTTTCTGAATCTATTCTAGGTTTTTGACTGGTGGTTACTGATATTCGTATATAATATTCTTTGTATATACCAGTCTAAGGTAATGGTTAAGTTTGAACACATTCTGAAAGCACTGTATTTTTACTTCCCCACCCGACACCCTGTGTTCCACATTTTATTTTTTTTAAGATTTTATTTATTTATTCATGAGACACACAGAGAGAGGCAGAGACACAGGCAGAGGGAGAAGCAGGCTCCATGCAGGGCCCGACGTGGGACTCGATCCCAGGTCCCCAGCATCACACCCTGAGCTGAAGGCAGGCGCTAAACTGCCGAGCCACCCAGGCTGCCCCTCGTAAGGCTAGTTTAGTGGTGGTAAACTCCTTTAACTTTTGTTTGTCTGATAAACTCTGTCCTTCAGTTCTGAGTGATAACCTTGCTGGGGCAAGCACTCTCATGTTTTTTTCCTAGCACTTTGAATAGATCATGCCACTTTCTTCTGACCTGCTGTTCCTGCTGAAAGAACATCAGATAGCCTTATGGGGTTTCCTGTGTAACTATGTGCCTTTTCTCACTGCTTTTAAGATTCTCTTTTATCTTTAATTTTTAACATTGTATTTATTTTAAAAGATTTTATTTATTTATTCATGAGAGACACAGGAGAGAGGTAGAGACATAGGCAGAGGTAGAAGCAGGCCCCTGTGGGGAGCCCAGTGTGAGACTCGATCCCAGGACCCGGGATTACACCCTGAGCCAAAGGCAGACAGTCAACCACTGAGCCACCCAGGTGCCCCAATTTTTGACATTTTAATTATGTGTCTTGATGTGGACCTTCTTGGGGCTATCTGCTTCCTGTACCTGGCTGTTTCCCTGGTTAGGGAAGTTTTCAGTGATTATTTCTTCAAATGTTTTCTGCCTCTTCTTTTGAGTTTCCCTATAATGCAAACATTATACTTGAACAGAAGAAATTCTTTAACCTAGCCTCATTTAAAAATTTTTTAATATTTTTGCTGCTCAGCTAGGGTGCTTTCCTTTACCCTGTCTTCCAGATCACTGATACTGTCTTTATCTGCTTATCTGCAGTTGATTCTCTAGTGTAGTTTTCATTTCAGTTGTATTCTCCAGCTCTGTTCTGACTTCATTCACTTTTCTCTCTAGTGAGGATCTTTATGACCATTACCCAAACTCTTCATCAGGTAGATTGCTTATCTCATTTCCCTTAGTTCTTTTTTTGAGGTTTTGTGTTGTTTTTTTATTCAGAACATATTCCTCTGTCTCATTTTGTCTGAGTCTGTTTGTTTTTATGTAGTAGGTATGTCAGTTAAGTCTCCTCATCTTGTAAATAGTGGCCTTATATAGAAAACGCCCTGAGGGGCAGCCCGGGTGGCTCAGCAGTTTAGCACCGCCTTCAATCCAGGGCCTGATCCTGGAGACCTGGGATCAAGTCCCTGCATGGAGCCTGCTTCTCCCTCTGCATGTGTCTTTGCCTCTCTCTCTGTGTCTGTCATGAATAAATAAATTTTAAAAATCTTTAAAAAAAGAAAAAAATAAAATGCCCTGAGGAGCCCAGTACCTCAATCCTCCTTGGTCACAAGTACCAGGCACTGTAGGGGTATCTGTTGTGTGGGCTGTATGTATCTTCTTGTTGTGAATGGTCTGCAATGGCTCAGGGTGCTCTAAGGGGTAGGAGTGGCCCCCAGCACAGCTGGCTGAGAGGCCGGACTATAGCTGCTGCTGGCTGCTTGATTTGTAGTTTTTGGAAAAAAAAAAACAAGACAATACAAAAACATAGATTGAATCTTGCCTTTTGTTTATATTCCCAATTAGTAGCTTGTCTATTCTCTTGCCCTGTGGTACCCTCAATTTAAAAATATCTCTTATTTTATCCTTTTTCAGAACGTCAGTCTGAATTGCCAACCCAAAGTAAGGCTAGCTTCCCTAGTATTCTCAGTGACCCGGACCCAGATTCTTCAAATTCTGGATTTGACAGCTCGGTTGCCTCTCAAATCACAGAAGCTTTAGTCAGTGGACCAAAGCCGCCTATTGAAAGTAGGTACATACAATTTTATGTACTTGGGTTTTATTTTACCAATACCCTGAGACTTGGTTTTCTAAAGCAGTTATTTTTTGTTGCTCCCTAGACTTGAATTCAGTGAAAAACCTCCTAGCGTCTAGTAGAACAGAGTAGAGGTGGTCAGTTTAGTTTCTTCTGTAATAAAATTACATACCAAATGTTTTATTATCAGCAGCATTCTGGAAGATAGATTTTACAAAAAGGAGTCTTGTAATGTATTACCTTTTCTTTTTTAGTGCTTTATTAATCTTATCATTACCTTCTCCCTTGTAAAGTTTTACTAATATTATAGTTCCTAATTTACTTTAATTCAAAGAAAACACCTACTGAACATGAAATCCGATAGCTGCATCTTTTGGTTTCATGGTATTCTATGTGGTTTTAATGATGAAGGCATGCTTTATGCTTAAGAATAAGGAAAATGTTCTCCAAATTACAGTGTTACCATGAATTTTAAACTTACATGACTTTAATGCCATTAACACATCTTTGGCATAAATGGGCTTAATAACTGAGGTCTCATCCAGTCACAGGTATGCCTGAAAGCCCATGGCACATGCTGATTTTTATTTAACATTTGTTTAAGCACAACTTTTGTTGCATGAGCCACCAGAAAGGTATGTGAAAACCCCAATCAATTAGATACTGAATCTAGCTAACATGAGGCATCTGTACTTCACGGAAATGTTTCCTTTATCACAGTAGTAGTACTTCTCATAAAATGTCAAAATTTTTATCTTTTTATAAATACTCTGAAAAGAGATTGAGATGCTAGTCCTGGTGATAAAAATGAGAGAGAGGATATTTCAAGATAAACTGATGATTCTTAGCTAGAAAACCTCAATAAACTAGTCTCAAATTTGGCATGGGCTAGGATCCATGATTGGAATAGGCCACCTTAGGGCCCTGTGTGGAAACCAAAATGAGGTATAAAAATCCCAGCCAGTATTTATTTTAGTGGGTTTTTAAACTTAGGAATCAATGCTGTTTCAGAAAATAGTTGAAGTATTGAGTCACTGCATTTTCTTGTATAGTTTTATGAACAGGAGTACAGGATTTTTGAATTAGGGGATTTATGAAAGTCTCTGGATTCATTTGAAAATGTCAAAAGGCAGCTATACTTTTCTGTTTCCTGCCATTTCATGAAATGCAAAGAAAAAAGTTACAAATAATAGTGGTCTCTGAATAAAAATAATGGTAACCAAGAGTAGGATGAACAGAATCAAATAGCATTTCATTTTTCCCATAAGAACTTTTACCAGTATGTGAAGTTGTATCCTTTGCTTCTGAGTGGTGATCATGCTTTAATTAAAAATTGCCAGATCATGGTAGTGCCTTTCTCTCTTGAAAAATAGATTTGCTGTCTAGCATAATGATGTTCTATTGATATTTCGTTTTGTTGGTATTCTGAATAAAACCCTGAATTTCTAAATCATCTCTGCCTTGGATTTTGAAGTCTTGAGCGTTTTATCATGTTACCTTTATAAAGATGTGTATAGATGTTAGCTTACTAAATGAAACAAATATTCCTGTTCTCATTAAAGGCCATTTCCGCCCAGAGTTTATTCGTCCACCACCTCCACTCCACATTTGTGAGGATGAGCTGGCTTGGCTGAATCCAACAGAGCCTGACCATACGATTCAATGGGACAAATCAATGTGTGTCAAGAATAGCACTGGTGTGGAGATCAAGCGAATAATGGCCAAAGCCTTCAAAAGCCCCTTATCGTCTCCTCAACAAACACAGGTATTTATTTATAAGCATTTCTTATCTTTAGTCCTCCACATTAAGTGGCCAATTAAATGACCCTGTCAACAGAAGTCAGCAGTAGGAAGGGTTTTACATCCAAGGAGTCTTGGATCTCTGAATCTTTGTTCTGCTTCTCCAGTTCTAGTCATTTTACTCTGGTGGGGAAAGACTGATAATTCAACATGTATCAACTCTTATTTGAACGATTTTGACTCTAGGAGAGGAGGGGTAGGATAGATCTCACTTTTGATCCTGTGATTACAGTGTTTGTAGTTCACTTTGTTTGCTAGGCCATTCCTGAAACAGTTCACTGTGGTATTTGCCAGTAGGGAGGAAGTGTGGAGAATTTTGAAGAAAAAGCACTTATGTTTTTGAAGAGAACTATTTGAATTACATAGTTGAGTAGGACCTGAACTGCATCATCCTGCAAAGTGAGGGACTGCAACAGGGCAGCTCTCCCTCTTCCCTTCCTGCTTCTCTCCTCAAGCATTTGTTCTCCACCTGGGGCTGTACTCTTGTTTCTCCTATTCCTCAGTTCTCTGTGGTGTGTGCTTTTCTGGAGAGCTGGTTGGCAACTAAATTATTTTTTGGTTCTAGCCGAGGACAGAAAAGGTCTACAAAGGAGTTAAGGATGATATTGTTATATAATCCAGACATTATATCCAACCAGACAATACCAAGTTTGGCTTAATGCCCAGGAGGAGAGATCATTAGCATATTTGTAAATAGTCTTTGCAGTTCAAGACATGATTATAATAATGGGTTTGAAGGAAGAAATTTATGAAGTTGGTTCAATGCAGACAATTTTTTTTGACTCAAAAACCTCTTTTTTTAAAAATTTGATTGTATTTAGCTCCTGGGTGAGTTGGAAAAAGACCCCAAACTCGTTTATCATATTGGCCTGACTCCAGCCAAACTTCCTGACCTAGTGGAAAACAACCCCCTAGTTGCTATAGAAATGCTACTGAAGTTAATGCAGTCAAGCCAGATCACGGAGTATTTTTCAGTCCTGGTCAACATGGACATGTCCTTGCATTCAATGGAAGTTGTAAATCGGTAAGTGTTTATACTCAATCAGATGTGTGTGTGTGTGTGTGTGTGTGTGTGTGTGTGTGTGTGTGTGTGTGTATGTGGGGTATAATATAGACGCTAACTGGCCAGAAGGGAAAAACTTGCAACAGACTTTAAGGCAGGGATTTTTTTTTTAAACCTTCTTGAAATTTTGCTAAAGACCATGTCCATTTAAGCTTACCAGCCAGTGAGAAAAAGCCTGGCTTCGCCTGGCTGGAAGCTGGGTGATCACAAGTATGTGTACAGGAGAGTGGTCTTTTCAACCTTACTTTCTGTCACTGGCAAAACTGGTTACCTGCTTTTTGAAAGTATACTTCACTTATGCATTCTCTGCTCAAGCCTTTCCCCTTCGGTGAAGACTCCCACCCACTTCCTTCAGGGTCTTCATTCCGGTTCAGTCCTTGGATTGAGCTACCTCTGAGTGCTTGCTTCTTCCCCCTTCACTACATTCTTAACAGCATTATTGTCTTCACCAGATTTAGTCCAAGAATAACCACATCTTTTTTATCAATATTATTGTTTCTAGAGAATAATTTAAAGGACAAAGTCTGCTTATGCTCCCCACCCCCCATCTCAAGTGACCACACCACTATTCCTTGGAGCACTAGTTCCTCAGTGCCTTATGGAAAAAGGTTCTACAGTCACATTTCTTTTGGAAATTCATACTATATAGGTAGCATAGTATCCCTTTATCTGAACATGGAATTCCTATCCCACAGAATCCTTTGGAGAATACCAGCTTTCCTTTACAAGATTCTAATATGCCACCATGCCTTCTGTCTGGGTCTCTATCACCAGGTTCCTAAATGTACCATACTAATCCCAGATTCCAAGATTTTTCCTCCTAGCATCCACTAGGTTATAAGGAACACTTCTAGGTTCCAGTTCAAGGCTTTTCCCATATTTTCATTTATACTGCTTCTTGTAAACCCCTCATTTTACCATTTAGCTATATATAGTGTACTATTTACTTACTAAACTATACCTCCTTCTCAGATATACCATCTTGCGTATAGCACTTAGGCATAATCGGGGTTTAGTAAATGTTACTTATGAGAGCTTGAAGACCATTAACTGAATTATGATTCAACCGAGGACACACAGAAATGTTTTTAAAAAAATGAGTAATTACCATGTGTAATGCTAAGTATAGACTTAAAAATGGAAATCCCCTTTATTAACAAGCAGAATGGCTCAGGCTCATTTACATAAATATGTTTACAACTAGGTAACTGATCCTAAGTTAGAAATAAGTAACCATAAAATATAATTAACAGTGTTTAACAGCCCTAACTTTTTAACTTTATGAAACAGACTAACTACTGCTGTTGATCTACCTCCTGAATTTATTCATCTTTATATATCAAATTGCATCTCTACTTGTGAACAAATTAAGGACAAATACATGCAGGTAAGTAACAGAAATTTTTGTAATTGTAAATTTTATAAATACCTGCCAAGAAAATGGATACACTAAAACTGGCTTTCTTTTTTTCAGAATCGTTTGGTTCGTCTTGTGTGTGTCTTTCTCCAGTCCTTGATCCGAAACAAAATTATTAATGTGCAGGACTTGTTTATAGAAGTGCAGGCATTCTGTATTGAATTCAGTAGGATACGAGAAGCTGCTGGCCTTTTCCGGTTGTTGAAGACATTGGATACTGGAGAAACACCTTCTGAGACCAAAATGTCAAAATAATACCTCATCAGAACCACCACGTTCCTTGTTCAGCTGTATTGTGACTTAATTTTTAAAAACTGTTAGAACCTTGAGTGGATTGCTTGGCCTAATGCATATAAACACCACTTTATCTACTTAAAGCAAAATTTTCCTTTCCTGGATGACTCACTCCTGGAGATGGATTTTTGGTAAGAACTTGGAAGTGTCTTACTGATGATTAGGAGTAAAGGTTATCCAAAAAATTCCTGCAAGACAGTAGATAAGGTCTTTAGCACTGTAGAGCAATGTTAAAACACAAGTTATAGGCTACCAATAAATCAAGAATCCAGTTTTCTTAAGGTTCTTATATTAAAGTATTTAATGAAAGTAAATGAAGACATTCTTAAGAATTTGTCATACTGCCCTTGAGGTGAAATCAGCTGAATGTTTTGGAATCAAGTGGCAAATAGAAGTTTGGTCCTTCAACCCATTTATGCATATAGTCCCCTATTTCTCATTAAGCACAGTCTGAACCAAGGACATGCTTCTAACAATCCTTTCTTGTCATGGGGACTTATTAGACAACAAAAGACATGCATTTCTTGGACCTCTTACAAACATGGGAACTCTTAGAAACCTTCTTTTAAGACTACAATAGTTGATATGGTTTTCTGGGGTTTTTTCCCCTTAAGATGTTTGTTCTTCAGTTATCAGTCTAAGATAGTTACTTTTTTGTTTTAAGGAAAACTATTAGTCCATGCTTTGGGAGATAGTATCACCACTGAGGAACTGTCATGTCAAATCTCTTCCTGAGTGGGAACTGTACCTGCTGCCTGTGATGGGGCAGATGGCATCGTGTGGGCTGTTATCCCTCATTTAACTTTGGACAACAGTGCCTTACATTAAAGTTTTTTATGAACTATATTATCTGATGTGTATTTTTTTACTTGAAGAAAATGAAAAATTAGTTTACTGAGGTTACTTTCAAAGCATATTCTTTCTAGGGAAATAATCAATTCAACAGGAGTTACCTTCCAGTTTAGCCCTCAGCAAAAGTTAAAGGGAAACCAAGCCTAGTGATTTTAAGAGGAACATAAATAAGTTCTAATCTTACAATATTGGCAAAACAGCAGTACTCTTAGTTCTTATGAAAGTAAGAGATTTGTAAATAACTTGCTTAAAGGAAATAACCCAAGCCAGTGTAACAGAGGAATGCCTTTAAACATACAAAATGCTAGCAACAACCTTGATTTCTCTCCATACCTAAAAGTAGACATCACTGTTTTACATACTTGGTTTGGGAAAAGAAACCGTTCATTATGCAGATACTTTTTTGGAATGGCGGAGTTGGGACCACTGTTGGAAGCAACCCAAACTCAGCTCCGGGACCTACTGATTCTCTGACAACCTCAAATTCATGGCCAACAGCACTGTAGCTTGTGCCTGGACAAAACTTATCTAACATGTATTTTCTCTATAAGGCTGATAACAGCCTTCCTGTGCTGAGAACAACAGATAACACTATGCTTGGGGGCCATTTTAAACTGTGAAATCACTAAGGTATAAAATTTTAGAAAATGTACACTGTGGAAAAGGACACAGTGTTGACAATTTGGGAGCTGAAACAAGAAGGCAAAGTGTCCTTGTCCTCTCGTTCAACCTCAACTGGAAGTGTGTCAGATGCCTCAGAATTTTCACCACACTGTATGTGTCCACAAACACAAAAGCACTGCACATCCTGATTTTGGGGTTACAGATAAATTTCAGTAGGCAAATTTACGAACATGGACTTTGCAAATAAATAGACTGAGTACGGAGTACTGCTAATCATTTCAAGATCACACTATTGGTGTTTACTTGAAAGAGGGAAGATTTAGAAGTCTAAATTGCTTACAAAGACTAGTAATATTTAGGGAACATTTTATAAAAAAGTCAGGTTTACATTTACAACACCAACAAAAAGTTCTTCATTAAATATTTTTAAAAGTAGAAGAAAGTTTACCTGAAATAAATTATAATCCTGGGATTCAGTTAACTGTAATCAACTTTTAAGTGTAGTTCAATATACTGCCATATTAAAAACAACACATCTTGAATTCTCTGGATTTTCTGAGTTTCTAGCTGTAATATCTTCAAAATCACCTGTTAAAATGACAGTATTAAGTTACATCTTAGGATAGAAATAAAAGATCGTTCACAAAGAAATGAATTGGGACTCTAAGCTAAAACTGTTTCAAACAGCTTAACTGTTTATACATTTAAACAACTTTAAAGAAATGGTTGTCATGCACCTTTCTTACAGAGTACACACTTATACAAACTTTTTTTTTTTTTTAAAGACTTAGAGTGAGAGAGCAGGGGGAGGGACAAAGTCTTAAGCAGACTGCCGCAGTACAGGAAGCCCAACTCAGGGCTCAATCTCATGACCCTGATTATGACCTGAGCCAAAAGAGTTAGATGCTCAACTGACCAATCCATACAGGCGCCCCTACTGCCACAAACTTAAGCGGCATGTACCACTACTTAATACATTCTGTAATGGTTTACATTCCCAAGAATAATAGATCCCATCCCTATTTTTTTTTTTTTTTAATTTTTAAGTAGGCTCCACGCTTGGTGTGGAGCACAACAGAGGGCTTGAATACAGAACTCTGGGATTAAGATCTGAGCGGAGATGAAGATTTGGATGCTTAATGGACTGAGCCACCCAGGTGCCCCTCATGTACCTATTTTAAATACTCTGAGTAATAGCACCTTCATATAATATATTTTTTAAAAGATGTTCTTTATTCATTTGACAGCACAAGCGGTGGGGAGCAGCAGGTAGAGGGAGGAGAGGCAGGTTTCCCCACTGAGCAGGGAGCCCGATGTGGGGCTCGATCCCAGAACTCTGGGATCATGACCTGAGCCAAATGCAGACACTTAAGCAACTGAGCCACCCAGGCACCCCATTAAGATAACATGTTAATGATATCTGGAAAATTAATGCATGGCCAGAACTTTAATTCTTTAAAATTCTTGCACCCTCTACCTACTAAGACATTTTGTTGGTTTCACTTTAATCTGTCTGTTCTTACGCAATCACTACTGTTCTAATTAGGAAATCTCTAAGATGCTTTCAAAAGCACTTATAATTCTGGGATCCAATACCTATGCAGTCAAAAGCCCGCAGAAATACTGGTGTTCCCAGGCTTCTCAGCCTATACTTCATGAAAAAG
This sequence comes from Canis lupus familiaris, assembly GCF_011100685.1. Lineage (NCBI taxonomy): Eukaryota > Metazoa > Chordata > Mammalia > Carnivora > Canidae > Canis > Canis lupus. Next base: position 42,705,356 of record NC_049231.1, on the reverse strand, counting down.
AAGGGACTTTTTTATTCTTTTTTTTTTTTTTTTAAGATACTTATTTATTCGAGACACAGAGAGGGAGAGGCAGAGACATAGGCAGGGGGAGAAGCAGGCTCCATGCTGGAGCCCGACGTGGGACTCGACCCCGGGTCTCCAGGATCAGGCCCTGGACTGAAGGCAGCGCTAAACCGCTGAGCCACTGGGGCTGCCCGGACTTTTTTATTCTTAATGTGATCCACATACCTTCTTCAATTTACAACTTATTTTATACTTACTCTTAGAATAAAGGTCAATCTCTAGATGCATGGCTAGTGATGATATTGTAGAAATTTCACTTTTATAACTAGAATTACACCTTAGCATTTTTTATTTTTTAAATTTTTATTTATTTATGATAGTCACACAGAGAGAGAGAGAGAGGCAGAGACACAGGCAGAGGGAGAAGCAGGCTCCATGCACTGGGAGCCCAACGTGGGATTCGATCCCGGGTCTCCAGGATCGTGCCCTGGGCCAAAGGCAGGTGCCAAACCGCTGCGCCACCCAGGAATCCCACACCTTAGCATTTTTTAAAGTGAAATGCTTGTCTTTTTAAAACTTCAAAAACGAAATTAACTGGGAAAGGTGTAGGTGGCTTTTCTAATTAGTTGTTGCATCACAGAAACAGCACAGGTTATACAGAAGATTCACTGGCTCAGGCCAGCATCCTGTGCTTTGTAAATCACAAAGTGTGCTGAGCTCAAAGAAACTGCTTTTAACCAAACATATAATTACTTCAAATTCTAGTTAGTAGCATACACATACTGATTTAATCTCAGCCTTCACTGAGCAAATAAATTTTAATGTTCTCAAAAGAAGAGATTTGCCAATTAAGCTATCCTCTTGGGGAATTTGGTTACCCTAGGTATTTCATCCAAGTGGGAACACACCTGTTCTTCAAAGTCTATTATTTTATGGTTCTGGCAGTCCTGGACTCAGCAAGTATACCGTAAAGTATGTAGAAAGGTATTTACTACTCAGTTAAGGCCAGATGTCTCAGGTTCGCCAGTTTTTTTTTTTTTTTTTTTTTTTTCGTTAAAAAATATTTGAGCCCTTTTTGGGAGGACTCCTCTTGGAAAGACTGCCCAAGTGCAAACTTCAATTCTGATGTTACTGAGGTCAGACCAGTGGTTCGCTTCCGGAGATTTTGTCATCGTGCACCCCACAGAGAGCAAACTGCTAATGGGCACACTGCAATTCGGCCTTTTATTGTCATCACTCCTCAGTGACTGCAGTGAACAATCTCTCAGGAAAGGCTTTATATATTGAAGATCCCCAAAACATCAGCAAGCAAGGAGGTTTACCTGCCCAAGGTGCCGTGTTTTTGTGCCTCCTCCCAGCCTTTGTGGTTTTCCGGTGGGAAACCCAGAAGCAGCTCCAATGGCAGCAGATGACAGAGTGCTTCACATTCAAGGCCAAACTGCGTCTTTTACACGCTGACTGTGACTTTGAAAGGTAAAAAAATGTATATTGTTTCTACACTATTTGTAAACAAATGGACACTTGTGGAAGGAAAATTATTACTGCCATAAATAGTATGACTAACCTTAATCAAACCACTCTGGTTTACTCCTCCTTCATTACATTGCCCATATTCCAAGTAGCATTTCATCAATTTTATGTCTCAGCAAAAATTCTGCTAATATTTGACCCTTCTCTATCATATTTATTTCTATCTAAAAAAAGCCTAACAAAGGAAACTTTTAAAGTGCTGCAGTTTTCTATTTTCTCTTGATAATTCCTTTCTCTGCTATTGAAGGAGAGAGATGGGACTATTTCTAGATTGGGACCAGACCACTACAATCCTTCCAATCTCTTATATGTATAGTTTAGTGTTAAAATTTTTGAATGAAGGAAAGCTAGGTCTGATAGCTAATTAAGACATTATACTTCTTGAGTATAAAAAACAGTGTGTTTGATCTGTTACAGTATTCTTTTTGAAAGTCTACTTCATTGGATACCAGAAAGAACTGCTAATTTTTAAAGCATTTCTCCCAAGTATGTATCTTAAAATACAAAGAGCAAAAACTTACATGGTACAGAATCAAAGACATACTTTTCCATTCTCAATAAACCACAGAGGGCAGAATTCAATGATAATGGCTATTATGGAAACCTACTTTGAGGCTGTTAAATGAGAGCTCAAAGAAAGTTTCAGTAGCTCCTCAAATTGAATCTGGCCAGAGTTTACTTCAGGTAAATGAAAAAAAAAAAAAAAAAGAGGTAAAGTAAAACTCACCAAGTATTCCACTGTGACTGGCTAGAATCCAGATGCAACAGTTTGGGGGAAAAAAAAAAACAAACTATACACAACTTAGATGCAGCTATAAAATAAATTCTTTAAATTTAAGTAATTCTATTTTTCTTCTCAATAGGCATTTATTTTTACTCACAAAATAAACATATACACAGCAACTAGCTTAGAAACAACAAAGGACAACAGTTTCAAGTTAAAAAAAACCTCTCCCTCACCCTCCTCAACTTCCACCTCCAAGAAGGGAAAGGAGAAGAGAGTGTGTGTGTGTGTGTGTGTGTGTGTGTGTGCTTAATCACTTTGGAAAACTTAAGAGCGCAGTCTTCAAAAGCGTTACATTAACCTGACCTTTTCACTTACAAGAACAGCTAAGATTAAAAAGGATAGATGATTACACAAGGTCATGATTATTAAGTCTGCTTTAAATCAATCAAAACTGACTGCTTGCTTATTTTGTAACAATGATCAAAATTCTCCATCTATCCCCCTTTTAATTGTAAAGATAAAATCGTAGTTGGAACCAATATATTCATCATTTCCAAAAGTCTCAGTCTGCCTACTCTATCTCCTTAAGGCAATGAATTTATTGCTCATGTGTGATGCAGAATCTTAGTTCTATTTGTAGAATAAATGGACAAATTTCCCTCTCCTTTAGGTTGTCACAAGAAAGTAAGAATTAAAAAGGAAAAATGCAAATCCTAAAGTCATCTAGTGCTTTTCCTATAATTCCAAAGAGGAAACCAGAAGTATTCTTAGGTTTCAAAGTCTTTATCTGGTAACATGGAGGTTCAAGAAAGGTATAGATTTCTTTCATCTCATTCACAGGTTTAATGTTCTAGAAAAGTCTTTCCTCCAGGGAAAACTCATGATCAATTACTGAACTGAATTATATAATTCCAATTCCATTAGTCTAAATTCAGTTGCTTAGCCTAAACTATCCTTGAGAAAGAAAATAATCCTGTTTTCACAGTACCGAAGCAACTAGTCTACTATTCAGAAACTCTCCCCCACCCCATCCCTTTTAGAGTGCCTTCCTAGTGGTCTCTGTAATAGTCCAAAGCAACATACTGTTTATCATAAATGATACATTTTAGTAGATAAATATATTAAGACTAATCAAAACGTCTCTTTAAGAATAAAATATCTTAGCCCTTTGTATATCAAATCAGAACCTGAAAGGTAAAAGGATGTACATTATTTTCAAATATACAAACTATGTGCTAAAGTTAAAAAAAAAAAAAAAAAAAGTCCTTTAATTCAAGCCAAAGCTCTGTCCATGATGCGGTCACCAGGATGTGCACTAGGAGATGGGTCCTCCACGTTGAAGGTCACTCCTGCCTGTTTCTACAGCGAAGCAACAAAATCCAGTGTTAGTCCCTCAGCATATTCAAACTTTAATTACACTAACACTGTGACTACATGGATGCCCTAAGTTAAGAAACAAATTACAGAAAAATTTAAATAAAATTTACATATAAAAATAGCAACCCATTCCAGAAAGTCATGAATAATATACAAGTATGTTTCTCATATATAGTATGAGAGGTTTTCTAGTATTAGCCTAAACTCTGATCAGCATAGTGCTATAAAGAAAAGACACAGTCTTAGTTGGTGGCATTAGTGTAGGTTTTCAAAAGTAAACCAGGCAACTATGATGACGATGATGGTGTCACTGCTCATGAAAACAATGAGCATTTACTGGGTTATAGCTGTGACCCAAGAGGTCTAGGATGTTATTATGGTCATTTTACATATGATTAAACACAGGCACAGAGAGGTTAAACTATCTTTGAAGAGGAATTCAACAGACTGGTATTACTAGGAAGAGTAGCACGAAATAATTTCAGCACTAAATTTCTTACAGTAATAGAATACTTCCTTAAATACAGAACCAAATATTTGAACTCACCTAAAGTCAGAGCCAAGGTCAACTAGATAACAGAAGGAGCACTCACCAGAGAAACACTCTCCAGCGAGCAGTGTACCACTAATAATTTGCATGTTTTATTTCTAGTTGCTCCTAAGAGCCCAGTAAATGTTTTCTCAACTTCAAGGCATACTATACACTGGAAGTACTAATGTCTGCCTAAAAGAACTGATTTCTCCAATTTAGTATTTCTCAAATTATATTGGTACAATGATAAAGTAGAAAAGAACATTATTATTTAAATTACCTGTCAACCTACTGGTGAACAAATAGTTGGAAATTAAAAAAAAAAAAAAAAAAAAAAGGACAAAAAAAAAGAAAATAGCAAGTAAGCAAGGGTGCATGCAATGGCACATGCAAACACGCATAGAGGGCCCAGCTTCAGAAGGAATCTAACATTCTATTGTTCTATAATCTAGCTTACTTTTTCCACCTTTACTTCTATGCATTATTTCACATGATATCATCTTAGTTCTGAGAGAGGAGGAGAGACCCTGAGAAACCAATGTACGACAGGTAAAAAGAATGCACGAAAAAGTAGGGGACTGCTTTTGAAGGACATTTAGTCAGGACAAGACTACCTATCAATCTTTAATTATCTCAAGGGTGGTCAGGTACTAGAGAAAGGAAATTCAGTTTCTTTTCTGGAGACTGACGGCAATGGCAAAAATTACAGTGGTATGTACTTGGGCTCAATTTGATGGAATCCCTCAGGTGGTTCAGTCCCAAGAGGAGGCTGGATGCTCCCCTTCTCTTCCACAATGTGGTCTTTTTCCTTTGGTACCAGTTTAAACTAAGTTCTAATATTTCTAGCTATCTTTACATCACAGATCCTAAACATGTCAAACACAAAACTGATTCAGTTTGAGTAGCACTGACTTGGAAAATATGCATCCTCTTCTCATAAGGCCAAATTCAAAATTAGAAACATCAATCCTTCCCAATCAGAATAACCTGTAAATTAATTCAATTGTAATAAAAATTCTGGGGCAGCCCAGGTGGCTCAGCGGTTTAGCGCCGCCTCCAGCCCAGGGTGTGATCCTGGAGACCCAGGACCGAGTCCCGCGTCGGGCTCCCTGTGTGGAGTCTGCTTCTCCCTCTGCCTGTGTCTCTGCCTCTTTCTCTCTCTATGTCTCTCATGAATAAATAAATTCCTTTAAAAAAATTGTAATAAAAATTCTAATGGTGTTTTCTTTCACTTGGCAAATAATTTGATAGAATCAGGATCCCTGGGTGGCGCAGCGGTTTGGCGCCTGCCTTTGGCCCAAGGCGCGATCCTGGAGATCCGGGATCGAATCCCATGTCAGGCTCCCAGTGCATGGAGCCTGCTTCTCTCTCTGCCTGTGTCTCCGCGCCTCTCTCTCTCTGTGTGTGACTATCATTAAAAAAAAAAAAAAAAATTAAAAAAAAAAATTTGATAGAATCATGTACCTACCACATAAAAAGAGCTTCACACATCAAGAGAAACAACAGGTTACCTAACATCGCATAAGTGATATTCTCCCCATCCTTCAACACAGAAAAACATCCAAAAAGGTATTTATCAAAATGTTAAATGGTATTTGCAGGTGTGGGATGATGGTTTTCACTCTTCCTTTATGTTTTTCTGTATTTTTCCCCCCAACTGCTAACATCATTTTGTTTTATGACCTGCAAGGTGCTTACCTAGTAAGGCTGTGTTTTCACTTGCATCTTCTTTAAAACTGGCATCACACTGCGGTGCAGAATCACTAGTGGAAGACGATGGCAAACTGCTCCCCTCACTTCTGTCATCTTGTAAAGTAATACTCAAATTTGCAGCCAAAATGCTCCCAGGGGTAGATTCTGGAGCAGGCGTCTCCTGCACATCCTCAAGCTCTCCCTTGAGGAAACAAAAGAAAATACTTTGTCTGAGTAACACCACCAAAGCTTACCTGTCATTTCATAACCATTACTCATGATTCCTACAAAGTATTTACTTTTATACACAGAATATGGCGAGAATATTAATATCTTGAATGAATTACTTCTCAGCAGCTTTCCAAGACCTAAACACTGTTCATTTGAAAAACCGTGTTTCCCCTGATGTAAGCAATGCCACCTTTTAAACTTTTTATGGACCGAAAGTGAAGCTTTGTCCTTGCTTCCTGGACAGATGTGGTCAATCAGCCTGGCTGTGGTGGTGTTTGGATGACTGCTCCTAACTGCCCTGTCTTTACTGCAGGTACTGGGGTTTTGGGGAAGAACACTGTGTCTGACAACAGGGGGCTACAGACAGCATGTGGTTCACCTAAAAAGAATCAGCTGTGGCTCCCTAACGATGGTGTCTATCAGCTACTAGTCTACCTCTAATGCCCCCATCTGCTGCGTTCAAGAAAAAAATAGAATAAGGAAAATGACTGCCCAGTTTCCAACGGAGGCTCATCCAGTACCTTTCTGATTAATGCCAGAGTCAGAGCCACATGTGAGAGGAAACCACTGGTGAGGTAAACTAGCAAAGGAGGGGTGACGGTGGGTTCACAGAGAGCATGGGCTTCACGTGAGAACACAGTGCTGGTTCCACCTCCCTCCCCAGGCTCTCGGGGCCCCCTACTCTCACTGCTGCTCCATGCAGTTCCAGAACTGCCCCGCTCCTGAACCACATGATACACAGCTTCCTTCTCACTGGTAAGTAGCTGAACATCCTTAAAACCTAATACCAACGCACCAAGCCACAAATTGAACTGAGTTGCTGTAATGTCCAAACTTCCAACCAGCGTACCTTCATCTGTTTTCCCAGACAGTTACCAAAATACCCACCAAATTTAACACCTGCCGAGTCTCAAAGCGCACATGGTCACACCCTCATCTGCAATATACTGATCTGTCACACAAATCCTTTAACACCCAGCTCAGACTCCTCTCATTAAAAAACCACCCTCTTATCGTCCCACTCCATGTGGCAGAGTAAATTCTTTTTCCGAGCGCCACAAGCTTCAAACATACCTCCTTTGCAGCTCTGTGCGTGGGTGTATGCCCTGGCCCCCACGGTCCAGAAAGTGAAAGCCCACAAGCAGAAGGGCTCTGTTTTACTCATCTTTGTCTCCCCAAGTCAAGTTCCGATCTAGCACCTGAGAGAGCACTCCTCGGGTACATGCGTGCTGAATGAATGAAAACAACAGTGACAAATGGCGCATGGAGGAGGTTGTAGCTGCCAATGCAAGGACCACCTCTCAAGTCCACATGAAGGACCGATGGCAGCCCTCTCACCACAGCTGTTTTCCTGGGAGTGAGAACTAGTTACCAAACAGTGTGTCATAACTGTCTACAACCCAATGCAAGAGGGGCAAAGGGACTCAAGAAAATGGCACACTTGTTAATAATTGTAAAAAGCAACTAAGGGCAAGACAAGCTAATTTCTTAAGAGTTTGATTTAAAGTCCCTATAGGTATCTGTTCTTCAAAAAAAGAAATCACACTTCCTGGGGACATACTAGTCAAGCTTTCTGAAATTAACAATTCTAATAAAGTAACCCAACCTGATACAAAATGAAGAATCTTCATTGTTCATGTATGAAATATATGCCTGAAGATTCTCTCCCTCTGCCTGCCCCCGCCGCCCCCACTAGTGTATGCATGCACACACACACTCTCCCTACATAAATCTTAAAAAAAAAAAGAAAGAAAAATCTAATTCACAGAAAATTACAGTGGCAATCAAGGCAGCAGTCTCTGAACTATCGTTTTAAGACTCTCCAAACTAGAAGGTGAGAGGACACCTTGAGGGCTTCTGGGGCTATAAAGTGCATGAAATGCTTATCACAGAAGACCTCCTCGTGGTTTCTAACTGTATCATAAACACTATTTAAAAAACCCTAAAAAAAAAAGTTTAGCAATAAGAAAACTCCATGATATTTAAATTACTTCTTCCAAAGATCTTTATTTTTTTAAAAGATTTTACTTATTTTTAGAGATTGAGACAGACAGCACAAGCAGAGGGTATGGGCAGAGGGAAGGAAAAGCAGAATCCCTGCTAAGCAGAGAGCCTGATGCGGGACTCAATCCCAAGACCCTGAGATCATGACCTGAGCTGACAGCAGATACTTAACCAACTGAGCCACCCAGATGCCCTTCAAAAATCATTATTTCAAAACTATTTACTAGTTAATCAAGAATATTTTAAGACATTAATATACAAAAACTGTAAAAACAAAAATTTTAACAATCTAGAAAAATCCATTTTTTTTTTCTTCTATATCTCCCCCTTTGAACGGGATTATTAGTTAAAAGCTTGTACCCTGGAATTAAGCAAACTGTGTCTGAAAGAACATTCCCAAATAACTAGCTGTGTGACCTTCAGTGAGCTGCTTGGCTTTTCTTTTAGTTCAAGTTCCTAATTAGTAAAATAGGGAGAGAAACAGTACTTACCTCCTGAAGTGACTATGAGGGTATGATGTAATAATGTACATCAGGCCCTCAGCACATGGCAGGCTACTATTAAGCACCCACTTTCACTCTGCCCTCATGTCTCTGTTTTGGGAGGAAGGTCCTACAACCACCTAAGTACCACAAGCCAATGGAGCAAATTCCACACAGGACCAATTTCCCCAGCAGGACTTTTTTTTCCCCCAGCAGGATTTGATTTTCAAACCCAGGAATCTGAGACCTGGGGTCAAGAAGTGTTGGCTTCAGTTTCCTCATATGTAAAATATGCATCTTGAGCCAGAAAATGTATGAGGCTCCTTTCATTTCAAACATTTGTAATTCTCATTTATATGAAACTGATGAGCATATATACATTCTACAGGGCAGGGTAACAAAATACATTGCTCTAAGCAATTACAAACTCTCTGGGGGGAACATCTAGCATATCATCTACAATCACAACGGCAGTAGAGTTCATTAATTTTTTGGAATGTCTTAAACATTCATTTTTAATCAGGAGGAAAATTTCTTCAGGGAACCACAAAGATGTTTGAAGGAGCACTTAGTCCATTCCTCTTGCCTCTGGTCAGTGATGAAATTGAATCGCTCAGGAAGAACCGGGGCAGAGATTGAATATAAACAAAAATGTAACAAACCCAATATCCCAGGGCTTTGATGACATCAAGTTTACACATTGGACACGTGCGGTGATCCAAAAGCCATGGGTCAATGCATATTCTATGAAAAATATGCCTAAAAAAATTAAGTATGTGTTAATGTTTTAAAATAAATGTTTATATCTTATAAAGGAAACAACACATTCTACTAACTCATCTTCTCAATACAAGTAAAATGACTTCAAATCAACATTTTATTTTCACTTACTCTATGTAATTATCTATTCTACTTTCCATGTTAAACAGAATCTGGAACTTAAAGGGAAATTTTCCCTTCACTCCGCAAAAATAGCATGGTTTATTTTCACTTCATGCTAGGTTGTATTTTTCTGTGCCTCTGTAACTTACTTTCGAGCCTTTTGGGAATAAATATAGCATAAGAAAACCAGAAGTAAACTAATAATAATAAACTGAGAGTATCTTATATAAGTTCATGAAATTAATCAAAAAGAAATACAGCAAAATATAAACAGATCATCTTTGGGTTTTCGGTTTTTAAAAAAACACTTATTTTCTGTCTTAACATATTTTTGTATACTCTACATTTTTCTATAATGATCACTTTCAGAATTAGAAAAAGAAAAACTGTTTATGTATTTTCTTTCTACTCACTTATGGCTAACTTTGCCTTCTATGTGGTGAATCTGTTTTCCGCAAGAATGAAGATGAGTCAGGAAGAGTGAGTATAGGACCCATGGCTCTATACTAGCTGTGTGACGTGATACTGGGACTCTGAACTAGTTGCTTAACCTCTGCACCTACACGGCAGGCTATTCTCAGCAGCAAATAAGTAACATGTTTACAACAGTGCTGAGCACAGTAAATACCGAGTTCCTCATTCATGCTGTTCTATGAAGACCTTTTCTTCATATGGAAGTCTGTTAGTGCAGTTAAAAACGACAGTACATAATTATATAACATAGTCTAGCCCAGCTGGTCTTCTGATCTTTCCATCCTCAAACTGAAATGAAACTGACCCAGTGGAATAATTTTCACAAAAACACAAAGGAAATAGGTTGGCTTTATTGGGAAATATTGTTAAAGCGTGGGAGAAAATGAGGGGAAATAAGTAAAAAACCCCAGATCAGGAGATCAGGAAATGAGCATAAGCAACACTTTTGTTGAGGGTAAAGGACAAGACCCAGCAGGGCAGATCTAGTGTTGCAAAGGAAGTGAGCCTCAGGCTGTTCATTTGTGCTGCATCCCAAAGCATCATTCTTAAATCAGAAAGACTAGCCCTAAACCATCCTAGATAAAAATTGTTTTCTATTTTAAAAACTTTCCACAGGACACACTGAGTCTAATTTATTAATAGTACCCACCACACCAACCTCAGATAAAAGCCTGTAGACTGAAGTTAGCTATCTTTATTCTGGAAACTTTTGTTATTCTGATGTTCATTTGTTCATTTGTTTTTTCTACAGAATTACTGAGAACTTAATCTACTATAGAGTATTTATATACATACTACTTATGTAGTACTTATGTAGTATCATAACTGTAATTACATATCAATTTCTGACCTGCTTCTAATAGGTTGGAAACATAATTAAAATTGATCAGGCTGAAAGCATATTATAATTTCTATACACCCTTCTGATAAAAGCCATTCTTCTAAACGGTTATCAGTTAATCAAAGTATCCCATCATTAAAAAAAATGGAAATCTCAACTTCCCACTGCTAATGCAAAACCCCTCTCACCTAAAGTGAGAAAAACTTATTTTGCAGAACTCCCAAAAGAACTAAAACTAAGGGTGTAAATAATAGCAAACCACTGCCCTCCCTGACCCACTCTCTCTGCTAGCCACTTCTCGCCCTTTCCCTAGGGTCCTCACGAGTCATGCTTCAGTTTCCTTGCTCCCACACTGTACATTTTGCACAGCCAAATATATGATGGAATTCCCAGGAACGAAGCCTTGTTTCAGACTAAAGGCCAATCCATGGCAAAGATCTATAACAGGTCTGCCTTAGGGCCTGCGATCGCCTAAGCAATTTTAAAGTAATATAATCCAGGAGCCTAGAAGGCCTGAAGCTTTCTTCCTAAAGGATGAGATGATCACAAGATCATTACGCGATAGCAAGATCCTCACGTCATAAAAGGACGCGTTAACACTTTTGTCAGAAACCTGAAACTGATCCAGTAATTTGTAGCATCTCGGGAAGGATAAAAAACATACTTGCACGGCAGAATTCTGATAATGTCCTTTACTTTAAAATTTTCAATACACACTGCACAGTTTTCAGCATCGACATCAATTCCCTGTAAAAACGAAAGGAAAAAGTTCACTACATCCTTGCTACATGGTCTATGCTTGATAAAACTCACAACGTCCTGGATAAAACAATGACAAATTCTGTACTACAAGGGTACAACCAGGAGCTAAACACAATCTCTACTTAGTATTTACTGTTACCACTGTCCAGAGATTATTTAAGGAATCTAGCTGAAAAGGAAAAAAAGTCACTGTCTACCTAATCAGACACAGTTTTTAGATAATAGGTAGTATTCACATTTTAAGGGTTGTAGAAATACAAATGCCTACTTTACTATGATAAAAATTATTTTTCATATATAAAACTTATAGAGAATATCCAGTAAGATTGGATTTCTAGAATCATTTCTAGAATCATTAAAAACAAAAAGAGTACTTTCACTATAAAGAACATAGTTACAACTTGCAAATGAGAAAACACAAATGGTTAAATATCTGAAAATACTCCCCTCACTAGTAATAAAAGAATTATAGATTAATATAAATTACCATTTTTCATCCATCAAATTTAACAAAGGTAAAAATAAATAAAACTTGCCAAGGAAGAAGTCTTGTGACAAAACTTCCACTTCTAAGAATCCATGGGTCATCAACCTTTTTGGTGGTATGCACCCTTCCTCCATTTCCCTGGGTACCCCCCACAGGAACCACCTGGCCTTATCCCATCAAACAAAGCAGGCACGGCCAGAATGGTCATCTGACCCAAGACAGGCCAATGAGATGCTCTTTGATTCTGGGATGGACTGAAGAACTACCAACCAGTGTCTGCAAGTAGTTCCAACTTTAGCAAGTGTATTTTATGGGAACACAGCTACCCTGTCCTTATATAATTATTTTAAAGATATACTGAGACATGTACATCACTTGTTAGCAAGCAAGCAAAAACTGATTATTGTTATCAAAGACTGTATTAAAATTCCATTAACAATACTTAAAATTGTATCTTGCTGCTAAAGTAAATATCATTTATCATATGCCATACAAAAATGATGAGATAATTTTTAAAGTCCCTACTGGCTGGTAAGCTTATCCATTACTGTGAATGAGTCCATAAGAAAAGAAAAACTAGAAAACAAATACCTGGACAAGTTCTCTAGAATTGGACAAGATGTAGATTTAAGAAAACACAACATTTTTCTGTATAAATTTAATCGGAATCAGAAAATCCATGTCTGTGGTGGCTGGCTGGCTTGATCAAAGCATGCGACTCTTGGTATGGGGGTTATGATTTCGAGCCCCACATGGGGTATAGAGATTATTTAAGAAATAAAACTTAAAAAAAAAATCCATGTATGTATCTCACGGACCATTTAGGGATCTTTTCTTAACCATTATTTTGACAACTTTCAAATATAGTCGAATCACGTTTTCAAAAATGTTCCGTACCAAGAAATGCTCTGGCAGCATGGCAGCTCAGTAGGTTAAGTGTCTGCCTTCAGCCCATGTAATGATCCCAGAGTCCTGGGATTAAGCTCCACATCGGGCTCCCTGCTCGGCAAGGAGTCTGCTTATCTCTCTCCCTTTAACCCTCCCCTGTGCTCGTCGTGCTCTCACACTCTCAAATGAATAAAAACAAACAAACAAACAAACAAAAAAACCTCTGTATAGGAAGAAAATACTATCAATTTACTTATGTTCTCAAAGACTCAATTCAGTATATTATTCATATAAGTCTGTCTGCTCATATTTAGAGACAGAGATTTTCTGCTACGGAGAAGACATAGTCTAAGGGGAACATAAAACCGCATGCTCATCCAGCAACCAACTATGTGCAATGTATATAGAGTTTGTCACAGGCATTCACTGGAGACTCCCTCTTCAAGGACCCTCAATGATCTGCACATCAGGTGCTAATCTCAAGCCATGACATGAGAAACTTGTTTTTTATTTATTTATTTTTTTTTACTTTTTCTGTTCAGTACATCTTCATGGGAAGAAACCAGTACCCTGCACAAACTATTAAAATTCAACTCTTACTTCTGCATAATGCATTAGGGAAAGAATGGAAGTCAACAATATAATTCCAAGAGTATCTTCATATTAAATACACTAAATAAACCATTAATATCAGAATCTAAAGCTTAGAAGAAAATCAAAAGTTTATAATTTAATGAGTATTATTTCTGCTTTAAACCTTTAAGTTGATCAAAAGAAGGGATACATAAAATAAGTACAGTTATTCTTTCTCTTTTTCGAAGGGGAAGTGGAGGGTGGAATAGATGAAATCTCAACAATTTGGTGAGATGAAATGAATTTCAAAACAACAGAACCAACAAGTCAACACACTTATCAACATTTCAAAACACAGAAGACAGACCGTTAAAAAACTTACTACTACTGCATTAGCAACTGTTTTCCTCTTAAAGAATTGATCCTCTGGGGCAGCCCCGGTGGCTCAGCGGTTTAGCGCCGCCTTCAGCCCAGGGCCTGATCCTGGAGACCCGGGACTGAGTCCCATGTCGGGCTCCCTGCATGGAGCCTGCTTATCCCTCTGCCTCTCTCTCTCTCTCTCTCTCTCTCTCTGTGTCTCTCATGAATAAATAAATAAAATCCTTTAAAATAAAAAAAATTTTAAAAATAAAAAATAAAAAAAGAATTGATCCTCTAAGAATCTGAGGTTCTGGACTTAGGATCTGTCCCATTCCCAAAATGCTTTAAAACTCTGGTATGATTTTGACCTTTTATGTCTCAAGCTGGCCATGTCAAAAATGTTTATTTTTTTAAGATTTTTTTTTTTTTTTTTTTTTTGACAGTGAGTATATATAAGCAGGGAGAAAGGCAGAGGAAGCAGGAGAAGCAGGGAGCCTGAGGCAGGGCTGGATCCCAGGACCCTGGGATCATGACCTGAGCCAAAGGCAGACGCTTGACCGACTAAGCCACTCAGGTGCTCCTAAAAATTTTTCTTTCTTTCATCCATTCCTTCTAAAGATTTTTTATTCATAAGAGACACACAGAGACAAAGACACAGACAAAGGGAGAGGCAAGCTCCCTTCGGGGAGCCCTATCTGAGACTTGATGCCAGGACCCCAGGATCATGACCTAAGCCAAAGGCAGATAGATGCTCAATTGCCGAGCCACCCAGGTGCCCCCATTTCTTTTCTTTTCTTTTTTTTAAGTAATTTTAAGTATATCTTTTCTACCCTTCTCTACAAATTACCATTTTTTTCTTCCTGTAATTAAGGGAATCAGAGAGAATGGATACATAGCCTCAGATTTAACAGAAATGAATTTAAAGTACCAAAGGTCTATGGTCTAAGGGAATTTGAAGTTCTTTACCTTCCTTAGAGTCATCTGGGTTTTACCAACAAGTAGAACTTTTCTTAGGTGATGGACATGTCAGGCCTGTCCAGTATGGTAGCAACCAGGCAAGAGGGTCATTTGAGTATTTAGCATGTAGTTAGTGTGACTCAGGAATTGAATTTTAAGTTCAATTTCAACCATTTAAATTAAAAAAACTGTACACAACCAATGGCTACCTTATCTGGTGGCACGGGTTTAGAAGGCTCTTCATATGTGCAACTGAATTTCTACTAACCCTTCTCTAAAATGAACACATGTATGCAAGTTAGTACTAACTCAAACTAGCCAAAACTCCACATGTTCAATAGGAGTTTAACAGGCTGGAAAGTTTTGTTTTGTCTTTTAAAGATTTTATTTATTTACTCGTGAGACACACAGAGAGAGAAGCAGACATACAGGCAGAGAGAGAAGCAGGCTCCATGCAAGGAGCCCTATGTGGGACTTGATTCTGGCACTCTGGGATCACGCCCTGAGCCAAAGGCAGACACTTAACCACTGAGCCATCCAGGTATCCCAGGAAAGTTTTACTTAGACATATGAACAGATGCATACTGTAGTCTAAAGGAAACAAACAAAAACCGTGAAAATGTTACCTTTTCTCCATGCTTTACAGTATGAAGTGGAAGCTGGCCAATGATTTTCTTAGCTTCTTTCCTATGGCTCTTAGGTAGGAAAAATATTATTATCACTAAAAATTTTGTCATTATTTTAAAAAATTCATATACACCACAAAAAAATTTCATTTAAAAAACAAAGTTAAATGACTACAATGAAAATAACAAACATTACCACTTACATCTTAATGTATAAAATAGCCACATTTAACTTAAGAGCTGTTTGATCAAGAATGTTGGTATAGCGGTGAGCATAGCTGCCTTCCAATTCTTATGTTTAAATATTGGCAAGAGAGTAAGAAGCTGAAGATGGGGGGAGGGATCCCACTGATTCATCTACTAATGCCTGTCTCTAAAACAAAAGAGGCTTTCATCTAGTCAGCAAGTTCAAGATATCCCAGAAATGACAGAGCCAGAAAGAGTGGCTTTTCAAGACAACAGGATAAGTGTGAAATTCAAAGGTTTGTGGATGCCTCTGGCTCTTCCACTGCCTTTCTCTTTGCTGTGACAGAGACACTGTCTCTCTGCAGAGAAATGGCATTGAAAGTTGTCCCACAATGGAAGCCAGGAAGCCCCTCCTACTCTGCTCCCTGCCTTGGGGCCCAAGGTTCTCCTTGTTTTATTTATTTATTCATGAGAGACAGACAGAGAGAGAGGCGGAGACCTAGGCAGAGGGAGAAGCAGAGTCCATGCAGGGAGCCAAGACTGATGTGGGACTTGATCTGAGGACTCGATCCTGGGAATCCAGGATCACGCCCTGGGCCAAGGGCAGGTGCTAAACTGCTGAGCCACCCAGGGATCCTCATCTCTTTGTTTTAAACACAGAACCAGGTCCACTCTACCAAAGGCCTATTTATTATTCGTTCATGTCTGAAAAAAGGGAAGGAGGATATTTGCGGGAGCAAAACATGCAAAAAGTGACCCCATTTAAAGGTATTCAATTTCCCACAGAACAGAAAATTCAATGTATTCTAATTAAAAAAATTACTTAAAAAATTATATTAATTAAATAGTGTGAGCAAAAATGAAATTAAGAATATGGTCCAAAAAACCCCACAAAACTCTAATATAACTTCAGGGAATACATATGAGAAATACTTATGAACTATCTTTTAAAAAGCAAAGTTAACCAAAATTACACACAATTACCTGACTTCCAAACTGTGAGCCAGTGTATAGGAAACGCTGTATATAGTAAAATATCAGCCAGGCTAATGAGATAATCATCATGGTGATGAAGGCGATGGCCACAAATACCACAGACTGACCACTGATAAACTCTTGTACATGACGGGTGCCAACCTCTATGGTCATTTTGACTGCAATGCCTTTCTGCACCAGATCCAAGATTTCTCTTCCTTTTGGATAGCTAACCATAATGACCACTATATTTCCTGTTCCTGTAGGGAAGAACAGAGAAAGTCAATATGAAGAACGCAAAATGAGATACAGAGACAGGTAAGAGAGAAATATAAGAGTACTACAGCTTGTTCATTATATAACATTCAAAAACTTACAAAAAAAATGTTTAATTTTCAAGGGAGACATAAGTTAGCAAAACTGGTACCAAAAGAGAAAACAGACTGATTACATTAGAATTGGAGTTAAGTCTCTAAAAACTACCCCCCAAAAAGTAAAAGCTCCACTCAATTTTACAAGTAAATTATACCATCAAAACTTTAACACTGATGGTACTAAAATTGTTCAACAGCAGAGTAAAAAAACTTTAACGTTCAAAAAATTATTTCTAGATAATAAAGCCAAACATGAGAATAAATCAAGAGAACGATACAAACTAATTTTACCTATGAATATAATATATAATAATTAAGCATGCCTATTAATCATATGGAAGAATCTGAGAATTTCTACTTTGATCACTATTAACACTGGTCTAAAGACATGAGCAGATATAATACAAAAAAATATATATAGGAAAGAAGAGGTAAACAATCAGTTTACATAAATCTATGTATAAATTAATGTAATAACCATAACATATCAATAGGACTCTTAAAGCCTTAAAAATGCTGTTTCTGACATTCATCAGGAGAAAAATAATCATGAATGATCAGGAAGCCTTTTTAAAAGTAGAACCTAGACTAAGCTTTATAATTAAAGTAATTAACAGTGTGGTAGTAGCAAAGGAAGATAATCAAAATAATGGAATAGAATCAAAAGTCCAGAAATTAGACCCAAATATAAAAAAGAACTTAGTATATGATAAAACTGTAATCTTAAATCACTGGGGTAAAATGGATTATTTATAAAAACATGGTATGGAGATAACTGGGTATTACCTGAAGGAAAATTTTAAAAAGCTGCATCCCTTCCTCACAGTCTATGGTAAAGTAAGTTCCAACTAAATCAAAGATTTAAATATATATGAGAGGAAATAGAAAAATGAAAATTTTCCACATCTAAAAAACAGCAAAATCAAGGAATCAAGATCAAAAAAGCAATGGGGGGGGGATACATGTAACATACAAAGAAAACAATTTCCTGTAAGAGAAAGAGTAACAGAAAAAGGAAATGACGACAGTTTGCAGAAAAGACAGAAACTTTTCTTTAAATATCAGCTTTAGTGAGACAGAATTCACATGCCATAAAATTCACCCTTTTGAAGTATACAATTCACTGGTTTTTAGTATATTCACAAATGCTGGGTGACCATCACCACAATCTTTTTTTTTTTTTTTTTAAGATTTTATTTATTTATTTATGAGAGAAAGAGAGAGAGTGGCAGAGACATAGGCAGATGGAGAAGCAGGCTCTGTGCAGGAAACCTGATGTGGGACTTGATCCCAGGACCCCGGATCATGCCCTAAGCTGAGGGCAGACACTCAACCACTGAACCACCCAGGCGTCCCACCATCACCACAATCTAATTCAATAACATTTTCATTGCCCCCAAAAGAAAACCTGTATGCCTCTGCAGTCACTCCCCAACAAATAGATTCTAAACACATGAAAAGTCATCGTACAAATGAAAACATTAAAAAGATCTTCAAGGGGTGCCTCGGTGGCTCAGTTGGTTAAGTGTCTGCCTCTGCCTCAGGTCATGGTCCCAGGGTCCTGGGATGAAGCCCCACATTGCGGGTTCCCTGCTCAACGGGGAGCCTGCTTCTCCCTCTCCCTCTGCAGCTCCCCCTGCTTGTGCTCTTTCAAATAATAAAATCTTTTTAAAAACCTAAACAAAACAAACAAACAAAAAAAACCTAAACAAAACAAAAAATTTAAAAATCCTTTTTAAGACTTGTGATGGGATGCATTTTGAAAACCGAAGTTGACAATATCCTAAATAGAAAATGCATTTAATACTCCTTACTGAACATCACAGCTTAACCTACCTTACCTTAAACAAGCTCAGAACACTTATAATAGCTTACACTTGGGCAAAATCCTCTAACACCAAGCCTATAGGAAAATGCTATCTCATGTAATTTACTGAATATAACACTGAAAGCAAAAAATGGAATGGTGGTCTGGGTATAGAATGGTTGTAAATGTATTGGCTGTCGGCCTTTATGATCACATGGCAGACTGGGAGCTGGGGCTGCTGCCACAACCCAGAATCATGAGAGAGTATTGTAGGGCGTATCGCTAGCCCCAGAAAAGATCCAAATTCAAAATTTGAAGTGTGGTTGCCACTGAATGTGTATTACTTTTGTGCTACCATAAAGTCAAAAAACTGCCAAACAAACCATAGTTAAGTTGGGGACCATCTGTACCTATATGACTGGCAAAGATCAAACAGTTTTGATCCTCTATATTGGCAAGAATGAGCACAAATCTGCACTGTTGCACAATGCAGGGGGAGTTTATTATTACAATCCTGCAGGGAGGGCAATGGCTATCAAAACATGTTTATTTATTTATTTTCCTCAAGAAATTTAATGCACAGCTCTTTGATTCAGCAATTCCATGTCCAAGAACTTAATTGCACAGATAGACTTGCATATGTGAACAAGAGGTATCTGTAAAGATATTTGTTGTCAAATTTGTTTTCTCTAAGTTTTTGCTATCACAATCTAAACATCAATAGGAAGAGGGTTCCCTAAACTACAATATGTGTACACAGATTGAGGTGATGACTCTATTAGTATGGACAATACTCAAGAGGACAGAAGAGGAAAAAAGCAACATGTCAAACTATGTGGATGATAGATCCATATGTCACATCAATTTGGACTGCTTCTGGAAGGCGGCCCAGAGACAAGGGATCCTGATTGCGTCTGAGGAGAAGAGCTGCACACAGTAAAAAGTCTGTACCATGTGTGCATATTACCTCTTCGAAAACTAATTTTAAAAATATACATAAAGAATGTTCTCTGGCATCACTTTGAAACTGCATTATAACAATTTTATTGCAGAGAGAAACTTGATCTGTAGCAAATCCACTGTGACCCCCTGCCATCAGGATTTAGTTACTGAAACATTAGAAGGGCACCCTTCTAAGGTGGCTCTTGCCTGGAGGCCGATCCTTTGACCCAGGCCAAGTGTCACTTAGCAAGAACTGTATTGGTTTCCTCACTCACACAGTCTGCCATGTCATCACTGGGGAGATACAATAAGGAGGAAGGCATTTCCTGCCTTCAGGAAAACAAACATCTAGAAGCTGAAAAACACAAGCACAGAAATAATTATTATGGCAGTTATACCACTTCTAATTACATGGCACTTTATAAGCTGAAAGCCTTTTTCATAAACCTCTTGTGGAAAATTTCAAGCACACACTAAAGTAGAAAGAACAGTTTAATGAACCCCATGTGCCTATCTCAGTTAAAAAGTTTTATACAGAAAACAAATCTGTATCTATGCCACATCCACAGCTACATAAACCCTCCAGTACAGACATAATGCTCTTTGTGTTAATTGGGGAAAACCAACTTTGAAGCACTTTCATATTTACATCTCACTTGAATTATACAGGCCAAATTATCATTTCACAGATGAGGGCTCAGAAATCTGAAAAGAGTTGCTGAATGTCATATACCACCTGGAAAAGCCAGTTCTAGGGCCTGAAGACCCAACTCCCACACAGTATCTCTGCCCTGCCTTCCCCTTATGGGGGACCAAGGCTTCAGAGCCACACAGGATGGGTTCAAATCTCACTGTTACCCACTGTCTAAGTCTGGAGAAAACTACCCTCTGTGAGAATATTTCTTCAGCTATAAAATGAGAATGAGAATTTTTCTATTTTGGACTATGGCTTATTTACTAAGAGAAGAATACAAAGAGCTACAGAAAATGAAGTGATAATTTTGTAAGAGGTGGGAGAGAACTTTTTCCCTATGAAGTGCACTTGAGCTACACCTTGAAGGACAGGAAAAGTTGGCTGTGAAATCATCATAAAAATGTATTTAGGATGGTTAGTGATCCAATTTGGTTAGTGACTAAAATATAGTTGTCCCCCTTTTCATGAGGGATACATCCCAAGATCCCCCCCAGTGGATGCCTAAAACCGCAGATAGCACTGAATGCTGCTATGTATACTATTTTCTTTCCTTTATATACCTATAACAAAGTTTAATGTATACATTAGGTACAGTAAGAGATTAACAACTAATAATAAAGTAGAATTATTATTGTTCTGTACAAAAAGTTATATAAATGTGGTCTCTCTTAAAATATTTTGTACTGTGCTCACACTTCTTGTGATGATGTGAGATGATAAAATGCCCACATGATGAGATGATGTAAGGTTAATGACACAATTATTATGACTTAATGTTAGACTACTTCTAACCTTCTGACCTATGGTCAGAAGGAGGATCATCTGCTTTGAGATCCAGGTTGACTGGGAGTAACTGAAACCCATGGATAAGGGGGAGAACTACTGGATATGGAAAGGCATCTTGTATATCTCTTTATCCCCAGTGCCTTACATAGAACCTGGCACGCAGAAAGTGTTTAATAAAAATTTGTTGAATAAATGAATGAATAAATGAGAGGTAGAAGACGAATCAAGATTAGAGAGGTTCCTGAACACCAAAATTTCCAAAGGGAGAGGCTACTAACAACACTGATTATCAGAGGGATACTCTGAACTGAAAACACTTGCATTGGGCAGCCCGGGTGGCTCAGCGGTTTAGCGCCGCCTTCGACCCAGGGCATGATCCTGGAGACCGGAATCAAGTCCCAGAGTCCCACGTCAGGCTCCCTCCATGGAGCCTGCTTCTCCCTTGGCCTGTGTCTCTGTCTCTGTCTCTCATGAATACATTAAAAAAAAAAAAAAAAAAGAAAGAAAGAAAGAGAGAGAAAACACTTGCATTATAAACTTGAAATTATTCACCTAGTAAACTAGAACAGTTCACTGAATTAAAAGAAATCATGAAAAAAAAAAAAAAACAACCTGTGTCTACGATGATGGCTAAACGATTTGCTATACTAATTATAGCAACAAGATTGCTTCTGGAAACTATTTTAAATTAATAAAACTCAGAATGAAGACTCATTCTATACCATGATTTGCTTTTCTGGAACATTTTTTGGGTTCAACTGGAGGCAGAGTAGCTGAGTAAAAATGCACTAGCTTGGAGTAGAGTCACTGTGCGTACAACCTGGAAGGGGTATCAGGCACAAGCACCTCATTTGGCCCCACCCTTATCTCCTGACACGCTGCCACCTCCTCAGGCCAATCCTAGAGGGTCTATCACAGCTTATTTTCCATCTAAATAACAGTTTGTTCACAGTACACAAAAATTCAAAGACTCAGGAGAGAGAAGAGAAAGCTTAGGATTTTTCTTCCCTAGGCCTTAACACTCCTACCAGTCATGCTTATGTAAAAAAGGTCATCTAAAAAAAAAAAAAAAAAAAAAAAAGGTCATCTAGTACAATCCCTCTCCCTCCCCCAAAGTATCTATACCTCTCACCATTAGACAGCAAAATATAAAGGCAGTTTATTTTTGTTCTACTTAGCAAAACGACTGTATACAGAGTACACGATGATAAACCTACTTGTCAAATAATAAATACCAAGTATAGTACTCTTTTAGCAAGCCAAATTATCCATAATATAAGACTTTTCTGTGCCAAAAATAAAGTTGCATATATTTCCGTTTCCTTTCAAATATCTGTGCTCCTCTCACCTGTTGCTCAAAAACAAAAAAGTAAGAAATCCTGTCTTGGTCAATAGGTTCAAAATTCTAGAGATTACATATGAGTCTAGTGTACCATTTCTCTCCTTTCAAAGGAAACTATATAGATTTCAGCAATCTTTTGAAGGGGGTGGGAACTACTGAAATATTTAAAGTGGTAGATTAGATTTCTGCTCTAGAAAACTAAGTCAGGCAGCAACAAATACATCTTAGAGTCCCACCAAAAGAATCCCATTAAATTTCAGGTTTTCTTTCCTTCTCGTAACTTCCATACTCTATCTTCTGCCCCCTAACCTGAAAAATTCCTGGTCAAATCTTTAAGATTCAGCACAAGCTCAACTCAAGGCTTTTCAAACCACCCACTCCTTTGTGCCTGCAATGCATCAGTGCCTCTTAGATACAGCTCTAGCAGGTGTGTAAAACACCTACTAGAATTTCTTTATGAGTCTCTCTCCATCACTAGACGAGTACTACCTGTTCTTATTTATTAGTTCTTGTAGCCCAACATCATGCAGTGATGACCCACAGAAGAGTTTCTGCATGAATAAATCTACCTGAAAAAAACTGGCTAAGATATCTTCTAGTATTATAGTTGAAATACTGCAGTAAGGAAAATATTAATACAAATAGTACACCCAATAAGTATGCAAATGTCTCTGAAATTTGAAGGTATTATGCGAAACAAATGTTTTTATGGTTGGCTAGGGAGTGTCAGGAGGAAACAAAAGCAAATGCAATTCTTTTCTTGGAATTTTAAACTATGTTTTGGATAATTCAACTTGCTCAAAAATATTTTGTATCTGTTGAATATGCAACTCTTTGCAGGGCTCCTAAAAGCATTATTTTATCTCAGGGCTTCAGCCTTTTGCAATGTTATTCCTGTCCAACCCCCACCTTCCACACACCACACACACTCAGAGGCACCTTCTCTATCAACGTGTCCTTCAACACTCAATCTTTCTGGGAATCATCTTAGTTAATCCCTCCTTCTAAGGGTGCCTGTGAGATGCCATTTGTCTTCCTATAGCAGCAAAATACATACTTCAAATCCGTATTTTTGGATCAATTGAGTATAGCATTAAACATCATCAAAAATTTATTATTCATAAAAAACTACTTACCATTGTTCTGCAAATGCAAAGCTCTACGTCTTTGTCATCTCCCTCTACCCCAACTCTAGCCCCTTCTTCAAACATAGCTTTAAGCCTTGCCAGCACCTGGCACTCAGTAAACAGCTGTTAACAAAATGAACGAACTAAACTGTATAAAGAATGAATGAATCTATTCTTAAGAGGCCATGCCAAGATTTCGGCTAAAGGATCATCCTACTTATTAATCAACAATAATTACACTAAGGCCAATACTCTATAAAAGCTTTCGTTTGCATGATTTGACTTGTATCAATTTTTACTCATCTTGGTCAAACTAACTTCTAGTTACCCTTGCAGTGTCTACTTTAGAAGTCCTTCCTTTATGCTTCTTAAGCATTGTGCATATAATTCCATCAAGGTCCAAACCATATTGTCTGGAAAGTTGTTTACTGCTCCCACCAGGTCAGAAACTCCTCAAAGGCAGGCAGGCGTCTTATGCATTTCTATATTTGAGCAAGCACAATACTTGGCCCAAAGGGGCTACCCATTATTCTGTGTGCTAACATAAAAAGAATTAACTATAATTAATAAACAGAGAATTAGTTTAACAGTCTGTATAGTTGTTCTGATAGATTATCTTAAAGTCATGGTTTTATTTTTAGAACCACAATAAAACACTGATTTATACCCAAAGTATCTTATACTGGATTTAATAGAGTCAAGCAACAGGCTTAAGAAAAACTGGAGAATTCATGGGAAAAGATCATCATGATTCAATTTACAAGCAGCCACCTCTACCTACTTACAGAACAGTTCTACATAGGAACACTGAAAGCAAAGAAATCTGTGGTTTTTACTGCCTCCAGCCACATTCTGAAAAAAATGCAAGAAACCTAACTTTAACTGCATTCAAGGTTCCGTGTAACATTTTAAATTCAAGTATGTTAAAGCCAGTTTGTCTTCTGACTTAATTCCATTCATTCCATTCTTAATGCTATTCCATTCTCAAAAAGTCATGATACATTTATATCTATACCCTTGTCCCCAGGTGGGCCAAGTTCTGTGAAGGTCATTCCTTTCCATTCCTATAGTCACCATTACAGCATTGGGCCTTATACAGGTAGTTGAACCTTGAACACCACAGGTTTGAGGTGTGTGGGTCAACTTATGTATGCACGGATCTTTTTTTCCCAATACAGTTACAGTAAATGTATTTTCTCTAATGATTTTAATAACATTTTCTTCCTCTAGCTTTATTCTAAGAATCCAGTATACAATACATAGAACATACAGAGGATATATTAATTGACAGTTTATATTATTGGTAAAATTCTAGTCAACAGGAGTTGACCATTAGCAGTTAAGTTTGGGGGGAGGGAGGAGTCCAAAGTTATACACAGATTTTCCACTGCTTGGGGGGGTGGTTCCTCTAAGCTTTGTTTTGTTCAAGGTCAACTTTATTTCTACTTGGATCAGCCCAACACACTGACTAGAACCTCTGCAGGTTTTCCTCTAGTTAATCTACTAGTCACAATGTTACAAATTAATCTCCCTTTAAATCAGTGGTTCAAAATATTGGATTATTTGTCATCACTTCTCCCCCTAGACATTTGGTATTCTCCAGAGACATTTTTGGTTGTCACAACTGGAGGAGTTCTATTGCAAGCTACTAGGTGGAGGCGGGGGATGCTTAACATCCCATAGTGGATAGGACAGCCCTTCCCACAACAAAGAATGATATGGCTATATATACACATCCCAACCCCCCCCCCCGTTCCCCCCCCCCCCCCCCCCCCCCCCGTTACACTGGACCTGTTTCTTTCTCCATTAAAATGGGGTTAAAATACCTACATTAAGATTGTCGGGAGGATGAACTTAGCTGCTGTATGGAGAGCACTAAGGCACAGTGCCTACCTACTGGGTACTTTCACACATTAAAAAAAATTGCTAAAGCTGTTACTTTTGTCTTTTTTCTCAAACAGAATGATTCTCACAGTAAAAAGGCAAGAATGGACATCTAAAATTTATTTTAAATATATATTTTTAAAGATTTATTTGTTTATTTATTTATGATAGACATAGAGAGAGAGAGGCAGAGACACAGGCAGAGCAAGAAGCAGGCTCCATGCAGGGAGCCCGACGCAGGACTCCATCCCGGGACTCCAGGATCGCACCCTGAGCCAAAGGCAGGCACCAAACCACTGAGCCACCCAGGGATCCCCTAAAATTTATTTTAAATATTAAAAGGATTTGGGGATCCCTGGGTGGCTCAGAGGTTTGCACCTGCCTTCGGCCCAGGGTGTGATCCTGGAGTCCCAGGATCAGGTCCCTTGCATGGAGCCTGCTTCTACCTCTGGCCTGTGTCTCTGCCTCTCTCTCTGTGTCTCTTATGAACAAATAAATAAAATCTTTATAAATAAATAAACAAACAAATAAATAAGTGATTTAAAATAAACATCACTGAGGTGTTTTTCAGGGCCTGGATAAATTATGTCAATTACGAAAGCAAGCAAGGTGGCTGAATCCTAGTTAGAGCAAGTGCTATTAGCCTGGAAAAATGTTAACGTCATCAAAAACGCACTAAACAGATTTAGAAAACTGGAGCTGATGTGCCTGCCACTGAAAAGAAAGAGTCCAAATGAAGATGTTGTAGACTCAGAAGAGACTGCAAGGACCCAGAATCAGAGAATCCTGACACACTAACCTCTTTTCCTCAACAGAACTACTAAAACTGGGAAAACACCATCAACAGAATGTATTAGGAATGCTCTCTGAAATCTGACAAGGCTTTTCATTGTAGTTTTATGGAAACATGGCTTGGGTACAATGACAATTTGGTAGACTTGTAATCACTGGAATAACAGCACCAAACATGATGCCTTACCCAATGTCATCACGTGAGAATCTGCTCCTATTTCCTTTCCAAAACCACTTCCCTCTCTGGCAACTCAGAAATTCCCCCTCTACTACCTGAGGCTAACCCCTCCAAAGTACCTAACACATGACCTTCTTAAAGACCTAACTCTTGCAGACCTAACTCTCTCTGGATCTCTTCATCACTCCCATCCCATCAACCTTTCTCTCCTAGATCTCTACATCACTCCCATCCAATTTCAATATGCCCTACCATGGTCCACCCTAACCCTCCCTTGCCCTGTAATTTCTGCCCACTTCTCAGCACCTCTTGAGCCCTCAAAGTCAACCTTCTTGAAAGAGTTGTTCTAACAGTTTTCTCACCTCTCAATTGATTTCCACTCCCATCACTGCTAAAGTAGTCCAAAACTAAAGTCTTTCTTTTCTGTCCTCATTATAGTTAAGTTCTAACTTGCCTTTGCGAAATCGAAGCAGAATGAAAAAAGTAAAGGAAAAAGGATGTCTGACTTGCAGCAGCAGCAACTTTAAAAAAAAAAAAAAAAAGACTTTAATCACAATAAATTCAAAATGAGTCATGTTCTTAGAAATTACAACAGAAATATGCTCACTCTGCTGGGTACTGGTCCTATAGCACTCGGATTTCAGTTCTGAGGACGCCTTGCAAAATAAAACTCTTAAACTGTCATCAGTGCTTGAAGATGCAACCTGTTGCCCTGGGGAATAGGTGCGTGGGAAGCGTTGCCTGGCAAGGAGCAAGATCTCCTCCTGAATGAACACAACCTGAAAAATTTCACCTGAACCCAAGACTCGAGGAATCGGATTGCCAGTAGGGCCAGTATTACACCCTCCCCTCTCTTGCAACTGAGAAACTCCCCCATCTCTTTAGATGAGAAAATCAGAAGGCATATCTGCACTTAAACCAGGTTTTCTGACTCAGAAGTTCGGAATACTCAAGACACATTTTATGTAAGGGGGGGGGGGGCACCAAAGTTCGCCCAAGCCACCACTTCAGCGCACTTGGAAGGAGCTTCAATTCCTACCCCACCTGACTTTATGAAAATGATGAATGGAAAGGGACCCATGATTAGTAATCATGAGACTTTCCACCACAATCCTCCCCGGGTGGGTTTTAACGTCTTCCGTCCTCCCCACGGCCCCCTGCAGAGGGCCCCTCCCTTCACCCGAAGGGCCCAAGGCGAAGATCTAATCTCTCCTGGAGGCCCGCCTACCTGCCAACGCAGCCGGGGGGGCGGGGGGGGGGCGCCGGCGCGGCCCGAGCTCCCCCCCCCGCCCCCGACGGCCAGGACCAAGCCGCGGAGAAGCCCCGCCGCCTCCCCGCGTCCCCCGGCCTGGGCTCACCCGCGTGGGACATGGGCGTGGTGAGGTTCCCGTGGCCCTCGTCGTTGTAGAGAACCACGGCAGACGCGTTCCTCCGCGCCGCCACCAGCACCTTGTCCTTGAAGGTGCAGCCCCCGCGCGCCACCAGGGCGACCCAGGGCGCGCCCCCCCGGCCGCCGGGCGCGGGCACGAGGAAGCGCGTGTCGGGCGCGCAGCCGTCGGGGTCGCGGTCCGCCGCGCGCGGGACGCCCACCACGCCCTGGGCGGCCTCCTTGGGCGAGCTGTCGCCGAAGCGGCCGCTCTCCGAGACGCTCCACACCGTGCGGTTCGTGCGCGGGTCCACGTACTCGGTGCTCACCACGGCCGAGTACCACTCCAGCGCCCGGCCCCGGGCCCCGGGCGCGTACAGGGCCAGCGCCAAGAGCGCCAGCGCGCCGCGGGCCCCCACGCCCGCCTCGGGCCGCCGCCGCCACGCCATGGCCCCGCCGCCGGGCTGCCGAGGAGGACGGCCTCCCGCGGAGCCGGGGGACGCGCGCGCGCGAGGCCCGGAGCAGGCTGGAGAAGCGGGCGCTCGCCGCCGGGCGGGGAAGAGCTAGGCCGGGCGGCGGGAGGGGCCGCGGCGCACGCGCACCTGGCGGGGCGGAGACGGGGCGGAGACGGGGCGGGGCGAGGGGGCGTGGCCTTCCCTGGCCCCGCCCCGCCGGGCCCCGGCCCTGAGCGCTCGTCCTCGGCCCGGCGGCCCCGCGACCCCGGGGGACCCCGCGGACGCAGCGGCCCGGTGCGGCGGCTCGCGCGCGGCGTCTTGCTCCACGCAGGGCGCGGTGGCGGGGGACCGTGCTCAGGGCCCCCCGAAGGCGGGGGAAGTGACCGTCGGGGAAGCGGCCGAGGGGCGTGGGCGCGCGGTTGTGTTTATGAAGCGTGGACGGTGCAGTGCAAGGGGCGTGACAGAGGCCTTGCCTGTCTAGAACCAGGCTACATAGATTTTCCATGCACGTTTTGTGACCCATTTTTGTAACACCGACCGATCTCTTGTCGCTTCTCTCAAGCCTTGTGCTCAACCTTTTCTACTGTATTTTATGTATAATCTGTAGTTTTGAAATAAGTGCATGAAACTACCTGTTTAGATGAGCACTTACATTGTACAGCAGTAAATAAAGCAAACGCTGGATGGTAGTCCGTTTGGAATTGCAGTGGCTAAAAAGCCTTACTGCAGCAGGAAAAGTTGAGACTGAATTTCCGACTGATTCATCTTCCTCCTTCTACGAGGATCTATAATTGAAGGAAGTAGAATGTTGACACTCACAGCAGTGGTTTTTGTTCGGCCTTAAACCTCACTTTTTGGGGCGTCTGGGTGGCTCAAGGCAGAGGCTCAGCCTTCAGTTCGGGTCATGATCTCAGGATACTGCTCTGATTGAGCCTCAGTGGGGAGTCGGCTTCTCTCTCCCTCGAATAGATAAATAAATAAAATCTTTAAATTAAAAAAAAGAAAGAAAGAAACCCTCACTTTTCCTTTTTGTTATCAGCCTCTCTTGGACTGCATTTTAAAACTGCTCGAAGGTGCAGCCTGGCCCACAACCCATAGCTCCCCTTCAAGTGGGATCCCCTTTCCCTTTCCCATCAAGAAACTAGTTTTAAGAGGCTGAAAGGGAGGCAGAGGGCCTTCCCCTTTTCCCAGGTCTAGAGCAAAGGAGGTAAGTTACAGTGTTCATGGCAGGCTAGAGAACAGGTCTCAGGACCCCTACATTATGCTCCAGCAAACAAGATACTTGTAGTTCTCAGAATATGCCTTTGTAGTGTCATGTTATGCCTTTGCAAATTCATTTCCTTCTTTCTAAAATCCTCTTGCTCCTGGCTCTTGACCTGGCAAACACCAATTTAATCTTCAAATTTTATCTCTAAAGCGATTTCTTCTATGAAACCTCTGGTTCCTAAAGACAAACTTGGGTGGTCCTCCTGTTTTCTGTGTTGCTTGTGTAAACCACATTCCAGACTTTTTTCTTTGTCCCTATATTTTTTTTTCCTATAAATTTTAAGTGACAAAATACAGGATATATTGTTTACTTGCCTTATACATTAATGTTGAACCAGCAATACTGCTTTCCAAATACAGGTTTTTAGCCTTCTTGCAATACTGCGAGTTTCAAGACAGCAAGGATTGTGTCTTTGGTGTTTTTATGAACCTAACCTCAGCAAGCACAGTGTCCTGTGTAACCCGTGTTGGTTAAAGGAGCAAAATAGCTCTTTTTTTTTTTCTTTCAGAATTAAGGACTTATGATTATTTACAGGTTTGTGGCTTAAAGACATTCAACAGGTTAAGACCTCGCAGCTCTTAAGCCTCGAGGCTCATCCCAGCTTCTTGGTTTTCCTTTCTTGATGACCAGCTTGAAGCCTGTTCCCAAGCTGCTGCCACTGGCTCAAACCCTTAGGGTCTTCATCCCCTACTTCATTGCCACCTGTCAGTTAGTCTCCCAATTCCCCTATTTTCCTGTCCCAAGAAGAAAAGCTGACAGGCCTTACCCCTACCACACTCTTTACGGGGGCAGGAGATGCAGGTTTCATGATTTTTTTTCTTTTAATTGTTTTATTAAAGAACATTTCAAATATCTCCAAAAGTAGAGGGACTAGTGTAATGAAGCTCTATGCACTTATAACTTAAATTCAACAATGATCAACTCATGGCTAAATTTCAAGTATACCCTCAGCCACTTCCCCTTGCCCCTATTGGATTATTTCGAAGAAAATCCTGGTCATCATTTTTTTTAAAGGATCTATCTATCTATCATCTATCTATCTATCTATCACCTATCATCTATCTATCTATCTATCTATCTATCTATCTATCTATCTATTTATTTATTTATCAGGCTCCTGTGGGGAGCCTGATGTGGGACTCCATCCCAGGACCCCAGGATCACGCCCTGAGCCAAAGGCAGATGCTCAACCACTGAGCCACCCAGGTGTCCCATATTTTATTTGTAAACATTTTCATTTGTACCTTTTGAAAAACATAATCACAGTATTATCACGATATTTAAATAGTCTACAATTCTTGAATATCACATATCTAGTCAGTGCACAATTTCCTGAATGGTATCTTACATTTAGTTTGGATCAAGGCTCAAATGTTCACACATTGCATTTGGTGGAAAGGTTTCTCAAGTTTTTTTTCTTTCCTATTTCTTTTTTATTTATTCATGAAAGACACAGACAGAGAGGCAGAGACACAGGCAGAGGGAGAAGCAGGCTCCATGCAGGGAACCCGATGCGGGACTTGATCCAAGGTCTTCAGGATCATGCCCTGGGCTGAAGGCAGGCACCAAACTGCTGAGCCACCCAGGGATCCCCTTTCCTATTTCTTTTTGAAGGATTAGATGATTTGAATTTTTTTTTCGCAGGGTTAGTTACCATAAATGATTACTCGAATCTACTGTTTCATTAAAAAGATTGATTGATTGATTGATTGATTGATTTGCTAGAGAGTGTGGCGGGAGGTGGGGGAAGAGGAGCACAGGGAGACTGGGAGAGGGCGGGGGGAGGAGAAGAGAAACAAACTTACTTCCTGCGCCCTGGAGCCTGGAGCCTGACTGGGCTCTCTGTCTCATGACCCTGACATCATGACCTGAGCCGAAACCCAACTGATGGCTGAACCAACTGAGCCACAAAGGCTCCCCATTCCTTCTTCATTTTATTAATTGGAACATTTCTATAAAAAGACACTACCCCTCACCAAATATGCATTACCCTGAGGTACAATTTATGTAGAAGAGCCAGATTAAATGTTTATTTATCAGTTTTCAGAATAATGAATCCCTAACTCCCCCTAAAAAGAATCCTTTTTAGGGATCCCCGGGTGGCGCAGCGGTTTGGCGCCTGCCTTTGGCCCGGGGCGCGATCCTGGAGACCCGGGATAGAGTCCCACGTCGGGCTCCCGGTGCATGGAGCCTGCTTCTCCCTCTGCCTGTGTCTCTGTCTCTCTCTGTGTGACTATCATGAATAAATAAATAAAATCTTTAAAAAAAAAAAAAAGAATCCTTTTTAGAAATCCACTGTGCTGGGCACCTGCGTAGCTCAGTGGTTGAGCGTCTGCTTTTGGTTCAGAGTGGATTCCGGGATCCTGGGATCGAGTCTCGAATTGGGCTCCCCACAGGGAGCCTCCTTCTCCCTCTGCCTATGTCTCTGCCTCTCTCTCTCTCTCATTACTGAATAAATAGTCTTTATAAACAAATAAAAGAAGTCCAATGTGCTATTCACTGCACTATAGACCCAGGCAAGAGAATTCTTTTTAAATTGTTATTAATAATACATACTTGATGAATTTCAATCCTTTGCTGTTGTTATTCTTATTGAAGCCCATATTCATTCTCCCATCTCTGACCCTAGGGAACCTCTTTAGACTGGATTCTAAATCCATTTGATTCCTTTGATATCTATCCTGCTTTCTGTAGTCAACAGACCATCAGCCATTTCTCTGAGGGCACTTGTTTCCTTTTAGTAGCAAATGCTCTTTAGAGACCACAGTCTATGCCTTGACTTTTAAAAAAATTTTTCATTAGTCATATAATAATACATGTTCATTGTTTAAAAGAAATCAGAAAGTATAGATACCTTGAAAGAAGATTAGAAATACCACCACGATACCAGAGAAATACTGCCAAATTTTGGTAAACCACATTCCAGACTTTTTTCTCTGTCCCTATTTTTTTTCCTATAAATTTTCTTTAAGTGACAAAATACAGGACATACTGTTTATTTGCCTTTCAAAAATTCAGCAAGGTCTCATGAACATTTTTCTACATCATGAATACATTTTCCCAAAATCATTTAAATGACTACATGGTATGTTTTTATAATCAATCTTGTTTTGGGACATATAAGTTGCTTTCTGTTTTTCCATGTTATAAATGAAAACATAACATGAACAGTCTTACAAATTTTTCCATATTAATGTTACAAATATTATATTTAAAATATATAATATTTATCATTGAAAATTTACCCAGTCATTTAATGTTTCCCCCATAGGACTAGTTCCTAAAAGTGAAATTGCTGGACCTAAGGGTAGATATGTTTTGTTTTGTTTTTTTTTTAATTCATGAGACACACACACACACACACAGAGACGGAGACAGAGACAGAGACAGAGAGAGAGGCAGGCTCCATGCAAGAGCCTGATGTGGGACTCAATCCCGGGTCTCTAGGATCACATCCTGGCGGCACTAAACAGCTGCACCAGTGGGGCTGCCTTAAGGGTAGATATGTTACAAAAATTATTTTGAATGTGATATGTTCTCACGATTCAAAATTCAAAACAGTTGCCTGGGGGGCTCAGTGGTTGAGTGTCTGCCCTTGGCTCAGGGTGTGATCTGGGGTCCTGAGATCGAATCCCACATCGGGCTCTGTGCGTGGAGCTTTCTTCTCTTCCTTCTGCCTTTGTCTCTGTCTCTCTCTCTGTGTCTCTTGTGAATAAATAAAATCTTTAAAAAAAAACCCAAAATGTAGAAGAGTATGCTCATTGCAACCCTTGTCCCAGCTACCCCAAACCAAGGCAACCAGTATTACTAATTTTTTATGGGTTGTTCCAATATAATTCCATACTTATGCAACAAATTAATTAATTTATTTATTTTCCATCCCTCTTTTTTTTCCACAAAGAGTGGGGTATTATACACTGCTTTGCACCTTGCATTTTTCAGTTATTTTTTGAAGGTCTTTTTTTTAATTTTTATTTATTTATGATAGTCACAGAGAGAGAGAGAGAGAGAGAGAGAGAGAGGCAGAGACACAGGCAGAGGGAGAAGCAGGCTCCATGCACCGGGAGCCCGATGTGGGATTCAATCCTGGGTCTCCAGGATCATGCCCCGGGCCAAAGGCAGGCGCCAAACCGCTGCGCTACCCAAGGATCCCTGAAGGTCTTTGCATAATAGATCATAAAGAGCATCTTCCTTTTTTCTTAGGCTATGTAGGATCTCATTGTATGTTCAATTTTTCCATCATCTATTTAACCAGCCTCCAAGTAATGGACATTTAGGTTATTATCAATCTTTTGCCATTACAAATAATTTTGCCATAAACAACCTTGCACATATATTCCTTTACACATTATCTATAGGCTACATTTCTAGAAGTGGAATTGGTACAGGGATGCCTGGGTGGCTCAGCAGTTTGGCGCCTGCCTTCGGCCCAGGGCGTGATCCTGAAGACCCGGGATCGAGTCCCACGTCGGGCTCCCTGCATGGAGCCTGCTTCTCTCTTTCTGCCTGTGTCTCTGCCTCTCTCTATCTCTCATTAATAAATAAATAAAATCTTTATTTTTTTAAATAAAATCTTTAAAAAAAAAAAGGTGAGTGCATCTGTAATTTCCATAGATATTCCCAAAATGCTCCCCCCACAGAGGTTTTACCAAATTCCATTCCACCAGCAGTATCTGAGAATACTCTCCAACGTAATGTGTGTGCAAACTTTTTATCTGACTGGTTACTAGTATCAGAGTGATTTTATCTGGGTATATATCTTTTTGCTGCTTTTTACTTCAAATTGACCCCCTGGTCCTTCTTATATTTGCTGTTGATCATTACTTGGAACCAAATGAGGAATTTAAAAAAATAACAAACCTGGGAAAGTACCCAGTTATTTTGTTCCTTGTCCTTGGTAATTGTTAAATCAGTGGTTCTCAACTTGGCTGTACCGGTGAACCTCCTGGGGTGTTTTTTCAAAAATGCCAAGGCTGAAGCTATCACGTAAGATACCACAATGGTGGATTCCTGACCTTCTGCATTTGATGAAATCCTAGAACTAACTGTACAACATCAAGAATTAACCCTGATGTAAACTGTAGACTTTAGTTAATAATCACGTACCAATATTCATCAATTCATCAGTATTTATCAGTTGTGATTAATACACCACAGGGATGCAAGATATTAATAGTAGGGGAAATCGTGGGGATGAGGGAGGGAGTATATGGGAACTCTTTGTACTTTTGTAGAAAGTGCTCAATTGTACAATTTTGTACAAATAGTGCTCAGTTTTTCTGGAAACGTAAAACTGCTCCAAGAAATATAAAGTCTTGGGCAGCCCGGGTGGCTCAGCAGTTTAGCATCACCTCCTGCCCAGGGCCTGATCCTGGAGACCCGGAATCGGGCCCCATGTTGGGCTCCTTGCATGGAGCGGGCTTCTCCCTCTGCCTGTCTCTCTTAAAAAAAAAAAAGAAAAGCAGATGGATAATGGTTCAAAGGGTGGTCCTTGAACTGGTATTATTGGCATTACCTGGGATTTTGTTAGAAATGCAAATTCTTGAGCTGCATTCTGGACCTATTGATCTTAAACTGGGAGGGCTAGGACACAGGAGGAGAGCCCAGCTGTCCCTGTTTTGGCAAGCTCTCCAGGTGAGTATGATGCACACCCATATTTGAAAACCACTAGTCTAATCTCATAAAATGATTCTTCTTGGTACCTTGAGTACCTTGATTTGGGACTTGCCCCTTGAGAAATGACAAATTGTAGCATTGTGCTTATAGATGATTTATTTTGCCAGAGCCCCCATGTTAGCTGTGATATATTATTATTCCTAATGGAGTTCAAAGTTGTAATTCAAAAACAAAGTTATTTAAATGTGTAATATACCAAATTTTATTTTATTCACACCAGAGGCTTTTAATTGTGCTACCAAGATAGACTTCTTTCTTTCTTCCTTCCTTCATTCCTTCCTTCCTCCCTTCCTTCATTCCTTCCTTCCTTCCTCCCTTCCTTCCCTCCCTCCTTTCTCTTCCTTCCTTCCTTCCTTCCTTCCTTCCTTCCTTCCTTCCTTCCTTCCTTCCTTCCTCTCTCTCTCTCTCTTTCTTTCTCCCATCCCTTCTTCCCTCCCTTACTTCCTTTCTTTTTTGCCTGTGACTGGATAAGTTTTTTTCACCTCCACAGATATTTTTTCAAAATGGTATTTATTAGAAAAGTTGTAGTTCTGCATAGGCCTACTCAACTAATACTGTACAAACAAATAGTACTGCCTATCAGCGTGCTAGAAGATCATCATAGTGTCCAAAAGAATCCCCAGGAAAGCAATATCTTAGAGGGTGAGGCTGCTGTAAGACACTGTCATTCATAACCCTCAATGCAAGAATTTTGAATGGTTCTTTGCCTCACTTATTGGTTTTATAATACATGCATTGGCAAAGAATCTCATTTACAATTTTACAACCTTAGGTATGTGAGAATTCTCCAGTTCTTTCTTCTTTTGAATAGTGGCTTTCTTTTTTTTTTAATAAATCATGTCATCTGCAAAGAGTGATAGTTTTCTTTCTTCTTTTCCAATTTGGATGCTTTTTTTTTCTTCTCTTACCTAATTGCACTGGCTGGGACTTTCAATACTCTGTTGAATAAAAGTGGCGATAGTGGACGTCCTTGTCTCAAGAAAAACTTTCAGCTTTTCTTTTTTTTTTAATTTTTATTTATTTATGATAGTCACACAGGGAGAGAGAGAGAGACAGAGACACAGGCAGAGGGAGAAGCAGGCTCCATGCACTGGGAGCCCAACGTGGGATTTGATCCCAGGTCTCCAGGATCGCACCCTGGGCCAAAGGCAGGCGCCAAACCGCTGCGCCACCCAGGGATCCCACTTTCAGCTTTTCATCATCAAATATGATGTTAGCTATGGGCTTGGCATATATGACTTTAATATTGAGAAACATTCTCTCTATACCCACTTTGTTGAGAGTTTTTATCATAAATAGGTGTTGAATTTTATCAAATGCTTTTTCTATATCCATTAAGATGATTATATGATTTTAATACCTCATTTTGTTAATGTGGTGCATCACATTGACTAGCAGATGTTGAGCCAGCCAGGAATAAAGATGTTGAGACATCCCTGGAATAAATCCCACTTAATCATAGTGCATGACTTTTTTTAAGATTTAATTACTTTTTAAATTTTTATTTATTTATGATAGTCACACACACAGAGAGAGAGGCAGAGACATAGGCAGAGGGAGAAGCAGGCTCCATGCACCGGG
Source organism: Canis lupus familiaris (assembly GCF_011100685.1). Taxonomy (NCBI): domain Eukaryota; kingdom Metazoa; phylum Chordata; class Mammalia; order Carnivora; family Canidae; genus Canis; species Canis lupus. The sequence goes on along the minus strand of NC_049231.1, from coordinate 42,668,496 downwards.
AGCCCGACGTGGGATTCGATCCCGGGTCTCCAGGATCGTGCCCTGGGCCAAAGGCAGGCGCTAAACCGCTGCGCCACCCAGGGATCCCAAGATTTAATTATTTATTTGAAGTGAGGAGGAGTAGAGGGGGAGAATCTTCAAGTAGACTCTCTGCTGAGTGTGGAGCTGGATGTGGTACTTGATCTCACAACCCATGAGATCACAACCTAAGCCAAACTAAGAGCCGGATGCTCAACGAAATGAGGCACCCAGTGTATGATTCTTTTAATGTATTGTTGAATTCAATTTGTTAATATTTTGTTGAGGATTTAAAAATCTATGTTTATCAGGGATATTGGCTTGTAATATTCTTTACCTGTGACATTGTTGTCTGGTTTTGGTATTAGGGTAATGCAGGCTTAATAAAATGAGTTTGGAAGAGTTCCCTCCTCTTCTATTTTTTAGAAGAGTTTGAGAAGGATTGGCATTGATTCTTCTTTGAATGTTTGGTAGAATTCTTCAATGGAGTCATCTGGTCTGGGACTTTTGTTTTTGGGAGGTTTTGGTTTACTGATTCAATTTCCTTACTAGTAATCCATCTATTCAGATTTTCTATTTATTCATGATTCAGGCTTGGTAGGCTGTATGTTTCTAGGAATTTATCCATTTCTTCTAGGTTGTCCAATTGTTGGAGTATAATTGTTCATAGTTACCTCTTATGATCCTTTGTAATGCTGTGGTATCAGTTGTAATAGCTCCTCTTTCATAGAAAACCCTAAAGACTCCATCAAAAAACCGTTTGAACTAATAAACAAATTCAGTAATGTTGCAGGATACAAAATCAATATGCAAAAACCTGTTCCATTTTTATGCACTAATAATGAACTATCAGAAAGAAATTAAGAAAACAACCCCATTTACAATTACAGCAAAAATAATAAAAGACCTATGAATAAAAATAACCAAGGAGGTAAAAAACCTGTATACTGAAAACTACAAGACATTAAGGAAAGAAACTGAAAATGACAAAAATTAGTGGAAAGATATTCTGTGCTCATGGACTGGAAGAATTTACTACCTAAAGCAATCTACAGATTTACTAACATCTCTATCAAAATTCTAATGGCATTTTTCATAAAATATAGAACAAGCAATCCTAAAGTTTCTGTGAATAGCCAAAACAATCTTGAGAAGGAACAAAAAAACTGGATGCCTCAAATTCCCTGGTTTCAAACTCTATTACAGAACTATAGTAATTAAAACAGTGTGGTTTTGGCATAAAAACAGACACATGGATCAATGGTCAGAATAGTCTAGAAATAAACCCATCCATCTATGGTCAATTAATTTATGATAAAGAAGGCAAGAATATACAATGGGAAATAGGTAAATGGGAAAACTGGACAGCTACATAAAAAAAAAAAAAAGGGAATCTAGACCACAATCTTATACTATACACAAAAATTAACTCAAAATGTACTAAAAACTTGAATGTAAGACCTAAAACCATAAAACTTATGAGCTCCTTGACATCCCCAAGGGGATGTTTTTTTTAAATCTGAGACCATGGGATGCCTGGGTGGCTCAGCAGTTGGGCGGCTGCCTTTGGCTCAGGGCATGATCCTGGAATCCAGGAATCCAGTCCCACATTGGACTCCTGGAATGGAGCCTGCTTCTCTGCCTCTCTCTCTATCTCTGTGTCTCTCATGAATAAATAAATAAAATCTTAAAAAAATAAATCTGAGACCAAAAGTAAAAGCAACAAAAGCAAAAATAAACAAGTGGGACTCCATCAAACTAAAAAGCTCCTGCATAGCAAAGGAACTCATCAACAAAATAAAAAGGCAACCTATTGAATGGGAGAAAATATTTACAAGTCACATATCTGATAATGGGTTAATATCCAAAATATATAATCATACTCAACAGGAAAAAAAAATCTGACCTAAAAACGGGCAAATCTGAATAGTCACTTTTCTGAAAAGATAGATAGATGGCCAATAGGTACAGGAAAAGATGCTCAACATCAATAATGATCAGGAAAATGCTAATCAAACCACAATAAGTTACCAGCTCACCCCTGTTAGAATGGCTATTATCAAAAAAGTAAGAAATAACAAGCATTGGTGAGGATGTAGAGAAAAGGACGCTCTCATTCACTGTTGGTGGAAATGTAAATTGGTACAGCCACTGTGGAAAACAGTATGGAAGTTCCTTAAAAATTAAAAATAGAACTACCTCATGATCCAGCAATTCCACCTCTGGATATTTATGGAAGAAAACAAAACTACTAATTTGAAAAGATACAGGCACCTCCATGTTCATTCAGTTTCGTTTACAATAGCCAAGATATGGAAATAACCTACGTGTCCATCCATGGATGAATGGATAAAGAAATTGTGGTACATACACACACACTCACACACACACACAGAGAAGAATATTATTCAGCCATAAAAAATGAAATTTTTTTGTCATTTGTGACAACATGGATGGACCTCAATGCCATTATATTAAGTGAACATTATACATTATATTAACATTATATAACATTATATTAAGTCAGACAGAAAAAGGTACACTGTATGCTTTCTCCTCTACGCAGAATCTAAAATAAAACCCCAGGGGCACCTGGGTGCTCAGTTGGTTGGGCATCTGCCTTTGGCTTGGGTCATGATCCTGGGGTCCTGGGATCAAGCCCCACATCGGTCTCTCTGCTCAGTGGGGAATCTGCTTCTCTCTCTGCCCCTCCCCCTGCTTGTACTCTCTCTCTCAAATAAATAAATAAAATCTTAAAATAATAATAATAATTAAAAAAAACCCCAAACCAAGCTCACAGATTGTGGTTGCCAGAGGTGGGGGTTAGGAGGTGGGAGAAATGAGTGAAGGTGATCGAAAGATCTAAAAAATTTAAAAACTAAAAAAATATATAAATTTCCCTATTCAGCATTCCTACTTTTAGGTAATTATTCTGCAGATAAACCTCCAAAGGGATGAAGTGGCAAAAACAAAACAAAATAACAACAAAATACCAAAAAACAACGTGTCTCAAGGTTTGCTTCCGGGTTAGCAACCCAAGGCATATATTTTCTCAGCACCCCCAAGTATGATATGACTTAACACTTTCAACCTTGCCACATCTGTTACTTGGCTGATCCTCAAAGTATCTAAGTCTGTGGCTCCTTTTCTAGGCATGCTGCAGGCTTACGGGAAGCCCTGTGCCAGGTCTGTGGGAGGAGCACCTTGGGGAGGGAAATTCTGAGCTAGATCACACAGGGTGACCCCTACCTCCTTCCTGACTTCATTATAGCCACACCCACTCGAAACTGCAACTCTGCTTCTCTGTCTTGGATTCCAGGCAGGTGTAATGGCTACAGGAGTCCCAAGTCTAGTTTTCCAGAGTGAGTCATAGCAGGGCCTGACCTTAGAAAAATAAAGATAAAAATAAAATAAAATGAAAGAAATACATAAAAAGAGATCTCAGCTCTATACCACAGTGACTGTGTCAGTCAGCATAGGGCCCCTTCAAAGTGCAGTAGGTTCCAATGGGGTCCAGAATCCAGGGCTGGGGGCCTAGGGGGAGGGGATCTGATTAACAGCCTAACATATGATGTAAAGATCTCTAGTAGTGCCATGAATTCTGTTTACATACTGTTTCCATGCCTATCGTGAGGGCCAGGAACCCTAGTGCCAGCTTGTCTGAGTTCTAAACACCTTCTTGGTATCGCCTTGGAGGCTTGCATGTTCCAAGGGACTGGATCCCTCTCTTCCTCTTTACTCTCAAAGGTGTGTGACTCACTTCTGTGCCTCTGGAATCCTTCCCCTAACCCCTAACCCAGCTTCTCTCACCTAATGTGTATACTCATTGCCTAAAGAACCTATTGAAAGAGTGTTCCAGGCCTCAAGAGATTCTGATTCCAGGAGCGGGTTGGGGCCCATGAATTCACATTTCAACTCCCTAAGAGGCTCCTCAGAGGATTACCCTTTCTGTAACACTGACTAGGATGCCATCAAAAGGTGGGATCACCTGAGAACAGCTTCTTTTGTCCACGAGGCAAAACTTCCCGAGGCAAAGAAATAGCAAGCTCTGCCTGAAACACCTACACTGGGTGTTGGGTGATGTAGCATAGAGAGTAGAACAAAGAAATTAGTATTTCAAAATAAATATTACCAACTAGAAATCATGAAATTAGGTTCTGCTACTAAAACATCACTTCTTTCATTTACATGTGACTACATACATACTGAGATTCTGTTGAGATTTAAAAATAATTTTCAAAAGAAGCTTAAATCCTTTTTCTAGAAAAAGGATCTTCATGATGGCAGGGACTATGGCTGTGTATACTCACTCAGATAAGTGTATATTGTGATGAATGAATGAATGAATGAATGAATGAATGAGTGAGTGAATAAATGGTAACTTAGTAAAATTAAGAAACACACATATTCACCTCTGTTGTACCCAGGTTTATCTAAAGAAGGACCGGAATGGATATCTTGTAATTGTTAATAACAGGGTTGTTTTTGGTGTTGGTACTACTCTGGGTGAATAAGTATGTTCTGAATTTAGTTTTATTTCTCTATGAATTAAAGAAAATATTTTTCCCATTTTATTTATTATTATTATATATTTTTTTAAAGACTGAGAGTGCATGTGTGAGATGGGGGAGGGGCAGAGGGAGAGAGAGCGTCCCAAGGGGACTCGAACTCATGACTTTGAGATCACGACATGAGCCAAAAATCAAGAGTCGGATGCTTAACCAAATGAGCCACCCAGGCACTCCTCTTTTCTTTATTTTAGACATTTTCTTTAACGCACTTGAATGATTTTATTTGTAATATAATAAATATTATAAGCTTTTTTTTTTAATATTATAAGCTTAAATAAAACCAGTGTTGCTAGGTCTACAAAATCTTCCTAGTTCTGCTTGGGGTATATAAGTGCATGTTGGGGGAATATAGGGCAGAGGACACATGGAGGTACAAAGAACAGTCTTTTGCTGGGTTCCCTGGTGAGTGTGTCAAAGGCACCACCCTTTTGACAGCCCAGATGGATCACAGAGTCCCCGGAAGTGCCTGCCTGAGGGTGAACTTCTATTGGACTCCACTCAAACCAGAAAACCCAGGGTGGCTCCTGAGAAGAAATCTCTCTAGGCTCATTTTAGACCAAATCTAGGCCACGGTGGCTCCAGAATATGAGTCTAATATGGGTCAGGGGTGCTAGAGGCCTCTCTTAACTTTTCAATCCCTAAAAGAACTCATAAATATAGCACCAAAGCACAGAAGGGGGTAATTTGGTAATGTTGGTCATTAGGTCATAAACTTGAACATTATCAAACATCCTTTCCAGCTGAATCAGACTATAATTAGACCCAGGCCTGGGCAGTCCTTTGCACAATAGCCTGTTACTTTGTTTGGTTTTTGTTTTTTAACCTACTAGCTACCTCTTTGGTCTTCTGAGCATTGCCAGCATTAAGAAATAATGGATAAATCTGACTCCATTCTCCAAAAGTTCTCCATAATGAATTTTCAGGAAGAAAATTTCTGCTGGCCTTCTTGGGGTTCCTGCTTATTTGTGGTGCCAATTCCAGAATCCTCCCTTTGGACAGGCCAAGGTATCTATAATTCACTAGATCACCACTGTCTAAGAGAAGTACAAAATGAGCTACATATATGTAAACTTAAATAGTAGCCACATTAAAAATTTTTTTTAAAACTGGGTGAAATTAATTTTAATTAATGTTTTACTCAGTTGAATATACTCCAAATATTTCAACATATACTCAGTATAAACACGATTGAGATTGTTTACTTTTTTGGTACTAAGTCTTTGGAATAAAGTATGTTTTACACTCCCAATATGTCTTAATTAGGACTAGCCACATTTCAAGTGCTCAATAGCCAAATGTGGCTGGTGCCATTTTATTGAACAATGTAGGACCAGGTGAATACAGGTAGATTCCCTGAGACATTGCTGTGTGTCTAGCAAGAACATATTACTTATTAATGGACACAAAATACAGCTGTGTCTTGATGTCACATACAAGGTATTAAAATAGCTTTCAAACAATCTGCTCAATAAAGCTTCTTTCTCAATACCAAAGATCTTAGTTTCCAGTATTTTTATGTGCCTGTATCTCCTGGTTTTTCCCCCCAGTATCTCCTGTTTTCAAAAATATGATTCTCTAACAAATATTCCTAAATAGAACAATGGAAACATTTTCTTACCACCACTTGCAAATTTAACTCCAGTATATGAAATAACTAATTCACCAGATGATGCAAATTATGAGGTTGGATATTTACCAAAACACTTGTATAAAACCTTTCTTTATCATTGTGAAATATGCAGGTTATGACATCCTACAAACTCTATAAATACATATGTGTGTAAATGGTTACTAAAAGCCCATAAACAGGGGGTATGTAAGGCTGCAAGGTGCTAGCTGTGATTTGCAAGTCCTTAAGTGCCTTCCTGGGACTGGGTCCCCCCAATGATTACAGCTTGTGTTAGCAGAGCCTTGTTAGACAATGTAATAGTTCACCCTGGCAAGAAAGTCTTCCATTTCCCCAAGCTTGAGGATTTCACTGCTCTTTTTGGAAATAAGTGATACATTTATTCATTTATACTCATAAAATGAGCTACTCTTCTGAGTATGTTTATGAGAAAAGGCAAGGTTTTTCCTTGGGCCGCCGGCGGGGGGCTCAGCAGTTTAGCGCTGTGTTCAGCCCAGGGCATGATCCTGGAGACCTGGGATGGAGTCCCATGTCCGGCTCCCCGCGGGGAGGCTGCTTCTCTCTCTGCCTGTGTCTCTCATGAATAAATAAAATCTAAAAAAAAAAGAACGTTTTTCCTTAATGCTATTTCGATAATCAGAGAGGGACCTAACAACAAAATAAATAAAACAAGGCATGTGACAGTCTCATCTGCCAATAGGCAAAATTTCCCTCCTGCATTTTCAGTTAGTCTTCAGAAATATTTGTTTATAGTAAGGCAAATAAATAGAACTCTATTTTGTAGATAACTGTTATATTTCTCTTTATGGGAATTTTCCTGTTTCATCTAGGTCCTTTTTATTGCTATCAGGTCAGCAGTAATGTCCCTGCTTTTATTCCTGACTTAGTAATTTGAGCTCTTTTTTCTTGGTTAGTCTAACTAGATTCATTAATTTTGTATTTTGTTTGTATTTTCAAAGACCCAGCTTTTGGATGTTTTTTCTCCATTTTTTTTCCTGTTCTCTATTTTATGTATTTCTGCTGAAAGCTTTATTAAATTCTTCCTTATTGCTTGCTTTGGGTTTCATTTGCTTATCTTTTTCTAGTTTCTTTTTTTTTTTTTAAGTTTTATTTATTTATTTGACAGAGAGAGAGAGAGGCAGAGCACAAGCAGGGGGAGCAGCAGAAGGAGAGGGAGAAGCAGGCTCCCCAGTGAGCAGGGAACCTGATGTGGGGCTCTATTTCAGGGCCTTGGAATCATGACCTGAGCCAAAGGAAGGCACTTAATTAACTGAGCTACCCAGGCACCCCGTCTTTTTCTAGTTTTTTTTTTTAAGATTTTATTTATTTATTCATGAGAGACACACACACACACACAGAGAGAGAGAGAGAGAGAGAGGCAGAGACACAGGCAGAGGGAGAAGCAGGTCCATGCAGGGAGCCTGACATAGGACTTGATCCTGGGTCTCCAGGATCAGGCCCTGGGCTGAAGGCAGGTGCTAAACCGCTGAGCCACCCGGGCCGCCCTTTAGTTTCTTAAGGTGAAAGTTTAGGTTATTGATTTAAGACTTTTCTTCTTTTTCACTAAGAACATTTATAGCTATACATTTCCCTTTAAGCTCTGCTTGAGCTGCATCCCATAAAATTGGTATGTTTTGTGTATCATTTTCATTCATCTCAAAATATTTTTTAACTTTTCCTTGTTTCTTATTCTTCAACCCACAGGTTATTTATGAGCGAGTTGTCTAATTTCTATGTATCTGCGTATTTCCCACACTTCTTTTGCAATTGTTAATTTAATGCCATTGTGGCTGAAGGACATACTTTATATTATTTGAATTATTTTACATTTACTGGGAATTATTTTGTGGGCCAAGATATGGTCTGTTTTGGGGACTGTGAATATATATTTTGCTGTTGTTGAGTGTAGTCTTCTATAGATGTCTCTCAGTTAGTTTTTAGTGTTATTTAAGTCTTCATTTCCTTGTTAATCTTTTGTCTAGTTTTTCAATTCATTATTTGAAATAGGGTAATGAAGTCTATAACTATTATGGTTGAACTGTTTGTTTCTCCCATTAGCTCTGACAGATTTTGCTAAGTGTATTTTAGGGCTCTATTGTGAGGTACATATATGTTTATAATTGTTATACCTTCCTGATTGATCTTTTTGTCATTATAAAATGTCTTTTGCTTCTTGTAACAATTTTTGTCTCAAAGTCTATTATGTCTGATATTACCATAGCCACTCCAGCTTTCTTTAGTTACTGTTTGCATGGTATATCTTCTTCCATTCTTTCCATTTCAACGTATTCGTGTCTTTGACTCAAAAGTACGTCTCTTGTAGAAGTACAATTAGATCATGATTGCTTGTTTAAGAAATGCCTTCTGCCAATCTCTGCCACCTTTTTTTTTTTTAAGATTTTATTTATTCAGGGATCCCTGGGTGGCGCAGCGGTTTAGCGCCTGCCTTTGGCCCAGGGCGCGATCCTGGAGACCCGGGATCGAATCCCAAGTCGGGCTCCCGGTGCGTGGAGCCTGCTTCTCCCTCTGCCTGTGTCTCTGCCTCTCTCTCTTTCTCACTGTGTGTCTATCATAAATAAATAAAAATTAAAAAAAAAAAGATTTTATTTATTCATGAAAGACACAGAGAGAGAGAGAGAGAGAGAGGTAGAGACACAGGCAGAGGGAGAAGCAGGCTCCATGCAGGGAGCCTGACATGGGACTCCACCCCAGGTCTCCAGGATCACGCCCTGGGCTGAAGGCAGCACTAAACCGCTGAGCCACCCAGGCTGCCCCAATCTCTGCCTTCTTAATTCTAGTTATATTTCATGTAATTATTGATACAATAACAGCATTAAAGTAATGAAGTAGGATTTACATCTGCCAATTTACTATTTGTTTTCTATATATCTACTTTTTCATTTCTCTTTTCTCTTTTTCATTTCCTCTTATGACCAGCTTTTGTGTTAGACATTTTTCTAGTTTATCATTATAATTCACCTGTCCCTTATTTTAGAACATTTTATAAGTTATTTTCTTACTGGCTGCCCTAAGGATAACAATTAACATCTTGTAACAATCTAATCATGACTAATACCAACTAAATTTCAAAAGAATATAAAAACTTTGTTCCAATATAGCTTTGTTCCCTTTTCCCTCCTTTTTGCAGTTATTCTCATAAAAATTATTACCTTCATAATTATAAGCCATCAATAGAGTTTTATAATTATTGCTTTATGCATTTGTGCTTTGAATCATGTAGGAAAGGAAAAGTGTTATTTATTTATTTTTGGTGGGTGGCAAAGTGATAGTACAGAGCTCCCAAGGAGGGAGGGGATCCGAGAGGGTTGCCCAGAAGAAAAGAGTTATAAACAAAGAACACAATTAAGCGGTCTTTTTATGTTTATCTCTAAAATTGCCTTTACCAGGGTTTCTTATTTCTTTGTGTTCAAGTTACTGTCTAGTCGTCTTTCATTTCAGTCTGATGAATCTCCTTTAATATTTCTTGTAGAGCAGGTTTGCTAGCAGTGTGTTATCCTAATTTTTTGTTTGTTAATGTCTTGATTTCTTCTACATTTTTGGAAGTATATTTTTTGTGGGTATAGAATCCATGGTTGACAATCTTTTAATTTCAGCATTTTAAATGTCATCACACTGTCTTCAGGCCTCCATGGTTTCTGATTAGAAATAAGCTGTTAATCTTACTGTGAACCACTTTGTCATAATGAGTCACCTCTCTTGCTGCTTTTAAGATTCATTCTGTCTTTAGACAGCCTGATTATGAAATGTCTAAATGTAAATCTCTTTGAGTTTGTCTTATTTGGAATTTTCTGAGCTTCTTGGAAATGTAGAAAAATGTTTTTCACCAAATGTGAATAGTTTTCAGCCATTTTCCCCCCCAGGCATTTTTTCCTTCTCCTTTCTCATGTCCTCTGGGACTCCCATTATGTGTACATTGGAATGCTGGTGGTGTCCCACAGCTTTTTTGTTTATTTTCCACTTTTTATTAGTTTCGGAGGTAGAATTTAGTGATTCATCAGTTGCATATAACACCCAGTGCTCATTACATCAAGTGTCCTCTTTAATGCCCATCACCCAGTCACCCCATCTCCCACCCACTTCCCCTCCAGCAACCCTCGGTTTGTTTCTCAGTTTAGCATTTCTTATGTTTTGCCTTCCTCTCAATTTTCACCTTATTTTATTTTCCTTCCCTTATGTTCATTTGTTTTGTTTCTTAAATTTCACATGAGTGAAATTATATATTTGTCTTTCTCTGACTTATTTCATTTAGCATAATAACCTCTAGTTCGGGGATCCCTGGGTGGCGCAGCGGTTGGGCGCCTGCCTTTGGCCCAGGGCACGATCCTGGAGACCGGGTTTCGAATCCCACGTCGGGCTTCCAGTGCATGGAGCCTGATTCTCCCTCTGCCTGTGTCTCTGCCTCTCTCTCTCTCTCTGTGACTATCATAAATTTAAAATAATAATAATAATAATAACCTCTAGTTCAATCCACATTATAAATGGCAAGATTTCATTCTTCTTTTTAAAATGATTTTATTAAAAAAAATTTAAAAAAATTTAAAAAAATGATTTTATTTATTTATTTATTTATTTATTTATTTATTTATTTATGAGAGAGAGACAGAGAGAGAGAGAGAGAGAGAGAAGCAGCATGACCAGTGGGGAGGGACAGAAGGAGAAGGAGAGGGAGCAGATTCCCCACTGAAGGAGCCTGACATGGGGCTTGATCCCAGAACCCCAAGATCATGACCTGAGCCAAAGGCAGATGCTTAACCGACTGAGCCACCCAGATACCCCAAGATTTCATTCTTTTTGATATATATATATATATATATATATATATATATATATATCACATCTTATTATCCATTCATCTGTCAATGGACATCTGGGCTCTTTCCATAGTTTAGCCATTGTGAACATTGTTGCTATAAACATTGGGTTGCAGGTGCCCCTTCAGATCACTACATATGTATCTTTGGGGTAAATACCCAGTAGTGCAATTGCTGCGTTGTAGGATAGCTCTACCTTCAGCTTTCTGAGGAAACTTCATACTGTTTTTCAGAGTGGCTGCACCAGTTTGCATTCCCACCACCAGTGTAAGAGGTTTCCCCTTTCTCTGCATCCTCACCAACATCTGTTGTTTCCTGTCTTGTTAATTTTAGCCATTCTGACCAGTATAAGGTGATATCTCATTGTGGTTTTGATTTATATTTTCCTGTTGCTGAGTTATGTTGAGCATCGTTTTACATGTCTGGTAGCCATTTGTATGTCTTCTTTGCAGAAATGTCTATTTTTGTCTTCTGTCCATTTCTTGACTGGATTTTTTTTGTTTTTTGGGTGTTGAGTTTGATAAGTTCTCTATAGATTTTTGGATACTAGCCCTTTATCTGATAAGACATTTGCAAATATCTTCTCCCATTCTATAGGTTGCCTTTTAGGTTTTTTACTGTTTCCTTTGTTGCTACAGTTTTTTGAGGGTTTTTTTCATTTTGTTTGATTCTTTTTGTCTGTTTTTCAGACTGGATAATCTAAAAACAAATTATCTTCAAGTTAGCTCATGATTTTTTTCAGCCAGCTCAAATCTGCTGGTGAGCCCTTCTAGTGAATTTTCCACTTCAGTGAGTGTACTTACAACATCCAAATTTCTGGCTCCATTGATTAAGCATTCAACTCTTGGTTTCAGTTCAGGTCATGATCTCAGGGTTATGGGATTGAGCCCTGCATTAGGTTCCATGTTCAGCATGCACTCTGCTTGGGATTCTCTCTCTCTCTCTCCCTCTGCCCCTCCCATTCATGCTCTCTCCCTCCAAAATAAATAAATAAATAAATAAATCTTTTTAAAAAACACTGAAATTCTTTTTCTTCTTTTAAAAATAATTTCTTTTTATTGATATTATCTATTTGGTGAAGTATCATTCTCCTACTTTCCTTTTTTTTTCTGTAGATACAGTTTCCTTTAGTTCTTTGAATGCATTTGTAACAGCTAATTTGAAGGCCTTATCTATGAAGTTCAATGTCTGGGTTTCTTCAGGGGCAGTTTCTATTGACTGCTTTCCCCACTGTATATGGGCCATACTTTCTTGTTTATTTGCTTATCTCTTATATTTTTGGTTGAAAAATGGACTTTAATTAGGTTCTCCCCTGATCAGCATTTATTGCCATTTCTGTTTGTTTAGCAACTTTCCTGAATTGATTCTATAAAGTGTGTATTCTTTGCAGTGTGTGACCACTGAATTTTCTGTTCAGTTAACTTCATGGTCTGTTCATGACTCTTCTGAGATTTTCCTAAATGCCTTGAACAGGAAGTCTCCTAGTTTTTGCTAAAGGGCTCTGTGTTTAGGTGGAAGCATGTTTTCAGTGTTTTAGAAGGCAGTTTACAATTCTGTCCCAGTTTTCTCTTCTGGATTTTGCCGAGTGTCAAGGTCAACAGGAAGTGAGAGACTAGGGCCTTCTCAGTCTTTCCTGAACATGCACACAGTTTTGCACAAGCTTGTGGCCTTTTAGATTCCCAAGAATATGCTGAAGGTTTTCCAAGTCCCTACGGATATTTTATTCTCCAGCTTTTCAAAGTTTTTCTTTTTCTTAAATTTATTCATGAGAGACAGAGAGAGAGAGAGAGAGGCAGAAACATAGGTAGAGGGAGAAGTAGGCTCCCCACAGAGAACCTGATGTGGGACTCGATCCCCAGGACCCCAGGATTACAACCTGAGCCAAAGGCAGATGCTCAACCACTGAGCCACCCAGGCGTCCCTCAAAGGTTTTCTCATTTGCTCCAATTGTTAATACCACCTCAGGCAACTGAGAAGTTAAAAAAAGAGCTGCTGATTATTTTTAATAAATGCTCTGGGAAAGAGCTGTTCCCAATGAACACGCTCTGAATGTAGTAATGACTTTTAAAAGAGGAGGGTGAGACGGCCCAACAACCAGGGTACTTATTCACTTAAATGTATTGGAAGATACTGCGTCCTAGGGCAGAACTACTTGAAGTGTGGACTCTGTCTGGTGCCAGTCAGTGAATTGTTTGTTAATGGTCTGACATGAGATAAAGAGCTTGTACCAGAGTGTAAATCAGTTCACTGTTTCTTTTATAATGAAAGTCTTGGTACAAAAAGAAAAAATTTCAGCTGAACCAGGCATGATGCTTAAAGATGTGGACCATACTTTGACACTGTGGGGCTCTGCGTGAGGGAACGCAAAAAGAAATATGGCAGAAACTAATCTACAATTGAGTAGTAGAGATAAATGTTCTTATTTCTTTTTTTAAGATTTTATTTATTTATGAGAGACACAGAGAGAGAGAGGCAGAGACACAGGAAGAGGGAAAAGCAGGCTCCATGCAGGGAGCCCGATGTGGGACTCAATCCTGGGTCTCCAGGATCACACCCTGGGCTGAAGGCAGCACTAAATCGCTGAGCCACCTGGGCTGCCCCAAATGTTCCTATTTCTCTGTGTTGTTGCTGGGTAAATTGTAGTAGATACCATCAGGAGCTCCAATAAATAGTGAGAGAGTTTCCAAGTAGAAAAATCTGGCAGTAGTTTACTAAAGCAGTGAATCTGAACTAAAGTTTAAATGATGGTTAAGATTTTTTTAGGGATTAAAAATATTTTTTCCAGTTTTATTGAGGTATAAGTGACAAAAATTGTATACGTTTAAGGTATACAATATGACAATTTGATGCACTTATAAACTGTGAAATGATTACACAATCAAGTTAACATATCACCTCACATAATTTTTTGGGTGCAGTGAGAAGGTCTAATTCTCTTAGAAAGTTTCTTAGAAAGTTTCAAGGAGGGATCCCTGGGTGGCGCAGCGGTTTAGCACCTGCTTTTGGCCCAGGGCGCAATCTTGGAGACCTGGGATCGAATCCCACGTTGGGCTCCTGGTGCATGGAGCCTGCTTCTCCCTCTGCCTATGTCTCTGCCTCTCTCTCTCTCTCTTTGACTATCATAAATAAATAAAAATTTAAAAAAAAGTTTCAAGGATACAATACAATATTACTGTACATTAGATCCCCAGAACTTGTTCCTCTTATAACTAAAAGCTTGTGCTCTTTGACTAACATAATCTCATTCCCCCAGCCCCTAGCAACTATCATTCTGCTCTGCTTGTGTGAGTTCAACTGTTTTAGATTTCATATGTAAGTGATATCATACAGTATTTCTCTTTTGGTGTCTTGCCTATTTTACTTAGTGTAATGTCTTCCAGATTCAGCCATGTTGTCACAAATGGCAGGCTTTCCTTTTTTATTTTTTATTTTATTTTATTTTATTTATTTTTATTTATTTTTAATTTTTATTTATTTATGATAGTCACAGAGAGAGAGAGAGAGAGGCAGAGACACAGGCAGAGGGAGAAGCAGGCTCCATGCACCGGGAGCCCGATGTGGGATTCGATCCCGGGTCTCCAGGATCGCGCCCTGGGCCAAAGGCAGGCGCCAAACCGCTGCGCCACCCAGGGATCCCGGCTTTCCTTTTTTAATGGCTGAATTTTATCTCTCACTCTCTCTCTCTCCATATATATAATTCACATACATGATTGATACATATCATATGATATTTATACATTATATGTATAATATTTTCTTTATCCATTCATTCACCAAGGCTTAGGTTGTTTCCATATCCTGTATTTCTATGTATAACTACAAATGGGATTGCTGGATAATACAGTAGTTCTAGTTTTAATTTTTGAGGAACCTCCATACCATTTTCCACAGTGGCCAGCTTATATTCCCACCAACAGAGTTCCCTTTTCTTCACATCCCCACCAACCCTTGTTATTGTCTTTTTGGGTATTACCTATTTTAACAGGTGTGAGGTGATATCTCATTGTGGTTTTGATTTGCATTTCCCTGATGATTAGCAATACCAAACATCTTCTTATGTGCCCTTTGGCCATTTATATGTCTTCTTGGAAAAATGTCTATCAAGGTCCTCTGTTGAATGATGGTTATGTATAGGGTTGGTAGAGAGAAGACATAAGGCATTTGAGGTAGTACACAGTAAAAGAAAGTTTGGAAGTGGGAAAAATGAGGGTTGTGTTTGGATACTAGTAAGTAGTGAATTGTGAATGGAAAATAAGGTATAGAAGTCAGAGTGAGGTAAGGTCAGAAAGTATTTGAGGCCACATTAGAAAGGACTTGGATTCTGCAGCATGGAGTTTGTCCTCTGCTTTTGGGCAATAAGGACCCATTGATATTTGGTGAACCAGGAAGTGACATGGTTCTACTTTGATTTAAAAGATTAACTTCATATATTTGAGGAACAAATATCTAAAGAGAAACAGACCAGAGTGAGGGAGACTCATTAAAATGTTATTTAAATAATAAGAGACCAATAATGAAGGACTGAAGTGGGGTGGTGGTAGTGGGATCTGCCAGGACTATGATTGAGACACCATTTACAGGTCTTAAAACTGCTCAAATATGAACAACCAGGGAAAGAAAGGGTGTTTGAAAGGATGATGGTGCCAAACCAAGGGAGAGAGGCAGCAGGTAGAACTGGTTTGGTGGGAAGATAATGAATTGGCTTGGATTGAGTTTGAGGTTCTTGGCAAGCCATCCAAGTAGAAATATGCATAGACAATGTAGGTCAGCAACTTGAGAGAAAGGTGAGGTCTAGTGATCCTAATTTGAGAGGCAACAGCACCGAGATGATTGGGGAGCTATGAGGATTGAGATGCTTGCAAAGGAAACTACTTGATGAGAGAAGGTAGAGAACCTTGGGGGTAGGTTCTCTACCTTTAACCAAGTAAGAACTTTAGGGGAAGAAGGAGTGGTGGTTGGTAAGGGTAAGAGAATGAAAAAGAGACATTGAAAGTGGCAGATAAATGTTCAGGTAAGAAGACCCCAAGGATTACCCTGGCTATAATCCTGGGGGCTGTAAGTGTAACAATTAAATGCATTAAGTCACTTGAGGAGAAGCAAGATTGGTAATTCCAGGAAGTAGTAGGATTGAGGGGAGCATTTTATTTCTTGGGGTGAGATTGAGCTAAAGGAGTCAACCTTAAAAGGCAGGAAGCATATATTTTTTCTTAGACATGGGGGAGAAGGATGAAAAGGTAAGTGTGGCTCCAGAGACATTCTGATGTGTGGAGACAGGAAGCTGAAGACATTCTTGGTGGGTGACTCACTCTTCTCAAGAGAATAGAAGGTGAGATCACCAGAGACCAGCATGGAACAGGTGCTGGGTTTTGAGAATAAGGGAAAAGACTGAAGTGGCTGTTGGGGTGAGATAGAGTCCACTAGAAATGGGCAAACAGATTTCTGAAGACCACTAGGAGCCTGAGTCTAAATCCAAGACTTTGTGGTAGAAGTAGGAAGCACAATCACCCATGTGGGGTCCCTGGAGGGCAAAGAGAAGAAACCAAATAGTGGGGTCTTCCAGATATATGTTCTAGTCAGTTATCTATATATTTTACATTATCACTGCAAGTGAAAAGCAGGTTCATACCTTACTTGGCATTGTAGTCCCCATACCCAGTGCCATTACCATGTTCATATTTAAGGGTTTGTTGAATATAAGGGTTTATTGTTCATATGTTCATGTCCATGTTTATATAAGGGTTTATTAAATGAATAAACAGACTATGCAGCAAGATTAAAATTCTCATTAACTAGCTACCATAGAGCAGAAGGAGAGGATGGAAAGTGAGAAACTGAGTTATTACTAAGGCTGAGTCAGTGCCCCATCAGCAGCTGCCCATGTCCACGTGCCAGGGAGAAGATGCCAGAACCTCAGATCCCTCTTCCCTATTGAAGCTCAACATGCCTACCAGTGGTACGGAAGAGATCCATGAAACTTCCCCCACCCCCTCCTTTCCTTGATCGCCATGCTTACCTTTCAGCCCTGATCTCTAATTCTGCTTCCTAAGATCTATGGGGTCTAATATCAAAGCCACAATCATGGCTTACTACAGAGATTTTATCTTTTTTTAACATTAATAAATTAGCACAATGGCTTATAAGCCAGTCTTGTGTGAGTTTGGTTCATGGGAGGCATATTAATTCATGGATGAATTAATAGAACAAGTTCAAAAGTTGCAAAGCTGAGCATTAGCATCAGGATCAGAGGCAATTTACTGTAATTATACTTTCACATTGCTAAGATTGAAGTCAAGAAATTTAGAATTTAGTGCTCTCTTCAATTAAGAGTATCTAATATTTTAGCCGAGGGCGTGGGCTTTTCTTAAAAAAAAAAAATCAGAACCCTCAAGAGGAAACTACAAGACAAAATGAATAATTATTTAGATGTTACATGAACATTTACAGTCTACAGATCTAGATTTTCAGAGTTTCATATATCTGAGCAGAACACTCTTTTAGACACAGAGGACTATGAACCTGCTGTGCACCTGCAGTGAATCTCATTGACCCCAAACAGCATGGGTGTAACTGACTGCTGTTGCTGGCCTGTTGTCGGCCAATAACTGGGTGCTCCAGCCAGGGATGTGGAGGCATCTGCATTCTTAGAAGACGTGGATCTCCTCTGATAGCCAAGTTTGGCTTGAGAGCTCTCCTTTGGCCTTTGCAGAACGTTCCTTACAGCACACAGAGGTCTAGGACACCTCCAGCCCCTCTTCCTTCCCTGTCTCCTTCACTCAGGGTCAAATTTGCCTGGGTGCTAATGTTGCATCCAACCTTTCCAGTCCCTTCCTCATTATCTCTCACAGGCATAATAAAATGCTGGCACCATTCATCTCATCTCAAGCCATGGAGTTGGCTTCTTGGGGGACCCAGACTGACACAGAACCATTGTGTCAGGACCCAGAGGCCAAGAGAGACAGATGGCAGGCGAGAGTTTTCATAGCATTGCTCTAGCCACCGAAGGGGCTGACGGTATTGTAAGAAATATGTATTTTGGTCTTTGTCCTTGGGAACTGATGATCCTAATCTGAGTTCAAAAGCCTGAGGATTGGGATCTCTGGGTGGCACAGTGGTTTGGTGCCTGCCTTTGGCCCAGGGCGCGATCCTGGAGACCCGGGATCGAATCCCACATCGAGCTCCCGGTGCATGGAGCCTGCTTCTCCCTCTGCCTGTGTCTCTGCCTCTCTCTCTCTCTCTCTCTCTCTCTCTCTCTGTGTGACTATCATAAATAAATAAAAATTTAAAAAAATATATTATCTATAAAAAAAAAAAGCCTGAGGATTAGGGGATTGACAGTATTAAGTCCTGGTCTGAGTCCAAAGGACGGAAAATCAGAACACCGATTCTGTTCAAGGACAGAAGAAGATGGGTGTCCTAGATCAAGCAAAAGCAAAAATTCACTCTTCCCCTTCTTTTGTTCTATCCAGACTTTGAATGGACAGGGTGATGTCCACTTGCACTGGTAAGGATGATCTTTACTGGGTCTGTGATTCAAATGCTAATCTCTTGGGAAACATTCTCACAGACACACTCAGGAATGAAGTTTAAGCCGCTCTCTGGGCATCCCCTAACTCAGTAAAATCAACACATTAAATGAACCACCACATACAGGTTTCCTCTTCTGTGCTTAACAGCTAGGGAGAAAAGGGAAAGTCTCAGTGAATTAAGATTTATTGGAGAACATATTTCTGTAACCTAACCACTGAGTTAAGTGTAGTGGATATCTGTTGAGTGTGCCTGCCCAGGGTCCATCTCCTGTTTTGCTAGGAGCACCACTGTTTTGTTTAGTGGAAATAGCTTTCTGCACTGGATACTGTCTTGCTGGGAGTGTCACTCAAGGTGCTTTCTCTCTCTCACTCAAGTGTTGGTAAGTAACTCAAAGAGGAGCTCCCTCCCAGAGCCTGAATTAGAGTAGCACAAAACTGGAGATGGTTGGAGAACATTCGCATAGGGACCAGGACTCTGAAGAAACCTTCCCTGGGTTCCTGACCCAGACCTCAAAAAGCCGGGAACTTTGGCTTTCTTTCAAGTCTGTGGCCATCTTCAAAGCATCTCAAGATTTTCCTTTGCTGAAATTAGGCAGAGGTGGTTCTCCCCGGTTTTACTGTATTCCATTTTTTGAGAAAGTCTCTTTGAGACAAAATCAGAAAGGAACAGCAAGAAAATACTGACGTTTATCCCCTCACAAGTGGGATCACCTTTCTCTTTAAGGTCAACATCACATTCAGTGTCTCAGTGGAACCTCTCAGGATCTTCCTCCTCCTCCTCATGGGTAAATAGAGGCTGCCCAGAGCTATATAATTAGGGAGTGATGGGGTTGGCACATGTATTTAGTTGTCTGACTCAGGGACGTCATGCTGGTATCTCTCAGATAGCACCCTGGCGTGCCCACCTTGCTCTCGGATTGTGATTTGGACCCTACCACTTATACACTGTGGGGCCTAAGGAGCCTCTTCTGGGCCTCCATTTCCATGTCTATAATGTGAAGATTGGATTGCCTGCCCTGTAAGACTCCTTCCCCACTTTCAAATTTTCTATCTTTCAATGTAACATTATGGGTAGGAAGAGGAATGTAAAAACACCATTTCCTCTGTGCTTAATATATGTCAGGCCTTTCCATGTATTTTGTATGGACTAACTCCCCTAATTCTCACATCCCCTGCCTCTGTGGTAGAGGCTCCATGAGGGCACAGGCTTTGTTTTGTTCACTGTGGTATCCACTCTGTGCTTGGCATAAAGTAGATGATCAATAAATGTTACAACAGCTGAATAAACAAGTTAAAAAATAAGAAAAAAATCAATTGATGAATGAGTAGAAAGGGGAAAGAGACCAATTTTTTTCAAATCTAGTTCCATGGACTTTTGGTTTTCTTGAGGCTCATTTTGGGTTCTCATTATTTCTCCAGTAGGCTCTAGGTGTTTTGAGGAAATTCCCAAATTAGTTCTTTTTTTCAACTGCTGTGAAGATATGATTTCTGCATCTGCTTTGTTTCTGTTTTTCTTCTTTCAAGTAGAACCGATAACTGAGCCCAATGGTATAAGTACTTAGCTGAAAAATGGGTATCATTTATTTTACCCAGATCCATATAGGAAAGGCTCTTCCAGTTCTGAGATGGTAGGTTACCAGTTCCACATAACCCAGTTCCAATGGGGGTTTTCTATAACCAGGTCACTGAGAAAAAACTTAAGCTTAGTTTTAAAATTTTTAATTTATTTTTTGAGAGAGAGGGAGAGCATGCACGTGTGTGCAAATGAGTGGGGGTGGGGTGGAGAGGAAGGCCAGAGGAAGAGGGAGAGGGAATCTTAAGTAGGCAACACCACTCAGTGAGGAGCTGGACACTGGGCTCATGACTCTGAGATCATGACCTGAGCTGAATTCAAGAGTCTGATACTTAAACAACTGAGCCACCCAGGCACCCCTTAAGCTCAATTTATGATATGAAGCCGTCAGCCAGAAGCGGACAGCTGCAATGTTGTGGCTTCATCCAGGAGGGTGTCCAAAAGAAAACAGGAAAGACAAATCCTGGGCAGGACTGCCCAGTTGGAGAGCAGTCAAAGAAATGGTCTATATTGTTAATGGTTTGGCTGGATAGCCAGGGACCTGGAAAATAAAAGACCGGTGATAAGGAGGTCTGAGGAGGGGGAACATGCACTGACACTTTGGAAAGGGCAAAAGTTGGGAAAATATTTAACACCTCATGTGAATGTGCATCAAAGAGCAGAGGAGGACCCTAATAATCAGAAGAACAACATGCCCTATTCTGTGGATGTCAGCCTCTTTTTCCTATCACCCCTGCCTTTACCCAGTGCAGATGGGGATGTGGGCAATGCATGGACTCAACAACCTATGTTTCCTTTCACAAGATTGGCCCTGCTACTGAGGCTACTGTGTGCTGGCTCTGTCACCAACAGATGTCAATGCTTAGTCTCCAATATGGCACCCTTCCCGAAGGGATCAGTCATCCATCTGGTGGGCAGGTTCATTATGGGGGACTGTCATTTGACCATGAGGGCTCTTCATGCTCTTGAACCAAAAGGCAGGTTGTCTGGGTGATTGATCCTGATTACCAAGGGCAAATGGCTCCTGATACACAAAGGGAGCATGATGCATGGAACACCTTAGTAAAACATAAAGGAAGGCTACAGCAACCAACAAAGACAGGACTGCTAAGGAACCAATCCTTTCAGCAAAGGTTTGGGGCACTCTGGGTGAAGAAACTCACCTGAATGCTACCAGAGATGAAAAGGAACATGAAATGAATAGTGGAAGAAGGAAGTTAGGCTTATCAACCATGACCTTGTGACCAGGTATACAACAAGGACTTTGACATTATTATATTTTCTTCCTTGTTTGTTGTTTACATATTCATCTGTAAAAATTTCCCTCCAGCTTTTCTTATTCATTTTATATGAGGAGTGATGGTGATGATTAACATTATCATTTGGCTCTTGGATTATAGAACATCGGGCAGTAATTAATACCACCCAGGGTGTGATACAATGACCGATGAGCCTTTAAATCTCCCCTTTTCAGAGAGAGAGATTGAGAGAGAGAGAGAATCTTTATTTGGATAACGTGTACTTGCATCTTGTAAGGTAGAAACATGAGGTTTCTTGGTGGTGGTGAATGGACATTGAAACACTAATTGAAGGGGTAGACTGTGCCAACTATTGACCAACTGTCTCTTACAACTTCATTGTCTCTTTTCCAGTTGGTTCTGTAATGTGAAGGCTGGGAGTCTGCAAACTCTCTTGGAGGGTGGGATCTTGGAGACCCCAGCTGTCTTGCCAGCTGACTTCCTATCGTCTTCTGCTAATAGGAGGCACTGAGGGTAGATCCAAAGGTGGGAGAAGAGGGGAAAGGAGAAATTGCTCCTTCAGTAGGTGAAATCCCGGGAGTATTCAAGAGTGTCTATGTTCAGATTAACTGGAGAATAAGGAACCATTTTGTCAGCTTCTCCAAATATTGGGTCTTATATTTGAAGTTGCTAATTGACTGAAAAATTGCAAAACCATATTACAGTGCACTAAGAGTTACAAACATCAGCATGGGATCATTGGCCCTAATGTCATGAATACCTATCAAATTTACCCTGGAAATTATGACCATTTTCTCTTGAAAAGCCTGTGAAACATTATCCACCCAGGAGGTCATTAAGCATTACTGATTTATTAAAATGTGTAAAGACAGCATTTTTCTCACCTGTAACATTAGGAGCTCCTTTGATCTTGGTTGACTTTTTAGCTGAAGGGATTTGGACATCTTTGTTGGCATCAGAAAGGACAAAGAGTTGTCACTGTTTGATAGCTATTTGATATTTGACCTCTTTTAGCTGAAATGATTAGAGTCTTTGTAGAAACCATGTGTTAATACACGGTGAATAATTCTGTGTCTTAAAGGCCTATGCAAATACATTTAAAACATAATTTTTTGGTTACGCAATATTGTGAATGTACTGAATGTCAATGAACTGTATACTTTAAAATGGATAATTCTAGGGTGCGGGTGGCTCAGTCATTTGAGCATCTACTCCTGATTTTAGCACAGGTCATGATCTCAGGATTGTGGGGTTGAGTTCCATGTCATGCTGGGCATAGAGCCGCCTAAGATTCTCTCTCCCCCTCTCCCTCATGCCCCTCCCCCTCAAAAAGAAATAAAAAATAATAAAATGGCTAATTCTATGTTATGTGAATTTTGCTTAAATAAAAAACTTTTCTTAAAGTATTTTTTTCACATTGAAAAAATTATTTGCATACAATTTCACTTAGATTCAAGGACTTTTTAAAAGTTTCTCATTACCCCTCCACCCCCAAAAAAGTTTCTCATTACCCACTTCAGCTTATCCTTTAGCTGAAAGCCATTTCATAGATCTCAGATCTTGGGTCATTTTTGTTTTCAGTGAAATTCATGATTTTTGATTACTTAATAGATGGAATAAGATATGGAGGACTTGTTGCACTGGCTATTTAACCCAGGTATCTAAAAGGTTCACAATAATCAATTGTGAAAAATACACAGAAATCTCAGGATACTTTCTTATGCATGCTCAGAAAAATCACCAATTTTGTAGTTGTATGAATTTGTAGGAAATCATTAAAAAGGAATTTTGGAAAAAATTAAATTGTGGGAATTTAAGATAGTTATAATGAAATATTATGACATGAATAGTTCTGAAGCTTGCTAGTTATTAATTTTATTTTTCATAGTTCTTGTGCCTATATATAGCAGATTGCTTCTTTCTTCAAAATAAAGCTATATAGAGGCTCTGCAGGAAAATCATGTTTAATGTAACTATCATTGCTCTTCATATGTTGCTGAGGATTTTTCTAATATCAAATTATGAGGACCATCATTCTAAATTTGTTTGGAAATTTTAATCTTACATGTGTGGGCAGATATATCCTTTGTTTATTATATCTCCTCTTTATTCTAGATTCCAAATTTAAAAATCTACTTAAATTTTTTACTAAAATTGTATTTTCTTAATAGTTATGCCAATTTATATGTATACTTTTTTTTTCAAGATTTTATTTATTTATTCATGAAAGACACAGAGACAGAGAGAGGCAGAGACAAAGGCAGAGGGAGAAGCATAGGCCTTCAGGGAGCTTGATGCAGGACTCAATCCCAGAACCCAGGGATCATAACCTGAGCCAGAGGCAGATGCCCAACCACTGAACCACCCAGGTGCCCTCTGAGTTTTGTTTTCAACTAGGTCTTATCCGTCATGTTTTACTCCTTTTTTATAGGAGCTAATTTGTTATGAATATGTACTGTATTAGTTTCCTGTGGCTGTAACAAATTATCACAAACTCAGTAGCTTAAAACCACACGGATTTATTGTCCTAAAGTTTGGGAGGTCAGCAGTCTAACATGGTTCTCAATGAACTTAAATCAGGGTGTCAGCACAGCTACATTTCTTTGAGGAGGCTTTAGTGGAGAATCCATTTTTTCTTCCCTTTTCCAGCTTCTAGAAGCTGCCTGCATTCCTTGGCTCATGGCCTCTTCCGTCTCCAAAGCCAGCAGTAGCTGATTGAGTCTTTCTCACGTTACATCACTCAAACTCAGGCTCTCTTAACTCCTTTCACTTAGAAAGACTCTTGTGATTACATTAGCCCCACCCAGATATTCCAGAATAATCTCCTCATCTCAGGATCTTTAACTTAATCACAAATATAAAAAGTCCCTTTTGCCAACCCATTCACAGATTCTGGGGATTAAGATGTGGAAATCATTGACAGGCCATTAGTCTGCCTACCATATGTACCATAAAATAAAGCATAAAAACATAGTGTTACAGAAGGATACTGACAACCAGATTTCAATTATATTGTTTAAAGACATAAAACAAACACATAGTTTGTGTAAATATGAAAATAAGTGTGGGATGATATACTTGCCATCTGTTGGGTAGCAGTGACCCTGGGGAAAGGAAGAAAGAAGGGAGAGGAAAGGATTAAGGGTATCACTTTATTTCTTTAAGAAATCTCAAGCAAAATGTTAACATCTTGTAAATCTAAATGGCAGTTACATAAATGGCTGTTATATTCTCCTACATGTTGTATTACTTCATAATTGATAACTAAAAAACATTAAGATAGTATCCATTGTAAAGATGTGGTATATATACTCAATGGAATATTACACAGCCATCAGAAAGGATGAATACCTTTTGCTTTGACATGGATGGAACTGGAGGGTATTATGAGTGAAATAAGTCAATGGGAGAAAGACAATTATCATATGGTTTCACTCATACGTGGAATAGAATAGTAAAAGGGACCATAAGAGAAGGAGAGAAGCTCAGTGGGAAAAAATTAGAGGGGAAGACAAACCATGAGAGACTCCTAACTCTGGAAAACAAAGGGTTGCAGGGTGGAGGAGTGTCGGGGTGGGGTGGGGTAACTGGATAATAGGCACTAAGGATGGCACTTAATGGGATGAGCACTGGATGTTATACTATATGTTGGCAAATTGAATTTAAATAAAATATTTTTTAAAATAAATTTTAAAAAAAGATAGTACCCAGCAACATCTCAGTGTTGGATAACCTGAACTAACTCCAATTTGATTTCGTTGTCAAAAAGAAATCAGTTTTCCATAACTTTTACAAAGCATACCAGAAAGTGAATGAAAATTTGTTTTCACTTGTATGACATTTGTTATATAGTCTGCTTCTCTACACAATATTTATGTTGCTAAGTGGGAACTTCTATGTTTTAGCATTTAGCATTCAAATTGCTATTTCAATTCAAAGTGTTGATCTTTTCTGATTCAAGCACATAACTATCTGGTTAGTTGTAGGATTTAAGTATTAATTTGATGACTGACCAGAATGGCAAGAAGAAATGAGAAAAGACCTGTTCACTGAATGGGCTCACTGGGTACTGGGGAAACTACCCCAGAGATATCAATTCTGAGACATAGACTAAAAAACTATTATATTTCAAAGAAAAAGAAAATCCTAAAGGCCTGCAGGCTAAACTATCAAATAAATTACAAAAGAAAGAAGAATTAATCTGGCCACAAAAGAATTAGTCTGGCATCAAACTTTTTGGTCTACATACCAAGAAAGCAACATTGAACACCACTTAAAAACAAAACAAAAACAAGAACAAGAAAAGAAAGCATGACCCAAGGGTTTTATACCAAAACAAGTTGTCCTTCAAATATCAAGGCTAAAGAAAAATAGCCCTAGACATAATAACATAGAGAAATCTGCATCCACCAATCCTCCTTGAGGATTTACTACAGTATAAATATTCATTAACCAAATGATGACTGGGAAAACTTCAGAAAACATGATGGTGAGTATTTTGAAACATATAAATGCACCCCTAAGATTAAATTAAAAATGGAGACAAAGGTAGAAGACCAATGTACAGATTTTGTATATTATGACAAAATTGAAATATGAGAACTAAAATATGGGAGAAGGGAGCAAGAAAGTAAAAAATAAAATAAGCTTATTAGTTATTGTAGACAATAAGTGGGCTTTAATGGATACTAATTAAAAAAAACAGATCATAAAAATTAAATAAGAAAATAAAGGAGAGGACTAAACATGAGACTGAAGCCATCAAAGCTCCTAAAATAAAACATAGGCAGTAATTCCTTGGACATCAGTCTTAGCAACATATTTATGGAAAGGTCTCTTTGGGCAGTGGTAACAAAAGCAAGAATAAACTATTGGGACTACACCAAAATGAAAAGCTTTTGCACAGCAAAGGAAACTTGACAAAACAAAAAGACAACTTACTGAATGAAACAAAATATCTGTAAATGATGCAACCAATAAGAGGTTAATATCCTGAATATATCAAGAATTTACACAGCTCACCACCAAAAAACCCCAAATAATCCAATTAAAAAATAGGCAGAGGACTTTAATTAATAGTTTTCCAAAGAAGACATCCAGATGGCCAACAGACACATGAAAAGATGCTCAATATCACTCATCATCAGGCAAATGCAAATCAACACCATAATGAGATATCACCTTATACCTGTCAGAATGGTATCAAAAGAAATGTGTTGGGGCACCTGGGTGGCTCAGTGGTTAAGCATCTCCCTTTGGCTCAGGTTGTGATCCTGGGGTCCTGGGATTAAGTCCTGCATTAGGCTCCCCAGAGGGAGCCTGCCTCTCTCTCTGTGTCTCTAATGAAAATAAAATCTTATAAAAAAAAAAAAAAAGGAAGGAAGGAAGGAAGGAAGGAAGGAAGGAAGGAAGGAAGGAAGGAAGGAAGGGCAAGTGTTCATGAGGATGTGGAAGAAAAGGAACTCTATGCACTATTGGTGGGGATGCAAACTGGTGCATTAGCCAGTACAGCAGTACATGAAAACATTAAAATTAGAAATACCACACAATCCAGCAATTTCACTATTGGGTATTTACCCAAAGAAAATGAAAACACTTAATTCAAAAAGGTACAGGTAGCCCTATGCCCATTGCAGCATTACTTAACAAGAGCCAAGATACAGAAGCAACCCAAGTGTCCATCAATAGATAAATGAATAAAAAAAAAAGATGTGGTATGTGGTATACACACTCAATGGAATAATCCTCAGCCACAGAAAGGAGTGAGATCTTGCCATTTGCAACAACATGGATGGGCCTGAGGGTATCATGCTAAGTGAAATAAATCAGTCTTTCTAGTGAAATAAATCAGTCTTTCTAGACAAATATCAGATGATTTCACTTATATATAGAATCTAAAAAAACTAAACAGACAATAAAAGACTCTTAAAAACAGAGAACAAACTGGTGGTTACCAGAGCGGGGGGTGGGGGGTGGAATAGGTGAGATAGGTGAAGAGGATTGAGATGTACAAACTTCCAGTTACAAAATAAAAAAGGAAAAAAAGGGAAAAAAGAAAATAGGGGAGCAAGGGACTTCTGCTTCTAGCATGATGGAGTAACAGGGACTAGATTCACTCTCCCCTTCGAAATGACTAACACAAACACAAAATAGGTGAAATGATGGTTTTCAGACATTGCACCTCAGATTATGAAGAACAGGAATTCCTGAGAAAGAGGAAACTTAGGAGAGATGAGTGAGTGCCGAACTTGGGGTCTGAAGACAATCTTCAGGTAGTGGGGGAATGCAGCTAGAGAGCCCAGCAATTTCACTGAGTTGAGGAAGTGTGATCAGGAGTTCTGGGAGGCCAAACTAGCTTGGGTGCACAGGGCAAAGTGTCGGAGAGGAGACAGCTGCATGTGTGCACAAAAATAGAGGGCCATGCAGTGCCGGAGATCCAAAGTCTTCTAATCTTCAGCAGAGTATTGTAAGAGGAAACTACTCAAGGCCGTGGAAAGAATCAGCCCTTCAGATTAAAGGGAACAATCCTGAAAGGTTGCACAGGGCTAGGAATTGTTCCTGTGCTCACGAGCTGGAGCGGGAAACCTCACCATTCATGGTCAGTGAGTAACTCAGAAAGTTACTGCCTCTGTAATGGAGTCACATTAGTCACAGACTAAAGGCTGCTTTGATCCCACCTAAGCAACCTAAAAGCAAAATTGAAAGGATCAAACTGTTTCTAAACAACAATTTCATCCCAGAACAAAGCTCAATGATATTTATAGGAACACAGAAACATCTAGTCCCCAAAACAAGATACAATATTTGGTAGAAAAAATGCTGGTGTTCTGCTATTCAATAAAAAATTTCTTGGTTTTGCGGTTGTGATTCGAGCCCCACATTTGATATAGAAATTACTTAAAAATAAAATCTTAAAAAAAAAATTTCTGAGCATGCAAAGGAGCCAGAAAATATGACCCACAGTGAGGAGGAGAGCAAATCAATACAAACAGGCCCAGAAATGACAAAATGATTAAATCAGTAAACAAAGCGAAGTTAATAGAACTCTGTTATTATGTTCAAGAAGGAAAAGCTTGAATGTGTTAAGTAGAGACAAGAGAGATATAAAAAAGACACACATGAAAACTCTAGAGATGAACCATGCACTGGAATTAATAGCCGATTAGACACTGTGGAAGAAAAAAAGCCTAAGTACAGAGGTGACCACCAGAAGAAAACACGAACTTTCCTAAGTACCAAAAGTGTTTTAATAAATAAGAGTAAAGGGTGCATATCTTTCTTTTTTTTTCTTTCTTTCTTTTAGAGAGAAGCGCACGTGTGTGTAAGTGGGGTGGGGAGAAAGGGCAGAATGAGAGAATCTTAGGAAGCCACCGGCTTTATCTCGTGACTCTGAGATCACAACTTGAGTGAAATCAAGAGTTAGACACTTACCTGAGCCACCCAGGCACCCCAAGAATGCGCATCTTTTAGAAAAAGAAGTACACGGGACGCCTGGGTGGCTCAGTGGTTGAGCGTCTGCCTTCGGCCCAGGGTGTGATCTCATGGTCACGGGATCGAGTCCCACATAGGGCTCCCTGCATGGAGCCTGCTTCTCCCTCCGCCTGTGTCTCTGCCTCTCTCTCTGTGTCTTTCTCATGAATAAATAAATAAAATCTTTAAAAAAAAGAAAAAGAAGTACAGTAAATACACCAAACATACGAATGACATCAATAAATGTGAACAGGCATAACTCACCTAGTAAAACAGTAAGATTTTCACTTTGAGTCATAAAACTACACCCAACTAGATGCTGCAAACAAGACCTCAAGCAAAATGATTCAGAAACACTACACATAGAGGTATAGATGAAGGTATGTTAGGCTAAAAGAAAAATGGAAGGAGACAAAATATAGAAATTATCATGACAAAAATATTTTTTTAAAAAAGGGGGGGACACTTAGGTGGCTCAGTGGTTGAGTGTCTATCTTTGGCTCAGGGCATGATCCCAGGGTCCTGGGATCGAGTCCTGCATCACGCTCCCAGGAGGGAGCCTGCTTCTCCCTCTGCTTGTGTTTCTGCCTCTCTCTGTGTCTCTTATGAATAAATAAGTAAAATTAAAAAAAAAAATAAAAGAGAATTATCATGACAGACCTTTATGCTTACCTGTACACATTCTTTAGTATTTATTAACAGAATTCTTAACTTCCCAGTTGACACTGAAAATTGCTCTATGTTTGTACCTGACTCCATGCCTTTTTCATGTGGGGCAGACTGCAATTACAGCTATCACTTAAAGAATGGAACTTCAGGCACAGTACCAAGAGGCTTTATTTACACATCTCATTTAATCTTCAGAACAACTCTATGGCATTTATGGATTATGACTCTCAGTTTACTATGGAGAAAATGAAAGATCAGAGAGGTCAAGTACTTTGTCCAAGGTCACACAGTAGTAGTAAGTGGCATAGCCAATAACTCACTCAGGTCTGTTTGAGTCCCTTGTACCTGGACTCGTCTGGTACTTGTACCTGGACTCGTCTGGTACTCCACACTGCCTTATCTTTTGTTAGGTCCTCATAAGATATTTGAAAAATACTGACGTTACCAGAAGGCATGTTAAATACTACATCAAATATAAAAATATGCCACATAGAAGAAATACCATTTATTTTAGAGAAGAATTTAAAATGCCCAATGTGGCACTCGAACTCACGGCCCTGAGATCAAAAGTTACATGCTCTACCAACTGAGCCAGCCAGGCACTCCTTACCTTTCCTTTCTTTCTTTTCTTTTCTTTTTTTTTTTTTTTTAAGATTTTATTTATTTATTTGGCAGAGAGAGCACAACGAGGGAGAGAGGCAGGCAGAGGGAGAGGGAGAAGCAGGCTCCCCAGTGGGCAGAGAGCCTGACATGGGGCTTGATCCTAGGACCCTGGGATCATGACCTGAACTGAAGGCAGACACCTAACCGACTGAACCACCCAGGCACCCCGCCTTTTCTATTTTTAATAAAAACCGGTGGAAAGGGCTGATTTACATTAAACAGCCATTACAACAGGGATTATTGTATAATACATAGGTTACTTCCAAGATCCTAATTAATTACACTATTTTATTTTATTTTTTAAATTTTTATTTATTTATGATAGTCACACAGAGAGAGAGAGAGGCAGAGACATAGGCAGAGGGAGAAGCAGGCTCCATGCACGGGGAGCCCGACGTGGGACTTGATCCCGGGTCTCCAGGATCGCGCCCTGGGCCAAAGGCAGGCGCTGAACCGCTGCGCCACCCAGGGATCCCACACTATTTTATATATATAACCTCCCACTTAATTTTTCTTGGGCCCAAATGAGCAGAATCATTAAGTTTTCATAAAATATTTTGATGTTATCATAAATGTGCTTTCCTTTTTTTTTTTAAGATTTTATTATCAAGTAATCTTCGCACACAATGTGGGGCTCGCACTCACAACCCTGAGATGATGAGTTGCTTGCTCCACTGACTGAACCAGCCAGGTGCCCTTGACTTGCTCAACTTTTGAAGTGTACAATTTCCATGGTTTATGGCTCCTCACACAAACTATATTTGTATTCTAGGCCTGAGAAATGTGAACATGCTGACTGGATATATGAATACACACACACAACAATAAAGTTCTTCTCAAGGTTTCATTTATATTAATGTAATTTAAGTATATAGTATCCCCATTCAATTAGGAGTAGTATCAATTTTAGTTTTATCTGGATTTAAATTCCCTAAAAATTCTAGCAATGTGCATAATGAGAATTCCTGGTCCCAGAAACTGTGTGATATGATAAATGTCGTTGCGTTCAACTACTGAGTTTGGGGGTAAATTGTTACACAGCAATAGATGATCGAAATACTGAGATGCAATCTAAATCAACTAAGCACATGATATGGAAATTATTGGTTGTCATGGAAGGACATCTCAAAACTTCCTGAGTGGTTCTAATCAATCAATAAGTATTAATCAATATTTAATAAATTGTTGGGAGATAGAATGGCTATATGCTGCAAACACACATGACTTAAAGGATGGTGCCTTGGAATAGAGCTTTGTCAGTAATATTAAGCATTTACCCATCACCCTCTTCTAGGGAGAGACCTCCTAAATCTGGATTATAAGAATAATTTGGCTGCATTCTCTGTTAGGGAATAAAGATGATCTTGTTTCCCTTTTTCTGAGTTTAGATGAATAACCCCTTCCAACCCATTCTACTCCTTTGATCTGTTTTATGCCTGTCAAACAACTCTGGATAACAATTCAGCTTTCCTGGGGAAAAGGGTGGGGGGTCCTCACTGTGAGGCAGGAACATTTGGATGTGTGGATGCTGTCCTAGCCTGCTCAGCCAAAGGCCATCTGGACAAACCCCAAGTCTGACAAAGTCAGGTTTATTGGTTCAAGGAACTAGAGCCTGCATACCAGCGGAGCCCTGGGGCATTTCACCAAACAAAGAAAAGAGATAAGGTTATTATGTAATTTGGGGGAAGGGAGTTTAGGTAAAATTTAAATGAAGTAATGTTTGAATAGCCTCAAAACAAACAGGGTTGTGTGTTAGGGGTCAGTTTTGGGTGTAAACTGCAAATCAAGCTCAGGGCTTTGCTTCTTGGGAATTAGCAAGCGAAGATAGCTATATAAATGTCTTGTCTGGAGCCCGCATTTCGGTTGAAATGGAGGCTGTTTCTCTATGTTAAAGACATAGATCTGCCCAGCAAAAGAGTGCGGGCTTTCATTCTCGCTGGTTGGATTTTAAACAGCAGTGTTTCTTGATGGCCTCTGATTTTAGAACAAGGCTTCTCATCAAGAAAATAGAAGTCACTCAAAAGGGGGTTTGTTATGACGTCTTACAGCTTTACCATGACCTTGGGAGTAATACTGTTTCCAGTTAACTTTGCAGCTGGCTTTGTTTCTGTTCTGCCATCCAGATTCAGGGTAGGGCAGTTTTTCCTTTCTCAGTGTAATGTCTGGGGAGAGAATTGTTTGAGTCTTTATTAAAAAAAAAAAAAAAAAAAAAAAATCACCAGCTACTTTGCTGAATGTAGTACACCACAGATGAATACAATAAAAAGTAATAGCTATGTTTAAAAACCAACCAACCAACCAACCCCAAACAGTCATACTATTTCACTGTTCCCAAACACTTTTAGGTCACGACATCGTTCTTTCACAATTGTCTATAAAAAAGTGGCATTCACGTCAGAGGGATCCAGAGCATGATCTTAAAAGTAATTAAAATATTGTATGACCTGGGAAATGTGAGTCATGACAGAAGAAATGTTTTTCTCTTCCACGAGAACCTAAGAGATCACTGCCAAGAACATTTCTTTCTTGTTAGAAAGTGTTAATCAGTGTCCAATCAGAAAAACAATCTAGATAATTCTACTAAACAGGATTGAAGGTAGGGACTTAGCTACAAAGTCGTTGGAAGGGCTGGAAGAACCGAGGAGCCAAAGACCCAAGAAGTTCGAGCTGGGAGTGAGGTGGGGATTATTGTAAAAGCTCCCACTGAGTGGCTAGGGGACGTGGGTCTGCATTACTATTCTTGTATTACTGAATCAAAATTAAAATGTCAATCACCATTTGATACTGAAAAATACACAGATAAACCTGTTGAGTCATGTTTCAGAGCATGGATGTGAGGCACCAGCAATTATTAGCTGCGTGACCCTGGGCAGGTTTTCTCACTCGGCAATAGAGGAAGCTCTACCTCCCAGGGTAGCTGTATTGTTGCAATGAGTAAAGAGGGTACAGCTTGTGAAGGGCTCGCAGCAGGCCTGGCACCCGGTAAACTCTCCACTGATTTAGGGTCCTTGCATCTGCTGGAAGCAGCACCTGCCTAAGCCTGAGGCCATGCCAGGGACGGCCACTCACCCTGCTGGAGAATGGAAGAAAAACTAGATAGAAATAACTGAGGTAGGGGCCCAGGCGGTTCAGTGGTTGAGCGTTTGCCTTTGGCTCAGGACATGATCCTGGGGTCGGGGGATCGAGTCCTGCATCAGGGTCCCTGCCTGGAGCCTGCTTCTCCCTCTGCCTGTGTCCCTGCCTCTCTCTCTGTGTCTCTCATGAGTAAATAAATAAAATCTTTAAAAAATAATAATAAAAAGAAAGAAGTGAGGTCTTCCTGAAACCCTTACAATGTTGGGGTGGGGGGCGGTTGGCGTCAGATGGTCCTGGGTTTAGTACCCACTGGGCTCCCTACTTGGTCCTGGGCCCCAGGAGTGCAGGTCTGAAGGGCTTCTGAGCTGCAGGTTTTCTTTTCTTTTTTTTTTTTTTTTTTTTTAATTTATTTATGATAGTCACAGAGAGAGAGAGAGAGGCAGAGACATAGGCAGAGGGAGAAGCAGGCTCCATGCCCCGGGAGCCCGACGTGGGACTCGATCCCAGGTCTCCAGGATCGCGCCCTGGGCCAAAGGCAGACGCCAAACCGCTGCGCCACCCAGGGATCCCGAGCTGCAGGTTTTCCCAGGTGGAAAACTGCAGTAGTTTCTTCCTCGCAGGGTAGATGTAAAACCTAAATGAGATTTTTTTTTTTAAAGTATGTGAAATACCTGGCTTATAGCAGGAGTTTAATAACAGGAACTGCTGTAATTAAATAATTACTTTATAAATAATTAACAGATAAATAATTAAAACCTTTGACATAATTAAATAATTAAAAATCACTACCAAAATGTCATAACGTATTGTGTCTGTCCTATCACCGTGTGCGGGGAAAACACTTATCTGGGTGCGTTTTCAAAGGGAGAGCTTGGTGTGCGCGCGTGTCCATCACGGGCACCTCCTCTCCGGCGGCTCCCGGGCCTGGGCGCTGCGTTCACGGGCTCTGGCGTCCAGGGCGGGGGAAAGCTGAAGTCCCCACATGTCGCCACCGGGTGGCGCAGCGACCCTTCGCCAGGCTGCCTGGAAAAATCCGCCGGGTTGGGAAGCCTGACCGGCTTTGTCAGAAGCTCTGGCAGGGCCAGCACTTTGTCTGGAAGTGGCCAGGAGGATGCGCGGCCTCCGTGAGCCCCCTGGGTGGCCCAGAGATTGAGCGCCTGCCTTCGGCCCAGGGCTGATCCTGGAGTCCCGGGATCGAGTCCCACGTCGGGCTCCCTGCGTGGACCCTGCTGCTCTCCCTCTGTCTGTGTCTCTACCTCTCTCTCTGTATGTGTCTCTCATGAATAAATAAATAAAATATTTTAAAAAAAGAAAAAAAGAAAATAACAGGACGTAATGCCACCATCTCTTCAACCCTTATGGCGAGTCAGGGGCTGGATGATAATCTTCCTACTTTGCACAGGAGGAAACCAGGATTCAAGGGATTCACTCATTTTCCAAATTCCCAAAGCTGAAAAAACCGGATTCAAGCCATGCCACCCTATTTTAGAGGCTTTGTCAGCAGTGCTTTGCAAACCACTGCTGCTCGCCTAAAACAAGACACACAGCCCCGCTCCTTTAAAAGCTCACCACTTGAGGTTAGTCTCAGCAGGTTGGCAAGATGACAGTGGGCACCGCCCCCCCCCCCCCAGCCCCGGGCTCAGTGACCCTCTTGCCCTCCTCCCTGCTCCCTGTTCACTCACTGACTTAGGCACGTGGCTCACTGTAACCACCATCTTCTGGCCACTTCCGCTGCCGCTCCCACAGCCACGGCTGGCCTTGGTGATCGCTGGCGGCTGGGCCCTGGAGAGACTGGCACCCACATCTCCCTGCTTACGTGGCCTTCCAGCTGGGTGCCTCAAATGCCCCGCCCAGAAGGAAACCTCATTTAACCTGGCGCGAGGAGGCCAGCTCGGGAGGCCCTCACGCCCCTCCACTGGTGGCCAACTGCACACCCAACGGGAAGACTCACCCGCCAAGTAGACAGCTGCTACTTCACTCCAGACAGCAGGGGGAAAGGGCTGTCTCCTGGGAGCTCCAACAGCCCGGCCAGGGAGAGACTGTCACAACTCAGCCAGTGAAAAGCCACTGCACGTTGAATCCCAATTTACGCCAATGAACACTGGGTTCGTAAGAGCTGCCCCATCTCCTTTTCCACCATGAAGGACCCTCCTGCTTTGTTTTGCGGGCTTGCCTAGCATTCTGCTGCAGTTTGCTCATCCCAAGTTGCCATTCTCTGCTATTCCTGAAAAAAGCCTCTTTTTGATGGGAAAATAACTGACACTTTTCTTTTTAAAGTTAACACAACTATTCTTTGCTTTCTGGGCCCCCTGGCAACTGGTCCAGCTTCTCCCTGCACCCACCTCTCCTGACTTCACCTCCTTCTTTCCCCAGCGTAGTTCCCATGAGGTGGCACCTCGGCTACCCTTCAAGAACAGCTTCGGTGCTGTCCCCAGTCCCACTCTCCTCCGGGTGCTGGCTTCTACCTTGCCATCACCAGTCCTTGCTGGGCACTACATCCCGCAACCGTGGCCGTGGCCTCGGTGGGAATCCTTGCAGCAGGGGAGCCCGTTGGAAGGGAATAGGAAATTCTGAAATGGAGCACTGAGCTGAAGGCTTCAGAGTTCTCTGGGACGGCAGTGAAGTTGTGGGGTCCCAGGGCTGAAGACAGTGGAGAGGCCCTGACAGTCACTGAGGAGAATGGGGAGCTCCTGGTGGGAGGAGCATGCGGAGGGCCCAGCTGAGGATGTGGACCTAGGAGCTAAGGTGGGACCAATTCTGTGGCTGTGGCCTTCCTCTCTGAATGCTTGGCTGCAGGGATGAGCAATCAGTTTATCCAGGGCAGGAGGCTGCCAGGTGGTTCCAACAGAAAATGCTGGAGATATTGGCCAAAGTGTTGGAGCGAAATTTATAGACATTAACCAGATTACCTGGCTTGAAAACCTGATCGTTTACTAATTGTTTACAAAACAGAAGCTTCCTGAAAGCAGGGCCTTGCTCTGCATGTAGTCCTATCCTGTCAGGGGTCACTTCTTGAGCAAGTGAACTCAGACAGTGGGCATGAAGAACCCCAGTGCTCTGGCAGCAGGACAGAGGCAGAGGGAGAGTAAGAGACTGAAGGAGGTGTCTGATGGCCCAGTTTCAGAGACGGGTCACTTCTGGAGATGATCTGCTCAGGACACCAGGGCCTGAGGTCAAGTGCAGGTAGGTGACCAATACATCTGGGTTTGTTTGGACCTTCTTGACTCTACCATGGAAAGCCCTGTGTCCTCGAGAGCCTTCAGTCCTGGGTAAATTGGCCAACTGGTTACTACATGCTGGACAAGAACTCTCTGAGAAGCCAGAATATTGGTCAGTGGTCTGTGGAAGCTGCAGGATTCCTCACTCCTGTGAGCCTGTGTCAGTTTTTGCCACACTCAGTGTGGGACTCCTTGGGCATGTTTTCCCAGCAGTGAAAGGGAGCTTTTTCATAGCACTGAACTCTAGGAATAACAAGTATGCTAAAAATGGCAAGTACTTCCAAGAGTGGAAACACCAAGGTGTGGCTACATCAGCATTTCCAAATCTGCAAATTAAGTGCATCGTGCTCAGAGCCTTAAAAAAATCCTATCAACACAGCTGCCCTGCTAATTTTTTCTCTTTCTAGTGGAAATTAAACTGCTGATTTATTATAATAGCATCTATTTTCTTATAACTCTAATAATGTCAATTTGCAATATTACATGAAATGCCTATATATAAATATCATAATTTTATTTAATTGAGCACAAGAATCATATCAAAAATGAAATAGTCTTTGGTTAAATAGACATAGCTAGTGTTGAAAATAGATTTCACACTCCACATGCATTACATAGCCTAGACAAACCATAGCTTCATTATAATTCAAATTTTCTAATAACTGACTTGCTGTTACAGCAATCAAATGTGCATCGGTAAATTATTCTAGAGAAGCTTTATTTTCAGGACCATATTTGATGGATAAATCATTAAAAATGAAATACAGACTTTCTGGAAAAATTGCAGAAATACATTTCAACTAAAAAATAACTCTCATAATGAGTCAATATACACAAGGTACATTGAAACAAGTAACATCAGAATTATCCTATGTCAACATCATGGATATGTACAGTCACTATAAATAAAACCATAGGGGTCAGGATATAGCTGTTCACAGAAACAAAAGAAGACTTCTTTCCCAGAATATTTAGGAATATTCCAGGAATGTTACTAGGAGTATAGTTCTTTCCTATAATCAGGGGAGAATCAGTATTTACAGACTCGGATTCCTACAGTACCTACAGCTTACTCAACATGCTTATGTCAGAAATTTGAAGACAGCCTCCCTTTTCTATGTGTCCCACATAAAATCTTATTTGAATCTGTTGAATTCTTATTAATTTGGATTCAATATTAAATTGAATACATTTAGAAAACAAATCTTCTCTTTCACAAGTGCGTACATTAATGGTTAACTAAAGAAAACTAATGTCTGTTCTGCTAGATTTTGGCACATAGTTGAGTTCTTCATTTCATTAAGGACCAATGAGATAGCATAAATGCCTTAGTAAGTCCGTTAAGCCTTATATTTTGTTTGTATTAAACTTTTTACTCTGAGATAATTGCAAATTCTAAGATAACTGCAGAAATTGTAGATTCACATAGAGTTGTAGAAAATAATACAAAGAGATATTGTTTGCCTTTTATCCAGTTTCCCCCAAGGGTACTATCTTGCAAAACTATTCCATACCACAACCAGGATTTTGACATTGATACAGTCAAGACACAGAATGTTTCCATTGTAAGGATCCCTGCGATTACTCACCTCTCTCCTCCAAACTCCTCCTTAGCAACCTCTCATCTGTTCTCCATTTCTAGAACTTTGCATTTCAAAATGTTGTATAAAAAAATGTTGTATAAATGAATTGTACAGTATGTCACCCTGTGGGATTGACTTTTCACTCAGCATAATTCTCTGGCGATTCATCCAAGTTGTTGCTTGTATGAGAGATTATTTTTATTGCTGAGTAGTATTCCAGGGCATGGATGTATCACATGTTTAACCAGCCACCCATTAAAGGACATCTGGTTGTTTACAGTTTTTGAATATTATGAATAAAGCTGCTATGAACATTCATGGACATTTTTTGTGTGTGAACATAAGTTTTCATCTCTCTGGGATAAATGCCCAACAGTGCAATTGCTAAGTGGTATGGCAGCTGCATGTTTAGATTTATAGGAAACTGCCAAATGGTTTTGCAGAGTGGCTGTTCCATTTTACGTTCCCACCAGCTACGTATGACTGATCCAGTTTTTTTGTATCCTTGCTAATACTTGGTGTTGTTACTATATGTTAGGAATTTTGATAGGTGCATAGTGGTATCTCATTGTGGTTTTAATTTGCAATTCCCTAATGATCAATGATGTTGAGTATCTTTTCATGGTCTTATTTGCCATGTGTATATCCTCTTCAGTGAAATGTTTGTATATGTTCTCTATTTTTGAATTGGATTTTTTAAAAAAATTATTGAGTTTTGTGAGTTCTCTATATATTTCTAGGTATTAGTCATTTGTCAGATATACACTTGCAAATATTTTCTCTCAGTCTGTAGCCTGTCTTTTCATTCTCCTAACATGGTCTTTTTCAGAGCAGAAGTTTGAAACTTTGATGAAGTCATTTATCAAACTTTCCTTTATGGATTGTGCTTTTAGGTATCAAATCAAAGGACTCTTTCCTTAGCCCTAGGCCCTGCAATTTTCTATTTTTTTAAAGTTTTACAGTTTAAGATTTTATGTTTAGAAGTATGATCCATTTTGAGTTAATTTTTACATAAGGTATAGGGTTTAGGCTGAGGTTTCTATTTGCCTGTGGATATCCCATTGCTTTAACATATTTGCTGAAAAGACTATCCTCCCTCCATTGAATTACTTTTGCATCTTTATATAAAACCCAGCCGAATATATTTATGTGGGTCTATTTCTAGATTTTCTACTCTGTTCTGTTGATCTATGTATCTGTGCCTCCAGCAATAAAAGCCATACTGTCTTGATTACTGTAGTTACATATAAATTTTTATATTGAATAGAGTGATTTCTCCTACTTATTTTTCTTTTACAAGACTGTTTTAGCTATTCCAAGGCCTATGTCTTAGAATTCCTGGAATAAACTTGAATATGTCTACAAACTTTGCTGGGACTTTGACAGAAATTGCATTAAACCGATAGCTAAATCTGGAGAGAACCGACATCCTTGCTATTTTGTGTCTTCCAATCCATGAACATGGTATATCTCTTCATTTATTTAGGTCTTTGATTTCTTTCATTAACATCTTTTAATTTTTAACATATAGATCTTGTACATGTTTTGATAAATTTATACCTATTTATTTTCTTTGGAGTTATAACAAATGGCATTGTGCTTTTAATTTTGGTCTCCACTTTGTTCATTGTTAGTGTTTAGAAAAGTGATTAAATTTTGTGTGCTGATCTTGTATCCTGAAACCTTGTTGAATCCACTAGTTCTGGGAGTTTTGTTTTTTTGTTTTTTTTAGTAGATTCTTTGGAATTTCTATGTAGACAATCCTGTCATTTGTAAACAGAGATATTTCTTTCCAATCATATGCATTTAATTTTTTTTCTTGTTTATTGCCATGTGTGGAACTTCCACGACAGCCTTTAACATTTTCATCAATGTAAATTTCCAGAGATTTGCAGAAACATACTGTCCTGAATGGGGCCCATCATTCTCAAACAGATGTATCTTCAACACTCTTTATCATCCAACCTATTTAGACTTCATTCCCTATAATTTGGATAAATAACTGGTAACATTCAGCAGTGGTTTTTTAATGGCACCCACAACTGCAAAGCCTCTTGAAGCTAGCAGAGAGGCCGTTAATGAGCTAAGTGGAACCTCATTATAAAAGCAAACTTAGCATAGGAACATTATTCGTAAGACAGAACTAGGAGGTAGTGATGCTCAAAGATTTAAGGTATGAGGTTGACTTATGGAGTATGTGGTTTATCCTTCCAGTTTTCCCCTCTTACCTCTAAATTGAAGGTAGCCATAATTTTTAACTTGGAAATACAAAATACCATCAAAGTTACCTTATTCTTATATATTAGAAATTGCTATTGTTAGGAACCCTTTCAATAATTGGCTTTTGACAAAGAATTCCATGCATCTTTCTATGCTTTTAGTAATAGGCACTTAAAATATATTTTGACATCTCAAACTCTATTCATATCTTAATTTTTTAAATAAAAGTATAACCGTCAATAACATTTTACTTATTTAAAAAGTGTTTATTTCCTATAGTGTTGTGTTTTTATGTTATACAACATACCTAACCCACCAAAGAGGGTTCATAGCCATTATAAAAAGACAGAAAACTGGGTACTACTAGATCTTTATAGAGGTCAATGTAAGAGGTCTTGGATATATACACATAGGCCCTCTATAGGCCTTAGATGTGTGCTCAGGTACAATGCAGTTTCTTGCAAAACCAGGAGCTCCTGCATATAATTTGTAGAAAATTTTAATCTGTAGTAACAATAAAACTTCAGAGACTTTTGTTTTTGTTTTTGTTATTTTGGTAGTTAACCGTGGCAAATCAGCCACAGACAGGTTAATCCTCACTTTACCGATTTTGCTGATTCAATGACCACCCCTGCATTTCAATAACACTCTTGTCTTGTTCTTAAGATTGGAAATCATCTAAGTTCCACTTCACCAGAAGCAGTGGCTTCTGGAGTCAGACCATGGGACGCTGACGTAGCCTGTCTGAGCCTCAGTTTTCTCGTCTGTAAGTGGCAATAATGATATGACTCTCACTGGTTGTAAGGCTTACATGAGATGATCCTGCCAAGGGCCTGGTCCAAGGCTGGGCAGGGAGTGTGCCTTCAATTACTGACTTCCTGGATTCCTCCTCTTGTATATTGTCCTTGCTTCCTTCTCTACTTCCCCCATGCCCTTCTCCTCTCTACACACCACAGAATGAGATGCTTCTTATTTTGGATGCCACTCCTCATGCCTAAGGGAAGGGAACCATCTGTCAGAAGCATTAGCAGTTGGGATCTGGGGAGTTTGGTGCTGAAGCTGTCCTGCCTCAAGAATGAATTACCAAGGCCTGCTCACCCAGAATGGGGCTGCACGCAGGACTCTGTGTTCTCATGCAGTTTGTCATGTTACAGTGGGACAAAGGCTTCCTAAGTGCCTAATACATTCTAGCAAATGTGACTTCATAATGCATCTGCAGTCCAGTAAGTAGCATGATGAGTGCTCCATAGACAAGCAGCCCTGCGTGCTCACCCCAAA
The DNA here is from genome assembly GCF_011100685.1 of Canis lupus familiaris. Classification (NCBI taxonomy): domain Eukaryota; kingdom Metazoa; phylum Chordata; class Mammalia; order Carnivora; family Canidae; genus Canis; species Canis lupus. The sequence goes on along the minus strand of NC_049231.1, from coordinate 42,626,914 downwards.
CACAAGACTGTAGCCATGTGAGGCATATCTAGTTCCTTTGTGGTTGCGGTGAGCTTCAAATCCAGACTGCTTTGGGCACAGCAAGCAATGAAAATATGCTCACAATACAATGCAATCACATTGCACATAATTTTTTTTTTTTTTTTTTTTTTTTTTTTTTGTCCTAAGGAATGGAACAGCAACTGTCTCAACAGGTCACTTTGACAACCAACGATGATTCCCGAGTCAGCGAGACTGGGTTGAGTACAATACAGAGGCTAAATATGTGAGTGCCTGTGGGAACTGGGGGTTTGCAAACGAGCACTCTAATCTCCAGCCTGGCACAGGGTTCCCTGGTCACCCTCCCTCACTCTGCCATGATGATGACAGGGCGGCTATGAAGCCTGCAACCAGACAAAAAGCAGATCAGTCGCCGTCTGGCAGCGTGACTTCAAAGGTTTTCATTTCCTGCAAACCCCAAGGACTTTCTTCTTACTCCATCAGGCCTTTCTTGGGACTGCTCTGAAGTATTCGTCCCTCGAAATGTCGGATACTCCTCCATACCATTTCTGAAGCCAGATATGTTCTATCCTCATCTTCATAAAGAACCACTCATACTGACGAGGCCACTTCCTCATAACGGGGTGTCTGCAGAAATAAAGGAGAGGTCACAAGAGAGCCATTCTTATCAGCGGGTGCACCCTCCCCGGGCAGCGATCCAGACTACTAGCATCGGCCAGGTAAGGCAGGCCTCCAGAACCCAAGCCTCGTTTGGGTGGAGCCAGGGGCAGAAGCCAGGAAGCCAGGGATGGGGGCTGGGACACCCCCAGGAAGGCAGGAAACTGCACCTCCACCGAGGAGCAAACCAGTCTTGTCCCAGGCTCCTTGGTTCCAATCCCAGGCTGACTGCTGATGAGCTATGATGCTTCATGGGCCGTTTGGCCTCTCAAACCCTGCTCTCCTTACCCATCATGTGGGATGATGGTCAGTGCTCAGATCATGGGGTTGTGCGGAGAGCAAACAACTCTGCACACATGAAGCACCTGCACAGACCAAGTGCTCGGTGAATGCTGGTTACTGTTACCAGGAAACACAAAGACAGGCTTGATGCATCAAAAGAATTGTGAGCCCATGAAACGAATCTGTTCACGGGAAGATCTCCATTCCTGCCAGAGGCTTAGAACTGTTGAACCAAGTAGAGAGTTAGCCAGAATGGACAGGGAACGTTGCACTCCACCTTCACTGACTTGCTTTCTCCCTCATGCGTAACCCTACACACACGCATGATTCGTAAGGGCAGGGGCTTGGCTCACTTCTTTAAAATTTCATAAAAGTAAAAAATTATATTCATATCAAATAATGTCAGAAACAAAATTCAAAGACCAAAGGCAGGCTGGGAAGGATGTCTGTAACAATGTAGATGCAGTAACAGGCTCATGGCCTCTTATAAGAGATAATTTGTTTTGAAATAACTGTAAACGCACAGAGAAGTTGAAAGTACATTACAATGAACTGGGTTTTTCCCCCTAAACCACTTGAAATTAAATTGCTGATGTGATGGGCCAACACTCCAAATGTTTGAGCAGCCAAGATAATAAAAGGATTGTCATTATTTTAAGCCAACACCTTTTGTACTTGGAACTGGAACACACTTTGGCACTGGCAGGTGTGGGGCAGGTGTAGCAAATCCTAATCCAGGGGGCACCGGCCTTGCATGCAGGCAGCTAGGGGCAGGTGGCAGGAACTTGAGGAGACTCACAGTGGGGGCTTAAAAGAAGCTAAAGATGAAATTCGTCGAAGTGGGAGATAAAGGGACCCATGTAACATAGTGGTGAAAATTTGGCAACACCATGCCTGCGTGATGCAGACGGCAGGAAATGAATTTAACGAACCCAATGGTCTCCCTGAGATTCTGGCCTCTTCTCACTGCCTATCATAACACAAAAGAAGAGTGTTTAGAAGTAAAGAGGACAGCTGGGCTTGAAAGTATATCACGCATGCGGGCACACACACCCTCTCTGTTCTTTTCTCAGTCTATGTTCAGAAAACCCTGCGTTCGTGTTATGTATCTGATCACGATACGATTCAGGAGTTCATTCCGATTTTCTCTGTGGATGTGAAACTCTTTTCCACTGCATTGAGAAGCCAGGGTTCCCCTCTCCTACTACTTATTTGATGCTTCTCCTGTATGCTTCACCTCCTGAAGTGCCACCCACACCGCTTCTCCACTGCTTTCATATTACTCTAACTTAGACAAAGTATTAATCTGCCTGTTTTCATCACCTGCAACTCTGGGAGGGTACCTGCCACTCCCGGGCCCGGCTCTGACCAAGGCCACCCCCCTGACCCATGGAGACAGACTCCACACCCGAGCGACCACCCCTCCTTGCACACACCCTCCTCACGTTTTCACAAGCCCTTGACCTCTCACCACCTCTAACCTCCTGCTCACTGGGAACCCCTACAGCAGTGATTCTTAAACTTCAGCATTCATGCTAATTTCCTGGAATGTGCTTTTAAAATTTAGATTGAATCTTCTCTCCAGAGAATCTGACTCAGTCAGTGGGTGGGTTGGGTGGGTGGGGGCAGAAAGCCTGTGGCTGCCAGCATCTTCATGAGTCAGACAGAGGCATCACAGGACCACACTGGAGAGGCTCTTTCACCTCTGCACTGTGCTTTGCTTAGCGTGGCCCTTTGACAATGTTTGTTGGGTTGACTTCTCTACAAAGCCCAGTTATTTCCATTTCAAGGCAAGGTGTTGTGGATGGTTGCAAGGGCGCAAGGAAGACAGCCTCAATCAGGATGCTGTGTGGCCTCTGCTGCCACCTGGAGCAGCCAAGACAGCCAGCGTGAGGTTGGCAGTGCTGCCACCTGAGGGCCACTCAGACCATTACTCTCATTTGCTTCAAAGGCAACAAATGGCACAGTCCTCACCTCTGCTTTTTATTGAGGTTTATTTTGGGGCAAATCAACTTGAAAGCATATACAAACCTTGAAAACATGGCCTGCTTGGCAAATTCTACTTCTTCTGGAGGCACTGCAATCATCTGGCCGGTGAGTGTCAACCGGGCACATCGGGGGTCTTCGGGGTCAATGATATTTTTTCTGCATTCAGAGAACGTTTTTCACATATTAAAATGATAGAACATTGACCTGAAATACCGAGGATTTTATTAAAAATTAAAAATAGCAGCCACACAGCTGGTTGTATCATTCAGGTTTTTACACTGTCCATAATCACTTTAAAAATACTTTGGCACAGGCCACATGGGAGGTGTGCGTGGGTAAGTTACACATCGGCCTGCACCCCCAGGGCAGCAGAGAACCCCCAAAGGACCTTAGTCAAGGGAGCACGTGCCAGCCTGACCTCTGCAAGACCACAGTCGGGAGCCGCTGTCCTGAATCATGTTGCTGCTCTGCACAACTCTAGGGGGTGCCACTCACTTAAAGACTGTATGAAAGGTGCTCCTGAAGTAGTGCGGTGCACCTGCCTGGATCCAGGGTGACTGAGACAAGGGTCTTCAGACGTCACTATCAGAACGTGGAGGCTCCTCCCTCAGCGTAAGGGACATTGGAAATAATGAGAACGTTATTGTGACTGTATCTGTGACTGCTTGCTAGAAGTGCTTCCACGGTGGCAGACTTCTTCTAAGACCTGCTTTCACTGAGTCACCTGGCAGTAAGGGTGTATTCTGTATTCGGGACACCACTCTACTTCTGTAATATAACATACGGTATGATATGATGTAATATAATTCTCCTAGTTAAAAATTCTCATTAGGATTGCCTGATAAAATATTGCATGGCACATAGTTACGTGGGAAACATATTTGTTGTTTATCTCATTTAATTTTTTATAGCTTTACTGATATATATAATATATATATATATTTACATAAAATTCACCCTTTTGAAGTGCACAGTTGAGAGTTTTTAGGATATTCAGAGTAGTGCAACCAAAACCATAATCTAATTTTAGAACATTTTCATCACCCCCCACAAAAACCCCTGTGCCTGTTGGGGAGACATTCCTCATTCCTGACCCTTCACTCCATCCACCCCATCCCGAGCGACCTCTGATCTACTGTCCACCTCTATAGATGTGCCTGTTGGGTCGATCCGGATGGAGTCATACCACATATGGTCTTTGGCGACTATCTTCTCTCACTTAGCATAGTGACTTCAAAGTTTATCCATGTTGTAGCCTGAATCAGAACTTCTTTTTTTTTTTTTTTTTTTTTTACTGCTGAATGTTATTTGATTGTATGGAGAGACCACCTTGTGCTTATCCATTCATCAGCTGATGGACATGTGGGTTGTTCCCACTTTCTGGTCCTTACAAATAATGCTGCCCTTGGCCCTTACAAATGATGTTTTTGTGTGGACATGTTTTTCAGTGGTGGAACTGTTAGAAAGGGAATCGCCAGATCCTATGGCAATTCTACGTTTAACTTTTGGAAGAATAGCTGAATTGTTTTCCAAAGCAGCTGTACTATATTACATCCCCACCAGCAGTGTGTGAGGCCAGTTCCTCCACGTCTTTGACAACACTGTTTTAGTCTTTTTCATTCTAGCCAGCTTAGTGAGTGTGAAGTTGTACCTCACTGTGGGTTTTATTTGCATTTCCCTGATGGCTAATGATATTGCCCACCTTTTCATGTGCTCATTGGCCATGTATCTATCTTTGGAGAAATGTTGCTCAAATCCTTCCCCATTTTAATTTCGACTTGATGTATGTAAAAATAACTTAAAATTTTTTCATCAAGTCCAAATTACCTATTTTGCTTTTGTTTCCATTTATGTTTTTTTTTAAATCTCCCACCAAACTAGGGCAAAGGCTATTTATCAAAATCCTACACATATGTTATATTTCATGGAACATGACAAGCGTGTCCATATTACTAGATATTGTGGCTTCTATAGTAAGACAAGAAATAGAAATATGTATAAAGATTGGGAAATAGGGATCTCTGGGTGGCGCAGTGGTTTAGCGCCTGCCTTTGGCCCAGGGCGCGATCCTGGAGACCCAGGATCGAATCCCACGTCGGGCTCCCGGTGCATGGAGCCTGCTTCTCCCTCTGCCTGTGTCTCTGCCTCTCTTTCTCTCTCTCTGTGACTAACATAAATAAATAAAAAATTAAAAAAAAAAAAAAAGATTGGGAAATAATAAACAAACTTGTAGTTATTTGCAAATAACATGACTGTATACAAAGGAAAATGCAAGAAAATCCACACTAGGAACATCAGTATTGAGAAGAAAGCTCAGCAAGATTGTTGAGTTTAGGAATAAGATTATGAAACAATTGCATTGCTACTTATAAGCAAAAAATTATTTTTAAATACTAAAAAGTATACAAGATGGTTAAAAAATACCTATAAAATACCTAGAAATAAATGTAACAAATATTGTGTAATACCTTGGTGGAAAAAAACTGTGACTTTATTGAAATACATAAATGGCCTAAGCAAAGGAAGAGTTATCCCATACATATGAATGGGGAAGCCCAATTTAATGGAGCTGTCAATTTTCCCAGAATTAATCTTTTTCTAAAAAGATTTCATTTATTTATTTGAGTGAGAGAGAAAGAGAACAAAAAAGGGAGGAAAGGGAGAAGCAGGCTCCCCACTGAGGAGGGAGGCCCATGTGGGGCTGGATCCCAGGACCCTGAGGTCATGACCTGAGCCGAAGGCAGATGCTTAACTGACTGAGCCACCCAGGTGCCCCTCAAAAGTAATCTTTATAGATGACATAATTTCAATCAAATTCTGGTGTTTTTTAAAGATTTTATGTCTAAGTAATCTCTACACCCAACATGGAGCTCAAACTCACAGCCCCAAGATCAAGAGTCACATGTTCTGCTGACTGCGCCAACCAGGCGCCCCAAATTCTGGTATTTTTAAAGTAGAACTAAGCAAGCTGAATCTAAGCTTCACATGGAATAACAAAAGTCTGAGAATAGTCAAAACCATGATAAAGAAGAGCAATATGGTGGGAGGGCTTCCTCTACCAGATAGCAAACCCTGATGTAGAAGAACCATATTAATAAGGCAATGGGTATTGGTGTAAGGATAAAGCAAGGGAACAGACTGGAAGACCCAGAAATAGATCCATGCTTACACAATCCTTGACATACACCAAAGACTGAATTAGAAATTAGCAGGCAAGGTTCTAATTATTCAATAAATGGTGCTGAAAAAAATGGCTATCTGTATGGGAAAAGAAATCTAAAAATAAATCCCTATATCACACCCCGTACAAGTAAATTCTACACTGAATTAATGAAATTAATGATTTAAATGTATAAAGTAAAGCCCTAATACTTTTAGGACAAAATCTTTATGACTTCAGGGTTGAAAAGAATTTCTTAAGCAACACACAAAATGCACAAACCACAAAGGTAGATGAACATGACTTATTAAAATGTCAATTCTTCTTTAATAAAATATTTCATAAGTCAGCTATGGGTGAAGTCTGTTAATTTCCATCATGATTTCTTATTCTCTCAGTGAGCGTGGTGGGCAGAATTCTGGGATGGCCTTCGTCATCTCCACCCCCTACTGCTCCACCCTCTATAATCCTTCTCCCTGAACGTGGGAGCCGGCTCTCGCTTTTAACCAACAGAATATGGCAAAGGTGACAGGATGTTAATCCCATGCTTATAAGATGTCACAGGCAGTGAAAAAGACTTAGGGACTGTGGAAGAGACAGACTGTCTTACCCTTCCTGCTGGTCTGGAAGAGGTCAGGTGCTGTGAGGTGACCTGTCCTGGCAGTGGAGGGAACAGTGGTGGCCTCTGGGAGCTGAGGCCCCAGTCCTACATCCACAAGGAAGTGAACTGTTCCACCAGGAACAACACTCATGGGAGCTAGAAAGAGGACCAGAGCTCCAGAAAAGGAAGGATGCAACCCCACTGACATCTTGCTTGCAGCTTCAGGAGACTCTGAGCAGAGGACTCAGTTAAGCCATGCCCAGAACCCTGACCCACAGAAACTGTGAGATAACCAATGTGTGCTATTCCAAGCCTCCATGTTTGTGTTAGTTTGTTACATAGCACAGAGAGTGAATACAGTGGGTCTGTTCAAATTGTAATTTTCAGCTGATAATTCTTTTTCCAGTCCCATTGTTTGTTACTGATTTCCAACTTAACTACACTTTGGTCAGAAAGTTATCCATATGGTATCTTTTGTTTGGTATTTGTTGAAATCAGCCTTGAAGCCTTGTGGTCAACTGCTTTGTGCCTAAATAGAATGGGCTTTCTCTAACTGTTCAGTGAAGGTTCTACAAATGACCATTACGGCAAGCTTCTTAAATGTCTTCAAATCTCTTATATCTTTGCTATTTTTGTTGTTGTTGTTTGCTTGCTCTATCAATTACTAAAAGGTGTGTGAAATATTTTAAGGGCCTAATGTCTGGATCTCCATCCTTACACACACGCATGCACTCACTCACTTCTCTTCCTCCTAAAGTAGTTAGATCATAATTTTTATTTTTATTCATATAAATATTGTGTTTACAGTGAACACAGCATCTACATAAGCCACTATGAATAAAGTTTTTATTCAACCTTTTGTTTTCATTTGGAATTACCAATAACTTCCCCTTTTTCTTTCTTTCCTTTTTAATTTTATGTTAGCATTCTAGAAAGTTACCATTTATTCATTCCCAAACTTCCTTTTAGCACAATCAAATATCAGATATATTCTATTGTACTCAAAAGAACTGAAAACATGGGACGCCTGGTTGGCTCAGTGGTTGAGCATCTACCTTCGGCTCCGGGCGTGATCCCAGGATCCATGATCCGGTCCCACATAGGGCTCCCTGTGGGCAGCCTGCTTCTCCCTCTGCCTATGTCTCTACCTCTCTCTCTGTGTCTCTCATGAATAAATAAATCTTAAAAAAAAAAAGAACTGAAAACATAAGTTCATACAAAAACTTGTACATAGATGTTGATAGCAGCATTATTTATAATAGCCCAAAAGTAGAAATAAACCAAATGGCATCAAATAGACAGAATGTGGGATAAGTCATTCATTAAAGCTGAATATTATTCAGCTTTAAAAAGGAATGAAGTACTAGGGTGCCTGACTGGCTTAGTTGGTAGGGCATGCAACTCTTGATCTTGGGGTTGTAAGTTCAATCCTCACATTGAGTGCAGACATTACTTAAAAAAAATCTTTATAAAATTGGTGCCCTCTCTCACTTCTAAAAAAAAGAATGAAGTACTGATAGTATGGGTAAACTCTGAAGATACTTCAAGGTGTGTATGTGTAATATAGATACATAACTCATATATATATATGTGTATATATGTGCAGAATATGCAAATTCATAGAGACAGAAAGGAGATTAGTGGCTGTAAGGGCTGGAAGAAGAGGAAATGGGAAGAGAAAGCGAATACGCATGGGGTTTATTTTGAGGGAAATGAAGATATTCTGAAACTAGGCAGTGGTGATAGATGCACAACCTTGTGAATTTACTAAAAGTCAGTGAACATCACACTTTAAAAGGTGAATTAAAAAAAATAAATAAAAGGTGAATTTTATGGTACATGAATTCTATCTCAATTAAGAAAAAAGCCGTATTCCACGGAGTTCATTTTTTTCTTCTTGGAAATCAGCTGCTGGCTCCCACCTGTACAGTACAGGTACTTTCATGCTTGTTGCATGACCATAATCAGGAGAACTCGCTTTATCAATGAGAAATTTCCCTGGTCCTGTGTAGGATCATTTCTTTCCTTTTTCTTTCTTCTCATTCTGGTATAATGATTCTGCCCAAAATATGTACGTTTTCTGAGAAGAACTACATTGGAAGTAAAATTGAGGTTTTGTTTATTTGAGAATGTGATTAGTTTATTCTGATTTCTTTTATTTTTTTAAGTAAACTCTACACCTCATGTGGGGTTCAAACCTACCACCCCAAGATCAAGAGTAGCATGCTCCACTGACTGAGCCAGCCATGTGCCCCTAGTTTACTCTCATTCTTGATTGATAGTTTGGCCGAGTAGTAAATGGTATATTTAATGCTATACTAAATGCTGAAGTAAATCCATCATTCTGGGTACCTGGTGAATAGTTTTAAATCTGGAGACTCGTGTCTTTTGGTTCTGAAGAATTTTTCTTCAATTATATCTGATAATTTTTTCTTCTATTTTCTCAACTCATCTTTCCTGGAATTCTTTTATTTTAACTGCTGGACCTTTTGGATTAGTCCTTTAATTTTCTTATTGTTCTTCTCATATGTTTCATCTATTTCCTTTTATTCCACTTTTTGGAAGATTACCTCAAATCTACCTTCTATATTTCAGTTGAGTTTTTTTATTTCTGTTATCATATTTTTAATCTTTAAGAGCTTTTTTTTTGGTCCTTAAAGCTCATTCTTCTGCTATATATTATCTTCTGTCCTGAAAAAATGTTTCCCTCTTTTTGTATTGTTTTAATTTTCCCTAGTTCTTTTTATCTGTTCATTTTGCATGGTAGAGATTTTCCTCAAATGTTTTCCTTGACTGTTTATATTTAAAATGTGGTACCTCACAGCCAACTGAAAATTCTGACTGCATAGGTATGGCTTTCTGACTAGTGGACTTTACTCTAAGGTGATCAGCTTTGATGGTTTTGCTGAGGGATTCCCGAACTATTTAGTATCTCTGTGTTTGTGTGTGTGTGTATGTGTTTCTCTTGGGCTGTTCAGTAACCCTGGGGAAATCCTCAAAGGATTCTCAGACAAAGCTTTGTTAAAGATGAGCTCAGTCCATAATTCACAGGAATAAGCAAGAGTCAGTAGAAACATAAACAGTAGAATAGATACCCAAGATACACTTAACTGATTTATAAGATAAGGATATCTAGGGCAGCCTGGGTGGCTCAGCGTTTTAGCACCACCTTCGGGCTGGGGCCTGATCCTGGAGACCCGGGATCGAGTCCCGTATCAGGCTCCCTGCATGGAGCCTGCTTCTCCCTCTGCCTGTGTCTCTGCCTCTCTCTCTCTCTCTGTGTCTCTCATGAATAAATAAATTTTTAAAAAAATCTTTAAAAAATAAGATAGGGATATCTAAAATTAATAAGATCTCCCAATCTTTAATTGAAAGTGTAGCTCTTTGGAGGTCTGATTTTATATAGGGACCTTATTTCTAACTCTTCACCTGACCAGCCCAAGCTATTGTTTCTTATTTCTTGTTGCATTAAAACCTAAGCCTTTATTTTTCCCAGACTAGTATACCCCACTAGAAAAGTTCTGGTTCTGGGGTTTTTTTCATCTTCATTTTTAACCCCTGGGGATTTCTTTTTGTTTCTTATGAGTATGCATTTAAAAGACTGTTTTTTAGATTGATGAAGTCTGCAGTTGTATTTTATTTTATTTATTTTTTAAAAGATTTTATTTATTTATTCATGAGAGACACACACACACACACAGAGGCAGAGACACAGACAGAGGGAGAAGCAGGCTCCATGCAGGAAACCTGACATGGGACTTGATTCCTGGACTCCAGGATCAGGCCCTGGGCCAAAGGCAGGTGCTAAAACGCTGAGCCACCCAGGGATCCCCTGCAGTTGTATTTTAAAACTTTAAACAGGGCAGCCTGTGTGGCTCAGCAGTTTAGCGCTGCTTTCAAGCCTAGGGTGTGATCCTGGAGACCCGGGATGGAGTCCCGTGTCGGGCTCTCTGCATGGAGCCTGTTTCTCCCTGTGTTTGTGTGTCTCTCAGGAATACATAAACAAAATCTTTGAAAAAAAAAAAACTTTAAACAATACAAATTTTTCTTTTTTAAGATAAAAACATAATTTTCATGTAGAAGATTTGGAGACTATAAAAACATACGCTAGAAAATAAAAATGTGTGTTTTAAAATAAACTTGGAATTTTCATCACTTGGAGTTGCCTCATATAGAGCTTATTTTTTCCACTTCAAAGTTAAATCGTGAACATTTTATTTTGAGAAGTACATGCTGTGAGGCCTATGTACTTGCAGAATTCTCAAACATTTTTCTACCATTCCTGTCTACTGAGTATCCAGAAGGGGCTGGGACGCTGCAGCTCTGATGTTGAATGATTTCACCCTGTATTGCGGGGCTGTGCAGAGAAGCTGAGTCATGGGAAGTGCACGGTGTCTGCTCTCGGTGCGACCACGGACCTTGTGAGCTGAAGCCCCCAAGGACAGAGCCTCACTTTCTTCTTTGGTAAAGTGAGGACATTAATTTCTTGCCTGCCTTCTTCACAGAGTTCAAAGGTATGTAAGAGCATGATGAGCATCATAAGGAAGTGTTCTCATCGAAACGTGAAACTACAGTAAGTTAACGTGAGTGGGTTCAAGACAGGGAAGCTCTTCTTTGGGGTAGACCGGATCATTTCCCTTCTCCATCAGTCTATAACTCCAAGAGATTATTCTGGTGCTGCATTTCATTATCTAAGGCTAAATGAGAAAATCTTTATGATGGATTGTTCTCCAACATCAAAGGAGAGAAGGCAGCGGGAGAGAGCTTGCATTTCCCTTTTGCTTGAGGCCAGTTACAGTTAGGAAAAAGGGAGGTAGAGTACTCTTCCCTCGTCTGTCTTGTACAGTCAGTATCACTGAGCATTCTGATAGACAGTAAATGCAGAAGGACGTGAAAGGCATATAGTGAGGTGGTTAAGAGCATAGACTCCGGGCGCACCTGGCTGGCTCAGTCGGTGTTGTATGTGACTTCCTCTCTCTCTATCTCAGGGTTGTGGGTTCGAGTCCCACGTTGTGTGTAGAGATTCCTTTAAATAAAATCTTTAAAAAAAAAGAGGATGGGCTCCTAATCAGCCCCTTAGACTTGAATCCTGTGATTCAACCCCTTTATGCTTCAGTTTCCTCACCTGTAAGAAACAGACACAGAGTTCCTGCCTTCTAGCAGCATTGTGAGGTACCAGTGTGGGAAGATGGAGACTTCCTGGTGCTGTGATGAGATGGACTCCCCAGGATAACACTCCTGACTCTCTCCAATACTAAGACTTCAGTTAATCATTGAGTCTGAACGAAGATGCTGGACATCTTCTTGCAGGAAGAATCTATTCTGTTCTCCCCGGTTTCTTGCCATAAATTGGAAAGACCTGCCACAGCTCAGAGAGGTCCTAGGGTGGAAGTGCTGTAGACTGTGTGAATCTGTCAAATTTGGGAGTCTCCCACATTCTCCATGTTGGCTTGACCAATGTTAAAAGTGAGATTTTGCTGTTCCCTCTGCTTTACTCTTTTAGTTCTCAATTGGTTTAGACCAGGCAAACGATGGCCTCTCACTTGTTTGTGTCTGGTGTGACAGATAAGAATGGATTTTACATTTTTAGAGGACGGAGAAAAATCAAAAGAAGAATAATATTTTATGACACATGAAATATATATGAAATTTGGATTTCAGTCTACTTGAAAAAAGTTGTATTGGAGTATAGTCTCACTCATTTGTCTGTGGCTGCTTTCATGCTACAACAGCAGAGTTGAGTAGTTGTGACAGAAACCATATGGCCCCACATCTAAAAAATTTGTCATCCTCCCCCTACAGAAAACATTTTCCAACCCCTGGTTTAGATCATGGGACTGTTCATCAGGTCCCCTGGGATTCCTACATGAGGATGAAATGCATAAATTCATATAACATAATTAGAATAGTGCCTGGCCTGTAGTAAGCCCTCATAGAGTCATGCTGTTACCATTCTGCTCAGTTGTCTTGGGAGCTGAAAGGGTGGAGTGGCTGGAAAGTTCTGGAATCTTATAGCCTTGATTGGTGGTGGTATTGATCATGAAATATCAAGAAGACTGCTATGGAGTGAGCTGTTTGCCTCTCAAATTCAAATGGTGAACCATCACCTCCCAGTGGGGCTGTATGTGAAAACAGGGTTTTTAGAGAAGTAATTGAGGGTAATTAATCAGTTAAGGTTAATGAGGTCATAAGGGCAGTGTCCTCATCTGATGGCACTGTCCATCTGATGGCAGGGAGGGACATGCAGAGGACAAAGCCCAAGGGAGGACCAAGCAAGAAGGGGGCCATCTTCAAACCCAGGAGAGAGGCCTCAAGAGAAGCCAACCCTGCTGATACCTTCATCTTGGGCTTCCAGCATCCCGGCCTGTGAAAAAATAAATTTCTGTTGTTTCAGCCTCCCAGTCTGTGGTATTTTGCTAATACAAAGTTGGTGGGGACTGTACGGGGACTCTGAAATGGTGAGCACCAAAAGCCTCCTCCTCTGGCTCTCAGGCCACATTTGTTGCAGAGGTAGGATATTATGGGATGGAAGGTATTAAATTAGTATGACAGTAGATAACACATAATATTGGTGGGAGTTAACTTACAAAATCTTGGAGGTATTTTTTTAAAGCTGAAAATGGAGACCGATTATGTGTGTGGCAGATCCTGTGCCTGTATTGGGAACCTCGGGGTCTAAGGAGTCCACAGAGATGTGGGAAAGACATACTCTAGCTGACTCCCAGAAGTTTGTGTATTTTTACCATCTGAATATTATGACATCCCCTGGCATCATGGTTAAAGCTGTCCCCACTTTAAGAACCTTGGCAGTTTCCAGCTGGGCTGTGCATTTCAATTCAAATCTACCCACCTAGTTACCAATCCATTTGCTTCACTTTGTAATTTGATCACTGCTTGAGAAAATGATATTTCTTTTTTTTTCCTTTTTGAAACAGGTATCACTATTTGACTTTTACATATCTCCTTTACATAATACTATGTATCTTTTAAGGCATCTGACTTGTTTAATCCTCACCATATCCACGGGACGTAGGTAAGGAGCTAACTCAGCAGACCACAGTTGCTCAGGCCCTGCACATTCCAAAGAAAGACCTGTTTCAGGAGGACTGGCCCTCAGCTGGTTCCTGGAAGATAACTTCTGAGGCCATGACATATCCTCCTTCATGAGAGTGTTTCTGTGAGGCCCTGGGCCACACAGGATCAACTTGACCTCTATGGGGCCCAGAGACTGAGTAGCTAAGATGAGTCATTTGGACACCGTAGTGCCCATGTGACTGAACTACAATGAAAACACTGGATATTGAGGCTCAGGTGAGCTTCTCTAGTTGGCAACACTTTATACATGCTGTCATGCTTCATTGCTGGGAGAATTCAGTGTGTCTCCATGTAATTCCGCGGGAAGCGACTCTTGGAAGCTTGGGCCTCCTTACTCTTGGACTTCACCTGTGCAGCTTTTCTTCTGATGACCTTGACTGTATCCTTTCACTGCAGTAAAGCAAGAGCTCCTGAGTCTCACAAGTCATTTCAGCAAATCATCAAGCTGTTGGGGGGGGGGGGGGTCGTTTGGGAGTTCCTGACACAGCTGGCCAAGCAGACTCCCATAGATCTATTTCTCCCAGATGGCATGTGTCATAAAATGGAAGCCTTGAGGCATGATTCATTAAAACTCATTCTCACCCATTAAATTTCATTAAAACCTTGAGAAAGGTATATTTGTTAAGCAAAGCATATGTTTTGCTTATATTTAAGGAACTTGTTTTCACCTGCCTGGAAGCTTTTCTGTACCACACATCCTGTTGAGTTGTAACACGGGAAAGAGTGGACATGCCCACACTTTCAGGTCAATTGCTTCATGTGAGAACACTGTGTACCATTTGAAAGTGTTATAGTCTGCTCTGTTTATGACACCACAAAAAATGCAGTTGCTGAATTGTGAATTCTTGTGGGGTTATGATGAAAGAATGGTGGGAAGCATCCACATAATAACTATGAATCTACATTGAACTTGGTGAAAAACCCAACAGGAGAAAAGAAGCAAGAACAGTAAACAGGAACTAAATTTACATACACCAGACAAGACTGTCAATCAGTTGCACCTAATTATTTGTTCACTATTAAGGCTAATTTCTTCACAACATTGCTCTTTGATGAAAGCAACAAAGTAGTAGTCAAAGTAAGTCATTACAGGGTTTATATAGGGGGCATCATTTTTATATAGGGAGTGTTTTGCTTATCCACTGGTGGTGATTATATAGAAAAGAAAGGAGATTATGTATTTAAATAGATAAATAGAAAACTTTCCATTTATGCAGCGGACAACCCAGCGAGACTCTGTAGAAGTTCCTTCCCACCTGTGGCAGGCAGGATAATTGCCACCCCACCCCCCAACAAAGATGTTTGCATCCTAATCTCTGGAACACGTGACTGTGTTACTTTACATGGCAAAGGGAAATTATCCAATGCCAGCTGGTTTTCCCATTTCTCCTCTCTGCCTTCCCTTCTGCTTCATTTTAAAGATGGCCCCACTTGTGATCCAGATGTGGCGCCAGCAATTTCAAGGCTGTTTGGCCAACCAGCTGGCATTGGATACGGAGACTATCCTGGATTATCCGGCTGGGCCCAGGGCAGCCACAGGAGTCATTAAAAGTCACAGGGGGAGACAAAGGAGAGTGTGAGAGAGATACGGTGTGAGAAAGACGACCTGCCATCGCTGGCTTTGAATGTGGCAAGGGCCACAAGCCAAGGAATACAGGCAGTTTCCAGAAGCAGGAAAAGGCAAGAAAATGGGTTTTTCCCCTAGAGCCTCCAGGAAGGCACGCAGTCCTGTCTACACCTTGATTGCACCTATGAAGACCTGTTTGGGACTCCTGACCTCTGTCACTGTAACAATATATTTGTGTCATTTGAAGCCAGTAGGTTGTGCTGCTTTGGTACAACAGTAAGAGGGAACTAACTAGCATCTGAAAGAGGTGGGAACCGGGCCACCCCGGTGGCGCAGCGGTTTGGCGCCACCTGCGGCCGAGGGTGTGATCCTGGAGACCCAGGATCAAGTCCCACGTGGGGCTCCCTGCATGGAGCCTGCTTCTCCCTCTCCCTGTGTCTCTGCCTCCCTCTCTCTCTCTCTCTGTCTCTCATGAATAAATAAATAAAATCTCTAAAAAAAATAATAAATTAAAAAAAAGAAAGAGGTGGGAACCTTTAGTTCCCTGCCCACCCCCCGCCACCCCACTACAACATACTTGAGGTTCCTCGCAGCTGCTGCTCTTGAGATGGTCGGTAAATGCACCAGCTACCAGCAAGGAGGATGCCCTGTACCCTGGGGACCCTTCCAGTTTATGAGAGCCTCCTTTGGTGAACAGGGGCTGGAGACAGACTCTCCCTCTTCCTGACACTGTTTAGGCATCTGCTTGTCCCTGACACAGCTCCAGGGAACCCTATTCCACCACCCTGATCCTGAGGGCTGGGATTGCCTAAACCAGCACACTCTGTCCCCTGGCCAAAGTGATGGATTCAGGGATTGGCACAAGAAGTCCGGTCACTAAAGCTCAAGGTGCTCCTTGCTGGGGACTTCTGGAAGGGCAGTCCCCTTACTCTCCTCTGGAGTCTACCTGGAGAGGTGCTCACTCTCCCTGGACATAAAGAGGGAACAGCCTTGAAATTGCTGGTCCCACATCTGGATCACAAGTGGGGCCATTTTTAAAATGAAGCAGAAGGGAAGGCAGAGATGAGAAATGGGAAAAGCTGATTTGGGCTGACACTGCAGGACCCCTAAGAAAAGCCTTCCTCTGGACTTCCAAATATGTCAGGTAATAAGTTTATTTCCCTAAGCACTTCTGAACTTATTTTTTTCTCTTTCTTGGCATCTGAGAGGCTCCTCACTGGTAGAACGGTTTACAGTTCCTGGAGCTCTTCCTGTTCTTAGAATGGATCCTGTGGTTGAGGCATGCCCGCCTAATGCTGGTGGTATTAATAGTGATCTGCAAACTGTTCTCGATACAGGCAGTAAAGTCGTGATGGAACTGTGCAGAGGAAGGAGGTCCCCATCTGCATCTGTTTCTACTAACACAGTATCAGGCCAAGCAAAGAGGGCCCAGGTTTAAAAACTATTCACACTTTGATATATTTTTTTAAAGATAAGACTCTATAAGTCTTATCTAAGCAGTTCTCCAAGAGTGTCTCGTGTTTCTGACCTCTTAGGAGCAGAGGACTAGCTTCCTTTGTTCAGGACCATCTTTTCCCAGAGATGTTCATAGAGCAAAGTGCCTTGGAGGGTACAGTGTTTCCCTCTGGGGCAAAGGGCAGGCTTGTTTACGTCCAGCAGGATGAAGATGCTGTCTTTCCCAGGACGGCGGGGGCAGGCAGGCTTGCTCTCGGTCACACAAGACTGAGGCTGAGAGGCTGAGAGTTGCTCTCCTGTTGTGCAACCCACTGTGTGTATAGATGCCAACTGGCCCTCTTCATATCCTTGTGGGAACTGGGGCCCCTGGGAACCCCGGCCACAAAACACTGCTGTGCTAGCCACTGCCCTTGCAGTGAGCAACCCAAACCTTTGTCTCTGACTCACGAGTTTTGTGTCCTGTGCCAGCATCTGCGAACCACGGCAGGCTCACTGTTGGTTAGAACGAACGTGGCCAACTTGCTTGCAAATAGGGCAAAATCTTAGCCCTGTCACAGTTCTTGACACCATGTAAAACCGTTAAGTTTCTTTGCTTTGGATTGGAAGTGAATCACTTTGGAATCAGCGAAGTAAAAATAAATAGATCGTGCTGATTGCAAGCTCCGATTTGCATATGTATATATCTCTCTGAGTAATAAAAGCGGAGGAATAAGTTATCTTAAAATGCCATCTGCCCATTAGACAAAAATATTTCATATTACATGGATTATAGAGTAAGATAATGAAGAAGGCGTTGCTGGTGCAAACTCTGGAGTCCATTGGTGGCCTTCTTCTTTCTGGATTAGTCCAGGGCCTTGCTGGTCTATCCCCAGACTGGGGGTGTGTGCAGCACTGGCAGGAAAGGAACTGCCTCTTCTCCTTCAGAACTTCCCCCAAGTCTGTCCATTCACCTCTTGTTCCCTGTTATTATCTGCACAGCACTCCAAGTCTGATACCCACCTGCTATTTCTTGACCTCTGACTCTAGCTTAACCGCATTCCTTGGCTCCTGGTGGACTCACCACTAAAGAAACATGAGCTGACTGCAGCTGGCCAGGAATTCCTGCGTCTCCGTGTGACTGGAGTAGAGGACCCGGTGGTGGGAACAGAGGGCAGCAAACACATCTCAGGAAGGGCTGCTCTTTTGTTTAGGAAAAGCATTAATGAGTCTTGATGAGGAGGACAAGGCGAGGCCCCCTCCCCAGGGCAGGGCTGGCATGCACACGGGTCAGCGTGTGCAGTTCTGCAAATGATGTCTTCCCTTGATGTTATTGCATCTTGGACTCCTGTGCAGGCAGGAGACACAGAAGAGTTTTTTTTTTTTTTTTTTTTAATTTTTATTTATTTATGATAGTCATACAGAGAGAGAGAGAGGCAGAGACACAGGCAGAGGGAGAAGCAGGCTCCATGCACCGGGAGCCCGATGTGGGATTCGATGCCGGGTCTCCAGGATCGCGCCCTGGGCCAAAGGCAGGCACTAAACCGCTGCGCCACCCAGGGATCCCCAAGAGTTTGGTTTTGTTCGGGGAGGGTGCTGAGACTCAGAGAAGAGAAGAAGAGCAGAGACATGGAGTTGAGAAGGGAGGAAGGGAGGCCCAGCAGTGTGGCGGGAGGCTGGTGGTAAGGGGCAGACGTGCTCTCCATCCCTGCAAGGAGGGGCGGCCAGTGATTGGAGCGGGGACGCCCTGGGATCCTCTGAGATGGGGTTAGGGTGCCCGGGCAGGCCTCACCTGCAGTGCTGGCCTCCAATTGGATGCAGCCCTGAAACCACTTCCGAGATTCCACCCAAGCTCCCCCTGCCCTTCTGCTGGCACTGCCTGAACCCCGACGTGGGCAAACAGGCCTTGCAGCTCCGCTTGGGCTACTTGTGCTTCTTAGACCCACCATGGCCCTCCTGCCTCAGAAACAGGACAGCAAGTCCCCGTGGAGGCACACAAGACCACAGGAGCCCGCAAAGTGGGCTTTGCTTTTGTCCTCACCCTGCGTGCCGACGCTCTAGCAGTTGTGGCTCGAGCACACGTGCTGTCTAATGACACTGTCCTCAACTGCACGTTCAGCTATCCTTCCCCAAACCCCACTGCTCATCCTGCTCGGAGATGTGCGGCAGCCGACGAAGTAAGCAAGTAAGTAAGCCTGGCACTCCAACACTCCACCCCTTGGAAGGAGAGAAGGCAAGGAGGCAGCTACAGAGGAGCTGAAAGCCGGAAGATGTGGGTGCTCAGTGGGGAGCAGAGCTGTCTGCAGAGACCACGCGGTGGGCAAGGGGTGACCGAATCCTGAGCCCCCATTTCTGGGCCCCGGCTTCCCGCCCCTCAGCTCCTAACCTGTAAAGTGGAAGGCAGTAGCCCATGGCCAGGCCCTTGCAGGCTGTAAGGACCTCTCAGTACCCTGGAGCCTTGGCCTGTTGTACGGGGAGAGACTGTGCCTCTTGGAGAATCACGTCTGCCTGCAGCCCAGTCAGGCTCAGCTCAGGCTGCTCTGATACCTGAAGGGGAACAGGGCAGAAAGGCAGCACAGGGCGCACTAGGGTCAGCAGGTGGGGAGCACACAAACACCCCGCTGTCCTGGCAGGTGGGGGTGCAGGGGAATGGGCTTCTCAGAGCTGGGGGCCTGGGACGATGCAGTCCCAGGGGCTGAGACCTGGGCTCTCCTTGAGAGGCAGGCAGAAATGAAGTGCATCCTGGGGAATGAACTGGTAATTACTGGGACTAGAAGGTGTGTTCGAAGCCTTAAGATGGGAAGGAAGAGGCAAAGAAAGGAAGGGACTTTCAAGAGATTAACTTTCAGATCAACTCTGTTGTTTTTGGTTTTTGGTTTATTTATTTATTTATTTATTTATTTATTTATTTATTTATTTATTTATTTATTTATTTTAGATGTACTTTTTACTTTAGAGAAAGAGAAAGAAGGCATGCAAGCAGGGGGAGGGGCAGAGGGAGAGGGAGAGGGAGAGAGAATCTCAAGCAGACTGTGTTTCAGTGCAGAGCCCACCTAGGGACTCAATTTCAGGTCCCTGAGATCATGACCTGAGCAGAAATCAAGAGTCGGACACTTAACTGACTGAGCCCCCCCAGGCGCCGCAGTGTCTTAAAGGACAGGTCAGGCTGAGTGGGATGAGATGGAAATGGTGGACAGACAGATGCCAAGTGGAGATGCTAAGCTGGTGGAAATCACAGCTACCATGTGCATTTCTACTCATCTACCCCACTGCAGAGATGTGTGGTTTTAACAGTTAGGGGCCCTTTACACACAGTCACTTGTTCGATCTTCCTGTCTCAGTTCAAATGACTGGTGACAAATAAGCAGGGAAGAGCCCATGTCTTTAAGTCCTAATTATGTGCACCTGGCATAGAGGGAGTGCTTGATAAATATTGTTTGAAAGAAAAACTTATTTTCATTACTATATTTAGCATGTTCCTTTGTATACAGTATGCTTAATTCAATTAATTTTTTAAAAGATCTTATTTATTTATTCATGAGAGATACAGAAAGAGAGGCAGAGACACAGGCAGAGGGAGAAGCAGGCTCCATGCAGGGAGCCCGATGTGGGACTCGATCCCGGGACTCCAGGGTCACACCCTGGGCCGAAGGCAGACGGTCAACCGCTGAGCCACCCAGGCGTCCCTCAATTAATGTTTAATTGATTTTATTGTCAGTATCTCCCCACCTCATCTCTACATTATTAGAATAACAGCTTTCCCTCACAAATCCCTTTGTGATCCAATTAATTAAAATCTTTTTTTCTGAGACATTTTCTTACCATTCTGCACATTAGATCATTTAGGTGTACTTCTGTATTATCTCAGGAAAGTTACTTCAATTATGTCCTTTTCTGATGGGGGAAGTCCAGCTTATAGAAGTGAAAGAACACTAACCAAGAATATATATAATTTAAATGTCAATATTAAATCCTGAGTTTTTCTACTTCTTCCAATGACAAAAGAAGAGAAAATCAGACAAAAATGCATTACAAACATTTGCAAATTATACATCTGACAAGGATCATATCCAGAATATAGAAAGAACTCTGGCAACTGAATAATAAAAAGAGAAATAGCCCAATTAAAAAAGGGTAAAGGCATTAAATAGTCCTCCAAAGAAGATTGATAGCTAATAAGAACATGTGAAGACACTTAACATTAGTAGTCATTAGGAAAATGCATATCAAAACCACAATGAAACACCACCAGGATGGCCATCATAAACAAGACAGACAATAACATGCGTTGGTGAGGGTGTGGAGAAACTGGAAACCTCATACACTGCTGATGGAAGGTAAAACGGCGCAGCCCGTGAAGAAAACATTCAGTTCCTCAAAAAGCTGAACATACAGTTACCATATGACCCAGCAGTTCTACTCTTAGGTAGGTACCCTAGCGAATTGAAAGAAAAAGTCCATATGAAAACTTTTAAATATTCATAGTAGCATAATTCATAACAGGCAAAACATGGAAGCAAATGTCCTCAACTGATGAATGCATAAGTAAAAATAGATACACAGAATGTGGCATTTTCATACAATAGAATAGTATTTGGCCATAAAAAGGAATGAAGTATGGATACATGCTAAAACATAATGAACCGCAAAAGCTGATGAGAGAAAAACTCTAAAGATCTATCCTCCAGGGAAGCCATTCTAGATTTCTAAGTCAGCATGACTCTAAACTTTGTTCAAACCAAAAGCCTGATTTATGGCCACCGTGCATGTATTGTACATCTGCTTTGTGAATGAGTAACCAAAAGAAAAATCATCTTGTCCTTGAGATACGGATCAATGTTCTTGCTCCCTGCATTCCTTTATGATGTAAAACTCTTGATTCCTGCCTATATGCTAATCCATAATCTTCCGAGCTTCTACAAGATGTAAAATGTAGACAATCCTGTAAAAATGACTCATTCTTCAGAACACGTTCATCTCTGTGAAGAGCGTGTTTCCCAGGCAGCCTAACTTGGGCTCAAATAAAATGCTCTTTCTTGCAGTTAGAGATTCTAAAAGATTTGTTCATTTTGCATTGACAAAAACATCATGCTAAGTGAAAGAAATCAGTCATAAAAAAGCATATATTATATAATTCCACTTAAAGGAAATGCCCAGAATAGACAAATTCAATAAATACACAAAATAGATTAGCAATTTCCAGAGGCTAAGGGCCTTATAATAAAACCCTTACCTCTCTCTTAACAACTAAAAGCTTTCTGGAAGGTGTATATTTATAGGAGCTACTTATCATGAATTCATCTCATTTCAGCACAAGGTGAAATCATGTCTAACAGGTGAATAAAACACTGTAAACTGGATGGGGAGAGGTAGTCAGAGATGCCAGAGGGTGTGGTATGAAGACAGGGGAACCAGAATCACCAGTGGACCTGTGAAATGAGTGCCCTGGGATCCACAGGGACAGAACTTCATGGAGCTGAAACAAAATTAGGGAGAAAGAAGTAGCCACAGGTTCCCGGGAGCACTGGCCATGGCAATGAGTGGAAGACTCATTGAGAGAGAAAAAGCAAACACCTGCCCAGGAAGCCTTCTCTCCCAGACAGTCTTTTAAAAGCAACTCAGGTTAATGTTAGCTTCAGGATTTCAGGGCTGTGCAGGCAAAGGAGAAGAGGCAACATGGACCTGGACAGAAAGCCGTCTATTTAGAAGACCTCTATGTTGCCTTCAAGGAGAATGAACAAAATTCAGTTGAAGAGAAATTGAATTCAGCTTCTTTAGCTGATGAGGGCTGGGCCCTGCGCTTTGGAACGCCCGTCACGTCACAGGTAGACGGAGTGCAGACGGAGATACATCCTGGCCGTTAGCAGGCAAGCTGTTGCAAGCACATGCTTACGCTGAGTGTGCACTTGACTGAACTCTTCTAGAGAACAATGGAAAAGAGCGCCTTCCACGTATAGTTCTAGGGGCACAGATCTTGGAGCCTGCATTTGAAATTGGGCTGGGCTAAGGTTTTCGGCTCCCATTTGATGTATCTTTTCTTCCTACGACAACAGTTAAAAAGATGCAGGCTAAGGGGCATTTGTATTTCTGGAACTTCTTGTAATTTTCTGCAGAGAAGGAAGGATTAAAGTCACTATGCTGTTTGAGTTGTGTGAGCCCACTGAGCGTTTGTCCTGCCTGTGCTCCTGGCACAAAGGCAGACCAGCCCTCCCACGGACACCCTCCCACGGTTCACCAAAGGAGCTTCTTGGCCCGTCAATGTGCCTATCAAATGCGAGGGCTGCTCAGAGGATAGGGCGGGAACCTGTGTCCAAGCACATTGTCCCAAAATCTCTAGTGTGAGCAATACTCTTTTGATGTGGGATTCTTCGGTGTTGAATTCCCTGTGCTGCACGTACCCCTCCAAGCAAATCACGCTGAGGGACCATCGTTTCTGAAGGGCTCCCATTCCGTGTTTTACACACCCAGGGGGCTTCGATCCATTCAGTCTGGCATCTCCCTCTCAGAAACTAGATTCCTTTACAAAACAGAATCTCAGCATCTCCTTTGATGCCAAACCACTCTGAGCCCTGGTCAATTCAAGAGCTTTGACAAGCTCATTGTTTGGACAGGGATGCCCTCAGCTGGGGGGAGGGGAGGTGAGTAGGGCGGGAATGAATGGGCCATGGCAATATTTCATTAAAAACCTTTTGGGGAAAAGGAAACAAGTGTTTTCAGATCCTCCTGTCTTGATAATTGAGTAGAAACCTAGCATGTGTCCAAACTATCAATCAAATCTTTTTTTTCATTGCAGGAAAAGCATCTGATAAACCCCTTTGGGTCCTATTTATTTCCAGATCTTCAAAATGAAAGTTCATTCTAATGCCAACGAGCAGAATGTCACTCAATAGAAGAACCCTCCCTGGCCCAGAAGGCTTGATTTGCCTTGGCTCTGAGAAGATGCAAACCCTAAACCCCACAGTGTTCGAGCCTGCGCACTCTGTAAGGAAAGATGTTTCTGCAGAGGGGAAGGTCTCCGATAGGCTTTCTCTGTCAATCAATATTTATTGGATATTCACACAACTGGGTCTCTGGTCTGAGCATAAAGTTACTTAGGCATAGGAGCATCTCTACATCCTTATGTGTTTGAAGAAAGAGGAAAATGAGAGGGGAGGGGGTTGCTCATTGCTGGTGAACCTTGTGAACTGGAATCTTATGCTCAATTTGTCATGTTAACCTGAGCTGGGAAGCCTGAGCGTGGTCCTTTAGAAGCCACCAATCCTGTCCTTTTCCGACATTGAAAGTCGCTTTTTGTTTATTGTCCAGTCGGATTCCCTTTCCAAATGATCTCCTCCCGGAGGAAGGGCAGGTAATAGCACCCAGTTCAATACGTCCTGGCATGGGAGTCCAGACAACTGCGTGCCATTACATCTAGTAACTTTACTGTGACATTTTAGGGTATGTTCAGGGACCAGAGGATCAGGGTGGTAAAAAGTCTGGGGGAAATCCCATAACCAGATGGGATGGAGGACCCCAGGCTGCATTTTCAAAAAATATTTTATTTATTTATTCATGAGAGACACAGAGAGAGGCAGAGACACAGGCAGAGGGAGAAGCAGGCTCCTTACTGGGATCCCAATGCGGGACTCAATCCTGGAATCCCGGGATCATGCCCTGAGCCAAAGACAGATGCTCAACCGCTGAGCCATCCAGCCATCCCCCCAGGTTGAATTTTACAGATTCACCAAAAAACTCTCTAACGTCCCTGTAAACCTGTAAAATGTGGAGAAATACGTGTTCCTTGCTTATTCTCAAGATGTTGGTCAGCCTTAGTTAAGGACAGGACATCTGCTATGTATTTTCTTCATCATTAAACCTCCTCAGATTTTTGGATACTCGATGTCTTTCACCTCTAGGAATTAATTTATTTATTTTTAAAGATGTATTTATTTACTCATGAGAGAGGCAGAGACACAGGCAGAGGGAGAAGCAGGCTCCCTGTGGGAAGCCTGATGTGAGAGTTGATCCCAGGACCCCAGGATCTTGGCCTGAGCCAAAGGCAGACAGTCAACCACTGAGCCACCCAGGTGTTCCACCCCTAATAGTTTAGATCCAACTTTATCTTTAATCTACAGGCCAGCTATAGACCTAAGCATCATTTTTGGGGCATGATCTGTGTCAACACACATGTGGTGTTATAGAATGAAAAGCACTTCTCATGTATACAGGAGGACATTAATCAGCTAAGAGAAAAAAGAAACTCTGCTATTTGAGACAACATGGATGCCTCCTGAGGATGTTATGTTGAGCATGAAAAATCAGATAGAGAAAGACAAAAACGGTATGATCTCACTTACAGGTGGAGTTCAAAAAAAAGCCAAACTCACTCACTCAGAGAGTAGGGTGGTGCTTACCAGGGCCTGAGGATGGGGGTGGGGGGGGACCAAGGATGTGTTGGTCAAAGGACACAGGTGAGCAGTTGGAAGATTAATGAGCTCTGGGCAGCAAATGCACAGCACAGTGATCACAGGCAATGATACCGTATCACATACTTCAAAGATGCCAAGAGACCAGATCTTAAATGTTCTCACCACAAGAAAGAAATAACAATTATGGGACGTGCCAGAGGTGCTCGCTAACACTACGGTGGTAACCACACTGTAATATGTAAATGTATCAAATCAACACGTTATACACCTTATATACTGTTCTATGTCTATTATATCGCAATAAAAAAAAGCGCATTTCTTAGCTACATGCCAAACAGCCACATCAGCTTTGATCACAACATGCTTTCAAGGTTAAGCCTCTCAAATTAATAAAACGAGGATATAAATCAACTGCTAAGTCAATTAGCAAAGACTCGGGCTCTCTTACCTATTTTGAGAAAGAGGCAGGCTCCCGGCCATGCAGGGCCTCTCAGGCCATTTCTGAGGATTTTGTTATTTTTCCCAATGAAAGCATTTAAGCAGGGGAATCCCAGGATCTGACTCGGGTTCTGAAAGATCACTTCAGCTGCTGGATAGAGGATGAATTCAAGGTGACAGAGGAGACTGAGGGGGAGCTGGGGTGGGGTGCCTGAGGTACATGCCCTCCGAATGGGTAATAGTCGAATACGGGACAGTACGCACATGTGCACCCACGCGGCTCAGCCTGCCCTGGCAGGAGAATCCATGCGTGCAGCGCACCCTCGGGCAGGAACAGTGCTTGGCCCTGCTGGCGCTGTGTCCTGCCGGGCAAGTGGGGCTCCCCAGCCTGTCGCAGTGCACACTGTGGGCACCGGGCTAGGCCTGGGGCAGAGGCATAGCCGTAGCTGCAACGCTCCATGGGCCCTTCAGGAAAATGGCTGGGAAGGTACTTCTTTTCCTTCTCTCAGAGCATCGGTGGCCGCGTTGCTTCCCTCCTGTCTGGCCTCGGTCTGTGGTCGGGTTTCTGAGGGTTCCTCAGCCCCAGCATGGCCCTCGGGGCCCACAGAGCCCTGGCATGCAGCACGCAGGAAGAACGGGTCTGGCTTCGTCTGCCCACTTGGGGTGAAATGGGGAAGAGCCAGCCCCTCCCCGGGTGCACAGAGCGGAGGGCACCACAAGCGTGCAGAACGTACCAGACGTGATGGTAAAAATGCTGCTGCACGTCTTCAATCCACAAGGACACCAGCTTTAAAGAATGAAGGCAATTCTCACTTTGCTGAGTATGAGCTGCCTTCTGCAGGTGAAAGGAAGGTGAAAGGCTTTGGTTTATCAGCAGCAGCAGCAGCAGCAGCATGAGAAATGAGAGGGGTTTTTTTTTTTTCTTTTTTTGTAATCCCGCGGCTCTGTGGGGAATGCTGTGAAGGGCTTGGCAAAGAGCCCTGGTCTCAGGGGCCATCTCTCTAGACCCAGGGATCAGGTGGGAGGGGCAGCTTCTCACTGCCTTGCCAGGCTGTGGCAGGTCCGAGTAGTTCTTAGCCATGGACATATTTTTTTAATTTATTTTTTCATGAGACACACAGAGAGAGGCAGAGACACAGGCAGAGGGAGAAGCAGGCTCCCTGCGGGGAGTCCGATGCGAGACTTGATCCCAGGACCCCGGGATCACGCCCTGAGCAGAAGGCAGATGCTCACCCACTGAGCCCCCCGGCTGCCCCAGCCATGGGTATTTGTATCTGATGCCCTGTGATGCTCCTGTGACCCGAGGAGCTCCCGCTCGGCTTGTTTGTTCAGGGCTCCAATGTCTGCCTGGCTTTCTAGTTAAGTCTCTGTGCTCAACATCACCAAGATGCTGGACCCAAAGCCTAAAATATAATGCAGAGCTTGGACGCTGAAGCTCACACAGCAGAAACACACCGGGGCATAGGCAGTTCAATGGAAGTAGTGGATCTTGGGGTGACAACAGGCCCCACTGCTTGGTCACCTTAGCTTTGGTGCTAACCTTGATTTTGTGTATGTTTCTTTAAGTTCTATTTTAATGCTTCAGAAGCTTAAACAGGAAAAACAGGGAGCAGTTCTGAGAAGTATTTTCACGTGAGGATCTAAACACAGGGGTAACAACGGTGGCGGCTCATCCCTCCTCTTCCAGGCCAGGCTTACACGTGTGCTGAGACACTGATGCCCTCGGGCCTGGGGTGGCCACTCAGGTCCTGAGTGGCCTCCTCCAGTGACCCTGGCGTGCTGCACAGGTGTCTGAACTTTCCAGATGTGGTCTGCACGCATGAAGACGGATGGCACAGATGGTTCCAGGCCACACACACACATACCCAGTTCTTACAGACCTCGATCACCCCAGCAAGGACTTCTCGAAGCCAGATTTCTCGTGGCTGCCAGCTTTCAGCTCCTGCTGACGCCCGCCTGGGACCTTCCAGTCGACAATTCCTTCCGCCATCCGAACGCTGCAGCAGCCGTGTGCGCTGCTCTATGTTCTGTTGTCTGTCTCCAAGAGCTGCTGTGGGATCAACACGCTCAGGCCTCATGACAACCTTTAGGATGCCTGATTTAGGAACTCCTCAGATGTTTAGAAAGGTATCCTGGGAATATACTTCTAGTGCCAGCAAGCTTGACTGGCCAAGAACAGAGAGAATATTCCATGAAAGAAGAACCATCCCTTTTCCTGGCTTCTTGCCAGACCCCACAGGGAACTGGGTCAGCTGAACTGTCTCTAGCCCAATGCAGTCTCTCCTTGTCAGTGTCCCAAAGGTAAGCGACAGAGTCTTTTATCTGAGTGGCATTTTACAGCATGTTGTTGCTTTGATTATTACCACCCCACACCC
Source organism: Canis lupus familiaris (assembly GCF_011100685.1). Lineage (NCBI taxonomy): Eukaryota > Metazoa > Chordata > Mammalia > Carnivora > Canidae > Canis > Canis lupus. The sequence continues at coordinate 42,598,911 of NC_049231.1, read as the reverse complement.
CAAAGAACTAATCAGTTTGTTTGCTTAATGTTTTTTTATGCCTTGTGTAAAGAATAATAGAATTTTGGAATTGGGATGAATTCTATCCTAGTTCCTAAAGTGTCACCAAATTTTCCAGTGAAGTGACTGAGTCCTGGGGCTTAAGGAACTTGCCTGAGGCCACCTGTTGCATTTGCTGCTCCTCAGGGGGTTCCTGCCGTGTGACCCCCACACAAGCGTGGTGCAGACGTCTCCCTGGCAGGATGGGATTTCAACCTCTATGCTCTGAATGCAGACAGAAGTGTTGGATTAATGTTCCATCTGCACTTAAGTGTCTTTTCTTTTTAGAGGTTTTGAAAAAAGTGTGTTAAAGAATTTGGGGTCTTTGTGCATACATCTCTGGTGGGAGGGATGGTGGGTTCAAAATTAATTTGAAAAACAGTAAATAGAGAGTGAAGTAGGTAGATCACTGGGGGTAGTAAATGGAGTCCTTGCTACTTGTGACTCATGGACTATTGGACCTTCCTTCATCAACCTCCCCTCCCTACCCTATTTCCATCATAACAAGAGCTGCCAGTTGCCCACCAGGTATTGTACAAGACCCTCAACCGTCCCAGTAACCCTGTGAGGTAGGAATTATTATTCCCATTGCACAGAGGAGGAAGCTGAGGCTCCCACAGGTGAAGTAACTTGCCCCAAATCACATAACTTGGTGAGTGGTGGAATTCTATTCACCTGATTCCAAGGGGCGGACAGCCACTCCTTCCACTTCAGGTTGGTAAACACATCACTTTGCATCTCAGGGCCCTGGCAAAGTCATGCCACCCAGACAGGACCCACCCCATGGTCCCTCTTCTTTATGCAGAGGACCTGTGTGGGCAAGGCCAACCCCTTTGTCTACCTGCAGAACTCTCCTTCTGATTCTGGCAGCAGGAGGGAGGCCATGGGGTTCTTCATCAGATCGGCCACTGCAGGGTCCTTGGGTGTCACATAGAAGAAAGGAATCCCAGTGCTGTTGTCCAAGGGGCCGTCGCTGATGGGCAGGCAGTTCCCAAACGGCAGTCCTGGGATCTAACAAATAGCAAAAAAGGCTTTTTCAATGCAGGGTTTTGGATTGATCTGAGCTGGGAGCTTAGCTTGTGTCTCTGGTCAGGAAATGTAGCAACGAGGATGGCACGGCATCATCACGGGGTTGACGGGTAGTAAATGAAGCCACAGGGGTTCCCACCTGACCCAGGTCACCCAGTGATGGCTCTACAATTCTACAGAGAAGGTGAGCGGGGCCATTCTGTCTGGGAGAATAGCAAAGGGATTATTCTGGAAGTTGATGAAAAGCATTTGACAAAGAAAAATGCTCACTTTATGCAATTTAAAGCGATCTGTGGGAGAGGTGATGAAATGTATGGAAGGGTGCTAGAATATTTTCCATAAGCTGCCCCTAGAAGCCTCACTCTCCCAAGGTTTTGAAAACTTTGAGAACAGAAGTCAAGTCTTAACTTTAATAACTGGTCTTTGGACTCTTTGGGAACTTTCTATTACTGTTACTCTTAGGGCCATACCATTTTCTTAGGTATTAGTTACATTTTTTAATTGTAATCAATATTTCATTATATAGTCCAGCAAGTCACCCTGGAAGTCCTAGGAACATACTACACCCGGTTTTGTTCATGATCACCCAGCGGTGTGGGTGAAGTTCTCAGACATGTATGCAAATATATCTTAGGTTTGCCCTGACACCTGCTGGGTGTTGCATCCCTATCTTCATGAGCTTTATTTACCTTCTACAGAGTGTTCTTTATTCTCACTGAGCTTAGAACTCAGGGGCTGTCCTTGTCTTTAAAGTGTTACATGGCAACAGTGGAATAATAGATGGCTTTCATCTTTGAAGGAGACGCAACGTTATGGAGTCTTCCAAAATTGTAAGTTCATTCACAGATTCTTGTTTTTCAGCTTGTCATAAACTGCCTCGAGTCATGCTTTGCACACATGACATGCATATGGTAAATGCTCTCTGAATGTATTGAATTTGGATGAAATGTCAATACCGGAATAATAAAGCTAAGAAAAGAGACGTTGAAAATCAAAAGTATCTTCAGTACATTGGCACTAGCCTTTTAACTGCTTGAAACAATCTGTGTATTTTTTTAAACATTCACTCTATCTAGATTCTTCTTTTCTAAAAAAAAAAATTATTTTTAATTTAAGTAATCTCTATACCCAGTGTGGGGCTCAAACTCACAAACCCCAGATCAAGAGGGGGTTGGGCTCTTCTGACTGAGCCAGCCACACACGCTGAAACAATGGTTTAAACCAAGATCAGCTTCATAGTTAAGCTTCATGTCTTCCTAAGGTGTGTCTTAGGAACATCATATATAACTGTGAGCAACCATTTGGATGCTGTGACAGGGGTTAAATCATTGCCATAATCATAATAAACTTCTTGAGATATTTTTTAAAAAGTAAAACAGGAACTTCGAAACTATATAGTCAACCACTTAATTTCATAGACAAGGAAAGCAAAGTGGACAAGCCAGTGACTTGGCCAGTCCCCAAATGGGTGAGACCTGGGTTAAGAGCCTGCCTGCTGGCTAATGACCTATACATTCCAAAAAAAAAAAATTTTTTTTTGCATAAATTAAATAGGAGTTCTAATTACCTCCCTGTAATAAAACCCATACCCGGCTTACCAGCCCTGAAAGCTTTCTGGAGGGTGAGTACTTAAGGATGTCACAGCCTCGTATTTCTCCATGTCATTTTGACTTAAGGTGTAATCCTGGCTAACAGGTGAGTAAAACGTTTGCGAACCGAATGATAAAAGTGGAGCAGAAACCGGCTCATTCCAGCCTGTATGTATATACACATACACATACACTTTGCACCCTAAACCTCCTTTCCAGAAAGATTCTCGAGGTCCATATTTCACAATGTCACTGTGCACCCCCAGCCCCTGGTGCTTCCTCCCAGCCGCAGTGTGGGCAGGTGGCCGGGAAGCTGGGGTCCGCGGGGCGCCGAGGGCTGGGAGGCCGTGTCCCCCCGCTCCCCGCTCCCCGCTCCCCGCTCCCCGTTGCCAGGGTAACCAGGCGCCGGCCCCCCCCCCCCCCGGGCCCCGCGGGGCGCGCACCTGCAGCCGGCTCGGGCCGCTTACCTTCTCGTGGGCGGACACGGTGGCCAGACAGCCCCAGGCGCTGGCGTGGGCCAGGAAGCGGGCGGTGCCGGGGCGCAGCCTCGGGCCGCCCTGGCGCCGGTAGGAGAACATCCCCGGCGGCGCGGGGGGCGGCCTGGCGCGGGCGGCGGCGGCGGCGGCGGCGGCGGCGGGCGGCAGGTGCGCGTCCTCCTTGTGCGCGGAGGCCGGGAAGCTGCGCTGCCAGATGCTGCCCGAGTCCTCCAGCAGCGCGGGCAGCGCGTCCTCGGTGGAGGCGCTGTCCAGCTCCTCGTCCACCTCGTTGGTGACGGCCCAGGACACGGAGCTCACGATCACGTAGCCGGCGGCCGGGGACAGCAGGGCGCCGCAGCACAGCAGCCAGGGGAGGCGGCCGGCGGGCCGCGCGGGCCGGCGGCGCACAGACATCTTGCGGCGCGCGCCCTGCCGCGGGGGCCGCCTGGAGCGCGCGGGCGGCGGGCCGGGCGGGGGCGCCCCCCGGCGGCGGGAGCGCGGAACTGGGCTGGGCCCCCGGCCGCCCCCGGCCGCCCCCGCCCCCGCCCCCGCCCCGCGCTCCCCGTCGCCGGGTCCCGCCGCCTGCCGGGCCGGGGTGCGCTCCGCGGCCAGACCGGGTGGGCGCGCAGATCCCAACCGACGCGCGCGCTGACTCCCCGGCTCACTTAGCCTCTCTGTGCCTCGGTTTCTCTACCGGAGAAACCCGCAAAGCACAGCATCTAGCGCCTGGGGTGCTGGATGGGAGAAGTGAATCGGGGCTTGCGGAGGCTCAGGGCAGCGCGGGGCGCGCCGCGAGCGTCAGGGTCCGGCCGTGCACAGAGGTCGTTGTCATTTAGAGAGTAAATGTCACTGTGCACCCCCAGCCCCGTGGGGCTTCCTCCCAGCCGCAGTGTGGGCAGGTGGCCGGGACAGAGGCGAAGGCGAGCTTAGCCCCGCGTCAGTCTGATGCAAAGGCCTCGCTCTTCCTCTTGAGCACGAGGACCATGACCGCCTTTACACTTTGCTGGGACAGGAATGCGTTGCCCCCAGCTCATCTGAAGGCAAAATCAAATGTTTACGGATCAACTGAAGTAGAAGGGAGCAGACGCCCAGAGACAAAGTGGCTGGGGTGGACTGGGCGGAGAATTCTCTGAACGTGCCGGGTTTAAAGCGTTCTCTTATTGGTGGATATTTGGGCTGTTGCCAGCAGTGAAGTTTTATAGATATCAACGTGATCTAATCATTTACCCTCTGAGCCTCTGCTTAGGCCATTCCCTTATCTGCCCGTATGGAGACATGGTCTGCTCTAGATTTTCTATTCTTTTTTTTTTTTTAAGATTTTTTATTGGGGATCCCTGGGTGGCTCAGCGGTTTAGCACCTGCATTTGGCCCAGGGAGCGATCCTAGAGTCCCGGAATCGAGTCCCGCATCAGGTCCCTGCATGGAGCCTGCTTCTCCCTCTGCCTGTGTCTCTGCCTCCCTCCCTCTCTCTCTCTCTCTCTCTCTCTCTCTCATAAATAAATAAATAAATAAATAAATAAATAAATAAATAAAATCTTAAAAAAAAAACTAAAGATTTTTTAAATTTATTCATAGAGACAGAGAGAGAGAGAGAGAGGCAGAGACACAGGCAGAGGAAGAAGCAGGCTCCATGCAGGGAGCCCGACGTGGGACTCGATCCCGGGTCTCCAAGATCACACCGTGGACTGAAGGCGGCGCTAAACCGCTGAGCCACTCGGACTGCCCTGCTCTAGATTTTCTATTCAAAATCTGATAGTCCTACTTCCAATTTATTATGGATGAAAGAAACAGGAGCTCGCACTAGCATTTTTGTAGCTCTTTTGGCAAATGTTACATGGTGCAGTAACCAGGGGATCTGTTGTCTACTCTGTCCCCCAATCCATCTACCTCCTTCTTTCCCTTCTCTTCAAAGCCTTTCTTCTTTTAAAAAGTCGGCTTCATCTCCTGGGTGCCCTCCAAGCTGACCTCCTCCCACCCCCCCCCCCACCTTTCCACGACGCCCTCTTTCTACCGAGAGCCTAAGGGGAGGCCTGGTATTCTCTCCCAGTGATCGCCTCTCCTCCGTGGCTCTGCTGCTGACTTGCCAACCTCTCTCACTCGCCCCAGAGTGATGTGTGCCACGGTCTTGGAGAGGCAGCGTAGCAAGTTATTAAAAACGTGGGCTCTGGGGATCCCTGGGTGGCGCAGCGGTTTGGCGCCTGCCTTTGGCCCAGGACGCGATCCTGGAGATCCAGGATCGAATCCCACGTCGGGCTCCCGGTGCATGGAGCCTGCTTCTCCCTCTGCCTATGTCTCTGCCTCTCTCTCTCTCTCTCTCTGTGACTATCATAAATAAATAAAAATTAAAAAAAAATTAAAAAAAAAAAAAAAAAAAAACGTGGGCTCTTTCAAATGACTTCAAATGAATCCAAATCCTGCTCTATGACCTACTAGCTGTGTCTGCAAAATAAGGACAGTCACATCTATCCCAGTGGCCCAGGAGGAGTACGGAGCCGCCGCGCCAGATCCGTGTAGCACAACCGCTTCCCCTGCCGGGCTCTGCAGGGAGCAGGGCAAGCCCCGCGGCTACTCCTGCCATCGACGCTCTTGTTCTTGACAGTCAGGGGCTGCGTCTTACTGTGAGGCTCTGGTGAAGGTGGGTGTTGTCCTCTGACGCCCCAGCACATGATGTGAAGAAGAAATGCCTAATTCTTACTGTTCATTGCCAGCAGGATCAAGTCCAGGTTCCTTAATTCGATATACAGGACCCCTGTAACCTGGTCCCTGCCTGTCTGTCTGTCCCTGGCCATCCTCCACTGCATCTCCCTCGCAGACTCTGCTGCAGTCATACCAGCCTCTTTGTGGTGCTACAGTCAGCGAACACCCACACTGGCACCATGTAGATAATGCAATTACCATTCTGATCTACTTGCGTCCTCACTCTTTAGCCCTCTGTTCATTCATCAGGCTACATGATAATAATTTTAGAATATTTTGATTAAGAGATAGGACATATGCAGCCAATGTGTAAAATACATGTGTACGATTTAAAGAATCACTAACAAGAAAATCTGCTAAAATCATTCAGTGAGGAAATATTACCATTACCATTACCAGTTCCCCAGAAGCTCTCCATATATCCCCCTCCCCAAATCACAACACCCTGCCCCCTCTCCTGGAGGTGATTACCATCTTGTCATTTGTGACACACATTCTTTGCTTTTCTTCATAGTCTGACTTCCTACGTATGCACCCTCAATGCTATGGATTCATCTTATTTTGAACTTCATATAAATGAAATCATACTTAATGTATTTTTTGTGTCTGCGTTCAGTCAAAATTCTGTTTGTGGGGATCACCCTTGTTTTGTTGTTTGTGGATGTATATGGCTGTACACAATACTTTGCATTGTGTGACTATCTGACCATTTATTCAAGTACTATCAGTAGATGTTTTGATAGGTTTTATTATTCAGGTAGGGTGAGGCCGGCAGATCAAGAGATGACTGCCATGGCAAAGGTAATTTACTCTACTCGTAGATCTCAAGAAAAGGGATCTTTGACTAATGTGGACAGGAGCCCTAGGATAAATACTCCCCATTTCCAGGCCACGGGTGGGCAATTTACTTTACACAGTTTCTCGGAGGGTATCCAGCAGGAATGAGCATGGGTTGCTCACCCCCTTCGAATGGCTTTCCTTCCTCACTGGTTCAATCATTCAAATGATGCGCCACTTCTGTTCTTTAGGACTGACTACATCCCGAAGTAAACTACTGTGTGCCAAGTCCTCGTCTCAGAACTTTGGAGGAACCTAAGCTAAGGCACTGGTGCACACATTCAAGAGTTTCTCTAGAAAATATCACTTGTAGTAGGATAGCTGATTGTGGGGTATAAGTGTGCTTAATTTTATTATATAATGTCAAACTGATTTCCACAATGATTGTACCAGTTTACATCGCTATAATCAGTGTATGATAGTTGCTGTTGCTCCACATTCTCATCAATACAGATTATTGTCAGATTTCCTGGTTTTTGACTCCTCCACCAGTCTGGTGGATAAATAATGGTAATGAGTGATTTTTGTTTTAATGACTAATGTGTTTGGTTGATTACCTTTTCATACTTCTATTGGCCAGTTGGATATCCTCTTTTGTGAAACGCCTTAATATCTTTTCCCCATTTTTATTGGGTTGCCTGTGGGGTTTCTTTGGTATTGATTTGTAAGAGTTAATTTTATTTTCTGTATGCCAGTCTTTTGGTGTTGAAAAGTGCCACAGCTTGTCTTTGGGTAGCTGTTAATGCTCATGTTTTTATGCATCAACTTCACGGGGCTAAGGGATGCCTAGACAGCTGGTAAGACATCATTTCTGGGTGTGTCTGTGAGGGTGTATGGGGAAGAGATTAGTGTTTGAGTCCATAGATGAGCAAAGAAGATGGGTCGCACCACTGGGGGTGGGCATCACCCAGTCCTTAAGGGTCTGAATAGAGCTGAGACACCCATCTCCTCCTGCCCTTGGACATCAGCACTCTTGGTTCCCAAGTTTTCAGGTTCACGCTGAGATTTACTCCATTGATACCCCTGGTTCTCAGAGCTTTGGGTTTGGACCGAGACCACATAGGTGGCTTTCTGGGGCCTGCAGCTTGCAGTGGGCAGATCTTGGACTTCTCTGGCTCCATAATCACATGAGCTAATCCATGTTGTTCTATGGACCAGTAGTGCTTTCCTTTTTCTAGGTGACTAATATTCCCTCGTGTAGATATACATTTGTTTATTCATTCAATGGTTAATATTGTGTTGTTTCTTTTCTTTTCTTTTTTTTTTTTGCTGTTATGAATAAAGCTGCTAATAACATTCACATACAAGTGTAGGTGGGGACACATGTCTTCATTTTTCTTGAGTAACACTTAAGAACAGGATTGCTGGGTTGTGTGGTAATTATCAATTTACCTCTATAATGAATCATCAAGATTTTTTTTCCCTAAAGTGTCTATGCCATTTTGCATTCCCACTGACACTACATGACTGTTTCAATTGCTCCACATCCTTGGCAACACTTGGTATTGGGTGGCTTTTAATTTTAGCCATTTACTGGGTATGTAGTGATATCTCAGTGCAGTTTTAATTTACATTTCTCCAATGACTATTAATATTGGGCAGCTTTTTATGTGCTTACCTACTTTTTACCTATCTTCTTTGGTGAAGTGTCTCTTTAATTCTTTACTCATTTAAAAAATCTGGTTGGGTCTTCCTATTGTTGAGTTGTGAGAGTTATTTTATATATTCTCCATACCAGTCTTTTTCCAGGTATGTGTTTTGCCAATATTTTCTCCCAGTTTATGGCTTGCATTTCCATATTCTTACCAGTGTCTTTTTAAAATGTTTTATTTATTTATTCATGAGAGACACAGAGAGAGAGAGAGGGACAGAGACATAGGCAGAGGGAGAAGCAGACTCCATGCAGGGAGCCTGACATGGGACTCGATCCCAGGTGTCTGGGATCCGGCCCTGGGCTAAAGGTGGTGCTAAACCACTGAGCTACCGGGGCTGCCCTTACTAGTGTCTTTTGAAGAAAAAAACATTTAAAATTTTGATGGCATCTAATTTTCCAATTTTTTTTCTTTCATGGTTTGTGCTTTCTGTATTGTTTCTAAGAAATCTTTGCCTGACCTAAGCCCATGAAAAATAGCTTTGATGTTGTATTCTAGAAGATTAATAGCTTTATCTCTTACATTTAAGTCTATAATCCATTTAAAGACATTTTCTGTATATGGGTGAGGTTCATTTTGTCCCCAGAGATTAGACTGATCCATCACTCTTTGTTAAAAAGACTATCCCTTCTTCTGACTTACATGTTGTTGTTTTAATGCTATATTATCTTAATACAATGAGACATTGTTATTCTTTTATCCACTCATTTATTCATTTTTAAATATTTCATTTGAGAGAAAGAGAGAGAGAGAGAGAGAGAGAGAATGCGCTAGTGGGGGGAGGGGCAGAGGGAGAGAATCTCAAGCGGACTCCCTGCTCTCAAGACCCTAAGATCATGACCTGAGCTGAAATCAAGAGTTGGATGCTTAACTAACTGGGCCACACAGGCACCCCCAGTTCACATTTATTTAGATTTAGCCACATATTCTCCAATTTCCTCACTCTGTCTTTTCTTGTATCTCAGATATTCCATTTGTAATCATTTTCTTTCCTCCTAAAGGCCCCATCTCTAAATATCATCTAAAAGATCATTCTAAAGGAATTATATCCTTTAGAATTCGCTTTAATGAGGGTCTACTAGTGGCAAACTCTCTGTCTGAAGTGTACTTCTCTTTCACTCTCAGCAAATATTTCTGCTGAGTATAGAATTCTAGCAATAGGCATGTCTTCAAGACATGGAAGTCATCATTCCACTTTTGGTTTCCATGTTGCTGCTGAGAAGTCAGATTTCAGCCTCATGGCCACTCCTTTGAAGACCACTGCTCTTTAGTTCTCCTGTGGCTTTAAAACTAAACTCTTCTCTGTGTGTTTGGTATGCATCTGAGTGGGGGTTTCTTCCTCCTCCTTTTCTTCCTTCTTTCATTGGAAACATTTTAGACCTCTCTGGTCTTTAACCTTTTATATTTGTTGTCTCTTTATCTTTGTGCTACATTTTGGATAACTTATTGTTGTGGACAGAAGCTTTGTGTCTACCCCCACCCCCAATTCATATGTTTAGGGGTAGCTATATTTGGGGATCGGGCCTCTAATGAAATAATTAAAGTTAAGTGAAGTTGTAAAGGTGGGGACTGATCTGACAGAATTAGTGACCTAATAAGAACACCAGAGAACTATCTCTCTGTGTATGAGCACCAAGGAAAGCCATGTGATGACATAGCGCAAGGGTGGCCATCTGCAAGCCAGGAAGAGAGCTCTTACCAGAAACTGAATCAGCTGGAAACTTGATCTTGGACTGCCCAGCCTTCAGAACTGTGAGAGAAGAACCTTCTGTTCTTTAAGCCACCCAGCCTGTGTATTTTTTTTTTTTTCAGCCTGTGTATTTTTTATGGCAACCTCAAGCACCTGAATACAATGAATATACTGAAATTGGTTTGTCCTTGAACCTATTGATGGATAATAATCTTGTTACCAGATATTGTCTATTATAGCTAAAGCATCTATAAGTACCCTTGTACAAGTCTTTTTGTGAATATATGTTTTCTTTCTTTTGGGTAAATACCTTGGAATAAAATCGCTGGCTGATAGAGTAGCTATATGTTTATAGAAAACTGTGTTATGGACGGAATGTTTGTGGCCCTGCCCATATGTGGAAGCTCTATCCCCCATTATGATGATATTTAGAGATGGGGCCTTTGGGAGGTAATGAGGATTGGATTAGGTCATAGGGTGAGACCCCATGATGGCATTAATGGCCTTATAAGAAGAGGAAGTGAGAAAGTTCTTCCACCCACCTTCCTGCCCCACTGTGTCTATGCACCAAGGAAGGCTGTGTAAGGACACAGCAAGAAGATAGATAGATGTAAGCTAGGGAGTGAACTTACCAGGAACCAAGTCATCTGACATCTTGATCTTATACTACTAGCTTCCAGAATTGTGAGAAAATAAATGTCTGTGGTTTAAGCCACTCAGTTTATGATATTTTGTTATGACAGCCCAAGCAGACTGACACACTGTCAAACTGTTTTCCAATGTGATATTTACCATCTTATAGTCCTAGTAGCCTGGTAGCAGTGTATGAGCACCACATGAGGTCTCTAAATGATGCATGTGGTCATAGCACTTACACAGAAGGAGTTATTTTGAATTGGAACTTGGTTACTTGGCTTAGTAACATTTTCCAGTGATTTTAGGTTTGTTTTACTGTAAGCAATCCAGAACCATCGGGTATGTGTTGCTCTAGCAAAGGACTCTCCCACTAGCAAATACTCTCAAGTTTGGTTGTAGGAGACTGGCCATTGGTACCTTTACAAGAATATTTGACTAGTAATGGGAGAGAACAGATTGCAGATCTACTGCTCACCCATTACTTCCCACTCACAAATACTTTGTCAAGAACAATGAGAGGCATGTGGTCGGAGGAAATAGAGCATGGTTTAAAGTTTGAGGATGGGAATGTACAAGATGAGGCTGGGATGCCTTCTCGAGTTAGAAAAGAAAGCTAGAAAAGATTAATAGATCATGTCAGAAGAACACAGGAGGCAACTGGAAAGGTCTTCCCCTGGGAAAAGATGGAATAATTTAAGTATCAAAAAGAATAATAGTGGCAGTTATTTTAAACACTAAACATACATTTATTTACCGTACTCCTCAGCAATTGCTCTCCTGGGCATTTTTCCCAGAGAACTAAAACCATATGTCTCCCACGAAAACCTATAGACATCAGTGTTCATAGCAACTTTATTTGTAGCAGCCTCAAACTGGAAGCAACCCAAATGTCCCTCAATATGTGAATGGCTAAACAAATGGTTCTATCCATATCATGGAATACTACTCAACAATAAAAATTGATACATGCAACAACTTGGGTAGATCTTAAAAGCATTATGTTGAGTGAAAAAAAAAATCAGTCTCAAAAAGTCACACATTGTATGATTTCATTTATATGACATTCTCAAAATGACAAAATTATAGGGATGGAAAACAGGCTAGTGGTTGCTAAGGGTTAATGATGGTGTGTGGGGGTGTATAACTATAAGGGGGTAGTGTGAAGGAGCTCTTTGTGGTGGTGGAAGAGTTTTGTATCTTTTAAAAAAAAAGATTTTATTTACTCATGAGAGGCACAGAGAGAGGCAGAGACATACGCAGACAGAGAAGCAGGCTCTCTGTGGGGAGCCCAATGCAGGACTCGATCCCAGGACCCCAGGATCACTCTCTGAGCCAAAGGCAGATGCTCAACTGAGCCACTCAGGTGACCCAAGAGTACTGTATCTTGATTGTGGTAGTGGTTACACAAATCTACATGTGATAAAATGTCATAGAACTACACACACACAGCACCAATGTTGAATTCCTGTTTTTGATGTTGTACTATAATTGCATAAGACATTAGTCTAGCTAATGGTACTGGTCTCTTGAGTTAATAATGATGAAAAACAAAACAAAAGACAAAATCTCAATAGTCTTCACTGGAAGTTATCAGGGCATCTGATTTATTCTATTTTTTTTTTAAGATTTTATTTATTTAATCATGAGAGAGAGAGAGAGAGAGAGAGAGGCAGAGACACAGGCAGAGGGAGAAGCAGGCTCCATGCAGGGAGCCTGATGTGGGACTCAATCCCGGGACTCCAGGATCATGCCCTGGGCTGAAGTCAGGTACTAAACCACTGAGCCACCCAGGGATCCCTCCTACTCTATTTTTTTCTAAAGCAAAAATAATCTAAGCATTTATCCTGCCTTTCCTCTTATATTTCAATTATATTTCAAGGTAACCAATTGTTGATGAGGGAAAGATTTTCTTTCTAGATAAATTCTAGCTAACACATCTAGAAGGAAATAGAAAATGATAAAAAAATCATTTTGCAACCCCTAATGAGGCAATCAATATAGGCAACAATAATCAATATATAAGTACAGCGCAGCCTGGGTGGCTCAGCAGTTTAGCACCTCCTTCGGCCCAGGACCTGATCCTGGACACCTGGGATCAAGTCCCACATTAGGCTCCCTGCACAGAGCCTGCTTCTCCCTCTGCCTGTGTCTCTCTCTCTCTCTGTCTCTCATGAATAAATAAAATCTTAAAAAAAATACTGAGTACAAGTTCAGGTGGAATTTTACACCAGTCTGGCAACACTTGAACCCTGGGATCGATCCTAATTCCTAATTTCACCAAATGTGGGACAAAGGACTGTCTTAGTCTGTTTGGGCTACTCTATCAAAATACCATTGACTAGGTGGTTCAAACAACAGACACTTATTTCTCACAGTTCTGGAGGCTGAGAAGTCCGAGATCGAGGTGCTGGCAGATTTGATGTCTGGTGAAGGTTTTCTTCTTGGCTTATAGATGGCCACTTCACTGTGTGCTTAGATGACTTTTCCTCTTTTTTTCTTTTTATAAGAGCACTAATACCATCATGAAGCCCCCATCCTCAAGGCCTCATCTAATCCTAGTTGCCTCCCAAAGTCCCCACCTTTAAACACTGGGGTCTAGGGCTTCAACATATGAATTTTGGAGGAACACATTCAGCTCATTGCAGTGACATCAAGTGTTTCCTGATGTGATGCAGTGGTGTGAGCACAAGTAGGAATTGCACAGGGCTGTCTAGGAAATGTTTAAAATAATTTACCCTTAGCAACCTCATTAACCCTTGGCCTGATCTATGCAATGGGAGAAGATATATGCAACTGACACATCTGATAAAGGGTTAGTATCCAAAATAGATAAAGAACTTATCAAAATCGGGATGCCTGGGTGGCTCAGCAGTTGAGCATCTGCCTTTGGCTCAGGGCATCGGGATCAGTCCCACATTGGACTCCCTGCAAGGAGCCTCCCTCTCTGTGTCTCTGCCTCTCTTTCTAAGTCTCTCATGAATAAATAAAATATTTTTTAAAAAAGAATTTATCAGAATCAACATCCAAAAAACAAATAATCAGTTAAGGAAAGGGCAGAAGACACAAATAGGCATTTTCCAAAGAAGACATCTAGATGGCTAATAGATACATGAAAAGGTGCTCAATATAACTCATCATCAGGGAAATACAGATCAAAACTACAATAAGATACCACTTCCCACCTGTGAGAATGTTCTTCACAGGAAACAGCAGATGTTGGCAAATATGTGAAGAAAGGGGAAACCTTCTTTTACTGTTGGTGGGAATGCAAGCTGGTCCAGTCACTCTGGAGAACAATTTGGAGGTTCCTCAAAAAGTTAAAAATAGAGCTACCTTTATGACTCAGCAATTGCACTGCTACGTATTTATTCAAAGGATACAAAAATACTGATTTGAAGGGGCACCTGCACCCCAATGTTTATAGTAGCATTATCAACAATAGCCAAACTATGGAAAGAGCCCAAATATCCATTAGCTGATGAATGGATAAAGAAGATGTAGGGATCCCTGGGTGGCACAGCGGTTTGGCGCCTGCCTTTGGCCCAGGGCCCGATCCTGGAGACCCGGGATCGAGTCCCACGTCGGGCTCCCGGTGCATGGAGCCTGAAGCACTCCCTCTGCCTGTGTCTCTGCCTCTCTCCCTTTCTCTGTGTGACTATCATAAATAAATAAAAATTAAAAAAAAAGATGTAATATATATGAACAATGGAATATTACTCAGTCATCAAAAACAATGAAATCTTGTCATTTGCAATGATGTGGATGGATCTAGATCACTTATGCTAAGTGAAATAAGTCAGCCAGAGAAAGACAAATATATTATTTCACTCATATGTGGAATTAAAGAAACAAAACAGATGAACATAGGGGAAGGAAAAAGAAAGAGAGAGGGAAGCAAACCATGAGAGAGTCTTAACTATAGGGAACAAGCTGAGGGTTGCTGGAGGGAGTTGGTTGGGGAATGGGCTAAATGAGTGATGGATATTAAGGAAGGCACTTAGTTGGGATGAGCACTGGGTGTTATATGTAAATGATGAATCTAAATTCTACTCTTAAAACCAATATTACAGTCTATGTTAATTAACTAGAATTTATTTTTTTAATTTATTTTTTTTAATTTTTTATTTATTTATGATAGTCACAGAGAGAGAGAGAGAGGCAGAGACACAGGCAGAGGGAGAAGCAGGCTCCATGCACCGGGAGCCCGATGTGGGATTCGATCCCGGGTCTCTAGGATCGCGCCCTGGGCCAAAGGCAGGCGCCAAACCGCTGTGCCACCCAGGGATCCCTAGAATTTATTTTTAAAATTTTTCCATAGAACTTTTATTTTTAATTGAATTTTATTTAAATTCAATTAATTAACATACAGTGTATTATTAGTCTCGGAGGTAGAGTTCAGGGATTCATCAGTTGCATATTAACACTCAGTGCTCATTAGATCATGTACCCTCCTTAATGCCTATCACCCAGTTACCCCATTTCCCCACTACCTTCCCTCCAGCAACTCTCAGTTTGTTTCCTATTAACTGGAATTTAAATAAAAACTTGAAACAAAAAATTTGGCCTGAATCTGCCCAAGCTTCTATTTTAACTTCTACATAACAGAAATATGGAATGCAATGGAACAGGTTATATAATTCAGAATGTGGAACACTCCATGGTACAAATGACTCCATTTCCTCAACAAGTAAGTGGCATGAAAAATTATGGGTACGGTCATAGATATGAAAAGATTTAGGAGACACAGATGAAGTGCAATGTATGGGCCAACTGTTAAAATCTATTATTGAAGTAAGTAGCGAAATCTGGATGTGGGCTAAGAATTAGATGATAATGAAAGAATGTCGTTATATTTATTAGATGCGATAAAGGATTTTTTGCTAGGTAAAATATTCTGTTACAGAGACATTATCTGACAAGGGACTTGTATCCAGAATACCCAGGGACATCTACAACTCAATAACAAGAAAACAAGCCTCTTTAAAAATGTGCAAATGGGGTGTCTGGGTGGCTCAGTCCATTAAGTGTCCAACTCTTGATTTCAGCTTAGGTGATGATCTCAGGGTGAGATCAAGCCCTGTGTTGGGCTCCATACTCAACAGGGAGTCTGCTTGAGATTTTTCTCTCTCCCTCTCCCTCTGGCCCTCCCACCACTTGCATGCTCTCTCCCTCTCTCTAAAATAAATAAAATCTTTAAAAACTGAAAAATTAAAAAATTAAAATGTGCTAAGGATTTTAATAGACATTTCTTCTAAGAAGATATGCAAATGGCCAATAAGCACATGAGAAAATGTTCAACATTATTAGTCATTAGGGAAATGCACACCAAAACCACAATGAGATACCACTTCACAAAAAGACAGGTGATAAATATGTGGACCCTTTACCCATTTCTTTTTTTTTTAATATTTTTTTAAATTTTTATTTATTTATGATAGTCACAGAGAGAGAGAGAGAGAGAGAGAGGCAGAGACACAGGCAGAGGGAGAAGCAGGCTCCATGCACCGGGAGCCCGATGTGGGATTCGATCCCGGGTCTCCAGGATTGCGCCCTGGGCCAAAGGCAGGCGCCAAACCACTGTGCCACCCAGGGATCCCCTCTTTACCCATTTCTGATGAGAATATTCAGTGTGATAAGAGGAAATAGGGGTGCTAAATGAATTAAAGTTACTCATCTTTTGGGCAATTTTCTCTTTTTCAAATCCCCTAATAACAGCCAGGATTCCCTCCAGCCAGGATTCCCTGTGTACTATCCACACAATTGTTGGTCAAGCTTCCTAGGCTGTGGAGAAGTTTCATAAAATAAAGCTATTTCTTTGGGAAACAGTTGTGTTTTCTTTGGAAAACAGTTTGGCTGTTCTTGAAAAGGTTAAACATAGAGTTAGCATATGAACCAGTGGGATGCCTGGGTGGCTCAGCGGTTGAGCGTCTGCCTTTGACTCAGGGCCCGATCCCGGGGTTTGGGATCGAGTCCCACATCTGGCACCTGCATGGAGTCTGCTTCTCCCTCTCCCTGTGCCTCTGTCTCTCTCATTAATAAATAACTAAAATCTTAAAAAGAAAATAAAAAGCATATGAACCAGCAATTTAATTCCAGGTATATACCCAAGATAAATGAAAATGTGTGTCCACACAAAAACTTGTACACCAATGTTTATAGAGGTGTTATTCAAGTGGAAATGACATCATTTCCATTTCCATTCAGGGAAAACAACCTAAATGATGAATGGATAAATGAGATGTGGTATATCCATCCAATAGAATACCATTTGTCAATAAAAGGAGTGGCTTCTAGGGGCTGGGAAGAAAGAGAGAAGAGAGGGTGACAGCTTTCCCCCCAACCTGTTACACCCAGCAACTTTGTCACCTCCTGGGTATGGAATAGGGTGGGGAAGGGAGGGCAGGGGCACGTTCACTTCTGACTCACCCTTACCTGGAGTGTATAAACCTTTGGATGTTCCAATTTGTGAGGTCTGCTATTAGACTCCACACCCTGGATAGGTTCTGGTATTTGACTACTGCTCTCTTCCCCCTAGTGGTCATCAAACCTGAAGCTCAAAGTAGCATAGATTGGAAAAAGTAGCCTTGGTGCTCAGCTTATCTCACTTAACTCCACTTTCTCTTAGATTTTGATCGGGAGGGCTTTTTTTTTTTTTTTTCCATCTAGTCAGCTTTGTGATGCTTTTAAGAAGACATTTTCTATTTTTTTCCAACACATATAGTTGCTTTCACCTGATGAATTCATTCCAATATAGTAGCTTGCCATATTTCTGAAACCAATATTGATTTTAAATCCTTAATAGTTTTAAGTTCATGGTCATTAACTTCAAGAGGCCACTGGGGCTGCCTGGGAGTGCTACTCAACTACCCTGATTCATTGTCCCACCCTTCTAGAAGATTCTCACAATTTCTTTTTTCTTTCTTTTGATCTCTTTTCAAATTACACCTTGTGACAGAGACCTTGCTTGAGAACCCTGGAAGAAGCAACACCTGCCTCCCCATCATTATCTCCATTATTGTGTGTTATTTTAACTATTATACTAGGTAATAGCGATAGCTACCTAAGATATCAGACTTCTGTTGATTAGTTTGGTGTTGGTCTTCTACCAGGAATATAAGCCCACGAGGAGCAGGGATTTGCCTGTTTAGTTCCATGATGATCCCCGATGCTTAAAGAGTAGCACATGAAAAAGAATACATATGACAAATAATTTTGGAATACATCACTATACATTTTAGATCAAATGCCTGTGTTTGCAAGATCTGTTTGTTGCCAGAATGTTGGTAGGCTTCCAATTTTTTTTTTAAATTTTTAACTTATTTATTAATGAAAGACAGAGAGAGAGAGAGAGAGGCAGAGACACAGGCAGGCAGAAGGAGAAGCAGGCTCCATGCAGGGAGCCTGATGCGGAACTCGATCCTGGGACTCCAGAATCACGCCCTGGGCCGAAGGCAGGCGCTAAACCGCTGAGCCACCCAGGGATCCCCCCTTCCAATTTAACATCACTGTGGGTACAGTTTTATGTTCCAAGATCTATGTACTATTTGATGTGCTTCTCTTTCTGCAAGCACCATATTGACACTAGTGATGGGCCCTGGGAAGACTTCTGTTTGTACAGGGGCTCATTATTATTTCTATTTCAAATGACTGTTTCAGGAAATATTATTGCCTCTGTGGTAGATGGCTGAGTGAGTCCAGCCAAGGTTCACGGGGTCCAGCCCAGATCAGCATAATCGTCCAAACAACCTGAGGACCCGTGGGAGGAATAATACACACATTGTGGCTGTTTGAAGCCATTAAGGCTTAGTCAGGCCACAATCGTGAAGTGATAGATGGTGCAAGCAGGAAACAGTCTTTGCCACTCGCTCTGTAAATTATTTCTGGCTCTTTGATAAAAACCCAGGTTTGGGGAAGGGGACCAGAGGGAGGTCCTATTTATGCTCACATTCACGTTCACATCATAGACCACCCGTCACTTTCAATCGTAAGCACTGCCATGATTTCAAATCCACTTCTTCATGGTTAAGTGAGGTTGTCTGGATCTAAGGGTGACTTTGTTTACATTCGGGTGACCATGTCAGAAGGACGTCACAAAACTGCTGTGCTGAGTGCTTACAGATACCAAGAATCTGTGAAGCCTTACCAGAGTGTTCTGTCCAGGCAGGGCTGCTCTTTGGCGGTCTAGATAGCTCTTTGAAGACCTTGGGACAGTAGCTCCTGCCGTGGCGAGGCTACTCCTTGCTGGCCGTGGTGCAAACCATGCAGTGGCCCCCTGAAGGGGATCCTCTTCCCCACCAACACCAGCGCTTCCGCTCTGCTAGCAAGGTGCTCCAGGGACAAGGCGCCTTCAATCCGTGCTGGCAGCTGGCCCTCAGCTCTTGGTTGGCGAAGCTGACTCTTCTGAGAACCAACTTGTGGAAAGGCACACCTCAATTAAATTTGGATTTTATATCTTTCATCTCCCCTTTGCCTGGAACAGTAGTGTAATTAATCTATTACTGGTTTGGAGTATGTTATTTCTTTATTGGCTCATGAAGAGAGACATTATCCTGGATGCTGCTGGCTTGTGACATATTATTATTATAAATTATAATTCCCGCAGTGAACTTCCGTTAAATGAGTTATTGGCAAAGACAATCTTGGTCTCTGAGCATAATTTGCCATGAATGAAACAAGAACCCTCTCTGTTGAGTAATTAGAATGTCCGATCCAGTGTAATAACCCAAATGTCAAACTTTATTAAGGATAAGAGCTTCTCCTCTCTCCTGGCTGAGAACTCTGTTGGGTCTTGAGGGAGGTGGATGTGGTTAGATTCTCAGCTTCCTTGCTCGGCCTCCTGCCTCAGCTCACAAGGGGTAGACTGAGAGGGAAAAACACAGATGTGCAGGGCAGGTGTGGTTCCATTTTCGTATCAGGACTCATGGGCTCTGGTGGCTTTCCAACCTGGCTCACTGTCTCTTGAACTCCTGTGTGCTTCTTAGCCATTCTCCCACCAGAAACTTCCAAAACGATCCCCATTATGTATGTAATGCCTTCTATTTTTAAAAATACATTTTCGGATATAATATAAAGCAGAAAAGTAATCAAATCAAACCACAAACTTTGTGACCCTTTTTCACAAGGTGAACACACTTGTACAGCCACCCCCCACCCCAGTCAGGAACTGGAGACTCTATGAGAGTCCCAGAAACCCTTCTTCTCTTCTTTCTTACAACCCACCCCCATCCCCTACCCTAATTTCTAACCCTAGAGATAAACAATTCAGATTGTTGCCTTTGACAAACCTGGTTGGCTTTTTCAAGGACAGAATGTCCTCTGCTAGTTCTCAGCTTATCAGTTTACCCCAAAATATGCAAACAAAATTCACTGTTCCCAGACTGATACATCTTGTTGTTACCTTTGTTTCTTCACTCAGTCTCCCATCCCTTTACTTACATGTGAGCAAACAAATGATATGCTAAGTTATTGAACAGTGAGCAAAGGAGAATCTCTGAGTTATTCTTTGATAGACAACCCCTCCCAGAGAGCTTAAGGAATGAGGTAACATATTAAAGGTCGGGGGGGGGGCCTGAAATATGATTACTTTTTTTTTTTTTTTTTTTTTTATTATTTTTTTTATTGGTGTTCAATTTACTAACATACAGAATAACACCCAGTGCCCGTCACCCATTCACTCCCACCCCCCGCCCTCCTCCCCTTCTACCACCCCTAGTTCGTTTCCCAGAGTTAGCAGTCTTTATGTTCTGTCTCCCTTTCTGATATTTCCCACACATTTCTTCTCCCTTCCCTTATTTTCCCTTTCACTATTATTTATATTCCCCAAATGAATGAGAACATATAATGTTTGTCCTTCTCCGACTGACTTACTTCACTCAGCATAATACCCTCCAGTTCCATCCACGTTGAAGCAAATGGTGGGTATTTGTCATTTCTAATAGCTGAGTAATATTCCATTGTATACATAAACCACATCTTCTTTATCCATTCATCTTTCGTTGGACACCGAGGCTCCTTCCACAGTTTGGCTATCGTGGCCATTGCTGCTAGAAACATCGGGGTGCAGGTGTCCCAGCGTTTCATTGCATTTGTATCTTTGGGGTAAATCCCCAACAGTGCAATTGCTGGGTCGTAGGGCAGGTATATTTTTAACTGTTTGAGGAACCTCCACACAGTTTTCCAGAGTGGCTGCACCAGTTCACATTCCCACCAACAGTGTAAGAGGGTTCCCTTTTCTCCACATCCTCTCCAACATTTGTTGTTTCCTGCCTTGTTAATTTTTCCCATTCTCACTGGTGTGAGGTGGTATCTCATTGTGGTTTTGATTTGTATTTCCCTGATGGCAAGTGATGCAGAGCATTTTCTCATGTGCATGTTGGCCATGTCTATGTCTTCTTCTGTGAGATTTCTGTTCATGTCTTTTGCCCATTTCATGATTGGATTGTTTGTTTCTTTGGTGTTGAGTTTAATAAGTTCTTTATAGATCTTGGAAACTAGCCCTTTATCTGATATGTCATTTGCAAATATCTTCTCCCATTCTGTAGGTTGTCTTTGAGTTTTGTTGACTGTATCCTTTGCTGTGCAAAAGCTTCTTATCTTGATGAAGTCCCAATAGTTCATTTTTGCTTTTGTTTCTTTTGCCTTCGTGGATGTATCTTGCAAGAAGTTACTATGGCCGAGTTCAAAAAGGGTGTTGCCTGTGTTCTTCTCTAGGATTTTGATGGAATCTTGTCTCACATTTAGATCTTTCATCCATTTTGAGTTTATCTTTGTGTATGGTGAAAGAGAGTGGTCTAGTTTCATTCTTCTGCATGTGGATGTCCAATTTTCCCAGCACCATTTATTGAAGAGACTGTCTTTCTTCCAATGGATAGTCTTTCCTCCTTTATCGAATATTAGTTGCCCATAAAGTTCAGGGTCCACTTCTGGATTCTCTATTCTGTTCCACTGATCTATGTGTCTGTTTTTGTGCCAGTACCACACTGTCTTGATGACCACAGCTTTGTAGTACAACCTGAAATCTGGCATTGTGATGCCCCCAGATATGGTTTTCTTTTTTAAAATTCCCCTGGCTATTCGGGGTCTTTTCTGATTCCACACAAATCTTAAAATAATTTGTTCTAACTCTCTGAAGAAAGTCCATGGTATTTTGATAGGGATTGCATTAAACGTGTATATTGCCCTGGGTAACATTGACATTTTCACAATATTAATTCTGCCAATCCATGAGCATGGAATATTTTTCCATCTCTTTGTGTCTTCCTCAATTTCTTTCAGAAGTGTTCTATAGTTTTGAGGGTATAGATCCTTTACATCTTTGGTGAGGTTTATTCCTAGGTATCTTATGCTTTTGGGTGCAATTGTAAATGGGATTGACTCCTTAATTTCTCTTTCTTCAGTCTCATTGTTAGTGTATAGAAATGCCACTGACTTCTGGGCATTGATTTTGTATCCTGCCACGCTACCGAATTGCTGTATGAGTTCTAGCAATCTTGGGGTGGAGACTTTTGGGTTTTCTATGTAGAGTATCATGTCATCGGCGAAGAGGGAGAGTTTGACTTCTTCTTTGCCAATTTGAATGCCTTTAATGTCTTTTTGTTGTCTGATTGCTGAGGCTAGGACTTCCAGTACTATGTTGAATAGCAGTGGTGAGAGTGGACATCCCTGTCTTGTTCCTGCACCGACCTTCCCTGATTACTTCTTTAACTATAAAGATGAAGAATTCTTAATGGATCTCGTGACATATAGTTCTTAGGTTTCTTTAAAACTTCCAAGCATTTAGGGAAACCTAACTCATTTCTTAAATAATATAAGATCAATAAAATATTCTCTCTTCTCTCCACTTACACCAGAAATCATGTTGAGCATGAATTGTTAAATTCCTTTTAAATATTATAATTGGTTATATAAAAATTGATCTGGTTTAACAGGGATCTATTCTTAGTTTCAGCATTCCTTAGGATTTTGCAACAGAGAGGAATGAAAAGTGATTCAAAGCAGGACATCATTTGTTGCAGACACTACTGCTTTCACAATTCCACCTCACCTTTCGAATATTCTTAGTGGACCACTGTGTAAGCCTAACGGTGGGTTCAAATTGCATTTTGCCTGTTCCTCATTGCCTGAGGGGATCTTTCTGCAAGGGGAAGAAAAATGTTACCATTGGCATTCTATTGCTTGTATAAGTTTGTGTTCTTCAAACTTTATCTTTCTCTAGAGATCTATCCATTTCTCTCCTCCCAACAAGATTTCTCAAATTTCTCTTCTGTTAAGTCCCCAACAAACATACTCAAAAATCCCTAAAGAAAAGCAACAGAAGCAACAATTAATCTCCAAATCAGTTTATGAGATTCATCAAAACTGGCTCCTTGAAATACAAACACAGACAATGCTACCTCTCCCATGTACAGAAAATCTTCTTTCTAATCAATATAAAAGCTTTAGCATTTAATATATCTTTATTTTTATTTTTTTTCATTTAACATATTTTTAAGAGTGAAAAATCTATGTCTTCTCATGTCCTATTCAAATAATAACCTTATATATTAGCATTGCTTTCCCTGAAAAAAAATATTTTCAGAGCTTTGGGGGTACATCTGATATGTGAATTACAAATTTTTGTCCATCTTTTAGGGTCACAAGGGCTTCTTGTCCCACAGGAAGGCTGAGTTTGACAGTGCTTTCCGTGGCCTTGTCTTCTAGTAATACCTGGATGAGCTGCAAGGGGGAAATGTTTAAACGGCAGGGAAAGATAAAAAGAGAAGTTACTCCCTGTTGCAGGACCCACCACTTGTATCCTTCTACCATGCCCTCAACCCACCTAAACTGCAAGCTTGTGCCCTTATTTATTCCTACTACATGAGGTCCTAATTTCTCTGAGGAATGATCAAGGCCTGGTGAGGACTTCAGGGAAGGAGTCTCATCCCTGGGATGGTGCAAGAGAGAGGGGCCATGGGGAGGGGAGGCAGGTGGGCTCTCTTTAGGAAAAAGAGTAGGCCTGCAGTTGTTTGGGAGGAGCAGAGATCAAACCAATACTCTGCTATTAAAGACACGGGTGAGTGTGGATCCATTGTCAGAAAGGAACCTGTGAAATGTCCGTGGGGCTCCAGGTGGCTGAAAAGCTCATCGCTTCGGCTGCCTTCCAGATGGATACCAATCCCTGTATTCTTGGCTCCAGTTCCCACATAGATCCTCTCTCCACCATCCATCAAACATACCAGTAGATAAGGGATGATGAAAAAAGTCCTTGATTAAATTAACACTCCTGGGTACTAATAGATTCGAGAGATTCACAGATTCTGATGTTAGCTTAGTGCCTGCTCTTGGATAAGGCATCTAACTTGCCTGAGCTGGCCTTGCTATCAGAGAAACAAGGATAATATGCCTCCTTTCCCTTAGCTCCAATGGTACTTGGAAGATTAGTAAATCCTTGGACATGATTACTTTTAAACTGATAGAGACATATTTTCTTGGTGTGGTTTCATCGATAACCTCCTTCACTCCCCAGAAGTGAATACATTTTGACAAGGATGTGCACAAGACAACTTCAAATGCAAGGTTAGTGAAATTATTTTTCATTCTTTCTCCCTAAATTTGACAATAACCATCACCACCCAATGAGAGGATGTTTCTCTTCTCTCTCAAAAAAATTGTCTTTAGGGATCCCTGGGTGGCGCAGCGGTTTGGCGCCTGCCTTTGGCCCAGGGCGCGATCCTGGAGACCCAGGATCGAGTCCCATGTCGGGCTCCTGGTGCATGGAGCCTGCTTCTCCCTCTGCCTGTGTCTCTGCCTCTCTCTCTCTCTGTGTGACTATCATAAAAAAAAAAAAAAAAAAAAAAAAACCCTTAAAAAAATCGTCTTTACCTTTGTCCTATAGCTAAAGAGTCATTTGTTTTTAAATATTTTTGCCATGCTTTAATCCTTGAGTATATACCCTAAAGTGAAAAATGTTTAGTATGTTATTTTATTTTTTATTTCTAAATATATATATATTTTTATTTTTAAGTGATCTCTACACCCAATGTGGGGTTTCAACTTACAACCCTGAGATCAAGAGCCACATGGTTTACCAACTGAGCCAGCCAGGTGCCTCCATGTGGTATGTTTTTAAAAAGAATATTTCTTGGGATCCCTGGGTGGCGCAGCGGTTTAGCGCCTGCCTTTGGACCAGGGCGCGATCCTGGAGACCCGGGATCGAATCCCACGTCGGGCTCCCGGTGCATGGAGCCTGCTTCTCCCTCTGCCTATGTCTCTGCCTCTCTCTCTCTCTCTGTGTGACTATCATAAATAAATTTGAAAAAATAAAAAAAAAGAATATTTCTTATTTAATATCAGTATGATTTTTTACTTTATTCTTAAAGACTCCTTGGCACCTTCCTATCTTGAATGTTGTTGGAATGTAGAAGAGTGACAGATGGATATGCAAGTCCAGAATGCTGACTTTGGATGTTATCATAGGTGCAGGGCAGCACTAAATTGTTCAAAGAATGAGGAAGCCACAGATGTACCGCTGAATGAGGCGTTAACTCGCGGCAGATGAATGCAGATGGGACACAGAGGGTGTGCTTTTTTGTTGATGATGAGTGCAAATGCTGAATAATGAATGCAATAAAAATTAGATGAGCGTAACTTTTTGGTGTTAGAGTGTTTAAGTCATTATAGCTAATTCAGCAGACATGTACAAACAGAAGCAGGTTTAATTAATCTCTAATGCATATTACCTTGGATTATCTGACATTCATCTGCCTGTATTGCTTTATGATGTAGTTCAATTAAGTATTTAATGTTTTTCTCTATTGTTTCCACCAATTAAATATAGGTCAAACCCCACTGCAATGAACTTTGGAGTTGCTAGGAGATTGGGTGGAGTGTCAATGGAAAGGCACTCAGATTAGGTTTCTTTGGAGAAATAATAATGATGACTAATGGTTATGGGTAATTACTATGTTCAAGAATTTTGTAACGATTGACTTATTTAAATTTCATAACAGCCCTATGGGATTAGATATTATTATTCCCATTTTGTAGATAGGGAAACTGAGGAACAGATAAATTAAGCAACTTGCACAAGGTTCTCAGCTAAGAGGTGGAAGATGGGCATTTGAACCCAGGAAGTTAATATACATAGAATTTCCCACTTATATTCCCAAATCTTCAGACTTGAAGGTATTTTTTATTTATTCTTGAATCACCGCTTTTGGACTTAAAGCACATAGTAGCATCTTCTGGGGAGAGAGAAAGTGCTAGATGGTCTTGCAAGGAGATCTACAAAGGTTTGACTCCCTGCTCTGTCAATTACTAGTGAGGTGACCTTAGGAACATTACTTGACACCTCATGAGCTCAGTTATGCTATCTGTGAAATGGAGGCAATGATGGCACATCTTGAGTTGCTGAAATGATGCATTTAAATGCTCAGCATAAGGAGCTGACAGTGTCTGCTCTCCAGCAGCTTCCAGCTGTGGCCAAAGAAGTGAAAATTTACTCCCAGTTATTTTGGTGATCAAGGGGCATGTCAGATTATCTACAGTCCTAGTTCTCTCCCCAGCCAGGGAGTAGAGAGATGTACACACTTGGAAATGAGTGTCTAGTACAATTGCTTGTCCTGCTAGGGTTCCATAGAATGTTCCAAAGTGTACTCAGGCAGACTTCCTACTGGCCAGTCCTTGTGGGACCCTGTTGTCAGGACAAGGCACATCATCCAGAGGGTCAGGGTGCCGGGAGAGACATGCCCCTGGGCACAGCCTGGCCAATGGATCTGACTGAGCCTTCTGACAATAGCCCTGAAATACTAGCTCATGAGTGATGTCTTAAATGTCCCTGGCTGTTCCTCTCCTAAGGGGGCCCCTGCCACTGGGTCCCTGATTTGAGGCAAGTATGTTACTATATCACTATTTCATCCCTATCCGGCATATCTGCTTCACATACACACTCACAGAGGAAGTGAGTTTCTTATTTATAGACACACATCTGAATCTCCTTCACCAACAGCATCAAAGGCAGCTGGATATATGAACTTATTATTGCAAAGTAAGAAAACAAAGACCAAAGGCAGAGAATTTGTAAACCTGAGATGCATTTCTTTTGTTCCTGCTCATATTATTTTTGTCTAGAATGGTGTTCCATCCACACATTGCTCAATAACATGGTTCTCTGGGGGTGCCTGGGTGGCTCAGTCGGTTAAGTGCCTAACTCCTGGTTATAGCTCAGGTCATGATCCCAGGGTCTTGGGATCGAGCTCCTTGTCGGGCTCCCCACTCAGCGGGGAGTCTGCTTGTGGATTTTCTCCCTGTGTCCCTTCCCCTTCTCCCCAGAGAGCGAGAGCTCTCTCTCTGTCTCTCTCTAAAAATAAATAAATAAGTCTTTATTTAAACACACACACACACACACACACACACACAAGGTTCTCTGCACTCTGGAATACTTGGAACGAGAGTTTGTTCAGGAAGAAAAGGTCCCTGGGAAGTTCTGGTTATTGTGATGACTGACTGGAGGGCACGAACAGTTTCAGGCTATGACTCAGTCCCATGGTCAAGACCACCGTAACTCAGGTGAAGGGCAATGCCTTTGCCTGGGTCTCCTACTCAGCTCAACTCCTCATCTTTCCCAAAGGGGAAGGAACTTGAGGGTGCAATAGAAATAGTATGCAAAGTGGTTAAACTTCCAAACGTGTATAGAAGTTTTAGAAATCAGTACTAAGACAATTGTCTTTACACCAGGCATCCCTGCTTCCTCAGTCAGCAGAGTAGTTTTGGCGGCTTGTTCCATCAGTCTGGCTCCTCTTTCTGGCACTCAAGGCCCCCTGCACATCTGCAACCCATGTCATAATCTTCTGGGGGCATGGATCACCTTCTTCGGATCTTGTGTTATGGTAGAAGAATGGATTGGAGAATAGGCAGGCCAGGGCTCCAATCTCTATTCCATTATTTAGTGCTGTGTGACTTTGTGCAAATCACTTAGCTTCTCCGAGCCTCAGTTACCTCAGCCATGGCATGACAGTGATAGCAACAAATATTCCACAGATCTGTATGGTTTCGAGATAATGTATATAAAGGGTGTGTAGCGGGTGTTAGATAAATAGCAATTCCTTTTTTTTTTTTTTTTTTTTTGAGAGGGACAGGGGAGGGGCTTAAGGAGAGGGCGATACAGAATCTTTTTTTTTTTAGAGTGGGGAGGGGCAGAGAAAGAGAGAGAGAATCTTAAGCAAGTTCCACACCGGGCATGGAGCCTGATGCAGGGCTCAATCTCACAACCCTGAGATCATGACCTGAGCTGAAATCAACAGTCAGACGTTTAACAGGCTGAGCCACCCAGGTGCCCCAGCAATTCTCATTTTTACATCTTTGAAGAGATAACCCAATTCTATCTTTTCAAAATCCAAAACACCAGACGTGCTTTCAGCGCTTATGTCTTAGTTGAGTTAGCTCAGTTAGTCTTACCATGCCTGGTAAGCTCTGGAAAGAGAAGACCCAGGCCATCAAATCTTCCATACCTCTAAGTGTGCCAGGTACCTATCTATGCACCACAAACTTGAGCCAACCAGTGATCAACAGATAAGCTACTATAATCACCTCTGGCACAATCTCCCAAAGCAAAGATAAATCTAGAATTGTGTATCATTGTTTGGACAGAGTGATCTTTATGGGTTTCTTTTTCTTTTTTTTTTCTTTATGGGTTTCCTAACCATATGATAGTGTTAGGAGTTAGCTGACCAGGTGAGTAGTCAGGGCCAGGGTCCCCAACAAGAAAATATGGAGTCAGGACAGCTAAAATAAAACAGCATTGACAATCTGCTTTGCAGGCCTCGCAGAACTAACTTCTGCAAAATGTCCTAAAACAAGACAATTGACCACAAAGCATTTGTCAATATCATGGGCAAGGGGCAGTGAAGACTTAAGCCCCCAGATGTCAACAAAACAAGACCATCAGCACATGGACATTAACCAAATGGGTAGACAGCTAAGTGACCAAAGCCCTGATTGGCATGACTCAGCATACCTTGACTGCTTAAGAAATTTCTGCAAAAGAGCTCATAAAAACCCTTAAACTTAGAAATTCTGAGGGTAACCCACTCAGGCTCCCCTCCCTCTCAGGGAGCTTTATACTCTTGCCCAATAAACTTTGCTTTGCAGCCCACCACTCTTCACCTGGTCTACCTCTTCATTCTCCGAAGCGGCATGACCAAGAACCTGGGCACTAATGGGACAAAAATCCTATAACAATGGTTCTTGCTTCCTTTGCAAAGACTGCAGAAGCCAGGGCCCCTGTATCTGTACCTTATTGCCTGTGTCAGTGTCCACCAGGAAGCCCAGGACCCTGAGAACCACACTGCTCACACCCACAGGATATTGGCTCTGGCCCATGTGTTTCAGTGTCACCCGGTGTGGATCCACACTTGGGCTGTCATACTCCTGAGTTGGTGAAGAATCTGGAGGGTGGAAAGGTGCCTGGTCTGGCTGGACAAGAGACTGGTCATCTGGTAGCATTTCCTTGAGATTTCCCACGTCGTCGTCCTCCTCTTCTTCTTCTATGCGTGACTGAAGTATATGAGTTACAAATTCCAAAAGCAGCAAATGAAACAGATGCCAGGAGCCTACATTGAAATAACAACCCCCAAATGAATAATTAGATAGGCAGATGGACAAATAAACAGATCATTGTGGAACTACCAACTTTTCTGGAGCTTTTAACTCCTGTGTATGGGGCCCTTCACAGTCCTTTAGCAGATCCTGGGGGGGAGGGGGTCCTGGGCAGGCATTCCATACCCGTGAACCCCAGCAAGGCGACTTTTGGACAGAAAGCACAGACAGCTAGATAGCCTGAGCCATGAAAGGGAACTTAAAACCCATCTAGTATGAGGTGGGAGAAAAGCCAATCCTACAGAGAAAGAGGTGCTATTCCCAGAGCTGGGGAATGCGCCCCTCAGCACACAGGGCACACAGCTGGCACACAGCACACAAGGGACAGGCTGGGAGAAGCCGTGGAGGCAGAGTATGGAGGAGGCCAGCTGGCGCTGGGAGGCTGGAAATGCAGCCTCGCCTTTCCCCTGTTGCAGTCTGTGGGGTGCCTGTCCTGGGGGGGAAGTGGGAAGGGAAGCTGGCTGACATTCTCTCCTGCCCACCCGCCTGCAAGGGCTGCCATCAGGGACATCATGTGGGGAAGACGGGAGGGCCTGCGACTCAGCTGAGTGCTCCAAATCCCAAGGTCTTTGGTCTTCCAGGAAAGAAGGATAATTAATGTTCAGCTGAAAAGCAGGCAGGGGCGGGGTGGGGGTGGGGGAGGGGGGTCTGGCTTATTGCTATCATTAAAAGATACTTTTTTTTAAAGAAGGGAAAACCGAGGCTCTCTACAGATATAAAATAAACCTGCATCAAAGATCTTATGTAAGTCGTTTATTAAAGAGGAATTAATAAAATGTTGCAATTGGTTCAAAGGAGAATTCAAAGCACTAAACATATATAGACAGTAAAGAATTCACACAAAGATGCCCAACAGATCTGTCCTCAGGGCAGTAATTAATAGCATCCACCTGACACAACTAGTTTGCATTTCCCTGGAGGAGAATCATTTGCATTGTTATTGATATAATTTAGAGAGTTGCAAAATAACTCAAACACAATGAAAGGTGGAGATAACTCAGAAGTGTGTGCTGAACCTTTGGCCTTTTTCAAAGCCTTTTGTCCATTTCAAGCAAACTTTTGTCGATTTCAAAGCCTTATACAGAGTTTGTTTTTCCTTGATGGATCTGGGTGGGATGGAATGATCTGACCTGGTCTGGAATGAGCCTGACCAGCAACCCCTGGCCTATTTAACTATGTAAAGAGAAGAGACCAATGCAAACACTTTCCTTGGATGTCCTACAGGGGTTGTGTCGGGGGAGGGGGCAAGAGCTTCAGGGCTGGGTTTCTTTCTGTGATTGCACTCCATCACTTTGCTCCGGGAGAGCATTAGCATAAAGCAGAGTCATTTTGGACTTCATCAAAGGGGAGAGTCTCATTACCAATGGGTGTCACCTACATGGCAGCTTACAGCAGCCACTCTCCATCGAGTTCCAGAGTAAAACTGGGAAAACTGGGCCACAATAGGTTTCACCTACCTGGCGTGAGGGCATCCGGCAGCTCTCTGGAGCTGGGAGTCTTCACTCTGCAAGCTCACAGGGTGGAGACTTTATCCTCTCACTGCAATGCCCCGGAAGGTGCCTGGGACTTTGTAGGGACACAATAAATGTCCACGGGAATAAACGATCCTTTCCATGAGGCTGGAAGGCTCAGGGGTGAACTGCCCTTCCTACCGCTCTCCTATGCGGCATCTTTGCCACAGATGCAGCGGAGGTGACCTTCCCAGAGAAAGACCACCTCTGACCAGAAAGTTTGCAGTGGATGCTGCTTCACTCTTTCCACTATCTGCATACAATGATGACTGTATCGACTACTATTCACGAAATTTAAATATGGGTGCCCCAAGGAACCCATGTTCCTTTCCATCTCCATCGCCCCCCTGGGTGCTTTTCTGAACACACTCACTCAAGCACACAATTCAAAAACAGAAACAAGGAGAAGTTTCGTCTGCATCGGACCAGGATGGAATGGGAATGGGAAGCATGCTGTTTGATGGGCTATCATGTTGCCATTAAAAAAACGATTATTAGGGTTTTTGTGTCTATGTTGTATTTTACATACACAGGTGAAAAGAAAAGAAGGTGACTGGATTCAATGTGAAACACAGAAAATGCTTATGCTCTAATAGCAGTTTTCAATACAAACTGTTTGGTATTCTCGGACTTACCGAAACTCTCTCTGTGGCAGAGGGTCATGGCTTTGCTCACGGCAGTGAGAAGGAAATTCCATCGTAGCTGGAAGCTGGCGGCCAATTGGACAAACTCTTCTTTGTTTCTGCTTGGCTATTACATTTTTGTGAGGGGAAAAAAAATGCTGGGGTTTATGACCAAGTCAAGAAGATCATGTGCGCACAGCTGCCCTGCACAGATGCTCCCAGGTGGCCGAGCGGAGGAGGAAGAAATGGTCAGGCTGGGACGGGGGCAGAGGCACGCTGGCCTGTTTCTGGTCTCCGGCATCTCCTGTGGAGATGATTCCAGGCCAGAACCCTTTGAAGTCGGTGGAGAGTAGAAAAGAGGTGGGAAACTGGCCTACATTTTTTTGTTTTATTTTGTTTTCATCCCACACGATTGTTTGAAGGCGGTCACCTGCGGGGCGCACAGAGAAGGGCTGCAGGGGCGGCCTCGCGGATGCCATCTGGAGAGCTGGAGGCTCTTGCGCACCTGCCAAGGCCCGTGGGGTTGGGGGGGGGCGGGGGGCGGCACAGAATCCCTTGCTGGCCGCTGCGCCGCGTGCACGGCTGAGCCTGGAGGGTCCGGCGCGGGCGGCCAGCGAGGGGCAGCCTGGGCAGCCTGGGCAGCCGGTACCCGCGAGACGCCTCCACGCGCGGGCTGCGCAGCTCCCCCGGGCTGAGGCTCGCCTTGGGCCGCGGGATCGTGTGGCTCGCGGGCGCGGGAGTGAACGCCCCGAAGCCCTCCCGGGTCTCCCGGGCCCTGGGGACCACCTGCCGGCTGGCCCGCAGGCTGGGGGGAGCAGGCGTGGAGACAGAGGGGCTGCAGACGAGGGAACGCCCTCTGCTCTATCCCTAACCCTCCCCCTCCGCCCCCACAGCTGCGGGGCTGGGGGGGGGCTCCGGGGGGCTGGGACCCCGGCGGGAGCAGCGCCCTCCCCCGCGCCTTTGGGCCCCCGGGCCGGTGCTTCTGACCGCCCAAAGCGGGCCTCCCAGGACCAGCCCCGCTCAGCACATTCAAGGATAGCTTTTTAAAAGCATCGAGAGGGCAGCCCGGGTGGCCCAGCGGTTTGGCGCCGCCTTCAGCCCAGGGCGTGATCCTGGAGACCCAGGACCGAGTCTCACATCGGGCTCCCTGCTTCTCCCTCTGCCTGTGTCTCTCTCTCTGTGTGTCTCTCATGCATAAATAAATAAAATCTTAAAAAAATAAAAGCAATAGAGAAAGTAGCCCTGGGTGACCAGCTCTCTGCACGAAACTTCAGACTCCAGGGGGAAACCGTGAACGCCCTGGGGTGTCCCTCTGGTGCTCTGCTGGCCACCCCACTGACACTTCAGGTTCCCATGTCCCGAAGCTGCTCCAGGCCCGACCCCGCAGGAGCTGGGGGGAAGGGACCCGAGCCCCGGCGACTGTCCCCGGTGCTAGCCCGCTGCCAGATGCTAGCCGCTGACGCCGTGAGTCATCTCCGGCAGGCCTCGGGGCTTACATCCTAACAGTCTGAGTATTTTACTGACAGTAGTCTGTTTTTTATCAGCCAGGCTGTTGTACAAAAACAAGCCCTTGGAAGGCACGGTTACAAAATACACCATTTTTCTAACATGCCTCATTTGTGAAGGGTGAAGATACGGGGGCGGAGTCCGGGAAATCCAGCGGGTCCTGCCCCAACACAGGGCGAGCCTCTGGGGCTGCCCCCAGGCAGGGGGGGGGGCATCAGTGGTCTCAGACACAACTTGGTTGAAGTCGGAGGTGGCGTGAATACTCAAAACAAGGGACAGAGGCTTGAAGGCTTCTATGGAGGAAACTTTCCAATGAATACATGTCTCCACAGCAACGCAACCCTAGACACATGCTTACCACTGTTACAAATAAGCTTTGCCAAAGCCCAATGAGGAGGAATAAAAGCCATACAGAATCTGGAGTGATTATCACCCAGAAGCAAAAAAATGGGGACAGACCCCTGCCAAGGATTGGAACTGACTTTCAAGCTCCTTCCTGAAAAGTTTTGTGGTTCATCTCTCTCTATGAGGTGTGTGACCCCACGGCTGCCCGCAGTCTTTGTGGCCTTAGGTATTTTCTGCGCCCTCTCTCTTCAATGGGCATCCAGACAAGATCAGGCAGGGCAGGAAACGGGAGAGAAAGAAATGTGACTGAGGCTTAACAGAGAAAGCCCAAAGTCGAGTTTCTGGTCCAGGCCCTCCAAGTCTTTGCTTTCTGTTCCAGAGACATCTGCTTCTTCTTCAGGAAATATGTCCTCCATTTTTCCATATGCTCCTTCTGCTCATGCCAGTCTCATGTGGGCTGTTCCCTTTCAGAATATTGTTTTAATCCTATTCACCTTCCACATCCTGTTTAAATCCCACCTCCCTCATCAAGGCCTTTCCGAAGGGCCCCAGCCTTCAGAGGACAATGCCTCAAGGTGGGGCGGCCTTGTGCTACCTTGTTTGGGTCTAAGTTTTAATGCATTGCCCCCAGCTCCTAGCCCACCACCCACTGTGGGCCACTGGGGCAAGGGTGCTGTGGCTTTCTCTGGCGGTACTCTCAGCTCTTACAGTGTGGCTGCTGAGGCAGAAGAGGAGGACAAGCAAGCCAAAATAAAGCCCTATTCAAGTAACACCCAAGTTTCAAGCTGACCAGAAGGACCAAACTCATCTGTATCCAAAACAATGTCTTTGATTTTATGAAATCAAGCCTGACACTCTACTGGGATAGTTCTGCAAAGTACCCAGACCTGCACCATTCTCCCCAAATAGACAAAATCCCCCCCCCTTTTCTTCCCTAGACACTCTTGCTTGGTGTACACATACACTCATCCATGCTCATCTGCACACACATGCTCACTTGCACACACCCTTGCATACACATGCTCACCTCCACACACATGCTCAGCCACCCTCACACACATTTACCTACATACTCATGCTCACCCCGACACACATGCTTATTCACTGTCACCCAACTCACCTGTATATATGTGCTCACTTGTACACATACCCGAGGCTACACATGCTCACCCACAAACACATGCCTGCGTGTGCCAGCCTCTGATTCCTGTCTTGCTACAGGAGTCAGACACTACTTCCCTATTCTTAATATAGGCACCAGCCTTGATACATTTCTAGCCAGAGAAAATTCTTTCATTTCATCAAGCCATGGGCACTGGTGCTAAAACATAGTTAGAATGAGCAACAGCCCCTTCTTCCCTTAAAAAAAAAAAATCATGGTTTTGTACCTGAAGAACAAATGTTTGGAGATTTGAATACAGACAATTCAGGAATACACTGAGATCTGTGGATGTCCCCAGCAAAGCAATCAAACTGCTTAAACCTGTAAACAGAAGAAACAAAAAGACCGTGAGCCAAGTAGCAGGATTTTACTGGAGGTATTTGTATACTAGGTAACCTGGGCACAACACTGGACCTGCGGTTCAAAGGAATTCCCTGGGGCCTTACACTGCTTTTGAACACAAAGGATGAATTCTAAAGCTGTATTTGTCACTTCTGCGGTCAGCTGGTTCAGAGTTACAAGGTCTTGCCTCTTAGGAACCACCTCTGTCGCTCGTTGAAATGGAAAAAAAAAATATTTTGAAATAATAACCACACCTTGTAATTATACAGAACCTGGCTACAGATGAGCTCATTGCATGATATAGACATGAGCTCACCTCCCCTTGCTGTTTTCACAAAAGGGGTAGTTTATTCATGTCCTTTAAGCCAATGGTGGACCTCAAAGCTGCTGAAGGATGTGCCTTGCCTGGGGTTACAGGCTCAGTGAGTACAGACCTGAAGGGTGGAGCCCAAGCATTTGTGATGTTGGCACTTGGGTCCTCCACCTTCACGGGCAACATTGAGCAAAGAATAGCCTTTGGCTCTCCCACCTTTTTGCATGCAGCTCTGTACCAAGCAGAGTTTAGAAAACCAAGTAGGTTGCTGAGGCTGGGCCAGGCCTCATCTGGAGAATCCTCCAGGGATACCTCAAGCATTTGCCTGCTAGGTGTCAGCAGTGGGTACCAGAATACTGTCTCCTTGCTGGCTCTGTGCCCCCTTGGAAGTTCTTTTATTCACAAGAGCCCAGCAGAAGCACAGGAGCCCTGGGCAGGCATCTGGGGAGAGGCCTCATACCCTCCTGGGGCTCCCTGGGCTCTGGCTGGGGGCAAGAGCAGGGTTTGGGCAATCACCTGGAGTTTGGGGAAGAACCATTAGCCTGGGAGGGGGGCCTTTTGGGCTCCTACTAATGAGCATGACTTATCCATATCTCTGAAGCTTGCTAGGTTAGGCATTTACCTTCTCGTTCCTGGTTTGGGAGGGGAGGAGCTGGGATTTGGGACAGTAGGGCAACAGGGGCAGGGGAGACCAGCCAACAAGTATGGACCTATTTAAATATTTTAATAACTGGTACAATCCTACCAAAGTCGGCCCTACTTCAAGATTAAAGAAAGAGGCCAGGATAATTTGTGGTTCATTTATGTACTACTGAATCCCTGTATTCATCTAGTTATGAAGTATGGAAGTATTACCATGTGCGACACATGAATGAGCCACAGATGACACCTGAAGAAGCCCACAGGTTCTGGGGAGGCAGCTCTATGCACTGTTAAGTGTATCAGGACAGGGCCAGGTGCAGGGGGGAGTGAGGCCATCGTGGTGGAGCATCGGGAACAGGCACGAATGGAGCAGGGCCCTCTTAGCCCCCTCCTGGCAACTCTCATCCAAAGGCCTAGAGATTCACCCATCGTCTGGGGAGGAGGTCATGCACCTTCTGTAGCTCTCCTCCTGAATCAGCATCCAGTTTCTCCCCACTGAATGAGGACAGCTCCTTCTCTCACTTTGCTTCCGGGAGATGGAACCGTGCTGTCAGGCAGCTTGCTGAGCCCTTTGTGGAAGGGAGATTTTTTTTTTCCCCTTGAAAAATAATTACAACTATCAAATAGCAAAGGGCAGGAATATCAGCCTGCTTAATATCACTTGTTTGGAAAGCAGAGGAATACGGTAAGAGCACCGTGGCTAAACTTGTTCAAAAGAATACTTGGTGATGTAACAATAGTGAGAGCAGAAGCTGGCCAGGCCGGGAGCTAACTGAATCCAATTCAGACAAAGGTAAAAAAAAAAAAAAAAAAAAAAAAAGACACTGCTGAATCTGCATGTGTGAGATCGATGTGGAAACGTTTTTTCCAAAGGAGACACTCCAGATTGATTTTTTTTCCAGAAAGAAATACCGGGAAGCAATAACCAAACTCATCTGTCCATCCATCCAACACTCGTGTATCAGCACTGCTGGCAGACCCAGGAGGAGGCCCCGGAGCGCATCCCCTGGGGTGCTCCTCACCCCTGCAGGACGAGATGTGGGAGCAGATAAATCATCATACCAAAGAGTAAAGTAGGTTCTACCTCTATTAAGAATTCATAAACTACTCATGGCCACGCCAGCCCCAAATAGACCCCACATGCTTTAAGCCGCAGGAGGAAGATTACATTTCATCTCCGTGTGCATCTCCAGGTCAACCGAGCTACTCGGGGTACTGGGCAGGGCTTTCTTAGAGAGGTCCAGAGTGCCTTGATCGATGATGGCATGCAGATCTGACTTCAAAATGTGGACTCTTCTGTTATTTTCCAATAGCATTCTCATAGTCTAAAGATAATGGAGAAGCGTAATACTTCATTAAGTCTTGTCCTTTGACTTTTGCCTAATCCCCCTCTCCAAATGACCTTTTTTTTTTTTTAATTTTAACTTTTATTTTTTGAGGAGAAAGACAAGTGGATTTGGGTATTATCCTTTAAAACTGAATTTACTGTCCTAAATGACAATTGAAATGTTTGAATTACACACATTCTAGAACAGCCTGTCTGAAAAATCACCATTCGGAGTGCTTCCGCTCAGAGGCCGATGTGGTCAGGGCTCTCGGGGCTCTGTGGCTCTTCTTCCCCTGGTTCTTATTCTCTGCACCCCATTCCATGAACCTGAACTACTCTAGAGAGGAGCACAAAGGCTCTGCCTGAAGTTCTCCAAGGAGAGTGTGGTGCTGCAGACATGACTATTGACCTAATCCAGATGGTGACTGTGGGCCCCCAGACACTGTCTCTGTCCTTCCCTCTTGGAGGTTTGGGCCATGAATTCAGCTGCTGGGAGCTGATTTCCTCAGCCGTCCAACAGGGGCAACCCAATTCCTTACACTTCTAGAGTCCATCCAGACTCTAGATGGGGTGGGTCATCCTCACACCAGCCTGATGGCAGTGGGTCATCCTCTGCTCAAGAGAGACACCAGCCTGAGGAGCAGACACTAGAGCCACCTCCTCCATCTGATAGGGGAGGACGCCGAGGGCCCCTGGGTGTGAATAAACTTTCCCAAGCAACAGTGTTCAGGAAGAGAAGATTTGCCACTTGGGCGGGGGTTGGGATGGAGGCCTTGCTGTGGGGCCGTCACCAGTTGACCAAACAGAAATGAGAAAGTGCTGGAGAATGGGATGGGCTGCAAGCACATAGGCAGGAAACAACTCCAAGAAATGTGAAGTCAAGAGGGAGTTTTGTGCTGGGGGGACAGAGGTGGGTAAGTGGAGCGCCCAGCAGAGCTCCTGCTGAGCCGGGATTGGTTTGGAACAGAGCAGCAGTCTAAGTGCTGTCCTGATCTAGTGTCACAGGATTTCAGAACAGGCAGCTGAGGGGCCAAACGCCGGCATTATATAACCTTTCTTTCAGCCCTTCTCTGCCTTCCTCTAACACTGACGCTACATAAATAACCTGGGAGGGGAAAGGTCAGAGCTGAGAGACCTGGAGGCCCAGACACCCGGAGTCCATGGGGCCACGCACAGGGTGAAGGGCTCTGTCTGGCTGTCCCAGGCTCTGTTACGATGCCCCTTCACCTCTGCCACTGGCTGGCCCTGGTCAGCACTTCTGTGGGGGTCCTCCTCTGGAACTTTAGAATGTTGACCTGCTTTTGCTTTTTCTCCTGCAGGGAGAACCCTTCTCAGGAGGGGAGCAGGGGCATTGGCTTCTAGCTGAGTTTGGGGTGCACTGTGCCTTCCCATCAGTAGCCAGCAAGGTCCTCCTGTCTGCCTCTGCCCTCCGCATGGATGGACACAGCCTCCAAGGGAGCTCCCCCTGCTCTCAGGGGAGACCAGCAGCTTTCACTTTTTACTGCAGGAAACAGCTTCATTCCCTCCTTCCTGAGGGCTGAAACCTACCTTTGCCATGTTGGAAAGGTATGTCTTTCTTCTTAGTCTCTTGACAAACACAGTAACTTCTGTTGAGAACAATACACATGGCCGTTATTGACACTGTGGGGACGAGGACATGGCACAGACACGAGGCACACATGTTTGTCTAGGCAGGTACAGCCGCCTGAACTGCCCTCCACACAGGGAGGCCTGGTCTTCCCACCGCCCACTGACCCTTTCCCAAATGGCCAAGAGGTGCTGGCGGGGGCCACTTGACTACAACACTGCTCCCCCCACCCCTCTGTACCAGGAGGTGATGCACTCCCAGCATCTGACGTGCCTGCTCAAAGGAGTTTAGGACTTTTGCCCAGGAAGCTCGAGTTTCCCCAATTTTGTCTTCTCTACAGTGCTCCCCTCCAAAACTCACCCAAGGAGGGGCTACTGGGGGGCTCAGTCGGTTAAGGGGCTGACTCTTGGTTTCAGCTCAGGTCATAATCTCAGGGTGTTGGGATCGAGCAGTGCATCAGACTCTGTGCTCAGCAGGGAGACTGCTCAGGATTCTCTTTCTCCCTCTGTGCTTCCCCCAGCTCTCTCTCTCAAATAAATAAATAAATCTTAAAAAAAAAAAAAGATTCAAGAAAAGGGTGAAATGAGGAAACAAAGGGAGTGTGTGCGTGTATTCATCTGGCAAATATTTATGAGGGACACTGGCGCAGTGTGTGCTCCATAAATGTGTGCGGGGTATTCGCTGGATTGTTGGACAAAGGAGGGCAGCCTCAACTCTCTAGGGAGGGCCTCACCTTCTGAGGATGGGTCACCAGATGTGCAGACGCCTTCCTCAGAACAGGCTAAGTGCCCCCCTGTCCTGGGGAAGAAGGAAAGAAGGGGGAGGTACAGAGGGAAGGGAGAGGCCTGTTTGGAAAAAGGTGTCAGGTGTGGCTCCACTTAGAATGTGCAAGGTAGGAGTTAGGGAGGGGTGAGGGCTTGGCAGGGGAGGGAGGCAGGGGATGAGGATGGGTTTGGCAGACTAGGCAGAGACAGGAGCAGAAATGTGGACCTTTTTGGAGACAACCCGTGTTGTGTTGCTGGGGAGCACCCATGGAAGGACTCCCTGGAGGCTGGGGGCAAAGATGAGGCCAGAGGCCAAGCTGTAAATGACTCTGCCTAGTGAGTGAAGGTGCGTGGACCATCCAGACAGCAGAGGTCATGGAAGGTTTCATGAGTCAGAACATTGTGTAGAAGGATCACGGTGGGTAGAGGGAAGTGTGACAGAGCGGGCGATGCTGGAGGTGGGGGTGTGGACGATCAATGAGGAAGCTCTGAGGCAGCTTGGGGGAGGGCCAGAGGGAGACTGGCCTTGAGTGCTGAAGTCACCATAGGAAAGCTGGAGCGGGGCTTTGTCTCCTCATTTGACCCTCTGCCACACCAAGTTTCAGACCTCATGTTCCTTGCAATGCGCCCTCTCTGCCAGTCCTTGGCTGGCAGTCTCACAGCTCAGGGCCCCTGCCCGGCCATGGAGCACTTCCAGGGGTCCTGCAGGATGAAGATTCCCCTGTGAGTGCTGAACACAGCAAAGGGTGCAGGCTGGTGGGTTACAATGAGATATGGTGCTGTTCCAGGAGACAGCAAACAGTATGCTGAGTCAGCCCGGAGCAAGCTGGCCCAGGAAGACAAGGGCCCAGGTAGGGAGGGCATTGGAGGTAGCTATGGGTGGTGGAGGGCAGGAGGGAGAAAAGAGGTATTTCCAGGACCATAAAGCATGTCACACACACAAGGGTGAGTGCTTGCATTGTGAGCCATTGTAGGCCTTGAGTGGACAAGCAGCCTGGGGGCAGTAGTATTCAGAGACTACCACCTGGCAGTAGGATGGAAGGGAACATGTTCTAGAACATGTTCTAGAAGGTGAGCGAGGAGACTGAGACCACCAAAGTGTGAATGTCTCAGTGGCCCAAGAGGTGTGAATAAGTTTAGGACATGGGAAGAATTTCTTTCTTTCTTTTTTACCCTAAAGATTTTATTTATTTATTCATGAGAGACACAGAAAGAGAAGCAGAGACATGGGCGGGGAGGGGGAGAAGCAGGCTCCATGCAGGGAGCCCTATGTGGGACTCGATCTCAGGACCCCAGAACACACTCTGAGCCAAAGGCAGACACACAACCACTGAGCCACCCAGGTGTCCCAAGGGAGGAATTTCTAAGGAGGGAGTGATGTTCTTTGAAGACTTGCTGGGAGGCCACACAGAGCACAAAGAGGCAGAAGACTCTTCGAGCCAGAACCCTGTTCAGTCCTGCTAACATGGCCCCTGAGCCCAAAGGCTGCCCTCAGGGGACTGCTCTGAGAAGGCACACATCAGCCACCAGCTGGACGCACTGCCGGCTTCTCTCCTGCCTGGACCATAGTCAGTGGCACCTTTTCTGCACCTCTAACTAATAACCCTGTGGACCTGTCAAAAATCTACGTTAGTATTTATAAGGGGCAGTCCATGAAAGGGTGTGGATGGATCAGCACAAGGACCCAACACCCTAAAGAAAATGCCAGCAAATCCGAACCGGTCAGGCCTTGCGGACTGCAGTTTAGCACAGGATGGGAAGAGTTACCCAACAGCTGGAGTGACCTGTCTCAGTTTGAAAGTTAGATACTTCACCTACTCTCACCGAATTTCTTTCTTTCATTGAAACCTACCTTTGAGTTTGGAGATCTGTACAAGGGCTGGAAAACCTTCCAAAGCATTAAGTAGCCACAGCTTAAATTTCTTACTGAATAACCGGACAGATTTCAGGTACTGAATAGATACATCTTCCAAAAAGTCATGAAGGAGAATGTCCTCAATGCCCTACAACAGAATTGTCAAGGTGTGGTGACTGCGGGCCAAGGTAGGCATTCTCTAGTTGCAAGTGGCCACAGTCACACATGCCACAAACTCAGAGAGAAAGCTACCATGCAGCCCTAGCCACTGCTCATGGTGCAGGGTATATAGCCAGAATGGGATTTTTTTCAAAGATCTTAAAATATTGACAATTGATTGAAAATTTGAAGAGATACTATTTTAACCAGTAGTAGGTGGATCAAACCCAAATATACAAGGGTTGAACCCAGCCTCCAGTTTTCAACCCTTGTGTTCAAAACTTTGAGGCACTAGATTATTTCTAAAAAATAATCTAAAAAATAAGTAAGAGGTAAAGGTTCATGACCAGCTTGAGGAGAACCACAGAAATTATATATAACAGATTCCCCAGTAACAATAATCACTTTAGAGATAGAGCATTAAACAAACCCAACAAGAACCATATGTATATTCCAAGGCAATTATTCCAATTACTCATTTTTAAAGGCTTCTTTTGTTGAAATTACCAGAGAAAGAAAGTTTGACTCAGTGCAGGGTTCACTAACCACTGGAATCATAGGTTACCATGTGTATTGGCTTTTTCATTATATGAGGTAACTCTCGCTGAATTTAAAAAGAAAAGCTGAGTTTTAGGGAAAGATCAAAATGCTCCGTCAACACCATGATTTACTTCTTAGAGGGCCTGAAGTCCACAGAGACTGCAGAACAGAATTGCTGCAGTTCTAACCCTAGCATTTGGTATCAGTTTCTGGAAAGGACACAAACCAGCAAGGCCAGTAAATGTCATCCTACCTTGTACAGCTGCACATCATAGTATTTAAAGAGCTGGCACACATCGGGCAATGACATAAGCATGACTGTGTCTTGCTGCAGAGATTTCCAGAAGGAAGTGAGCAAGTCCTCCACCTGATGAGACAATAGAACATACCTCCAAGTGATCCCCTCTTGTATACCTAATCAGCCCTAAATGATAATGGGATGGATTTCAGTCCAGTTAATGTAAAGCTCGGCCTATGAACTTTTCCAAGCTGTATTTTAGAAGTGTTCTTTCCAGCAATCCATCAGTGAGCAACTGCCAGGTGGATGGGATAATGTGGAACATGGTTTTTCATGAAGTTTTCTGGAAGGAAGGCTGTTTCTGACCACAAGGGGGCTCCTTTTGATTGTAATAGGATGAGCCACAGGGCATAGACCACAGTTTAGAATAAATGTTCATTGATTGATTGACTCCCTCAATTATTTGTCAGCTCAGAAGGATGTGTAACAGTATGTAATCAAAGAGGTCTCCTCAAGAAGTTAGAATTCACCTAAGGACCGTGTGAGCAAAAGGGCACCTGTATCATTCTACATAGGAGCCTTCTTTAAAGACTACAAAAGGTAGACACCTTTTGTTGTGGAACAAAATGGTAGCTTCCTAACTTTTCTTTATGTTTGTCCCTGTTGACTCTTCAGACTCTATTATTGAACCAGGTGGCCAATCTGAGATGCCAACTGAGAAAAACTCTTGCCTTTTTGGGATTTTTGCAGGCTTAAGTATTTTGCAGCATTGAAACCCTGAAGTGAGGACCCAACAATGACTCCAGGCAAGGAACTATTCCTGTATATAGGCTGTCAAGGAAGTTCTGGCCAACTCTCAACATACCTGATGATGAGGCTGTGATTTGGAATCCTATTATTGGGGCATTAATTTTAGAGAAGACATCTCCAAATGACTCATAGATACTGAACAAAAAATACAATAATGAGATGAGCAGGATTATTTAATTCTTTTACTGTCAGGTTGGTAACTTTGGAGCATGGCTCTTTGAGGTTGGTGGGTCTGAATGAGGTAGCAATCACAGGCTCATCTCTGATGACCCCCTCATCACCTTTGTCCAAAGTCATCCAATCCTGCTGCATCTGGTTCAGAAATATTTCTCCAATTTGTCCATCTTTCTCTCTGATGTCATTGTCACTGCTCCAGATTGGACACCACCTCATATACCACCATGACAAAGCCTCCTGAATGTTCTCTGCTCCAATATGGCAATCTTGCATCATTGCTCCCCCACCTCCTTCTCAATCAGAATTCTTCACAGGGCACGAGGCCCTTTCTAGCACCAGACTATTTCCCCACATCCCCTCTGGTTCTCTTCTTAAGAGATATTAATTTAGTCATAGTGACCTTTCTGCTGTGTCATGCCTGTGAACATCTTGCTGCTTTTGCCTACACCATTGGTTCTACCTGGAACCCCTTTCCTACTGCACTTTTAAGAGTATTTGAACCTTTGCTTTTCTACTGCAATCAACAGTATCATGGATTCCCCTTGGGAGACTCTTGGGCCATCTTTGTTACTCTTCCTCCTGGCACCCACAACAATCTAATCAAGTTGTCATTCTAGAACTTGCCATATTGTATCATATTTATTGACTTATATTCCTCTTTTAGTACCTGACTATAAGCTTCTTGAGGCTTATGGAGAATACCTTCCTAGTTCTAGAAATGGCACTAGTCAAGTGTAAGAATTAGGTTAATGTTTGATGAGAAAATAAAGGAAAAGAGTATATTAGATATTTAATGTGGATGGATATTTCTAAAATTTCATTGGTAGAATAGGGGCCATCCTGAAGACATCTTGGTCTCCACTATAATGCTTTACACTGAATAAGTACTAAATGAACTCATGCTAAATGAATATTATCACCATACTTAAAGTACTTAGAACACTAGGCATCAGAAAAGCTTTCATTTAAATGTGTGCCCAGGAATTTCTACTTCAAAGGATAAAATTCAGAATGGTTAAAAGATTTGTTTGTGTTTCCCACAGCCATTTCTAGAATAAAACCCAATCATTACAACACAGATGACCCTGCTTCAAACTCTTGCTTCTTTTTAGTTAGTATGTATCAATAAAATGGCTCTTTAGCATTACTGAAAATTCTAAGGTGGACAGTGTTACCAATACTTTATTCAA
Source organism: Canis lupus familiaris (assembly GCF_011100685.1). Classification (NCBI taxonomy): domain Eukaryota; kingdom Metazoa; phylum Chordata; class Mammalia; order Carnivora; family Canidae; genus Canis; species Canis lupus. Next base: position 42,554,541 of record NC_049231.1, on the reverse strand, counting down.
AATCAGCAGGAATTAGATCTTTAAAAATAGCTGAATTATATTTGAAGCATAAGGCTATATTCGCACCTTGGAAAATTTCCAAATGATTAAAACTGAATAAAAATATCACCTCAGATATCTCCTCAATATCCATAAATAGCTGACTTCTAAGCACTACAGTGCAATGAATTACCACTTGATACCCCTTCAGGGGGTCTTTTCAAGTGAAAGGATTAATAATGAGCCATAAATACTTGTATTTTATAGATAAAACCCTACCCTCTCAAATTCTTGGTTCCTCACGTTTTGTAGAATGTCTTGGCAATAGTTGTAGTAGTCATCAGCAAGAAAGGCCATCTAGGAAGGATATGGAAAATAATTTCAGGTGACTTCAAGAATGAACTGATCCTTAAAGGCCTCTTTAAGCCCTTTAGAAACTGCTGCTTATATTGCGATGTTGCGATTCTGATATGACAGTAGCTGAGCTCTTCCAGTGTTGTTTATTTTGGGGTAGCAATACATACATATTATTGGCCTAACATCAATATAGCTTCAGTTTTGATGTCATAACTCCAGGGTATGTACCACCCACTAAAGAGGCCACCAATCTCTGACATCTCTCTCCCTAAACCCCAATTTCCCCCTCCATATTCCCCAGTCCCAATTTCTAGAAAATCTGCCTATCTATTCTCTGCTCTGTCACTCTAGATGACAAAGTGGTCTCAGGTAGAGCCTTTCTATATAGGATGTGAGGGGAAGACCTGCATTTCCTAACTGCCACCAAACCCAGGAGGGAACATTGGTGCTCATGGGTTTGGGGAGAAGGCAAATGTTACTCCATTTGGTTCAAATGATCATAAGCAAAATAAGAAGACATTTACTCCTCTAAGCATCAAAAGCATGAAAAGTTAGTTTCTCCCGAGTGTGCAAGCCTACCATTTTGTAGGAATACTTCTTTGCCAGTTCTTGCTCCCAGAATGGACATCTCCTGAATTCAGACAAAGGGGATCCAACTGGGTCTGTCTTTATCGGTGAATGATTTTCACACTAGAAACCATTTACACATGGATTATCTCTTTAAAATAAAATTGATTTTCTTTCATATAAACCAGGTAATAATCACATTGCTACTACAGGTTAATGTTCTATGTAACCTTTATCCACACCTCTGGACATATTATCAATCCTAGCAACTTTTCCCCCTTATTTCATTCCAAGTGATATTAACCTTCCCCTATGTTCCATAAACTATGGTCATCAGGAAGCAGTTAGGACTGAATATATTACTCAAATGTATCACTCTTGTGGTCATGTATTACAAGTGCTGTATAGCAACATGGGATGAAAATATTATCTATGAATAATTTTTTTTTTTTTTAATTTTTTTTAATTTTTATTTATTTGTGATAGTCACACAGAGAGAGAGAGAGAATGAGGCAGAGACACAGGCAGAGGGAGAAGCAGGCTCCATGCACCGGGAGCCCAACGTGGGATTCGATCCCGGGTCTCCAGGATCGTGCCCTGGGCCAAAGGCAGGCGCCAAACCGCTGCGCCACCCAGGGATCCCTATCTATGAATAATTTAATACCACAAATACATTTATAAAATCTTTGTCTATGTACCTGTCCCTCCTTGAAATAAAACCATATCCTGCTAGGTCATAATGCCTGTATTATAAAAAGGATGAGTTGTATCAGAAATCTTAGGGCCTAACTACCATGGAAAACGAAGAGCACAGACTTCAGAAGGACAAACTACAGAATGGCAAAACATTCCATCAAGGAAAAAAAAGGCAACATCGCAAAAAGCAAATCCAACATTCCTTCCTGCTGTCCCCTTTGAGCAAGGGAAGGCATGATCCCTCCTGATTGATTGAAGGACCTTGATTTTTTTTTAATTTTTTATTTATTTATGATAGTCACACACACACACACACACAGAGAGAGAGAGAGAGAGAGAGAGAGGCAGAGACACAGGCAGAGGGAGAAGCAGGCTCCTGTCAGGGAGCCCAACGTGGGATTCGATCCCGGGTCTCCAGGATCGCACCCTGGGCCAAAGGCAGGCGCCAAACCTCTGCGCCACCCAGGGATCCCAGGACCTTAATTTTTATATTAAATGACTTCTTCAAGATTTTTCAGAACAACTTTTTTTAAAGACTTTTTTTTTTTAATTTTTATTTATTTATGATAGGCACACAGTGAGAGAGAGAGAGAGAGGCAGAGACACAGGCAGAGGGAGAAGCAGGCTCCATGCACCGGGAGCCCGACGTGGGATCCGATCCCGGGTCTCCAGGATCGCGCCCTGGGCCAAAGGCAGGCACCAAACAGCTGCGCCACCCAGGGATCCCAGAACAACTTTTGAATAATTTCCATGTCAATAGAGTTGGATGAAGTCATTTCTAGGAGTTGTAGGAGTTGGAAATTGAGCTGGCTACATTGGAATTTTTTTTTTTTTTATGATAGTCACAGAGAGAGAGAGAGGCAAAGACACAGGCAGAGGGAGAAGCAGGCTCCATGCACCGGGAGCCCGATGTGGGACTCGATCCCGGGTCTACCAGGATCGCGCCCTGGGCCAAAGGCAGGTGCCAAACCGCTGTGCCACCCAGGGATCCCTGGCTACATTGGATTGTAACACGTGTGAAAGTTTTCCTCTTCATTCTCCAATGGTTTGCTCTGTGACAGTACAGTTCCAAGATCAGTATTTCACCCTTAGATCTTATATCCTCAGATCTTACATACTTAGAGCCTCACTGAGCTACTCACTTATATCTTGCTTAGTAGATTGTTTATGTGGGTTTGCAGTATGTTCCTGTCTACAAGTCATGTGAGGGAAGAGCAGCCTTCTGAACTGCCTGCCTCACCCTTATGGAGAGGAGTGGCACTCAGTGACCACCCCACTTGGGGCTTCCAGCTTCCTCCTTCTCTCATACTCTCCTGTTATCAACCCATATCACAGTGAGGATCAGTGGAGCTTCAGGGTCATGGCCAACAGTCTTCTCAGTGTCCTAAAATCTTTACTATTTAACTCTTCGTGGTCCTGAACCCCTTTGAGATCTGATGAAAGCAACTGACCCTTTCCCTGGAGCCATGCACACTATGTACTTGATACTATGAAGTGCCAAGTTGAAATTCCCCTTGTTGATATTTTTGGAATAAATAGAGGTGTGGGTGTCTAAATACATAAAGTAGTCGCACAGAAAGGTGACAGCTCAAAGGATGTCATTTCCTATGGGTGTTTGGTTTCTACTGGGTTTGCACTGGGTACTATTCAATTCCCATTTCTCTCACTTTGGAACACTGGCTTTATTTGGAGTCATGGATGGACAGCCCTTGTAGTACATGGGTGTGGGTCATCAAGAAGGATGGAGCTATTTCATGGAGTTCACTGGTGTGGCCATCCATCTTCTATTAGAGAAGCACTAAGGAATACCAGCATTGGGCTAGCTTCTCCTACCTTCCACATTTTACCCTAACTATATCCGTTTTCTGTAGAGCACACCTTGAACTCCTGTGTTCATCAATGCTCCTGAGGCTGATGTTGCTATGATCAAAGCCCGTGTTTCTCAAGTGTGGTCCTGATACCATGTACATCAGAATCCCTGGGAGCGCTTGGGGTTCATATCCCGAGGGCCCTAGTAGATCAGATGAAGGCAGAAATCTGTCATTTTAATCAGCCTCCCAAGGGAGCCTTACACATGCTCAAGTTAAGAATCGCAGTTCCAGGCAGACTGTTCTTTGTCTCGCTGCAGAAATTGCTACATTTCAACATGGCAAATATATCACAGTTCTACCTGTTTAATGTACTATGTACTATCGTAGCAATGTACTATTGTAGTAACGTAAGGAAAATGTAAAAGTAATCAATTACTAAAAAATAACAAAAAGCAAAGTTGTGTGTTCCTGGAGTTCATCCTTTCCAGGCTCTTCCTGTGAAAAGAACTGATCTTTCAAAAAAATTTTGTTTTAAAACCACAAATTGAAATCTTTTCCTTACAACATAAACAATCAGAAATCTAATGTGGAAGTATGTTACAGAATCATTTAAGTCAGAATTTCTGCAGGAGAAGGCATTCAGGAAAGAATCAGAGGAATTCCCATTCTGGAAAAATAATTCAGCAAAATGACAAAGAAAAAAGTGAGAAATTCTACTTAGATTTTCAAATTTCTATTCAAGCAACTATTTATTTTTTAAAAATATTTTAAAATCTATTCATGAGAGATCAGCAGAAAGGCAGAGACATAGGCAGAGGGAGAAGCAGGCTCTCCATGGGAAGCTTGATGTGGGACTCCATCCCTTGACCCCGGGATCATGACCCTAGCCAAAGGCAGACCCTCAACCACTGAGCCATCTAGGTTCTCCCAAACATCTATTTAGATGTCAAATGAAGTTTGGGATTTTCAACAGTTCCAAAAAATGTCATTGTAATCTTCAGCAAGCGCATACTGTGTGTCATACCCTAGAGATACAATGGGAGACCTTTCTAGTCAATATCAATCCTCTAGGCATTGTCTGCCTTCCCTATCAATTCTCCTGGATGCCATTGGTCCTTCCTGCATCCTTGACAACACTCATGCCTCTGTTATCACCCCCAAAGCAAACATAACCTGTCATTCTTCTTCTAAAGATGCCTCAATGGTGGCCTATAGTCTCCACCAGTCTTTACTATAGGCGAAATGTAAATTCCTTGGCCTGACATTGACAAGCTATCTACCATCTGACCCCACAGAGTCAGAGTGCAGAGAGAGCAGTACAAAGTCTACTGCCCATACACCTCCCAGCATGAATGCAGAGTACACCCTCAACATGAATGTCCCCTAAAGAAGATCCAAGTGATCCCTCCAGGCTCAGCTTAAGGAGGCGTGTGGCAAGCAGAATAATGGCCAAAGATGTCCACATCCTAATCCCCAGAACCTTAGATGGTGAGAGAGACTCTGCACATGTGATTAAGGATGTTGAGATGGGGAGATTATCTGGATCATCTAGGCAGTCCCAATGTAATCACAAGGGTTCTTAATAGCAGGGAGCCCTTTGCAGCTGCAAAGAGCCAGAGGGATGGCAGTATGAGAAAGACTCAGCCTGCCTTTGCTGGGTTTGAAGACTGGTGAAGGGGTCATGAGCCAAGGAACATGGGCAGCCTCAAAAGTTGGAAAAGACAAAAGAACATGGATTTTTCCCCCACACCCCGCAGAAAGACTGTAGCCAGCACTTTGATCTTAGTCTGGTGAGAACCACGTCACACTGTGACTTCTAGAACTGTAAGAAAATAAGTTTGTGTTTTAAATCACTACATTTGTGCTAATTTGTTATAGGAGCAATAGGAAACAAACACAGGCCACCTCTTCCATGAGGCCTTCCCTAATCACTCTGGCCCACTACAATCTTTCTCTTCCAATCCCACTTTGGACTTCCCAATCCACCTACAGCCTACCCTGCCCGTATCCCAGCACACCAGTTATTTCATGTCTATCTTATTTCCCCAACCATGAAACTGTATTCTATTCAAGTATAGAGCATATGTTTTTACTTTTCTTTCATACCTCATTCAGTCCTCAAGAGTGTTGGTCACAAAAAAAGGTTTTTTATAAATTCATCCATTCAATGACACCAATCCACAAGACAGTATCAAAGTACTACCACGTCATCTCAGACAACTTAAGTAAAATTCAACTCGTGATGTCATAGATTAGCTATGAATAATTCTGGTGTCCTAATTCAAAGAGCTATAATTGTAATATGGAGATGCTTTCACACAATTTGATTGCTAACAACTTATACATCCTTCTTAATTATAGCAAAAGAAACACAAACAGCTGATGTGCAGTGAACAGTATACTCCTTGAGGACATCTGTCCCAGCACAGTGTGTGGCACATTGTGGATAATCAACAACCCTGGCCAAATGGGTGAGTGTTTAAGGGTCACACATAACATGACCATCAAACACAGGAAAACAGTTGCATCTGATCTAGCAATTACTGACTATTGCAGGGTCCGTTATAGTAACTCTATTTTATTCCATACTCACTGTTCCTTTTTGTTGGATAATGCTGTTATAATTAGGAGATTTTTCAAAGGCAATGATGTCTCCACTGTGACAGAACAGATAACAGAGAAATAATTTTAGTAAGCCACCTGTTTCTGAGCGCAAGCATGAAGTGATTTTTTTTTGCAGCAAGTTTACTTATATGGGGTATAACTTTTATTTCAAAACTCTCCTCCAAGTTTCTATACATGACTGGTGATTAGCACCTGCTTGGAGTTAAAAAAATCAATTTCTGTGACTGAGACTGCCATGTATTTCTTTTGAAGGGTTTATTCCCCCTTAGAAGTAAGGTTATGATGTCACCATGGGTAGAGCTTGCTCCTGAGAGAAAAGAAAAATCATTATGGAAATGAAGTTTTATACTTCCTGATTTGGGGCTTTTAAATGGACCAATTCAGAAATGATAATATCTTTTGAGTCGATGGAGGTTGTAGGCACCTTCACAGAACAAGGAAATGGAGGATAATGAGATGCACATTGCATTTCCCCATGCCTCTTGGATTCATACCTTATAATGAAGACATTTGTATGTCATGGAGAACAGATTCAGTCCTCTCCATGTGGTGTTGTACATTTTCCCTCTAATTCTGGGTATTTGAGAAACTGGGAGCCCAGAGATGACCCTCTTTGCACAGGAAATGTGTATTTGCTGGATGCCAGAGGAGGTGGCATCTCCTTCCCAGTTCCCCTACCATCCTCAGAGCTGTGGAGGCTCTGTCCACTCCAACTCAATGCACATCATCACACCAGATTGTTTCAACTCTATGTAAACATACAAAGAAAAGAGGAAGGCAGTAGACTAGTTCTCTACATCTGGAAGCAAGGAGGTGGTCTTCAAGATAGGATGGCCTGGGAAGAGGTCAGAGTCCAGGGGAGCAGGGGAGATGGAAGCCAATGGCTTTTATCTCACACAGGGAGAGACTACAGCCCCTTCCAGCCTCTCCAAAACCCCAGAAGCTCCCTGCTGAAGGTTTCTGTGTCTCCAGTCTCCAACCCAACTTGTAGGAAACTGAGATTACTTGATACCCCTCTGATGAATGTTTCTACGTAATATTCTATTTCAAAACAGGGCAAATAGATTAGGGTTTGGATACAAAACCACTAGAAAGCCACCCTCTTCACCTTCCATTAAGAGTTGTTATCACAACGGGAATTGTACTTTGGAGTGCTCAATGACAAGAGGGTTTCAGAACATGGGATCTGAACAGAATCTGGAGGAAAGATATATTTATCTTTCTCTACATAGCATGATGGATTGATGGATGGTGCAAGGAGAGCCACAGGTGAAGAATTTGAGATGTCTTGGAATTCTACTTGTCATATCCCAGTGGTCTCTCAGGTAGGTATGGACAATGATGGAGTTTCTCCAGGTAAAATATGTAAACAGCCCTTTGCCACTCAGGTTCTGAGACAGTTCCTCAAGATCAACAAATAATAAATAAAACATTGGATAAAACCTAGAATGAAAGAAGACAGAGGAGGGGTGCCTGGATGGTTTAGTCAGTTGTGTCTGCCTTCAGCTCAGGTCATGATCCCCGGGTCCAGGGATTGGGCCCCACATCAGGCTCCCTGCTCAGTGGGGAGTCTGTTTCTCACTCTCCCTCTATCCCTCCCCCCTGCTTGTGTTCTCTCTCTTGCTCTCACAAATAAAAAATAAAAGATCTTAAAAAAAAAGAAGGTCAGAAAGTTCACTGAGTAAATGGCTAATAGAAGAGGAATTTATATAAAAATATATAATCATCAGCCTTGAAGAGATGCCCTAAAAATCACTTGTGAGGTCTCTTGTCAACTAAATTGGAAGGAAAAAATTTCTCTGTAATTCCATACTCTGTTAATATGCTACTCTTAATATATTCTCTTTGGAAAAATGAATGCAAGATATTCATTCAAAATATGAGGGTATTCAGTGTCATCCATCCATCCATCCATCCATCCATCCATCCATCCCTCATCAAATATTTACTGCATGCCTACTATATGTCAGGCACTGCACTAGGCTTTGGGGGATATAGCTATGATCATGGTAGAGAGGCTGTTCTCACAGAGGTAACAGCCTATAGAGGATAAAAGATGTTACATAACTGCAAAGATACTGCATGGGAGTTAAGACAGTTGCAGTATGGGGTGTTAGGGGAACAAATGTCGGGGGGCCTGTGCTATCCCATTGTTAGTCTACGTGCCTATAAATTATCAGTTTGATAAGCTCAGGAGAGCTTCACTTGTGATTAGTTAGCCCCTTTGGTTGGTACTTATCTTTTTTTTCTTTAATTTTTATTTATTTATGATAGTCACACACAGAGAGAGAGAGAGGCAGAGACACAGGCAGAGGGAGAAGCAGGCTCCATGCACCGGGAGCCCGATGTGGGATTTGATCCCGGGTCTCCAGGATTGCGCCCTGGGCCAAAGGCAGGCGCCAAACCGCTGCACCACCCAGGGATCCCTGGTTGGTACTTATCTTAACACTGTACTTGGACAGCACTTACTAAACTCTTTTGATGATGACAGCAATCTTCCTGGGACATTCCTTTAGCTGCTTAGAAACAGGAATCTGGAAGCTAGAAGGTTTGATTTCTGATTTAAAGCAAGACAACGGGGATGCCTGGGTGGCTCAGCGGTTGAGCCAATGCCTTCAGTTCAGGGCGTGATCCCAGAGTCCCGGGATCGAGTCCTACATTGGGCTCCCTGCTTGGAGCCTGCTTCTCCCTCTGCCTGTGTCCCTGCCTCTCTCTGTCTGTGTCTCTCATGAATAAATAAATAAAATCTTAAAAAAAAAAAAAAAAAGCAAGACAAGGGCAACCCTCTTGCCTTATTGCTCAGCCCCTCTGCTCTGACCCTGATTCTGGTAGCTTTGGAAGCCAATCAACTGAGAGTATAAATGCGAGTCCCAAGTTTCTGCCATGTGTTTAACATAGTATATGAGTTTAATTTAACAACCATTGAAAGGAGCATGGTGTTACCCTCCTCACTGTTCAAAGGAGGCTGAAAGGGAACTTCCTGCCACATAGAAGCCTTTGTGTATCAGACTAGGAAACACAAGCCCCCTATTCTCAAGGGGGAGTTATTTTATTTTCATGACATTTAGATGGGGGATTTTATCCTTTGAAACAATAGTGACAGGAAAAATAAAATCTCATCTTCAAAGAGAGATATTACAAAAAAGTGTCCATCTCTTTCTGGCCAGACAGTGACAGCTAACTTGTTCAAAACAATGGCAAGGTTGCCTCTTCCAACCTTTGGGATCCCTTAATTCATGTCAATGGCTCATAACATGGGTTTGGATTTAGTGTAATCCTATCTATTTATTTAAAAAATTTGCTAGTCTCAAAGGCCCCCTTCAAGCAAAGATGCATGAAAGTATGCACCAGTTAGTGAGAGAGAGGGAGGCAGTATGAGAGCCAGGCTACAAAGCAGGTGAGCAGAGGGTTGCTGTTGGAGACCAGCCTTGTGGCAAGAGGGGGATCCATGGAGGCCCAGGGCGAGGGCATTGGTGCCCAGAGGATCTGGCCAACTAGGCCAAACAGACACTGTAGACATTGGCCCCATGCTTTAATCTTCAGACAAGGCTGGGCTGAGCTAGAAAGGGAGACTGGAAGACAGGTGAGGTTTATGACTCAAGGGGAGAGGCAATCAGGGTGGAGAGGGTAGGGAGGCCAAAGCAGCATTGGAGGTGACAGTTTCAGCTCTTGGGGTGCCAGCCAGGATGGCCTCGTGTTCTAGGGGTCACTGTTACTGCATCACTTCCCTTGTGTGGTTCTGATTCAGTCCTTTGGGACATTTATTAGGTTGTGGTCAAAAGCATAGTCATTGCTGAAATATGGTTCTAAAAAAAACACACTAACATCCAGAGCCAGCCTTGCCATGAATGAAGGGCTTCCAGTCCACGAGGTCTTCTTCCACCATTCTCTGAGGCCTGAGGTATTTCATGGTGTCAAATCCAGTGAAGCTCAGGGCTTAAGAGAAACCCCGAATCAAGTCTGCCCAGTGAAGTCACTTGTGTTCCTTATGAACTGTCTCCTGAGCCCCAGGCCCAGGATGTCAGGATTTAACCACTAGGGATGGGGTGGTGGTGGTCAGAAGGGGTCACAAAGGGTGCCCTGGAAATGGAAGGAGAAAGACTTAGGAAGAAGGAAGGCTCAGAATTCATACAGTACGATAGAGAATCTGGAGCAGACTCCCTCTTGAGCATGGAGCCCGATGCAGGACACAGGGCTTAATCTCATGACCCCGAGATCATGACCTGAGCAGAAATCAAGTGTTGGGTGCTTAAGAGACTGAGCCACCCAGGCACCCCATTACTTGAATTTGTTTTTATGATAAATTTGGCTAAAGAAGGATTCAGCATGAGGAGGACTGCTATGTAGATTATATGGCACACAACTCATTTTTTTTTAACCATAAAATCTTTCAAATGCAGTGTTAGCTCAATACACTTTTTGGCATTTGACTTTCTTATAGTCTAAGTACAATTTGCATTCACATTCTCAGGTTTTGACATCATTTGTCATTAATCCAGACTTTCATTTACATCATTTTGGCCTCGTAATTTGTCCTCTCAAATCACTCCAACAGCAGTGAAACAACTTGAAGCAATTACAAAGGTAAGAGGATAAAAATGTAATAAAACCTAATTCGTGGACCATACTTGTTTGTTGTCAGATTGCAGAGCAAAGGTGCTTCACTTTCCAGTCATTAAAGGATCCAATTTCAATTTTTACTCAAAGCACATGAATAATTATGTTTCAGTCTGATTAGATGAACTTAACTTGATGAATATTTTTATAGCTAAAATTAAAATAATAAATGTATGTAGCTGTAGAAGGACACGTGTCATTAGGATTGAAAAACAAAAGCTTTCTTTGATATAATTTTGCTTTTACCAGTGATACTAATCCCTACAATCCACTGAGCACTTATTTATTGCTAAGTGCTTTACTTTGTATTCCCTAAATTCTTCTAACATAACAATCCACAAGGTAGATAGATAATAATTCATTATTATCCCCATTTTATGTATCAGAAAAGAGAAACAATTCAAAGAGCTAGAGACCCAGCTCTGACTGCAGAGCCTTATCTCTATCCATTCTGTCTTGCAAGATGTACGTTTAGGATAAAAAACAATATACATGAGGACAGAGTAAGACATCAGGTATTTGAAACTTAAAATAGACAATAACCACCTTATTTTAAAAACTGGTTTGCTGAGTGTTCGTGGATTAGTCATGTCCTGCATTGGGGGCTGCTGGTTTTTATACTGCTTAACCATACCCTGACCCATTAGATTTTATGAGCAACCTAATTGCAAAATGATGATTGCAGGGAACACCTTTGCAAATGCTGGAAGTCTAATCCATTCACCTTCACCCTCCTGAGGTAAAACTCGGCAACCAGAAGTCAAGTTTCAGCAGCAGAGAGCAAACCGCACGTTGCCTTGCAGCGGCCCGTGGGTGAGGGAGGGAGGCTTGGAGCAAACCGGATCATCCAGCATCCGCGAGCTCGAGCTCGGAGTGCTACCTGCTTTTATAATCTTTTCCAGGCAGGCGCAGTCCAGGGTATAATTCCCCACACGTATGTTTCTCGAGCTGCTAGACAGCACCCAGGGAATGTGTATTTTTTTAACCTTCGCATGTTCTAACCAGCCTTGAAAACTATAGGGTGGACAGGGCCAAAAAGCGGGTTGCAACTTGGACACCTTGTTAGTACCTGAGAGTCAGATCCTCTGGGGCTCACCAGAGCCTGGGGCCGCGACCCAAACGGAGGGACGGAAAGGAAGCCGTTCCTGGGTCTGGAGAAGGACTCTGAAGGAACTGCTGGTGTTCGCTCTGACATCATTAGGTCTGCGGTGCCCACAATTGCCAGGCTGACAGCTCCCTGTGAACTCATTCTCCTCAAGGGTGGTGTGGTCTGAAAGACGAACCCTTTGCCTTTCTGCTTTGTCGGCAGGACTAGCCAGCCTTGGACTCACGGCCCTGGATCCCGCAGGCCCGAGGCCCACCGAGGCAGCCCCCTGAGCTCATGAGCTGGCCGAAGAACAAAGGGCCAAAGAACAAAGCCATAGAATGTCGAAGGCACAATTTTAGAAGCTTTTTAAGGGCTTTTAATCTCCTAAGTTTGAAAAGCTGGGAGAGAGAGAGAGAGAAAGTGAGAGAGGGAGTGAGAGGGAGAGGTGGAGAGAGAGAGAGAGAGAGATTGTTGCTGGGAGAGGAATGAGGGCAAGGGTTAGTTTCCATATTTCCTGAGAGAAATATGAGCCTCTGTACAACTGATTTCAGAATTTACATTAGGTAGAATGGGAATTCATCTATTTGCAACATGACAAAGACGTTTTCCTTGGAACATACTAACGGGGATTTTGCCTCAGAGGAAGAGCCTAACCGTGAATTAAACAGGGTTGTTTCTCTAGATGTGACAATAATACACACACTCTCCTCCCATTCCCCTCTTTTTCCCCAGACAGTAATAAAGCATTTTATACTCTGGCCTCAATTCTTCAGTGAGTTTCTAGGTCAGCAATTATACCCAGGTCCAAGTCTCGATCTGGTTGCCAGCTAAACAAGATTGGAATCTGGGGAGGCCTATTCCCTGTAAAATTATGTTACCCCGGAGAGGGGAGCAGGAGGGAAAACGTTCTGGATTTTGTGAAGGGGTCCTTTTCATATGGTGCACACTGCATATTTATAGTTATTTTTCTTTTTCCAAAAAAAAAAAAAAAGGAAGAAGAAGAAAAGCCTCAAACTTTTCATTTGCTTTGAAAATCAAACCTCGGTCTCTGCTTGGTTCAGGGCAGACGCTGCCTCAGCAGTTTTTAGTGAAATTCAGCACCACCCCCACTCCACCCCACTGCAAGCGAATGCTGTTGACATGCTGGACTCCTGATTTGCTCCTTGGCCACCTATTTAGGTGTCCAGTGAAGGGAATCATCAGTGAATGTGGGCCCTGGCTCTGAATCATGTTTTCCTGCTGCTTTTGTTTGCTTGCATGGAGGTCAGGGTGGGATGGATGGTGTCAGAGACCTAGGCATCAGAAGTTCTAGACTGATGAGCCTTTGGAGGAACAATATGGAATAAATAGGGAGGAGATAGGGACTTATTTTGATACTAAATCTATGTTAATTAGGTTATATGCTTCTTTGCAGCGCTTGGTGGTGGTGGTGAGGAGAAAGTGAAGTCCCCCAAAGCCACCCTTTGCTACCAACCTGGGTTCCTTGTCAAATCTATGTTGACACTCATATTGGTGTTTCCATTTCTTTCCTTAACACAAGGTCCAGAAGGCATAAAAGGCAAACAGAATGCCCTCGAACAGCATGCACACAGCTCAATAACTCAGGTGGTTGTTGCTGGAAATGGAGTATATTCCACTCTAAAACCCTGCTAACAAGTCATGCTGTTAAAAATAGAAATGAAACAAAACAAAAAAACCAACCACAATAACAACAAAACCTAAAAATTCAGATTCCTATTCTTCTCATAGGCAAATTTTCATAAGATAGTTTTTGTAAATTAGTCTTCACAGAGAGAAGTGCCTGCTTCATTGGGACATTCAACTTTTGGAAACTATGAATATACTCATCTGTGGTTTGCTGTGGGTTTCCCTCTGTGTTTTAAACACTGGGGAGATCATGCTCCTGAAGGTGAATGTAAACATGCTTCAGCAGATGCAGTTGCCCACTGCCCACAGGGCTTGAAGACTTTCCCAAGCCTGCAGAGGGCCCCTCCTGTTCTGTGCCTCTTGGCTCTAACAAGTCTTGCTTGGTTACGGTAATGAGGCCATTTAAGGTCTCGGAGGAAGAACTGGGCTGCCATTGCCACTTCCACACAGAGGAATGTGCAGGAGAGTGCTTTGAAATAAAGAACTGAACTCTGTGAGAAGAGAGAATGGGTGTGGGCAGAAGAAACACTAAAACCTCTGCAGATATGGCCTGGAAAAATGGGCAAGGGAATACTGTGGGGATACTTCATGGGACCTGTCATGTAGGATTAGGCCTCATTATTTGAAATTGAAATTTTTAATTGAGTTAACTGTAGATTGACATGTAGTAAGGAATGATTTGAAGAGCTTCCTTTTATACTCTGTCCAATTTCCCCCAATAGTAACATTTCACAAAACTATAGTCAATGTCCCAACCTGGATGTTGACGTTGATGCAATTCACTGATCTTACTCAATTTTATCAAGTTTTACCTAAACTCATTTTTATGTGTATTTAGTGCTATAATTTTATCACCTATGGAGATTCATGTGTCCATCCCGCCACAGACAACATATAGAACAGTCTCATGATCACAAGGATCCTTGTGTTGCCTATCTATAACCATACCCACCTCTTGCTTCTCTACCCCTGGGTCCCTGGCAACCACTAATTTGTCCTCTATTATAAAAATTGTGTCATTTAAAAATGTTTTATAAATGGAATCATAAGGCATGGAACCTTCTGAGACAGGAGTTTCCTCACTTAGCATCTAGAGATTCATCCAAGCTGTCAAATCAGTAGTTTATTCCTCTTTGTTGCTGAGTAATATTCCATGGCATAGATGTACCAGAGTTTGTTTAATCATTCACCCAATGAAGGAAATCAGGGCTGATTCTAATTTTTGGCCATTATAAAGAAAGCCGCTGAACAGCAGTTGTGTTGTTTTATTAAATTTAATTAATTAATTAATTAATTTGAGATAGAGTGAGCATGTGAGCACAAGCAGGAGGGGCAGGGAAAGGGAGGAGAATGTCAAGCTGACTCTGCTGAGTGTGGACTCTGACATGGGGCTTGACCTTATAACTGTGAAATCATGACCTACAACTGTGAGATCACAACCTGAACTGAAACCAAGAGTCAGATGAGGAACTTACTGTACCGCCCAGGCACCCCATACAGATTTTTATGTGGATCTAATTCTTCATTTGTATGGGATAAATGCCCAAGAGTACAATTGATGGTTTGAATGTTCATTGTATGTTTAGTTTTATAAAAACTGCCAAACTATTTTGAATTCTTACCAGCAATGTATAAGTGATGCAGCTTCTCTGGATCCTCATCAGCATTTGGTGATTGCTGCTTTTTATTTTAGTCAGTCTGATAGGCATGTAGTTATATTTCACTATGGTGTTAATTTGCATTTTTATAATGATTAATGATGCTGATCATTCTTTCATGTTCTTATTTTCCATCTGTATCTCTTCTTCAGTGAGATATATGTGTCTTTTGCTCATTTTCTAATTTTACTAATTTTTTTTACTGTTTTGAGAATTCTTTATGTATACTAGTTACTAGTCCTTTCTCCCAATTTCTATTTTGTCTTTCCATCTTCTTCATACCATCTTTCACAGAAAGCAATTTTTAATTTTGGTGAGATCCAACTTATTAGCTTTTTCCCATAGGCTGTGGTTTTGGTGTCAAGGGGCACCTTGGTGGTTCAGTCAGTTATATGGCTGCCTTCACCTCAGGTCATGATCTCAGAATCCTGAGATTGAGCCCTTCCTTGGGCATTCTGTTCAGTGGGGAGTCTGCTCCTCTCTATCCCTCTGTGCTTTTTCTCTCTCAAATAAATAAAAATAAAATCTTAAAAAATATTTTCATGGTTTAAAAGTAAGTCTGTGATCCATTTTAGTTAATTTTTGTATAAGTTGTGAAGTTTAGTTGTGATTTTTTTTTTTAATGTGGACATCTTAGTTGTTTCAGCACCATTGAAAATCTAGTCTCTTTCCATTGAACTTCTTTTGCACCTTTGTGAAAAGCCAGTTGAGTATATTTGAGTGGATCTATTTCTGGATTCTCTACTCTGCTTGATCTGTGTCTGTGCCTCACCAAAACCACACTGCAGTCTTGATTACTGTAGCTACATTACTTGACATTAAGTATCAAGTAGTGTTTCCTCCCACTTAATTCTTCTTTGTCAAGACTGAACTATATTAGGGCCTTGCCTTTCCACATAACTTTTAGAATAAGCTTGTCTATGTCTACAAAAAACCTTGCTGGGATTTTTTTTTAACAACTTCACTGAGAGATAATTCACATACCATACAATTCACCCATTTAAAGAGTGCAATTCAATGTTTTCTTCATATATTCACAGGGTCATACAATTGTGCAGAAAAGAGATAACACAGCGGTACTGAGACTGCTCTCCTTAGAAAGGCCTGCTTGCAAGATTGGCCCTTGGCTGGAGTCTGGGAACTTGGTTCCCAGAGTGTTCTCAGTTAACAGTTACTGATAAGAGTGGTTCCCTGTGCCTAGACTGTTTGTGCAAACAATATAATTTATGTTGAATAACATATTTTCTTTTTGGGACTCTGTCATTTTGGCATATGCTAGGAAGAATATGCTTATGACCAGCCCCCAGTAAAAACTTTGAGTGTGGAGTCTCTCAATGGGCTTACCTGAGTAGAAACATCACATATCTGTTGCTGCATTTTTATTGCACAGAGGAGTATGCTCTGTGTGATCCCTCATAGGAGAGCAAGAGCATATAGAAGCCTAAACATGCATGTCTCCAGACCTCTGCCTCTTTTCCCCTTATGTTCCAACTGTGTATCCTTACTATGTCTCTGTAGTAAATTTTAGCCATAGGTATGAATATATTATTTTGGTTTGCTTAGTTTATCTAGTGCTACTGGGGCTCCCTGCTGGTGCTACCTGAGGGAGCTGGAGGGCTATTCCAAGATTGGGTGAGGGGTTTCTCTCTGTGGGGCAGGGGTTCCCTCCATTGGTGCTCCCCAGCTCCCTCTGGGTGCAGTAGAGACAGAGGTTTCCTAGACTAGGCCACTTGCTATAGCTGGGTCTCCCTTGACAGATTAGCTCAAACTCCTCAGTGTATCTCTTGGTGGAAAAGGGGTATCTCAGACCCAGAGAGTAATGAGAGTGCTTTCTTTGGCTACTTAGTTTTGGTGAGACTTCCCTTGGCTGCTATTAGAGAAACTAGAGGAGGAACAAGTCTACCCAGATGCCTTGTCTTGCTAGGTAGGGGGCTGGGAACCAGTGGGTCTGGGTGAATGGGGGAAGATACACAGTGCCCTATCACAGTGCTGGTTGTGCAGTCCTGGGGTCCCCAGCCAGCTCACTTTCTTCTTACCACCTTTCAGAGTTTTCCTTTCTTCTTGCATTGTTACCAGGGTTTACAGATGTGCTTAGCAAGGAGGAGCAGAAAGAAATGGGTGTATGCCATCTAGGCCTGGCCAGAAGTCCCTACCATCATTTTTAACACATCATATTTTAATTTGTTAGGCACAATCATATAATCAAGCATTCCAATCACTGGTGACATTAATTTATAATGTATACAAGGTCTGCTTTCAGAAGGTTTTGGATGCAGCATGGATGATGTACAGGGAACAAGATAGTGTGGATTCATTTTTCCTTGCTGATTCCCTCTAATACAAATAGATACCCTGGAAATTTTTCTTTTCTTTTTTTTTTTCCTGGAAATTTTTCAATGGGACATGATGAAAGTGCTCTGAAACCTGGAAAGTAGAAGGTGGACTGACCAGAGAAGAGATAGTGTGGCAAGTGCCTGAAGGCACTTTTCTTTTTATGTCCCACTCATAGTTGGATTGGGTACTGGAGAGACCTGTAACCCAGAACTGTCAGCAGGAATAGGCATAAATCCCAAGAAAAATCTACACTCTCTGAACAAAGTACTAGGAAAGGGAAGTCTAACAGAGACCCAGAGGGGGCTGCAACCTTTGCTTCTGGAGCATGGACTGGCAACCCAGTTTGACCACAGTGGCAGTCTCAATACCCAGGATGGGCTGATCCACCTGCAGAGACAGTACTGAGTCCTTTGGGAATTCAATGGAGTATAGAGGGGCAAGCATGCTACCCACGGGAGCAATGCCAGCAGAACCTAGTACTTCCCTGCCTGACACCAATTAGCATAAAAGGACCCAGGCCCAGCCACTCTGGCTTTCTGCATTCCCCACAGAAGATGGCCCAGGGGAGCAGCAGGTTCAGCCCCTGTAGGTAGCACCTGTAAGGAATTGATCAGCAGTCCCTGTGGTGCCAGAAGAATGAAGCAGACCAGAACAGCATGCAAGGGCTCTGAAAATTAAACCATCTTTAGTCTACAGCACACAAAAGTAGGCCAGAACCTATATGCTACACCTAAACAGGGTGACTGTCTGGTAAAGTAGAAGATTTAATAGGATTGAAAATCTTCTAACAGCATAACCCAAATGCTTGGGATACAATAGAAAATCAATGGAAAAAGCCCAAAATAGAATAGAAAAATACACAGATCAACAGACCAGAATAGAAGGGCCAGTAGTAAGCCCATACATTTATTGTCAATTAATTACAACAAAGCAGCCAAGAATATACAACAATAAATGATGTTAGGGAAACTGGACAGCCACATGCAAAGTAAATGCTAAAGATTTTATTTATGCATGAGAGACACAGAGAGATAGGCAGAGACACAGGCAGAGGGAGAAGCAGACTCCATGCAGGGAGCTCGATGTGGGACTCGATCCCGGGACTCCAGGATCACGCCCTGGGCCGAAGGCAGGCACCCAACCGCTGAGCCACCAGGGATCCCCTCATGCTGCCTTTTTGAGAGAATTAAACTTATTTCAGTGAGAAATATCAATGGGCCAGCTCTGCCAGGGCTGCTGAGAAAGTCTTCCATCTGGTCACTCTGCCTCCATTTAAAAGAGGCAGAGGCAGAAGGATCTCCATTTAAAATATGAATCAGAAACACCGCATGACCCAGTAATTCTACTGCTGGGTCTTTACCCAAAGAAAAGGAAGATGCTAATTTGAAATGATACATGCGCTCCTCTGTTCATTTATGCAGCATTATTTACAATAGTCAAGATATGGAAGCAACCCAAGAGTCCATCCATAGAGGAATGGATAAAGAAGATTTGGTGTATATATGCACAATGGATAATATTAACTATAAAAACGGATGAGATCATGTCACTTGTGACAACATGGATGGACCTAGAGGGTTATTATACTAAGTGAAATAAGTCAGATAGAGAAAAAAATACCATATGACTTCACTTAACAGTAGAATGTAAAAAACAAAAATGAATAAACAAAAAGCAGCATCAGACCTACAAATAGAGAACAAACTGGGGGGTGCCAGAGACAAGGAGGGGGGAAGGATGGGCACCATGGGTAAAGGAGATTGGGAGGCCCCCAAATTCCAGTAATGGGGTGAGCACAGCATAATGTATATAGTTGTTGAATCACTATGTTGTACACCAGAAACTAATGTAACAGGTGTGTCAAGTATACTCAAATTTTAAAAAATTCAAATAAAAAGAAATCAGATTGCTTCACTACCCAGCCTGAGACTCTCAAGTGGCTCCTTATCACACCCACAACAATAGCCAACCTCCTTGCCAAGACTTTTAGGTCCTGCTTTTATGTTCAGATTCCACTCCTCCCACTCTTCTGCTCATTCACCAACCTCCACCCTCAGACTTTCTTGCTGTTCTCTGGAGTCATCCCTGCCTCAGGCCCTTTGCGCTTGCTCTTTCCTCTGCCTGGAATACTTGTCCCCTAGATCTTCACTTGGCTGGCTCTTTTTTTTTCACATTTCTGCTCAAAAGGCATCTTTTCAAGGAAGTCTTCCCATGACTTCATTTTATGGTCTTCAGAGTAATCTTGCAATTGTTCCTTTTTTATTGTCTTACATCTTCACACTAAAACTGACAAGAGGGGAGACCTTGTTTGTCTTGTTTACTGCTTTATTATCAGTGACTAGAACAGGGTCTGACTTATTGTGGGAACTCAAATATTTGTTGAATAAACAAAAAAATGAATGGATGAGTTATACAGTTTTCACTGGAGAAATGAAATTTTTGTTTTGAGACCTAATTTTTTTTTTTTTTTTTGGAAGGAGAGACCTAATTTTTAAGAGGAATTTGTCATACAGATCCTTCTATAAAATGTACAATAGAAGACATTTTCATCTGTGTATTTCATAGATTATTAATAACAGTGTATCATTTATTATATTTCTGCATTCTAAAATACATATTAAGTATTTTCTAAAATCTGGAACCAGTAAGGCAGTTAAATCTTAGTGCTTTAAAAAATCTCTTAAATGGCCAAGACTGTAGAGTTTATCAATTATCAAATATTATTAAATATGTGTTGAGCATGAAAAACGCCTGGTGTTGGGCTTATCTCATGGATCATCCAATGTCACCCCTGTTCTTATCTCTCTGTCTCCTGATAGCCCTCCTCTTCCTTGTTGAGGATAAAACCTACATTTTTTCCCACAAAGACCAGTTCCAGATCCTCTCTCTGTGACATCAACCCAGAGACTTTAGGACACTCTTGGCATCTCACGCTGCTGAGTGCCAGTCTTGTCATGCTGTGGGGCTCTCTAAACTGTCGGCTGGGTGCTCTGGGGCAAAGCGAGATGCCAGCTCTAGCCTTTCAAAAGTGTATGGGTCAGTAAGTGAGAGAATTTGCACAAGGAGAGTTCTAACCCTCACTGAAATAAATCTCCTATCTATTGCCTTCCCTAACTTCTCAATTTTTGTTGATGCATTTTTTCTATCTTTGTGACTAATCGATGAATAAGACATTTAAGAGGAAGAGTTGGTTGGAAGAGGAACATAATGACTTTATTTGAGGTTAAGTTTGAGGTTTCAGAGGGACAGGCTGGGCTGAGTCAACCAACCGAAGACCCTGCCTTGGAGAGGGCTTTCTGATCTGCCACATTTTTGATTCAGGCACTCATCCAAATGACCACAGCAGTCTTAGAACTATCTCTTAGGCTGAACCTCACTTCGCAATCTAGTCAGGGATGACTTTGGGATGACACTTTGTGCAGATTCTATCTATTGGTAGCATAGATTAAAATAAGTCAAGAGGAAGTCAAGAGGCAGAGATGTTTTGGAAGGAGATTGAAAATTTAGATTTCTGCATACTAAGTATGAGGCACCAATGGGTCATATAAATGAAAATATCCAGTAGACTGAGAGGAATGGCTGGGAGGTGAGAGAGAAAGGCCCATCAAAAATGACTTAGGAGAAGGAGTCATCCATGGGGGCGTGGTGATAGGTGAAGGATAAAGAAGGATGAGATAACTTGGGACCAGAGGATAGGAAAAGCTCCACTGGTTGGGTCTCAGGAGAATGTCTGCACATAAAAGAAGAGAGCGATAAGGAGACCAAGAAGGGGTCACTCTGGGGAAAAAATTGGAAGAAGCAGTCTTCAGAGCCAAATGAAGTTTCAAGAAAGAAGTGGCCAATGCTGTCATATTTTACAGAGAATTTGAGAAGAACGAATAAAAAACGGCTTTGGCAATTGCAATGATAATTATAATGAAAAGTATCCAAGAAAATGAACTGGAAATGCCTTTCTCTGGCTAATGATGTTGCCAGAGACTGATTTATTGCCCATGTCAAAGCCATGTCGACATGATGATGTGTGTGTTTCCATCTTTAAGAAGGATTAATAGCAGAACAGCCAAAAAAGCCAGTTAGATTCAACTAAAATATGAATGCTTCTCATATTAATCAGGCTGTAACCTATGACTAAAATACCTAAATGACAGACAGATACTAACCTGTGATACCTTTTTTCACCCAGAAGGTAACAATACTGGGCATAGAAGAAAGAACTTTTCTTGATACAGATTCCATCATAATGATACCTGAAAAATAAAGATTAAGATAAAGATTAATCTTTAAGATGTCTTAAAGATTATGTCAAACCACTGACATGCTTTACAAAAGCCACCGAATAGGCTAGCTCATGAAGACCTGAGTTTCATCTCAGTTTTAGCTATGACTCCCTTTTATTAGCTCCATTAGGTAGACAGTTTCATACTATTTCATACACATTAGCTCACAAACGTTCTACTCTGCTTTCCCAACTTAGGACACCCCACTCTTAGAAAGATGTGGCAGGGAAAGCCTTCTGCTGCACCTCCATGAACCTTTTTAAAGTGAAAGAGAGCGACACCAATGTTCCCTCTACTGAGAACCAGAGTCAGGTTCTCATAAACCCAAGAAGGAAGTTAGTTCCTGCTCTGCAGCCCAGGCACTTTGCTGAGCTGGGAAAATGCAGCTGCTTGTCTAGGCTCACAGCAGCAGAGCAAAATTTTTTCAAGTGAACTATTACCCAATGTTTAGTTTGGCAAATGCTTGGGCTTGTCTTCATTCCCCTGTGGGTAGCAGGCCCCTTTCCTAATTTGGCTTCTATCCCTTCGCACTGATTTTCTGATCTCACTGATTTCTCCTGATTTTTCTGGATTTAAAAGAAACAACAAACAATAGTAATTGAGTGACAATTATAACCCAATGCACCTGATAACACTGGAATTTCCTTTTGCATTAAAAATACAAAGAGCCTGGGTACCTGGTCTCCTGAAAATTCAAATATGCTAATTAGATGAATACTTAAAAATTTTAGTTCAAAGAATAATTAAAACAGTGTGTAAATATTTCGATATTTCAACAGACATTTAAAGTGTTGAAATAAGAAAACATTGTGATTTTCGTATTTTAACAAAGTCACCAAGAAAGTAAAAACTATTTGCTTCTAGTATCACCCAAATTATTCCAGGCACTAGGATATCATTTGAATCATGGGAACTCTTTGGTAAAGCATTGACTTTTCTAGTTTGTTTAGTTTTGCATTTTTTTGTCACCCATTATGAGATTTTTCAAAATGTTTGTTTTTAACACTTCAAATAAAGCAAAAATGATAAACCTACCTGGCACTTCCTCTCGTGCCTAGCCTCCGGGTGCCGAGATCAGGAAAAACCAAATGCACAAGCTAAAAGAATAAACCAGATTTAAAGCTGCACTTAGAAAATTTAGAAATAAAACTTACTGTTTCATTTATAATGTTTCAATTGTATTTCCTCTTTTTTTATTATAAAGAAAATATATGTAAATGAAATTTGAAAAAAATCAGACAAGTATAGGAGAAAAAAACATACCATTCAGGGTAAACCATCATTTAAACCTCAGTGTGGTTCCTTTCAGTCTTTTTTGTTTGTTTTTTAAAAGATTTATGAGAGAGAGAGAGAGAGAGAGCACACTTGTGTGGGGAAAGGGCAGAGGGAGAGAGAGTCTTTTTTTTTTTTTTTTTTTTTAATTTATTCATGATAGTCACAGAGAGAGAGAGAGAGAGAGAGAGAGGCAGAGACACAGGCAGAGGGAGAAGCAGGCTCCATGCACCGGGAGCCTGACGTGGGATTCGATCCCGGGTCTCCAGGATCGTGCCCTGGGCCAAAGGCAGGCCCCAAACCGCTGCGCCACCCAGGGATCCCGGAGAGAGAGTCTTAAGCAGACTCTCTGCTGAGCTCAGAGCCAGATCCAGGGCTCTATCTCAAGACCCTGAGGCATGAGTTGAAACCAAGAGTTGGTTGCTTAACTGATTGAGCCACCCAAGCACCCCTTTCTAGTCTTTTTTGCAAGCCTCAATATGTGTATGTATTCTGTGGGTATACATAGGAAACAACTAGTGTCAGACAATTAGCATGTGTGCAGTTTTGCTTTTGACTTTCTCCCCTCTACAATGTACCATAAATGTTTCCCCTTGTTATTAAGAATTCTCTAAAAACAAGAGATTATTAATAGCTGCATAATAGTCTATGTGAGTTGCCATAATTTTACTATTTTCCTCTTTTTCCAATGTGATAGTCATTTTCATTTTTTATTATTTGTTTACCCAATTTTTTCATTTTAAAGGTTTTAGTAGCAAATGTTATTAAAATATTGAATAACATAGCTACTTCTGACTCAACTTCTCATCCCCCAGTTGTTTTTGATGTGTTTTGTTAGCACTGATATTATATTTATGACTAATTACACTTAAAAAAAATAGAAGTCTGTTCCAGTTTCCTAATTAGAAGAGGTCCATGACATGCATGGTATCCAAGTGCATGTCTGTTGAAAGTGGAAATCCTGGGACGCCTGGGTGGCTCAGTGGTTGAGCATCTGCCTTTGGCCCAGGGTGTGGTCCCGGGTTCCCGGGATCGAATTCCACATAGGGCTCCTCATGGAGAGTCTGCTTCTCCCTCTGCCTGTGTCTCTGCCTCTCAGTGTCTCTCATGAATAAATAAGTAAAATCTTAAAAAAAAAAAAAAAAGAAAGTGGAAATCCTGGAGCATGGTGGAATTAGAAAAATACAGAGCATGAAAGGCATGGTGTTTAAAGCAGTTAAGTAATGATTTCTGCTATTTTTCTACAATCCCCTCCATAATCATTCAGCTTCTGCTTCTGCTTGGTTTCTTCTTACATCCCTCTTTTTTCTTTTTTTTTTTTTTTTAAAGATTTTATTTATGTATTTGAGAGACCATGAGAGAGAGCAGGGGGAGGGGCAGATGGAGGGGGAGAAGCAGACACCTTACTGAGCAGGGAGCCCAGTGTGCGGTTCTGTCCCAGGACCCCAAGATCATGACCTGAGCTGAAGGCAGCTGCTTAACTGACTGAGCCACCCAGGTGTCCCTTCTTTCTTTTTTTTCTTAACTTCTAAGCAGCAAGGTTTGACAGTGTTGTGTAATGTTTCTCTTATCTGGTTCCAGGCCCTACCTTTTCCTATGGGAAGCCACCCAAGCCTGGGTATGGAGGAAGAAAAATGAAGGAACAGGAAAGGCAAGTCTTGCACAATTAAACATCAAGGTTGTGAGGGCAAATTGAGAAGTTCCTTCAGGGAAAGGGTCCAAAATGTACAGATGAAGAATAAATGATGATAAAAGAAAAAGCCAGCAAGTCTAAAAATGCAGGATTAGAAGCCAGAAATTCTTACTTTCAACAAGAGATTCTGAAAATTCCATCACCTCCTAAGAAAATCACTTACAACCCTCCCTCTATATCTACTTGTAAAATAGTGGGTACCTAGAAGAATTATTATGATCTATGCAGCAGGCTCAGATTCAAGGCCCTGGGAAATAATCTGGTGTTTTGGAGAGAGAATCAGAAATAAATTGCCTAGTTGTCTGGCAGCATAATAATCTGCACATTTTATTTTATTGAGTAATTCCAACCCCAGACTATCCTGTGTTTTCATTTTATGATCAGGTATGCCACAGTTAAATTTAAAAACCAACTGAGATGATTATTTCCAAAAAATGTAATAAGAAATATGTATGTCTAATATATGGACAGCTCACATAAATTAATGGGAAAACAACAATACCTCAATAAAAAGTGGTCTGCTGATAATATGTATCCATATTACATAATATACACACAAGATCCATATGACCAAAGCACATGCAAAAGTGCTTACCCTTCCTAATCATCCAATAAGTGCAAGTTGAAACAGCTAAATATAGTTCTTTTTTTTTTTTTTTTTTAAAGATTGCATTTATTTATTTATTTATTCCTTCACAGAAGGAGAGGCAGAGACACAGGCAGAGGGAGAAGCAAGTTCCTCGAAGGGAGCCCAATGCAGAACTTGATCCCAGGATCATGCCCTGAGCCGAAGGCAGACACTCAACCACTGAGCCACCCAGGTTTCCCAGCTATACATTTTCTTGGTTAAAATTTTAGAGATTTGGCTTACCAAATATATCAGGAACTACCATAAGGGCTGTGAATTGGTTATAATTGTCTAGAATCTCTCCTAGGGAAGCTATCACATACAGGTGGGGACTTACAGTAAAAGAGAAAAATTATAAACAACTGAAATTTCCAATAAGGGAAATGGTTAAATGAATTCTGGAACATCCAAAAAGTATTTTACATCATTTATTTTAAAACATTTTAATGTGAAAATGTTTATGATATTCTAAGTGATAAATGGGCATATAATTATATAAGTTAATTATTTCTTGAGTGCTTCCTATGTGCCAAGATCACTCATTTCTTTTTATGTGCATTATCTCATTAATTTCTTAAAAGTATCTCTTAAGGCAGGTACTGTTATTAACATTATGAATCGTTTCACTTTGCAGTTGATGATGTTGAGGCACAAAAAGATGAAATAATTTGCCTAAGGTTATAGCCTAATTAGTCAGATTCCAGGCTTAGTGCTGTTAAAAACCATACTATATTACAAAATCAACAACACATGAAACAACAAGTGTTGGCGAGGATGTGGAGAAAAAGGAACCCTCATGCACTGTTGGTCGGAATGCAAGCCGGTGCAGCCACTGTGGAAAACAGTATGGAGGTCCCTCAGAAAGTTAAAAAAAAAAAAAAAAAAAAGACCTCACTTCAAATGGATACATGCACTCTTATGTTTATAGCACCATTATTTACAATAACCAAAATATCAAAGGAGCCCGTGCCTATCAATTGATGAATGGGTAAAAATAAAGTGATATATATTTAAGGGAATATTATTCAGCCACAAAAAAGAATGAAACCTTGCCATTTGCAATGACTTGGATGGAACTAGAGAGTATAATGTTAAGCAAAATAAGTCAGAGAAAGACATATACCATATGACTTCATTCATATGTGGAATTTAAGAAACATAACAAGCAAAGGAAAATGAGTGAGTGAGATAGACAGACAGACAGACTGACCAAGAAAAGACTCTTAATTATAGAGAACAAACTGATGGCTACCAGAGGAGGTGGGTGAAGGGATGGGGGATACAGGAGGTAGGAATAAAGAGTATACTTATTATGATGGAAAAATGATAAAAAAATGCCATACTGTATGCTGTCTATCCACCTGTCCATTCACCTCTCTGTCTGCCTATCCACACATCAATCAATCCATCCCTCCACGTAGTATCTATACAACAAGATGAGGCACGAAGACAGCAGACAGCAAAGTGAATTGTGAGACACACATCTCAGGGAACTTATACCCTTAGACATTTGTCTAAAATTGGGTATTAAAACCCTAAAAAGTCTTCATCTCAATTTACTCACGATGAGATAGAGAGAAGAGGAGGTCTAAGAGGATTTCTTGTGGTAAGATGACCTTCTTACCTGTAGAGGGTGTGTGGGACAGAGTGTGGCTCAATCATCTCAAGCCTAGCAGAAGAGGATTTACAGATCACTCCAAGAACTCTTGGGGAGGTCCCTGGAATGCGTATCTGGCTATGGCATAGGACTCCTGATAGACTACAGACAGGCTGGCCAGTGGCCTTGGTGGACAGGCAGAGGTGAGTGTCAGTCAGCACATCCACAGTCTGTTTAGTTCAAGAATGGCTGAGTAGTTCCTATGGCCAGAAGTTGTCTATGTGTGAGAAAGAGCTGACATGTGTAAGAGGCCAGACTTCACCCAGCAAAAGGCCCACAGAATGGACAGTCAGGCTGTAGAAAGAGTCATTCACCAAGACAAGGAATGCATACTAGAACATTCCCAAAGACTGCTCGGAAGAAGCCACCAAAGGGACCAGGAAACAAGAGTCTGTCTGGTCTCCAAAGTGTAAAGCTCAGTAGTAGGAACTTTCCAGCCATTTTTACCTCCTCTGCTCCCAGAGTGGTCAAACCAACCCCCAGTAAGTTTTGGAGAAGAGGAATATAGGGAGGAAAACAGAAGCCCTCATGCCAAGTTCTCTGCAGGCAAGAAACCATCCTGGAGGAGATAAGGAAAAGATTTCACTTTAAACCCAGATATTATATGGAACTGGATATTCTAAGTATCAGACTGATACCATGTGGTAAATTAAGATAAGGGTGACAACAGGGCTTTGTATCCCCCGAGGATTTTTAGAGAGGTCACACTGCCTGTTTGTGTGCTCATTCAGGAGTGGAGGAAGAACCAGCCAACGAGCAGGTTCAAAACACCATGGGAAATGAAGACAAAACCACTGTGTGATTAGTCCCTCAGCTCTTGCTGGTCACATGTGTGTGCATG
The DNA here is from genome assembly GCF_011100685.1 of Canis lupus familiaris. Classification (NCBI taxonomy): domain Eukaryota; kingdom Metazoa; phylum Chordata; class Mammalia; order Carnivora; family Canidae; genus Canis; species Canis lupus. The sequence continues at coordinate 42,526,795 of NC_049231.1, read as the reverse complement.
TTTGTGCAAATATGCAAATAAACACATGTGTGGCTACATATCTGGACAATGAGGTTATAGACAGTATTTATTTCCCTCTTTTTATAGTTTTCTCTAAATCCTATACTTTCTATAAAGGGACTGTAATACTTTAATAATCAGAAAAATAATCAGTAAATGTTATTTTTAAAAAGGAAGTCAGTGTTATGGAAATTCCCTAATGCATGTGAGATATCACTTGCACCAAGAATGAGCACTACCCATCACATGCCCAGGGCTGCCAAAAAGAGCAAGAAACATTCCAACATCTGCACAGGAACTTGATGTGGAATCTGGAATCAACTCCATTCCCAGGGGAAGGGGGAGGAAATGAGAATTGGGTATTTTGTTGTTTCTCTTGTAAACATGCTTTGGGATCATATCCTTTTCCCCTTCCTCTCCCTTGTCCATTAGTCACAAATTCAGCAGCAAGGGTCCCTTCCCAACATGGGCTCTACAGAATGGCCCATTCTTCAGGCAAACCCCCAACGAGAATTGAACGTTAGTTGTCTTGAAGAATGATTCTAAATATTAAAATGAAAAATGCGAAATAAATGCCCATCGCCACACACTGAAGTCTCTTTTTTATTTTTCCTTTGGAATGTTCTGCAGTGAGACTACCCTAGAGGGAACACAACTTACAAGAAACTCTAAAAAAGATTTTGAGAAATAGGCTTTGGCTTCTTAAAAAATCAAGTAGAAGTCTTGCAGAGCCTAAACATGTCATGCTCAAGTCATGCCACTTCCATCTGATCAAGTTGTTGGGCAGGTAGATAAAGAAAATGCTGTACAGCCAGGGTCCCCAGGAGTGGGTCCCCTTGAGGAAATGCTCCAGGCTGCCAAGTGACGAAATGGCAAAATGTGGGCTGAATGATAAGCTAGCTGAGGGAATTCCTGGTTGGCTGGAAAATTTTACTCAAGGACACCTTGTGAACACACAGTGTACTCAACGTCTTACACGTACTCATACTGCTTTCATTTATTGAATGAGGGATAAGAGATACACTTTTCACCAGGATTGAGAAGACTGGATGACTTACAAGATTCAAGAAGATACTGGCAAACAGAACTGCAGTTTGAAATTAAGAAGCTGAGATATAGGAATAAGGGAATGGCTGCTCCTGTGTTCAAATAGTTAAAATGACAATAATCTGAGAATAATATTTTGTATTTATGTGGAGTATTTCACAGTTTCCAAAGCAGTTTTTTTTTTGAGGGAGGGAGATAGCTTGATTTTAATTCATGTGAAAAAATATTTAGGTGTTATTTTTGTTTTGTTGACCACAAGCTTAAGATGAAACCAACAGAGTGACAGGGAAGGATAAAAGCCAATAGTAGTCCCCCCATAAAAGTAAGAGCCTCTGTCCTCTGAGTACTCCTAAGACACCTTTTAAGAAGAACATCAATAGGACTTTTGATGATCTGATTTAAACTTTACAAAGTTTATTCTGTTTATTGTAGAGAGAATAAATGATCCACTCGTGCGTGAGGTGAGCGGAGCAGGAGTCGAGAGCAGAGGCCGAACTCGGGATCTGACAAGATGGCCAGGCTGCCCCGCAGGATTATCAAGGAAACCCAGCGTTTGCTGGCAGAACCGGCTCCTGGCATTAAAGCAGAACCAGATGAGAGCAACGCCCGTTATTTTCATGTGGTCATTGCTGGCCCCCAGGATTCCCCCTTTGAGGGAGGGACTTTTAAACTTGAACTATTCCTTCCAGAAGAATACCCAATGGCAGCCCCTAAAGTACGTTTCATGACCAAAATTTATCATCCTAATGTAGACAAGTTGGGAAGAATATGTTTAGATATTTTGAAAGATAAGTGGTCCCCAGCATTGCAGATCCGCACAGTTCTGCTATCGATCCAGGCTTTGTTAAGTGCTCCCAATCCAGATGATCCGTTAGCAAATGATGTAGCGGAGCAGTGGAAGACCAACGAAGCCCAAGCCATAGAAACAGCTAGAGCATGGACTAGGCTAAATGCCATGAATAATATTTAAAACCGATCTGATCATCAAGTGTGCATCACTTCTCCTGTTCTGCCAAGACTTCTTCCTTTTTTGTTTGCATTTAATGGACACAGTCTTAGAAACATTACAGAATAAAAGCCCAGACATCTTCAGTCCTTTGGTGATTAAATGCACATTAGCAAATATATGTCTTGTCCTGATTCACTGTTGTAAAGCATGAGCAGAGGCTAGAAGTACCATCTGGATTGTTGTGAAACGTTTAAAAGCAGTGGCCCCTCTCTGCTTTTATTCATTTCCCCCATCATGGTTTAAGTATAAAGCACTGTGAATGAAGGTAGTTGTCAGGGTTAGCTGCAGGGGTGTGGGTGTTTTTCTTTATTATTATTTTTTTGAGGGGGAGAGGTAGTTTTATTTTAATTCTATGGGCTCCTTTCCCCCTTTTTATGGTGATCTAATTGCATTGGTTAAAAGCAGCTAACCAGTTCTTTAGAATATGCTCTCTAGCCAAGTCTAACTTTATTTAGACGCTGTAGATGGACAAGCTTGATTGTTTGAACCAAAATGGGAACATTAAACAAACATCACAGTCCTCACTAATAACATTGTGACTTTGCTGTCAAGTGTAGAATCCTTCCTTCAAGAAAAAGCTTGTGACCATTTTGTATGGCTTGTCTGGAAACTTCTGTAAATCTTATGTTTTAGTAAAATATTTTTTGTTATTCTAAAAAAGAAATAGAAGAAGAACATCAATAAATTGAAGTCATAATGAAACAAGTGGGTATGAAGGTAAAGATTCGGGAGCCAAGGAGTATTTAGTGTGGAGAAGCAAAGACAGGGAGATGTAAAAAATTGCTTCAAATATTTGAGCAGCTGCCATATTAGAAGATTCTTCTATGTATTTTATTATTATCAAAAGTACAGGACTTCTACCAATGACTCTAAGTTTCAGGCATGAAGATTTTGGTCTGAGGAATGGATCAAAAAAGTCAATGTTTTGGAAGCAACATTGGAATCCACAGAATTGCTTGTGGGAGGGTAACCTGGAACAGCCACTTTGGAAAATATTTTGGCCCCATCCTGAGACATCACAGTCACACCCCCTCCTTAGCTTGCAAGGTTCACTCCTTGCCCAAGAGAACATCATGTGCACAGCAGGAAATGTACACATGAATATTCGCAACAGCAAATTCTGGAAACAATCCAAATGCTCATCTGTAGGACAGTGGATGAGAAAATTATGAAATATTATACAATAGTGAAATGAATCTAGATGAATTTTAATACAATATTAAGTGGACTAAGTCCCAAAAGATGATGAATAACATAACATGATACCCCCTTTTAAAAAGTTAAGCCACAAAAATTAAAAATATGCTTTTTAGAAATACATGTATGAAATAGGTTGGACAAAGAAAGCCAAGTACCCTATGATCTCACTTACATGTGAACCTAAAAGACAAAAACAACAACAACAAACCAAACTCACAGATATGGAAAACAGGTTGGTGGTTGAGAGAGGCAAGGGGCAGGGGAGTGGGCAAAAGGGGTAAAGGTGGTTAAAGGGTTAAAAAATACACAAAAATGCACTAAAACTCTTTTTTAAAAAGCAAGGTAATGATGAGAAGGTTGACGGTTCCCACCAGTGGGGCAGGCAGGGAGATGGGTCATGGGGAACTGGTGATGTGGTTCATTTGGGGTTGTGGGTTCACAGATGTTTACCACATTGTTAAAAAGAACTAAGTAGGGCAGCCCAGGTGGCTCAGCGGTTTAGCACCGCCTTCAGCCCAGGGCCTGATCCAGGAGACCCAGGATCGAGTCCCAAGTCAGGCTCCCTGCATGGAGCCTGCTTCTCCCTCTGCCTGTGTCTCTGCCTCTCTCTCTCTCTCTCTCTCTCTCTCTCTCTCTCTCTCTCTCCCTGTGTGTGTGTCTCATGAATAAATAAATAAATATTAAAAAAAAAAAAAGAACTAAGTATCCAGATAGAATTAGGCCATGGGTAAGCCCATGATGAGAGTGTGTCATGCATCAATTCAGTTCTGTCTATCTGAGCGCCATGGAAAAGAGGGAGAAGGAACAAAAGAAGGAAGGGAGGTATGGAAGATATTGAATTGGCATCGTTGTGGCCTGGTCAGCAAGCTCCTTGTCACCCACATGATTTCAGCCCAAGTCAGGTGGCTGCCCAAAGTGGTATGGTTGTACAGGTTGTGAGGTGCACCAAGGTCACCAATGAGGAGTCAAGCAGGTTTTCATCAAGCTGTGCTCTACTTGTCAAGCAAGATCCTGCAACAGGACTGTGTTTGCTCAGAGGAAGAGCACAGAAGCCTGCTGCCCTGTCACCTATCTCCGCCCAGAGAGGGCATTTTGTTCTCATAAAAAGTTCCAGCCAGAGGTGCTTTCAAAGGGATCTTGCACCAGGATGGAACTGGACCAGGTGATGGTTAAGGTCTCTTTGAACTCAAGGATATTTTTGATGGAATAACAAGTGGAAAGAAGTCTGACTCACAATTCAGGAGACTGAATGTGAGGGGAGCAAAATTTGCCACCCCAAAGTGTATCTCTATAGTAAGCAGGTTATTTTAGGTATATAGAGGGCTCCAGAAGAACCTTTGACCTTTCCCCTAATTGCCTAAAAGAATTTAGAGTACCTGTTATCTTCTAAGGGAGGTATCTCTACAGAAAAGTCTGGTATAATATGAATGAAGTGAGGAAGACAGGGAGGAATTTTAGCAAAATCTGTTTGCTAAAATTCCTCTCGTTGTTTCTGTATGGCCCAGCTAAAGTTTACCAAACATTCACTCTTTTTCATCTTTCTGTGAATTGCATTTCTTCCCTTTTGAAGTCCCACAGTCCCACCCCCTTCTCCTTGGTGCTAGATGGCATATAAGCCTCAATTGCCTGACTGCCAGATGGTCCATAATAACCCCCACGTACACAATTATGTGTGTGTAAATTTGATTTTCTCTTGTTAATCTGTCTCCTGTCGATTTAAATCTTAGACCAACCAAAAGAACCTGAAAGAGTAGAGGAAAAAAATTTTTCCCCAACCACCACCCAAGCATTGCAACTAGCTGGGTGATCCTCAGCCTTACTGCTAGTTTGTTTCCTTGACTTCTAATGCTGCCTGCTTCAGCCAACGGCTATGACACAAGACAAAGCTTTAAAAATGCCAACCTATTTCCTCCCTGCCCACATGTCCTTCCTGCAGGCCTCTCTTGCCCAAAGCCTGTTACAGTATGGGGCACTGGGGCAGAAGGTCAGGTATAGGAAGCACCATCCAAGCAGCCATCATGGGAAATCAGGAAGTCAGTGAAGGAAGTTGGCTTCTCGGAAGGGACATGGAGCAGGCCAGTGGAGAGAAGCAGAGTCCCAGTGGTGTAAGGATATACTGGAGAGAAAGAAAAGAGATGCCTGGCGACTTAGAATCTAGCTGTGGGCTGAGATGGGGACCACCAGCCACATGTGGCTACTGCACACTTGAAACGTGCTAGTCCATACTGAGATGGGCTGTACATGTAAAACATACACCAGATTTTTGAGATTTAGCATAAAGAAAAGAATGAAAAACTCAATGATTTTATAATATTGATTCCACATTAAAATAACATTTTGGAAATTTTGGATTACATTTCAAAATAATAAAAAATTGCACTTTTTAAACAATCCCAAAATGAGGATACTAGGATATTTTAAATTACATCTGTGGCTCCTATTACATTTTTATTGGGCAGCAATGGAGTAGACTCTATGAAGTCTGAACTTCTTACAAGAGGATTTGATGAGATATTTCTTTTCCTTTAAAAAATTCTCATTCTAACTTGTTTTGAGTTGGTGTGTGCCTATTCCTAAAAAACCAGATGGGTAAGTGCCCTGAAAATGAATACAACTCTATCACTGGAAGTTATTATTATTGTTAATTTAATAATGATTATGTCTTATGATTCTATTAATTATTTCCATCAACAAATCCTATTGGCTGTTTCCCAAATATACCCAGAATTTGACTTCTTCTCCCTAATACATCTCTGTCCATTCTTGGCACAGCTGGCTCCTCTTGCTTCCCTGATTTGACCTCAAGGTCCTGAGGACCATCCTGCTCCTCTCTCCCTGTTCTCCTCCCTCCAGCTGTTACAGTCTCCTTGCTGCTTGTGCTCCTTCCCTCAGGGCCTTTGCACTGACTCTGCCTGCACTGCTCTTTTATTCATATCCACATACTCACTGCCTTATCTCTTCAAAGTCTGGATTCAAATATTACTTCTGAGGGAGGCCTTCCTTGTTTGTCTTCCCTAAAACTACAACATTTACACACACACACACACACACACACACACACCCCTTATCTCCTTCTGCTCTATTATTCCCCTTAGCATTTATACTGTCTAATATACTATGTATTTTATCTTATATATATTTCTCTTCCAACTATAATACATTTAGCAAAGGCAGGAATTTTTCTCTGTCTTGTTCATTATTATATTCCCAGCATCTAAAACAGTGCCTGGGACATAGCAGCTGCTCAGTAAATATTTGTCATATGTGGAGGGTCTCAGATAGACTACTCTTGTGCTAATAAGTGCTGTATATTATATGTTCTACACAAAGTTCCTGACAGAGCTCTTAACCTCCAGAGGAGGTATTTAAGAGCCAATAAATTCTCTAAGTACAACCAAATTATAAGAAGCACCAGCTGTCTGACACCACAAGTGGTGCTTAGAGTTTGTGTGGTGCAAAGCATTGGCAATTCTTTTCTTTTAAAAAAAAAAGATTTATTTATTTGAGAGTCAGAAAGAGTGAGCATGAGTGAGAGGGGCAGAGGGACAGGAAGAGAGAATCTGAAGCAGATTCCCTACCAAGCATGGAGCCCAACATGGCTTGTTCTCACAACCCTGAGACCACGACCTGAGCCAAAACCATTTAAGCAACTGCACCACCTAGGCACCCTAAGTGTTGGCATTCCTATGCAGGGAATATCGGCCCAGCCAACCTGGCTGAGGTTTTGGAGTATTTGGAGCTGCCGTGGGTGTACTTTCTTAGGCACTGCCCATTCCTTACCTTTCCAGACCCCTTACCAAGAAGTGTGGACAAAGGACAGAATGGCTTTTCAAAGAAGATGAAGAAGTATATTAACCATCTGGTCAGCTTCCAAGCCAATTATTCCCACTAAGAACCCATTAGACCCAAATACATCTTAATATTTCCTCATCAGTTCACTCGCACACTTTTTTTACTCAGCGAGTACTATATTTTTATCTTCATAACCTACCTTCCCAAATGTGGCTGGGTTGACTTGATTCTGAGCATTCTGACCACAGGTCTCCACATAAATCTCATACATCAGGCAGCGAGGCACACTGTATCCTTCACAGATACAGAAATTGTCAACCAACCTGCGGGGAGAGGAAGACAAGGCAGAGGTGAAATTGACATTGGTTTGTCTGGAGTAGAACATTTTGATAAAGATCAACAGTCAGACACATGTGTGGGATCCAAGGAAATGAAATCTGTTTAAGTATTAAATGCAAAGGCTCACCAATCAGCATCGATAATGTATTTTTTTTTTTTTTAAGATTTATTCATGAGAGACACACAGAGAGAGGCAGAGAGAGAAGCAGGCTCCATGCAGGGAGCCCGACATGAGACTAGATCCTAGGTCTCCAGGATCACGCCCTGGGCTGAAGGCGGCGCTAAACCGCTGAGCCACCTGGGCTGCCCAATAATGTATCTTTTTGTTCTCAGCCCAGAGTATATTGATTATGGGTCTTTATTTTTTTTAGTTATTTAATTTTAATTCGAGTATCACTAACATACAATGCTATAAGTTTCAGGAGTACAATACAATCATTCAATCCTATACATCACTCAGTGCTCATCAAGATAAGTATACGCTCCTCCCCGCTAGGAACCATCAGCTTGTTCTCTATAGTTAAGAGTCTGTAGGGGTGCCTGGGTGGCTCAGTTGGTTAAGCATCTGCCTTTGGCTCGGGTCATGATCCCAGAATCCTAGGATTGAGCCCCATATCGGGCTCCCTGCTCAGTGGGGAGCTTGCTTCTCCCTCTTCTTTGCTGTCTCTGTCAAATAAATAGATAAAATCTTAAGAAAAAAAAATCTGTTTCTTGGTTTGTCTCTCCGCCCCCCCACTTCCTGATCATTTGTTTTGTTTCTTAAATTCTGCATATGAATAAAATCATATGGTATTTGTCTCTGACTTATTTCACTTAGCATTATACTCTCTAGTTCTATCCATGTTGTTGCAAATGGCAAGATTTCATTCTTTTTTTATGGCTGAATGATACTTCAATGTGCATATGTGCCACATCTTCATCCATTCATCTACCAATGGATAGTTGGGCTGTTTCCATAATTTGGCTATTGTAAATAGTGTGCAGTGTACAGGGGGGCACATATATCCTTTTGAATTAGTGTTTTTGTATTTTGGGGGTAAAAACCCAGTAGTGCAATTACCAGATTGTAGGGTAATTCTATTTTTAACTTTTGGAGGAATCTTTATACTGTTTTCCACAGTGGCTGCACCAGTTTGCATTCTAATTATGGGTCTTTAGATTATCAACATGTGGGTTTTTATTGTTTTGTTTGTTGGTCTGTTTTTGTTTTTAGCATGTAGGCATATTGAAAAGAAGCCTAAATTATTGGCTCAGCAGACACTTTTTTTTTAAGGTTTTATTTATATATTCATGAGAGACACACGGAGAGAGGCAGAGACATAGCCAGAGGGAGAGGCAGGCTCCCTGTGAGGACCCCAATGCAGGACTCGATCCCAGGACTCCGGGATCACACCCAGAGCAGAAGGCAGATGTTCAACCACTGAGCAACGAAGGTGGCCCAGCAAACACTGTTTTACGTACTATTATAAATGTTGCAGCCAAGATCTCTACAGCAATAAAGTGAGAATTTTTTTTCAAGATCTTATTTATGTGGGAGAGAAAGGGCGAATGAGAGCTAAAGAGAGAGCACAAGCAGGGGGAGGGGCAGAAGGATACAGAGAATCAGGCTCTCCTTGGAGCGGGAGCCTAATGTGGGGCTCGATCTCAGGACTCTGGGATCATAGCCTGAGTATAAGGCAGATGCTTCACCGACTGAGCCACCCAGGTGCCCCTAAAGTGAGAATTATTTACTTGCTATATCACCCCTGCAGGCGACTGCTTGTCCCAGCATGGCTTGCCAGTCCCTGTGTGCCTGTGACCCAGACCCTGTGTGCAATGCTTTGCCTCCCTCCCCCAGTTGTTTGCACAATTTTTAAACCTGAGTCATCTAGGGCAGGCCATGATATTTTGATCCTTTAAATTGAGATGAGATGTAAAATACAAGACACCAAGAGACAGAGAGGCAGTATGCTTTCCCTCTCCAGCTGAATGGCATTTATATGTGATCTGCAGCACTCCAGGCCTCTGCTCAAGTGCTCCCACACTTGGGGGCAGGTGGCGGCCCCTTGGCAACAAGGGGCTCTGCCTCTGGCTCACAGCCCACAACCAGCCCTGTGGGGACAGCCAGGTCTCTGTTCTGGCAACTGGTATGTGTGTGGGGCAAGAAGTGGGGAGACTGAGATCAGAAAGTGTGGTCCAGGGCAGCCCCGGTGGCGCAGCGGTTTAGCGCCGCCTACAGCCCAGGGTGTGATCCTGGAGACCCTGGATCGAGTCCCATGTCGGGCTCTCTGCATGAGCCTGTTTCTCCCTCTGCCTGTGTCTCTGCCCCCCCCCCCTCTGCATCTCAATAAATAAATAAAATCTTAAAAAAGAAAAGAAAAAAGAAAGAAAGTGTGGTCCATAGTGACATCTGATCACAATCCTCCCTTTCCTGGTTGAGGAAAGACTCTCAGGGTTCTCCTCATCCTTTTAGAGAAATATGCAAAGCAAGCCAATATCATTTTTAAACACGGAAGGATGTTTAGCAGGGAATTTACCAATACATCTTCTCCTTTTTCATTGATGATATACAGCTTATTTTCTGGGATGAAGAATGCTAAGGCCCACATTTACTTTCCCTGAGAGCTAAAGACCACAGCCACAATTGTCAACCCCATCAGCTTCCTAGAAAAAGGAAAAACCAACATAGGGAAGGTGGGGGAATCTTTGGCCCTAATATGAGGTATACAAATTACCACAGGCCAGGCAACTTAAAGCAATAGAAATTGATTCTCTCCCAGTTCTGGAGGCTGAGAATTCAAAAATCAAGATGTCCTTAAGGGTGGTTCCTTCCAGAGGCTCTGAGGGAGAATGTGTTGTATGCTCTTCTCCTAATTTCTGTGGTCGCTGGACGTCTTTGGCTTATAGATGTGTCACACTTATGTCTGCCTCTGTCTTCACCTGGGCTTCTCTTCTCTGAGAGTCCTCTCCCCTCATGAGGATACCAGGGATTGGATTTAGGGGGCAGCCTAACCCAGTAGGATCTGTTCTTAATTATATCTGCAAAGGCCCCATTTCCAAATAAGGTCACATTCTGAGCTTCCAGATGGATATGTATTTTGGGGGGACACTATTCAACCCAGTACCTGCCCAAGGAGGGGGTTTTTCAAGGGTCTCCTTTACATCGTGTGAGAACATGCCACTTGAGATACTTTACCCTGGTTTAAATATAGCTGCTATAGCACCAATTATTTGGCTCAATGTTGAATACAGGATGATGTCTATTGGTGGGGAGCAGAGTGGCAAATTCATACAAGTAGGTGATACTTCTATTCCTCTTGTTAAGATATTACTCATTGATAGATGAAAAACCTAAAGTATCACAAAAGCTCACTACACTTGGGGAGCTGCTGCAAAATGTGATAGATGTTAACTTAAGGTCAAACTCACTGTTGTTTGTTTATAGCTGCTACTGATTTATCATGGGATGGTTTCCTTTAAAAAGAAGCATGCAAAATGCTCCTTAAAAATGAACTCCAGGGCAGCCCGGATGGCTCAGTGGTTTAGTGCTGCCTTCGGCCCAGGGTGTGATCCTGGAGTCCTGGGATCGAGTCCCCACGTCGGGCTCCCTGCAGGAAGCCTGCTTCTCCCTCTGCCTGTGTCTCTGCCTCTCTCTCTCATGAATGAATAAATAAAATCTTAAAAAAACAAAACAAAAAAAACAACTCCAGTTAAAATTTTTGGGAACCCTTTTTCCTTTGTTCTGGGCCTCTGTGAACTGTGTCCTTCTCTTTCAAAATGCCATTACCGAGTCTGCCTGTTATCTGGGAACACAAGTAAGGCCAAATAACACTATCAATGAGAATAACAGTAAGGGTCTATGATGAGTGTCTTCTCTGTCACACACTGAAACAAAGGGCTGCCTTTCTGGTTTTAAGCCTTGCACTGCCCCCTTGGTGACTTTGCTGCTTTGATCTTGGCTGCACCCCATTTCCGTCCATGTGCCTTTGGTTGTTTCCCCGAAGTCCCCAGCCAGATCTCAGAGACCGGCCTGTGGTGGGCAGAAGCATACATTAACTGGGAAAAAATGGAAGGTTTGAAAGAGGGTTTTAGTTTGTCCAGTAAGAGCATCTGTTCAGGGCCATGACTTTACTTCAGCTCAAACAGTGGTTGTTTCAGCATTTAGTCCCCACACGCATAGGAGATTATGATTTTTAAAAAAGCGTACTTATTTTAGAGAGAGAGCATGCACAAACAGGAGTAGGCGTGGCAGGAGAGGGAGTGGGAGGGAGAATCTCAAGTGGACTCCCTGCCTAATGCTGAGCCTGGCTTGGGCCTTGATCTAATGACCCTCAGATGATGACCTGTGCCGAAATTGAGAGTTAGATGCTTGGGGCACCTGGGTGGCTCAGTGGCTGAGCATCTGCCTTCAGCTCAGGTCGTGATCCCATACTGAGTCCCGAATCAGGTTCCCCACTGGGAGCCTGCTTCTCCTTCTGCCTGTGTCTCTGTCTCTCTCCGTGTCTCTCATGAATAAATAAATCTTAAAAAAAAAAAAAAAAAAGAGTTGGATGCTTAACTCACTGGGCTACCCAGGCACCTCTATGAATTTTAAGTAAATTATTTCTTTTAAAATAATCTCTACACCCAACATGGGGCTCAAACTCATGACCCCAAGATGAAGAGTCACATGCCCTACTGATGGAGTCACCCAGGTGCCCCTTGAAATTATGATGAGTATTACCCAAGACTTTGCACCTCACAGAGCCAGGCTTTCCTTCTGACTCTGAGATACCAAGCTTTTGTGACTAGAAAACAAGCAGTAAGTACACTTACTGGCACATGGAAGCTCTTATCATTGTCATTTTAGTGTCTACCTCCAAAATCTTCAGTGGAAGCAAGAAACACATCCTTGTGGGCAGACTGGCAGCCCAGAAACACCTCTGGCAAGTGAGCTCGACTTTCAACAACATGCGGGCCCAAGGAGAGGCTGACGGGGGGGGGGGGGGGGGGGGGGGGGGGGGGGGGTGTATATATAGGCAGTAGGGCTGGGCCAAACTACTGGCAGGTGAGATTGCTTAAGGTTTTACACTGTTCCACCAAAACGTGTTTTGGAAGTCATGATTATAAGGCTTGTACACGTGAGCAATGAATCAGCTCACTAAACTCCTTGCTTAGCTGCCTTACAGCAGTATTCATCAGGTCTTGTGACCAGATGAAGTTGATTGCTAAGATCTTAAAAACATTCATGATGTTCTCCTTGTTTTAAGTGATGTGTCCATCACAATCTGATAGTAGCCAACGTCAGAGCGCAGTACCTAGTCCTGCGATCCTCACGTTTTCTGAGCACTCCTTTCCATGGTAAAGAAAAACGTAATGCTGGGAATTACACATGCTGGGAATTGTAGTACCTTTTCTTTGATTCAACCTAATCAAAAGCTCCTATGAATTCTGTATCTTTCAAAATAAATTTGCATTTCATTAATTTCAACAGTCTGTAGAAATTTGAAAAAAGTCATATCATATGCGGGAGACAGTTATTTTGGTCTCTAGCCAGGCTCAGCCTGCAGAAGGATTAGAGGATGCCTAGCTTCATCTGAGGTCTGAAGCCAAGGGCCACAGTCAGACCTGTCACTCCCTAGCAGGGGAAGTCAAGTCATTGCTTTTCATCCCTTTGTGCTCCCCCGAGGTCCGACCACTTCTCTCTCCGTTTCTACAGTCCTTCTTGCCTGTGAAACAGAAAATGTCTATTACTTCTGTTCCTGGAGACTGTCCTGCTCCTTGCAGAACCTTTCTCCTTGGAGAATTTATCATATGTTTACGACAGTGGCACTGAGGTCTCTAAGGAATGCTGAGGACCTAACTGGTGACTGGAAAATGAAGTAATGAGGCAATGCTGAAAGTGGAATGTTCCTCCCACGTGACAATAACCAGCCCCCTCTCTGGTCTTTCACTCAGAAAGAAGGTCTGGGCAGCTCGCCCAACAGTACTCACTGCCACTCTTCTAGGAAACTGGTTTCCTCGGGCATCTTCTAACCCCCTCCAGGATGCCAAGGCTCTGGATTACAAACTGAGTGGCTCTACTGTGTGTGTATGTGTGTATGTGTTTTAAAATATATACGTATTTTTTCATTGTGGTAAATATATATAACAAAATTTACCATTTTAAAATGTATCATCAGTGGCGTTAAGCACCTTCACATTGTTGTGCAACCATCACTACCATCCATCCAAGAACTCTTACCATTTGCAAAAGAAATTCTGTACCTATTAAACACTAACTCCTCCTTACCTTTCCCTCAGCCCCTGATTCCCACCATTCTGCTTCTGTGAAGGGGACTACTTTAGGTACCTCATACAAGTGGAATCATACAGTATTTGTCCTTTTGTAACTGGCTTATTTTATTTAGCATAATGTCTTCAAGCTTCATTTGTATTGTAGTATGTATCAGAATTTCTTTCATTTTTTAAGCCTGAGTAATAGTCCATTGTACGTACATATCACATTTTGCTCATCCATTCATCTGTTGTTGGACACTTGGATTGTTTCCGTCTTTTGGCTATTGTGTACAATGCTGCTATACATGTGGGTGTGCAAAAATCTGCTCAGGTCTCTGGCTTTCAATTCTTTGGGGTAAATACCTAGAAGTGGAACTGCTGGATCATATGGTAGTTATATTTTTAATTTTCTTTGAGGCACCGCCATACTGTTTTCCATAATGGCTGCACCATTTTCCATTTCCACCAATAGTGCACAAGGGCTCCAATTTCTCCACATCACTGACAACACTTATTTTCTATTTTTGTTTGCTTGATAATGGCTATACTAATGGGTGTGAAGTGGTTGGTGCTGTATTTTTAACGCCAATGTTAAAACCATCAGTACCAATGATCTGTTTTTTTTTTTTTTTAATTTGTTTATTCATAGAGACACACACAGAGAGAGAGAGAGAGAGAGAGAGAGAGAGACAGAAGCAGACTCCATGCAGGGAGCCTGACATGGGACTCGATCCCAGGTCTCCAGGATCACGTCCTGGGCAGAAGGCAGGCGCTAAACTGTTGAGCCACCAGGGCTGCCCCCAGTGATCTGTTCATCATTCTACTTCATAGGCTGGATGACTAAAGAGCAGCCCTCCGCAGGAGGCTAAGCCCCCCTCACTTTCATTGCTCCATCTCCTCCCCCAACCTGAAGAGCATTACCCTGTGTTTTAGAGGCTTGTAGGGAGGTAGGAATTCATGGCCTAGGACTTGAATTAGTTCCGCTTACAGCTGAAATGGTCTACACCATCCTAAGTGATTTAGGGCAGCTGCACTGTGGATAGCCTGCATTGTGCCTGTTCATAGACGACTTTAGGAGGGTGTCTAGGTATTTTTAAATCTCTAATGATTTTTAAGTCTCTGAATATAATGCAAATCCCAGAAACTCTAATTTACTAAAGAGTGACCTGGAATAGTTCACAAAGGCATCCTCATAGTTCTTTCTTCTAAGAAGGAGCCACTCTGCTGAGGGATCTGAGATATTGAGTATAAAGGAAAGAGAGCACTGCTCCGTGGTATTCTGAAAACTTTGTGTGTCCTCTAATATGCATTTTTTTTTTTATCGTTTCTCTCTTATGCAAGACAGACTACATCAAAAATTTTCTCTTAGAGGAACACGCAGGGTAACACTTTAGGCCTTTTCACATTATAATCACAAACGCGCCCTTCATTTTTCTATTTTGCTCACATGACTTTTTCAGTAAGTCTTCCCTGAGAAATATTCCCTAAAACCTTTTTAAAAAGTCATCAGATATCTGCTATTTGTTCACCTTATGAAACTTAGGTTTTAGATTTTAGAAGACTGGTTTCAATTATTTTCCTATTTACGAAAAGCTACAAACCCATGAGTTCATCAGTCCCAAGGGCTAATGATATTTTTCTTTCCAGTTTTTCTGTCCCTATTTAAATAGCCAGACGCGAATTTCACAAACAACGTGGAATGCATTGTTAAAGCTAAAAATGGCTTTGCTTTAAGTCAGAAAACATCCCATTCTGGATCTCATACCAAGGGGAAACGTTTCCTCTCCTGGTCGAGGCGCACGCGCCTTCAGACGTAGGTGTAAGAGCCGGTGGGGGCGACCACGGGGAAGCCCCACGGGGAGCCCCCCAGGAGGCCTTCGCGGGGTGTGCGCGCCCGCGGGCCCGTCCCCTGCGCCGCTCCGGGGCGTGAACCACGGCCCTTCCCGGCCTCTCTCCGGGGCTCCCGGCGCCGCCGGCCCAGGCCCCGCCCCCCGGGCCGCCCGGTCCTCCACCCCCGGGGCCGCGGCGCCCCCCAGCCCTGCCCTACGCCCGGCGCGGTGGGGAGGCGCCCGGGCCGCTCACCACTGGACGACGCCGCCGTGCAGGCCCCGCGGGCCCGCGCCGCCCGCCGCAGAGACCGGCCCCTCCTCCGCCGTGGCTGCGACCGGCCGTCGCTCCGGGCAGGGGGCGGCCGCGCTGCACCCGTCGGGCCGCCGCGCTCCTCGGTGTTTACTTTAGAGCGGGGCGCGCGGGGGGCGCGGGGGGCGCGGGGGGCGCGGGGGCTGGGGGGCGCGGGGGCACGCGGGGACCAGAGCCCCGGGGTGCCCTCTGGAGCCTGCTCGGGCGTGCCCTGCGCCCTGAGGAGGGTGGGTTACGGGCAGGGGTGGGGGGCACGGGCTCGCCTGCCCCGGGGTCAGAAGATGGAAGGACAGAAGGACGAAGGCGCGCTGCCCGCCGCGCCACCCACGCATCAAACAAACGGGGAAGCAACAGACCAAAACCAACGTCTAAGTTTCAGACGCGGTCACAGCAGCCGTGGCCAGCCGCGCCCTCCACCTGCCTGCGCTCTGGAGTTCCCTGAGCAGCTCCCAGAGACACTGCCGCCCGGGCGCCAACCCGAGTTCTGCTGTCATTGGTCTGGGGGGGGGGGGCGGTGGCTCCCCAGGAGGTTAGTGCTGCTGGTGTGCAGGCTGAGAACCACTGGTCCTGGGAGGTTTGAGGAGCCGACATCAGGACTTTAGAGAGGCTGACCCCAGATTACTCCAGTGGTGGCTCACGTTGAGAACAGCTGCCCTGGAGTGACCCTCCCCTCAAACCTGCAGCCAATGATCCCCCAAACCTCCGGCAGTCCCTGCCCTCAGGAGCTAGATGTTCATGTCACTGATAGGTGATGTCCAACTGCTGACTCTCTCCCAACCTTACTTCACTTACTAGGAATTGTGTGGTTGTTTTAAGTATTAAGTGACCAAATATGGGCCACAGGGCCTGTGGCATGAAGAGTTCATTCAGGCAACTGTTACTTTGGCTGCTGACTGCTTAAAAGTCCTCTCATAAAGATTTCTTCATCTAGGTTAAAAATACACTTCATAACTCAACAACAACAACAACAACAATAAAACAGCCCAACTGGAAAATGGGCAAAGGACTTGAATATCTTCTCCAAAAGAAGATATAGAAATGTCTATAGATATAGAAATCTCCAAAAGAAGATAAAGAAATATCTTCTTTTGGAGAAGAAGATATAGAAATGGCTAATAAACACATGGAAAGATGATAAACATCACTGGCCATTAGAGAAATGCAAATCAAAATCACTATGAGATACCACTCCATACTCATTGGGATTGCTATTATTAAAAACAAGAAATAAAACCAAGAAAATAACAACTGTTCATGAAGATGTGAAAAACTAGAACCTTATTCATGGCTGGTGGGAATGTAAAATGGTGCAGCTGCTATAAATACAGGTGGTTTCTCAAAAAATTAAAAACAATCAACATATCCATCAGTTCCACTTCCTGGGTATGTATTGTTGGGGTGGAAAAATTTTCCTTTACCTTCAAAGATTCTTATGGCTGGTTTAAGAATTAAATTTACATCAGACAGATTAACAGAGAAAAACAAATTTAATTTTATATGTACGGGAACCCCATATACATGAGAGCTGTAAAGACAGAAAGGTAAAAGAAGGGAAATATGCCATCCTGCGCTGAGGAATGATAGGGGCCTAGGGCTTCAAAGGGGAACAGGGCAATTCACAGGACCATAAGGAAAGAGGCAAATGTTTGGTAATTAGGTGTTTGCCTTGACATAAGGATGGGTCACTCAGATAAAATTTATCTCTGGTAGTAACTTTACTGGGGAAAGAGCCCCAATTTAGATTCTTCTAGGTAGTTAGGGGAGGGGCAGGATTTTCTCTTGAGCCTGCAGGGTCTCAATTGCCTTCAGCTCAAAATAGACCACATGCTGAAGTGGCACATTTTGGGGAGATTTGTTCTGAATCCCTTCAGTACCCAGAAGAACTGAAAGCAGAGACTCAAACAGATATTTATAATTTATATCCCTATTCATAGCAGTATTATTCGCAAGAGCCAAAAGGTAGAAGCAACCCAAATGTCCATCAATGGTTGAATGGATAAACAAAATGCGGTATTTGTGTTTACATAAACAATGGAATATTATTCAGCCTTTAAAAGGAATGAAATTTTATTACATGCTACAACATGGATGAACCTTGAAGGCATTTGCTAAAAGAAATAAGCCAGTCACCAAAAGATGATTCCCCTTATATAAGGTACTTAGCATAGTCAAACTCATAGAGAAAGAATGGTGGTTACCGGGGGCTGGGGGAAGAGAAATGGGAGACGTAGTTTAATGAGTACAAAGTTTCAGTCTGGGATAAGGAAAAGTTTCTGGAGATTAATAATGGCAAAAGTTTCACAACGTAAATGTACTTAATGCCACTGAATTATACACTTTAAACTGGCTAAAATGGTAAATTTTATGTTATGCATATCTGACCACAATTTTTAAAAATCTGGCTCAAAAAAAAGATACCCCAGGGTGCTTGGGTGGCTCAGGCCATTAAGTGTCCAACTCTTTTTTTTTTTTTTTTAAATGTCCAACTCTTAATCTCAGCTTGTGTCTTGATCTTGGGGTCGTGAGTTCAAGCCCCATCTTGCGCTCCACACTAGGCATGGGGCCTACTTAAAAAAAAGAAAGGTAAAAAAAAAGATACCCCACCCCCACCACTAGCACCAGGTGAACACATTTGGAGAACCACTTTTACTTTTTTTTTAAGATTTTATTAATTTAGTCATGAGAAACAAAGAGAAAGAGGCAGAGACATAGACATAGAGAGAAGTAGGCTACATGCAGGGAGCCCAATGTGGGACTTGATCTCCAGACCAGAAACATGCCCTGAGCTGAAGGCAGACACTCAACCGTTGAGCCACCTGGGTGTCCCAGAAGAACCACTTTTAGAAGCAGGGCAGAGTTTCACAACAAACAGCAATGACTGCCTTCCATGTGACAGCATTAGAAAGTAGTTTGGGGGTGGGGGGGTGGGCATCTGGGTGGCTAAGTCAGTTAGGTGTCCAACTCTTGGTCTCAGCTCGGGTCTTGATCTCAGGGTCATGAGTTCAAGCTCCACTTTGGGCTCCAAGCTGGGCATTGAGTCTACTTAAAAATAATTTAAAAAAAAAGTAGTTGTTGGGGTATATCAGAAGTCTCCAGGGCTGGCATTCTCCCTTTAGTGGGGACACAATCATCAGGGTACCAGGGACAAGGCTCCAAAAGCAGTTCCAGAGGACAGATCGCAGGACATTCATTAAAGAGCCTGAGCCTTGAAGTATGGCCAGGTCACTGGAGCCAACCCCATATGGCATCTGGTTCCACTTTGGGGAGCCACACCAGGAATCAGCCTAGTTCTGAAAACTTGGCAAGGGTTTTTTTCTAGGGGAGGGGGTAGCGGTGGGCAGTAAAGTGGAAAGGACTTATAAACAAGGGATGGATGCCGAGGTTTGCCCTCTTTATCTTTTCAGCTGAATTTCCTTGTTCAGGGCTGGTGGCTTTAAAAAGCCATCCAGTAGGGGACACTTGACACTACATCAGCCCCTCTCAGGCCAGATGCCAAGGGGAACAGCATGTGGAGGGACTCCTTCATGACCTGGCAATGATAGGAGGCTGACTGTGTGGGTAAGAAGCAGATTGGCAGCATCTAAACTTCAAGCAGTGCCAGGACACTGCTGAATAGGGAAAGCTGAATGGTAATTGTGATGAAAAACTAGCAGGAGGCGAGAGGAAACAACCAGGTGACATGATATAGAAGGTTCTCCAAGGAAGCTCTCTGGAGTTCAGTCCTTTTTCTCTGGTTGTTTCTAGAGAAGTGGTAGGTGTCTCAGGACCATGGGTGGGAGCCCTGCTAGGCTGCTTCATTGACTTTGCTTTGCCCTGACGGCTCACATCCTGGGCCTCCTGCAGTGGGGGCAGGGCCTTCTCAGTGGCTGGTGGAAACTGAGAGTATGGCCCCTTCCATTCTTCATGCAGGTAGCTGCATGTGGCTCCTTGCCACCCAAGAAACTTCCCAAGAGGCTCACTCATTTCCACAGAGACTGGAAATAACCAAGAGAAGAGCCTACTCTTATTAGGCTCAACTTGTTAGGTCCAGCTTGAGGTCTTACTATGTCACCGATGATTATGTGAGATTTGCATATTTACTTTGCCCCAGTCAGTACCAGGCACTGGAACAGATCTTGGAAATATAATGGAGCACCGTGACCTTCTGGTTGACCAGGGGTCTCTGCTGTTTACTATATCAAGTATTAGATACAATGAATTGCAAACATTAGTTTGCCTTGCTCCAGAGCTGTTGAGGCTAGTTGGTTAGAGGACTACAGACATGAGGCCATGGGGTCGATTTCACACCCTCCACCCAAAGGACCAGCTAATTTCATCTATGACAGCTGACAGCTGGTGTTTGACCAGCCCTCTTACAAATGCAGACTCTGAGTAGGTGCATGCTAATATAATAACATTCTTAGACTTCTTCACAGTGTATGCCTTCACAGTATATGCACAGTGCTAAATGTGCAAAAGATATCTATCTCTGCATGTGACTCTTACTAGCAGTGTTAATTAAGGCTTTCATCTGGGCTGAGCATATAGCCACATAGACTGCAGAGTAGAATTAGATCTAAAATTAATCTTCTTTTTTTTCATCTTATTTTCTTTTTTTTAAAATTTTTATTTATTTATTTATGATAGTCACAGAGAGAGAGAGAGAGAGAGAGAGAGGCAGAGACACAGGCAGAGGGAGAAGCAGGCTCCATGCACCGGGAGCCTGACGTGGGATTCGATCCCGGGTCTCCAGGATCGCGCCCTGGGCCAAAGGCAGGTGCCAAACCACTGCGCCACCCAGGGATCCCTTCATCTTATTTTCAAAGAACACTTAGGGGGATCCCTGGGTGGCTCAGCGGTTTAGTGCCTGCCTTTGGCCCAGGGCATGATCCTGGAATCCCGGGATTGGTCCTACATCGGGCTCCCGGCATGGAGCCTGCTTCTCCCTCTGCCTGTGTCTCTGTCTCTCTCTCTCTCTCTCTCTGTGTCTATCATGAATAAATAAATAAAATCTTTAAAAACAAACAAATAAAAACAAAGAACATTTAATTGCAACTGATGTAACAAGAAACTTCCTTTTGTGGCACTCACTGATGAGTTAGCCAGACCCATGTATATGCTCTTGTACCTGAAAAATCCAGTATCCCTCTAATTCAGGTTCAGCATCTGACTACTAATGTCCTATGTCATCTCAGGGAAAAGAAATTTTAAGGTTCATATCAAACAGAATTCCAATTTTTCATATCATATGCACAATAAGCTTTTTCTCCCTCTGCCATAGAATATAACTCTTTTAGTTGAACAGTGACCTCTTTTGCCTACTTCAGTCTAATTGGTTGCTAGATTATCCAATTAGTCTTACTTCACCTTCTAAAAGGGCACACCAGCTGTGCCTTATTCTTGCACAGAAACATCTATCTGGGGTGCTTAATTTCATTCAATTCTTACAATTATTCACTTTGTGGATGTACCAGGTGTCTTCAGGCAATAGATGTATTTTTAAATAAAGCTAATGAGTATAATGCATTTGGTCAAGAATGTGGAATGTAGTTAGTATCTGCACGGACAGAGCATTACAGAGAACAGACAACTGCATGTTTCATTTTCACCTGAAAGAGACTTTCGAAGATCACTGGCCTCTAAACCAATAAGCCATGGAGACTTTTAAACTATACTGGAGCAAAACAGTCTCATTGGAGAGATTCCAAATTGCTATCACATGTTAAATTTTTCATTGGCCTGGATTCACCTACGGAGTATCTGAAATTGATTGGGTACATCACACTCACAGGCATGAATGCGCTAGGAAAGAAACTCCACACAAAGCAAATCTCTACTATTTCTTGATCTGAAACCCATGATTTGGAGCACCATTTCTGTAGAGGTTAATTTCTACTGATCCACAGTCTTGCCCCTCCCCAGTTTTGCACAGGTCATGTGATATAACAAACAGTGGTATAACATGTGGTATAACAAACAGTATTATCTGCAGAGGAACTCTGAGAATGTATGGAATGAAAGGGAACAGGCTTCATTCATCATAGAATGCTCATAAATAATAATGTGTAG
The DNA here is from genome assembly GCF_011100685.1 of Canis lupus familiaris. Taxonomy (NCBI): domain Eukaryota; kingdom Metazoa; phylum Chordata; class Mammalia; order Carnivora; family Canidae; genus Canis; species Canis lupus. The sequence continues at coordinate 42,504,984 of NC_049231.1, read as the reverse complement.
AGGAATACATTTGAAATCTTGCCACATTAAAAATGGGATTTTTCTGAAGTCCGGTAGAAAACCAAGTAAACACAAAGTGGAAAAGTGGTTTCCTTTTTTTTTTTTTTTTTTTTTGCAAAGGAACCGTAAGAATTAAGTCATCCTAGTTAAACTGTTACGCAACCTCAAAAGGCACTTGTTCAAATCATAATTGTGTGCAAAATTGTAAATCACATCCTAATTTGATTAATAATTTTCTAAGAGAATGAGCAAAGGCACTCTATTGCAATTAGTTTGGGTTTGTGTAAATACTATGATTAAAAATCATAAAGATTTTTATGAGTGTGGAGGAGTTTTTTTTTGGGGGGGAATTATTCTTAAAAGCAGTTTTAAAATGGTAGCATTAGATAACTTTCTGGTGTGACAAACCTTCATCTTTCCTTACAGTTCATATTATTCTTTGGTAAAAACATACTCCAATAGCTAGTTGCTTGCGAAATTCTCTCATGCTATCCTCACCCTGAAATGAATTTCACTAAAGCATCCCCAAACAAAACACACTTGACACATCTTTCTGAGAGCAGCTAAAGGATAGCACACTGCCTTTCAACTGGTTGTGTGACCCCCTTCTGCTAAGTAGGAATTGGAATACCCAAGCAGAGAGAGGCAAGGAGAGTGCTTTATAAAGGGCATCTGTCTATATGCTTTGTTACAGGACAAAAGTAAACATATCTCACTAGATGCCTAAAGATTTTATGACTAGAAGCTTGTTTTCACCTGGGTAACAAACCACCAATATGAAGACCCCAGAGAGCTAGTCCACAATGCAAACAGTTGTCGAGATCATCTTTCTCAAATACAATTCACATGCCATCACTGTGCCAGCACCTTTCATCCACACCTGGATGCAGCTGAGTGGTCCAGGTCATACCTCTCCCACCTGCCTCTAATAATTCTCCAGCCAGACCACTCAGTTTGTAACACTTCTTAGAAGCCTGCAGAGGAAGCAGATGAGCCAGGAGCTGAGGTGAGAGACCACGGAGCCAGGGAAGGCTGGAGAGGGTAGATACTTGATCACCTTCTAGTTCCCAAGTGACTCTGCTGTCCCTCCTGAAATGGAGCTCTGCAAGATTCCTCTGTGTTCTCAACAGACTACCTTTTCATGTGAGTTAGTTTCAGTGGATTTCCTTTTCTTGGAACAAATAGACGTGTTTCTAATACTCATCATTTATTTTTTCAGTGAGGATTCTGAGAGAAGCAGGGTGCTCCCACACCAACCTTGAGGTGGCCATTTCGAAGTATCCTTGGTGTATCATGGCTAAGCAGAGGGAGGGCTAGATTTGAGCCTTTCACTCAGTATATATTTATGAAGCACCTCTATGAGCCATGTGCATGCCAGGGCCTGGGAGAGTGAGGGCACATAGCAATGGTTCCCGCAACAATCACTGTTTCTGACAGAGACATAGAAATGAAAATAGGGCTACCCCCAAAAGATTCTGTAGGATTGAACATGTTAGATAATGATTGAAAGTCTAGCTAGGGACCTTTTCAGAGTGGACATACAACTCAGGCCATCGGGGTGGGCCTTGTGGCAGGGAACAATGAAGACAGAGTGAGATCTCAGGGGCCCACAAAGCCCTCAGTCGTAGAAGGGCACAAGTCCTCCAGGGAGGGTGACTTAGGTCTAACCTCAGTCATGGTTAGATACCGGTTAGATACCAGCTCAGATACTGGCCATGCTGCCACTAGTGGGCAACACCCACGAAGACCGGGGCATTGTCTTTGTGTGCTGGGGGCCAGGGAAGAAGACAACAAGGCCTGAGAAGGGCCATGTTGGGTGGGGTTTGCCTGGAATAGGGCAGGTTTATGCCTGCTGACTTTGTGCAACTGTTTCTTGCTCTTTTCCATTCTGAAGAGTGCCTGGGCTTAAGCCATGAGTTCTGTGGTTCTCCCACACAGTAAGCCACCTCTTTTCCCCATGTGGGGTGGGGCCATCTTGGGGGAAAAAACAGGGGAGGGAAATAGAAATAAATCATGTTTCTTTAAGGAGACTGGGCATGATCTCAGAGGATGGGCTGAATCATTATACTGAACTCACTTTAGCAGTTTGGACTGAAATATAGATTTTTCTCCCTTGTACCCAGCACGTGCAAAAGAGAGCAGTCCTCCCCAGGGTCTTATACATGATTGTAAGTCCACTAGAGGAGCATAGTGCTGTTTGCCTCACAGGGAGGAAAATGAGACTAGAAGAGATGTGAAGTGACTTTGTCCTAAAGTCTCACAGCCCCTAAGCAGCAGAGCACATGGGAACCGGCTTAATGACCCCCCAGGGGGGAGTCTAGGTTGCAGTTTCCTTGGTTACAAAATGGGCAGTAAAGTAGCTACCACCCAGTATAACTGTGAGGCAAAAAGAAAGTCGATAAAGCCTTTAGCTCAGTGTCCAGCACATAATAAGTACTCAGTAAACTTTTGACTGTTGCCTATTTTACAACTTTCCTGGAAAAGAAATAGTTAAAATGATGTCAGTTATTTTGAAATTTTTGGCATTGTGATATTATTATGGTTATGCTTGTAAAGAGAATCCTTATCTGTTTTTAGAGATATACATTCAAAGATTTACAGATGAAATGAGAGGATGTCTGAGATTTTCTTTAACCCATTGCAGGAGTGTGGAGGAAAAGAGGGGAAGATAGATGAGATTGGCAGGTGCTGATGATCGCTGAAGCCAGGCCACGGAGTTGAGGGAGTTCGTTATACTCTCTCCACCTTCACGTGTTTGAGTTGTCTATAATGGGGGCACCTGGGTGGCTCAGTTGATTAAGCATCTGCCTCTGGCTCAGGTCATGATCCCAGGGTCCTGGGATCAAGCCCTATGTCAGGCTCCCTGCTTAGCAAGGAGTCTGCTTATCCCTTTGCCCCTGTCCCCACTCCCGTTTATGTGCTCTCTCTCAAATATTTTTTAAAAAGAATTATTCATAATAAAACGTTTATATATATATATTTGAAGTTGTATTCTGGGAGATGATACATAAAAGACATAAAAAACACTTATACACATATAGACACACACACACACACACACACACACATATGCACATGCTAGTTTCCGATCTGCCTAAAACCTTCTTCAACATGTGGGATATACAAACATAATATGTTAACAGTATAATTAGCACAAGTATTTTGTTGATATGCAATTATTAGTACTCTGGTTTAATGTTCTTGCAACTAAGTGTTCCGCACATGCATACAAAAAATTCTTTGGAAACTCCCAAGTACTATATTTTCTTTTTTCTTTTTTTTTTTAATTTTTATTTATTTATGATAGTCACACAGAGAGAGAGGCAGAGACACAGGCAGAGGGAGAAGCAGGCTCCATACACCGGGAGCCCGACGTGGGATTCGATCCAGGGTCTCCCGGATCGCGCCCTGGGCCAAAGGCAGGCACCAAACCGCTGCGCCACCCAGGGATCCCCCAAGTACTATATTTTCATCTTGATTCACAGATGTATTATGTTGAAAGAGCTGCAGTAGATAATAAGCCTATTTAACTTCATTTAACTTAGTGTTTCCAAGTTTAATCATCTACAGATTCCCACTTCCTCCCCATTTGTCTGTTTTTACATAGCACTGATTACCACTGCCTGAAAAACATCTTGAAGGATACTGGTTCCATGGAAGTCAGTTTGGGAAACACTGGTATTGCTCTATATCACAGAATGAGCTCTTGTGGGCTGTCCAGGAAGTGTAGGCTGCTGTTCAACTAGTGGTTTCTAGATGTTTAGCAAAAAGGAAGTTTAGTGTCCTTGTCTTCTGCTTCCTTTGTCCACTTTTCTTTTTTCTTCTCTCCTTCCCCATAGCCCCAACCACCAACTGCCACATACCCAGAGAAGAGAAAGGGGTAGCCCTTCTGAGCACACCTCACTCTTCTACAGGGGCAGCATCTCTGACTGTGGTGTGAGCTGGAGGCTACAGAAACAGTTCTGGTTCCTTGGAACTCTGGGTGAAGGCTCAGCTCCCACTCCTCCTTCCCACAATTGCACACAGCTGGGGCCTTCTTATGGAAGCAGGATATAAGTCAGAGTTTGGTTCTATCCAAGGAGAGGTATGACAGGAAATTAAAAATACATATGCAGTCATATTTTATACATTCAGCATTCTGATATGCAAATGAATTTTCTTTGACTTTCCTCTTTGCTAGCACTTGAACTCATGTTTTAGCTGTGCATGAAAAAGCACTATGAAAACTGAAAATATCAGTTTGAGATTTTCTTGCTCTGGAAGTTTTGTCAAAAAGAAATAATAAAAATAAAATGAGTGTGATCATAACTGCTCCAGAAATATGCTGAGAATCAAAGAATGTTGATTCACAGACTCCCTTTTTATTTACCCACCACGCAATTAGCCACTTCCCCTTCCTGACCTTTGTGCAGCCCAGCCAAAAACCCACATGCACCTTCCTTCTCATCCTTTACTCTTGTCAGTGGCCCCCAGCACCTCTGAGATCCTAGAGTCTGCCCCTTCCCTCTGACCCACTCTGCTGTATCTTCTCTAGCCTTCCTTTCTTTCTGTCTCTTGTCATGTGGGAGGCTGGGAAGACAAAGGAAATCTTGTGCTAAAGATGAACATTGTAATAGTAAAAATGCTAATCCCTAGCACAGTTATTACCATTACATCATATTTGCTCACAAAGCTTGTAAAACACAGTCCTGTCCATCCATTTAAGAATATTCTTATTATTTTGTAGGTAAAACGAAAAACAAAACAAAACCCATTCCTCAGAATTAAGCAGTTTGCTCAAGATCGTATGGTTGCAATTTGTAGTGCAACTAAATTTGTGACCTAAAGTTTTGCTATCATTCACATTTCTGTCATACTCTGGATCCTCCGTTTCCCAAAAAATGGCTGCAGTGATGTAACCACACACCTGAGGATTTTCCATCTCTGTAGGTATAAGCCTATAGTTTCAAATATTCATATGGAAATTATGTACATTTGAATATCTGATTCTCTAGCCTCATTCTGCTCACCTCCCCAAAGCATAGAACTCCTAGTTCCTTGAGGAGCTGCACATTTGCATGTCCCAGTGCCTTTGCACAACCTATTCTTTCTGTCTGGAATCTCTACGTTTCTGTTTATCTTCTCCTGGCTAACTTCTGTCGGCCTATTTCAGCTTAATTTCTTCTTGTCCTGGAAACCTTTCCAGACCTTCTCTTCTTCAACCAATTTAAATGGGGGAGTTCTCCCCTCCTATACTCCCAGGGCTGAATTCCATCGTTTATGCTGGGCTTTAACACTTCGTGTGCTCAGCTGTCCTTCCTCTACATAGTGAGCTCCTTAAGGCGGGGACTGACTAGCAAGCACAGTGCTGGACAGGTACTGGTAGGTGCCGAATAAGCAGTTGCTAAAAGACTAAGGTAATGAGAAATGTCCTCTAGAAAGGGATGATAAGGAACTTGAGTTTTGTGTTTCTTAAAAGGACCATTTCTTGCATTGTTTTCTTTAGCATAATATTTTCTGTTTCATAAGGTGGAGGTGGTATTTTTGCTTGGACCCATCCTAGGAGCCATCACTTGACCTTCCTGACTTTGTTGCCTTTGACACATCAGATATAGCCCACCGTTAAGAGGCCTGCTGCATTTGACTTCCTCTGCAAGGAAGAAAAACAAAACAAAACAAAAGTCTCAATTTATCACAAAACCCAGCACAGGAAAGCTTAAACAATGGCTCCCAGACTCAGCTCTCACATTGCTGAAAAAAAACTATTTGTCTTACATGAGGAAGAGAGTTCCTCAAATCCAACAAAGGCAACTCTTCTTCCTGGATAAAGCAGCTTTGCCAGGAATGAGAGGAACATTCACAATACAGGTTGATGGTCAAGTGACTTTTGTGCACCCCAAAGACTAGGCGAGGGAGGAAGGGCTGACAGGATCCCACTGAGGAGTGCATCCATTCAGTTTTGAGGATGAGATGGGCAACAGCTATGACTTACAGTAGCTTTGGACAATACACAAGTTTAAAAATAAACCATGAAATCATCAGATGTTTTGGAGGAAGCTGGGGGCCCAGGGAGTCCCACGTGGTTGTATAGACAGTGAAATAGAGATTCTGTCCCTGTTTTCATTGTGTATCTTTCTGTTAACTGCTGAGGGTGCTGGCTTCCACTTCTTTTAACAGTGACCTCCTACTGTGTGATGTCTATGTTACTAGTTTCATTATTCGTCGAGCGCTCTCTGAGCTCAGGACAAACTTAAAAATCCCTTTTCTCTCCTTTCTTGCTTTCTTTGGGATTAATTTAGAAGTTTTTGTTATTCCATTTCTTTTTGTCTAGGTGGCTGATGCTGATGCTCATCAGACTCTAGAAAGGATCTGGGTAAAATGAGTGGATAAAAAAAAGATGTTAAAATATTTCATATATTAATTTTCATCAATTTTAGCAACAGTATTAGCAATTCTGAGCAACCTAGCCCATTGTATTTCCAGAAGTAAAAGTCTATCATTTTCATCTGACCAATTCTTACTCATCCATTAAGACACATTCCAAAAAAAAAAAAAAAAAAAAAGACACGTTCAGGCAGGGCATCCCAGGTGGCTCAGCAGTTTAGCGCAGCTTTTGGCCCAGGGCATGATCCTGGGGACCCAGGATCGAGTCCCACGTCTGGCTCTCTGCGTGGAGCCTGCTTCTCCCTCTGCCTGTGTCTCTGCACCTCTCTCTGTGTGTCTCTCATGAATAAATAAATAAAATCTTAAAAAAAAAAAAAAAAGACACATTCAGGCGTCAACTCCCCAAAGTGTTTCCTTATCCTCCCAGCCCTTCTCTTGTAACCCCAAGCCCTGCCCATGGGAACCCAAAGCCTATCCACATGATGGTGCCATCACTGTACTTATCACACCCCATTGTTTTTAACTCTTGTTTTTAATTGTGAAATATAAGGCACTACAAAAAACACATTAAATATAAAATATAGCTTAACAAATCAGTATAAAATAGGACTTGGCAAATGTTTTCTGTAAAGGGCAAGATAGTAAATATTTTAGGCTTTGTGGTCATACAGTCTCTCTCTCAACTACTCAACTCTGCCATTGCAGTGAAAATCAGCCACAGACAATATGTAAACAAATGAGTGTTCCAATAAAAGTTTATTTACAAAAACAAGTGACAGGCAGGATTTAGCCTACAGGTGTGATTCACTCTTTTGTACTTTATACTAATAAGTAAACATTCTTGTAACCATCAACTGAGTTGAGAAATGACATATTGCTTTTCTTGGCTCTTCTCAATCATAACTCCTCCTCACAAATGTAATCACTATACTGACTTTGATGATAATTCAATCTTTGCTTTTCTTTATAGTCTTAAACAATATGGTTAGTTTTACTGATTTTAATTATATATGAAAATATTTAATTTTTTGTATCAGGACTCTTTTTACTTAGGTTTTTAAGATTCATCCAAGTTGCTGCATCTAGCCATAGTTAATTCATTTTCTTTGCCGTATAGTATTCCACAGGATTGTATGACCACACTTTATTTATCCATTCTATTATTCATGGATCTTTGTTTTTCCAATAGTTTGGGACTATTTTGAATAGGGCTTCTGTGAAATGTCTTTTGGTACACACATGCAAGCTTTCTGGTCGCACCAAAAATACCCAGCAGTAGAACTGCTAGGTCATAGCTGTGTAATTCTACAATTTTATTCAACATGAGAAAGTGTTTTGCAAGGGGTTATAGTAATGTACTCTACCATCAGCAATGTGGAGAGTTCCTGCTGCTCCATGTTGTTAAAGATAAAAGATTGCTGACTGAATGAACACTTCCCTCCAACTTCCACCTTGGGCAGAACACACAATCCAGCAGAGAGTGTAAAGTCTAAAATTCAATGGCTTCTAGGATATCCATGAAGTTGTGCACCTATCACAACAATCAACTTTAGAGCATTCTCATTACTGCTAAAGAAAACCTGCACACCTTAGGTCACTCCCTACCTCCTCCATCCTCCTAACCCTAGGCAATCACTAATCTACTGTCTATCTCTATGGATTTGCCTTGTTTGGACATTCCATTTGTAAGTGGAATCATATAATACATGGTCATTTTTTAAAAAATTTTTACTTATTTATGATAGTCACAGAGAGAGAGAGAGAGAGGCAGAGACACAGGCAGAGGGAGAAGCAGGCTCCATGCACCGGGAGCCCTGACATGAGATTCGATCCAGGATCTCCCGGATCGTGCCCTGGGCCAAAGGCAGGCACCAAACCGCTGCGCCACCCAGGGATCCCAATACATGGTCATTTATATCTGACTTCTTTGACTCCGTATGATATTTTTAAGGACTATCTGTATTGTAGCATGTGTCAGTACCAACTTATTGTTAATTTTAATTTATATTAACTTTAAATTAATTACTAAATTAAATGCTTATTTAATAATCATTCCAAATACTGTAATACCATTCTCCACACTGGGCTAAGGGCTTTCTTCTTGGCTCCTAGTACTTTGAATAAGCTAATACATGTTTCTCTAACTGAAAATTACTTAATATTTTTCTAAATAAAAATGACTATCTCCCATCTCCTTATAATGAGCAGGCCTATTTGCTGTCTTTGGTAAATGGAAGCAATTTAATCCACCCTAATGATGTGGAATAGCTGTTTTAATATAAATAAGGGATGCCTTGCTGTGAATGAAGTGTCAGAATCTGATGGGTGAGATTAAAGATAAAGTCCCAGATGAATTGGGAAAGGGTTCTATTAGATTTTATGTCTGCTAACATCACTGAATCATTATTCAAAATATGGTGCAAAATATCCAAAGTCACTCTCCCTGCAGAGCAGCGTCAGTGATGGGCCAGACTGGCTTTTCCTCGCCAGGTTTCTTAAGCCAGGAAAAGCCTCAGTTTTTCTGGTCTGTATGCTCTCTTTAATCTAAAAAGCCTCTCAGGGCATGGGCCCTTCAGAGGCAATCTCTCAGGTCTGTCTGACTTAAAGTAATACAAAGAAGAAAGTAAAATTATCTGAATGAACTGGAAGAAGGCTGGCCATAGGACACTTCAACTGAAGTCCCTCTGAGATACTAAAAATAAGGACTATAAGCTGATGAAAATATTGGCTCATACCTTACCAGTTGATCAATATGTATCAGAGATCAAGAGAATTAACAATAGAACATTTGGAAATTGAGTACTCAGATGGAATAAATGTCAAATAGGAAAACAGGGAGATAATTTTATGGGCTTCTTACAAAACTTATAGCAAAGTATAATGTTCAAAATGTTAAAAACATGCCTTTCATACAAAGATAGAAGGTTTATTTAACACATTAGTGAGAGATTCGGTATGATATTAAAGCTTTCTCAAAGTGGAATTTAAGACTTTATTCAGTCAGGAAAGGCCTGCTGAAATGGCTTTGCTAAGTGCATTTGTTTACTACAGTTAACATTGCAAAATCCCACAGACTGGGGGCTTAACCAACAGAAATTTATCTTCTCATGATTCTGGGAACTCAAAGTCAGAACAAGTTGTTGGCAGGGTTGGTTTCTCCCAAGGCCCTCTCCTTGGATTGTAGCTGGCCTTCACAGGACTGTTCCTGTGTGTGTGTGTGTGTGTGTGTGTGTGTGTGTGTCCCCTGATTGCTGGGCACAAGGACACCAGTCAGATTGGATTAAGGCCCATCCTCATGACCTCATTTTAGCTTAATTACCTCTTCAAAAATCTTGTTTTCAGATACACTAAGGTACTGAGGATTAGGACACCAACATACAAATTTGGGGGAGGAAGAGGGGACACAATTCAGCCTGTAACACTTCATGTTACAGACAAAACAGTTAAGGTCCTAACAGGGCAAGAAAACTGTAACTTTGGGTGTAACTTTCTTCACCAGACAGAAATCTTTACAAACCTAACTAGACAAAAATCTACAACTAAGAATCCAGGCCAAATCAGTAGTAATTAGTAACTCAAGCAAAGTTACATTCCCTAGAGAATCAAATAATCCTGAGTGAGCCTGTTCAACAATGTCCTTAAGTGACACTGAAAGGAAATGCTGTCACCCTTTTATTGTAATCCCAACTTGGCATAGTCTTTTTTTTTTTTTTTTTAAGTGTGTAACAAATACAACAAAATGTAAAAACAGATAAGCGGAAATAAAAGAAGTTGGGGAATTAAATGATTAACATTGTATATTGGAGAAATTGTAAGTCTTGAAATGCATTCAAAAGAATTCAAGATTAGGTTATTTGTAAAAATTCATTTAGTAACACTGAAACTATTTTGTTGCCTCTTTAAATTTTTAAAAAAGATTTTTATTCTATTTATTTTTTTGAGAGTGAGAGAGCACAGTGTGTGTGAGAACACGAGTGGGATGGAGGGGCAGAGGGAGAAACAGGCTCCCTGATCAATGGATCCTGGAATCATGACCTGAGCTGAAGACAGACGCTTAATGGACTAAGCCACCCAGGAGCCCCTAAATGAATAATATTTTACTTATTTTTGGAAAAGCTAACTCACATTTTCTGTTTTTCTTCTCAATAGTAATAGCTTTCTTTTTGTTATAAGAACCAATATCTTTTATTATTATAAAGGCAATATGTTATTATTAAGGCAATATATTTTTGGTATCAAACAGGAAATTTTATCCAGTCCCCTTGTTTATTTTTTAATTAAAAAAAAATTTCTCTATTTGAGAGAGAGCAAGAGAGAGCGAGCACATGTGGGGAGAGGGGCAGAGGGAGAGGGAGACAAGAGAATCTGAAGCAGACTCCCTTCTGAGTGTGAAGATGGATGTGGGGCTGGATCTCATGACCCATGAGATCATGACCTGAGTTGAAAACCAAGAGCCAGAAGCTTAACTGACTGAGCCACACAGGTGCCCCTAGTCCCCTCATTTTATACAATAGAGTAATGAATAAAATTCTAGAGTTCTCTATATAAGTGGATGATTCTTAGTCTATTTTCCTAGACATGGAATTGAAGTAAGGAGCAAGCATGTTTGAATTTTTAATAGATACTATCAAAAAATTTTTTAAATAGACACTATCAATTTGCTCTATAGAAAATTTGCTCCTATTTTTCCTGCCACATGAAGTGTTTGAGAAAGCCTAACCCTTTCTTCATATCCTGGTCAACATTAGATGTTTGTGGTTTGTTTTTTAAGCCAGTTAAAAAAAAAAAATTGTAAACCTAATCCATGTTGTTTTTCTCATTTCTGTTTAAAATTTTATATCTTTATTAGGAGAGTTGTTTTTCATGTTTCATGGCTTTTGAATTTCCCTTGTGAATTAATTAATCATTCTTTACCTAATTTTCTATTAAGGTGCTTGGCTGCTTTTTATTGATTCATAAGAGCCCTTCCTTTGTAAAGTTTGTAATTTGGATGTCAACCATTTCAGTTGGATATCTGGTAAATATTCCCCTCTCCTTTTCTTTGTTTTATTAATTAGCTAATTTATTTGTTTGGGTGAATTTTTGCCATGTGCAAGTCCTGTATTTTTTGTAGTCCACCTTTTAAAATATGGTTTCTGATTCAAGTATCAAAATAAAGTAATACAAGTACTTTTGCAGCTGATATTAAAAGAATAACTTCTTAGAAGGTAGGGACTAATGTTACATATTCTGTATGTTGTAGAGATTGAGTAATTATTAAGTAGCAACAAATTTAGATAAGTAAGGAAAAATTAATTACATAATAATAACAACATGCTGAGAAAAAAGAAATGGCCAGGGAAACAAAAGATTGAATACAATTTCTACAAGTGTATTTAAAGGAGAAGTAAAAAATCTACATACAATGCAGTAGCTAATGGGAGCAACAGTTAGCTACATTCTGGGTTTTTTGCAAGTATAATTGATCTTTAAAAAGTTGAAGTCCCTGGAAAAAGAAATGAAAGGCTCTGGAAAGTAGGATAATTTTCTTTAAAAATGCATGAAGCTCTTTGATAGTACAGAGTGGTTGGGGAAATGCCAAGAATGGAGATCTAGCCACAAGAACAAAGCTAAAGTATTTTATGTCAAGAAATGAAGTAAAAATTCTAAAAGGATAATTTCAGCAACTTTACGGCTATTTTCCAGAAGATCAGTTACAACCACAGATCTGCAGCTGTGACCAGAAATTATCTGGGTTCCCCCAGCATGGGATGAGAAAACAAAGGAGAGCTCTAAGTTCATACAAACCCAAGTCTATAACCAAGAATGATTTAAGAACTCCAGCGATAAAAGATTAGTAATCGGCCTTTAAAAGAGTGTGAAATGGAATGTATTTATAGTCGTGGGGAAAAAAAAAAAGAAATAAACAGAACTAAAAAGATAAACTTTATTGTCACTGTTGTTGCCATACTCCCCAAGAGCCACATGAAAATTCTTCAGGTACCTCTAACATCGGGTTCACACTCAGCCCCTGAACCTTCTAAGCCTACCCATGAGGTCATGGTTAGTCTGCTCTCACCTGTCCTGATAGCCAAGCTAGGAGGCCCTGTGCTATCTGGGCTTCCTCCCTTCTCCTTTCCTTGTCTTATAACCAAATGATGGACAGGTGACAGTTGCTCTGTGGAGCTTTCCCAGCCCATTGAAGATTACGTTCTTCCACTGTGCTTTTTTTTTTTTTTTAAATATTTTATTTATGTATTTGAGAGATCGGGAGCAGGGACCCCAATGTGGGGCTCCATCCCAGGATCCTGGGATCATGACCTGAGCTGAAGGCAGATGCTTAATTGACTGAGCCACCCAGGCACCCCTTCACTGGGCTTCTGAAAGGACAGTGCTTTTTCTGAGATTGTGTTGATCACAGCTGCTTTGTATTTATGGTCCATGTACATCCCTGGCACATAATAGATGCTCACATGGTTTCCTGAGTTGAAATTAAATCCAGGAAGGCTAGTCACCTACGTGATGTATTTTCTATGGCGGAAATCAGTCTGGCTGCTGTTTCAGCATTGCTGCTCCTTAATCCCTGCAGATTCCATTGCTATAATTTTTATGATGATTCTCCTCTGGTACAGGGTTTTTTGCAGCTGTTAGTAATTGCCTACAAAATTTGAGACTGTATCCCAAGGCTTGCATTAGTCTCTGTAAATTAATAGGCCACTGTGATCACTTTTTATTACTGAATCAAAGAGCCACCTACGATGTGAGACCTTTTGCAACCTTTGGGAAAAATATTTCTGAAAGCCATTCTCATGCATCTGTGAGTGGCAAAATGAAGAAGTCTTATTGCTTTTTTTTTAAAAAAAAACATTCTTCTCTTTAGTCTATTTATAGAAGAAGCTTTCCCATTATTTTATGAAGGTACTTTAAGCACTTCTGTGCCACACATACCGAAATAACGTGACTGGAGAGAAGTTTGAAAATGAGCTGCTGGAGCTGGGAGACTAAGCTGTCACCTCTGAAGGAAGCACATCTCATTCAATGACCAGAACCAGTCAGCTCCTGGCCAGGTGACCTTGCCCTAAACTGACCCCTACCCTAAGCTGGATAGACAGGTAATGATGAGAGATACACAGCCCAGCTCAAGTAGTTCCTGAGGGCAGGGACTTGATCCCAGTCAGAGTTATATTCCAGAATATGACCCATAAAAGACCCTTGAAACCATTGCCTGTTTTTGAGATATGCACGGACTTCCCTTCAAACACAGGCTGTGTTCATTTCCTCAGCAATGGACATGTTGGGTTCTCAGGTGGCAAAGGGATTTCTTGGCTTTGGGCACAGACAAAATTTCTGGGAAAAGTAGCAAGAACAGGATTAGGTTTTTACTGCCCCATGAAAGAAAAGATATTCTAGATCTGAGAGGCATTAAGAGGCGCAGAAGAATGTAAGGGAATACCAAAGAAGTAGAAATACTGCCAAGGCCCAAGGGTAGTCAGAGAGGTTTGCTCACAGCAGCCCATGTTCCCATCCCATCCTGCCGATGATATGGCAGGAAGGCTGTCATGCTCAGTGCCCTTGAGGCTTACCTGGCTGCCCTGCAGTGTTCCCCATGTGGACAGCTGTCCTATTTCTAGCCCTTCAGATGGGCTTCCAAATACCTGGAAGCCCAAAGGATGGAAGCTGGGGCCTTGAAAATGAAAGTGACCCCATCTTGCACTGTTAGCTCATTTGGAGAAGAGCCTGAAAGGAGCCAGCCCAAGCCTGCATCTGAGTAATTACTTTCTGCTGAACAAATGCTAGAGGGAAGCAGAACAGCTAAGGTGTGAACGACTGGGAAAAAGTCAGCTGGCTGGTCAGGCTACAAATATTTAAGAGTATCCAATATCTCCTTGGTATTCTTTTAGGTGCTGGGAAAAGGGCAGTGAAGTTCCTGCTCTTGAGGAGAATAAAGATAGGAAACAGGAAGGTGGGCAGGTAGGCAGGCAAGGCCGAGGATGGGTTTGTAACGAATGAGCAATGTGGTCTATCCTTACAATGGAATAATATTCAGCCCTGAAGAGGAACAAAGTTCTGACACATGCTGCAATGTGAATGATCCTCAAAACCATCATGTTAAAAAAACAAACCAACCAACCATCATGTTAAGTGAAAGACGCCAGACACAAAAGGCCCATATTGTATGATTCCTTTTATATGATCTGTCCAGAATAGATGAATCTCTAGAGAGCAATATGTAGATTAGTGCAGGGAGGGCAAATGGGAGGTGACTGCTAAATGCATAAGGAGTTTTACTTTGGAGTGTTGAAAGAACTGCTCTTTTGGTCACAGTTTCTAGACTGACACAGAATAGGAGAAAAGGCATGGATAGTAGGACTGCAGAGGTGGGCAGAAATGGAGGTGGACTCTGAGGGGTGCTCTGGGCTCCCCTTTGTTGGGGGGCAATCTGAGTGATGGCAGAGGCACCAGAAACCCCAGACAAAAGCCAAGTACATCTAAATCTACATAGTCCTGAGGCTGTGGAAGGCAGAGAAGCACAGGAACAAATCACAGAGCTGGCTGTCGAGGATATTGGTCCTATAGTGAGAACCCCTGAGCAGTTTTAGCAGGCGAGGGGAGAGGAGAGGGTGTTTTAGGAGGTGTCGTGCAGGCCAGTGGTTCTCAAATTGTATTCTGGGGATTGCTGAGTGATCTGTAGACACTTTCAAGACGAGTTTAAAAGTATTTTCACAAGAATATTAAGCTGTCATTGGCCTTTTCACTCTCCTTCCCTCATGAGTGCACAGTGAAGTTTACTAGAAGCCATGGGATGTGTGGTACTGTGAGTAGCTGAATACAGAAGCAGCTATAAGAGAGGTACCTGGGGGCCTCAGTGGGTTAAGTGTCAGACTCTTGGTTTTGATTCAGGTCATGATCTCAGAAGTAGCTATGAGAATCTAGTTGCTTTCTATTAAGCCAGACACTAAAGAGATTTGGGAAAATGTAAAACAATTCTACTCTTCCCATTAAAGTTTTTTTCCCCATTAAAGTTGTTTAAATTATAGCATTTTTTTCCATAAAATTCTGCAATTTATCTTAATGGATTTATTATTGCCATTAAAGTGAAAGGATAAATATATCTTTTAAAATCTTAGTTTTAATTTCTAACAGGGTAAATATGAAGTTAGAACTCACATATATAAAAACTCTTTAGATTCCTCAATAATTTCCTAGAATGAGACCAAAAAGTTTGAGAATTGCTGGTAGAGGTTATAAAATGGACCTTTTTTCATGATTTTGGTGGGACCATGTAAAACCTGGGCCATGTGGGTCTTAATTCTTTGATGCTCAGTCAGAGGAATTAAAAAAAAAAAAAGTTGCTGGTCAGCAGCTAAACCACTCTAAAAAATCACTCTACCAAAGATTAAAGTATTTTTGAATTTTGTTTTCTGAATTGAGTAGACTATCATTTTCTTACCTGAACATTTTATCATCCTGTTTCCTCCTTGATATTACATACTGCCTATTCTCTGAAACCTGGGACCTTAATTCTTGTTCCAACTTTTTTCACATAGAAATATCCAAACAGGGGCACCTGGGTGGCTCAGTGGTTGAGCATCTGCCTTTGGCTGAGAATTGTGATCCCCGGGTCCTAGGATGGAGTCCTGCATAGGGCTCTCTGTGGGGAGCCTGCTTCTCCCTCTGCCAATGTCTCTCCCTCTTTTTCTGTGTCTCTCATGAATAAATAAATAAAATCTTAAAAAAATATATCCAAGCAAGATAAATCCCAGCTGGGAACCAGGCAGCTCTAAGTTGTGGCTGTCTGGTCCTGAGTGCAATAGAAGGCAGTGAAATCATTCATCCTTTCTAATGACCCAGGGTAAATGTTTATTTGTTTCATGGGAAGAAAGTTAAATTTCAAGACTATAAATACTATCAAAATTAAAATCCCTCTATTATCAAAAGCCCAAGAGATTCTCTGTAGAGGTCTTCTATCCAATAAAGCAACATTCTCTTGATTCAATGAATTTACAAATCCCTCAGAATTTATTGTAATAGTCTTTAACTCATTGATCCATGATCATTATAATCTCAATAGAGACTGAAAATTGATATAATATCTCCCAAAACAATTTGTAAACTGGAAATATTAAAGGATGTCATCTGGTTAATTGTATTAGTCTGGGTTCTCTAAAGAAACAATAAACCAATAAGGTGTGTGTGTGTATACATATATACTACAAGATATTATAGTCCTATAAACAATAGGACTATACATATATAACACGTATACACACATCATATCTATAGTTAGCACACTGGAGATTCAGAGAGCTGATGGTATAATTCCATTCGGAGCCTGAAGGCCTGAGAACCAGGAGAGCTGATGGTATAAGCTCCAGCCTGATTCTGAGTCCAAAGGCATGAAAAGATGAATGTCTCAGCTCAAAAAATAATTAGGCAGAGAGGGTGAATCTTACTCAGATTCTTCTATTCATCCTCCAAAGGATCAGATGAAGCCCACCCACATTGGGAAGGGCAATTGACTACACTCAGTCTACACATGCACGTTAATCTTATCCAGAAACATCTTCACAGACACATCTCCAATAATATTTTACCAAATATCTAGGCACCCCATGGCTCAGTCAAGTTGACACAAAAAATTAACCATCACAGTACTTTTCTAACTTTTCCTTTTTAAAACCATGGGGAATGGGATCCCTGGGTGGCGCAGCGGTTTGGCGCCTGCCTTCGGCCCAGGGCGTGATCCTGGAGACTGGGATCGAATCCCACTTTGGGCTCCTGGTGCATGGAGCCTGCTTCTCCCTCTGCCTGTATCTCTGCCTGTGTGTGTGTGTGTGTGTGTGTGTGTGTGTGTGTGTGTGTGTGAGACTATCATAAATAAAATTAAAAAAATTAAAACCATGGGGACTGTAGGTCATGGGGATGGAAGTATTGAATCTTCTGTCCCCATTCCCTGTGGGTATTCTGAAGATCCACAAGCCCAGGGTAGAATCCCTGTTTGTGAGGGTCATGCTGAACACCTACTTGGCATATCCAACTTGGAAGCCCTAGGATATTAAAGCAGCTACCAGGAGTTCCATTTGCACCACAGCCCATAGACCTTATAAATGACAAAAAGGATATTCAGGACTGATCCATTTCAGACTCAGACTCGAAGCAGAGAAAGTTATTTGAAGCTGCCTCAGTCATTTCAAGGTTTGGGAGGAAAAGAGGTGGCCTGAATATGTGGAGGAATCATCCCAAGTTAGAAGAAAGTTGATATACAAGAGGGAAGTCCACTATTTATTAGAGATTGTGAATTTATGTATGTTTCCTAGGGTGGTTCTTGTCACAAACCATCTGAGGGCCCCATCTGAAGGTTCCTAATGGTCAGAGTGACTTCACCATGTGATCAGCTATGAAAGTATGCTTCCCAGGTGTCCTCAGATGCAGGGCCACAGTAAGTATCTCCTCTATAAATACCTGTCTCTGAGTTTTCACCAAAGCTGCAGAAGGAATGAAGTAATAATGCTTTTCTGCTAAAGTGGAGATATAGGCATTTCTACACATGGCTTTGTCCCAGAAACAGTCCGGTACATGAGCACCCTGCTGGTAGAGGGTTGTTAGCTAGAGGGAGAAGTGACTAACAACAAGGGAGGGCAGCCCAGCATCATGCCAAAATCAGGCATGTGGGGGTATAGGCATTGGGCAATGAAGAGGACAGCCAATCAAAGTATTGGTAGGCTCACACAGGCAAGGGCTAGGGCAGGAAATTCAAGAGAAGGATGACAAAAGAAGAATACTGAGTGGGGAAGGAGGCTAGGGTACAAATTAACCAAAGGCATCTTCACTGAGCTAGTTGGAAAGTCTGGGGAAGGTGCCACATCAGTGGGGATCTCACGGGACAGCCAGTGCAATATTACAGTTTAGTGTTCAGGGAGCTGGGAAAGCAAAGGGGGATGACTGTGCATCCAGGATTTAAGGGATATAGGGTACTGATATATGACTCTCACCTGACAAGAGGCTAGGGTGATACTGCTAGAGGTGAGGCTGGAGCTGGACCCACTGGACCACCTTAAAATGGATCCCACTCAAGAGGACTGTCTGGAGGATATATGAGCCTCAAATGTGCAGGGGGACACAGTGGGAAGAAGGAAGTAGAAGAGAGTTGGTGTTATACAACTTGCAATCTTCCTTTGGCCACTTAACTTGGGGCCAATCGGTGCCCAGTAGAGCAGGTCACACAGCTCATCTGCACAGTGCCCCTGATTTATAGTCAATGCACTGGTATTAGATGGTTTTCAATGGTGAGGAAGTCAAGGTTGGAAAGAACACTGGAAATCTGGAATACTTCTGAAGTTCATTTAGCCCTAGCCCTACCCTGCTTAGCCTGCCCACCATTGTACTTCCTCTTGGGCAAAGTGTCCTCGACAAAGTGTCCTCCTGGGCAAACTTGTGAGGTCATTGAGTGGAACACTGGTATTCCTTTTCTTCATCTCTCTCTTACCTTTTGGTGTCCTTTCCCTATTCCAAATTCCTCCTCCAACAAGTATAATCTTGGGACTCACTGGTGGTAAGGAATCCCTCCCCACTTGTATCCATGAAAACTAGCCTTTCATGATGGTGCTCTCTCCTTGGGTTCAAATTCTGACTCTGCCATTTATTAGCTGTGTGACAGACAGCTAGTCATTTTGTGGTCTAGGTCTTTCACTGATAGAAAAGTACCAAACCAGAGAGTCACTGTGAGGATTAAATTAGATAGTCAACAACACATAGTGAGCACATCATGAATGTTATCTATTGTTATTTGAATTATTATCCAAAAAGGACTTAATATGCATATTCAGGATTATCTGGAAAACCAAGTATTAGACAAAGATTTCAGTGACTGTGTCTTTGTATGTTATTGGAACATACTGGTACAGTGGTCACTGGAAGATATAGTACTTAACTTATACCACAGGGTTTCTCTAATTAAGAGCCAGGGATATATCCTTAAGTGTCACCAGGTTCACAGATTTGAGAAATGCTGCTATGTACTAAATGGATAATGCCTTCAAAGTACATTCAACTGACAAATCACATATGCCCTTTAAGTACGAATTGTAACATAAATCCAATAAGTGTGGCCATGGTATCTCTAAATACAAATGGTTATGGCCATATGCTGTGTGAGGGGTGGCAAGCCTACCCTGGGTCCCCTGGCACTGTGGGGCTTGCTCTGGGTCCCCGAAGTGAGTATTAGGATAATTGACCTTCGCATGACCACTTCACAGAATCACTGATGATCTAA
The DNA here is from genome assembly GCF_011100685.1 of Canis lupus familiaris. Classification (NCBI taxonomy): domain Eukaryota; kingdom Metazoa; phylum Chordata; class Mammalia; order Carnivora; family Canidae; genus Canis; species Canis lupus. The sequence continues at coordinate 42,485,369 of NC_049231.1, read as the reverse complement.
TTAAAAGGAAACATGGTGAGGGAGAATGTGCTCAGAACTAAAAACCTAGAGTGTAAGATCTCCAAGGTCTTTTCAGCTATACAATTCCAAAATAGCATGTCCCTCAAAATGTATGAAATTGTGTCACAGCACAGAGGTATATGATATCGTTATGGATTGAATGTTTGTGTCCCTTCAAAATTCCTATGTTGAAGTCCTAACCCCAAGTGTGATGGTATCTGGAGGTTTGGATAAGGTTATGAGGGTGGGGCTCCATGATGTCAGTGTTCTTATAAGAAGAGGAAGAGAGACTAGAGCTCTCTGTCATATGATGACACGGCAAGAGGATGGATGTCTGCAAGGCAGGAAGAGAGCTCTCACCGGAGCAAATCAACTGGCACCTTGATCCTGGACTTCCCAGCCTCCAGAACAGTGGGAAATAAGCGTTGATTGTTGAAGCCACCTAGTTTGTGGTATTCTGTGAGGGCAGCCCGAGGAGACTAAGACAGATGGCAACCTAAGCAGCCCTATTTGGTATAAGTAGCATTAACTCAATTAGGTGTTCATTTGGGACAAAAGTTGGCATTCTTTTGCTAGTGATTACTGATGGATCCTGGCTGGTTACCTTACTAAGAATTTTACTAGAACACTTACAGAAGACTCAGCACAATTCTGCCCAAACACTTGAGCCTTAATTTAATAAGGGGTGAAACTGGGAGTCATGGAGCCTGAGGTTGGATTTCTGCTCTACTGCTAAGTAGCTGCTTGATCTAAAAGGCCCTGCCTCTTTTTGGGTTCCAGGTACTCAGTGGCTTATCAAGAACAGAACAAAGGGGGCAGCCACCTTAGTTGCAGGCAGTAAGGGAAAGAACCACCTTTAAAGAATTTTAAAATAATAAAACCAACTCAAAGTCAGTCAACTTTTTATTATCACTGTGCTTAGCAACTCTAAACGAAGTCAGTGATAAAGAAGTCCTCACTTGAAAGTCTTTTTTAAGTTCTAAACAATTGGTGCAATTACTATAGATTTTTTTAAAAGATTTTATTTATTTATTCATGAGAGGCACAGAGAGAGAGAGAGGCAGAGAAACAGGCAGAGGGAGAAGCAGACTCCATGCAGGAAGCCTGACGTGGGACTCCATCCCGGGTCTCCAGGATCACGTCCTGGACTAAAGGTGGCACTAAACCGCTGAGCCACCTGGGCTGCCCTACTATAGATTTTTGATAATATTTTTGTCAACTTTAGCATATTTGTATTACTTATCCATTGTAATAGTCTTTCTATTGTTGCATAACAAACTGTCACAAACTTAGTAGCTTAAAACAACATTCCCTCCTCAGTATATATCCAAAGGAAATGAAATCAGATCTGGAAGACGTGTCTGCACTTCTGTGTTCACTGAAGCACTATTCACAATAGCCAAGATATGGGAACAACCTAAGGTTCTTTGATGGGTGAATGGATAGAGAAAATATGAGACAGACACACATACACACTCACAATCGGAATATTATTTAACCATGAAAAAAAGGAAATCCTGCCATTTGTGATAACATGGAAAAACCGTGGGTATTATCAACAGCATGAACTTTATGCTGAGTGAAAGCAGCCAGACACAAAAAAAGGCAAAAACTGCATGAACTCACTTATACATAGAATCTAAACTAGTCAAACTCAGAAGCACAAAGTAGAATGGTTGTAGCCAGAGCTTGGGGTATTGAAGAAATAGGAAGATGTTGGTCAAAAGGTATAAACTTTCAGTTATGCAGAATGAATAAATTCTGGAGATCCAATGTGATAGCACTGTAACTACACTTAAAAATATTGTACTGTATACTTGAAATTTGCTAAGAGGGACATCTTTTTTTTTTTTTTTAAGATTTTGTTTATGACAGAGAGAGAGAGGCAGAGGCAGAGACACAGACACAGGCAGTGGGAGAAGCAGGCTCCATGCAAGGAGCCTGATGTAGGATTTGATCCCAGAACTCCAGGATCATGCCCTGGGCCAAAGGCAGGGGTTAAACTGCTGAGCCACCTAGGGATCCCAAGAAGGTATATCTTAAGTGTCCTTGCCACACACAAAAAAGTATGTGAGGTGGGGCAGCCCGGGTGGCCAGCGGTTTAGTGCCACCTTCAGCCCAGGGCATGATCCTGGAGACCCGGGATCGAGTCCCATGTCCCATGGAGCCTGCTTCTCTCTCTCTCTCTCTCTCTCTCTCTCTCTCTCTCTCTCTGTCTCATAAATAAATAAATAACATCTTTAAAAAAAAGTATGTGGGGTGATGGATATATTAATTAGATTGTGATGATCATATGGCAGTATATACATATGTCAAAACATTAAGTTGTCTTAATATCTTAAGTATATACAATTTTGTTTGTCAATTATGCTTCAATAAAACTAAAAAACAAACAAACAAAAAAATCCAGCACTCACTTATTAGCTCACAACTATGTAAGTCTGGCACAGTGTGGCTCAGCTGCTTCTCTGCTCCAGTCCCAGGACAGAAGTCAAATTGTCAGCCAGCCTGAGTCTTTGGCTCCTTTGGCCACATTCTTTGCCATATGGCTCCCTTCATCCTCAAGCCAGCAATAATGCATCAGAAGTTTCTCCTGCTTCACATCTCAGGTTTCTTATGTCTCTGACCTCCACAATCAGATTGTTAGGGCTCATGTGATTAGGCCAAACCACCTAGATAATCTCCCTAAAAGATCAACTGATTTGAGACCTACATCTGCAAAGTCCCTCACAGCAGTGCCTAGATTAGTGTTTGACTGAATAACAGGAGAAGGTGCCTGTGCACTGGGGGCTAGAACTTCGAGTTCTGCCCACCACAGTCCATAATAAACTTTGTGTACCAGGGAGCATTAATTCAGAGAACTTCCAGTTATACGATTGGCCATGGATTACCCTGGACTCAGCTACACCCATTCCTTTTGAGAGCAAATCGGCCTTGTGCTCCTTTAGAGTGAGTTGGCTTCAAGTTCATGTCTAATCTTCTGTTGAACTACATATTCCCACATTTAAGTAGTAGATTTAATAAATCTATAATAACAAGAAACAGGTAGGAAATAAGGGATAACAGAATGTAAAGATGAAGAAACTGGGAATACAAGTTGCTTCTATTCTGACTTTTTATATAACCATGTGGAGTTTTCATTTTTATTTTTTTTATTTTAATTTTTAAAAAAGATTTATTTATTTATTTATTCATGATAGACATAGAGAGGCAGAGACACAGGAGGGGGAAGAAGCAGGCTCCATGCCAGGAGCCCGACGTGGGACTCGATCCTGGGACTCAAGGATCGCGCCATGGGCCAAAGGCAGGTGCTAAACCGCTGAGCCACCCAGGGATCCCCCATTTAAAATTTAAAACTGTGAAACCATGCAAACTGCAAGGTATAATATTTTTGTGATGTGCAAATTTTCCATACACAAAATGAATGATTAAATTTGAGTAATTTTTGAAAACTTACTTAAAATTCAAATTTATTTTTTCTTTTTACCTTACTTTCATTCAGTTGCTATTAAATTTCACTATTGTCCATTACCACAATGGACCAGTTTTTAAGTATACATCTTTCTTGTTGATATTTAAAAAATCATAGTAATTAAAAAACACTAGTCCATTGTTCCTTTCCTTGGCTGTACTGAAAATGTACTTCCTTTTTTGTATTGGGTATTTCATGTTTTACTGCCATGACTATATATAGAAAGAAAGCTCAATAAAAAGAAAATTTTACTGCATTTTTTCTGGCCATTACCATTACTTATTCCATATCATGATTGTTACTGAAACACAGTTTGTTCCATAAGAGGGAGAGGGATAAAAACTGATCAAAAGCCACTGCAGGTGCTTGGACCAGCTTCAGCTAACATTAGCAGAGGCTGATATTTCCTGGCTGTCTCCCACACTCAGGAGACTGGCAAATGCTTTGTAGACATTATCTCATTTAAGCCACACAAAATCTTCATTTTCCAGATAGAAAGCAGCTCAGAGAGTTGGCACACTTGTAGGTAAAGGAGCTGAGACTTGAACCCAGGTCAAGTCCACTAGCCATGTCACTAACTGGCAACTTGTAGAAAAGCCATAACTAGTTGAAAACAACATCATTGTTTGTTTTTTCCTGTTAGTCCTGCCTCAGGGTGGGCAGCGCCATGCTTTCCTGGCACAGTTTCTCTGCCAAAGCACACAGAGCAAGCCATACCCCTTTCCACTATGGGCAGCTCTTGTGGCTGAGTGTGGCTCACCCGCTGGATGCTGAGTTTCCCATCAGCTCCCCTTCTGGCTCCATTACCAGCTCTGATAGTAAAGGGAACAAGGCTTGCTCTGGGTATTTTAAAATCTGCTTGCCTGCATGTTAGTGCTTTCATAGCAACAAGTGTGTGTGGTTGATGGGTGTAACCCCAGCACTTCCCAGGGTCCTTGGCACATAGTATGGGTCTAAGAAATGTTTGTAGAGCCTTCCTTGGCTGGCTAAATGCGAGCTACTGGTTCAGAAGGTGTTTGGAAACTCTCTGGGAATTTTGTTTAAAGCTGCAACTCTGATCTCACATAAATGATGATCAATTCCTTCCTCTGGCAGGAAGTAGTGGTCTGGTTTCCTCAGCCAGAAATTTTCCCCTGCGACTATGGTAGATGAAAACGGAAGGAGCAAGCAAAGCTGTGGATCAGGTAGGACAGCCAAGGTCAGCATGGCCTGTCAAACAGGTCCAATCTCATTGTCAATAAAAGGAGAGTCTGGTAGTCACTAAAGCCACGCACAGATATTCCAGTTCTCTCCTGCTGGTGCAGAGCAGGTCTGTACTTCTCTGTACCCACTGAATTAGGGATGGCCATGTGACTTGCTTTGGCCCATGAAATATGAGCAGAAGCTTTGGGAGCTTGTAATTCACCATGTTGCCTTTTCCATCGGTGGTTGGTCAGGAAATTGTATGTGGAGTGGGAACCTCCATCGATCTGGGTCCCTAAATGATTGTAGTGAGCAGAAGTCCTCCACCAACCTGTAGTGGACAAGTAGCATGAGCAGGAAATAAACTCTTACCATGATTATGTCACTAAGATTTTTAGATAGTTACTGTAAGGGCACCTCACCTCTCCTGACTAACAGAGGATCTGAGGCAGGTACGTGGAGGCTGAGGGGGACATGAAGAGTTCTGGAAAGGAGAAACAGGAAACATGGATCAAGAGGTCAAATGGCAAGGGTGTCTAAGGAGACACTGAAGCTGGGCCCCTTGTCTGTGGTTGGACTTTACACACTCTGAGCAGCAGGTTGGCTGCTTCTGAAGGCCCAGAGTGGAGAAGGCAAGCACAGGCCATGCAGTGACACCATCCAGGAGATATGCTAATGGTGATTTTGTGGCAAATGCTGACTGTCAGTTTCTGCTGATGGGGGAAGTGGTGGCAGGAAAAGGGTCTGGAAGAATGTGTGTCATGCTCTGAGCAGTTTGATACCGGAAAGTTCTAACTCTCTTCAAAAAGGAGTGAGTTTATATATCCACAAAGGAGGCATAAGTCAGACTTCCTGTGTGGGGGAGCAGTGCCTAGCTGTTGGTGAGTTATCAGTTTATCACACTTGGCTAGCAACTAATGCGCTTACTCTGGGGCCACTCCTAGAGCAGAGAATTTCTTGTGGAACGTGGGTCATTCTTCATACATTTATTCTGCAAATATATGAGATCCTAGGCATGAGCCTACCGTAATGAGTAGACAGGCTTCCTGAATATTATGGTCTGCATGGAGCTGAATAATTAATAGCAATTTACAAAATGGATTATTAAGTACTCTGACAGAGCTAAGTACAGATTATCCAGAAAAAAACCCCATAAACTAGTCTGGGAGGTTCCCAAAGAACGAGGTTGCTAGTTACTGCATTGGGAGTTAAGTACCTGTTGCTGTGTAGCAAATGGCCCCCACTCTTAGAGATCAATGCAACCTTTCCTTTTAAGGCCCAGTGAGAGCAGGGAAATATTAAGTTGCCTGAGGATCTGAATGCAATATAAAAAGTTCCGAAAGTCAAAGGTCTTGGAATAGAACAATCATGAGGTGAAGGCTTATGATTCATACTCTCGGGTTCACTACATGGTCAAACCAAAGGAAAAAAAATCTGGGGAGTTTGAAGGAAGCCAGGTATCTGGAATGAATTAACTAGTTCTTTCTTCCTCACTCTCTCTTTAAAAAAAAAAAATTATATGAGTACTACCAGAAACTCAAGGGACCTGAAACTATCAGAAAATTAAAATATCACAACAAAAACAGGGCTAGGTGCCCACCTCGAGTTAACCTTTCCCTTTCCAGAGAGTTCTACTGTTTCATCCCTATCCCGTTTCCTTCCATTGACCAGGTCCTTTCATCCTTCAATGCTTGGGTTAAAATCAACCTCCCAGAATTATACAAAACAAACTTTAAACAGTGGTTCCCTGTCAAGAGTAGAGGCATGTGGGGAGTGGGAGGATGCTGTACTTTTGTTTTTTTTCAATTTTTAAATTTTTTCCAATAATACAAGCATGTATTATCTTGTTTAAATGAAACCAAAAATAAACCACCAAAAATCCACCTCCTCCGTGGAAGGTTCTCTGATTCTCTATAGCAAAGTGACCTCATGCTCTTTGAGTCTCATTGCCTGCTACCCTAACTGACTTTTCACAGGTAAGTCTTTTCCCTTTCTTTAGACTATCAGTTCCATCTAGAGTCATCTGTAGAATGAGCATGGTAGTGCTCATATACTGGGAACTCAACTAATGTTTGGTGAATGAATAGATACCTGTAATGTTGGCACCTTACTTTATGGGAATTGTGGTTTGGTTGTGTGTGTGTATGTGTGTGTGTACACACCAAGCACACACACACACACACACACACATGCACTAGAAATTAATTTCTTTAACTGAGTCTCCAACTTTGCACAGTTTAGTAGATGTAACAATTGTTTTTCATTCCCTTCTGGTTCCCATACACCTCTATCAGGAAAAAGCTGACCTATCATTTTCTCAAGAAATGTGAAATACTAGTACATAGGAGCTGATGGAAGTTGGGGGAAATCTACTGCTCTTCCTCCTGTGAGGAAAGAGGACTCTGAGCCAGCATTTTCCTGAAAGACCTGCCCCCCCCCAAAACCACCCCTGCATCTGTGTGTGCCTGGGCAGCTGGCCTCCCTCCCACATCACTGTGCATTTTTCCCTCATAGGTCCACTAGATGGCCTTCAACAAACACAGTGACTTTGAGGAGGCCTGGGTTGAAAGAGGAAATACTTCTTTGCTTATTTGTTCATTTGTTTGCTTTATCTTCCACCATTTGTCCCCATAAATCCCTTAAGTAGCACTCCTATTAACAATACCTTGTGGATTTAAGAATGGGGAAAGTGCCAGGGCAGAATTGAAACTCTAGGCTTTCAACCAGAGATTTCTGATTTGCTGGCAGAGTGACAGTTGATTTTCTGAGTGTTAGCATTTTGTTAATCACACATACACAACTGTCACAGAAAGAAATGAATGGTAAAATAAGTGTAAAGGCTCATTATGTATCTATGAAACTAGTTAAAATAAGGGGAAATGGCAAGACCTAGTGCGGGCAGGCATGTGAGGGAGGAGGCTCATTTGTACACTGCTGGTATCCCACATACAGTTGTGGCTTTTATGAAGCAATAAGGCTTTAAGTAAGAGCTATAAAATAACTCACATGCTTTCACCAGGAAACTTCTGAGGAAAAATCTAAAAGTTAGGAAAAAAGCAAGCAGTGTAAAAATGTTTTGATCACTGCTATTTGTAGCAGTGAAAAACTTGGAAACAACTCGAGAGCTCAATAATAGGGAATGACTCAGGGTATCAGTATAATAGTTGGGCATTGCAGATGGTGGAAAGTGTGACCTCTGCCTGCATCTGTGCATGTGAAATCACGTTAATGACGTTTTCTTTAGTGAAAGACTAATTTTCTGGTTGAGAGAGTGACACTAGGAGCAAGTTACTTTCCTCTGAGTGAGCTCTTCTTGAGACAATAGAGTGTCACTAGACAAGGGTTGAACAAAAGTACATTCAAAAGCTACCTTCCCTGGAGAGGAAGTGGACAGTCCCTCCATGGGGGAGTATACAGTGCAGACTTATGGGGAGGGGAGGTCTTAGTCACCTTGGACTGCTAAAACAAATGACCACAGACTGGGTACCTTAAACAATAGACTTCTTTTTCACAGTTGTGGAGACTAGGAAGTCCAAGCAAGGTGCCGGCAGATTCACTTCCTGGTCAGGTTTCCCTTCCTGACTTACAGCCATTTGCCGGCTGTGTCTTCATAGGGCAGAGAAGAGGGGGCTCTGATCTCTTCTTCTAGTCTCATCATGGGGGCCCATCTTCATGACCTCATAAACCTAATTATCTTCCAAATACCATACCTCAAAATATCATTGCATTGGGGATTTTAGGTTGACATAGGAGTGTAGAGGGGAGACACCTATTTGGTTCATGGCAGGGAACAATTCCACTAGCAGATGTTAAGCATTGTATAGAATCAGCCCAGGCCAGGGGAAGGCCTGAGAGCTGCTTCCCCTGTGGGACTCACTGGGTGTAGTTGTGGTTCTCATGGAGACAGGCTGGGCACTCAGGGGCTAGCCCACACATGTATAGATGAACTACTTACTGTCTGCTCAGATTGCATCACTAACGATCACAGACGTTTTATTCTGATCTAGCATTTGAACCTACATTCAAACTACCACACAATTACATGTTACACTGTTTTGTGTATAACTTAGGGCCTACAGTCTTCAACTACTTTGAGGGATAGTCTGGTGATCAAAGGGAAGAAGCCATGTGATAAGGAAGTATTTGACTGAATGCCCAGGTCCCAAAAGGGAGATTTTCCTGGCATCCTTTCCACTGCAGCAAAAACATGCAGGATATAAGGCAGCATTGATTACTGCAACACAAAAATGTACATTTGAGCTCTGACAAGTTACACATTACAAATTAAAAAGGGTCATATGGAATATAAGGTTTGTTCCTTTCTCTTATAAGACTGGAGTTAAAATTTTAAAAAATTATTCAAGATTTCTTCAAAATCAGAGATAACTTTCATGATCACACATTAAAATTTTTGTTAAGGGGATCCCTGGGTGGCTCAGCGGTTTGGCACCTGCCTTTGGCCCAGGGTGCAATCCTGGAGTCCCAGGATCGAGTCCCATGTCAGGCTCCCTGCAGGGAGCCTGCTTCTCCCTCTGCCTGTGTGTCTGCCTCTCTCTCTCTGTGTCTGTGTCTATCATGAATGAATGAATAAATAAATCTTAAATAAATAAATAAATAAATAAATAAATAAATAAATAAATAAAATTTTTGTTAAGCACCTACTGTGTTGTGAATCTTGTGCTAGATACTGGGGTTACATCACTAAACAACACAGACCACCACCATCTCTACTTTTATCAAGCATAGTTTAGTAGAGAAGTCAATATTTACAGAATTAATTAATGCTATAGTGACAGATGCTACAAAGGAGAACCCAGCTGCTATGAGATTGAATATCAAAGGTCCTATTTAAATGCGAATGTGGTTTGGGAATGGGGACTCAGGATTTTTTTTTTTTTTTTTAATGTGGTTTAGACAGAGAATGTGATTAGCCAGGTAGAGCTTCCATAACAAAATACGTATGGACAGGGACTGGGCAGCTTAAGCACCAGAAATCTATTTCTCACAGTTTTGGAGGCTGGGACGTCAAGATCAAAGTGTCAGCTGAGTAGGTTTCTGGCGAGGATTGTTCCTGGCTTGAAGCTGGCTATATCCTTGCTGTATCACATGATGGGGAGGAGCAGGGAGAGCGCTCTTGTGTTTCTTTTTATATAGATACAAATACTATTGGATTAGGGGCCCACTCTTATTACCTCATTTAACTTCACTTCCATAAAGCCCTTGTCTCCAAATTTAATCACACTGTGGGGTTGAGGTTTTAACAAATCAATTTTGAGAGTATACAAACATTCAGTCCATAACATTGAGAATGGGAGGAAAGAAGGAAGGGTATTGTAAGTAGAGGGAGCAACAGGTGCAAAGGCCCAGGAGAAGGAAGTGAAGGAATGACCCTATGGCTAGAAAGGCAAAAGTGGAAGCAGGAGGATAAGAGGCTAGGTTAGCCTGATCCTTGCAGGCCAAGTGAAGGATTTTGTTCTATCCTAGAAGCAATGGAAAACCACTGGAAAGTCTGAAGCAGGGGACTGATACCAGAAGGCAAGAATGAATGTGGGGCAAGTAGTCTGGAAGCAAGAGATATTGGAGGCCTGGACTCTGGTGGTGATTGCAGAGATGGAGAGAAAGAGATGAATTTGCCATACATTTTAGAGGTAGAATCAACAAGACTTAGTAAAGGTTTGAACAGGAGAAGAGGATGTCAAACAGGATTCTCAGTGTTCAACATGAACAATTCTATAGATGTCAGCTGTTAATGGGTAAGGTTTTGGAGGAGGAGCAACTCTGGAGGGGAAATGGCTAATTCAGTGTGGAGAGATGATTTGGAGATATCTAAAAGGACTCCAAAGAGGAAACTGCACATACAGGAGAGGTCTGAGCTCAAGATACACATTTGGGAACAAGTGAATGGGATCAGCTAAGGAGAAAGTAGAGAGTGAGAAAAATAGAAAGTATAGGATTGAATCGTGAAGAACACCATTTATAGGTTGACTAGGGGAGGACGAGGCAGCAAAGGAAACCGAGAAGTGGTCAGTGAAGTAGGAGAGAAAAGAGGAAAATAGGATGCTATGGAAATCAAGTGGGGGAGTATTCAAGAAGGTGGTGGTGGATGCTGGTGAATGCTGCTGTCAAGTCAAGAAGAGGATTAAACTGTCTCTGTTGTTTTTAGCACTTCCATGCCCTTCCTTGGAAAGGCAGATTTTGTGGGATTGTGAGGCATAAGCAATCTTGAATGGGTGGGGAAGTCAGTGAAAGGTGAGGACAGGCTCACCAAAGGCTGTAAGGGGCAGAAGAGGTGGTGTGTGGGACTGGAGATAATGTGGGACTGAAGGAGAGGTTCTGCAAGATGGAGGAGAACAGATTAGGTTTCAGTGCTGATTAGGATCTATTAGCTGACAGGAAGGATCTAAGCTCCAAGATATCCTTACTGGGAAGGCCAAAGAGGATGGGTCTAGAGCCCAGGAGGAGTGCCGGCCTGAGAGAACGACACTCAGGTCCCAGCTTATCTGAGGAGGGAAGGCAGAAGGGGAGATGACTGAGTAAGGAAGTAAAAAGCTGACTGGATGTTTTGCACTGGGGTTGGGGGTTGTTGTTGACTATTAGCTTCAGTGGGACAATCAGCCTGGGCCATGAGTTAGGGAACCCCCAATGTCTGTACTTTCAAGTCTCTCCTCTTGGGCCATCTGATGTCCCTGAGGAGAAGCTTCCAGCATACTCGGCAGAGGGTAAAGACCCGCTTGCCTGTGTTCTGGGAGCTGTGTGGGAGAAGAGGGCTGCCCAACACAGCTTCAAATAAGTGCAACACATCATTTTCCCATCCTTTTAGTACAGGATCCTGTCCTCAATTGTGCCTGATATTCCCAGTTCTGAGACTCCCATGTGCTCTCTCCATAGACAAAATCTCCAGTCTCCTGACAGGATTGGGAGAGGCAGGGTTTTTAAAATTAATTAATTAATTAATTAATTAATTAATTAATTAAGATTTTATTCATTTATTCATGAGGGACAGAGAGAGAGAGAGAGAGACAGAGACATAGGCAGAGAGGGAAGCAAGCTCCATGCAGGGAGCCCAATATGGGACTCGATCCCAGGTCCCCAGGATCACGCCCTGGGCCAAAGGCAGGTGCTCAACCTCTGAGCCACCCAGGTGTCCCTTTTTTTTAATTTTTAGAAGATTTTATTTATTGATGAGAGAGAGAGAAGCAGAGGGAGAATCAGGCTCTCTACACAGCAGGGAGTCTGATGTGGGGCTCGATCCCAGGACCCCAAGATCATGACCTGAGCTAAAGGCAGATGTTAAACAACTGAGCCACCCAGGTACTCATAGGGAGAGGCAGTTGTGGTGTGAAGTGGAGGGGGGCACCTGCAGACCTCCTTTGCCCCCAATTCCAGAAGCGCCTCTGCCATCCTGAGCTTTTTGAGGGTGTTTCGATATAAACTGTGTAGATCACAGCTTTCTGTACAGCCAGGTTTGGTATTCATCTGCTTTCCACCCTTTAAAAACCTCATTGCCTCCTCTCCTGCTCGCTTTCTCTATCATAGTTTAGTAGGGTTTCAGGCGAGATGAAAGTCAGAGGCAGGTGTTCAGCTCGCCACCTTTATCTAGAAGTCAGAACCAGAGCCTGTAGATTGCGAAAGAATGCTTTTGCTAGTGTAGGAAAGGAGGATACCCCAGAGCCTTTTGTCCTCTCTGCCTCTGTATGGACACCAACTCCTCAAACCAGCCTGCTCACCTGGCACATCAAACTAAACCAAGCAAAACAGAGACCACACAGAGATAGCAAACTATAGAGTGTGAAGTTCTGTCAACTTGGATCTGGAATTACATAGGCCCAAGAGCCTTCGGCCCCATTGGTGGCCTTTAGACACAATGAGACAAATTTAGAAACATGTCTGCATCTTCCTAATATAGTATTCATGAAATCCCCTTTAAGTCCAGAGAAATGATTCCTCTTTCTGAAGTCTACAAAGGAAATTTTAAAAAATATTTGCAGAAATCCAAATAAAAGAAGAAGGGAAACTTAACCATAATCCTATCTGCTGCACACAACACGTGATTTTGTTTTGTTTTTTCAGATTTTCAAACAGCTCTGGTCCGCAGATATTCAACAATATTACCGCAAGAATCTATCTAGGTCACCTCTCGTTGGTTTGTAGAGGTGGTCATCCGCTAATCCTTTCAGCTCCGAAGCCAGGCCCCTTTCTGAAGGAAGAGCATTAACTGTTTCAGGTAAATAACATACAGAACAATGTAGGAATTGTCAATAGGGATACGGCACTGTCTCCTCCTAAGAAGCCCCTCAGTTAGGTGCCCAAGTAAACTAGGGAGACACTAATTGACCGTGATTTGCACTTTGTAGAGAGCCCCGAACTCTGAATCTTCTCTATTGGTCTGCCATGTTTCTTCCCTATTACAGCCCCTTCGGGGGAGATAAGACTCTACCTCCCTCGTGCCTCAAGGGAGCCCTGAATCGGAGAGTGAGAAAGGGCCTCACAGACCATCTGGCCCAGCCCTCACATATGCCTGAATCTCTCTTGCAACTCCCCTGACCAGTAGGTATCCACCCTCTTTTGCACATTTCCATGGCCTGGAAACTCAGTCCTGGAGAGTTCCAATGAAGTACATAATTCTCAAAGCCCTTAGCCCCTCGGTGACATATTCTTGTGAATTAATTCTGATCAGGTAGTGGGGTCTAATGAGGCCAGGCCAGGTTGGGCACTACAGTGGGGGTTTGTGGAACCCCCAGGTAGAATGTGGGTTCTAGGCTGGGTGCCAGAGAGTGAGTCAGCAGGCATGAACACAAAGAGAAAGCCTTGCCTGTTAATGTCACCCCAGAAGGTGACAACTGCCAACAGGCATTCCTGAACTCTCCCTGAATGTGCAAGTACAATACAGTGCCTGAAATGCATTTATCTATCAGCTGCTCTGTAGCTCCTTTTGACATCCTGCTTTCTAGTTATTGGCATCTGCTGGTCTAACCTTACCCTCATCCCTGCATAGCCTTGAGATAAGGTCCTGACTGATCAGATCATCCTATTTGGGGAATAGTAAAGACTTGCAACCCCCTGTGGTGGACATTATGGGCAGTCCCCTCTCAACCATTCTAAGCTCCTTCCAGAGTGCCCCCTTATTCTGTAGCCACGGGGGAAAGCTAGCAACTACATTTCCCAGGTTTCCTTGCGACCAGGGTTTGGGTTGTGATCTACACTCCTCCAATGAGATACACCAAAGTGTGAGACTCAATTTGGATCTGAACGAAGATGAAGAGGGCAGAGGGTAAGGCAGTTGTTTTGACAGCATTGGACTGCTGCGGAGACATGAGTTCCATGGGAAGGCTTTCTGCAGTGCAGTGCAAGTGTGCTTCTGAGCCTGGGAATTGTTCCTGGAAGCTCCCACTTGAATCCACTCCTTACAGTGATTTTTTGTAAGCCATATAATATTCGGTAATTAATTCCTTGAACTGGCCAGAGTGATTTCTGTTGCTTGCAAGAAACCTCTTTTTAAAGTCCCTTCAGACTCTGGATGGCATAATATTTAATGTGGATATTAATATTTAGTATGAGCCCATATTGATGACCTATCACATCTCAGTCACCTTATATATATTCACACTCACACACACACACACACACACACGCACACACACATCTCACTGAACATCAAAACAACCTAAGATGTAGCATTCTCCTCGTTTGGGAGATGAACTGAAACTCAGGGAATTTAACAATTTTCCCAAAGTTTTATAGCTGGTAAATGGCAGAGTGGGGTGTGGAGATACCTAAATCCAGAGACTATCACTTTATTCTCCTCAGTACTGCATTCAAGACAGTCCTCTGAGACATAACATAACTGCTATCCTGAATCCTTCATTTCCTTCCACCTCGAATTTCACTCTCCTTAGGACCTTTGTGTCACACCCAGTTTTATCTTCCAAGATCCTCATGGTTCCATGCTCATTTCTTTCTGTTGTAGAGTTGGGTCATTTGAGGAGGGCTGGGGTACGAGTCAGTACTTCTCAACCTTTCATATGCATGTGAAGCCCAGGAGCTCGTTAGAAGGAAGTCATCAGACTCTGCATTTCTAACAAGTTCCTAGGTGATGCCAGATGCTGCTGGTCCATGGACCACTTCTGAGTAGCAAGGATGGGGCAGTGTGGCATCTATAGTGGATGAAAGATTTTCCTCAACCTTCCTAGAATCCCTGGCTGGGTCTGAAAATCAAACTGACAAATTAACAGGAGAAGAGCATACACATCTATTGAACATAAATTTTACATGACATGAGGGCCTTCATAAGGAAATGAAGTCATGAGGAAACAGTTAGGCTTGAGTATTTTTATGCTAGGCATGATGAATAGTGGGCATTCATGTAGAAATGTGATACGTCAAGGAGTATGAGGTTAAGTGTTGTAAATGGGGAATTTAGCAAGGTTCCTTTGCTAAATTCTTCTTGCTGTCCCTTTGTCTTTGGACATAATGATGTTCCTTTCCTCTGGGTAAACAGGGGGCACCTCTCACACAAGGGTTTATGGCCTGTTTCAGGGAGAAGGACCAGGGGAAAGTGAGCATGACTTTCCATCTGCCATTTGCTCAAATTCCTTCAGCTTAAGTATCCAATATGCCAAGTCGCCACGTTTTGGGGAGCATGTCCTGAACCTCATCATATGTGACACTCGTGATTTTAAATTTCAATTCTATCACCTTTTAACAGTGTAGTTTCATTTAATGATTTCCCTTTCTGAGGCTCCAGATCCTCATCTGTAGAATGGAGACAATGCTATCGACTTCACTGGTGAATGTAAAGGAAAGATGATACCATGGACTAGCTTTTCACTCATTTTGGTTGGAACTGGAGGTGCAGCCTCCACTGACATAGAACATTAAGGCTGCTATCCAGATAAAGCTGTTAAAATGTGGACTGGGGCCCAGATCACTCAGATTATAGCAACAGCTCTCTGTGCCGCCCAGGAAAAGCATCTTTGTGAAGTCCATTCTGTCATCCAGGCTGGTTTATTTGTGGCTCTTGTTTTATTTTTATTTTATTTTATTTTATTTTTTTATTTATGATAGTCACACACACAGAGAGAGAGAGAGAGAGGCAGAGACCTAGGCAGAGGGAGAAACAGGCTCCATGCACCGGGAGCCCAACGTGGGATTCCATCTCCAGGATCACGCCCCGGGCCAAAGGCAGGCGCTAAACCGCTGCGCCACCCAGGGATCCCTGTGGCTCTTGTTTTAAATGCTGCAAAGACCTCTTTCAAACAGAAGGAGCAGATGAGAACAGGGAAACTGCACATGGGTGCACAGGGACCTATACCCCAGGTCCACTCATTATCCCAAATTTCAGAATCAGTCCCCCACAAGTGCAGGGGTCTACACCCTCCCTCTAACAAGACTGAAAAAGGCAAAGCTAGTTCCACCTTTAAACTGAGAGAACAAAAAAATAAATAAATAAAATAAACTGAGAGAACAGAGATAGGATCACATTTCCTGAAGCCCCCTTGAAGAAATCAGGCTTGGTCCTGGGCCTGTGCAGCCTGGAGTATTCTCTAAGGCTGGCTGGAGCTTAGAATGGGTGCTCACTGCCTCCCTGCATTGTTTCCCTTCCTGGAATAGCTGTTTGTTCTCACCAGCTAGTGTTGTCAGCATTTCCATTCAAGACCTTATTGTCAGGACTTTATTTTTAAGTCAGGCATAAAAATGGGCCTTGAGCTGAAACTTGGAAGCTGGGCAATTAGCATATTTGAGAGGAAGCCAACTGGTCTTTTGTTATTCTGTGGGGCAGAAGGGACTCTTCTCTGCTCTTCTAAACAACAAAAAGGGGTTGTGTTGGGGCATTTTAAAAATTAGTAGTAGGCATGAACTTGGGCTATTTATATAGAAGTTCCCAAGAAATCTGTCTCTGGGCTTCCCAGCGTGGTGTCTATGTAGAGGGCTTCAAGACCCTGTCATGCTCTGTGCTGACCAGAAGGAATCAGAGCACTTTAATATGAAAACTGAAAGCCAAGGAACTTTGAGTTTAAAGTAGGATTGGTGGATGTGGCCAAGTCCAAGGCTGCCTACCAGAATGCCCTTAGGAAAAGTGCTGACCAGTCAACTGACAAATATGTACTGCACACCTTCTTCCCACAAGACACTGGTTAGTCAGAGATTTAGAGCTGGGGCTGGGTAGTGATCAGCAAAGAAGTATGCAATCTAAGTATGAGGATGGTCTGTTTCTAGAAAGATAACAAACTCAAGGCTAAAAAGTGCTCCTTGCCAAAGGAGGAGCCAGACACACAGTGATATAGAATTCCAGGTGGGGAGAGACTATGCAAGACTGAGGAAAAATTGCTGTGTGTGTGTGTGTGTGTGTGTGTGTGTGTGTAGCCAGCAGGTGGAAGAAACAATGGCTTTAGAATCACACACTAGCTTTGTGAACATGGCCAATTCCTGAGCCTTGGGGAAGCACCAGAAACTATAAGAAAACTAAGAAAAGTAGTACCAGGAGTGGGTTGTTATGAAGATCAAATGAGATAACACATGCCAAAATCTTATCATATAATAAACAGTAATTATGATTTTTAAATAAGTATATCAGTTTTTAGAGTTAAATAATCAGAGAAAATGGATCTGTTCAGAGCCTTGAAGATACAAGCTGTAGGTACTCTATAATCTCCTCCCCTCATTTTGTGCATACTAAATACATGAAACCTAATTAATTTTCATAATATACACGGACAGGACAAATGTACTTTTCCTATAAGATATTTCACATACAGAAATTAATATAATTAACTAGGGTTGCCAGATAAAACACAGACTGTCCCTATGTGACATGTTTATATTAAAAATTATTGATAATAAAAATTGTTTATTTGAAATTCAATTAACTGGGCATCTTTTTTTCTTTTTGCTAGGTCTGACAACCTTATACCTAACACCTAAGGACTCAACACTCAGACTTAAAAATGTTAATATTTTGCTGTCTTATATATTAGCTTGAATTATTTTTATGTTTTAACTAGAAAGTTACAGATCACAGTTGAAATCTTTTTGTAACCTTCTCTAAGTAATACCCTCTACTCTGCCATTCTCCTCCAAACTCCCTATTTATTTTATTACTGGTTATCCCTATGGGGGTGTTTTTCTGCTTTTACCACGTGTGTGTATCTAGAAACAAAATATACTTTGCTTTTTGCGCTTTACACAAATGTGCTTTACATAAATGGTAAATTGCTATACTTTATGCCACATATTTTTTCATCTTAAACTTACAAAATATATGATGCAAATATTTTATATGTTGCATGTAAGAAATACATGATAATAACAAAACCTGTATGCTCACCACCCACAAGTGAGCTATGGCTGATACTCCTGAAAGACCTTTGTGTCCCTCCCAAATTTTATCCTCCTCCCTCCTATGAGAGGCCACTGCTTCCTTGAACTGAGTGTTTATTGTTTCTTTACATTTCTTTATAATTTACCATAATATATATAATCCTGAAAAACATATTGTTTAGTTTTGACTATATTTAAGCATTGTACAGAATATGTGTTATACGTATTCTACCAAAACTGTTTTCTTTTGATCCGTGTATTTGTGTAATTCACCCATATTGATGAGCAGAGTTACGGTTCATGGATTTCTTTTCCACTGTTGCCTAGTGTTCCATTGGATAAACACACTATGCCATGGACTGCCCCTGGATATTTAGGTTGTTTAGGATTTTAGGTTGTTTCAAGTCTTTGCTACTACAAACATTGCTGTTATAAACATTATTGTATCTTTTCCTGGTGTGTGTGTGTGTGTGTGTGTGTGTGTGTGTATGCAAGAATTTCTGGTAAATTCCTTAAGAGTTGGATTTCTGGTTCCTTTTATTATTGTATTGATTGTTATCATTTTTCAAAATGGTTCTACCAGTTTATACCCCCACCAGGGTTTTGACCAGTTTATTACTTTCCTGGAAGTGTGTAAGTGTTCTGGATGTTTCATGGTCTTTTCAACATCTATTCATCTATTGGGGACAAAATGACATCTTGAGAGGGCTCACATTTTCACTTGATCATCTTTTCATATGATTATTGGTTATTTGGAATTGTTTCTGTGAAGTGACTATTGTATCCATTGTCCATTTTTCTATTGGGCTTGTTTTTTTCTTATTGATTTCTAAGAACTTTTAATATATTCTGCATATTAATCTTTGATGGATTATATGTGTTGCAAATATTTAATTCTGGTTTGTGGCTTGTCTTTTCATTTTTTAATGCTGTTTTATGATGAAGCATTCTCAATTTAATGTAGTTAAATATATCAATCTTTTCCTTTTATGCTTAGCACTCTGGAGTTTTATTTCAGAAAACCTCTATGGGACACCCGGATGGCCTTTGGCTCACATCATGATCCCAGGGTCATAGGATAGAGCTCAGCATTGGGCTCCCTGCTCAGTGGGGAGCCTGCTTCTCCCTCTTTTCCCTGTTCCTGCTCCCTCTCACTATCTCTATCTCTCTCTCTCAAATAAATAAATAAAATATTAAAAAAAAACCCTTCTCCTGATATCATAAAGATGTTATTTTACATTTTCCTCTTTGACTTTAAAGTTTTGCCTTTCATATTTAAATGTCTAATCTACCTGAAATGGAGATCTGTAATATGGTGTAAGGCCAGGATCCAATCCAATTTTTTCTTTATAGATAACCAATTATTCCAGTTCCATTTATTGGGAAGCCTATCCTTTCTCACTGATCTGCAGTACTATTCTTTTCCAGATGTACATGGATATGTTTCTAGGTTTCTTTTATTCCATGAGTTTGTCTGTCAGTCCTTGTGCTAATTCTATACTGTCTTAACGATCACAGCTTTATAGTAAACTGTGATGTCTGGGGAAACAAATATCCCTAACTTCCTCTTCACAGTTATCTTGACTATTCTCAGTTCTTAACCTGCAATACGATTTTTGATACAAAAAATTCTCATAGGGTTTGTCCATGTGAATATATATGTAATTCTATATTATTCATTTTAAATATAATTTATTTATATTTAAATTATATACATTTTATATTTATGGATTCCATTTATAAATATGCCATAGTTGGTTTATCCATTACCCCAATAATGCACGTTAAGTGGTTTCCACCTTTCTCCTTAGCACTATTAGTGTTGTTGCATTATAGGGTAAGTGGATCTTCAAATTTACTACATAGTGCAAAATTGCTCTTCAAAGTGGCTGAACTAAGTTACACTCCCACCAGAAGTAAAAGAATTCAGTTTGAGCTGCACCTTTTGAAGGGTTTGCAGTTTTATCTCATAATGTTATACTTTAATTTGTATTTCCCTCTTCCATGCAAGAGCTTATTTTTGTATGTTTATTACCTATGAATTTCCTATTCATATTATTTGCTCATCTTCTTGTTGTGCAACCTGTATTCTTCTTGATTTGTCCACAGACCAGTTTATATTTTAATTACTAATCCTTTGTTATTTATACTGACTGAAATGATCTTCTCCAATACTATGCCCCCTTTCCCTGGCCTGTTTGTGTAGGCCCTCAAACTAAGAATGGTTTTTACATATTTAAAGGCTTGAAGAAAGAGCAAAAGAGAGGGGAAGAGGGGACAGAGATATGTATGGCATGCAAAGTATAAAATGTTTACTATCTCTCCATTTACAGAAAAAGTTTGCTGAAACCTCTCTCAATTGTTTTGTTAGGTTTTGGTATTTTTAAATGCAGTGTAGTATGTTTTGTTTTTTTCATTATATCATGGGATATTATGTAGCTCTGTGTCTGGCTCTCTGGTTTCATTGGTTTATTTATCTATCACAATTTTAATTTACTAGTGTTCCAAAATAAGTCTCAATGTCTGATAGGGTAAATCCATTTCCCTTCCTCACATGCCAACCTATATTCTTTTTTAAATTTCAACCACACCACCTTCCCACTTGGGCATAATGATCAAAGTTGAGGGGATCCCTGGGTGGCTCAGTGGTTAAGCACCTGCCTTCAGCCCAGGGCATGATTCTGGAGTCCCAGGATCGAGTCCCGCATCAGGCTCCCTGCATGGAGCCTGCTCCTCCCTCTGCCTGTATCTCTGCCTCTGTCTCTCCTGAATAAACAAAATCTTAAAACAAAAACAAAAACAGGGATCCCTGGGTGGCGCAGTGGTTTGGCGCCTGCCTTTGGCCCAGGGCGCGATCCTGGAGACCTGGGATCGAGTCCCATGTCGGGCTCCCGGTGCATGGGGCCTGCTTCCCCCTCTGCCTGTGTCTCTGCCTCTCTCTCTCTGTGTGTGTGTGTGACTATCATAAATAAATAAAATTAAAAAACAAAAAACAAAAACAAAGTTGACTCAATGCCTGAACTGATTTTTGTCTTTACACATTTTAATTGCCAGTAAATAAGAATTAAAGGATTTTCTTTTTCTGGTTGATTATTTTAATGCCATTCTTGACAGGAAGTGAGCATTTTCCAATCCATGGCACATGTGTGTATTAGTGGTAATTAGGAAACTAGCAAGAAGAACCAAACTCATTTTGGGGACATCTGTTTGGCTTTCTTTGCCCTTCTGCTTGCTTCCAGTGTAGGAGCTGAGCTCTTAATTAATTACTACTTATATTGAGTAGTAATGCCCCCTGAGAAGGGCAGCAGCTTGCAATGAAGAGAGTATAACAAATAGTAGATAGCTATAAATAGACAACAAAATTTATTAAATGTTTGTGTCTTTGAATATTGTTAGGTACATAAAATCAATCTCCTTGGAGACCTATCAATTAAATTCATACAATCATTCCAAATTCTAACTTACCTTTAGCAACAGATATGATTCATAGC
This sequence comes from Canis lupus familiaris, assembly GCF_011100685.1. Classification (NCBI taxonomy): domain Eukaryota; kingdom Metazoa; phylum Chordata; class Mammalia; order Carnivora; family Canidae; genus Canis; species Canis lupus. The sequence continues at coordinate 42,463,907 of NC_049231.1, read as the reverse complement.
AAAGGAATGCCAACTGGACTAGAGTTGAATTTTAGGTGTCTATATTTCATATTTTCAAGATTTTAAACAGCTTTATTGAGGCATAATCTATATAAATTTAAATTCACTCATTCTGAGGGCACATTTCAATGATTTTCAACAAATTTATAGAGTTGAATGACTATCACCACAATCCAGTTTTCAAATATTTCCATTAGCTCAAGAAGTTCCCTCATACCAACTTGCAATTAATTAGTTTAATTAGGCAACCACTCGTCTGCTTTCTGTATCTATAAATTTGCCTTTTCTGGACATTTAATACAAATAGAATCATACAATGACTAGCCGTTTGTGTCCAACTTCTTTTTTTTTAAATTTTTATTTATTTATGATAGTCACACAGAGAGAGAGAGAGAGAGAGAGAGAGGCAGAGACACAGGCAAAGAGAGAAGCAGGCTCCATGCACCGGGAGCCCGACGTGGGATTCGATCCCGGGTCTCCAGGATCGCGCCCTGGGCCAAAGGCAGGCGGCGCTAAACCGCTGCGCCACCCAGGGATCCCGTGTCCAACTTCTTTTACTCTATTTTAGCATCATGTTTTGAGGTTCATTTATGTCACAGGATATATCAGTCATTTTTTCCTTTTTATTGCCAAATAGTATTCTATTGTACACATATGAAATATTTCGTTTGTCCATTCACCAGTTGAGATATTTGGATTGTTTCTAACATTTGGCTATTATGAGTGATACCGTTCTGAACAACTGCATATGCGTCTTTGTGTGGATATGTGCTTTCATTTCTCTTGGGTAGATTCCTAGGAGTGGAATTGCTGGAGCAAGTGGAAAGTTTAACTTTCCAAGAAAATTCCAGGCTGTTTTCCAAAACGGCTGCACCATATTAAATTCCCACTGGCAACATATGAGAGCTACATTTCTCTCTGTCCTTATTATATTTGCTATTGCCTTTTTGATTATAGTTATCCTTATGAGTAGGTAGTGATATTTCACTGTGATTTTATTATGCATTTCCCTAATAACTAATTATGTTGAACATCTTTCATGAGCTCATTAGCCACTTATATAATTTCATTGGTGAAATACCTATTCAAATCTTTTGGCCATTTTTATATTGGGTTATTTGCTTTTTTATCAACATGTTTGGAAAGTTCTTTATATCAGTTGGATAGAAGTTCTTTATCAAATATATAATTTGCAAATATTTTCTCCCAGTCTATGATTTGTCTTTTCATTTTCTTTATGATATTTTCTGAAGCACAAATATTTTAAATTTTGAAGTCCAGTTTATCAATTTTTTTCTTTTATAGTCCTTGTATTTGGTGTCATTTGTAAAAATGTGTAGTGCAATCTAAATTGACATAGATTTTCTCCCATAAGTTCAGTAAGTTTAGCTTTTTAATATATATCTATGTGCCATTGTAAGCCAACTTTTCTGTTTATGCTATGAAATGAGTCTAAGTTCTTCCTTTTTTTAGCATGTGGATGTCCAATTGGACCAGCAACATTTGTTGAAACTATTACCCTTTTATCATCTAATTGAATTGTCTAGAACCTTCATAGGAAGTCATCAACTGACTGAGTGGCTCAGTCAGTTAAGTGCCCACCTTTGGCTCAGGTCAAGATCCCAGGGTCCTGGGATTGAGCCCCACATCAGCCTCCCTGCTTAGCGGGGATCCTACTTCTCCCTCTACTCCCCACTTATGCTCTTGCTATCTCTATTTCTGTCTCAAATAAATAAATAAAATCTTAAAAAAAAAAAAGAAAATCAGTTTGTGGTAAATATGAGGGTTTATTTCTGGACACTTAATCGGTACCTTTCTATATGCCTTTACTTGTGCTAATACCACACAGTCTTGATTTGTGTGGCTTTGTAGTAAATTTTATTTTATTTACTTTATATTTTTGAAAGAGACAGAGAATCTTAAGCAGGCTACATGCCCAGTGTGGAGTCTGATGTGGGGCTCGATCCCACAACCCTGAGATCATGGCCTGAGCCAAAATCAAGTCATATGCTTAACGGATTGAGCCACCAGGTGCCCCAATAGTAACGTTAAAGTTAAGTAATATAAATTCTTTTTTTTTTTTTTTTTTTTTTTTTTTTTTTTTTTTTGTAATATAAATTCTTAATTTGCTCTTCTTTTAAAAACATTGTTTTGGCTACTCTAGATTGTGTCTTCATATAGATTTTTAAAAATCATGTTGTGAATTGTTACAACAAAGCTTACTGGGAATTTGATAGGAACTATGTTAGATTTATAGATCAATTTAAGGAGAATTTCCATCTTGACAATATTGAGACTTGAAATCCATGACATGGAATATCTTTCCCTTTGTTTAGATCTTTAATTTTTCTCAATGATGTTTTCTGGTTTTCAGTATATAAGCTATGCACTTCTTTTGTTAATTTTTTCCTAAATATTTTATCTTCTGTGATACTATTATAAATTGAATTATTTTGTTAATCACATTTCTGGACTTTTTTATTGCTATCAAATGAAAATATAATTGATTTTTATATTGGTCTTATGTGAAGCAATCTTGCTAAACTTGTTTATTTGTTCTTATTAATTTTATGTGGATTCTTTGGCATTTTCAACATACAGAGTATTATTGTCTTCTGAGAATAGAATTTTACTTCTTCTTTTCCAAATTGAATGACTTTATTTTTTGTTGTTATCCTGGTTTTGCCTATTTTACTGGGTAAAACCTCAAGTACTATATCTTCTTTAATTATTTGATATTATATCTTCTTTAATATTTGAAGTCATTAGGTTCTCAGCTTTCTTTGTAAGAAGTTGTAAACTAGGGGTTCCTGGGTGATTCAGTTGGTTGAGTGTCAGACTCTTGATTTTGGCTCCGGTCATGATCTTGGGGTCATGAGATCAAGCGCTGTATCAGGCTCTGTGCTGAGCATGTGGCCTGCTTGAAATTCTCTCTCTCCCTAGATTCTCCTTCTCCTCTGCCCCTCCCTCCCCTCATGCTTACTTTCTCTATCTTAAAAAAAAAAGTTATAAACTAATTCAATTTCTCTGTTTCTTAGAGTTTTATTTAGATTTTTAATTTCTTTATAAATATTGGTAATTTTTGACTTTCTAAGAATTTGTCCATTTTATTTAGTTTTTTGATACATAAATTTGTTCATATTAGTCCTTCTAATCCTTCTAATCTTTATAGAAATCAGTAATGATGTCTTCTCTTTCATTTCTGATTTTGGAAATTTGTGTCTTCTCTGAACTTTTTCCTTACAGGTCTAGGTAAATACTTCTCAACTTAATTCATCTTTGTTGAAGAACCAATCTGAATTTCATTGATTTTATTTTAAAGTTTTTCTGTTTTCTATTTCATTGATTTCTCTTCTAATCTTTATAATTTTTTTTCTTCTACTTGCTTTGTATTTAGATTTTTTTTATCCCTATTTTCTTATTTGGAACCTCATGTTATTGATCTAAGAACTTTCTTCTGTTCTATTACAGGCATTTAATGCTATAAATATCCATTTAAGCTCTGCTTTTCCTGAACCCCAAACATTTTGATAACATGTTTTCATTTACACCCAGTTCAAAATATTTTAGAATTGTTCTTGTGATTTCTTCTTTAACTCATGAGTTATTTGCAAATGTGTTGTTTAATCTCCAAATATTATGGAATTTCCCAGATTTTGTGCTTGCTTCAGCAGCACATATACTAAAATTGGAATTTCCCAGATTTCTTTTTGTTGTTGATTTCTAATTTACTTCCATTGTAGTCAGTAAACATACTTTATATAATTAACCTGTTTAGATACATTGGGGCTTGGGCAGCCCAAGTGGCTCAGCGGTTTAGCGCCGCCTTCAGCCCAGGGCATGATCCTGGAGACCTGGGATTGAGTCCCACGTCGGGCTCCCTGCATGGAGCCTGCTTCTCCCTCTGCCTGTGTCTCTGCCTCTTTCTCTTTCTGTGTGTCTCTCATGAATAAATAAATAAAATCTTTAATAAAAAAATTACATTGGGGCTTATTTTATGGCCCTTATGTCTTTCCCAGGGTAAGTTCCATACGCACTTGAAAAGGATGTGTGTCTGCAGTCCTAGTGTTCTGTATGTGTCAGAGTGAATCGTTTGATACTGTTGCTCAATCCATCTATATCCTTATTGACTGCATATCTAGTTTTTCTATCAGTAATTGAGGAGGTATTGAAACATCCAACTGTTAATGTGGAATTATTTATTTCAACTTTAATTTGTCAGTTTTTGTTTCATGTATTTGCTCTGTTTTTGGTAGGTATACATTTGTAATTGTTTTAATTCCTCATGTATAGATCCTTTTCTCCTGAGATATTCCTTTATTGTACAATACTTTTCATTTTACAGTTTATGTTGTTTTATATTAATATAGCCACTTGAGCTCTCTTATGGATACTATTTTGGATAACTTTTTCCATCATTTTCCTTTCAATCTCTTTGTTTAAGAATCTTTGTGTAATTTACCTCTTGTAGACAGCACATGGGTGGATCTTGGTTTTTTAATCCAGTAGGACCTTTGCTTTTTGTTTGGAATGTTAGACTTGACTGGGGTTTTGCTCAAGACCCTGGAGCCAAAAAGACTTCTGTCCTCTGCTGATGGATCTATGAGTAGTTAGGGGCCACTTTCAAAGTTAGGCCATTTTTACATCTTCTTCAAGCTTTTCCATTCCACCTGGCCTTTTTTTTTTTTTTTTTTTTGCATTCTCCCTGTGTCTTCTGTATAATCCCATGGTTGACCAGGACTATGTGCCTAGTTTGGGCTGTCTCCAGTCTCTGCTGTGCATGCACATCAACTCAGCCAGGAATATGCTTGCCCCAGTCACAAATGCAACCTTGGGCTAATAGAGCCACCTTCACCCATTGCCAAGATTGTCAACTTCCAGACTATGTGGATGGACGTAGGTGTCATACACTGCTTCAAATCAAGCAAGGTCTTTGTGGCTGCAAGGCTGCTGGTCCTCACGGTCTGTCCTGCCCTGGCAAAACATTCTCCACTGACCTGGGGAGGGAAATGAAAGCAGCTGCAGGCAAGAATGCCAGACTCCCACTGTTCTTAGCTTTATGTGCAAATGTTTCTTACATTTTTGTATGCCTTTGGGTCAATTTCCAGGGTAATAAAATAGTTGTTTTTGTCAAATTTTCCCAGCTTTATTGTTGCTTTTTGAGGATGGGATTTGTGGACCTCCTCACTTGGCCATAGCCAGAAATTCCACTAATAGAGTCAGGGCCACTGAAACTGATTTCTTTCAGGGCAACAGGAAGTTTCAGTATTGAACATTGCCTGTGAGATCCTGAAGTCTGCTCTTACCTCACTTATTACAGAGCAGAGTTGCACTATACTGGTTTATCTTCCAATCTAATCTAAGGGAGTTTAGTTAATGAAGTGGTAAAAAAACTTTCACTTAAAGTCATTTTTTCCAATAAAGCAATCCTCAGCAGAGAGACTTGTACATGGAATTTCAGTGTTATCAGTGGATAGATTTGCATGTGTTTTAACACTCATGACTTCAAGTTTTACAGCATCCCTGGTAGGAGATGGAAGGTAAGATTTTTCATGACTACTTTATACCTGGCATAACTGTGTCTTTAAAAGATGACTAATAATGGCACTTGCTGAATGCTTTGGCACCTGGCATTGTGCTAATTGTTTCAACTACATTAACTGTAAGTTAGATATTATTACAAGCCACATTTTATAGTTGAGAAAGTAACCTACCACAAGTTACCAGCTAATAACTGGGTTCTGAAGCCACATGGTCAAGAATCAGAGCCTTATTCCTTATTACCTATACTCTGTGGTTTTGTGACAATTCTTGAAAGTTAAAGGCCTAGTCATGACCAATCAATAGAAAGATGGTAAGTTGTAACCCATCTCAACATTAGAGACAGGAACAAGGGAGACAGTGTTTATGCCCAGATCAGACATGGAAAGTATAATTATCTTGGTATAACTAATATTTACTTCCCAAGATTCAGATGATTGGAGTCCCTCATGACAGACTTTAAGCACATCTAGCCTTCTAAGTGATTCACACTGAATGTGATGGCGGGGCTTAAGGAGGATGACCTCCCCTGAGGATAACACCTCCTACCTGTGAGTGGGCTAGGCATCCCTTACTGGGAAAGTCTCAGTGAGTTGTGCTAAAAAGGACATAGAGAGCCATTCAGTTTCCTCATTTTAAGAATGAAGTGACTGAGGTTTAAAGAACTGACACCCATCCCTAAAGCCCCTGAAGTCCAATTCAAGCATTACCTCTTCCCTGAAGTTTTCCTTGTAAGAACACTAATCCTTACTGTCCTCCTGTTTCTGAGTTCCTTCAATGTGATCTGTGTGCTTCATTCAGGGAACCCTGTTCTGGATGGTTGAGTGGTTTTATTCTTACAGGGTAGATTAGAACTAAGGCACAGGGTGGAGGCCAAACGTGGCAGTTACCTTTTCCCAAAGAAAACCATTCTACCACCCTGCACACTGGAATGAGAAACAATGTGGCCACTTGTCCTATTTCTCAAACACAGGGTCTTCTAATAGTGGGCATCATCTTCTACTCAGATGGTCATATATAATTATTACTTTCTCCCTCTCTCTTTCCTTCTCTCATTTTCCAGCTCTTGGAATTACAAATGGATTATGGGATAAAATAAAAGCTTCCCCAAATTAAGCTTCATCTCCCTATGATATTGGAAGGAGAGAATTTTTCCCTTCTTGGCCCTCCTCCTTCTCAGTCTCCTACCTTGTGAGAATGAGCAGATAAATATATCATGGGCATCCCTATTGGAATATTAGGGATCTTAGGAACTAAATAAAGACCATGGGAATGAATCTGTTAGGTAAAATTCACTAAAGAACAGGGATTTGAAATAAGTTATCCAGTCATTTATGATTAGTTCCCTTCTATCAAAGAAATAGTATATTTCTTAACCTAATGTGATGATGGGGGTGGTGGTGAAGAAAAGCCTTTTAAAAGAAAAGAAAAGAATCTTGTTTGGTATGCTCCATTCCCCTTTCCAGACTAGAAATAGTTCTGCAGTAATTATGCATACTATAGACTTGATAATGATGAGTCTATGCATATGTATGGCCGAAAAGGGCTCATTCACAATTTGTATCATTTTTTTATTTTTGTACCAAGAGGACAGTAAGGTTGATTCCACTGTTGTAGATTGTAGCTGTAGTTTGCAGCTGACTTTTTGCATTATCATGCACTGTCACATAGATTAAAAACAAACTCTACTCTGAATGGCCAAAATATAAAACACAAGAAACGGCAAGTGTTGCTGAGGATGTGAAGAGAAAGGAAGCCTTATGTACTGTTGGTGGGAATGCAAATTGGTGTGGCCACTGCAGAAAACAGTATGGAGGCTCCTCAAAAAATCAAAAATAGAATTACCCTATAATCCAGTAATTCTACTATTGGGTATTTACCCAAATAATACAAAAACACAAATTTGAAAGATACCTGAATCCTTATATTCTCTTGTTTATTCCAGCATTATTTGCAATAGTCAGATTATGGAAGAAATCCACATGTCCATCAGTAGATGAATGGATGAAGATATGGTACATATATTATATACAACAGAATATTACTCAACTATAAAAAAGAATGAAATCTTGCCATTTGCAACAATATCAATGGGTTTAGAAGGTATAATGCTAAATCAGAGAAAGATAAATACCATATGATTTCACTCATATATGGAATTTAAGAAACAAAACAAATGAACAAAAAGAAAAAAAAGAGACAAAACAAAAAACAGATTCAGGCATGGAGCCCAACATGGGACTTGAACTCACAACCCTGAGATCAAGACCTGAGCTGAGTTCAAGACTCTTAACCAACTAAGCCACCCAGGTGCCCCCTCCCCTAAAAAAAAAAAAGACCCTTAGGTATAGAGAACAACCTAATGGTTACCAGAGGGGAGGTGAATGGGGGAATGGGTGAAACAGGTGAAGAAGATTAAGAGTACACTTATCAGGGTGAGCACTGTGTAATGTATAGAATTGTTGAATCACTATATTGTACACCTGAAACTAATGTAACACTGTATGTTAACTATGCTGGAATTAAAATTAAAAAAAAGAACTCTACTCCATCTCTTATCAGTGCAAACCACCTTGGTTGGCCTTTAAGCCTTATAATACACATTGGCAAAGTGTGGGCAGCTCTTTCATATTATGTACCATTAGGAAGACATCAAAAGTTCATAGATAAAACCATTACTCATTATTTTTTGCCTTTGCCCTCTCTCATTCCCTTACTAGTATGGTAACTCCAAGTCCAAAGTTTACTTTTTCATGACCAGGACTGTGCCCAGAGTCTACAAGATTTTCCTAATGTCTCAAATCTTATTTTGCCATGTTGTCTCATCCTTGTTTTTACCTCTCTAACCTTAACAAAAACACAAAATCTAGCCATGGGAGAAATTCTAGACCAAACACAATATTTTCTTCTAAGATGTCGAAAAGTTAACACTACTTATTGAACTTCTAGAGTTTCATCAGGCCATTACCTGGATTCTTTCGGGACCATAAGTTCTCTGTCTTGAACAACTTTAAAAAAAAGATTTTATTTATTTATTCATGAGAGATAGAGAGAGAGGCAGACATAGGCAGAGGGAGAAGCAGGCTCCCTACAGAGAGCCCGATGTGGGACTTGATCCTTGAACTCTGAGTTCATGCACTGAGCCAAAGGCAGATGTTTAACCGCCTGAGCCACCCAGGCATCCTGTCTGTCTTGAACAACTTAAGGATGAATGGTAACCACAGCCTGGACTGAGGCTAAAGGAAGAATGGGCATGGCCATGCCCTTTACATGTATCTACTAATGGCTTTAGCTTGATATTAAGGCAGATGGTTGTTTATTACTTAATGAGTTATGTAGGCAGATATTAAGAGGAGTCAAATGTGACCCAGCCCTGTCCATTATCCAAGAGCACCTATAGGTGTTGGTAATATGGCCTCTGATGCTCTTAAGAGAAAATAAAAACACTGATGTGACTGCATAAAATACAAGGTAGTGGCCCTTCTGAGTTTTCTCTGAGGTAGTAATCTCAGAAGACATGATCAAACTGTCCAAGTGCTTGGGTCACCGCAGGCTAGGCACCCGTCCATTTGAGGTGGCTCATTGCAACAGTATGAGAAAGACTGGCTGGAATTAGACTCACACAATTAAAGAGAGATAAATGCTGGGAAGAGTCCTAGGCCAACAGGCAGGACAGGACATTCAAATTTTTTTTTATTATTATTTATGATAGTCACAGAGAGAGAAAGAGAGAGAGGCAGAGACACAGGCAGAGGGAGAAGCAGGCTCCATGCACCAGGAGCCCGACGTGGGATTCGATCCCGGGTCTCCAGGATTGCGCCCTGGGCCAAAGGCAGGCACTAAACCGCTGCGCCACCCAGGGATCCCAGGACATTCAAAGAGTAGAGCAACAGATGACAGATGGTGCGGTGGCCCAGTCAGAGGTGGGAGTGGTGGTGGGCTGTTGTTTATGGCACAAGTTGTCTAACACAAACAAATGGATATTATTTGACATCTGAGTAGAGTGCTGTCATAGAGAAACCAACATTAGGAGATTCTTAAAAGTCTGGGCAGCATCAGGAAAGCCAGTAGGCAAGAGTCTATCATTGATCAGGGGCATCTGCTAGACCTGGGACACAAGTTGAGGAATGCATTTAGGAAGTTATGAGAAGTGAGGCACAAGATCAGAGAGGTGAGCAACAAGGAAGACTTAAGGCTGGGCATTGTGGTAACCTTCCTCAGCTGTTGCTAAAACAGTATCCATCTGATGGGGCCTTAGCCCTGAAGAGTAGAGGCAACAGGAGCTGAGGAAGATTGATAGACAGACCCGAACAAGCCTCAGTCCCACATCACAGAGCTCTGATCTCTTGAATCTTGATGTGTCATGACTCGTATGGCTGAGAGCTGGCACAGAAGGAAGATGGGCTGGTCATTAGGGTCAATGGAAAGAAACAGGTTGGGCAAAAGCACAGTTACCTAAAATGAAGTCTGAGTTGAGTGGGTCAGTATTGAGGAGTCATTGCAGAAGTAAAGACTTGAAACCAAATGTTGTGGCATTATAAGTTTCATGACTAGGGCTCATTGGGTAGAGAAGGAACTGTTACAGAGAGGATAGCAGAGAAGGATGCACTTGTTCAGATGCCTTTAGGACATTGTGGGTTAAGGGGGTTATGGAACATCTGTCTTTTTTGGAATGCAGAATATAGTTGAGTCTTGTTTTTTTAATATTATTTTAATTTTTAACCAGGAAATCTCTGTCTTTAAATTAGACCATTTAGACCATGCATATGAAATGTGATTATTGGTATGTTTGTATTTAAATATAGTGTATTGTTATATATCTTATATTTATCCCATCTGTTCTTTGCTCTCTTCTATCTCATTTTCTGCCTTCTGTTGGGTTACTTAAACATTTTTAAAAAATAATTTCATTTTATCTCTTATGTTGGTTTATTTGCTGTCACTCTATTATGTTTTTATGATGGTTGATTTATGATTTAGCCTATCACAGTCTACCTTCAAATGACATGATATCACTTCATGTCTAACACACAGTATACTTCTATTTTCCCTTTACAGCCTTTGTGCTATCAGTGTCCTATATTTTTTTTATTTTTTTAAAGATTGATTGATTAATATGTCTGGTAATTTGGATGGCAGACTGAATTTTCAGGGATAGATATCTTCACATTCCTATAAATATACTTGAATTTTGTTTTGGTGATGCAGTTAAGTTACTTGGAAAGAGTTTGATACTTTGAGATCTTGCTTATCTTAAGTGTTGTCAGTTGAAACTAGTGGTGTTTTAATCTAAGGACAATTTTGTCTTACTACTGAGCAAAACTCTTCTGAGTTCTCTGATATTCTATGAATTGTGAAGTTTTTCACTTTAACTAGTAGGAAGTGGAACTTTCCTAGCCCCAAGTGAACTTAGGGATTGTTCTCTCTTATCCTTTTATGTGACCCTTTCCCTCACATGCATGTGAAGAAAGGCTTGAGGGGGACCTCCTGCCAATCTCAAAGGCTATCATTATGTGCAGCTCTGTTGGTCTTTAGTACTCTGCCCTGAGAACTCAGTCACCTTGACTTCCCTGGACCACCTGTCTTATCTATAGGGAGACTGTGGGGGTTATCCCTGGGCTCTCCAGCCTGTGCTACATCTTGGACACTTTCTGCAGGCAGTACTGGGGCAAATTATATTTATTTTCTCCTCTCAGGATCCCCATCCTTCATTGCCTAATGTCCATGTCTTGAAACCACATTTTCTTCAGTGTTTTAGTTGTTTCAAGTAGGAGCTAAATCCAATCCTTGTCACTCCATCTTGGCCAGAAGCAGAAGTTCATTTGTGTTTCCAAATGTGTTCCATCCACAGTCTTGGTTTTTTAGGTGAGAAACAGAAGCTCAACCTCAATGGTTGATGTCTCCTGAACCTCAGTTGTCATTGTTGAAAAGGCTTAAGGCACAGATTACCTTATATTACCAGGCTTGGAAACATGTTCTCTCTAACCTCAGTTACCTGCCTTGACTAACTTGCTTGGCTCTTGTATTTCTTGCCCTAACCTCTGGTAACCAAACTTCTTTAGCTTCTTCCTTGTCTCCTAGAGAGGAGAAAATCTCTTGATAAACCCAAATCCCTACTCAATAATATATTCTACCCATACCTACTAACCTGACATTCATTCTTTCTTTCATTCATCAAGTGTTTACACAGTGCCTATAGTAAACCAGGCACTCTGCTACGTAACAGGATTGTAACTGTAAGCAAAATTAGACACTATCCCCACTTGCATGGTTATTCCAGATATTTTCTGACCACAATAATCAGTAAACATTGAAATGTACACATTGGCTTTATCTGACTCTAGATTTAACCACAATGATTATAGTACAAAAGCACTTCACTTGCTTTTTCTATTATGTAGTATTCTCAGTTGGAGCAAGACCATGAACATATAGGTTAACTTTAAAGGCTGCTCAAAGCTATGTCATTTCCTGTGGTATCAACTTACTACAAAGGTCATCATAGAGTCAGTTACCCAATTTTGCTCATAGGTCCTGAACTAGAAACAGAGTTTCCTTTCTCTCATCTGGCTCCATGTTTAAAAAAACTCCCACTAAAGCTTAAATTTCACTTCTTGGGATCTGTTTAGGCATATACAAAGTTACAATATGAAACGCCATCACTTAGTCATTTACATGAACCAATAAATAACTCAGCTGATACCAGCTATTTCCTGGTCTTGTCCCTTCTGTAGGCCTTTGATCCCTATAACAGAGAGTCTGACTCCTAGTTTTTTTTTTTTCATTCCTGTACCCTGAACCCTCACTTCCACTTTGTACTTATCCCACCTCCAACACACATCTACTTATTAGAAAGGAACACTCATACTCACTCCTCCCATTACCTATGAAGTGACATCCTCTTGAGTATCACTCCTGGTCTATTGCCCTATCCCTTATCCATGCTTCCACAGGTTCTTTGATTTATGGGTGACTGCTATAGGTCTATATTCTCCACTGAGAGGATCTAATATAAAAGGCTAAAAAAATAAAAATAAAATAAATAAAAGGCTCTGAGCAATGAGGTACCAATCTCTCTTTTCTTCCTTTTCCCAGACCAGTATGAGGCACAGTCTTGGATAAGAGTATATGCTTGCAAACATGTTTTCCCTCATGTGGGTTTTCCATGACCAGGATTTGGGGATAGGAGGACATGTGTGAGAGAAGGATGGAGAGTATGTTAGTAAGCAAATCTGAGTTGCTCACCAACACCACATCTTCTAACCTGGCTTTTATTGGTAACAAAGTGATATTTTGATCACCATCTGCCTTACTCTTGTATTTACCATTCAATTGGGTCTACACACAAGGAGAGATAAAAGCATCTCATCTGGAGTGTTACCTACAGTGAACAGTAACTAACTTAGGACCTGGAGAGGGAAAGATCGTATTTATAAGTGACATGTCACCTAGATTCATAGTCTACAAGAATATGAATGAAGCTGGTCAACAAGATCATGTTCCCCTGCCACTGGGCGGCAGAAACTCTCCCATGAAATTGGCCCTTCATTTGCCATTAGTCGTTTATCATCCCATGTGCTCTGACAGTGAGGAGGGTGCAGTGGATGGTGGGGAGGTTGGAAGTTTGGACAGAACACTGATGAAGTTCTTAACCAGGAAACATCTTGACCCTATGATCCCACCTTCCTGTTAAAGGGCTCCATTTCCTTGATGCAGCATGAGGAATTCTACGTGAAAAGTTAAATATAACCTTGAATTAGTGTTTCTGGACAGGAAATGCAGTTTGAAAGTAAGGAAGATGATAAAGATATTGACAAAGCATACACAAACATAAAAATCTAGCCATAGGAAAAAAAATGATACCCTTCATTCTGAAGACCCAGAAGAGCCTACTGAAGATACAGTATTTTCTGTTTCTGTTTTTGTTTTAGGGTAGCCTAAAGCAGGGTGTGATGCAAAACTAGAACAATCCAAACTTCAGTTTTCTTTGAGAAAAACCATCACCCTTAATTTGAATAGAAAATATAGAAACAGAGTATTTAAGAAGGTTTTTTAAAAATAACTTTTGCTTCATATTTTGGTGGTGGCTTTTTTATTTTTAAATACCAGCACATGAAGGCTTCAGATGATAATGGAAGTTACATGGCTTTAGTCTATCTTTGGAGACACTGGGTTTCTTCTTTTTTTGATAGCCTTCTTGGCTGCCCTTTGTATAGCTCATTTTCCAGAGTTTCACATGGACCTTTAAAAACAAGTGTGGTTCTTCCCTTTTAACTAGTAAACCGTATGCTATTCCTCTAGGTATGTGGGTATGCCCAGTTCCCCACTAGCCATTCAAATGATGGGTTGACACCATTTCATAATCTAGACTGAACTCAATAATTTCATAATGTTGGTTTGTAAGCCTATACTTTGGAGAATGTCAAATATATACCAAAGTAGGAAGGAACTTCTGCTTGAATCTCTGCATGTCCATCACTGGCTTCAATAGTGATCATCATCTATACCCCTACACACTCCCCACTGCCAGGTTTACCTTGAAGCAAATCCCCAAAACCATGTCATTTCCTCCATAAATATTTCATTACACATTTCAAAAATACAATCTCTTTAAAAATTACCCAGAATATCATTTTACCCCCAAAATCTTAATAATTCCTTAACATTTTAAATATCTCCACTAGATTATTTTGAAGCAAATATAAGATACCCTAATATTTCATTTATAAATAGTTCAATCTATACATCTAAAAAAATCCCACCTTTAATTTTTTTCTTAGCAAAATCACAATGTCATTTTCACACTTAAAAAAATTAATGCCTTTAAAAAAAAGGGCGGGGGTGGGCAGCCCCAGTGGCCCAGCGGTTTAGTGTCGTCTTCAGCCCGGGTTGTGATCCTGGGGCCTAGGATCGAATCCTACATCAGGCTCCCTGCATGGAGCCTGCTTCTCCCTTTGCCTGTATCTCTGTCTCTGTCTCTCTCTGTCTCTCATGAATAAATAAATAAAATCTTAAAAAAATTAATGCCGTAGTATCATCAGATATCCAATGCATATAATTTCCCAATGTTCTCCTAAATGTTATTTTACAGTTGAATTATTTGAATCTGGATCCAAACAAATCTACACAATGCATTTGATAGATAGGTCTCTTACATCTCTTGACATACTTGAGATACAATAAATGGCACACAGTTAAAGTATATAGTTTAATAAGTTTTTGACACATGGGTGTGCACTTTGAAGTCATCATCACTATAAACATCCTGTTACTCCCAGATACATTTTGTTCTCTGAATCTGGATACATGCTTAACTTCTCCCAGTCTCAGTTTCTTTTCTGTAAAATGAAGGCAAATAAAGGATACGTGTACAGAATTAGATGATCATTAATGTCCCATACGTGTCTAAATTTCTAGTATTCTTTCTTGGCTTGCTGCTCTATCAGGTGTTAGGGACAGGTATATGTGAGCTTTGTCTCTGTATGTAAAATCCACAGATGGAGCCGGTAGGTTAAATCCATTTTTCATATTACATAGGGTTTTTTTCCTCCAATTAAAATAAAATAGGAGGCCCTTTAGCTGCTTTCTCTCTTGCATACCAGAAAGATTCATAAATTGGTTGCTCAATGCTGAAAATTGGCACATTTCTATTTAAGTTTCTGCCTCACAAATCTCTCATTTTGAACGTCTGTGAACTACTGCCCTCCTTCAAACCAGAATGAATGTTATGTAGGTTCAGGGCCCTGCAGGCTCTAATCATTCTCTAAAACAGGAAAGCACACCGGGATGAAGGATCAAACATCTCCCAGGGAAGAGTTGGAGAGATGCTGATTTTAAAATGTTCAAGGGATGATCAAAATGAACATAGCAGGCAAGTGTTTAAAGCTGAGAAGATCTTAGCAAAGGTAGTTTGAATAAAGCTGGATCTATAGACACTGGTCTAGGCAGAAACTACTGGCAGGGCATGAGCAAATTTGGGTCTATAGTATTAATAAAGAGTATGATGAATTTTGCCGGAGATTTGAAAATTTCAAGGACTCTCAGCAGCACATTGGTTTGTTCATTTACTCACCCACTTGGTGTTAGGTAGCTAGTAGGTCTGAGAACACTAAAATAAGTAATCTGTCACCACCTAGGGAGCTAGAAGTAGATAGAAGATAGAAGATTCTTGGATATCTACAGTCCTAAGCAGACCATAATTAGGGCCTCAGTTTCCCCTCCTGAGAGGGTTGGACTTTAGGATCACAAAGACAAAATAACCAAAGACAATTCGGATGGAAATTAAAAGGTTCATTTCATTGGATCCTTTAGTTTAAAAGTCTGTAATTCAAAGATGTCACATAATAATTCAACATATATTCATTCAGGATGCTGCTAGCATTGTGGGTGCAGTTTCTTCTCCCTAGAAATCCTTTCCCATCTTTTTCTGCGGCTAATTCTTATTTATTTCTGTGTCTCAGTTTAGGTGTCTTTTGTTTTGGGAGGTCCACTCTGACCTCTAAGTTTTAGCAAATACTCCATGCCACTCATCACTCTACTTATCAAGTGTCTCATATTCACTGGAGCCACCCAGCGGTCCCCATGCAATAGGGAAGAGTAATTGGCTCTGTTAGCTGTTCCTGCATTGAAAAAAAAAATCCCCAAAGTAAATGTCTTAAAATATCAACTCTCTATCTAGCTCACCATTCTGTGGGTTGGTTGGCAGGTTCTGGTGTACACTAGCCTGACTGGTCTCACCAGTTGGCAACTGGGCTATAATATGTTTGTAAATACACACATGCTTCTGTGGTCAGCAGGAAGCTGGGTATCTAGGCACCTCACCAGCGGCTCTTCTCTGCTTCCTGTGGGCTTCCATTCAATAGTGGAGCTCAGTGACTTTGCACAGTATCATGCCACTCAGCCTATCGCTTACAAGTCACAAGGCCATCGCAGACTCAAAGGTCAGGAGATAGACTTTGCCTCTTAATGGAAGAAGCTGCAAAATACTGTAGCCATTTCTGCAATTCACTACCCTGATTTTAAAACTGAGACAGGGGCAGCCCCGGTGGCTCAGTGGTTTAGCGCCGCCTTCAGCCCAGGGTGTGATCCTGGAGATTGAGGGTCGAGTCCTGAATTGGGCTCCCTGCATGGAGCCTGCTTCTCTCTCTGCCTCTCTCTCTGTGTCTCTCATGAATAAATAAATAAAATCTTAAAAAAAAAAAAAACTGAGACGGTTTTCCTCAGGGAAAAAGCTGAGTTTTGTGTAAAATAAGGAAAGAAATCCTCATGGAGTTGCCAGGATAGACTTGGAACAAGCAAAGTAAATTGCCTTCTGAATACAAAGGTTCCCCCTCAAATTTTTTTCTAATTTCCATGGGCACCCTGGAAGTGAGAGGGCTGTCGAGACCAAGAAGGTTGCTGAGATCTATGGAAATAGCCAGCACTCTGAGGGCTGATGCAGTGCCTTGCACACTCATGCACACATTCCTCAGACTTTCACCTAAGTTCTTCATGAGCAGCCAGACCAACAGTACTTTGGAGAGGAAGGTGGGATGGGAGGTGTCCAGGGAGGTGACATGGAGTGGCAATGAAGAGTTATCCAGAAACTTACACCTACGTCACTTCTGATTTTTCCTTTAATATGGGCAATTTTTTTTTAATTTTTATTTATTTATGATAGTCACACAGAGAGAGAGAGAGAGGCAGAGACACAAGCAGAGGGAGAAGCAGGCTCCATGCACCGGGAGCCCGACGTGGGATTCGATCCCGGGTCTCCAGGATCGCGCCCTGGGCCAAAGGCAGGCGCTAAACCACTGCGCCACCCAGGGATCCCTAATATGGGCAATTTTAAGGATGTTGGTCCTTAAAGGATCCTACTTTTTTTTTTTTTTTTTTTTTACAGTTTTTGGTGGAAAATTTCAAACATTATGTAAGTAGAATAGTTTAATGAATATCTATGTACTCAAACTCCTGTTCCCACTGTGATCAATTCAGGTCTGCCTTGGTTCACCTTCTGCTAACCACATGGTTTGAAGCAAACCCAGGATCTCTCCTTTGTAAATATTTCCATTTGTATTTCTAAAAGATAAGGAATTATTTTTAAAAGTGTATATTCACACTACTACTATAACAACTTCAAAAATTAACAATAATTCCTTAAAATTGTCAAATATGAAGTCAATGTTCAAATTTCCAATTGTCTCCATACTAAGGTCTGCACATTGCAAATGATTGATACATTTTATTTATTTCTATTTTTTATTGGTATGTTTTATGTCTATTAACCTATAAGATGATTCTCTGATATTCTCTCTCTTTCTATTACTTCTAATATATTTATTGAAGAAACCAGGTCATTTGTCCTATAATTTCCCCTGGTCTGGATTTTATGGATGGCACTCCATGCTGCCATTTAACATGTTCGTTTAGGGCAGCCATGGTGGCTCAGCGGTTTAGCGCCACTTTCAGTCCAGGGCGTGATCCTGGAGATCCAGGATGGAGTCCCACGTTGGGGTCCCTGCCTGGAGCCTGCTTCTCCCTCTGCCTGTGTCTCTGCTTCTCTCTCTCTTTGTCTCTCTCTCTCTCATGAATAAATAAAATCTTTAAAAAAAATAACATGTTCATTTATCTGTCTTCCATTTTTCCTGTAAATAGGTAATTGGATCAAGAGGCTTGATTAGTTTCCAATTCATTTGCTTTGGGAAAACTATAAGTGATAAGGGCCACCCCTTTTATTTTGGAAGACATTTTCCAGACTCCTGGCTTTAAAATTCTGTGCATCAAATGATATGACTTTGCATTTTGAATAAATAAAATATTCACAATCTTTTCCTTCCAATAATGAATAAATTTTGGTTTTTCCATGTTTACTACTCTGGCAAAAAAAAAAAAAAGGGGGGGGGGAGTGAGAAATACGCATGGTTTTTTGAAATGCCAAAGCAATAATTTTCCAAATCAGTTTGGAAGTGCCTTTGATGTATGTGTGATCTAATTTCCAACACTCAGCAATAAAACTCTGTGAGAAGACCTAGTGAAATGTCCAACACACTGGTGTGAGCAGTAAAATGGAAGCAATCAGTTATAGAAAGGAAAACTGCTGCCACAGGGAGGTTTGGCTATTCAGAGGAAAGAATGAGAGAAGCAGGGGTTGCCAGTAACTTCTGGCACCCACTAGCAACATCAGGCATCTAAAGAAGACGTTTCTGTCTCTGTTGGCGATCAGTAAATATCCGGGTTAGCTAGCAGCTATTCATGATCTTATTGTCAATTAGGAGTTGGCAACTGGGCTATAATATGTTTGTAAATACACACAGAGCCATAGCTTACATCATTTCTTTTAAAAAGAATTGCCCTCTCTTTTGGAACTATGCAGGCTGTGAAAGCAATACTTTTTTTATTATCTACTTCATCTAACGATCTCTTTAAAAAGAACAATGACTTCAGAACTAGTTATAGCACTAAATATGAAGAAGGAAAGTGCAAACCAGAGCAGCTCCCCCTTTTCCCAAAATTCCTGCAGGGGGAAATCTGTGGAGTGGAGCTGGCCTCTGGGGAAAAGGCTAGTCTCACTAACATGCTATATATAGAATCTGGGAAAAGAAAGTGACCCATGTGCCCTGCATCTAAAGGCTATCAGACAGCAGGCCTGAGGTTCAATATGTCCTTGGCTTCCCCATTCTCATCCCTTTGTTTGATTTTTACAAGAATCTGTATGGGAGCTCTCTCTCTCTCTCTCTCTCTCTCTATTGTTCTTTTTGTTTTGTAAAACTATTTTATTCTCTTATTTTTAGGACATAGGAAGCAATGCACAGAGGTGGCTTCCATAGAGAAGCTATAAATGGCTACATTTTAACTTGATACCATGGACGTTGGGAAATGGATGCATTGTTGTACAGCTGTTGACTCTTGCGTAAAACAGTCTCAGATTAGGTCTGGTGCTGGTGACAATGCCCTCCGGCCCCACCATTACCACCAGCTACCAGAGGAAGGTAGAGGGTTGAGCAAGGAATTGCCAAGCAGTGGAACAAGCACTGGGCTAGCTGAGCTGCACTTGAGTTTCCTCAGTCAGAAAGTAAGGTCCCAGTAGCCCCACCTGCCTCTCAACTCTCAGAGGTATTATAGACAATTATATTAGTTCCCTGTCACTGAGGTAACAAGCTAATACAAATGTAGTGACTTAAAACAACATAAATTTATTATCCTACAGTTCCAAATGTTGGAAGTCTGACATGGGTCTCACTGGGCCAAAATGAAGGCATCAGTAGGGCTGTGTTCCTTTTTGTAGGTTCTAGGGAAAAATTCATTTCCCTGCTTTTTCCAGCATCCAGTGGCCCTTCTTCTATCTTCAAGCCAAGTGCTCCCCATGCTGGCATTTCCCTAGTTCTCTGCAGCCAGAAGTGTCCTCTGACTTTAAGCATTCATGTAATTAAATTAGGCCTGTCCCATTAATCCAGGAGTTTTCCCATCTCAAGGCCCTTAACCCTCTTCACAGCTGCAAAATCCCCTTTATCACACCAGGTAACATATTCACAGGTAGTGGGGACAAGGGTGTGGACATATTTTTGGACCCATTATTCTGCCTACCTCAAAAATTACATTTACCTTAGGAAGAGGGGAAAAAAAAAAAAACCGAGGAAGGAAACATTCTCAAGGAGATTCTCTTTTTTTAAAAGATTTATTTATTTATTTTAGAGAGAGGGAGAGAGCATGCATACTAGTGGGGGGAAGTGCAGAGGGGGAGAACCTTCAAGCAGGCTCCCCGCTGAGCACGGAGCCAGACATGGGCCCATCCCAGGACTCATAAGATCATGACCCATGAGATCATGATCCAAGCTGAAACCAAGAGTTGGGCGCTCAACCAACTTAAGCCACCCAGGCGCTCCTCAAGGAGACTCTTTTAAATCCACATTCCTTACCCTGTCATTTAAGACCTTTTCATCAATCTACCTGTCCAGAATTATTGCCCCATTTTTCAACTTGAAATAATGTATAGTTTCTTTACCTAAACCGAACAATGCATGCTGTGGGCTTTGCCTCTTCCCACGCTGTTCCTGCTTCCTGAGAGCCTGGGCCATCCCACCCCTTCTTGGCATCACCACCTTTCCCCAAGGTCCAGCTAATGCACATCTCTTAAAAGTCTTCCCCAGTCCTCCAAGAGAGAAGCAAAACATCAGTACTTTGTCTGTTTGCTTTTGTTAATAAAGCTCTGCCCGGTCCTGTGACTCCTGTCCCATGAGGCTGCAGGCTCCGAGCCCTGGTGCCCTGTGCACAGCAGGAGCTGCACCCATGGTGTTGACTAAAGGCCCCAGTAACCCTCAGTGGACTCCAAGTGGGAAGAAAGAAACCACAGAGACAACACCATAGATGGCATTCTGTCCCCTTAGATCCTTGAACTGGGCAAGAAGCGCCTCATCGGGTGTTTGCCCCTAGTGGAGGAGAAGCTACCTGCACACACAGTGGGCATGTGAGTCCTGAAAAGAGGAAGTCCTTGTATCCCCTTTAGGAAAAATGGACACATCCTGATGCTGTGCAAGGTCTAGCAGTAAGAGAGAGAAGTTATCAAGGCCACTCCCCCCTTCACCTCTTCACTCCTCACTTGTCCCACTCCCCTCCACATGAGCAGGAGGAAAGTGTGTGGAGAAACATGTCACAAAACAGTTGTTACGGGTTGAATTGTATCCCCCCTAAATTCACATGTTGAAGTACCCCCAGTACCTCAGAATGTGACCTTATTTGGAAACAGGGTCTTTGCAGATGTATTTAGTTAAGCTGAGGTCATAGTGGAATATGCTAGACCCTGATCCAATATGAGTAGTGTCCTCACAGAAAGGGGAAATTCGGATACAGACACATACAGGGAAGAGCCCTCCGAAGACTGGAGTTAGGCTGCCGTAAGCCAAGGAACTAGCAGAAGCTGGGGACAAGGCCGGGAACATATCCTTCCCTAACTCCTTCAGAGGGAGTATTGCCCTGCTCACACTTACCTCAGACTTCTGGCCTCCAGCACTGTGAAACAATGAATTTGTTGTTCTAAGCCATCTGGTGTGTGCTTCTTTGTTAGGGAAGCCCTAGGAAACTAATACAAACTCATGCTCATTTTGGTTGATTTCCTGTGAAAGCAAATTTTCTTCAGACAGAAGACGCTTCCAGTACTGTAGGAAACAGCATTACTGAGTAACTTTGAACTTGTTACTTCTCTAAACCCCAATTTCCTCATCTGTGTGGGGTGCATGTGAGGATAAATGTGATCTTGAACATAAGGCAACTAGCTAATGTGCCCCGAGGGGCACATTAAAAGCTCTCAATAAATGTGGTGATATTAGTCCCACTCCACATAGGGATGTGGATACATTTAGTTAGTGGTCAGAGCTCTGGCTAGAGCATCAGACATCAGGGAGGTGTCTGGGTATGGGGGCTGGAAACGGTGGAGTCAGATTATAAGGCTGAGGAAGACGTCAGGGAAACCTTCTAACTGGTACTCCTTCAGTGTTACCTGGCTCATCTACTTCCTTGCCTGCCTCTACCCCATCTTCATCTACTTCTCCCTGTTGGCTGCTGTGCTGAAGAGGAAAGGAAATGTAATTACGTTTATAGTTCATGGCAATTCCAGCAATCAGCAAAGTAAGAAAACCACCCAATTGGTGGAACCTCGTTTATAATAATGATTGTGGAATAAGTGAATAAATAAATGGATGAGCAAATGAGCAAATAAATGAATGAATGTGTCTTGTGGCTCCCTAGACTCTGAGTCTTTTCACCCCACAACCCCACTAAAAAGTAAGGTTTGCTTTGGCTCCCACTGTCATCATTCAAATGATAGCAATTTGATCTTCTGTCTCAGATCCAAGAGATTTTAGCAGTTACATGAGAAGAAATTATGTAAACATGGGAAGAGCACCAATGAACTTAAACCCCTTGGTGTGTCTCACTTCAAACAGCTAAGCCTGACTTTCCAGCTTGACTTTGTGGGGCCTGCAATATTAGCCTTCCCTCACCCCTATCATGGTCTCCCTCACTCAGCCTTTTGCCCAAGTCTGGTTTACCTGGTGACTAAGCTCACTGTCTATCCACCCACCCCTCAAACATACATATACATTTGCTCCAAGATGCTCCCAATCAGCATAAATCTTGGGTCTCTGCTTTGCCCAACATCACCCCACGGCTACCACACCAGCCAGAAGCATAAACATAACAGAAGGGAAATGTACCCCCCCTTAGATCAGATTTCCTTCCATATTTTTTCCTTCTCGATAATGTCTTAAGTAATATAAACTTGTTAACTCCGTATCCTCATATGGCTGGACTGCTAAGGCGAGTTTGCTCCATCCTCCCTCAATCTGTAGCTTACACCTGTCCATGAGACCTGCATATTTTGTGTTCTGATCCTGTTCCAGAGCTCTGCTTTGTTCTCCTACAGTTGAGCTATCCCACACTTACTGCCCATGA
Source organism: Canis lupus familiaris (assembly GCF_011100685.1). Classification (NCBI taxonomy): domain Eukaryota; kingdom Metazoa; phylum Chordata; class Mammalia; order Carnivora; family Canidae; genus Canis; species Canis lupus. The sequence goes on along the minus strand of NC_049231.1, from coordinate 42,440,942 downwards.
TTCCTTGGGAAACTCATTCCCACTTGGGTACTTGGCCATTCTATTTGGCGTATTTCCTCCTTTCCCCCAGTCCTATTTATCACTTCTCCCAAATGCCTGAAGAATTTACCAACAGTTCTATCAATGCCTCTCAGACAGTTGGCTCCTAACCTCGAGTTCCCCCCAGTGACTGAGAGACTAGTTCTGGTTCAGCTCTGACCCTCTTCAACCATGTATCTGCTGGCCTCCTCCTCTTGTCTCCTGTTATCTAGTGTACCCTGGGCTAATTGATCCTGGCTTCAAGACCTCATTACCACCCTTGACACTTGCTTGTGTACAATTGGTGTCATCCATAAGTAGTAAATGTCTATTGGTTTATTTCTACAAAATTGTGCTTCCTTCTAAAGTCCTCTGCTACCTCCCAGGGATGGCTGTGGAAGGCTGGAGTTCTGTCTTTTGAAATGTTCCACATTTTTACTTGAAGTGCTATTCTGGGAGGGAGTGGTAGACTGGGTCATTTCCTCTCTGGAAGAGAAGGTGAAATGAATTGCCCAATTTGCATAACACCCTGGCACTTCTAGTCCTGTTACTAATGTAGCCCTAACCCCTCTTTTGTTAGACAGTTTTATGCAACCATGTTGTGCCTCATAGCAAGTACCTCACATGTGCATAAGTCATTTCCACTTCCTCTCTTGCCACACAACTAGGAAATGGGCCTGGGGCTGGCTAGTGTGAGAAGTTCTAGAGGTAAGATGGGTGAGTTAACAAAGGGATGCTAAAGAGTAGGAAAACAAAAAGAAGAGCCCTCTTTACCAACCTTTTAAACTCTTAAATAGCAAACAGGAATGAAGAGAATTCCCTCTTGTGACATATTTCTTCCTAAAGATGAACATTTCTTTTTTTATTCTAGAGTTTTTGATTAAATATTTAAAGTAAAGGGATCTCTTGGTATCTTCCTGGTTTGTAAAGAAATATCACCTCCATACTGATCTCACAAAGAGCACCTGGAAGTCAGAATCAAACTTCCTTGCTTTCAATTGAAGGGCTGGGAAGCACTTGGAGAAGGCAGAGCCAGCTCCACTCACAAAGGGCTGTAATGTGCGTATCCTCCCATCACACTACTTCCAGGCAGCTGCTGGATGACTTTTTGGTATGCTTATTAAAATAATGCAATGCTTGGGATCCCTGGGTGGCACAGCGGTTTAGTGCCTGCCTTTGGCCCAGGGCGCGATCCTGGAGACCCGGGATCGAATCCCACATCGGGCTCCCGGTGCATGGAGCCTGCTTCTCCCTCTGCCTGTGTCTCTGCCTCTCTCGCTCTCTCTGTGTGACTATCATAAATAAATAAAAATTTTTAAAAAAAGATTTTTAAAATAATGCAATGCAAAGTTAAATCTCCAAGCTTGCAAGCAACCAAATATCTGCTTTGTTTGAGAGGAAACATATTCCCCTCTTTTCAATGATTCTGGGACCCAGGGACCCACAATGGCCACTTTTCCCCTCATCTTCCCTTAGCAAAGCTTTGCAGAGAGAAGGGCTGCCAGAGGCACCAGGGGAAGCTACTGAGCACATCTTCATCCAGCCCACTGTGGAAGGTGCCCCAAGGGATGGGAGTTCAGGGTCCCTCTGCCTTCTACTTGAGTTACCTTTGTCATCTAGAGAAAGGGATGCCATCACTACACTCATATTTTCCCCTAAACCACACACCTCATAGCAGAGGTAAAAATGAGTATTTCTCCCATCATGCAGCAATGTGGAAAGAACCTTCCTGTGCCTGCCCCTCAGGAGTTTTGTCCTTCCACAATGCCAGCTTTATTTAATCATAAAGCAAGGTTAACACAATTGTAAAGCAGGTTCAGGATTCCAGACTCAACGACATTTCACTACGCATTTAACTTGGCTTCATACACGTCACACAAAGTGAAGCACAATACAAAGTCACACAACAAGCAAGATACAACAAGTCAGACCAAAGTCAAACCAAAGGCAAAGTGGGTCAGTGAGGGCACAGTGGAAATGAGGACTCTCTCACTTGGGCTCTCAGCGCTACTGCTTTGCTGTTCCAGCAGTGGAGGATCTGTTATGCTCTGAGATTCACCAGGCAGAGCTTTCGGGGGCAAGTTGCCTTTTTGATGTGGTCAGATGTGAAAGGGTCAGCGTCTGGAGTCTGAAAGTTTGCTGCAAAAGTCTTCCCCTTTTAAAGGGATTTAATCAGTCTTAGGCCTTTGCAGGTTTCTTCTGGTTCTGTTGGTTATCAGCTCTGGATGTCTTTAGCCTGTGCTGGTTTTGGCAATATCTGGTCTTAGCTGTAATGCCCTTGGAGGCTTAGGTCACTGCTTGGCAGGAGTGACTCCATCTTGCTCTCTACAGAAAGTTTCCTACATCTCCTGTGCCAGGGTTGTCTGTACACTGGTGACTGTAATGATCAATTTTACATGCCAACTTGATGGAGCCACATGGTGCCCAGATATTTGTTTAAACATTTTTCTGGGTGTGTCTGTGAGGATGTTTCTGAATGAGATTAGCATTTAAATCAGTGGACTGAGTAAAAAAGATTGCCCTCCCCAATATGTATGAACCTCATCCAGTCAGGCAAAGGCCTGAATAGAATAAAAGGCTGACCCTACCCCCTAGGACAGAATTCTCCTGCCTGACTGCATTTGAACTGAAACATTGGCTTTTTCCTGTCTTTAGACTTGAACTGAAATACGAGCTCTTCCTGGGTCTTGATCCTGCCAGCCTTTAGACTGGAACTTACACCACTAGCTCTCCTAGTTTATAGGCCTTAGGACTCAGACTAGAAATACACCATCAGTTTCCTGGGTCTCCAGCTTGCCAACTCACCCTGCACATCTTGGGCCTTCTAGCCTCCATAATTGGGTGGGCTAATTTCTTATCTATTTATCTATCTATCTACCTACCTACCTACCTACCTATTCATCCTATTGGTTCTATCTCTCTGGAGAATCCTAATACAGCAATAAATGAGACTAAATGAGGAAAGCCAAGAATTTGATATACTGTAGGCAGATATACAGAAGGCTCTCTTCCTTTCTTAATGTTCAGAATTTCAGAAACTGGAACCCCTAACTCAAGCTTGTTGGCTGACAGTCACTTGCTGAAGCTCCCAGGGGTTCAATTGCATATTTCTGTTGAACTCACCTCTACCTCCAACACTAGAGAAGGCCCTAAAGGGCCCTAGTAAGTTTCATTGAGAAATGGGGTTGAAATGCTCCTATCAATAGGAATTGTTTTCCAGCGGTCCTGCAGAGGACCACTGTCCTTACTGTTTTAATAATGATGATCTTTGTGGGCTTCCCCTTATAGAGTGAGCTAGTGTAAGACAAAGAATTAGATTCCTCAGTGAAGGAAAAAGGGCCCCATGGTGGAATCTGGAATTGTATTGCCTTTTAATGGCCACTGCAAAACATAGCCTAGTGTTATTAAATGCTTTGATTAGTTTTTTATCTTCACCCTAAGATCTGTAAAATAATAATAATAATAATAATAATAATAATAATAATAATAATAAATACCAGAAAATTCTTCTAAACCTCAAGCAGAAGATTATAGCAACATATTTACAGAGACCATGTTTAATCAAATACAAATCAATTCACATATTTACAACATCTTAATTTGGACTAATTAAGAGAACTTTTTAGTGACTTCTTTTCTTCTCCCATAACACCTCTGTTGAGGGATAGGCAGATATTTTCTCCACTTCAACTTTTCATTTATTTGGTTGTTCACTGATCATTAGCACTTAGCTTACTTCTATGGGTAGAATTAGTTTGCAACCAACTTTGAAATTCTCTAAAAGGAAGACTGAGCTCTGAAGTCATCTGATGCATCTTGCCTTACATGAATGGATTTCTCCCTCCTTTTGAACAACTTCTGAGTTAATAATGTGGAGTAGGAAGCTTGTCATGGAGAAAGTAGATTAGTAGTCATTACCAGAGGTAACGGAGTTCTCTTTACCTTAATAATACCCAAAAGGAATACTTTAACATCTACCCATACAGAATATATTGACCCCCAAAAGAGACTCCTTCTAGCAATATGTGACTTTTCTTTTTTTTTTTTTTTTAAATATTTTATTTATTTATTCATGATAGTCACACAGAGAGAGACAGAGAGGCAGAGACACAGGCAGAGGGAGAAGAAGGCTCCATGCAGGGAGCCCGACGTGGGATTCGATCCTGGGTCTCCAGGATCACGCCCCGGGCCAAAGGCAGGCGCCAAACCGCTGCGCCACCCAGGGATCCCAATATGTGACTTTTCCATGGTTCTTGAGGCACTCCTCATTTTGGGGGAGGCTACCCCTATTTAGCTTTATCCACTGACCAAAAACAAGTAGTAACTCCATTTCCAGGCATAGAAAATCGACTTCCTTTTCTGATTTCTCCAGTTCCTGCTATCCAGGATGGAGTCCAAGAGAAAATAACTGAAATAGTTCAAATTTGAGCTAAACACTTGGGTCACAGGTATGAAGAACAAGGTATAAGCATTAATGGGGTGAGGGCTGGCTTTTGGCTTAGAGGAGTTATAGGGTATACATATTCTCACTTCTAAGTCCAGGCAAAGAGTATTAAATTGGATGAATATGAAGACATTACAAAACGATGATTAAAACTCACAGGTGCTAAGAATGTGTGCAAGACTCCTCTTCACTAGTGAAAAAGAAAGTTCTTAAACTTGGAACATGGCATCAATAAGTCCCCGGAAAGAGATCTGATAAAACCCAAAGGGCAGGAGTTAACTTTGCTTATAGATAGCACTGAAAGCACTAACCTAGCACTAAGTAAGCACTGAAGTGCTTTCTTTTTAGACTTCAAAGAGGCTCAAGGACAGAGCAGTTGTGCCCTGGCAGCTTCCCCTTTGATGGCTGGACCCCTCGTCTCACTGCACCAAGGGCAAGCCAACAATCTGTGTGGAGAGAGAAGGGCAAATATCACTGATAAAATACCTTCCAAGGGACAGACGGGGGAATGCAAATATGACCAATTAATACCTAGATTACATCTGACATGGGATCAAAGCTGACAGTTTATACACAAGCAAACACAATGAATCAATGCATTGCCCCAATTTTAGAAATGTAAATGTAAAATTTTATGAGAGCATGAGGTACCTATAAAGCTCACAAATGAATAACAGTGTAAATATCCAGCTTGGTCAGACTCTAAACTGGTTTGATCTTTAGGGACAACACTGTGGCAATATGTATACTAAAAGCTACAAATTAGGTTTATGACTTCTTATAATCTAGTATTCTACTTTGGGAATTATGCCACATATAAATTACATATTTACAAAAAATTTTTTTAAATTACATATTTACAATTGTAAATAATAGGAATAATTTTGAATGCCTGAGAATAGGGAATTGGTTAAATAAATTATGACACCTTAACCTAAAAGCATGTAGACACAGCCCATTATTTTATAGATGAATGACACTCAGGAGTTTAAATCTAGGACAGTGAATAGTTTTCATCTTAGGCACCAATTCTCTTAACTTGAAAGCATGTCCTAGAGTCCTAAACTGAAAAGGTTTGGGGCAATATTTGGACTTCTTGAAAAGAAAACCTGACCAATTAGTACTATCTGCCAAGCGTATGAGATTGAAGCTGAGATGTGGAAGGAGGCTCTATGCACATGACCATGAGCCCTGCATCACAGGATTGACCAAGGGCACACATGAGCAGTGGAACCAGTCTCCTTCAGTGTGTTCTAAAACACAAATCTTAAGCTAGGGTTTGAGGATTTCTGTGGGTGAGCAAAGATGTCCTAGCAGCTACTCTGGAAGTTTCCTTATCCGACCCTTAATATCTGTATGTATCCTTTCGTACAATAGATTTACTGAGATCTGTCCTGAGTTCTCAAAAGCCTATTCCTACTTGAAAAAAGATAGGCATGCTCCTTCACCATCTTAAATCTTTCATATTTATTTATTTATTTATTAAGTTTTAATTTTAATGCCAGTATAGTTAACATATACTGTTATATTAGTTTCAGGTATAAAATACAGTGATTCAATAAATCCATGTATTACCCAGTGCTTATCACATCAATTGCACTCCCTAATCCCATTCCCCTTATCCACCACCTCTGCTCTCCTAACCATCAGTTTCTTCTCTATAGTTAAGAGTCTGTTTCTTGGTTTGCCTCTCTATTTTTCCTTTGCTTGTTTCTTTTGTTTCTTAAATTCCACGTACGAGTGAAATCATATGATATTTGTCTTCCTCTAATTGACATACTTTGCTTAGATTATACTCTCTGGTCTCATCCACGTCACTGTAAATGGCAAGATTTCATTCTTTTTTATGGCAGTAATATTCTAATATAAAACCTCTTCTTAATCCTTTCATCCATCGATGGACACTTGAGCTGCTTCCATAATTTTGCTATTGTAAATAATGCTGTTATAAGCATAGGGACACAAGTATCCTTTTGAATCTGTGTTTTTGTATTTTAGGGGTAAATACTCAGTAGTGCAAATACTGGATCATAGGACAGTTCTGTTTTTAACTTTTTGGGGAACCTCCATACTGTCTTACGCAGTGCTAAAACAGTTTGCGTTCCTACCAACAGTGCACAAGGGCTCTTTTTTCTCTACATCCTCACCAACATTTGCTCTTTCTTGTGTTTTTGATTTTAGCCATTCTGACAGGTATGAGGCAATAGATATCTCATTGTAGTTTTGATTTGCATTTCCCTGACAATGAGTGATGCTGAGCATCTTTTCAGGTGTCTGTTGGCCATGTGGATGTCTTCGTTAGAGAAATGTCTGTTCGCGTCTTCTGCCCACTTTTAAATTGGATTATTTGCGTGGAGGGAGTGTTGAGTTTTAGTTCTTCATATATTTTGGATACTGACCCTTTATTGGATATGTCATTTGCAAACATCTTTTCCTGTTCAGTAGGTTGCCTTTCAGTTTTGTTGATTGTTTCCTTCACTGTGCAGAAGCTTTCTGTTTTGATGTCAGCCCAATAGTGTATTGTTGCTTTTGTTTCCCTTGCCTCGGGAGACCTCTCTGGAAAAATGCTGCTGTGGCCAGTGTCAGAGAAATCACTGCCTGTGCTCTCTTCTAGGATCTTTATGGTTTCAGGCCTCACAGTTAGGTCCTTAATACACTTTGAGCTTATTTTTGTGTATATGATATAAGAAAGAGGTCCAGTTTCATTCTTTTGCATGTAGCTGTCTGGTTTTCCCAACACCATTTGTTGAGGAGACTGTCTTTCCCATTGCATTATTCTTGCATCCTTTGTCAAAGATTAATTGACCGCATTAATCGTGGCCTTATTCTTGGGCTCTCTATTCTATTCCATTGATCCTTGCGTCTGTTTTTGTGCCAGCACCATACCGTTTTGATTATTACAGCTTTGTAGTGTATCTTGATGTCAGGGATTGTGCTGGTTCCAGTTTTGTTTTTCTTTTTCAAGATTGCTTTGGCTATTTGGGGTCTTTTGTGGTTTCATACAGATTTTAGGATTATTTGTTCCAGTTCTGTGAAAAATGCTGGTGGTATTTTGATAGGGATTGCATTAAATCTGTAGATTGCTTTGGGTAGTGTGAACATTTAACAGTATTTACCTTCCCAGACCACAGAATATCTTTCGATTTAGTTGTGTCGTATTCAATTTCTTTTGTCGGTGTTTTATAGATCTCAGAGGCTTTTACCTCCTTGGTTAAGTTTATTCCCCTAGGTACTTTGTTATTTTGGGGGTGCAATTGTAAATGGGATTGTTTTCTTAATTTGTCCTCCTGCTGCTTCATTATTATATATAGATGTGCAACAGATTCCTGTACATTGCTTTTGTATCCTGCGACTTTAGTGAATTCATTTATTAGTTCTCATAGTTTTTTGGTGGACTCTGTAGAATTTTCTCTATGTAGTATCATGTCACCTGCAAGTAGTGAAAGTTTTACTTCTCCCTTGCCTATTTGGATGCCTTTTATTTCCTTTTTTGTCTGATTGCTGTGGCTGGGCCTTCCAGTACCATGTTAAATAAAAGTGGTGAGAGTGGACCTCCTTGTCTTGTTCCTGGCCTTAGGGGAAAATCTGTCAGTTTTTCCCATTGAGTATGAGGTTCACTGTGGGTTTTTCTTATATGGCCTTTATGATGGTGAGGTATGTTCCCCCTAGACCCACTTTGTTGAGGTATTTTTTTTTTAATCATGAATAGATATTGTACTTTCTCAAATGCCTTTTCTGTATCTATTGAAATGATCATACGGTTCTTATCCTTTCTCTTATTGATATGACGTATCTCACTGGTTGATCTGCAAATATTCAACCACCTTTGCATCCTGAGAATAAATCCCACTTGATCATGGTAAATGACTTTTTGCATGTATTGTTGGATACAGTTTGCTAGTATTTTGTTGAGGAATTTTGCATCATCTCTGTTCTCAGAAATAATGGCCTGTAGTTCTCTCTCTCTCTCTCTCTCTCTCTCTTTTGTGTGTGTGTGTGTGTGTGTGTGTGTGTGATGTCTTTATCAGGTTTTGGCATAAAGCTAATGCTGGCTTCATGGAATGAATTTGGAAGTTTTCCTTCCCCTTCTATTTTTAGGAATAGTTTAAGAAGAATAGGTTTTAACTCCTCTTTAAATGTTCGGGAGAATTCCCCTGTGAAACCATCTGGTCCTGGACCTTTGTTGGGAGTTTTTTGATTACTGATTCAATTTCATTGCTGGTAATTGGTCTGTTCAAATTTTCTATTTCTTCCTGTTTCAGTTTTGAGAAGTATATGACTCCAGCTAAGGGCATATTGGAGGAGACAGGTCTGCAGGAGGATGTGGGGGTGGGATGCAGTGCTAGCAAGTTATTTAGTGAGTTTTGGCATTGCTCTGGTTCCCACTGGTGTCCATGTATCTAGGCTGGTGGGCTAGGGAAGGAAATGGCACCTGCCAGCTCCTCTGTTTCTGAAAAAAGTCTCCCAGGGATCCGAGATTAATAAACAAATCTACCTCTCGCATATGCCAAGCATTTTCCAAACTGCTGCTTCTATGCTCTATTTCCACAGGGCTGTTTGTTGTGGTATCTCTTAAGGGCAGGGACTCAGTTTCCTATTACTTCCTGGCTCTCGCTCTGTCAGAGCTGAGCTTGCGGATTCTTAAGGTTTCAAGTGTTAAGCGCCACTGAATATGACTAGTATAAGAACTTATATCTGCGCCCTCTGGTTTTCATGTGAATTCCTCATGCCTGGGGTACTTGGTGTGAGGGTCTGGTCCTCTCCCCTCTGCGTGTCTGAGGTGTCCCTCCCTTTTGCGGATAGTCCCTATTTAGCTCTCTGCCCTTCCTACCCTCTTTGATGTGGCCTGTTCTCTACATTTAGCTATGAAGAGTCTGTTCCAACAGTCTTTGGATCATTTTCTGGGTTTTTTACACTGAGGTGGGTGTTATCTAGTTGTATCTGTGGGATGAGGTGAGCTTAGGGTCCTCCTATTCTGCATTTTTCCTAAACATCCTCTAAATTTTACCAAATCTTTAAAAGGAATTAACACAAATTCTACTTAAACTCTTCCAAAAACTTTTTTTGAAGAAAATTTTAACACATCCTATGAGGCCAGAATTATTCTGATGTCAAAGTCCGACAAAGATACTGTAAGAAAACCTACAGACAAATATTCATTAGTAATAAAGACTCCCCAAAATTCAGAATAGGCAAATCCATAACGATTGGAAGATTAGAAATTACCAGGCATTGGTTGGGGGATGGGGGAAGGTGAAGAGTGATTACTTAATGGATATGACATATTTTTAAGGCATAATGAAAATTGTTTGAAACTAGCCAAAGACTGGTTGCACAACCTTGTGAATATCATATATACAACTCATCTGTATACTTTAAAATTGTTAATTGTATTCTACTTAATTTCACCTCAGTAAAAATATAGGAACATGTATGATAGTAGATAATTGTTGTGGCTTTTTTCAGAATACACACACACACAAACATGATTAATATAGATAATCTGCAATTAGATAAACTCTTAGATAATCATAGGTAGATTACTTTTAAGGACTAACAACTTTAGGCAGCTCAGCTGCCCAAATGTTTCCTTAGACTAAAGATGGTATTCTAAGCTTGTTCTCTTCTCTCCAGTCATGATATAGGCCAGCTGAATTCATTCCAGTAGTAACTATTCTTACCCAAGAGGCTAGTCTATTTGGAGGACTGAGACTGGTGGCTCTTTACAGGTTGTGTTCACTGTGGGTGACAAAGAGTCTTATACTGGATTTGATATGGCATTCCTCACCTAAGATCCCTTCTTCCTTTCAAAGCTGGGAAGCTTTGTTTCACAGGTGTTTTGAGATGTGACAACCTGAATCTGCTACAGAAATGCAAGTACCTGCAAGAGATGAATTCTCTGGGAAGAAGAAACTTAGCTCTCTTGGAGATCATAAACCTCAGCTAGCTGCTATAATTCTTCCCAAGATGTTTTATAGAGAAATAGCATGAGTTGGAGTTGGCTTATCCAAATGGCATAAACTGTTCATATCTGAATTTGAGACTGGCCCTTTTGCCCATGAAGCATAAAGCTTGCTGTGTCTATCAGATTGCAGGGAATAATTATTCTCAAGAACTGAGTCCTTCAGGTAAAACAACTTCTCTGGCTGAGACAGTTCCCCAGATACAGATGTTTGGTGTGAAACCAGTATGTCATCCAGGTCCTGTAAGATGCACTATTTTATACTGAGGACCTTCTCTTTCTCCTCCTCCTTCTGAATCAGTCACCAGCTGTAATTCCTTCCTACATGCCTAGATACACCCTTCCCCATTTTCTCCCTTTTCTTCTTATTTGTATTTGTCTTAAGCAACTTTACAAAAGAAAAAAACAAGTAAATGCTAAGCTGTTTACATTGGTCCCAAAATTATTTCAACCAATAAACAGTTTTGCATGGTTCTCATGTGTGTCGATATTATTTTATTCTACTTTTCTCACCATTTCACTCACAATTTTTTTTATCAGGATATTATTTAATTCAAGTAGCTGGGGGATATGACAGAGCAGCTTTCCCCCCAAAACTATCCCATGGACATTAAAAGGGATATTTGAGAAAATAGAGATCTAGGATCACATAAGTTTTGGAAACACTAGGTTAAGCCAAGTTTAACATGCTTTTTTTACCCTAAGATTTCTCAGAATATTCAATATGTGTTGTAAGCTTTCAAAATGGGGACTTGAAATATTCCTCAAATTTATTTAATCAATATACTTTTCCTGTGAGGCCTTGGTAACAGGACTACAATAGGTTAGAAAAATTTTTGTCATGTATCTCCTAAAAGATTTTTAAAACAGTTCATTACATATTTAGGTTGACATTTTAAAATTTCAGGTAAATTTAAGTAGTTACATTAATACAACTATTGAACATCAAAAATAAAATGTATCCATCTTTAAAAAGTATATGATGGAATTGCAAAACTATAACACTTTGATATTTACCAACATCCATTAAAAAATGAAGGAAGGAAAAAAATGAAGGAAAGTAGTTTTTTTTCTTGAAACCTGTATTTCCAATTCACTTTCTCCACAGCGTTTTATCCTCAGACTATTTTGTTATGCTTGGAAGTGTCTTTTAATTTTAATTTTTATTTATTTATGATAGTCACACAGAGAGAGAGATAGAAAGAGAGAGAGGCAGAGACACAGGCAGAGGGAGAAGCAGGCTCCATGCACCGGGAGCCCGACGTGGGACTCGATCCCGGGTCTCCAGGATCGCGCCCTGGGCCAAAGGCAGGCGCCAAACCGCTGCGCCGCCCAGGGATCCCTGGAAGTGTCTTTTTGGTTATGCCTTCATACAAAATAAATGCATGGAAACGGAAATTTTATATTTCAATGTAATCATAATACTGTATGCATTAATTTTTCTTACAGATTGAATTTGCATTATAATTATTATTTTAGAAGATGATTGATCAAGACAACATAAATATATTATCAATTCCAATACATAATGAAACATAAAACAGAATTTATTGGAATTAAATCTCTAATTTAGTTACATCATGATCAAACATTTTTTATGCATTGAATGAAAGGTTAAACAATGCCAACAGCTAGCATATTATTTCTTTTTTGGCTATTAGGAGGTTAAAAAGATCATAATTTTATATTTTAGTATATGTGCTGCCAAAGTGAGCACATAATTTTATAAAATAAAGCTGAAGACTCATGTAATTTGAATTATTATTTCATAATAAAAAGTTTTTACCAAATTTAATAGAAATTACATAATAATTTTGCTGTGGGTTTTAGTCAATGAATCACGGAAAACTCTGGTACTCTCAGAAAACATTTTAGTTATATTTAAAATAATCATTAACACTGACTTCTACTTCTCTGGCTATTTGATCACACATTTCTTTCCCAGATAATGTCATATCCTAGGGATGAAAATAGATAAAAAGTAGAAAGAGTAGCTTATATGTACATATGAAATTAAGTTCTTCTTAATAATGAGTATTTCTTAGACTGCTTTCTCTCTTTTAAAGGGATTCTCAAGACAGAAAAGTTGCGTTATAGCAGTTGTGGGGGGCTAGGGGCAGAGTGGTTGAAAAAGTAAAGTTATGACACAGAGATTGTTATTACTCTTGCTATCTCACTCTAGCATAGTTCACACAGGGCTACTTCACAGTTCACAAAAGTATGTATAGTCAGGGGCTTCCAGGTGTGTGGGAAATTGATTCGTTATTAAAGGAGGTTTCATCTTGTTTTTTGTTTTTTTTTATCTCTAATCTTTCTCACTCAGAGCAATGGTACATGGTAAGATTTAAGATAGTGAATGTACTAATAATGAAAATAAAAGTCAAAAATCCTTGGGATGCAACAAAAGCAATTCTAAGAGGGAAGTTTTATAACAATGTAGGCCTACCTCAAGAAGCAAGAAAAATCTCAAATAAACAACCTAGCTTTATACCTAAAGGAACTAGAAAAAACAACAACAACAAAACAGGGCAGCCCTGTGGCTCAGCGGTTTCGCGCTGCCTTCAGCCCAGGGCCTGATCCTGGGGACCCGGGATTGAGTCCCACGTCGGGCTCCCTGCATGGAGCCTGCTTCTCCCTCTGCCTGTGTCTCTGCCTCTCTCTCTCTCTTTCTCTTTCTATCTCTCGTAAATAAATAAATTAATTAAATATTCATAAAAAAAAGAAAAACAAAATCCAAAACCAGAAGAAGGAAATAATAAAGATTAGAGCACAAATAAATAATATTGACTCAAAAAAAAAGAGGAACAACAATGAAATGAAGAACTGGTTCTTTGAAAAAAATCAACAAATTAATAAACTTCTAGCCAGGCACATCAAGAAAAAAAAAAAAAAAAGAAAAGAAAAAACAAAACAAACGACTCAAATAAACAAAATCACAGATAAGAAAACAGAAATAACCAACACCACAGAAATGCAAACAATTATAAGAGAAGACTATAAAAAAGTATGTGACAAAAATTGGACAACATAAAAGAAATGGGTAAATTTTTAGAAACGTTTAACCTACCAGAACTGAAACAGGAAGAAATAGAAAATTTGAACAGACCAATTACCAGCAATGAAATTGAATCAGTAATCAAAAAACTCCCAACAAAGGTCCAGGACCAGATGGTTTCACAGGGGAATTCTCCCGAACATTTAAAGAGGAGTTAAAACCTATTCTTCTTAAACTATTCCTAAAAATAGAAGGGGAAGGAAAACTTCCAAATTCATTCCATGAAGCCAGCATTAGCTTTATGCCAAAACCTGATAAAGACATCACACACACACACACACACACACACACACACACAAAAGAGAGAGAGAGAGAGAGAGAGAGAGAACTACAGGCCATTATTTCTGAGAACAGAGATGATGCAAAATTCCTCAACAAAATACTAGCAAACTGTATCCAACAATACATGCAAAAAGTCATTTACCATGATCAAGTGGGATTTATTCTCAGGATGCAAAGGTGGTTGAATATTTGCAGATCAACCAGTGAGATACGTCATATCAATAAGAGAAAGGATAAGAACCGTATGATCATTTCAATAGATACAGAAAAGGCATTTGAGAAAGTACAATATCTATTCATGATTAAAAAAAAAATACCTCAACAAAGTGGGTCTAGGGGGAACATACCTCACCATCATAAAGGCCATATAAGAAAAACCCACAGTGAACCTCATACTCAATGGGAAAAACTGACAGATTTTCCCCTAAGGCCAGGAACAAGACAAGGAGGTCCACTCTCACCACTTTTATTTAACATGGTACTGGAAGGCCCAGCCACAGCAATCAGACAAAAAAGGAAATAAAAGGCATCCAAATAGGCAAGGGAGAAGTAAAACTTTCACTACTTGCAGGTGACATGATACTACATAGAGAAAATTCTACAGAGTCCACCAAAAAACTATGAGAACTAATAAATGAATTCACTAAAGTCGCAGGATACAAAAGCAATGTACAGGAATCTGTTGCACATCTATATATAATAATGAAGCAGCAGGAGGACAAATTAAGAAAACAATCCCATTTACAATTGCACCCCCAAAATAACAAAGTACCTAGGGGAATAAACTTAACCAAGGAGGTAAAAGCCTCTGAGATCTATAAAACACCGACAAAAGAAATTGAATACGACACAACTAAATCGAAAGATATTCTGTGGTCTGGGAAGGTAAATACTGTTAAATGTTCACACTACCCAAAGCAATCTACAGATTTAATGCAATCCCTATCAAAATACCACCAGCATTTTTCACAGAACTGGAACAAATAATCCTAAAATCTGTATGAAACCACAAAAGACCCCAAATAGCCAAAGCAATCTTGAAAAAGAAAAACAAAACTGGAACCAGCACAATCCCTGACATCAAGATACACTACAAAGCTGTAATAATCAAAACGGTATGGTGCTGGCACAAAAACAGACGCAAGGATCAATGGAATAGAATAGAGAGCCCAAGAATAAGGCCACGATTAATGCGGTCAATTAATCTTTGACAAAGGATGCAAGAATAATGCAATGGGAAAGACAGTCTCCTCAACAAATGGTGTTGGGAAAACCAGACAGCTACATGCAAAAGAATGAAACTGGACCTCTTTCTTATATCATATACACAAAAATAAGCTCAAAGTGTATTAAGGACCTAACTGTGAGGCCTGAAACCATAAAGATCCTAGAAGAGAGCACAGGCAGTGATTTCTCTGACACTGGCCACAGCAGCATTTTTCCAGAGAGGTCTCCCGAGGCAAGGGAAACAAAAGCAACAATACACTATTGGGCTGACATCAAAACAGAAAGCTTCTGCACAGTGAAGGAAACAATCAACAAAACTGAAAGGCAACCTACTGAACGGGAAAAGATGTTTACAAATGACATATCCAATAAAGGGTCAGTATCCAAAATATATGAAGAACTAAAACTCAACACTCCCTCCACGCAAATAATCCAATTTAAAAGTGGGCAGAAGACGCGAACAGACATTTCTCTAACGAAGACATCCACATGGCCAACAGACACCTGAAAAGATGCTCAGCATCACTCATTGTCAGGGAAATGCAAATCAAAACTACAATGAGATATCTATTGCCTCATACCTGTCAGAATGGCTAAAATCAAAAACACAAGAAAGAGCAAATGTTGGTGAGGATGTAGAGAAAAAAAGAGCCCTTGTGCACTGTTGGTAGGAACGCAAACTGTTTTAGCACTGCGTAAGACAGTATGGAGGTTCCCCAAAAAGTTAAAAACAGAACTGTCCTATGATCCAGTATTTGCACTACTGAGTATTTACCCCTAAAATACAAAAACACAGATTCAAAAGGATACTTGCGTCCCTATGCTTATAACAGCATTATTTACAATAGCAAAATTATGGAAGCAGCTCAAGTGTCCATCGATGGATGAAAGGATTAAGAAGAGGTTTTATATTAGAAT
This sequence comes from Canis lupus familiaris, assembly GCF_011100685.1. Taxonomy (NCBI): domain Eukaryota; kingdom Metazoa; phylum Chordata; class Mammalia; order Carnivora; family Canidae; genus Canis; species Canis lupus. The sequence continues at coordinate 42,425,036 of NC_049231.1, read as the reverse complement.
ATTACTGCCATAAAAAAAAAAGAATATTACTGCCATAAAAAAGAATGAAATCTTGCCATTTACAGTGACGTGGATGAGACCAGAGAGTATAATCTAAGCAAAGTATGTCAATTAGAGGAAGACAAATATCATATGATTTCACTCGTATGTGGAATTTAAGAAACAAAAGAACAACAACAAAAAAGAGACAAATGGAAAAAAAACAGAGTCTTACATATAAAAAACAAACCGTTACTTTTCATAAGGGAGGTAGGTAAACGGATGGGTGAAATAGGTGAAAGGATTAAGAATACTCTTAGGTTGAAAAGCACTGAGTATTATAGAATTGCTGAATCATTATATTGTACACCTGAACCCATATAACACTGTATTTAACTACATTAGAATTTTAAAAATTTAATTCATTAAAAAAAGTTTGGTAGAATTCACTAATGAAGGTATGTGGTTCTGCGGGGGGTTTTGTTGGGAGGTTTTTGATTATTGATTCAATTTCCCTACTTGTTGTAAGTCTGTTTCGAGTTCCTATTCCTTTTTGATAGCTTTGGCAATTTGTGGGTTTCTAGGTATTTTCTAATTTGTCGGCATACAATTATACATAGTATTCTTTTATCTTTTCAAATTCTACAGGATCAGTAGTAATGTCCTCACTTTCACTTCTGATTTTAGTCATGTCTTCTTTCTTTTTTTCTTAGTTTAGCTAAAGGCTTGCTAATTTTGTTGACCTTTTGAAAGAACTTACCTTTTACTTTATTATCTCAGTTGTTTTTCTAGTCTCTGTTTCATTTATCTCCATAGTTATCTTTATTATTTTGTTTCTTCCATTGGTATATTGTTCTTCTTTTCCAGTTCTTTAAGACTTACCTTTGCAATGAGACTTCACTGTCCCTTCAAGAGTTAGGGTCTATTTCCTCTTATCCTGAATATGGGTGGCCCCATGACCCATTTTGACTGAAAATGTGGTGAAAGTTATTCTAGGTACCTTCTAAGCCAAGGCCTTAAGCTATTTCCATCCTGCACCTCCTTCTTGAAATCTAGTTTCCATGTGGTAAAGAAGTCCAAGTAACTTTAAGGAGAACCCCACATAGAGCACTGATGAATCCACTGAGCTTCCAGCAGCCAACTAGTATCCACATGACAGAGGTCATTTTGGACCTTCCAGGCATCCCAGAGCCTCAGCAGATGCCATGTGAAGCAATACTGCTTGATCAAGCTACAGAATTGTGAGAAATGATTAATGGTTATTTTTAGCCACAAACCTTAGGGATGGCTTGTTACACAGCCATGGATGATTGTAACAGTAACCCCAGTCCTTCTCCTCCCACCACTCACCCGGGTTCCCTGAGTCGTTAGTTCAATGAAGGGGATTGCGAGGGGAGATGGCTTCAAGTACTCCACATGAGTAATTCACATGTACTCAAGCCAAATGAGCACTTCTGATAATAAGAAATGCTTTTGGATTGTCTGTGGAATTTATTGTGTCTGAAAGCTGCAAAGTCAGGAGAGCTAGGCAGCCCAGAGTTCAAAAGCCATGTCTGCTGTTCAGTGATGATCTTCAGCAAAACACTTACACTCTGAATCCCAGGGTGTTCAATAGGAAATGTGGGTATTTAGCAGGGCTCTTCTAAGGATTTAATGGAAAAACAGATTCAGTGGGCCAAGCATACTAGTCTCTCAAAGGCTGTTCAATGCTGCTATTGCTGCTGTTTCGTAGGAGTGCCATAGGATAGATGAAAGTGGGTATGTTAAATTTTCAGATGATTTCATCTTATTTAATAGTCCTAAACATAGGAAACTAAGGGAGGGTCAAAGTGCCTCAATAACCTGGGGAAAATTTTTTTGAGACTTTTGGAAATATAGGAGACCCATTAGAACATCATGGAATCAGCTAGATGAATCATGAAATATAAATTGATTATTCTAGTTTTTTATCTTCAAAGTAATGAAATTGCAAATTATTTTTCAAGATTAAAAAAATCGGGGATCCCTGGGTGGCTCAGCGGTTTAGCGCCTGCCTTTGGCTGAGGGCGTGATCCTGGAGTCCCGGTATCGAGTCCCACATCGGGCTCCCTGCATGGAGCCTGCTTCTCCCTCTGCCTGTGTCTCTGTGTCTCTCATGAATAAATAAATAAAATCTTTAAAAAAAAATCAAAGATTAACTGCACTGGAATTAAAATGTTTTTTAAAATCAAAGAAAAAAACATGGATGATTACATTATATGACCTCCTGCCCCCAGCATCACATGACAAACACCCTGTATGTATATAAGTATGTATGTGTGCCTTGTTCACACATGGGCATATGTATAACATATACGTGTGTGCATCTTTATTGTGTGTCTTCATGCATGTGTGCATTATGGATGTATATTTTACACTGCCCTAGGCCCAAAGTTCTGGTTAATCAAAGAAGTTTAAGAGTGAGGAAACTTAGCCCTTCCCTATCTCTGCCATGTACTCAGTATACAACCTTTATAGCAGATGTCTTTGGTGTGCCAGCACAGCTCACAAAGTGTACTATTTGCTCCTATCTCCCATCCCCACATGTGGGGGGGGGGGGGGGGGAGTGGTTTCTATTTCTATTTGTTAGACCCCTGCCCAACACAACAGCTAATTCAGCTAAATTGGACAACTGACCCACAGTTGACCAATCAGCTTCTTTCCTCTAGAAACCTGGATTAGGTTGAAGAGAGCAGGCTGGTTTCTTTATACAACAGGAATTAGAATGTGAATGTGAACACTCTCTGAGTAGCAGAGAGCCAGGGCCAAGAACACCAAGCAGACACCAAGAAGCGCAGCAAAGAGAAAATTCCTGAGTTCTCCATGGCTTTTTACAGCCTTATTTCCCGACCAGGGATTTCATGCAATACCCCTGAATAAACTCTATTTATTTGTCTGTTTGTTTGAAGTAACTGAATTGGTTGCTGCTTCTAATAAAAAACTTCTCACAAGTCATTTACCTTCATTTTGTTTCCATTTCTTCACTTACAAAATAAGGAAATTTGACCAGGCACCTTCCTACCTCTATTTTATATTACTGGCACCTTTCTGGAGCCTGCCTCCAGGATGAGGATAGGGTTTTGCTTCTCTTGGCAGAGAGGTGGGAAAAGACTACTGCAATATTTTACTGTGTAAATCAGCTCTCTTGAAATTACACAAAGGTAAAAATCTCACTTCCTCCAGAGTATGCCAGCCAGACGGAGTTCATCTTTATGTATACTAGTTAAAAGAGAAATAAAAATGTCTGAGAAGACAGGAGTCTCTGCAAATAGAATACACATAGAATATTTTTTTCTGGATGAGAATTTGAGGTATGACCCCATAAACATAAAAAAAATTTCTCATCTCTATATTCTTTATATAAATTATGAAGTCCTATAAATTATATATTACCTACTGAATTACATACTTATATTTTGAGTATGACTTCGTGATCATAAATCTTGCCTTTCTAATTAGATTAGATATTCTTCCAGAGTAGAGGTCAAAATGTAAATTTCATGTTAAACATGAAATAATCCCTATTGTGCCTAGCCCCATTTTTGTTACGTGGTTAGTTGTTCTTGAAAAATGTGCAGTTAAATTGCATTCGTCAGCCAAATAAACCACTGCTTAAAGATGCTCTTACGTTATCAAGGTTCTTAGGATGTGTATGCCATTTCCTGGCTAAAGGGACAACTGATTGAATAAATGAATGATGCCAACAAATATCCATTGAGCTCATGCTAAGTATCAGAAAAAGTATACCCACTCACCCCATCTCCAAGCACCCACAGCTCAGCTCTGCAAGCAAGGAACAAGGAAATGGAGGCAAGTTGTTCTTCCATTCCTACTGACAGAGGTTTATTGATTGTGTCGCAGAATACTTTGCACCCAGTAGATACTGTTAATCCAGGTTACCGGAGAAACAGATGGGATTAAACATGTAAGGATATATTAGGGAAAATGCTTGTGTGAAAGAAAATAGGAAAGAAGCTAAAAAGGGTTGAGAGAGCCATGAGACCATGATGCCAGTCTGACTCTGAGTGAAGGAGAGCAGGAGGAAAGGCTGGGTGAAAGTCTGCTGGATTGCCATGCAGTATGAGGAAGGTTGGATAAAGCCAGCAGAATCCCATGGCTCCCAGGAACAGACCTGCCTTGATATTGTGCCCACCTCAGTCACTGAAAGCAGCCCATGGGAGGCATGGTCTTGATGCAAATGACAATGAAATTTAGAGTGGAGCAGCTGGGTCCCTGATCATTACACACACACACACACACACACACACACACACACACACCACCCCCCACTAACTGCTGTCATTGGCAATCTGGAATGGATGACCACCACAGCTGTTCATACTTTTGCTTCATTGAACTGATGATTTTACCTGAAAGAGCCATACCCCTCTTCTTTTCTTACCATGTCAGTTCTCACCATGATAGAAGAGGCTACAGATCTCAGGAAGTAAGCGACCCTAGCTGTTCAATTTTATAGTCTGGATATCCCCATTAAGAAGCCCATTAGGAAGTCTTGAGAATCCTTGCTTTATTCAATCTCAGAAAGTTCATATCACCTGATAAACACTCATTTCCATGCTACAGCCCAAGATTTGTTCTCCAAAAAATATAGGGTACAATAGAAGTATACGGATGTGTGAGAGAGAGACAAACAACAGGTCTATTGAGAATTCGCTCTAGCCAAGCTTTGAATGTGACTATTTCAGTACTCACCCTCTTCTGATTAAAGTGAAAAAGCATAGATAATGCAGCCAAGTTCACTTATATCATTAATATAAAATCTATTTCATGGATTTTTTTCCATCAGACTGTAAGTTATTTGGCAAAATTGCAACACAACTAACCAAATACTCACTTACATCAAAACACCCTCAAGATTAGCACTAAATAGGGATCCCTGGGTGGCGCAGCGGTTCAGCGCCTGCCTTTGGCCCAGGGCGCGATCCTGAAGACCCGGGATTGAATCCCGCGTCGGGCTCCCAGTGCATGGAGCCTGCTTCTCCCTCTGCCTGTGTCTCTGCCCCTCTCTCTCTCTGTGTGACTATCATAAATAAATAAAAATTAAAAAAAAATAATCTAAAAGAAATTTTAAAAAGATTAGCACTAAATAAAAAAAAAACATTGCTTTCTGGGACTAAAAATTACTTGCTATCAACCAAAGCAAACAAAATTTAACTATTTCAATAAATTAAAACTTTCCATTTTGTTTTCTCTTGGTGTGTTGGTTCCACACTACAGAACCATTTGAGCAGACCAAAATAACAATATCATTTCTGAAAAAAAAAAAAAAAATATATATATATATATCATTGCTGTAGAATTAAAGGACTAAGAACTTGCCCCTGCTTCCATGATGTCATTTTCTTCTACTCTTATATTTAGAAAATTCCATTTACATTACTCTGGAAGAAAGAATCTAATTATATTAAAATGATGTTTTTCTAGTAGTTCTTAAGCCAGATTTGCAAATGGCTAAGAAATAACAAGTTTAATAATATTTGTAAAAGACCTATCTTTGACTGGAAAATTAGACCCACTTTGTGTTCATATTGGCTTAGAAATAACAAGTTTAATAATATTTGTAAAAGACCTATCTTTGATTGGAAAATTAGGCCCACTTTGTGTTCATATCTTATATTCCTACATAGCCATGTCAAGAAAAAGAAATTTTGTCAAAAAAAAAAAGCCAAATGGCTTTTTCTGCATGCTCAAGCCTAATGTGGTCCAACTCAAAGGACTGCAAGAAGCCAAAGGTAAATTTGTGCATATAGCTTTGATCAGCTTTAAAAATTACCTTTTGTTCAGAATTCTCAATGAGAACAGGGAAAACCTCCTCCAAATTGTAAAATCGCTCTTTCACATTTTCTTTTTGAATATTCTTTCAGTTACCTATTCCTTCCAACATTGCAGAGTACAATGTGCCTATCATTCTGATAGGATCTGTGGAGGAAATAGAATACAGGAAACACATCTTTACTCTCACAAGATGTTCAATTTAGTTGAAGAAATAGGACATGTACATACATCCCTAAAACACATAATGATTACAGTCAGTGAAATGGACGTTTAAGGCTAGGAAAGAGAAATTCTGGTCTCAATTCTTGGGTGGTATTTGAGGTAGAGGCTGTGAAAGGATGTGTCTGAGATAAAAGAAGACAAAGAATATGCCAGAAAATGAGAAAACTATGAGACAGAAAGGGGAAAATAGAAAGCATGACCAGTTTTGTTGAAAGCAAGGACCATTTAAGGAAGTAGAGAGATATCAAACTGGAAAGATAAGAAGAGCCAGACTGGAGCATTTTTAATACCAGCTGGGAGGTAACAAGGAACCACTAAAAGCTCTAACAGAGAAGTGATATAAAGAATTTTAGGAAGGTATTAATCTGGTGGTGATGTGCAGATTCCTAGAAGAGGCAAAAACAAGAAACTAGAAACCAGGAGGGTATCACAAGAATCAGAGCATGAAGCAAGAGGGCCAAGTTAAGATTGTGGCAGTGGGAATAGAAAAGTGGGGTTCAAAGGAATAGCCGCTAAAAAAGAATTAACAGGATGTGTTCAAGTAAATGGATGAAAATGGCAAGAGAGATGAACTTGAAGATGACCCCATTCTAAGCCTGAGTGATGAAAACTGACTGTGCAACCAAAAAAATAGTAAAGACAGGGAAATGCTGGTGTGGATAGAAGTAATGGAGAAGGGAAGTAAAAACACTAAGTTTAACCTTAATCACATGGAATTTATAGTGTGAATAATATGTCCATAGTCACCTGGTAGGAAATATGAAACTATGGTCAGGGCACAAGTCATGGGCCCGTGATTGTAACTCAGGAGTGAGGGGGAGGGTGATCCCACAGGCTCACAGAATCCTATGGAGGGAGACAATGCAGTCAAGAAAGGAGAGGAGTGTGGAGGGGAGTGAGACAAGAACAGAAAAGAGAGTTCAAAGCAGAACATTGGGAAGTGTCTCCCCTTGCAAGTGTGATTTCCTCTCATATGTTTGGGGAAGGGAGTATGTGCAGTGTGGTTGGCCCTTCATTATTATATTCTCCCCTCAACCCCTCTCAGTACTACCTTGGGTACTCCTACTGCTCTTCATCTCTTAGAGTTCTATGTGTCCTGTTCTTCCTAAATAATTACACCTGGATGTGGTGATGGTGCAGAGATGTCAGCATGTCTCCTTTCTGAGGTATCCTTTATTTATCCATACAACCATTCAAACAAGGCTCTGGGGCACGCTGGAAACTTTATTAAAGTTTTGGGAATAACTACAACTACAGGAAATAGTAATGAAGGAAAGAAGAAAACTTACATCTGTATGCTAAATAGATTATTATAACCCAGAATCCTAGAGAAAGGGAAAAATGTTACACCTTTCATAGGGTACACTGACTTCTTAGTCTTATTTTCATAACTTGAAACCTATCCTTCTATTTCTCTCCTTAAATAAAAGCACACTTTACTTTTTTTTCCTTCTGAGAATCCACTGGGCCCAGAATAGAGATGTGAAATTCTCTACCACTGGACTGTCTCCTTGTTCCATAATGTCACACAACCCAGGGAACACAGGAAGCTATTACATTTCCCAGAGTGTGAGCTAGTCAATTTAGGATCACAGCACAGGTAACTTCAGTCCACAGAAGGCTTTCCCACTCCAAGTTCAGTCCCTGTTCAAGCATCCTCATGGTGGGAGGTGAGGATAGCCTTCTAAATTATCCTACGGATAACATGAAAGCACAACTTCACATGCCTTTTTCAAGGACAAATAATAATTCTCAGAGCCAGTGTAGTCTAATGACACATTAAGGAAGACAAATATTTTCCTAAAGGCAATATAACCTGCAAAAATTTCTCCAGTTTATCACTGAAATAGCTTTTTACATTCCTAAGCAAAACAACTTTTTCCCATTTTTACTCTCCTACTCTAGGATATGCCTAAGGCCCACCTATGAAAAGCTTGGCTTTCTAACAATAGAACCATTTATCTGTCCCCAAAGACCTTGCAGAAACTGAAATTATATTTGTCTTATAAGCAGTGTGAGAAAAGTAGCCAGCTACAGTGGCAGAGGCATAGTGGTCAGAAATGTGAAAGAATAAGGAAAATAGAATTACAATTTAGGCCAAAGGAAAAAATTTAAGGGAGAAGTAGGCCATAGTTTCATGTGCTCCTAAGAAACCAAGATAGAAGAAAATGACAAAAGTCATTGCCAACCTAAATGTCATTGATGACCATCTGTACAGGAGTTTCAAAAGACATATGGGAGTAGAATAGAAACCACAAGAGTTTTCTCTTCAGGAAAGGCTATCCATGTAAAGAAGAGAAAAGACATGACAGCTTAAGACAGTAGGAGAGTGGGGGTGAGGTTTTATTTAGATGAAGAATACCTGGGAATGGTTATAAGCAGACGATAGGAGAGATTGAAGACAGCTTTGTCTCTAGTTAATAAAGCAAGGAGAGAAGGAAATTGGGGAAGATAGGAGGTAGAAAACTGAAGCTAGGTTGACAAGAGTTGACTGACTTTATTTTGAGAAAGGAAGGAAATAGACAAAAATATAGAAAGATACAGAAACAAATAATTCAAAAACCAGTATTAAAGTAGAGAGGAGGGCATTGAGAAAGATTTGCTTCCTCAATTGAACAAAAAGCCAAACTGTTTGTTGGGACTGAAGAGCTGAAATTGGCTCAGAAGTTTGAAGATTGTGGCAGAGAACTAATGGCTTCCATGTGGAACTTGAGAGTGGAACAAAAAGAGTGTAATAAAAAACCACCAGATAATTTAGACCAGACTTCACAATGAATACAATTAGAAAAGCAAACAAAATATAAAAAGCAACTACTTGATGGTGATAAAAAACAGTAAGAATTACCGAATTACCCTGCTAGACTCAGAAGATAATCTGAGATGTAAGCTTGATATTTGAATTCCTTTTCCCCTGTGAGTGTTTGCTAATTCCTGCATAGGCATCTGAGCAGTGTTTTTGGCAGCCTTAAAGAATTAGAAGGATAAACATGAGATCCCAAGCCCATGAATATTAGGAGGGAGAGAATCCCTAACGAATTTCCAGGGTTATAAGTGGAGTCTCCATAGGACCATAACCTGGGAAAACTAGAACCAAATGAAGACCAGCAAAAATTGCAGCCTAGCTTCAAACCATATCAATTCCTAAAAGTGTATGATGTGATCCTGGATTACCAAATCTTCCTAGGAACCTGCTGGCAGCAAACATAGAAATTCTTTTTTTTTAAAGATTTTATTTATTTATTCTTGAGAGACAGAGAGAGAGGCAGAGACACCTGCAGGGAGCCCAACACAGGACTCAATCCCAGGTCTCCAGAATCACACCCTGAGTGGAAGGCGGCACTAAACCACTGGAGCCACCCAGGCTTCCCAGTAAACATAGAAATTCTATGAGAAAAAATAATGTAATTATAGACCTCAAAATTTTTCCACAAACAAGTACTCAAATATTATGTCTAGCACACTACTACAATAACCAGACATACCGAGTATCCATCATAATTAATGGTTAAACAAAATGTTTACTATTTTGGAATATTATTTAGCCTTAAAAAGGAAGGAAATTCTGACATATGCTATGACATGGATGAGTCTGAGAACATTACAATACGTAAAATAAACCAATGACAAAAAGACAAATACTATATGATTCTACTTACATGAGGTACATGGAGTAGTCAAATTCATAGAGGCAGAAAGTGGAATAGTGGTTGCCAGGAGCTGATAAGAGGTGAGAAATAGAGAGTTGTTGCTTAATGGGTATAGAGTTGCAGTTTTTCAAGATGGAAAGAGGTCTGGAAATGGATGGTGGCAATGGTTGCACAATATGAATGCACTGATACCACTGACTGTACACTTAAAAATGTTAAGGTAGCAAATTTTTTGTTAGTGTATTTTACTACAACAAAAATTTAGAAATGCAAAGAAATGTATAAATCAAAAAAAAAATTAGGGAGAAATTAAGACATTCTCAGATAATCAAAATTTATGAGAGTTTATTGCTGCCTAGACTCATCTTGCAAGAAATTCTATAGGGTGTTCTTCTGGTTGAATTAAAAAGAAACTAGATAGTTACTTGAAGCTGTAAGAAGGAATAAAGATTTCTAGTGAAGATAAATACATGGATAATTATAAAGTCTAATATTATTATAATAATATTATGTATTATTATATATAAGAATATAAGAAATACATAGCAATATAAGAAATTGGTATGTAATTCCACTTTTTAAAAAAGATTTTATTTATTAATTCATGAGAGACACACAGAGAAAGAGAAAGAGGCAGAGACACAGGCAGAGGGAGAAGCAGGCTCCATGCAGGGAACCTGACATGGGACTAGATCTGGGTTTCCAGGATCAGGCCCTGAGCTGAAAGTGGCGCTAAACCGCTGAGCCACCTGGGCTGCCCTGTAACTCCACTTTTTAAAAACATGGTTTAAAGGACAAATTCATAAAAAAACATTATTGAGCATGTAAATGTAAAGATGTAATCTGTGAATTCTAATAACATAAAGAGGGAAGGGACCTACATAAAGTTTTGTGTGCTATTGAATATAAATTCTTATAAACTCAAATTAGACTGTTATAACCTTAGAATGTTAAATGTAATCCCTATGGTAATCACAAAGAAAAGAGTTATAGAATACACACATAAGGAAATAAGAAGGGGACTCGCTGCAAAAATCAACTAAACACAAAAGAAGACAGAATAGAAAAAGTGAGGGACAAAAAAGGTATCAGGTATATAGAAAACAAATAGAATGACAAAACTAAGTGAGTCCTTCCTTATCAGTAATTACTTTAAATTAAATGGAGGAAACTCTCCAATCAAAAGATAAATATTGGCAGAATAGATTTTTAAAAAATGATTCAACTATGTACTATGTATAAAAGATTCACTTTAGATCCAAAGACAGGTTGAAATAGGTTGAAAGTAAAAGGACTGAAAAAGATATTCCAAACAAATATTAACCAAAAGAGAACTAAGTAGCTATACTAAGAACAAACAAAATAGATTTTAAATCCAAAAGATTGCGAAAGAAAAAGACATTATATATTAATAAAATGTTTAATACAGCAAGAGAATATAACAATGATAAACATTTACATACCCAAGAGATTTTCAAAACATATGAAGCAAAAATTGAAAGAATTTAAGGGAGAAATAGAAACTTTTACAATAATAGTTATAGACTTGAATGTTCTACTTTAAATAATGGATTGAAAAACCATACAGAAGATAAGTAAGGGACTCGTATAACACAATAAACCACCTAGACCTAACAGATATATAGAATATTCCATGGAACAACAGCAGAATACATATTCTTCTCAAGAACACATGAGACATTCTCTAGGATAAACCATATGTTAGTCTACAAAACAAGCCTCGATAGATTTAAAAAGATAGATATCACATAAAGTATCTTCTCCAGCCATTATGGGATGAGGATAGAAATTGGCAACAGGGGCAGCCCTGGTGGCTCAGAGGTTTGGCGCCGCCTCCAGTCCACGGCGTGATCCTGGAGACCCCGGAATCGAGTCCCACATCGGGCTCCCTGTGTGGAGCCAGTTTCTCCCTCTGCCTGTGTCTCTGCCTTTCTCTCTCTCTCTCTCTCTCTCTCTCTCTCTCTGTGTCTCTATGAATAAATAAATAAAATGTTTAAAAAAAAAGAAATTGGCAACAGAAGTAAAATGAAAATTCATAAATATGTGGAAACTAAACAACATTCTTAAACAACCAGTGGGTCAAAGAAGAAATCACAAGGGAAATGAGAAAATAAGGTGAGAAATGTACGAAAGCAAATGTTTACTGAATGTCATGCCAGGCCCTTAGATGGCATTGTCTCATTTGACCCCCATGAGAGCCCTCAAAGGAGGGGACTTCCCCTGGCCCAGTGTATTTATGAGGGAATGGAGTCCCAGTGAGGTTAGAAACAAGAAAATGAAAATAAAGCATGCCAAAACTTATGGGATGCAGCAAAAAGAGTGCTCAGAAGGAAATTTATAGCAGTAAATGCCTATATTTAAAAAAGAGAGAGAGAGAAAGGTCTCAAATCAATGGCTTAACTCTGCACCTCAACATGATAAAGGCCATATGGGAAAACCCCACAACCCATCATACCCAATGGTAAAATAGTGAAAGCATTTCCCCTAAGATCAGAAACAAAACAAGGATGCTCACTTTCATCACTATCATTCAGTATCATGCAGCAAGCCCTACTAGCCAGAATAATTAGGCAAGACAAAGAAATAAAAGATATTCAAATTAGAAAAGAAGTAAAATTATCTTTGTTCTAAGATGACACGATCTTAAATGTAGAAAACTCTAAAGATACAGAAAACTTTAAGTGCAAAGAAACAAATTCAGCAAAATTGCAGGACATACCATCAACACTCGAAAGTCAGTTTTATTTCCTTTTGCTGGTAATAAATAATTATGACAGAAAACTTAAAAACAATTCCATTTACAATAACACAAAAAAGAATAAGACACTAGGAATTAGTTTAACCAAGGAGGTGAAAGACTTGTACATTGAAAACTATGGAACATAGCTGAAATGAATTAAAAGAGATCTAAATAAAAGGAAAGACATTTCTTGTCCATGAATTAGAAGACTTAGTATTAACTAAGTCTTAATATGGGTGGCACTACCCAAAGTTCAGTGCATTCTCTATCATAACCCCAACAGTGTGTCTGTGTGTATATATTTACTTATTTTTTGCAGAAATGGAAAAGTTGGTTCTAAATTCATATGGAATTTCAAGAGCTCTGAGTAGCCAAAACAACTTGAAAGAGAACAAAGTTGGAAAACTTAATACTTCCTAAAGTCAAAATGTACTACAAAGCTATGATTTTCAAAACTGTGTAATTGGGACTGGCATAAGGATACACCTAGATCAAATGAATAGAATTGAAAATATAGAAATACCTCTTATTTTGGTCCTTTGATATTCAACAAGGACCATTCAGTGAAGGAAAATGTAGTTTTTTCAACAAATGGTGCCAGGAAGATTGACTATCCACATGCAAAAGAATCAGTTGGAACCTTCCTTTAGACTATATACAAAAACTAATTCAGTGGGGCACCTGGGTGGCTCAGTTGGTTAAGCACCTGCCTTCAGCTCAGGTCATGATCCCAGAATCCTGGGATCAAGCCCTGCATCAGGCTCCCTACTCAGTGAAGAGCTTGATTCTCCCTCTCCCTCTACTGCTTGTGCCCTCTGTCTGTCAAATAAGTAAATAAAATCTTTTAAAAAATTAACTCAGAATGGATCAAAGACCTAAATTTAAGAGCTTAAACCATCAAACTCTTAAACTAGGAATAAATCTTCCTTGGATTTGGCAATGGTTTCTTAAGTACACCAAAGTAACAGGCAGGGGTGCTTGGCTGGCTCAGCTAGTAGAGTATGTGATTCTTGATCATGAATTTAAGTCCCACCTTGGGTGTGGAGCTACTTAAAATAAAAACAAAAAACCAAAAGCATGGGGAACAAAAGAAAAAAATCAGATAAATTGGACATCACGAAAATTAAAAACTTTTGTGCATCAAAGAACACTATTAATAATGAAAAAAGACAAGAAGAAAAGCAATGGAATGATAGTAAATATTTACAAAGTATATATGTGATGAGAATTCAATATCCAGAATATATAAATAACTCCTACAACTAAAAAAAAAAAAAACCCAATCAACCCATTTTTGAAATGGGCAAAAAAGGGGCACCTGGGTGGCTCAGTCAGTTAAGCATCTAACTCTTGATTGATTTTGGCTCAGTTTATGATCTCAGGGTCAGCAGATGGAACCCCAAGTTGGGCTCCACACCTAGCACAGAGTCTGCTTGTCCCTCTCCTTCTGCTTCTCCCCTTTCTCTCTCTGCTTGCACCATCTCCTCTCCAATCTCTCTCTCAAATAAATAAATAAAATGGGCAAAAAAGATACTCAAATGACCAATGAACACATGAAAAGATGTTCAACATCATTATTCATTAGGGAAATGCAAATCAAACCCACAATGAGGGATCCCTGGGTGGCGCAGCGGTTTGGCGCCTGCCTTTGGCCCAGGGCGTGATCCTGGAGACCCGGGATCGAATCCCACATCGGGCTCCCGGTGCATGGAGCCTGCTTCTCCCTCTGCCTGTGTCTCTGCCTCTCTCTCTCTCTCTCTCTCTGTGACTATCATAAATAAATAAAAATTAAAAAAAAAAAAAACCACAATGAGATACCACCTCAGATACCTATGGCTATAATAAAAACAAACAAAATCAGAAAATAACAAGTGTTGACAAAGATGTGGAAGGATTGTAACCCTTGTACATTACTGGTAGGAATATAAAATGGTGCAGCAGCTTTGGAAGACAGTTTGGTGGTTCCTTAAAAAGTTAAACATAGAATTACGTTATATAATTCCACTCCTGTATATATCTCAAAGAATTGAAAACAGGGACTCAGGTACTTGTTCATTAATGTTCATAGTAGCATTATTGATATTAGCCAAAAAGTGGAAAAAAAAACAAGTGTCCTTCAACAAATGGATGGATGTTTTATATTCAGGGTTCTCTAGAGAAACAATAGGAGATGATAGATAGATGACAGATAGATGGATACAGAGATACATAAATATAAAGGGATTTATTATAAGATATTGGCTTACATGATTATGGAGGCTGAGAAGTCCCATGGTCTACTATCTGTAAAGCTAAACACCCAGGAAAGCTGGTGGTATAGCTGAAAGATTTAAGAGCTAGAGAGCCAGTGGTATAGATTTCAGTTCAAATCTGAAGGCCTAAGAACTAGGAGTGCTAAGGGAAAGAGACCAATATCCCAACTTAATCAGTTAAGCAAATTCCTTCCATTGGCTTTCTGTTCTACAATGGCTCTCAACAGATTGGATGATGCCCACCTACACTGGGGAGGGCCATCTGCTTTATTCAGTCCATTAATCTAAATGTTAATCTACTCAAGAAACACCTTTACAGACACACCCAGATACAATGAGATACCTGGGCATCCGTGGCACAGTCAAATTGATACATATAACTAACCATTACAATAAGTAAACAAAATATAATATATACACGCAATGGATATTATTTAGCCACAGAAAGTAATGAAGTTCTGTTCTTTCCCTGCCATTGTGGAGTCACATGCACCTCTACATGTGCCATGTAGAGGACCAGGTGTACCAAGATTCAGCTCTACCCATAACCTACTGCCATGGCCAAGGAAAGCATTGCTACTTGGGGTGTAATGGATGTTTAATACTGCTTTATAAGAGGCACTGAAGAACACCCTCATCCACCATGGCCTAGCACGTGGAATTCAAAAAGCTGCCAAAGCCTTAGATAAGCACCAAGCCCATCTTTGTGTGTTTGCATCATCTGTGATGAGCCTATGTATGTCAGGTTGGTGGAGGCCCTTTGTGCTGAACACCAAATCAACCTAATTAAGGTTGATGACAACAAGAAACTAGAAGAATAAGTAGGCCTGTAAAACTGACAGAGTTAAAACCCCACAAAATTGTTGGTTGCAGTTGTGTGGTAGTTAATGTCTATGGCAGAGTCTCAGGCCGAGGATGTTATCAAGGAATACCTCCAATACAAAAAATGAATAAATTAAAAACTTGGTTTTTGTTTCTCAAAAAAAAAGTCATATAACATAAGTGAAACATGAAAATATTAGGCTAAGTAAAATAAGCAGATATAAAAGGACTAATATTATATATGATTCTACTCATATGAGATATCTAGATTAGGCAAATTCATAGAAAATAGATCAGAGGTTGTCATATGCTGGGTGGAGGTGGAATGGGGAGTTATTTCTTAGTGGGTACAGAGTTTCTATTTGGGGTAATGAGAAAAATTGGAACCAGATAGTACTAATGGTGTATGTATAATTAATGATACTGAATTGGGGGCATCTTGGTGGCTCAATTGGTTAAGCATCTGCCTTTGGCTCGGGTCATGATCCCAGGGTCCAGGGATCAAGTCCCATATTGGGCTCCCTGCTCAGTGGTGAGTCTGCTTCTCTCCCTCCCTTCCCCCTACCTCCTGCTTGTGTTCTCTCTCTCTTTCACTCACTCTCAAATAAATAAATAACATTTATTTTATTTATTGTCTAAGGTTTGGCAGCTTTTCAAATTCCATGTTGCAAAAAAAAAAAAAAAATTCCATGTTGCAACCACATGATTTTACAAAGAGGGCTGAGCCGCAGACTTGGAAAGGGAACTCCATTTCCAAGTTTGTACTTTCTTGGATACTCTCCTTCAGCTCTTGGTGTCCTTTAACATTATCTCTACATCTTCATAGTTATTGTCCTATCATGGTTTAATAATTCTTTATATTGAACTTTCTCTGTTTAAATTATTTGTATAGTTTCTCATTGGGAATGACTGGTTGCAGACTGATACAAGTACTTACAAAATATATCAATGGTAAACATCATATTTAATGGTTAATGCTGAAAGTTTTCCCCTTTGAGATCAAGAACAAGACACGAATGCATGCTATCGCCCCTTCCATACCATACTGTACTAGTCACTGTAATATGATAAGAAAAAAAGGACATATGGATTGGGAAGAAAGAAAGGAAATTTTCATTATTCACAGATAGTAATGATAATGTACATTATAAAAGTCCAAATGATCTATTCATTATTAGAAGATATGTAATTAGCAAGATTACCAGATACAAAGTCAACATACAAAAATCAATGATATTTATATCATTTATATAATGATATAATTATATGTATAGTTATTAATATAATTTATTTCTAATATAATTATATAAGAAAAAGAAACTTTAAAAATACCATTAACAAAAACATAAAAATATTAAATACTTAGCAATGTGTAACAAAATGTGCAAAAAACTGTAAGACATTGTGAAAAATTGAAGAGATCTTAAAAAATGGATATACAAGTTTATGAAATCATAGACTCAATATTGTGAAGATGTCAATTCTTCCCCAAAACTGATGAGTAGATTCAAGACAATTATAATAAAAATTCTTACAAGTTTTTTGTTGTTGTTTGTATAGGAAACTGACAACCTTATTTTTAACATTTATATGGAAATGAAAAATTAAGAGCCAAGACACTTTGAAGGAGAAAAACAAGGAAGAAGACTTGTTCTATCAAATATCCAGACTGATTATAAAGGTTAAACAATTAAAATAGTATGGCACTGGCATAAACATAGAGAAGAATGGAACAGAATAGAGTCCCAGAACAGACAAACATGAAAAGTTTGTCACTGCAGAGAGTGGGTGAACCACACTATTAAAAATAGATTATGCTGAGGAAACTGGATATCCATGTGATAAAAAAAAAAAAGAAACTTGGTCCCCATTTCACTCCATATAAAAACCAATTTCAGATAAATTACAGATTTAAATGTGAAAAGCAAACAATAGTCAAAAAATTATTTTAATAATAATTTTTAAACTATAAGAAAAATAGGAAAATATCTTTATGACCTCAAGATAGGGGAATATTTCTTACACAGCTATAAAAACCACTAACCAAAGGAAAAGATTGATACACAGGGCTACATTAAAGTAAGAACTTCTGTTTATCAAAAAATGCTCTTCAACCAGTTTGTACCCAAAAGAATTCTACAAACTCCAAAATGAAAAATAGACAACTCAATGAACAAATGAGAAAAGAAACAAGAATAAGTATTCAATGAAAGAAAATATCCATGGTCCCAAAACATAGGAAATGGGGCCTACCTCATTAGTAATTAGAGAAATGAAAATTAAAACTACAATGAGATATCATTACACTGACTACATTACTCTAAATGTAAGGGTGGATGTGAAACACTGGAACCCTTGACTCCTGGGGATGGGGGATGTGTGTAAATTCCAATCACAAAATCGGGAGCTAGCTGGATTTCTCACTCATATTTCTCGCTAATCATTCCATGATTCAGAATTCACTCCGAGGTGGAATTCCTAACAAAAATACCGGCACATGGCCAGCCCCGGTGGCGCAGCGGTTTAGCGCCGCCTGCAGCCCGGGGTGTGATCCTGGAGACCTGGGATCGAGTCCCACATCAGGCTCCCTGCATGGAGCCTGCTTCTCCCTCTGCCTGTGACTCTGCCTCTCTCTCTCTCTCTCTGAATAAATAAAAAATAAAATCTTAAAAAAAAAAATACTGGCTCATGGGCACCAAAAGATATGCACAAGAATGTCCACAGCAGCACTGCTCAAACTAACTCCAACACTGGAAGCAACCCAAGTAGCCAACAATTGCAGAAGGGATAAAGAAATGATGTAGGCAGAGTGGGGCACAATGAGTAAAGGGAATCATAAGATACAAACTTTCAGTTATAAAATAAATAAATTGGGGCATCTAGGTGGCTCCATCAGTTAAACGTCTAACTCTTGATTTTGGCTTAGGTTATGATCTCAGGGTCATGAGATGGAGCCCTGCATCAGGCTCTATGCTCAGCAGGGAGGCTGCTTTCTAGCTCACTCTCCCTCTGTCTCTCCCACCACCCTCCCCATGCTCTCTCTCTCTAAAATAAAGAAATGTTTTAAATAAATAAATAAATAAAAAGTCATGGGGATGTAATGTACAGCATGCTAACTATAATAATACTGTATTGCACATTTGAAAGTTGCCAAGAGAGCAAATCTTAAAAGTCCTCATCAGAAAAAAAAAAAAAAAAGAAAAAGAATGTTTGTAGCTGTGTATGATGATGAATGTTAACTAGACTTGTGGTGATAATTTCACAATGTATTCAAATATCAAATCATTATGTTGTATATCTGAAACTAATAGAATGTTATATGCAAATTAGTCAATGATACCTTAATAAAAATAATAAAATTATTAATGAAATAATATACAACATTGAAAATGAATGCACTGTTGCTTCTTGCAATGGCATGAATTTCATAACATAATAATAAGTCAAAGAAGCCACAAACACACAATATATGTATAATCTATAATTCCATTTATATGAAGTTCAGAAAATGAGCAAAATGAAATTATAGTGTTTAACAGTACATGTTTAAGTGGTAAAAGTATAAAAAAAAGGCTAGGAAAGTATTACTATGACCTTTAGGATAGTGCTTACTTTAGAAAAAGACAAAGTACCAGTGATCAAGATGGGTTGTGATGAGGACTTCAGGGTGTTGAAACATTCTAGTTTTTGACGCAAGTGGTCATCACTTAGAGGTTAACTCTGAGAATTCATTGAGCTGTATATTTTTTCATAAATGTCTGTAATATTTCATCTTTAAAGGCTTAAAAGAGGGGTGCCTGGGTGGCTCAGCTGGTTGAGCATCTGACTCTTGGTTTGGGCTCAGGTCCTGATCTCAGAGTTGTAGGATGGAGCCCCACATCCAGTTCCACACTTAGTGAGGAGTCTACTTCAGGATTCTCTCTCCCTTAGTCCCTCCCCCCACCCTGCTCTTGCGCATGCTGTCTCTCAAATAAATAAATAAATTTTTAAAAAAAATGTAAAGGGTTAAAAGAACAGATGACTGCCTGGCAGCACGGGGTACCCAGTAGATAGCACCACATTTTAGTAAGTCCTAAATGTAGCGACTTTTGCCGTGTATAGGAGCCTAGGAATGAGAGATACAGAGAAGGAGTATGGCAATGACCCAGGATCGGGACTGGTTTGTCAAGACTCTAGAAGGCTGGCAGGGCGGGGTGGGGAGAGGAAATCACATATCCTTGAAATTGCAGTCCCTGAAGCAGACATTCAGGCAGACATAAATTCAATTAGTCAAATGCCCCTAGGAGAATAGAAGGCCAAAAGACCAAAGATCATGGTGAGGGAGAAGGGTAAGTTCATAGACATGAGAGTCTGGAAGAAATAAAGGGTATTAGACACAGAAGGAGAGCTTCAGTGAACACTGCAGTAAAATGTAGTGTATTGATACCCTGTGCACAGAAACAAGGATCTTTTAGCCTAGCATTCATTCATTTATTCATTCATGTATTTATCGAATATCAGGAACCATTCTATGTGGCATAGAGAAAACAAGAAATTATAAGACAATTCTCTTTAGTTTTAAGTAAGATAAGACACACACTCATGAATGTTTAACTTATAGCTCAAGATTCCACTGCCTGAGGGATAATGCCCCAACTCACCCCTACACACAGCATACAAGCTCCACCCCAGTTTGGCCCTGCAAGTGGCATCTCCCATTGGTCTGCTTTTCCCCAGAGTAGCTCATTTTCACTGATCCTGTGACCATATGACAGGCACAGTTCTATGCACTTTATTTATTCTTACAATGACTTTAAGAGTTTGGTACCATTATTATCCACACTGTTCAGGTGAGGTAACGAGCTCAGAGAGGTTAAGTAACTTGTTCATGTTCACAAAAGCTTATAGGCAGTAGGGCCAGAATTCCAGATCTGGCTCCAGAGCATCCGCTCTCCACAACTACAAGTGACCCACAGATATCTTTTTTGTTCCCTGACAAGTCCAAACCCTTTCATGTCTCTGTAGCTTTGGATTTCTCCCTGTTGTCTTCCCTACAAATCCATCAAGAAGGCTGCCACTTCAGTGCAGCCTTCCATGGCCACCACCAGAGGGTGAATTTCTCCCTTCCTCCTCTATGGCCTCATCTTTCATGGGCCTCTCCTAACTCCTAACATGTCCCTACATGTCCTCAAGGGCAGGAACTTTGACTTGTCAATATGTCTTCTCCAGAATCTGACACACATGAGATCATAGGAAATGCTGAATTGGATCCAAAGAAAAATGTAAGTCTTAAATAAGTGGAGTCAATACTGAGAGTCATAAAAGTTAGAAGAGAGCCCTCTGGAGTCTGAGGTAGCCCAGGGAAGTCTTTGAAAGGAGTAGCCCCTAGCTAGACTGTAAGGGAAGAACAAAACCTGTAACACTGAGGATGATCAAGAGGGTGACCATGGTGGGAAAGAGTATGTGCATAGGCCTAGAGACTCCAATGCACAGGGTGTCCTTAGAAGTTGATCTTTAAACCAAACTTACCAGAGCACAGGCTGCAGGTAAAATAATCAGGGATCAAGAGGCAAGAATATCAAGCTCCCAATATAAATAGCTACCCTAGAAACTCAAGTTCTTCTTAAGTCAATCCAGAAAACAAGAATACTTCTGAGTACAAGACATTTGGAGAGGGAAGCCTAAGTGGCTTAGTGGTTGTGCGTCTGCCTTCAGCTCAGGGTGTGATCCTGAGGTCCTGGGATTGAGTCTCTCATCAGGCTCTTTGTGGGGAGCCTCTTCTCCCTCTGCCTGTGTCTCTGCCTCGCTCTGTGTCTCTCTCATAAATAATAATAATAATAATAATAATAATAATAATAATAAATAATCTTTTTTTTAAAAGACGGAGAAAAAATTAATCGGACTTAGAATTTTTTGATTCTATTGAATAATAGGGTACACCATTAACTGCAAGGTTGGAACTGCTCTGAATTTGCAACTGTTGTAAATAAATAAGTATCAGTATACAGAGATTTCACTGCATTTCTTTTGCAACAGGCCATCTGGGTTGTTGTCATCAATCAGGGCCTAGCCTGAGATCTAAATGATGCCCATCCATGCTAACCACAAGCTCCTCCCCAAGATTCTCCTAGTTGTGGTACAAACAGTCCTGCCATGTGCAGGCTCCTGTCAAGAAAGAGGCACTAACCATCCAAAAGGAAGGGCAGCCCCGGTGGCTTGGCACTTTAGCACCGCCTTCAGCCCAGGGTGTGATCCTGGAGACTGAGGATGGAGTCCCATGTCAGGTTCCCTGCATGGAGCCTGCTTCTCCCTCTGCCTGTGTCTCTGCCTCTCTCTCTCTCTCTCTCTCTCTCTCTGTCTCTCATGAATAAATAAGTAAAAATAAAATATTTAAAAAAAAAACATCCAAAAGGAATATTTCTTGAGAGGGACAGAGGGTGGATTTCTATGTGGTCTCTTTTTGGGGGAGCCTGGAAAATATATGCCACCAGGTTTGGGTTAATGATAGAATGTCTTTGCAAACTAGACTGAATGGATTAGGAAGGTTGAGCTCTACTCTCTGGATTATATCTCCTATCCTGTTTGTTCTTCACTCTTTGCTCACCTTTCTTTTAAGTGAATGAGAGGAACATAAGGAACGTATAGATACTATTTTCAACACATGTTACAAAAGAAAAACTCTTCATTACTCTTCGTAAGACCCCAGGCCCATCAGAACTTCCTTAAAGTGTGTGAGAGAAGGCCCATCTGCCTGCCTATCACTTAAAGAAAATCAAATTTAGGTAGTTAAGGTTGTCGTCATGTGAGAAAATCTTTCCTTTTACTCCTACATATTTGCCTTAGATTCTTCACAAATAAAAACAACACAACATTTCATTGGCACTACTAAATCTACAAATTATCTTAATGATCTTGATCTCGTTTAAATTCATTTTGCAAATGGGCATTGTTCTTTGAGTTTTATTGATTTCCTAAGATCACCAAGTTACTAAGTCATAGTGCCAGGCCCGAGTCTAGGACTTCAGGGCCACAGAACATATAAATTTTTGCTGTATAATTTATATACTCCAATTTGGAGTTTTCTTATAACTTATAAGTGTTTTCTCATGATTCAAACTTACATTTTTATGTAATCTTATAGGGCTTGAGTTGAGTAGCAGCTGACTCATTGATATCATGTTACATTTTGCAGACTCTTAATTAAATATTTATTTCAATTTCAATATTTTATCCTCATGTTTAGGAGCCAATACACTTTTTTTTCCAGGTCTGAAATGTTGCCGTGGGTCCTTGAAAGGTCACGGGCCCCAGGCAACAAGCCAAGAATGCTTCATGACAGAAAGAGCCCTGTTCTGGCTGCTGTGCCACTCAGCGCCTAGCACAGGAGTGTGATGTGAGCACAGGGTTAGAAGCTGGAATACAGAAGGCAGGTAAAGGCGGCTATCACAGATTGAGCCGGTTGGAGCTGAAAGCGCAGAGTCTAGTCCATCTCTGGCCTTCTAGCAAGCTATGTGGACCTTCTCTGGATAATCTGCTGTCCGCATTCTGGAATAGGCTGTGCCCTTACATTAAATGATACTATTAATCCACAGAGGTAAGCAGCATCCAAAGAAACTTCAATGATCAAAAGAAGAGTTTATTCTATACACATATATTTTTTTGAGTTTATTCTATATATTAATAAGCTCTCCCTAAAACAAATCTCACAGGATTCAGGGATTCTGGTCTTGACTGACCTCATCACCAAAAAGCCCCAACCCCAGGAAGAGCTGGGATCAGAGAGGATCTCAACAAAGAGCAGAGAGCCCCTCCTTCTGTTGCCATGGGGACGTGGGGACTCCTTCCACCAACCAAACCTGGGATTAAAGCAATTCCTACTGAAACTCCTATTGGGTGGCCTTGCTTTGGAGGCAACATATTCCCAATAATCCTGAGTAAGTTGTTTTTGTAAAATGCATTTTTAAATGCACAGGCCAGGAAAATCTAACTACTTAAAGGCATACTGCCCAAATCCTTTTAGAAAGAAAGAAAGAAATCTTCAATACTGTAAGCAGTCACTCTTTAAGTTCTCTTTTTCAGATGTCCACATTTTGTGTTCCGCAGCGTTTTATTAAATTAGAACACATTACCACAGTACTTGCTAAAAACATATTACATCAGGCCTTGTAATTTAGAAAGAAAAATGAGTTGTTTGTGCCATGCCACCTTTCTTCAGTAATTGAAACAAATTTGAAGATGTGGAAAAACCTGGGGATTCAGGAGAAGCTCTTCACTCATCTATTCCTCTAGTTGCCATGGAGAACAACAGATTTAAAGGCACCTTTAAATAAAGCCAGCCCTAAGTCTAAACTTTACTTCACTTCTTGAGTGAGGAAGAACACTAAGGGGGTGGGAAACAAGTCTCTTTGCTGCTCTAAACAGCAAGTAATCTGAGGAACACACGAGTGAACCTTGTGTTTATTCAGAAGAGACATTCATATGGGAGACAGCAAGCAGTCCTGGAGCAGTGCACCCACCAGAACTTTCCAGGGCTTCCCTTTCATGCTCAGGATTGTTTCTGATCTGCAGAGCTATAGGCTTCTGAGAGCTGGTTCTCTCTCCATGTTCATCAGGCTTTATTTACCAAATATTCTGCTTCTTTGGACCCAGTGGTCCTAGAGCTCCCAAGAACATGGCCTGCCCTTTCTCACTGCCTACAAATAGCTTCCTTTGACCCATCTGTCCAACTTCCCCCTCTCCACCTTCCAATTTCTTCTAGAAACTCTCATTCCCTGGAAACCCCCTTCGTTCTCATTACCTTAACAAAAGAGGGGACTAGCTAATAATAATAATAATAGAGTTTATTATGCACCTATGAAGCACTTAACATAGATTATCTCATTTTATCTTCCAGCAACCTTGAGATAGATCCTATTTCTACCCCCATTTTACAGAAACCGAAATAGTCTTAGGAAGCACAAATGACTTGGCCACACAATTGGCAAGTAGCAGAATAAGAGTTCAACCCAGACTGTCCAACTCCAGAGTCTTGACTCATTTTGTCTATCTAATCATTCATTCATTTATCCAACCAGTATTTATTGAGCCCTCACTATATGCCATGCCTTGTTCAGTATAGATAGCAATGATGAAGCCCCTTTCTAAAATAGGGGCTGTGGAGAAAACATTTCAAGGAATAGAGCAGTGGTCTTCAAACTTGAGTGTGCATGAGCTCACCTGGGGGGCTTGTTGAATCACAAATTGCTGGGCCACATTCTCAGAGTTCCTTATCCAGCAGGTCTGGAGTAGGGCCCAGGAATTTGAATTCCTAACAAGCTCCCAGGTGAGGCTGATATTGCTGGTCTGGGACTGTGCTTGGAGAATCACTGAGGTAGGGAGTAACTGGGATTGGAGTGGGGAGTGGGAAAGCCTCTCTCAGGATGTGTGGCAGTTGAGCTGAGACCTGAATAAAGAAACAAGTAAACCACCAGAAGATATGACGAAGCAGAAGGTACCAAAAGTGCAAAGTCCTTAGGGCAGAAATGAACTCTGGGCATTGGAAGGACAAAAACGAAGATCTGCTGGGCATTGAATGAGGGAAAGAAGAGAGACAGACAAGAACCAGTTTCGACCCAAACAGTTCAGTTATTTCTTTTCCTCTTGCTCTGCTAAATGATGCTCTTTTTAACATGAAAATTAAAATGTCTTTAGTCAACAAAATAGTGACAATTAGTTGACTTGAAAAATAAAGATCCAGGGACGCATGGGTGGCTCAGCGCTTGAGTGTCTGCCTTTGGCTCAAGGCATGATCCCGGATTCTGGGAATCGAGTCCCACATCGGGCTCCTTGCATGAAGCCTGCTTCTCCTGCCTCTGCCCGTGTCTCTGTCTCTCTTTCTGTGTCTCTCATGAATAAATAAATAAAATCTTAAAAAAAAAAAAGATCCAATATAAGATTACTTTAAATGGCACCTCCTATGACACATTTAAAATATGAATTCAGTTCCATTTTAAATTGTAATTTTTCAAGCAAAAATAATCTATTGTGTTATATACAATGTATACTAATGTTGTATCTTATTTAATTATATATTTTTTAATCTGGGCAATCTGTCAAATCTGCAAGTTGTTGCAAAAATCAAAGACAGGATCCATGCCTTTTCTTTCCTCATTCTTCCACCTCTAGAGTTTTTCAAATACAAATATGCCTAGAAGTGAACTCCTATAACAGGCTCCCTGGAAAGGGACATGTATTAAGGAAAGTGTTCTCATCAGAATCCCTTGTCCACTCTGGTCCCTGAGGTGCAGGAGTGCCAACTGGGACAGGATGAGGTCTTGGCTTCTGTTGGATTCTCAGCCAGGGTGAGAATCTTTTACAGGAAAATTGGCTCCCTCTTTCTCTCAGCAGATACACTTGGAACTGCTTTTGCAGCAAGGTCTTTACTATCATTCTTTGCTTTAGATCTGTTCTAATGAAGCAGTGATGTTCTGCATGATTGGTAAAGATAGCCTGTTCATTTCATTTCTTAAAACACATAGGAGTGGGCAGCCTGGGTGGCTCAGCAGTTTAGCCACCTTCAGCCCAGGGTGTGATCCTGGAGACCCGAGATCGAGTCCCACGTCAGGCTCCCTTGCATAGAACCTGCTTCTCCCTCTGCCTGTGTCTCTGCCTCTCTCTCTCTGTCTCTCTGTATGTCTCTCATGAATAAATAAAATCTTAAAAAAAGAACACATAGGAGTGATCAAGCATTCTGAATTTCCTAAATATTGCACAGTTGATGCCTGGAGCATCCAGAAATTACTGTTGGTGAGTGTTGTGGGCTGAATAGTGTTCTCCAAAATTCATATATTGAAGTCCTAGCCCCTAGTACCTCAGAATGTGACTGTATTTAGAGACAGAGTCTTTAAAGAGACAATTAAGGCTAAATGAAGTCAGTGGGGTGGGCCCCATTCCAATATAATTAGGGTCCTCATAAGAAAAAGAGATTAGGAAACAGACATTTCAGACAGAGTGATGATCATCTACAAGCCAAGGGGGCTGGCCTCAGAAGAAATCAACCCTTATGACACCTTGCTTTAGAGTTCTGGCCTCAAGAATGATGAGGAAATAGATTGTTGTTTAAGCCACCCAGTCTGTGGTTCTTTGTCATGACAGCTCTAGCACACTAATATAATGAGTGTTGGATCACAGCTGGTCCCATCTAAGCCACTAAGAGTTTGAAGAGTTGGATCTTCTGAGAACCAACACTATGTGTTTATAGAGATTCTTATAGAAACTTTGTTACTATAAGTAAGTAACAAAGTAAACTTTGTTTCATTCCATGCTTTAAAATTTTCCCTCTATAAAATAAAAATTAAGAAAACCAGGTCCCTTGGGGTGCTTGGATGGTTCAGTTGGTAGAAACTTTGACTCCTGATCTCAGGGTCATGAGTTCAAGCCCCAAATCAAGTGTGGAGGAGTAAAAGGAGGAGGAGGAGGAGTTACAACAAAATTCTAGGCAAAACCCTTGAAGAGTCCAGCTTGGGTCATCTGCTAATTTCTAAACAAATCATTGTAGCCAGGATGGTAGAGTACTCTGGGCCACATGCCCACCTCTGGGACTGAGAAATGAGGTGGGGGAAGTTGGCCCCATCCAAGCCACTAACAATATGGAGAGTTGGTTCTTCAGAGAGGTGCCAGGAAGAAAACAAGTAAACACATAAAACATTAACCTAGTATTACATTAGTCTGGCTTATAAAAGATGCTCAAAACTGGCTGGCTTATACAAAGTGCTTAAATGGCAAATTAATAAAAAAAGGGAAAAGCACTGTGTCAAAAATTTGTAGGACTGTAATGTAGAAAAGAGAATGGAATGGAATGGAAAGAGGATGAAGCTCAAAATTATACACAGAAGTCATAAAAGAGGCAGATTTCAGCTCAATACAAGGAAAACCCCTACTAGAAATGAGGACAACAAAAGGTATACTTCACAAAGTGGTGATCTCCCCTTTCCTCAGTGAGCTCTAGTGGGAAGGGATGCAGAAAAGGGGGTAAGTCAGGTGAGTTGGGTTGATCCCAAAGACCTCCTCACAACCTCAAGCTCCTATGATTCCCAAACTACTTGTTTCCACATTAGCAAACCCTGAAGCAGCAAAGAAAGTGCAGACCAGAGGGAGCACAGTGGACAGCACTGAGATTTTGGGGGTTTTTTTACTTAACATTTACTGAGGCCTTACTGTGTTCTAAGTACAGGCTAAGTGCTTGTATTCCCTTGCCCCCACTTAACCCCCAGGGTAACCCTTGAAAAAGTTTTAGACCCCCATTTAATTAATGAGGAAATTGGGGTACAGAGAGGTTGAGTAACTTATCAAGAATGACACAGTAATAGTAGAGCTGGGACCTGAATCCAGGCCACTTGTAACTTAAGCCAAAGTTCTTAACCGCTTTGCTCTTGGGGGACAAGCAGGACTGCTTCTTTGTAGAGTGTCATCGTACACCTCCCTCTGCTCACCTACCCCCTCCTGCCTGCTCTGAATCAAGGTCGACCGGGTCCAGATGGTAGCAGGTGCATCTAATGAGATGTGAGGGTATTACTCACAAGAAGCCAAGAGTGACTGGGAGAGAATCCCAGATTCACATCCCGGCACTTGAGATGTCAAGAGCAAACGTTATGGCCATGCATTAGAAACAAGCACAACAACAAAGCCAGTGTTATCCTTGAACCCTTTCCAACTCCAATCCATACAACTGCTTTGGTCAATGCATCAGTTAGTTAAGCCAGGTAAGCCCCTGTAATGGCTCCTATCTTCCCTCTGGGGAAGAACAAATAATTTAGTTTTTTTTAAGTTTTCAACTTTTCTTATCCCTTTAAAAATTTGATTTCATTGTACGCTTAAAAAGCTATCAGGAAGAAAGTAGAATTATTTACTACTTTAATTCCCTATTTGCTTATCAGGCAGATATTTATTTAGCATCCACTATGTGAAAGATCTTGGGTTTTGCAGCAAAGATGAGTATTTATTTCACATAGCAATTGAAAACACACGTTTCCTGGAGTAACTAATAAGGGAATCCATAGTCAAAAGCCATACCATTTAATTTAAGGATCCCTGGTGGCCATAAGTAATTGAACCACCAGAATTCATATTAAAAGCTGCAGTAGATGCCCTACCACTTTCTGAAAGGGCCTTCTCCAGGAATATTCAGTATCAGAAATTTACAGCTAGTTCATCAAACTGCAGACAGATATTATGAGTCTTGTACCTGCCTTCAGGGCTCATGATACTTTAGGTTTCTATTAGGTTCTTTAACATACATATTCACACATGTTGCTAGTTTACCCTAGAGCAAAACAGAGTAAGCAAGACAGCCTCCTGTCTTCAAAACTAAACCAACTCCTGTCCAGTCTTTTTCTAGAGAGTGCAGGGAGGAGCCTCTCAGACACAGAGAAGCAGCTGACCAGGACTGCTCAGATCTGCCCTGGGGCCCTCACTCTGTTCTCACTGTCCACTGTCCAGTCGTGCCTCTAGCTCTCGTGTCAAGACAGTCCTTTTTCTTTGTGGCCCTGGGATTACTGACACAGCCAAACTCTAAAAATATCACTTCAACACTAACTAGTAAGATACACTAAGGAAGCAAATATAAGAACAAATAAAAGAAGTATAAAAACATCCAAGTTTTTTTAAAAAAAAAATCCAAGTTTAGAGAGAACTACATCCAGTCTTACTGCATAGATACTCATGGACCAGGTTCATAAGCTCTATCCCAATTGTTCTCAATCCTGTATGCATGTTGGAAGCACCTAGAGAGCTGTGTATGTGTGGGCGGGGGGCGGGGGGTGCATGGGTGTGTGTGTGCTTGATGCGTTTCCTGAGCCTTACTCTCCATTGGTTTTAGAACTTGGCTGGCTGTCCTACAGATAGCTAAACCACATTCCTAGAGACCCTAATTTGCTTATTCAGAGGTGTGACCTAGGCACAGGTATTTTTAAAAGCTTCCAGGTAATCTAGTGTCCTACCAAGTAGGGAATCATTGCCCTAGACTACATGAGACAGAATGAATCTGGACACCATTGAATAAGCTTCCCAGTTATAACTGACTGTATTTCTAAAGATGGTGCAACAGTATCCCCTAACCCTCATGCTCTTCCACAAGGTGTCATTGACAATGCACTCCTTTAAAGATATAGTCTATAACATCATATTCAATGGTGAAAAACTAAGAGTTTTCCCCCTAAGATCAGGAACAAGACAAAGATGTCCTCTCTTACCACTTTTATTCAACATAAAACTGGAAGTCCTAGCAATCAGACAAGAAAAAGGAGTAAAAGGAACCCACATTGGCAAGGAAGAAGTAAAACTGTCACTATAAAATCATAACATGATACTCTATACAGCAGCAGGAAGACAAATTAAGAAAACAATTCCAATTACAATTGCACCAAAAATAACAAAGTACCTAGGAATAAACTTAATCAAAGAGGTGGAAGACCTGTCCTCTGAAAACTATAAAACATTGATGAAAGAAATTGAAGATGACACAAATAGAAATATATTCCATGCTCACGGATTAGAAAACAAATATTGTTAAAATGTCCATACTACCCAAAGCAATGTATAGATTTAATGCAATCTTTATCAAAATACCAACAGCATTTTTCACAGAACTAGATCAAATAATCCTAAAACTTGTATGGAACCACAAAAGAACCCCAATAGCCAAAACAATCTTGAAAAAGAAAAACAAAACTGACGGTATCACAATTCCAAATGTTGAGTTATACTACAAAGCTGTAGTAATCAACAACAGTATGGCACTGCACAAAAAAAGACACATAGATCAATAGAATGGGGGAGAAAGCCCAGAAACAAACCCACAATTATATGGCCAATTAATCTTTGACAAAAGAGGCAAGAATATGTAATGGTAAGAAGACAATCCTTCAACAAATGGTGCTAGGATAACTGGACAACTACATACAGAAAAGTGAAACTGAACCACTTTCTTATGCCATACACAAAAATAAACTCAAAACGGATTAAGGACCTAAAATATGAGACCTGAAACTGTAAAAGTCCTAGAAAAGAGCACAGGCAGTAATTTCTCTGACATCAGCCATAGCAACATTTTTTTAGATATGTCTCTTATGGCAAGGGAAGTAAAAGCAAAATTAAACTATTGGGACCACATCAAAATAAAAAGCCAAAAAACAAACAAAACAAAACAAAATAAAAACAAAATAAAAAGCCTCTGCACAGAGAAGGAAACAATCAACAAAACTAAAAGGCAACTTACTGAATGGGAGAAGATATTTACAAATGACATATCTGATAGAGTCAGTATTCAAAATATTTAAAGAACTTATATAATTCAGCACCCCCCAAAAAAAATCCAATTTAAAAATGAGCAGAAGACATGAACAGATGTTTCTGTAAAGAAGACATCCAGATGGACAATATACCAATAAAAGATGCTTAACATCACTCATCATCAGGGAAATGCAAAATCAAAACTATAATGAGGTATCACCTCACACCTGTCAGAATGGCCAAAATCAACAACACAAGAAACAATAGGTGTTAGTGAGGATTTGGAGAAAAAGGAACCCTTGTGCACTGTTGGTAGGAATACAAGCTGGTGTAGCCACTGTAGAAAACAGTATGGAGGTTCCTCACAAAGTTAAAAATAGAACTACCCTATGATCCCATAATCACATTACTGAATATGCACCCAAAGAATACAAAAACACTAATTGGAAAGGATATATATATATATATATATATATATATATATATATTCCTATGTTTATAACAGCATTATTTACAATAGCCAAATTATGGAAGCAGCCCAAGTGTCCATTGATCAATGAAGGGATAAAGATGTTACACACATACACACACATGAAATATTATTCAGCCATAAAAAAGAATGAAATAAAAAAAAAGAATGAAATCTTGTCATTTGCAAAAACATGGATGGAGCTAGAGAATATATTGCTAAGTGAAATAAGTCAGTCAGAGAAAGACAAATACCAGGTGATTTCATTCAGATGTGGAATTTCAGAAACAAAACAAATGAGCAAAGGAAAACAGAGACAGAAAGACAAACCAAGAAACAGACTCTTAACTATAGAGAACTAACTGATGGTTACCAGAGGGATGTGAGTGGGAGGATGGGTGAAATAGGTGATGGGGATTAAGGAGGGCACTTGTCATGATGAGTACTGGGTGATGTAGAGAATTGCTGAATCACGGGACACCTGGGTGTCTCAGCGGTTAAGCATCTGCCTCCAGCTCCGGGTGTGATTCTGGAGTTCCAGAATCAAGTCCCACATCCCAGCTCCCTGCAGGGAGCCTGCTTCTCCCTCTGCCTATCTCTTTCCCTCTCTCTCTCTCTCTATGTCTCATGAATAAATAAATAAAATCTTTAAAAAATTGATGAATCACTATATTGAATGCCTAAAAATGATAAAACACTATGATAAAAAAAAACACTGTATGATAACTATATTGGATGGGCACTGAGGAGGGCACTTGATGGGATGAGCACTGGGTGTTATACTATATGTTGGCAAATCGAATTTCAATAATTTTAAGAAATTAAAAATAAATAAGTAAAAATAAAAAATAAAACAGAGGAAAAAAGGCAAAAATAAAATTAAAAAATAAGGGATCCCTGGGTGGCGCAGCGGTTTAGCGCCTGCCTTTGGCCCAGGGCGCGATCCTGGAGACCCGGGATCGAATCCCACGTCGGGCTCCTGGTGCATGGAGCCTGCTTCTCCCTCTGCCTGTGTCTCTGCCTCTCTCTCTCTATCTCTCGAATAAATAAATAAAATATTAAAAAAAAGAAAACACCTTAAAATAAGTGAAACTAACAATACACATTTAAAAAAAATTAAAAATAAAAACACTATGAATTTAAAATAAAATTTAAAAATAAAAAATATTTAAAAAGGAATTAAACTAAAAAACTTAATAAAATCTAAAAAGGAAAAACAAAATAGAGTCTAATTTCCCTCCCCTTTTGTCTGATTGGGCATGTGTGCTTCAATTAATAAAGTGTGACAAAGCTAAGGGTATGTGTGACTTCTAGGCTAGATCATAAAAGCTATGCATTTCTCTCAGCTTTGCATGGGATTTTGATGCAGTCTAGCAACCCTGGGACTACTGTGCTAGGGAAGCCACGTGTAGGCATTCAGGTCAATAGGCCCAGTCATCCCCACTACTCCGCAGTGGGTGAAACCATCTTGGGGCCTTAAAACCAACACAACCACCACCTGAATATCACTGAGGAACTGTCACAGGAGCCAAAGAACTACCAGCTAAGCTCTATGCAGATTCCAATCCACAGACTTCATGGATGTAACAAATGGTGGTTGTTTTATACCACTAAGTTTGAGTAGATTTATTATGCAGTTTATTATTATTATTTATTATGCAGTAGATTTATTATGCAGGTATTAACCCGAATACCAGTTGACTCTAATGTGCAGGCAGGGTGAAGAAACAGCCTCTCATTTTGTGGCCCTTTGCCTGCGTAATTATACTTCATCTCCCCAAACTAGTGCAAGAGCTCCTGCCTATATTTCAGGACTCCAAACTGGACCTTTCATCTCTAGCCAATTGCTCCCTCATGGAACAGTCCCAGCAGCCCTACTCTCATCTAGGTCCAGATCCTGCGGTAGGTATGGGCAGGCCTCACCTATAGTTCACGGGCCGCTTGTGGCAATCACCACGGGATAACCCTTGAGTGTGGAAAAGTTCCCTTATGTCACATATGCCATCCCTGTGTCCACACACAGCCAATATTTCCCATGGGCCCATATTTCACGGTGATCAGCAATATATCTATTCCTAATAGAGTAACATAGGAAGACAGAAACTACATCTTTCCCAGTCCTGTCCTCAGTGAGGTTGAGACACAGCAACTTGTAGACTCATTTTGAAGGGTTTTACCTTTCCTTTTAGAGGCTTTTCTCCACATATCTTTTCCCAAATACTCACTGCTTCCTCTCAAACTTGTGGGAGATCTGAGTGCCTCTGGTAAGGCACTGAGACTTACCTAGAAATTTATATTGCTCTTTCTAAGGGAAGGCAAACCTTGAAATAAGATGCAGACAATATGGAGGCCTCCCAGAGTTTGGGCCCAAGTCTGCATTGCTTGTTAGAAAGGACTGAAAGGAGCTGAGACATGTCTCTGGATGTAACCCATCATGCTTAGGCTGCTGTTCTATGAAGTTCTCTTCCCTTCTAGACCCAATGCTGATAATCAGATTTCCAAGTTGGTCAATGGCTCCAGAAGTTTTACTGAGGTATGTGGTGATCTAAGCTTGTAGTCTTTGTTTTTTTTTTCATCAAAAAGCTCTGCAGTTAATGATGAACACTTGAGCAGCCACCTTATCAAATACATGCCTCTGAAAGATAGCCTGTAATTGACAGGAGAGCTTGACAGAGGCCAAAGATGTGGGCTTTTTAAGGTTAAGTGTGTTATAGCTTTGACAGGAGTACGTTTCAAGAGGTTAACATTGCACCAAAGGAAGAGATGGAATTTATTTTAAAGGCAGGTCTTAACTCAGGCCCATGAGCTTGGAGATGTGGAAGCAATAAAAGACATTTGGCTTTAAATGAATTTGGCTATTACAAGAGCCATTTGAAACTACCCTTCTGTAAAGGTAAGCTGTGTCTCTGCAACCTTAGAGGATGCATTCTGAAAAGAAAATGTCTCCTTACTGTGAATTTGAGCTGTATTGGGAAAAATTATGTAGGCACATTAGAATATATATCAATTAAATATAATAACATCAATACTAGATCTAAAATGGCATTCAAATTTCTTGCTACCAATAATTGCAGTGACTTACCCTGTTTGTCTTAAATTAAATTTATATTTCAGTAAAACTATTTTTTAAAAGATTGATTGATTGATTTATCTGATTGAGAGAGAAAGAGAGAGAGATCATGCAAGTGAGGGGAGGGGTAGAAGGGGAGAATCTCAAGCAAACTCCCTGCTGAGCTCAGAGCCCTATGTGGGGCTCCATCTCACAACCCTGAGCTGAAACCAAGAGTCAACCAACTGAGCAACTAAGGTGCCCCAAAACTTTATTTTATTACACTTTCTTATTATTTATTTACTCATGAGAGACACAGAGAGAGAGAGAGAGAGGCAGAGACACAAGCAGAGGGAGAAGCAAGCTCCATGCAGGGAGCCCAACGTGGGACTCGATGCGGGTCTCCAGAATCACGCCCTGGACTAAAGGTGGCGCTAAACCGCTGAGCCACCCGGGCTGCTCCCAAAACCTTATTTTAAAACTACAAAACTGAAGGTTTGACTTTTCATCCAGTCACCTAAAAAGGACTACAACACTATCCAGGAATAATGAACTTGCATTTCAGAGACTGAATATGGTATTGGAGTAGGTTAGGGTAGGGTAGGGAAAGGGTTTTAATGATCTTCTGATGTTCTTCACTCAAAGCTGTTGCCAATAAGCTACTCCTTGGGGATACCAAAAGATCCTTTTCTGTTTTTAAAAGAATTAACACATTTTATCAAGAATTATTATGAGTATGGGACACCTAGGTGGCTTAGCAGTTGAGCGCCTGCCTTTGGCTCAGGGCGTGATCCCGGAATCCCGGGATCGAATCCTGCATCAGGCCCCCTGCAGGAAGCCTGCTTTTCCCTCTGCCAGTGTCTCTGCCTCTCTCTCTCTCTGTGTCTCTCATGAATACATAAATAAAATCTAAAAAAAAAAAAAAAAAAAAGTCAACCAGGAAATTAGAGAAGAATTAAAAAGATTCATGGAGGGGGCATCCCTGGGTGGCTCAGCAGTTTGGCCCAGGGGGTGATCCTGGAATCCTGGGATTGAGTCCCACATCGGGCTCCCTGCATGGAGCCTGCTTCTCCCTCTGCCTGTGTCCCTGCCTCTCTCTGTGTGTCTCTCATGAATAAATAAATAAAATCTTTAAAAAATAAAGAGAATTATTATGAATATTTGAAGAAGACTTTAGTGCAGGATCTCCATCTTTTTTTCCCTCTCATTTTCCCCAGCTAAACATGGATTTCTATAATTAAAATTCTAGCCACAAGAAAAAAGAACCTAAGACAGACCTTGAGCCAGCAACCAGGCAAAAAACTATAATGCTCTTTTGAGCTCCTTAGGTGACTTCAATTAAAGAATAAGACTGTCAGGTAACATTCTTAGGATAATTAAAGTATGATTACTATTGTGATTCTAACATTCTAAAATTTTTTTAAAAGATAAAATAAGTCATACATGGCTATTATTTCTCCAGGGATCACTCTGTCTCAGAAGAAATGTCACAGGTTAAATATAGCTAAGAAACAGAGGCATCAGAATGCATCTGGACAATGCCGGCTTCCTCAGTTTAACTTAATTTTTTTTTTCATTGGAGATAATATCCATACAGAAAAATGCCCATATCACAGGTGTCTAGCTGAGTGAATTTTCACAAACTGAACATACCTGTTTTACTGGTGCTTAGGTTAAAAAAAAACAAAAACAAAAACAAAAAAAACCAGAATATGAGCTGGCCCCAGAAGCCCCATTCTCTCACCCCAGGGGTAACCAGAATCCTGATTTTAACATCATTGATTAGTTTTGCCTGGTTTTGTACTTTCTATAAAGGAATCATACAGTATGTTCTCTTTTGTGTCTGGCTTCTTTCATGCCATGTCATGTCTGCGAGATTCATCCATATTGCTGCATGTAGTTATAGATGGTTCATTCTCTTTGTTGGCGGGTATTCCATTGTGTGAATACACCACAATTTATTTATCCATTCTACAGTTGATGGACATTTGGGTAGCTTCCAATCTGGGGCTATTATAAAAAACCAGCTGCATGAGTTTTTACACAGTGCCCAGGACTCCTCCTCATTTGAGTGAATGCTTCATGGAGGTCTTTGGAACAGCACTGGCCCCTGATCTCCCAACAGCATTGTCAGTCTTGTCCTTCAGCTGGCAGATGCAGACCTTAGAAGAGAAAGGCCACAGCTCTCCACCTGCGAAAACGGATTTCTTGTTTTCATGAAAAAAGTTTTTAAAAAAAGATCAGCAACTGAGAACAGAAGTAAGTATTGTTTGCATTATCACAGAGAGTTGAGCAGCTGGCCACAGGGAATTTGGATCAGAGATAATAAGGTAACTTATCTTATTGAAACAGGATCCAGGCTAACAATTCTTGAGCAAGGAATAGGGCATGCCCAGAGAAGTAGGAGATAGTATAAGCTGAGAGGTGAAATACTGCCAAGAAAGCATAACTGAACCATCTCATCGCAATGGGGTATGAGTTTAAAACAAGGGCAAAAAGCCAAGATTCTTCGTAAACAAAATCACTAGCTTAACTCTTCCCTGAGAAAGCAGGGTTTGCATCTTGACTCTGGGTTGCCCTGGGGATGCTGAACAAACTCTCTATACAGTTCTGCTTCTCTGTAAGGAGGGCAGGATTGCCACACCCTTGCCAGGCTGTGAGGCTCAAGGAGACTGTAGGTGAAAGTCCTGGCAACACTGAACAGATCTATTCCCTCTCGGCCCCCAAGTGCCATGGTTTACACAAAAGCTCTAGAATGCATTGCTGAGAGCTCATTTGTTTAAATGGGCTAGAATGTGAATTGGAGGAAAGTCAGAAGATGGACTGCTTGTTCTTATTGAAAATGCAGAAGAAAACAAGTGAGAAGACTATCGCTGTCAGTGTGGAGCAGAAGAGTGAGTAGAGGAGGTCAGGGGTGCTCCCAAGAGAATGGAAGAGAGCTGAGAGGCAGGATTAAGGGCAGGAGAGGGCTGTACATGGAGCAGTTTGCCCTTTTATTCTGCTTGGCCTCACTCTGGGCATATCCAACCCTGTTACTAAGAGAAAAGCTTCTATGGTTGTTTGTATATTACAATATTCTCACCTATCCAGACAAACCCATCAATCTTAGGCATTTGACAACTTGGATAGGTTGTCCAAGAGAGGCCCGAGGTCCCAGCATTTAGGACGGCTTCAGGCTTCCCCTTCCCCGAATTCTCTGTGTAGGCCCTACATTGGTGGCTCTGAGACAGTTTCATTTCTACTGCTGGTGGTGATGTCAAGTTTGGATTTCAGGGCAAAATACAAGGTTATCTTTGGAAATAAATGGCAGGCAACAAAATGATGCTTTGAGGTCCTGGTGCCTAAAGCATCACCATTGCAGTCCAGCTGTGTGCAGGCAGGTTTCCACCAGGCCTGGAGATGTCTCACCAACCTTCACCAGCAGGGCAACAGCCCCAGCCTTATGAGAGGCTGCAGTAGAGAAAGAGCAAGTGTTCTGGAGCAAGCAGGAAAACCACTGCAGCTCAGCTGGTGGCCCACCCAGGCGTGGCCCTGAAGCCCCTGTTGGAATCCTGCCTTCACCCTGAATCATGGATGTTATATGTGTCCTCAAAGCTACTTATTTTATCCCAGTTGGAAAGAGAAAAAGTGAATATCATTAAATCTACTTTACAAACAAGCTCAACCAAACACAGAAATAATAGATGATTGGTCAACGGATGAAGAACTATAAGCCATAGGTCCAGGTTCCCACACCTTCCAGGATGAACGTCAATCTCTGATACAGGCAGATATGGCCATCTCTCAGGTTCTGAATAACTAGACCCTGGATTGAGGGGTCACAGATAGCAGTGCTGCTAAAGCAGGATGTGGGGGACAGGGATTAGCTAGTTACTTCCTAGATTTAAGAGACAATTAGGAGGTAGAGCAAACAAGAGTTGGTGACAAGCTACTGGGGAAGAGGAAAGTGAAGACGCCACTAGGTTCCTGGTCTGTGGATCTGCATGGATGGTGGCACAATCACTGTACCAATCAGCCCTGGAAGTCACCCTTGATTACAGAGAATAGCTAACTGGATTTCAAGAGTCCTTAACTATTTCGTATTTCAGTAAGTGTGATATGTGCCCATACTCTATCAGAGGCAGAATTGGGTGAGGCTGGGGTAATTGATATGAGCGACCAATTCCCCCTAAGAGCTGATGAATCTGCTTAAAAGTCATCTATGGCTTCCCACTGCATTGGGAATCAAATTTGAATTCCTGCCCATGGTCTCCAAAGCCACACAGGGGCTGGCCTGTTCAGACCTTCCCATTTCATCCCCCCATTCTCCTTCTTACCTCCAGCTTATGTTCACTTCCAACCCACCTGCAAATCTGAGGCAAGCCTGGGATCCTCAGCCTCAAGATCTTCAAATGTCACCTCCTCAGAAAGGCCCTCCTCAACCAGCCTCTTGGGTCACTCTCTAGCCAATTTCCCTAGTATGTTTTTCTTCACAGCACTTAACATTATAAGAAACTACAGAATTTGTCAGCATGTATGTTAACCATTTCCCCAACCACATTTTATGTTCAATGATAGAAGGCAAGAGCTGAGCAAGAGAACTGGCACAGGGTCTCATCCTGGTGGGGATGGAAAGAAGTGAGCAGATTTACTTAAGAGCTGTTTAAAAGGCAGAACTGGCAGGGTTTGTAAGTAAACTGGATAGAGAAAGTGAAGACCCCTTCTAGATCTGCATAGATGTTCGTGCCAATCACTGAACTGGACTGCCCCAGAAGAGGGCCAGTTGTGCATATAAAAGGTATGAGTAGGCTTCTTACTAAGTTTGTGGTGCCTTTGAGGCATTCAGGAGGTCTTACCAAGTGTGCAGATGATACCTGGGTCTGGAGCTCAGCAGAGAGGTCTGAGCTGGATATATAAGTTTGTGAACTGCCTCTGGGTGGCTGGCAAAGGACACAGTGCTTGTGGATGAGATAGCCTGATAAGAACAGAAGAGGGACATAGGAGGGGGCCTTGAGCTAGCCTTGAGGAGTGTTTCAAGTGGAGAGCTGAAGGGTTGAGCTTGAAAAGGAACCAGAGGGGGTGGAAAAGGACAACCAGGTCACAGTGGCTGAAGATGGAAGAGTATGTTAAGGTGTGGGTAGCCTTCTTTGGCTTCCAAGCCTCCCAAGACCCTGGGAGGGTCATTTCCAGCCTTGTCAGCCAGTGCCTGAGATGCAGATATGTGTGAACTAGATACCCAGGCTTTCTAAGTGATCTACTGCACAGCCTTCACAACCTTTACAAATGCTGACTCACTCAGGCCTCACAAGGACCCTATCCATTACTCTCCCCCATTCTTCAGAAGGAACCAAGGCACACAGAGGATAAATGACCCACCCAAGTCGCATAGCCAGTGAGTCTCAGGATTCAAACCCAGAGTCTGTGGTCTTTATTACCACATACAGTAACACCCTCCCTCACTCTCTTTTTCCTCCCTCCCTTTTTGTAGCCTCCTCTTTTGAAAGGACTGATACAATATCAGATAATTTGCAATAGCCAAATATCAACTTTAGTAACAAAAACATTAGTTCTAAATGCAAACATAAGGTATGGACCAGTACCCTCTTAGGCATTTGGTTAAGATAATGATGCAATCTTGACAGCCCCCCCGCCCCCAATTTCCCCAAAGAATTGCTTTGTCATCTTCAGAGGGAGTTCACAAGCTCTAGGATGCTTCAAAGAGGCTTCTGAGATCAAGATCCATACATATGGACACTGGGCCATTCAGGCCTTCCCCTCCCTCCCGAATAGTGGCAAGAACACCAGAGCTAGGGTACACTGGAGCCATTCATGGTGAAATCAGCTTGGCCAGCATGCATTGCTGCAGACCTTAGTGCCGGGCACCTTTGCACATCAGCTGAGCTTCTTGACCAGGGTCTAATTTGGGCCTGCTTCAGTTATGACCTGAGTAGGAAGATGGTCTAAGTAGAGAGTATCTCAATGATTTTGTATGACCTTGAGAGTTCCTCTTTTTTTTTTTTTCTTAAAGATTTTTATCTATTTATTCATGAGAGACACACAGAGAGAGAGGCAGAGACACAGGCAGAGGGAGAAGCAGGCTCCATGCAGGGAGCCCGATGTGGGACTTGATCCTGGGTCTCCAGAATCACGCCCCAACTGAAGGTGGGCACTAAACCTCTGAGCCACCCGGTCTGCCCAAAAGAGTTCCTCTTCTTAACAATCTGTCCCTCATCATCATTCAAACCATGCTTCCTTCCCTGTAATGTTGATAACCAACATTTCTTTGTTGCCATTGCCCTCACAATTGCAAAGTCTCTTTAAAAGTTTGAAAACATGCATTTTGTTTTTTTAATTTAAATTCAAATCACCAACATATAATACATCATAAGTTTCAGATGTAGTTTTCAATACTTCATCAGTTGCATATAACACCCAAATAACACAGGCCACAGAAGTGTCTGGTGTAGATGTGTGAGCAGGCCAGAGGAGCAGAGGGAGAGGGAGAGAGAATCTTAAGCAGGCTCCATGCCCAGTGTGGAGCTTGACATGGGGCTTGAACTCACAGCCCCAAGATCATTACCTGAGTGAAATCAAGTCTGACACTTAACCGACTGAGCCACCCAGATGCCCCTGAAATCCTGCATTTTAAATGAAAAAAAAAAAAAAAAACTGATATGCAACCACTCATGTCTTTCACAAGACTATACAATAGTTTCTCTTTAGCTTCATAAAATCCCAGAGCAGCCAACTTTAGTCACTTTGTATCCAAATAACACTGTATGATTTGATGAAAAGCCATGTTTTATTGTCATAAAATATAGTATTTTGAAAACATCAAATTGCTATTATACAGGCTCTTCTAATAGCCTATTCAGAACTTCCTTCAT
Organism: Canis lupus familiaris; assembly: GCF_011100685.1. NCBI lineage: Eukaryota > Metazoa > Chordata > Mammalia > Carnivora > Canidae > Canis > Canis lupus. The sequence continues at coordinate 42,383,909 of NC_049231.1, read as the reverse complement.
TTTAGGGTAGAACTTCCTATTTTAAAAACCACATAAACTCTCCCACTCGTTCCCCTTCTAACCCTTTAGCAATCTAATTATGTAGTACTTTTATTTTCCCACTGCTATTGCCACTTTAACATCAAATATTACCAAGCTCTAAGAAATGCACAGTAATATTCACTTTTGTTATTTTTCCTTGTTTTTAAGACCATACATTCAGTATCTTCCCCAATGTGGCTGATTGCAATCGTGATCTATCTGGAAGATATATTATTGCCCTGTGACCAGAACCCAGAGGGAACCAAGTTTGCCTTTGCATTGTTGTGATTGTTATGTGGATTTTGTAGTTTAAAAAGAAAACAACTAGATTCTGCAGTGACATTCTTTGTAGAAATCTGACCTTTGGTGGGGCTGACTAATCTCATCAACCAATTAATTTCACACTGATTACTCTGCTCATTCATTCTCAGCAAATTGTAAGCAAAACTTCTAAGAATGACTGACCTTCTTACCTGGGCTCAGCCTGGCTTTAGGCCTTCCCTTTGAATTCATGTTCTTGATGATGATTCTCAACTAAAAGTTTGATTTGATCACCCTTGCTCTCATAGTATCTGTCTGAAGGGCTGTGGAAACAGGACCTGGGTTCACATTCTTGCTCTAGAGTCAGCCATCTACACCAGACACTTCTGGGGACGGGCTTCCTTGACTTCTCCCCCATTCTCTATCTGTGCCCCTAACCCACCCTTGCTCCCCCAGCCAATCAATCACTAACTCTTGTCAGGTCTGCCTCTTAAATATTACTCAACTCTACCTGCTTCTCTCTATTCTCTGCTATCACATCCTGGCTCAGCCTCCATCACCTTTAGCCTCATAATAGTCTCTGAAGTGGACTCCCTGCCTCCAAATATGGGGTCAATCCATATAAGTGCTCTTAAAAATGCAGATTTGACAACAGCATAAAATCCTGCCTAAAATCCTCAATGGCTGTCTGTTACTGGTAGGTCAGAGGTGAGGTCTCCTTACTACCCTGAAGCTCTGCACAGACCTGGCTCTGCTGCCTTCCCATTCTTGTCTCCTCAGCTCCCCCATCTGAGACGGCTATCTCACACAGTTTGAGACCAGCACATACACTATGCTAGTTCACTTCTTCACATGATGCCTCCTGACATTACTTTGGAAGGACTTCTCCCCACTCCTCTTCACCCTATTCCTGATTATCCTGCAGTGTATATGGCTTCTAGAAACCTGCTCTGCATCTGTGCCCTGCACCCCATCTTATACACTTCCCCAGGTCCAACGAGTGCCTGTCTCCTGATTCCCTGAACATCCTACACTTAATGGAATTTCTCCAAGTCTACCTCCTCTTCCAGCCCAATGTACTTGTGGGTAGGTACAATACGTTTTTTTTCTATATCTCTTGCTCAGTTCAGAACATGTCATAAAGTAGGCATTTAGTAAATATTTGTTGGCTGGTGATGGGGTTGGGCTTCAAGGTGGTTCTTAGAGTACTAGACTTCCATCTATATCCCATAGAAAGCTCCATTTAGGCTTCCACAAATATTTGATTCAAATTTCATTTTTAAAAGTGTTAAATTATTTTTCAGACTTCAGCATAAGATTCAAATATGTTATTTACAAACATGTGGCACTGCAGATCAATAGGCTAAGTATGTTGCAAAGTGAAATCATTTTTGTAAAGACTGAATAAACCTCCCGTCATTTGCTGGTCCCTTAAATTCCAAGGTTATAAGGCTGGTTATTTTTAAAACTGTTACAGTTTATAGCCATTTATCTGTGTGAATTAGGAATTTCTTATTAATTACAATGTGACCAAAGCAAATGGCAGAAATAAACTAAAGCCTGAGGCTGGCATCAGACTGCAATGGTTTCCCATAACCAAAATTCCTTTCTTTCTTTCTTCTTTTATTTTCTTTTTTTTTCTTTAGATTTTATTTTTAACTAATCTGTATATCCAACGTGGGACTTGAGCTTACAACCCCAAGACCAAGAGTTGCACACTCCACCGACTGAGCCAGCCAGGTGCCCCCATAACCACAATTTCTATTTTTTCCAGTTATTAAAACAACCTATAATTCCATTGGCTGGCTTCACAATGTGTGAGTATAGTTAAGTTTGAAGTTATGCATACTAATGAAATATACCATTAGCCCCTTGATATCTTAGGGATTTCTCTAAGATGTTTGAAAAATGGGTCTAGCCATTTCTTTAAATGTTTGAAAACTACTGGCCAAGGGGAAGCAGATCCTGAGACTGAGGCTGCCCAGAGATTCAGCACTCAGTTCCCAAGAAAGTAAGGCAACTGTTAGGGACTGGGCCCAGGAAGGCAATGGAAGAATGAGGGATCTGGGAAGAACATTTCCAAGTTTTGTAAGGAACAGGGAAGAGCTGGAAATAGCTCTGTGTCCCCTCTGCCAGTATTAGGGGTGGCATAGAGGTCCCTTCCTTCTCCCTCCTACAGATATTGTAGCAAACCAGTGTTATGGGTTAACTGTTCAACTGGGGTTTGTGTGCCCTTACCCTGGTCCTTGTGAGTTTCCTTCTAACTCAGTTGTAAATTGGGCACAACATGCTCTACTGGGTCCTTCTTTCTGGGGTTTCTATAGCCATGCTTGCCCAGGGCTCCCTAACTCTCACCTGAATAAATCCTTCCTTTGATTCTGTTTTCCCTTCAACCTACTGTCTTATCTCATCTCCTGCCTTTCATACTGAAACTTCTTGGAAAAAAAAGGATACTCTACCTGTAGACTATCATGTCACACTCCCTCAACCCCACTATACCTGGTTTCCCCCTGCTGCACAAATGGTATCATTCCCTCAAAGGCATTAGTGACTTCCTTACACTAAAATCCAGCACCTTTCTGTAAGACCTGCATCCTCATTGACAACTAGCAACCACTCCTCATCCCTGAGATACCCTTTGCTTTTGTGACTGCTCCCTGTTCCCATCACCTCCCTGGCCACTTCTTGCTCGTCTCCAAGGATATAAATACCTCTTCTTGTTCTTCTCAAGGAAGATGGCTATGTTTGCCAGGGCTGCTGTAACAAGGTACTACAGACTATGTGGCTGAAACAAGAGAAATTTATTTTCTCACAGCCTTGGAGGATGGGGTCTGAGAATGAGATATTGGCAGTGATAGTTCTCCTCAGGCCTCCTTCTTTCCTTGGCTTAGACATGGTCATCTTCTCCCTTGTTCTTACATGTTTCCTTCTCTGTGTTTTTCTGCGTCCTAATCTCTTCTTAGGAGGACACCAGTGTTACTGGATTAGGTCCCACCCTGTTGACCTCATTTTAACTCAGTTGCCTCTGTAAAGGCCCTGACTTCAGTACATTCTGAGGTACTGGGGGATCAGGACTTCAACACATAAATGTTGGAGAGGAACACAATTTAGCCCATAGCAATAGTCTTCCAGATAAGGTTCTTGACCTTTTTTTTTTTTTTTTTTTAATGGATCAGTTGTTTAATTAGGTTCTTTGTAAGAAATTTAGAACACCAATTTGTGAGGGTAAACTCTATTTGTGAGAGAAAACACAGAGTGGAGGTAGCCCTGAAGCTGAGGAACAACTTTGATTTTTGGCAGAATTTGCAAGTCCACAGCTTTCTGATTAAACTTGGGTTGCTCTGTAATCTCATATTTCTCCTTCTCTGTGTCAAAGATCTCCCCTTCCTGGTGTTTGGGTTTCGGCAGCTTCTTCTTCTTGAAATAAGCGTCAGTGAAATGTATGGGGATTTTCACACTGCTGATATCAATTTTGGTGGAAGTGGTAATGACAAATTTCTGGTGTGTTCTACGCAGAGGAACTCAGTTGAGAGCCAGTGGTCCAGTCACAAGTAGCAAGCCACTGCTCAGTTGCTTCAGGAAAACTACCCTCTTGCCTCTATAACGCCCAGGGAGGATAATCAAAATGGTCCCAGGAGTGATGCTAGCTTGCAGCTTTCTCACATGCTGACTGAAAGGTTTTTTGCCATGGCTCAACAGCTTTCAAGGCACATCTTCGGTAGGATAATACCTAGGCATTTTGCAAAGTTTAACCACTCAGGTGCCACCATCCTTGTCACCACCAACCAGTTTTGTAACAGTAGCAAGAAACTTCTCCTTCTTTTTCTTTTCAACCCTGAAGTTAGCTGCCAAATACTTCCTCTTGTGCATGGCTTTTCTGGAATACATAGCCGATCAGGAATATCTGCCAATTCCCCTGACTAGGACAGGGTTTCAGCTGCAGTGGGGCTTCCCCTTGTTTGGTGTTTTAGCCTTGAGGTTACCCTTTTTTGCCTTGTCACCAGCATCAGCCTTCTTGGCTTCAGGTTTCTTCTCCTTAGTATCTGGCTTCTCAGCTTTTTCGCCTGCCATCTTGCAAGATGGAAAAGAGAACCAAGGTCCCCGCTTCTGGTCTATAGGGATTCTTTTTTTTTTTTTTTTTAAATTTTTTAAATTTTTATTTATTTATGATAGTCACAGAGAGAGAGAGAGGCAGAGACACAGGCAGAGGGAAAAGCAGGCTCCATGCACCGGGAGCCTGATGTGGGATTCGATCCCGGGTCTCCAGGATCGCGCCCTGGGCCAAAGGCAGGCACCAAACCGCTGCGCCACCCAGGGATCCCTCTATAGGGATTCTTGACCTTTTTTTAACCCTACACACATTTCTAACACTTCATATATCATTATTCAGTGAATACGTCTGTCAATTTCATTTTTTAATTAAAATATGTATCTCATTAAAATAAAGTGGAACAATCCTCTAGTGTATGTAGAAAAGGTTAATAAGAGGATATGATTTACAAGTAAATAACTATATCTTAAAGTTGTTTGCTGAGCTCTGAGACCAAATTTCTACCAAGTTTTCAGACATCTCTCCGTGATGGCTGGTACATCACACAGTGTTCTCTCCACAATGCCTCTCACTCCTTACCCCTCATATGTTCACCAAAATTCCCCAAAACTCTTTCAATGACTTCTCTTCTCTGCTTCACCCCATATGCAAGCATTCTGTCCATCCTATTTGTCCCTCCCTCAAGACTGGTTACATAACTTTTGAGACTAAATTCAAAAGCTGTAGAGCTCTTTGTTCAAAATCTATCAAGAATTTCAAGACAGTGACTGCAGAGCTTTAAACCAAGCACAGACCCTTGGAGCATGGTCCTATGTGACTGTGAAGGTTGCATGCCCTTGAAGCTGACCCTGCCCCTCCATTATCCTTCCCACATCACCCTGCACTCCACCCCCATTAATGCCCTGGATTTCCACACTGGCCTCTTGTGACCCCACATCCATCTCACCTCCCCCATCCAACCCCATCTGCCCAGTAACTCCTACTCAACAACATCTGCACCTGGTATCCTCTGCTCAAAGCCTTTGGTATTTCCTCATTTCCTACCAAACTGGGCACAGCCTCTTCAGGCCAGCATGTTAGGCCCTGATTTCCTGACTCGACTCCTACTCACACCTGTCTGACACAAAGCTTAAGGCAAATGTTCTAGTCACTCTCCTCAGACTCTTCTCTGTATGGCTTAAACTCCAAGCCTTGTGTTTCTGAAATCCTACCCTTTCCATCTGTGCCATCAGAACCTTTCCAAAGATCAAGACCTACCTCTTTCAAGAAGTGTTTTCTTGGTCTGGTCTCTTCTTTCTGGTTAGCCCCACATGTACAGGAACTGTGGTAAGCACTTAAGTGCACACTGCTCCTTGCCAAGGGCTTATGAGCTTTTACCCTTTAAACCTCCCATACTCCCAGAGGCAGGTTCTATCATTATGCCCTGAGGTACTTAGAGGGCCTGGCTGTGTTATATAAGGTCACTTGCATGGTGGTGGACCAGGGTTCAAACCCAACAGTCTGGCTCAGAGTCTGTGACTATCTTGTGCTTTGTGTGGATGGTATTTGTGCATTTCTTCTATATTCACACTAGACAATGAGCCCTTTGAGGAATATAGATCTTTTTCATCTTCATTTTCCTTGAGGCACCTCCTTTGTTTCCATGTTCAGCCCATATTGTTTATGTGACTGAGCAGGAAGTTTTGAAATACAGGGTTAGCCCAGAAAGATGCAATGACCAAATATATTACCTTAAATTTCTGAATACTCAGCCAATTATGGATTCTTTGGAGTGACACCAACCCTTTTCAAAGCAGTATACTTTGGGGACCATTCAGGAAATATGTATTTGTCAGTCACACTTGACTTATGAATTGGTAGATTCAACTCTGTTGGCTTGCCTTCCTTCCTTCCAAACGAGAGCTAACTGAGGGGATCTTTGATTGAAGGGAGGCCATCCAGCTCCCCCACATTTGCCCTGTTGTTTGGTTTTGTATTAACCTCTGTCTCCACCTCAAATCCCACCTCCCCCACCCCCCAGGCTAGGCTATCAGAGGGTAAGGGAGGAAACTGTATTTCTTAGTCTCCCACTATTTCTTTTCTTCTCACTGGCACTAAGGAAGACAGCTTCTTTCAGAGCTTCTGTTGGGCCCAAATGCAAATGGTTCTCTTCTAGCCCTTTCCTGCCCAAGAACCAGTGATGCAGAGTAAAAACTGAGGGAGGTTTTAGAGAGGGGGACATATGGTCAACAAAAAGAGAACAAGGGAAAAAACAGATTACAAAGCAGTGTGTGTAATAGGATCCATTCTTTTTTTTTTTTTTTTTTTATTCATGAGAGACATAGAGGGGCAGAGACATAGGCAGAAAGAGAAGCAGGCTTCCCCCCGGGGAGCCTGACAGGGAACTCGATCCCCTTTGGCTTATGTTGATAAGCCAAAGGCAGATGCTTAAACACTGAGCCACCCAGGTGCCCCTAGGATCCCATTCATATATATATATATACACATATTTTTTTAAAGTCTGTTTATTACATTCACATTTTTTTTTATATTCACATTTTCAAGCCCAAAATTTCCCTAGTAGCTCAGAACTACCACCAGCTGACCTTGGAACACACTTGTTAGAGAAAGAGATGAATAGTCCTCCCAAGTGATGCTGAAGATAAAACACACTCATCCATTCATATCTTCTCCATCACATTTTCATCAGACACAAACAGTCTCGTCTGGAAGATGCCCACTCTTATATTTTTGCATTTAAATCAATGTGTGTGTTATATTTTACCCATAGACATTTGAGAAAATATGTTTTGTGAAAAGGAGGATATACCTGGGTGACTTGGTCAGCTGAACATCTGACTCTTGATTTTGGCTCAGGTCATGATTTCAGGATCTTGAGATTGAGCCTCACATCAGGATCTGGGCTCAGCACAGAGTCTGCTTATCCCAATCTCTCTGTTCCTCCCCCAACTTTTGTGCACGTGCTCTCTCTGAAATAAATAAATACAATCTTTTTAAAACAATAAATAAATAAAAAAGGAAGATTTACTTTCCAAAGATATTCACCAAAATGTTTTTAGTGGTTATATCAGAGTAGTGAATCTTGGATGCAGTGTCTTAGCTTTTTTAAAATGTATTTTAGGGGCACCTGGCTGGCTCAGTCAGTAGAGCATGTGACTCTTAATCTCAGGGTCTGAGTTCAAGCCCCACGTTGGGCATGGAGCCTACTTAAAACAATAATAATAATAATGTATTTAAAATGTTTTTTCTATGGTCAAGTGTTACTTGGGACGTGTGTGTTTTGTGTTAATTGGAATTTTAGAAGCATGTGACATGTAGCCTTCACTCTCGTGCCCATCTCCTCACCTCACACAATTCCCACCCTGGTTGCTGTTGGGAGAAATAGGAGGAACTAGGTGCCACCAAGGCCCTTTGCCTGTGGTCTACAGGCATGTGAGTGCCTTCACTGGTCAGAAACTCGGTCAGGAGTGTACCACTTCCCCTTCAAGTGGGAATTCCAAGTCTAAGGTAGTGATGTGATTTGACCCAAGAGGGTGTAACAAGCCTGGAGGAAAAGGGAATTGAGCAGAGTTCTTCTGATTCATTGTCTTGTGTGTTCACCACAGCGCTCTACTTCCTGCGGTTGCTATTTGCCACACTGGGGGCTGGGTGTCAGCCCAGAGCTCACTAGTGATTCCCTTCTTGGGACTGTGTGAGGGAGGGACAGGAGATGATGACTCAGAGGGGGTCCTTCCCCCTGCCAGCCAGTGCCCCCTCCATTCTGTCCCTCTTGCCCCCTCTACTTCAAAATGTATTACCTGCCCTGCTCCTAACCTCTCCTCAACCTACTGCAATCTGCTCACCACAAGATAACATGTTTTTGGCATTCTAGAAATGCTGGTTGAGTGACCAGATCTTCACATACTCTGTACCCAGATTCCATGTTGCCCTTCACACCTTTGCTTAGAGGTCTCTTAGTAACTCCAGGCCTCTCCCAACCCTTTGGTGGAAATCCAGCCTAGGGGAACAGAAAGAACACCACTTCAAACAATACCCTATTTCTCTACCTCAACATTCCCCAGCTTCAAATAAAAGGAATAAGGGAGAAAAATGCATGAATATAATGAAAACAAGACAAGAATGTCTGAGAAGTTGGACACTGTGTCCTATTTGTCCCTGACAGCACCAACAGAACTAAAATCTGCCTGGGTCCATGCTCTTGCCACTCATCCAGCCTAGACTCCTCTCCCTTCCACTTGCTCTGTCCCATCCTTCTGCACAAAGCCTTCTCAGCCCATGTGAGCCCACAAAAGCTACTTGTGACAGTGCTTGTATTATGAATTCACTGTTCATCTGTTTATATCTTATCTCCTCCCAGATACAAAGCTCTTTGAGGACTGAAATCATATTTCTGGACACAGCAAAGTACATTGGTCTTGGGACTGAGATCTGGGCCAAATGCCTGGCTCAACCCCAGGGTAGTTATAAGACCACAGGTAAGTTGCTTGAACTGGGGCCTCATTATCTCATCTGTCAGGCAACAATAATCTCTACTGCATAAGACTGGTGGAAAGATTAAATAAGACAATACATCTAAGAGTTCTGGTAATTTAGGTGTTTTCTCAACATTTAACATTTTGTCATCTTTCCCAATACCTAGTGCAAAGCTTTTCATATAAATGTTCAATAAACATTGGTTGTTTAATTGACAGATGGTGAGTTACATTCCATTCCTTCCTGAATCTCCTCTGTATATCTCATAGGTTTGGCCCATAGGACTGTACTATGGGAAAGTTTGGATGCATACTTTGATAGCCACAATAAATTAGAGATAAACATTATTGATTTTTATTTAACAATTCATCTATAAAGTAGTCAATACTTTTTTCCATAGGTGCCTAAATCCAGAAAAAAATAACATGAAAATAATATATTTGAGAAAAAGTCCATGCCAACCAATCCTAATGGAGTAGGACTTAGCTGAGCAATTAGTATTATCTTCCACATTTTTCTTAAAAAGGCTTTAAGAAAATGTGATCCATGGCAGCCCAGGTGGCTCAGTGGTTTAGCACCACCTTCGGCACAGGGTATGATCCTGGAGACCCGGGATCCAGTCCCACATCAGGCTCCCTGCATGGAGCCTGCTTCTCCCTCTGCCTGTGTCTCTGCCTCTTCTCTCTCTCTCTCTCTCTCTCTCTCTGTCTGTCTCTCATGAATAAATAGATAAAATCTTAAAAAAAAAAAACCTTAAAAAAATGTGATCCATCCATTACAACAATGGGTATCTTTAATTCTGCTAGATCTAAACGGGCAAAGGGAAGGAAAAGTTATTGGTAACCAGCAAGAGTTACCTGTTAGGGATGGCCACCTGACATGAGCTGAGCTCCCCATTAGGGGAACCCAGATCTGCAGAAAGGGAACTGGTGGAACCAATACCCCAACTTTCCTCCAATATCCTGTCCTCCAATATCCTACTGGGGCTTCACCCCAGTCAAAAGCCAAAGAGTGGGCTCTCTGCTCCTCCCCGTTCGACAGACAGCCGCATCTTCTGGTGCAATGCCAGCCGGGTCCCCGAGACACGACAGTGAAGGTCAGAGTGAATGGATTTGGCTGTATTGGGCGCCTGGTCACCAGGGCTGCTTTTAACTCTGGCAAAGTGGATATTGTTGCCATCAATGACCCCTTCATTGATCTCAGCTACATGGTGTACATGTTCCAGTATGATTCTCCCCACAGCAAATTCCACGGCACAGTCAAGGCTGAGAACGGGAAACTTGTCAGCAACGGGAAGTCCATCTCCATCTTCCAGGAGCGAGATCCTGCCAACATCAAATGGGGTGATGCTGGTGCTGAGTATGTTGTAGAGTCCACTGGGGTCTTCACCACCATGGAGAAGGCTGGGGCTCACTTGAAGGGCGGGGCCAAGAGGGTCATCAACTCTGCTCCTTCTGCTGATGCCCCCATGTTTGTGATGGGCGTGAACCACGAGAAGTATGACAACTCCCTCAAGATTGTCAGCAATGCCTCCTGCACCACCAACTGCTTGGCTCCTCTAGCCAAAGTCATCCATGACCACTTCGGCATTGTGGAGGGCCTCATGACCACCGTCCATGCCATCACTGCCACCCAGAAGACTGTGGACGGCCCCTCTGGGAAGCTGTGGCGTGACGGCCGAGGGGCTGCCCAGAACATCATCCCTGCTTCCACTGGCGCCGCCAAGGCTGTGGGCAAGGTCATCCCTGAGCTGAACGGGAAGCTCACTGGCATGGCCTTCCGTGTCCCCACCCCCAATGTGTCAGTTGTGGATCTGACCTGCTGCCTGGAGAAAGCTGCCAAATATGACGACATCAAGAAGGTAGTGAAGCAGGCATTGGAGGGCCCCCTCAAGGGCATCCTGGGCTACACTGAGGACCAGGTTGTCTCCTGTGACTTCAACAGTGACACCCACTCTTCCACCTTCGACGCCGGGACTGGCATTGCCCTCAATGACCACTTTGTCAAGCTCGTTTCCTGGTATGACAATGAATTCAGCTACAGCAACCGGGTGGTGGACCTCATGGTCCACATGGCCTCCAAGGAGTAAGAGCCTCCTGGACCACCAGCCCCAGCAAGAACAAGAGGAAGAGAGAAGCCCTCAGCTGCTGGGGAGTCCCTGCCCCAACTTAATCCCCCAACACACTGAGAATCTCCTGACCTCCAATTTACATTCTAGACCCCGAGGAAGGGGAGGGGCTTGGGGAGCCCTACCTTGTCATGTACCATCAATAAAGTATACTGTACCACCCCCCCCCCCAAAAAAAGCCAAAGAGCAAGTGTTTCTTTGGTAGTCTATTGAAGTTAACCCCCTGAGCACAGAGTTGGATGGACAGTAGATACCAAAGGCAAATTGAGAATATCCAGCAGGATAGGAAAGGAGAAAGAGAAGTCAAGGGAAATTAAGTAAATAAGAATAAGAACAAAAATGGATGCTAGAAATAAACCCAAACAATTTTATTAATTGTAATAAATATAAACAGATGAAAGAGATTTTTAGATAGGTAAAGCAAAAAGATAATCTATCACAATTTCCACTTAAAGGAGAAATAGCTCAAGCAAAAGTTAATGACAGGTGGAAAACAGAAAAAGATACATCATGTAAATACTAATGGAAGGAGGGCTTCTCTAGTAATACTAATATCAAATATGACAGGATTAAGGTAAACATTTTTAATGTAAGTTAAGAAACCAAAACACATGGCAGCCCTGGTGGCTCAGTGGTTTAGCACCGCCTTCAGCCCAGGGCCTGATCCTGGAGACCCAGGATCGAGTCCCACATCGGGCTCCCTGCATGGAGCCTACTTCTCCCTCTGTCTATGTCTCTGCCTCTCTCTCTCTCTCTGTGTCTCTCATGAATAAATAAATAAAATCTTAAAAAAAAAAAAGAAACCAGGGGATCCCTGGGTGGCGCAGCGGTTTGGCCCCTGCCTTTGACCCAGGGCGCGATCCTGGAGACCCGGGATCAAATCCCACGTCGGGCTCCCTGCATGGAGCCTGCTTCTCCCTCTGCTGGTCTCTGCCTCTCTCTCTCTCTCTCTCTCTCTCTCTCTCTCTCTGTGTGTGTGTGTGTGACTATCATAAATAAATAAAAATTTAAAAAAAAGAAACCAAAACACAAAGAAGATATAAAAATCATGAAATCATACCTACTTAGTGGTAATATAATCTTATACAACATTAAAATTGATGGATTTACAAGAGGTAACTGACAAATCTACTATCATAGCAGGAGATATTAAAACATATCTCTCAGAACTTGACAGAAAAAGCAGACCAATGGTTTTAAGAAAATTAAGGGTCCTCAAGTTTGAACAAAACATTTAAAAATAGCTAACCTTAGTGGATAACATATAGGCTGCTGCACCTGTCAAGCAAACAACACCCTTTCCCTCTGCCTACCACCAACCCCCTCCCACCCCCACTCATGTGTGCTCTCTCTCTCAAATAAATAAAATCCTTTTTAAAAATTAAATAAAATTAAATTTAAAAATCCAGTTCTTCAGTCATACTAGGCACATTTTAAGCATCTAACAGCTCCATATGGCTAGCTATAGTTTTAGACAGTGTAGTCCTTGTCCATGAAGATGTTCATGGAGCAAATAACTGTCCTTTCCAAAGTATTCCTCCTTGACTTGTCTGCTGGCCTATGTTAGGCTATGGACCTTTCCATTCTAACCTCAATATAAAGCAATTTTCCTGCCTAAACTACTATGTAAGAAGTAAAGTAGCTCTGGACTATCAAAGCAGCCCCTCTTCCAATGGCCCATGAAAATTTCTATTTAACAACAGCACTAGTCACATTATATTCTTTCTTTGTCAAAGATCAGTAAACTACTTCAAAACATATTAAAACCCTATGTAATGGAAGCAGTAAGGTAGTTTGCAAGTGAATTCATAGCATTAGATCTCAGAGAACCTCAGCAAGAAAGTGGTAAGAATTCCCTGGGTCCATTCTCTCCCCTGTCTCTACATTGAGTACCTCTGGGAACAAAATGGAAGGAGAGCTCATGGCAACACTGCTCACTGTGTTTAAGCTCCCACCTCCCAGTGTCCAGGGCTTCATGATGAGCCCAACACCAACATACTAGGCCACCTGTCTCCTCCTTCCCCTACGTGGCTTAGTCAGAAAAGAGGGCTTATTTCAGATAAAGAAACTAAACACCCCAATCAGGTCATTCTTTCCACGTTGGCATAAATTCAAGACATGCAGAACCCTTGGGAGGCTCTTCACCACATGGCCATGCCCTTTTTGCCTCTGAAGCCTTGTGCTTCCAGCTTGTGGAAAGAGAAATTCAGAAAAACAGTTCAAGGGCTCTGCTTCTGGCACTGCTACTGATTCACAGTGAAACCTGGAGCAAGCTTTTTTGGCTGAGATTCTAAAACAGGAATAAAGTCTTCCCTACTTATATCCTAGACTATCATGAAGGTCAAAGGAGAATACATATTCTATGTAAAAATACCTAGAAAAGTAAAGGGTACTTTATAGACCTAAAGTATTATTTTAAAATCATGTTGGTTCAAGTTTCCCAACATATACCCAAGAAAGACTTAAAAGTAGGTATGCCCAACAGGCCTTCTCATTTCCTGTTGGGGATATAAATCAGAATAAACTTTTTGGAGGGAAATGTGACAGAATCTACCAAAATGTTAAGTGTTCGTACCATTGGAGTCATAAATACCATGTCTAAGAGTAACTGGAGAAATACATGTGTTGAAGAAGATGTATGTGCAAGAATTTCACTGAAGCATAGTTTGCAATAGCAAAAATTAAAACTCGCCTGAAGTTCCAGCTGTAAGTAGTAATTAAAAACTTTTTTAGCTTTTAAGGTCCCAGGATATACTTAGCCTCACTTTTTTGTTTATTCAAGAAGTATCTGTAATAAATCCCACAACTAAGGCACTGTACCGTGTGCTATGGTGCAATGGAGGGATTTCTTATTCTGACCTTGGGGTGTTTGCAGTCTGAGGGGAAACACAAGAGATTTGTATAAAGAATAATAATGCAAGGGAGAATGGCAAGTGCCCAAAGGGATAAACCAGATAAAGGATTCTGGGGCCTCAGAGCACATGCCCTGGGGAATGTAACAGGCAAGAGAAGGGCTAGAGATTTGTGAATGGGGGCACTGGCCCTGAGTTGTGAAGTGGTGGGATTTGGAAAAGTAAACATCACTTTCCAAATGTAGAAATGAATTGAGAAATGTATAGCAGTTTAAGCAAGTGCCAAAGTTTACTGCTGTTTTTATTTCTAATGACTAAACTGACCCTCTTGCCACACACAACTCCTTTGTTGTTGTTTAACCAAAAGGAAAGCAGGTGAACTTGGTGCCCACTAGTGGTCTACCACCTTCCCTCCTGACAGGAGCATGACCCCAGGGTGGGCTTTTGGAGCTCTGGTTGAGTTTCAGCAGTGCTGGTTCAGAGTTACCAGCCCTCACCCCATAAAAAAAGAGCTTTTAGATAGATTTTTCTGGTATCTGGAAATCTCTGGACAAACCTGATCTCTGAATTGTGTCAAAAGTCATGTCTGTGTGCAACCCATGCTCCACCTTCTGTACAAGGGGAAGTAGCTTATGTTCACAGTGGCCTGACACAGTCAGTGTGGTGGGTATGTAGAGCCAATCTGTGCTGTGCTTCATGGAACGAGGCCCTTGAGCAAAACACTCCTCTGTGAAACAGCAAGTTCTAACTATTTCCTCCTAAATCCTTATTTCAACATTTTAGAATGTCCCTCGATAAAGATGCTTATTATTTTCTTTTCTTTGTTCTCATTATAGTTTAAAGAAAGCTTACATGAAGGTCACCCCTTCCTCTGGGACTAGGGCTGAGTCCTGATAACCAAGAGGGGGCCACCATGCAACTGGTGGCTTTGATTAAGTAAAACATTCTAGCAAACATTTTGGGAACCACTGAGACTGTGGGCAACAGATGTTCAAAGACACAGTTAGCCAGGATGGTTCTCTTCCAATCTGTTCTATAGATATTTATTAAGCAGTCAATATGCCCCAGGCACAGGGGATACAAAGATGAATGACCTTCTCCTTAACTTCTTGGTATCTGCAGTTTGGGAGAAAAGATATTGTTGCAAATCATATTAATAGCTACCATGATTTAGATCCTCTTCTGAATCAGATGCTGTGCCAGTATAGTTTCAATCATACTCTACAATCCTGCAAAATAGGTTTTATTAGCTTCTTTCCACAAATAAAGAAGCAGAGGTCTCAGTAAACATAGAACAGATACACAGAGCATAGGAGAGCCCAGGTAGAGGCTGGAAGTAGATCTGTCCCACCAATGAGCTAGAAGTGTACACAGGCCCACAGTGAGGAACAAGAGAGTGCACAGAAGCTGGGAGTTATGATAAAACACAGAGGAGAAGAATCCCTGGGTGGCTCAGCGGTTTAGCACCTGCCTTTGGCCCATGGCGTGATCCTGGAGTCCTGGGATCGAGTCCTGCATCAGGCTCCCTGCATGGAGCCTGCTTCTCCCTCTGCCTGTGTCTCTGCCTCTCTCTCTCTTTGTGTGTCTCTCATGAATAAATAAATAAAATCTTAAAAAAAAAACAACACACAGAGGAGGGCAGCCCGGGGGGCTCAGTGGCTTAGCGCCACCCTCGGTCCCGGGTGTGGTTCTGGAGACCTGGGATCGAGTCCCACGTCAGGCTCCCTGTATGGAATGGAGCCTGCTTCTCCCTCTGCCTGTGTCTGTGCCTCTGTGTGTGTGTATGTGTGTGTGTCTCATGAATAAATAAAATAAAATAAAAACACGGAGGAGAAGAGTGGGTGTACATGGCAGGTGGAGAGGTAGGCAAGCAGCTCCAAGACATAAGAGATCTATAGGAAAAGAGTACCAAATCCATGAAGCTGGACAGAGATAGCAGCACTTGTGACCAGAAAAGAAGCAAGAGCTCTGCTTCCAGGGCAGAAATGCTATGAACTCAGTTTTCTTTTATTCAGCTGCATCGCTGTCAGCCATTTGGAAGCTTCAGGAGGACAAACATAAGAAAGATATAGAAGGATCATGCTAATCTACTTTCCGGGAAGGGTGATACTCCACTGGGGATGACTCAGTGAAATCACTTCATTTCAAGCAGAACGCATTGTGCATCTGCCACAGACCAAATACTCCAGTGGAGGGCCAGTGGGCCAGTCAAATTTGCACTGATCCAAGAGGTTTATTTACCTTTCCCCCATTTCCCAAAAAGCCTTACTGGTAGCGGTTGAACTTGATCTGTGACAAAGGGCAAGACACACTTCCTACAGATGCTTACTGACTCATCTGTATAATGTGCAGGGTTGGATGTGCTCATTTCCAAGATCCCTCCCTGCTCTCAATGTCCACAAACTTAAGTCAGCATTTTGAGAAGGCAAACTCTTATACCTCTTCACCCTTATTTGATCAGCTATTTTTATTACAATTGTCATACTATACATGGAAAAAAATAACCTAAACCATAAGCATATTATTACACAAGGGGAAGAAAACTATCCTAAGCCCTAAGCATATTGACAGAATATAGAAATGTGGGTTTTGAAGGTCTTAAAAGTGGCTAGTGTCAGAATGAGGGTTTTAATCTAGATTATATCACCTATTGGCTACTGAGCTTTATATCCACCACCCACTCTTCCCAAACCCAATTTTCTACATCTGGCAATTGTAGGAAAGCATCTTACTGTGTAGTGTTGTTGCAAGGATCAAAAAGATGATAAATACAAAAGAGTTTTGGGAAAGTCAAGAAGCTAACAAGTGTATGTTAGGAATAGAATTTCCGGTATTAAATTCCTGATGGTCCAAGATTGGGCTGGCAGGCAAAAGAAAAGAGAAAATGTATTATGGGTGAAAAAGGCCAATTATGGATCAGGGCCCAGTAACGTAGGGGAAAGAGCTTGCTGACAAAATGAGAAAAGGAAAAAAGGGTGATCTGATTTCATCTGAGAATGGAGAGAGCAACTGGGAGCAGTAAGAGTATTTCAGAGGAAAGAGAGAACACCATTAAGCAGGTTCTTCTTTATGTAAATGTATCTCCTCCTACGGGAAACCAAGCACCAGGGTCATGAGTGCTGGAGTTCACGTTGCTTCTCAGATTGCTCACCTTGGGATCATCTGGCTGGCCCAACCATGGCGCTTAAAGATGAGGAGACAGACCAGAGAAGAGGAGATAACTTACCTGAGGTCATAGGAGTTGGAGCAAACTCAAAGAGCCTAGTGAAGGGAACTCCATCAAAGAGTGAAAGGTGCAAGCATTGCCTGAACTGGAGTCTGGGGTTGTGCAGAATGCATATCTCACCTAATTCTAAAGGGTTGTACAGAGTCCTACCAGGAAAGGATTTTAACCTCCAAGAGGAGAATTAAGACACTCTTACACACACACACACACACACACACACACACACACACAATAAAAAATAAAAAGAGAGAGAGAGAGACTTTTACATGAGAAGCAAGCCAAAACCAACAGGACACAGACATACATCTGATGCTGTATCAAGCTAGGTTCGAAGATAACAATGTTAGTTTCTACATTACCTACCTCTATACAGTACCATACAGTACTACACTACTATACAGTAGAGTCCTCATGTCATGGTAAAGCAATTCTGTACTTTATACAGCTTCCCTGGGCATAGGATGTGCAAATAAGCAACTAACAATTGATTTGTTGTTGTCATCCCCATTAAAATGGTGGAAATTATTATTTTGTTATATCATTACATCTATTATGTATTCAGGGCTTCCCATGTGTTCTGTGGTGCTAGTATGTATATAACCTCCAATCTGCACAATGACCCGGTTACAGAGGTATTTGTAGATGAGTAAACTGATGTTCAGGAAAGTTAAGTAATTTGCCTGAGGCCATACAGCTGGTAAGTGGCAAAGCCAAGGTTTAAACTCAGTTATGCCTGGTTCAGAGCCCATTCAATGGCATTACAACTAGTACTTGGTGCTCCAGGACACAGTGATGGCAGAGAAGCAAAGAAGCAACTGCAAGAGCCGAATCTCTGAATAGTCTCTGTAGCAAAATCATTAAATCAATCAAAAGTTAAACTTAAGTCAGCAATCAAAATAATTATTTCCACACTGAACCTAACACTGTCATATTTAGTTCAAGACACCACTTCCTAAGTTTGGCAAAGAGAGCAAGTATGCCAAGGCAGCAGGAAGTCCCATTAATGTAGGATCTCAAAGCAGATGAGGATGCATGCCTCTAGGGTGTTGAGCATGCCATAGGAAAATATTTATTCTCAGGTAGCATTAGCTGAGTCAATTCACCAGGCAGTGTTTTAACCTCAACACTTACTAAGTCTTGTGTATACGACCTGGGAAGGAGTGGTTTCTTCCTAAGACCTACAGGTGACAGATAAAAAGACAAGATCATTATATTTGAGTAATGCTTATTATATGTCTTGGGACTCTTTTTAAAGATAATCTTTATTAGCTGACTCAGTAATTTCATCCAGCCAGGCCTTATTACAGAAGTGATTTAAAGAAGCCCTATTTTTATAACATGACTTAAAGATCTAGAAGAGAAATAAAGAAAGAAACAAATTCAAGTGATAAGCTTGGAGACATGAATCATTACCTTAGGCAGGATGAAAGAGAATGCAGTAGCCCCGGGCAGAGCACTAGTGTCTCCAAGTTGCTATTATGGGGATGTCCAGAGATACAGGCCACAGTTGGAAGCCTCCTGCATCCCTTGCTGTCTCCAAGGGCACTCCCCTTCTCCCCTCACAAATGTCAGAAACCCTGGAAACGAGGTGGCAGGGACACCAAGCTGGAAACATTCTAGTAGGGTAGTATTGAGTCTTAGGGGTCACTGACCCAATTTCAGGAACCTCTCCCTTCAAAATTACTCATAAATAAAAATAATAACATTTATTAATAGCTACTAAGAGCCAAGCACTGTGGCAATAACAACAGATACTGCTTCTCTGTGTCTCTGTGTGTGTCTCTCTCTCACCAACTACCTTTTGTAATATCTGATTTTTGAACATGAAAAACACCAGAAACTCAGTAAGGTTAACTTGGCTGAGTTTACATATCCAGGATTTTCATGCTTGCTTTTCTAATTCTAGGACCCAAGTACTTTCCTCCATCTCATACCACCATTGTCTCTCTTTTTTTTCTTTTTCTTAAAGATTTTATTTATTCATCAGAGACACAGAGAGAGAGAGGGGGGCAGAGAGAGAAGCAGGCTCCAGGCAGGGAGCCTGACGTGGGACTCAATCCCGGGTCTCTAGGATCAGGTCCTGGGCTGAAGGCAGCGCTAAACCGCTGAGCCACCTGGGCTGCCCCCACCATTGTTTCTTTAAGCCAACCAACATTCACTCTAAACAGTTAGAACTGTTGTGGAGGAATTCAAGAAAGCAAAAAATGTACTTCTAAACATCAGAGAGCTTAAAATCTAGAACAGCAAACAGATTCACACAAGAAGAGAAATGACATCACTACAAGGCAATAAAGAGATAATTAAATGCATGAAGAGAGGGCCTGGTGGCTTGTACTTGGGGAGTGTTACCTCAGGCAGAGAGGGAGTGATGCAGTTCATTCCTGAATTGGTCTTGGAGGAATGAGTAAAAATTAGCTGGAAACAGGCAGGGTTACATATATTCTAGCAGAAAAGACTTCCCACAGTAAACTTTCTGTTCCAGAGAAAGGCCTGTAATCTTGGTACTTCTGAAGTCTGGGGAGAAGCAGCATGAGTATTCTGGAGACATTTTGAAAGACTTGCTACTTCTTTTAGTTAAAAAAAAGTATAGAGGCAAAATTTACATACAGTGAAATGCACAGATCTTAAGTAGAAGATTAGTGATTTTGATAAATATATACATGTGTCATCACTCTAATTCAAGTATAGAACATATATGTTACCCCAGAAACTTCCTTCAGGCCCTTCTCAATCTCTACTCTCCCCCCTCACCCCACCACAGGCAACCACTGTTTTGATCTATATCCATTGATTAAAACTTCACATGAAAAGAATTGTATCCTGTGTGGGGTTTTTTTGTTTCTTCTTTTGTGCTGCATCATGAGGTCAGTTCTTGCTGTTGCCCATATTAATTGTTCATTTCTTTTTAGTTCTCAGTAATAAATATTCCATTGTTTATTGTTTGTTTTTTAAAATTTGTTTATTCATTATTCCTTTGTGGCAGATATCTGTTTTTTTTCAGTTTGGGGCTACTATGAATGAAACTGCTATGAACATGGTTGTTACCCCAACATCATTTAAAACCCGTCTTCTAGTTTCTTCTCTTTCTCTCCTTTATTTTGTGAGACTTCTGATGACATCCTGGCTGACTGAAAGACCTGGATTAAGCAAGCCCCTTTCCTGTGAGAGTAATCACACACACAGAAGCTTTCATGTTCAGATCTAACCATACCAAAAAAGAAAGTCAATATGTGTATTTTATTTTGTTTATAGCTTTTTAAAAAAAAAAAAAAAAAACTATAGTTTAGGGATCCCTGGGTGGCTCAGCGGTTTAGCGCCTGCCTTCAGCCCGGGGCATGATCCTGGAGTCCTGGGATCGAGTCCCACATCAGGCTCCCTGAATGGAGCCTGCTTCTCCCTCTATGTCTCTGCCTCTCTCTGCCTGTGCTCTGCCTCTGTGTGTCTCTCATGAAGTAAATAAAATCTTTAAAACAACAAACTATAGTTTATTTATTTATTTGAGGGAGAGAGAGAGAGAGAGAGAAAGAAAGAGAGAGAAGAAGGGAGGGACTGCACACTTGAGTAGGGAGAGAGGTGAGGGGAGGGGCAAAGGGAGAGGGGGAGACAATCCCAAGCAGACTCCACATTGAGCGCACAGCCTGACACAGTGCTTGACTCATGCATGACCCTTAGATTGTGACCTGAGCTGAAACCAATAGTCAGACGTTCAACTGACTGCACCACCCAGGAGCCCCTGTTTATAAAGAATTTTGATGAACTTGGATAAAATTATTTGTAAGAAGTTATGGAAATAAGGCTTTATAGTTCACAACTCATGGAAGTTTTTAGCTGCCCCATATTTTATCTACTCTGTGTCTTCCTGAGCAATGTAGTAGTAACAATTTCCTTAATACACACACAAAGATGCCCCATCCACCCATCTATTATCCCATGCTGTTAAGAATGAAAGAAGTAAAAAAGAAAATGGAAGTGACATTTCTTTCTCCTTCCTCCATTTACAACAGATTTGTAGCCAAGGAGGTTAATAAACTAGTTAATAACAAGAAGAAATTTGACCCAGAATTGGAATTCTTTCTATACACCACTTCAGCATTCTCTCTGCAAACCCCCAACTCAACTGCATGACACCCTACAGATTGTGAGTGCTGAAGACTGACCACCTTTGTGATGTGACCATGATACTACTCCTTATCCACTCACATCCAAGATGGCTTTTCTTGTCATTTGACATCCAAGTTTGAAGACCTTTCTCATTACCAAAATTTCTGCTCCATTTTGGAAGGCCTCTAGAAGAATATCTACCATACTACCTCTAAGTATGGTAGCCTGAGTCATTTGCCTCCACTCTCTCCAAAACCCTCAACAAAATAGCAGACATGAGTCTTAAAGAAAAGAAAGAAAGAAAAAGGAAAGGAAAGAAAACCAACCAACCTATAAGGACACAGAACAAGAGAAGACATGACAGCAACAGAATTTTGGAGCCTGGACATCATATGGGCTTGTGCTGACACATTTTGCAACCTTGAGAAAGCTAAAATCTAAACTAGCAGAGGAAGAAATTCAGAGATAGACTGACTTCCAGCAGAAAGCTGGAAAGATTCAACACTCAATTAGAGGCACTAGTGTCTTTCAAAGTAGGAGTCCAAGGGAGACTAAGAACAAGTATATATGGTTTAAAGTCACTTTCAGAACCAGTTACACTTGCTTTTTCCCTTTATCTTAAGCAACCAGGCAACTGTCCCAACCCAAGCTGGGATAGGGTTCACTCTCTGGGGTAGAGGGGCTAGAGAGACTCTGGCTGTAAGGACAGTAGGAATGGTGGAGAATGATGTTACCATTGACTCCAAGGACACAGAAAGCCAGGCTCGTGCCTCCTAGGAGAAGCAGGACTTCCTCCTACTATTTACATTTGGAGACTTCTCAATAAAACATCTCAGTCCTATCACCCAACAATGAGGTCCACCAATCAGTAAGAATCACATCCCTACACAGAATTTCCACTTTTAATTGTAAATGGGTCACCAGACATTTGAGAAAGTTTTCTAACATTAACTACAAGGGTCAAAACAAAAGGAGCTTAGGTGGAAGGTAAGGAAAAATAGGTAAAGAACAGAAGAAAACATATATAATTAATATTCTTACAGAGATAAATAAAGATATTGTTTCCAAGAGACGAGAACAAGAACTTATAAAAGAAATTTTTAAGAAGGGAGTTCTTAGGAGTTAAAGATATGAGAGCAATATGTAAAATTCAATTTTAAAAGGGTTAGAAAATAATGTCAGGTAATACAGTCATAAAAGAGAGAGAAAAATTTAAAAAGTTGGAAAAAATATTAAATATTAGTGAATAAACCAAGATGGTCTGATATCCGGAAGAGAATTTGAGAATGAACAAACAGAGAAAGCAAAGAAAGGAAATAAACCAGTCACATGAAACAGTTTCCTGGAATGGAAGGATGTGCATATAGATGGGGAGGGTTCACCAAGTGCCCATAGCAATGGAGGAACAGCAGTGCATAGGCCACATGAAATTTCAGAACAGCAAGGACAACAGAATATCTTAAAGGCTTCCAATGACAAAAAAAAAAAAAAAAAAGACACAGTCAAAACCTTAGGGATAGACAAGGAATCAGAGAAGCTCAGATGCTTCATAAGTGACAATAATATACCTTCAAAATTCTATGAGAAATTATTTCAAAATCAAAATTCTACCAAATATCAGTGGAGTCTAAGGGTAGAATCAACTTTCTAAAACTTTAGTCTTATTTTTCACCATGTGTCTGTCCCCATGCTGATGGTTGGGGATATCCTTTTTTTTTTTTTAAGATTTTATTTATCTATTCATGATAGATATATATGGAGAGAGGCAGAGACACAGGCAGAGGGAGAAGCAGGCTCCATGCACCGGGAGCCTGACGTGGGACTCGATCCCGGATCTCCAGGATCGCGCCCTTGGCCAAAGGCAGGCGCCAAACCACTGCGCCACCCAGGGATCCCCGGTTGGGGATATCCTATCATGACTTTAGAGAAGCAGGCCTGGCGTGCTACTAGTTCAAGTTGAAACAGGAGGACAGAGGGTTACAGGAGGGGTGGCCCCAGGGGGAAAAATGAAATTGATAAATTATTCATCATATTTAAACACACTGAGAGCTAATTTACATTTTGGGAGATTAATTAGTGATTGGCACATAAAAATCTAAATAGAAAAATTAAGGCTGTTCTTCTCTTAAGAAAGCAAAAAAAAAATATTGAACAAGAAAGAATTATCATACATAACATGGCTAAGCTTTCAGTAGTATTTCCAAAGTCATAGTAATATAAATACTGGATACTGATTTGTACTGCATACAAAAGCAGAATATATTTATATGGGGAGGGGAAGTGTAATGTATGTGAGCTAATTCTTCTCTTCCAGAGCAGAGAGACAAAAGATAAAATCAAAGCAGAAAATAAAGAAATAGTAGAATTTGCAAGTTATTTAAAAAATATGGAGGCAAAAAAATAAAATAAAATAAAAATAAAAATATGGAGGCAAAAATAAACAACTAAATTAATTGGAACGGGGAACCTCTTGAAGTGATAATCAAGGGTTGGGGAGGCTGGCACCAGGGCTCCTGCTTTTGTTACAAGCTTATAAAATGATTTCACTTTCTAATGTATGTGTATAACCTTAAAAATGAAAATTTCCTAAAGAAAAGAAAAAAGGTATAGGCTTCTGGAAATCTTTGGTATCCAGAGACATGAGCGTACGTACTGAGTAATACAAGATGTGACGCATATTAAAAAACCCCTGATCCCACCAGACACAGCCACCCACAAGTCCCCAGAGTGGCATCTATGCTTACTCAAGGACTTTCACCTATCTCTGGTTCCTTCTTCAAAGTTGTTCTACAGGTCACTAAAGGCAGACTGACTTCTCTTTGGCAGTTTATACCCAGTGACCAGAATGCATGCTATAGCTACAGTACTATCTTTTTTAGCATGTGAAAGAAATGCATAGGTTGCCAGGCGAATGAACTAAATGTTATATTTAGCTGGGAAGATAACATATCCCTAATGTTTGGATTTATCAAAACAAATTCCAGATGGCAAGCAAGCCATAGAGAGAGGGGCCATCTGGTAAGTTAAAGCAGGGCTCATTTTTTTTAAAGGTGAAAGGTAGTAAATGTCAAAACTTCCTATGGTGAAAATACATCGATCTGTTGCTATGACTGGAGGAGCAATCCTGAGCCACATGTCTCATATGTGCTAATTAAAATATCTGTGACATTACACTCTTTCAAATACCTGAGTGATTTTTTAATAATTTAAAAAACACTTATTGAATATAGTAAGATTTCTTTGTATACCTGCTAAAAGTATATTGTATGATGGCAGCTGTAGGCATTAATAAAACCATTTAACAGAGCCTACAATTCAACAAATTCTTTGAAAGTATAAACCAATAAAAACTGAAACAATTTTTTTAAAAATGATTTAAGATGTTGCTGCCATTTTTGATTTAGCTCAGCAGTGGTATTTTTAGTGCATTTTTCTGTTTGACAGAATGTTTCTTGCACATATTTTTTTCTCTCTCCATTCCCACTGCTCCCTCTGAAACTAATCATTACATGCCTCTATTTATTTGCCAGTTTCCCACCCCCTCCCCCTGGCCCCACTTGCATACAGCTTCCAGCTTAAACATTACTCTGTTTATATAACTTCCTGGCTCAAAAAACAGTCAATACCTCTCCAATGTCCAGAAGATAATGTGCAAGCTTCCACTCACTGACACCCCCACCTCCCCATGCCACTCTCTCAATGTGAATCTTCCCATCTCTCCAGGCTGCAGGCAGGCCATCACCTCAAGAACTGGAGCTCTGTCCCTATCTCAGTGCCTCTGGTGGACACTCTGATTCTCTCTGCTGGGCCTAACAGCCTTCTCCCCCATGAGCTGAATCCAAGATGCCATGGCCAACATGAAGGTGCCCTAACACAGAGAGGCTTCTGTGGCAGAGCCCACCCCCAGGTCAGCTTCCAGGGTGATGTCATAGTCTTGATCTTACATGATAGTAAATGTTGGTCACCCTCAGTGGTGCCCCCCGCCCCAAAGATGTCCTTATCCTAATTCCTGCAACCTGTGACTATGTAACCTCACATGGCAAAAGAGACTTTGCAAATGTGATCAAATTAAGGAATTGGAGATGAGGATTTTATTCTGGATTAGCTCAATCGACCCAATGTAATCACAAGCCCTTAGAAGAGGGAAGCAGGAAGATCAGAGTCAGAGAAGATGTTGTGATGACAGAAGCAGAAGTCAGAGAGAAAAATAAATTTTGAAAATGCTAAACTGTTGGCTTTGATGATGGAGGGAAAGGACCATGAACCAAAGTTATGTGCCAGCCTCTAGAAGCTGGAAAAGGAAAGGAATGGACTATCCCCTAGATTCTCCAGAAGGACCCAATCCTGCCTATACTTAACTGTAGCCTATTAAGACTGATTTGGACTTTTGACCCCCAGAACTGTAAGAAAATA
Organism: Canis lupus familiaris; assembly: GCF_011100685.1. Lineage (NCBI taxonomy): Eukaryota > Metazoa > Chordata > Mammalia > Carnivora > Canidae > Canis > Canis lupus. The sequence continues at coordinate 42,358,383 of NC_049231.1, read as the reverse complement.
AATTTATGTTGTTTTAAGCTACTGAATTTGTGGTAATTTGTTCTGGAAGCTAATACAGCCTCTTTGACGGCTCTCCTGGTTCCAGCTCCAAAAAGCCTGGCGTACACTCATCTCTCTCTCTGTTGGCCCATAGTGAAGTCCCAGCAAGCTTAGGCTGAAATTGATGCAGGTTAGAACTTACTTAACCACTAGTCACATGTGGCTATGTATATTTAAACTTAAATAAAATAAAACATTCAGTTCCTCTGTTATACTAACTGCATTTCAAGTGTTTACCAGCGACCTGTGGCTAATAGTGATGGAACTGGATAGTGAAGGTACAGAATAATTCCATCATGACAGAGTGTTCTACTGGAGAGTGGTTGCTGTACTAATATGCTGTGTGCCACTAATTTTTTACAATTCACTGAACTCTTCTTTATTCACTCTGGTTTTACCTTTCCCCCAGAGGGCCTGGGGTAAATAGTATAGGTCCCTTGGGGGTAAGTTCCAGGCTGGGGAAACGGCTTTGAAGTGACTAAAGTGAACAAACTTGGGTGAGTGTGCATCCTGGAATACTCCCACTGTCCCAGTCAGGGGCAGAGTCAGGGAGATCCCTCCAGGTCAGCCCCCAGTGCTAGTCTTGGCTCTACCAGGAGCTGCCCCTGCCCTCAAGGAACACGTCTGGTCTTTGGAATTGCTTAGGCAGCCTGTCCTTGTAGTTAGATGATAAAAACATTCCTTATTATTTTCTCCTAATACACTCAGAGTTCTTACTTTAAAACTTTCTTTAACTCATCTGAAATTTATTTTTGTATACCATGTGAGACAGTGAGCTAAGCTTATTTTCCCCCCACAGATAGCAAATGTCTTTATCATTGCCCCTCTCCCCATTTTGAAATGCCACTTTGGTCTTACAATAAATTCCTAAGTACAAACAGATGTTCTTCTACTTAGCCCTACCTACATGACTGTCATCCTGCCTTAAATGTTACAGTTTTGCAGTCTATTTAGCCATCAAACGGGGAAATTTCCCTTTCATTATCCTGATTTTTCAATATTTTGTTTTTTCTTGTTGTTTCCTCTTCCTTGTGCACTTCAGAATCAGTTTGCCAAAATTCACCTAAATATTCAGCTTGAAATTTTGGGGGAATTATTTTAAATGTAGAAAAATGACAAAATTGACATCTTAAATATTGAGTCTCTTGATTTAAGAAAGAGATTTGCTGTTCCATTTATTTAGGTGTTTATTTTTTACTTTTTAAAAAGTTCTATGCTTGTTTTCTTTTTTTTTATATTTAAAGATCTTATTTATTAATGAGAGACACACACTGAGAGAGAGAGAGAGAGGCAGAGACACAGGCAGAGGGAGAAGCAGGCTTCATGCAGGGAGCCAGACGTGGGACTGGATCCCGGGTCTCCAAGATCACACCCTGGGCTGAAAGCGGCGCTAAATTGCTGAGCCACCTGGGCTGCCCCCCATGGAGTTTTAAATTGCTTAATATTCACATACAGGAAACCATGGATTTTTGTGTATTGCTCTCTTACTGAACCCTTTTTCTATTTTAATAGTTTTGCTGCTGATCCTCTGGGATTTTCTAGATAGACTATCATACGACCTACAAACCAAGACAGGTTTTCCTCGTTTGTTCCTGGTATCTTTATCGCTTTCTTCTCTTCTTGGCTTCATTTATTGGAATATCCAGCATGATGTTGAATAGTAGTGGTGACAACTAGTATACCTGTATCTTCCTGACTTTTTTTTTAATTGTTATTTATTTATGATAGTCAGAGAGAGAGAGAGAGAGAGAGAGGCAGAGACGCAGGCAGAGGGAGAAGCAGGCTCCATGCACCGGGAGCCCGATGTGGGACTCGATCCTGAGTCTCCAGGATCGCGCCCTGGGCCAAAGGCAGGCGCTAAACCGCTGCGCCACCCAGGGATCCCTCTTCCTGACTTTTTAAAGGGAATATTATTATCTCACCATTATGAATAATGTTTATTAAAGGTAATTTCTTTCTCTAATTTGCTCAAAAGGGTGTTGAACTTTAAACCAAATATTGTTTTACATATGAAACAAATGTTTTTTTCTTTAAATTGTAAATGTTGAATTATAATAATAGATTTCTTTTTTTATAAGATTTTATATATTTATTCATGAGACAGAGAGAGAGAGAGAGAGAGAGAGAGAGGCAGAGACACAGGCAGAGGGAGAAGCAGGCTCCATGCTGGGAGCCCGATGTGAGACTTGATCCCCGGACCCCAGGATCACGCCCTGAGCCAAAGGCAGACGCTCAACCGCTAAGCCACCCAGGCATCCCTAATAACAGATTTCTTAATATTGAACTAGCCTTATATTTCTGGGATAAACTCTACTTAGCCAAATACTTTAGAATTAACCTTTAACTATACTGGTAAGTTTCATTTATTAGTATTTTGTTTGTACTCTTGTTTCAGGATTTTTACATCTATATTTTTAAATGATATTCCTTTACAATTTGTTTATTATTTATTATTTGACTTTTGCCCAGTCAGGCTTATACTAGCTTTGTAGGTGATTTGGGAAACTTTCTCTTTTTTTAGTCTCTGGAAGCTTTAAATGCTGTAAAGGTCTGGGACTGCAACTGAGACAAATTGCTTTTTAAAGATAAATCTTACTAATTTTAATTTCTTGTATAGTGACTATTCTGTTTTCTTTCTTTTTTTAATTTTTTTATAACTTTTTATTTTTATTTTTATTTATTTATGATAGTCACAGAGAGAGAGAGAGAGAGAGAGAGAGAGGCAGAGACACAGGCAGAGGGAGAAGCAGGCTCCATGCACCTGGAGCCCGACTGTGGGATTTGATCCTGGGTCTCCAGGATCACGCCCTGGGCCAAAGGCAGGCGCTAAACCGCTGCGCCACCCAGGGATCCCTCTATTCTGTTTTCTATCTCTTTAAAAGTCACTGGATCTGATGTTCATTGCAACATTATTCATAATAAAAGAAATGTGGAAACAACCCAACTCTCCATCAACAGATAAACGGTGGTATTTACCTGCAGTGAGATAGTCACCCATTTTTTAAAAAATGGAACTGTGATAGATGCTACAACATGGATGAACCTTGCAAAGATACTAAATGAAGTAAGTCAGTTAATAAGAAACAAAGTGCCTGATTTTTTTTTTTTTTTTTTTTTTAAGATTCCACCTATTTATTTGAGAGAGAGAGCAAGCTTAAGGGGAGGGGAATACAGGGAGAGGGAGAGAATCTCTAGCAGACTCTGCCTTCAGCGTGGAACACTGGCTCCATGTGGGGCTCCGCTCAGGACCCTGAGATCATGACCTGAGCTGAAATCAAGACCTGGTCACTCAACCAACTGAGTCACACAAGTGTCCCTAATTCTACTTTTATGAAATATCCAGAATAGGCAAAGTCAGAGACAGAAAGCAGGTTAGAAGTTACTAGAGACGAGAAGAGAAGGGTAATGGGAAGTGTTTTTACTTAATTATTACGGAATTTCTGTTTGGGGTAATGGAAAGATTTGGAAACAGTGACAGCATTGTACAACATTATGAATATAATTAATGCCTCTGAATTATATGCTTAAAATGGTTAAAATGACATATTTTATGTTATCTATATTTTATCACAATAGAGTTTTTTAACCCACATAAAGTGCTTTTTGTTTAAAAAAGGATCATTTGGGGTAATTTATATTTTCCTAAATATCTTCTCTTTCTCTAGATCATTATATTTGTTGGTATGAATTTTTAGTTTTGTCTTTTCCTTAATCTTATGTCTTTCCTTTTCTATTGTTCAGACTTGACAAAAACTTATTTTATTGCTTTTCTCTCCTCTTCCTCCCAAGAAATAGCTTTTGATTTCATTGATGAGATATGTTGGGTTTTTTTCCCTTTTCAATTAATTCTTCCTACTATCTTTTTTTTTAAGATTTTATTTATTTATTCATGAGAGACACACAGAGAGAGAGGCCATAGACATAGGCAGAGAGTGAAACAGGCTCCTGGCAGGGAGCCCGATGCGGGACTCGATCCTAGACCCCAGGATCACACCCTGAGCCAAAGGCAGATCCTCAACCGCTGAGCCACCCAGGCATCCCGATTCTTCCTATTATCTTTATGTTTTGTTTTTAAGAGTTATTTCATTGTCTCTTTTAGCTTCTGTTTTTGTTGTGTAGTCCCTCCACTGCCCTTTATTTCAAAATAACTAACAATTTTAGCGAAAATTTATTTTTTTATTCTAGTAAACATTTTAAACAACTTATAACAAATTGATTTTTTGTTATTTCTAATTTTACTGCCTTACAACCAGTGAACGTATCCTGTACATATGATTTGTACATTTTATTTTTTTAATTTTTTAATTTTAATTTTTAAAAGATTTTATTTATTTATTCATGAGAGACACACAGAGAGAAAGGCAGAGACACAGGCAGAGGGAGAAGCAGGCTCCATGCAGGGAGCCCAACATGGGTGTCCAGGATCAGGCCCTGGGCTGAAGGCAGCCTTAAACCACTGAGCCACCCGGGTTGCCTAATTTTTAAATTTTTTTTAAAGATTTTATTTGTTCATCAGAGACACAGAGAGAGAAGCAGGCTCCATGCAGGGAGCATGACATGGGACTTGATCCCCAGTCTCCAGGATCACGCCCTGGGCCAAAGGCAGGCGCCACCCAGGCATCCCAATTTGTACATTTTAAACCTGTACTGAATTTTTTCTATGTGGTCTGATTCACAGCGGTGTTCTGAAGTTAATAGAAAAAAATGCATATGAATATATACATAGGTATGTATGTGTAAATATATGCGTGTCTATGTTAGTAGTTAATTCTATTATTCAAATCTCCCACATACATACAGAATTAATCTTTTGTCTGTTTAATATTTCAATTTCTGAGAAAAGTATCTTAAAATGTCCCACTATTTGAGTTTCAATTTTTTTTGCATATATATTAAAGTTGTCTTATTAAAAGGGCAAAGATTTATGACAATTTGTTTTCTTGGCAGATAGCACCTTTACCATTATGAAATAGCTTTTCTCATTCTATCTAATACTTTAACCTTAAATACTATTTCATCTAGTATTAATATTGCCAAACTTATTGTCTTTAAATTATTTTTAATCTCTATAGCTTTTAATTAATTAATTTTTACATTTGTTTTTATTTAAATTCGATTTGCCAACATAGACTATAACACCCAGTGCTCATCCCATCAAGTGCCCTCCTCAGTGCGTGTCACGCAGGTATCCCATCCCCCCACCTACCTCCCCTTCTGCAACCTTTTGTTTGTTTCCCAGAGTTAGGATACAGCTTTTAATTTAAATGAGCATATGGTTTTTAAAATAATTTTACAAGACCTAGAATAAAATGACTTTTATTGTCATGTTATTGACACCTCACCTCTCCCACTAGATTTTCTCTCCTTAAAGACAATCACTTATTACTCTTTCATTGTTTCTTCTGATAATTGCTTCCACATTTCTAAGTAATAACTTTTCCATGACTATCTCTGATTTTTCAGTTTTATCTATTTCCTGTTGTGGAACATTATTATTTAGCTCCCTTACATGACTCCATCACATTCCCATTTCCATTCCCTACATCCTCCTAACATAGTTATAATTTTTGGTTAGGTCAATATTCAGTATTCATTATGATGGCTATGAAAGTTACTTAGAATATTATAATTATATATCCTTCTAGGTGTAACTTCCCATTTTCCTTGGAGTTAATAAATTTTCCCCTTTGCTCGACTAAGTTCCTATCACTAATTAATTCCCAGCTTTTCATCAGGAATGTACAACCCCCCTCCATATTACACAGTCTTTTCTCTGCCCTCTTGTGCCAATGGTTGATCTCAAGACCTCCTGAATTGTTGTCCTTGGACTCCTCTGTATACTCATCCTGAACATTCCCTTGACCATTCTCCTGTGTGTTTATTCCCTGGGTAAAAAAGCTTCAAGGAGGATGTTTTACTTACTGAATTCCTTCCTTTTGTCGTTTTGGTGGGGGGTCGGAGGGGAAGGGTTTTAATTTTATTTCGGGAGGGAAAATTGGCCATAATGTTTGTCCTTGTTCCTTTCTGTTCCTTTTTACCTTTCCTTCATTCATTGCCTTCCTTTCCTTCCTTTCACTCTTTCCTTCCTTCCTTTCCTTTCCTTCCTTCATTCCTTTCCGTCATTTCCGTTCAGTTCCGTTCCTCCTTCTTCCCTTACCTTTTCCTTTTCCTTTTCCTTTTCCTTTTCCTTTTCCTTTTCCTCCTTTGTTTTGGTGGACTGTATCCAAAACTTCTTAGGACATGATACATAAGGGTTGCCTGTCAGAAGATGTCTTTATTCCACTCTTACATTAGATTGATAGTTTGGGGAGTAAATCATTTTTCCTCAGGATTTTGAAGACACTGCTTCAAAAGTTTCTGGTCTTGCTGTTGAGACATGTGATGTCACTGTGATTCCCATTCCTTTGTCTGTGGCCTATATTGTTTCCTGGAATCTTTAAGAATCTTTCTTTTGTTCTGAGTACTCTGAAATTTCACAGAGTTGCCTTGGTATGGACCTCTTTTCATCCACAGTGCTGGGTGTTAGTTGGTACTTTCCATTTAGAAACTTGTGGAAACTTCCTTCATTTATTTTAGGGAGATCTCTTTTGAGTTGATAACTTGATAATTTCTTCTCCTACATTTTCTCTTGGAAACTCCAATTTCTCAGGATAATGAGACTGCTAAGCTGATGCATTGATCCTCTATCATTTCTAGCCATTTTTATCCTCTTTCTTACGCTCATTATTCCTTCTACTTCCTGGGAGACTTTTGATTTATCTTCTTATCCTTTCATTGAGTTTTTCATATGTGCTATTATTTTTAACTTCCAAGGCAACTTTTGAATGTTCCTTTGTTGTTAGTCTATTGGTCTTTTTTTTTTCATAGATACAATTATCTTTCTTTTCACTTGTCCAGAAACATGGCTGTTTTGCTTTCTAGGTTTCTCGTACTTATACATTGTTTCTGTCTCCCCCAAGTTTCATTTTTCTCTTTTGTTGATTTTTATTTTGTTTTCTGCTTGTACGCGGAAGCTTTCTTTGAATATCTGGCAATCCTTAGATGATCTTTCACAGTCAGGAGTGAGTAACTTGACAGTTTATTGGAAGCTCCCTATGTGTGGGTGTGGCTTGTTTCTTAGTGGATACACCATAAGGAGCTCTGTCTCGGCAGTGTAGTTGGAGGACCCTCACCACCAATATTTGAAGGTCTTTTTCTCTTAGACTAGTTAGATTCCTGAGAAATCATCTCTAATGCCTGCAGTAATAGTGCAAACTACCCTCATTCTTGGAGTCAAATGGAGGAAGGAGACCAGGGGCTTATACTTTATACTACTTTATAGTAGTATTTCCCTTAAGCTTACTGAGTCCAGGCTTACTCTAGTTCATTCTCTCTCTAGACTTCTGTGGAGGTGAGAAGGATAATTGGAGATCTAACTACATCACAGATGAACTTTGATCAATGATCCCGTTTTTTTGCCTCACACACACTCCACCTTCCCTACTCAGAGTAGTACCTCCTACTCTTGAACCTTTCTGGTACAAAATTGCTTACTTCTATGTTTCTCCCCTACTGCCAAACAGACATGAGCTTTAAAAAGAATCATTTATCAATTAGCTGTCTAACTGCTTTCCTTTTCCCAAGATGTTGTTTCATGTCTTTGTCCTTATGGGTCATGTCTATACATTAAAAAGATTCCCTTTACTCTATCTTTAGTGGGTTTTTGGGTGGGAGTGGCAGCATCTTCAATCCATCATATTTAACTCAATGCTCCCTATTTATTTTCACTAGTATTTATTTGCCCTATCTTGGACTGTTCCTATATTTTCCAACTATTTTGTTTCAGGTGTATCAAATAGTAATAATAAGAGCTAACATTTTTGAGTATACTATTTGTTAGGTACTCTACATATATGTTTTGAGGTACAGTTACTACACATCCATTATCTCATTTAATACTCATAACAACACTATGAAGTAGGTAGTACACATTATCTTATGATCACTTTACATATACCTAGTAAATAATGTACCCAAGATGGAAATCCAGAGCCTGTACTACCATACTAATCACTAGTACAGTAATGTACACTACATTACAGTAATGTAATGTATGTTACTACAGTAATGTATAGTAGTATATCACTACTAGTAATGGAACCTAGATTTCTTTAATCTGTTAGTGTCTTTGTCCTTTAATAGGGTAATTTTAAGCCACCATATATTAGGATAATTAATATGAATGAAATATATTCTATCTGTGGTAAATAATTATATGATTACAAAAATAATATTATTTGCAAAAATTCACTCTCTTTTTCAACTCTGTTGTTGGGTTTACATATGTCCTTTGTTATAGCTAATTGAATATAGGTGGCCTCTCTCTCCTTTTCCCTCTACCATGAACACAGATATGTCTCAGGTAAAGCTGCTCCTTCATTCCAGGTCCTACAATGAGAAAAACCATGGAACAGACCCATAGCCTGAAATAGAAACATACTCAAGCAATGCCATCATATAATGTGAGCTGGAAATGAATGTTTACTGTCATAAGCTACTGAAATTTTTAAACTGTTTGATACAGCATCTTTTATCTTCTAAATCCATAAAAACTTTTTTTGCTAAAGCACATTCTTCAGTATTATCTTTCTAAGAGGTCCTGTGGAATGTAAACTTTCTTCATCTTTGAATGCCTAAAAATGTTTTTATTTTGATCTTCCACTTGAACATTAGTTTGGCTGGTATAAAATTTAAAGCTTGAAATAATTTTCTTTAGGAATTTTGAAGTTAGTTTTTAGTTTTTTGCCCTACCCCCACCCATGTCTATTGTTTCTAATGCTCACCTGAGTTTCATTCCTTTCTAGATAATCTGCTTTAATTCCTAGAAGTTTTAGGAATTTCTCTTTATTCTTGAAGCTTTAAAATTTTAGTATGACTCAGGGATTATTTTCTTTTCTTGCTCAACATAAAGTTGACTCTTAAATCTGAAAATTCATATTTTCTATCAGTTCTGGGAAATTGTCTTCAATTATTTATTTGAATATTTCTTCCTTTTGTTTGTGTTACCTTTAAAACTCCTGTAGGAAAAATGTGCAATTCTCTTCCATGCCTTATACTTTCTATTTCATGATTGACAATTATCGTTATTTTATCCTCTAGAATTATATTGAGGGAGAATTTCTTGGTTGATCTTATACTTTCAGCTGAATCTATTCTTTTATTTAGCCCAATTATTTCAGTTTTTATTTCATAAATTGTTACTAGGTATTAAAATCAGGATTCAAATCCAGAGGCTGAGCTATTAACTACTACATTACTAGTAAATGGTATTTTTTCTTTAACCTAATTGGAGTCTTTGTCCTTTAATAAACAAATTTTAACCCACCTACATTTATTGGGATAATTGATAGGTATAAATGTACTCTTATCATCTTGACTTATGGACATGAAAATCTTTAACATTTCTCTGAGGATATAATTTATAAAGTATTTTTTTCCCCTTTCCTATGTCATGGCTATTTATTCATTTTTTTCCCCCACCAATGTACTCTTGATGCCTTGTTGCTTTTCCACAAGTAACTAGGTTAATCTTGGCTTTTTGCAATCATATTTGAAATTCTCTCCTCATCTGTCATTGAATGTTTTGGTTGGAATAGTCTGCCTCCTTCTGATTATAAAGAATTAGGTTTTGGGATTGGGTTGGCATGAGAAGTTTGTCTTCTGGATCTCTCTCCCTCTCTCTAAGAGTTCATTTGTTCTCTGGAGCCCTAACCCCACTACCTAGTGTGTTGGTCTCCCGTGCCAAATTTCCCACTTAGGAGAAGCATTCTTGGGCAGCCCTGGTGGCTCAGTGGTTTAGCGCCGCCTTCAGCCCAGGGACTGATCCTGGGGACCCGGGATTGAGTCCCACGTCGGGCTCCCTGCATGGAGCCTGCTTCTCCCTCTGCCGGTGTCTCTGCCTCTCTCTCTCTCTCTCTCTCTCTCTGTCTCTCATGAATAAATAAATAAAATCTTAAAAAAAAAAAAAAGGAGAAGCATTCTTGTACTTTGGAAGCAAACATGGAGTCAGCTCTTCCCACCTCTTTCTTCTGTCCTCCACTGTCCCTATGAAGGTCTGGAGGCCCTTAAGAGTTCAAAGTAGCCTTCTTTAACCCCAACATAATAATATTGAATAATTATTACTGAATAATAATAATGAATATTTCTCTTTTGAAAGCAGTTCTAAGGGTTCTAACCTGGGGACATATGGTGCTGTTGCCACTCGATGTGCACAGTAAGAGAAGGGGAAGGGAAAGACTGCTCCAAATATAGTTATTTAACTTACTTCCCTCACAATTGTTTCAAAGTCCAGGCCTGTTCTTTGTAATCATTTATGCTGAGTATTGAGAAATGTTAGAATTGCTTTTGTGGCCCTGAATTTTAAACAGGATTTTCCTTTTCTTGTTTTGCCACCAATGCAGTCCTATTCACCCTTTGTCTTCTAGGAATTCCTAAAATTTCTAGAGTATGAAAATTTCTTTCTTGTGTTTTTTGCACCGCTATTGTTCTGTTTTAGTTATTTCTTTAACGGAGGGAGAGATAAATCCTACCTTCAGCTCTTCAGTTAGCCAACTTGATTCAGTATTTCATTTTAAAAATATATATTTTTGGTGTCTTAAACAAAGTAAGTAAGGAAAGGGAAAGAGGATTACATTTGTGTATAAACTGCTTCCTTACAGCCACTTCTAACAGGCTTAAGTGAGGGACCTTTATGATCAGTCTCAGAATACACACCCATAGGAGCTGGCCAAATCAACTATTTTTTGAGTTTCTTGGTATATTCTCCCTTTTAGTTTGATGTTTTTACTTGCTTTTCTCCCTCAACCCACTTTTCACTTAACTTGAATATTCAGAGTTGTTAAGTAGTCTATTTTCTCATCTATAGAAAATAAGACATTGGTTTGCATTAAAATGTTAGGAAATCAGGGGTGGCTGGGTGGCTCAGTGGGTTAAGCATTGGACTTTTGATTTGGGCTCAGGTCATGATCTCAGTACTGTGGGATTGAGCCCCACAACAGGCTCTGTGCACAGTGTCTGCTTGTCCCCTTCACTCTGCTCCTCCCCCTACTCACATATGCTCCCTCTCTCTAAAAATTAATAAAATCATTAAAATGTTAGGAATTTAATATATTTTTCCTATCAGTAACATGTGTACTTTGAAAATGATGAATGATAGCAAGCAATGCTTACAGTACTTACCCTAAGGGGTTGCTGTGGCCGGAATATGCCCTCTAAAATTCTTAGGTTGAAATCCTAATGCCCAATGTGATGGTATTAGGAGGTGGGGCCTTTGTAAGGCTATTAGGTCTTGAGGGTGAAGCTCTCACAAATGGGATTAGTACCTTTACAAAAAGACAGGAGAGCTTGCTTCTGCTCTCTCTGCACTTCTGCCTTGAGAATACAATGAGAAATCAGTGGTCTGCAACCTAGATGAGGTCCTTATCAGACCTAACCATGCTGGTGCTCTGATTTGACTTCCAGACTCCAGAACTGTGAGAAATAAATTTCTGTGGTTAATAAGCTATGCAGTGAATGGTATTTGGTTACAGCAACCTATGCTAAGACAGGGATAAATAGGTAATGGTTGCACATCAGATATTTCAGAGGCGCAGCTTTTGAAAATACAATTTTCAGACCAATGCCACTTTACCTATTCATAAAGATAGCCCTGCCTTCTACAAATAGGATCCTTCAGCAGCTCTGTTGAAGTGTGCAATGTGAACTCTTGACAGTTATTTATTTTTTTTAGTTCCTTATAGAAAATGATAGTAATAATGTTTATTATTACTATTTTGAGCAAAAGTCAGTGAAGTCTCCTGGATATTTGCTGGGGGTGGCTCGTTGGGTAGTTGTAAATGGGCACCTTTGGAAAAGTGGACAGTATGATGGATGAGTATGCCAGGGAGGGATTTTATTTTAACTTCAATGTCTTCTGATTTTTCTATAGAAATGGTGTAAAGACAGCAAGAATTTCTGAAAGCTCCCCTCCCTGCTTTGTGATTTCTCTCCTTTTTCTAAAAAGTTTCCAGGAAGGAGATAACACCACTATGCACCCCTGTGGCTTAGAGAATTAATCCACAGTGAAGTGGTCAATCTATAGAGCAGCATCAATTCACTGGAAATGCACATGGAACAGGTTCATTATTTCTGACAACTGCCCCCAATAATTGGATCCCCCTTGCATTGGGTGGCAGGGACCTTAATGTCTTATCTAGATTCCATGCCTTTCCTGGCATTTTGGGGTTTTTGACATCTCCCTTGATTTTCATTTAATTGCTTTGGTAAGCTTAGACTAGAGTACTCTGATCTTTCCTCCCTAACCTGAGGTTCTTACTACTTCACCATGATTCCTATTAAACACAGCAGTGTTTCTCTGTTTTAAATTGAAGTATAACACACACAATAAAGTGTATACTATGATGAATTTTTACATTTGTATACAACTCACCAGCCAGATCAAGTTATGGAATGCTAGCCATGACCAGCTAACCTAATGGTTTCATTATTATTAAATTTAGAATGAGTGAATATACCATGATAGTGTCACATGATATAAAATGAGAGAAAGTTGCACAATCCTATCACAGTTTAGAATTAGAAAAGTCAGGATAACTATTTACTATAATATTGCTGCCTTTGCATGCTCTTTCCAGAGGCATCTATGTAGGAACACCACGAAAAATTTATTTTTAATGTTAAACATGTTTTAATATGCAAATTAAAACATAAAATATTAAAGCCTCTGTGTTAACCACACTTTATTTTTTTTTAAATAAAGATTTACTTATTTATTTATTTATTTATGATAGACAGAGAGAGAGAGAGAGAGAGAGAGAGGCAGAGACACAGGAGGAGGGAGAAGCAGACTCCATGCCGGGAGCCCGACATGGGACTCGATCCCGGGACTCCAGGATTGCACCCTGGGCCAAAGGCAGGCGCTAAACCGCTGAGCCACCCAGGGATCCCCCTAACCACACTTTATTATTCATCCTCCCCATGAGAGTCAGTTTCAGGGTTCAACATGCTAGTAATCTCTATCTTCTCTGGGTGTCTACCACGGTTACTTCAGATTCACAGAAGCACCTAAACCCACATAGTAGCCAAGTCCCTGAAGACCTACAACTACAACTTACTTTTTTTTTCTTTTTAAGATTTTTATTTTTTATTCATGAGAGACATACACAGAGAGAGAGGTAGAGATAAAGGCAGAGAGAGAAACAGGCTCCATGCAAGGAGCATGATGTGGGACTCTATCCCAGGACTCCAGGATCACACCCTGGGCCAAAGGCAGGTGCTCAACTGCTGAGCCACTGGGGCATCCCTACAACTTACTTCTTTTACAAATTGTCTCATGCTTCCTATTCTTGCCTCAGTTTAATAGAAGTGTAAGAGAAGTATTTGGTAAAGTTTAAATTGTGTGTGTGTGTGTGTGTGTGTGTGTGTGTGTAACATTAAATACATCTGAAATAAATAGGCAAACCTGGGACTATCTCTAGGTTTTGTTTTTCTTCATTTTTAGTGAATTTTATTTATTTATTTTATTTATTTATTTATTTATTTTTTTTATTTTTAGTGAATTTTAGTGCACATCACACATGATGATCCTTGGCTTTCTGGTTTTGACATTCCAAAATGATACACAGACTCACACTTGGGGTTGAGCCTGTTTGCCTTTGTTCAAATCAACAAACTGGGCATTGTCTTTGCACAGTTATCCAGAGCTCTAAATAGTTGTCAAGAATGTGTAACCAGACATGTAATTACCCAAAGTGCCCTTTTTCAGACCCCATGTTAACTAAGTGCATTTCCCTCATTTCTCACATTTGCCAGACTTGTTAGTTTCTCAAGATTGCTAGCCTAAAAGTTCAGTACTATCTGTGTTTAGGACAGCATCTCTTATGTGGCTGGAATTCAGCAAATGTAGAAAAATAAAGATAATTACTTGTAGAGCAAATTTAGGGGTTCCTTAATATACTACGAAGTATTTCTACTTGTTGAGAGACAAAATCTCTTACATAGAGGCTCTTCTCTCAAGGAAATGCAACCTGATGTAGGACAAGCTAGACATCATCTAGGCTTCTCTGCATAAAGTGGTGTGACCTTGAGTAAGTCAGTACCCTCACCTAAATCTGACCACCAGGGCAGCCAAGGTGGCTCAGCGGTTTAGCGCTGCCTTCAGCCTAGGGTATGATCCTGGAGACTTGGGATCAAGTCCTGCATCGGGCTTCCTGCATGGAGCCTGTTTCTCCCTCTGCCTCTGTCGCTGCCTCTCTCTGTGTGTCTCTCATAAATAAAATCTTAAACAAACAAACAAACTTGGAGCTTGCATGTAAGCAACCCCAAATATTAAATCTGACCACCAGGGCAGCTCGAGTGACTCAGTGGTTTAGTGCCACCTTCAGCCCAGGGCCTGATCCAGGAGATCAGGTCCCGCAATGGGCTCCCTGCATGGGGCCTGCTTCTCCCTCTGCTTGTGTCTCTGCCATTCTCTTTCTGTGTCTCTCTTGAATAAATAAATACATCTTTTAAAAAATAAATAAATGTGACCACCATTCTCTGAAAAATGCCAGTGGTCATAAAGCTGTATCATTCCAAGGCTGTGACAAAGATCAGAGGAAATAGTGAGCTGGAACATATGTTTTTAACTAGTAAATGTCCTGCAATCTTTGCAATTGCTTTACTTACTGAGAAGCAATAGTTTCATGCTTCTCAGGAACCACTGAACTCACAGCCCTGAACAGGCAGTGTACCTCCTCTGTTCCAGCCCTTCTCTGGTAGTTCGAAGGTCCTTCTTGGACTGGGAGACATCAAGAGTCTACCCGTAGGTATGTTCTTGAGAAGTGATGGATGATTTACATTTCCCCACGATATCTCCTGTACTAGAGCCTGTTACCAGAACTTGAAAAAGCCACCTTCAGACCTTCCCATCTCATAATTTGGCAAAGCCTTTTTGGAGAGAGTTTGACAAAATATACCAAGAACTTTACAAATGCTCATAATCTTTGATTTTGCAATTCCACTCCTAGGAATTTATCTTAAGGAAATACTAGCATGTGTGACTGGTTAGAAATAACATAACTACTCACCACCACAAGACTGGTTTAAAAAATCATGTTATAGTCAATATAGCCATTAAAAATTAGATTGCAAGAGAATATTTAATGACATTGAAATGTGCATAACATATGAGGTGAAAAGAAACAGGTCACCAAACAGCACAGTTCAGATTATATTAAACATACCCCTCCCTACCTGCATACACCCACACACAGGCCTATGACAACAGACAAAGTAAGTAAATATATTAAGTGTTAATGATTGTTGGTAAGGATTATAGGTGAATTTGTATTTTATATTTCTCTGTATTTTCTTCTAAGAATATATGTATTATGTTTAGAATCAGAAGAATGTAATTTTTTAACCCCCTCTTTTGCATTAGAGCATTAGATCTTCCAAAACTTGGTAAAAATGCATAAGTCACCTAAAATTTACTGGTCAAAAGCATGAGTTGTCCATGTGAATCTGGTTTTTAATCCTGGATTTGCTACTTTCTAAAGGTGCTATCATAGCCAAATTACTTAATGTTTCTATATCTTGGTTTTCTCATCTATGATATGGGACAAGAAAACTGCTTGCTAGACTGGCTTAAAGAACACAGATAAAGTGCTGAGTACAGTGCCAGGCACATGGTGAACACCCACTAAGTAGCGGCCACTAGTAGCAGTGGTGGGAGAGCTACTGCACTCTACCCCTATGACATCAGCACAGGCAATGTGTCAGTCTGATTGGCAGCTGCCTTCTTGTAGAGTACAGAAGAGAAGTTGGGAGTGGAAAAGGTTGAGGACCCAGGGGCCAGAGCTGTAGGGTATCTTCTTTCCATCTAGTTGGGTCAGCCCTGCCATGAGTCCTGTGCACTGAGTAGGGAGAAGCGATAGTCTTCTGTATCCTGATAAAATCCTCATGAGAAGAAACGGCCACACTTTAACTTTTCTGACATATGATGTTCAGAGCAGCCTAATAAAAGCTGCTGGAGGAACAACATATTCTAATTTCCTGACTTGTACATAGTAAAGATTCATTGTATTGACAGAGCCTTGCATTTAATTTCCTTAGCTTTTTAGACACAAACAAGCATTCTTAACAATATATTGGAAATAAAAGGGAATAACTGCACAATGGAATACACATGCTGATTTGAATATGTCATTGAGTCTCATAAATACTCATTAAAATAAATGCATGGATGTAACAAAGAAAATAAATATTTTTGCTTCCAAAAACATGTAGCAGCAATATAATCATATTTGGAAAATATAAAGAAAGTCATTCTTTTTCTATTGTCTATCTATGCCACACTATATTCCCTTATTTACATTATTATTTCCAGGAATTCTCTCAAACTTAGCAAAACCCTGTATCCTTTCTTTAAAAAAAAGATTATACTTATTTATTCATGAGAGACACAGAGAGGCAGAGACATAGGAGAAGCAGGCTCCTTGAGGAAAGCCTGATGCGGGACTTGATCCCAGGACTCTGGGATCATGACCTAAGCCAAAGGCAGATGCTCAACCACTGAGTCACCCAGGCATTTCAAGACAGTATCCTTTCAAAAAATTAAATAAACATGCTTAAATTTCAATTAAAAAAAAAAAAAGCTATTTCTAGCAACACAGTAGGGAAAAAAGTCACAAAGAGGAGTTCGAAGCCAGTAAGACACTATTTAAAAACATTTAGCTTATTTACAAATATCCCAACCAAACTGGAGATTACTCTATGCTGAAAAATATTCCTTCTGGCTTTATAACAGGCGAAATTAATTTCTATTTGGACCTTCTATTTCCTCTTTCGTTTTCATCTGTCTTTTTTCACCTATCATCTGTTATGTATTTGTAAAAAGGTTTAAGAAATTTGTTTATAGTTTAACGTAAGGATAATTTTTAAAAAGATTTTTATTTATTTATTTGTGAGAGACACAGAGAGAGAGAGGCAGAGACACAGGCAGAGGGAGAAGCAGGTCCCATGCAGGGAGCCCGATGTGGGACTTGATCTCGAGACTCCAGGATCATGCCCTGGGCCAAAGGCAGGTGCTAAACTGCTGAGCCACCCAGGGATCCCAAGGATAATTCTTTATGGTGCTCTGCAAACTGAAGTCATTCATTATAAAGTCAGTCTATCTAAAAATTACAGTGTAAATGAAAGCAGCTTGTAGCTAATGGTTAGAAGAAAGTTTTGTGTGATTTAAACATTTTGATGGATTTTACACAGTGCTACAAACTCACTGTGTGCATAACAAATACATGTTAGATAAGGAGAGGGATGGCAAGAGAAGTGAAGAAGTCATAGCAAAAACTATCAAATCCACCACTTTTCTACACTATCCATGTGCTAAAATAAAACCACTACATTAGGGTCAGAAAGAATAATGGTCTTCAACTTCTATAAGAAGCATCAGAATTGTTAAGTTACTGTTATAGGTTGAATTGTGTCCTCTCAAGGAAAAACATGCTGAATCCCTAAACCTCAGTACCTCAGAATGTGTCCTTACATGGAAGCAGGGTTGTTGAAGATATAGTTAGATAAAATATAGTCATACTGCAGTACGGTGGACTCTAAATCCAATACGACTAGAGTCCTTATGAGAAGATGGCCATGTGAAAACACAGATAAGGAGAATGCCACGTGACTGGAGCTATGCAGCTATGAGCTAAGGAACATCATAAATTACCAGCAAACTACCAGAAGTCAGGAAGAGGCAGGGAAGGACTTACTCTCCTACAGGTTTCAGAGGGGTGTTGTCTACCAACACTTTGATTTCAGACTTCTGGCTTCTAGATTGTGAGACAATACATTTCTGTTAAGCCACTGAGTAGCTTAAAACTTTGTTAGGGTAGCCCTAGGAAACTAATACAATCACTTTATTTCATTTTCTTTTACAATGTAAGCTTATATTTTTTAATTCATAAAATAAGACATGCTTGTAGAGGGAATTTGTAGAACCACATGTCTCAGAGGAAGGAAAAAATATCATTCAGTTTCATCAGCCAAAAAGGACTAAAATTTGATGTATTTCCTCCCAATTTTTCCTTTGAATAGTTTTTAGCATTTGTACAGCTATAACTATAATCTCTTAACTATTTATAGTGATATTTCCAATTAGCATGACAATATTCATTTCTATATTGTTATAAGCTTTTGGAAAACATCCTTGAAATTTGTCAACATGAGCAATGTTGCCTAGATTATTGTTGGGCAACTCTATTTTATTATTCTACTGTTTTCATTTTTTTTAAAAAAGATTTTATTTATTCATGAGAGACACAGAGAGAGAAAGAGAGAGAGAAGCAGGCTCCATGCAGGGAGTCTGACATGGGTCTCCAGGATCACGCCCTGGGCCGAAGGTGGCGCTAAACTGCTGAGCCCCCCGGGGCTGCCTATGTTTTCATTTTTTCAGTCATCCTTTTGGATCTGACCCTGAGAAATCAAAAATGATAAGCTCATTAATTCTCCACATTGTACTGTGTGAGAAATAGGAGGTAGGTTATTTAGCAAAAAACAGGCCATGAAATAGGCCCATGCTCACACTTGTAGACAAGAATTCTCAGATCTATGTATAACAGGCAGTATGAAAGTGAAGCATTTGATAATTAGTGAACCAGTTAGTGACTACTTGGTCTCATGACACCGGGCTGTGACAGTATAGAGTCTGGTAGAATCAGAATCTGGTTTCCCGATTGCCACTCCTATATCATTTCCACTTAGTTCATGGCCATGATTTAAAAATGCCTTAAGTGCTGTTTAGTTTTGAACTCAGCATAAATCTATCTAACAGATACCTCTGTTATGTGATCATAGAAATCTTGGTTCTAAGTATACCTTGGCTCGTTATTTGCAAACTTTTCTCAGCCATGGAAATCTTATCTTCATAAAGTGTTACTCATATTCTCCATTTACAAACCATAACGGCAGGGAGGGCAGGCAACAAGTTCAGTTGTTCTATTAGTAACTCCCTAGACCTCAATGGGGATCCAGGCAGCCCCTGAACTGCCTCAAAACACTAGGGCTCAAAGGAACACTTCTTGTAAAAGAGAACACATAGTTTAGTTCTTCATCTACTCTGTGAGTAAAATGGCTATGCAGAAAGAACGTCCTTCTTAAGGTCTGATGTGTGAAGAGAATTAAGTTATGAAAAACAGCTTTTCAATTTTTCCTAGGCCTAGTTCTCTCTTCTGAATGTTTATCTTGTTCCCAGTTCCTGGAAATTTCAAAATGGGTGGTGACATTTATAAGTTGGCTTATGTTGCGGCTGTATACAAGAGCATTCCCTCTTCAATTCCTCTTGCCATCTATTGGCGCCCCACTTCCTCTGCATTTTCTCCTTTCTATATAACTGAAAAGCTAAGTTGTGAATTCTAAAGATCATTTTTGTATAGCACTTCCCCACAAGTACTATTATAAATCTGAATACATGAAGGCAGCTAATAATGATAAGTTCTAATACAATAAGAGATGCAATTCTGTGATAATAAGTGGTCTTTCCTTTTTGTGACTCTGAGCTGCACTTCTAGGAGCTATAAAGACTTTATGCTGATCCAGATACACCTTTGTCCAGCACTTCCTTTCTTCAACACCAGGGTCTCCACTCCCAACTAACCTCATGGAGCTGTCTATAGCCAAGAATTAGGACAAATCCAGGTGATTCATGTCACTCATGGCCAGTCTCTTGATCTGGTTCTGATGATATTTTCTAAATTAGTTGGCCACTAAATATAGAATATATACAGACAAGAAGATAAAGATGACAATTAATTATTCAAAAAAATAGGAAAGGCCTCAAATTTTCGTCATTCATAAATATGGCATTTGCAGTTAGTTCATTGTTTATCATTGGTAGATCACCACTTAATCTATTATTATAGAGCATATTTTAGAAGATTTTTGAGAGTGGAATCACTATAATCAACTGAGAACTGCAAATCAATAGGACTGGCCAACTTGCATATCACCAATGGAGACTTGTAATTCATTCATTTTTAAAGGGATAAACTTGATTACAGTTGAGCTCCTCTTCAATGGAGGTTCTGATGCATATTGGCCAGGATCTGATGCATCATATTCAAACTCATGACCCTGTTTCAGTTGTGACATATTAGATGGCTGAGCATAAGAGAGGTCCATTGGTCTAGTCACTTCCTGAGATTTTGCTATACAGACTTAGGACACAAATATGTGATTAAGTATAAATAAAAGCCTATTATCTAGTCAGGTAGCAGGAAAGTCTAGGCCTACCTTGGCCTTTCATTGGCAGAACCTGATTCCATTCACCCAAACATCTATTGAAATCAGACATACTTGACAACTATTCACCATCCCCATCCAGCTTCTCAGAACCACTTCCTATGGCTCACATCTTTATTTCTTTTTTTATTTTTATTTTGTTATTATTATTATTTTTTATTTTTTTAATGATAGTCAGAGAGAGAGAGAGAGAGAGGGGCAGAGACATAGGCAGAGGGAGAAGCAGGCTCCATGCACCGGGAGCCCGACGTGGGATTCGATCCCGGGTCTCCAGGATCGCGCCCTGGGCCAAAGGCAGGCGCCCAACTGCTGCGCCACCCAGGGATCCCTCACATCTTTATTTCTAAAGCTAGGGCTATCTCTGACTTCCTTTTTGAGACCCTTAGGGATTTTTCAGGTAAAGAACTTTTCACAGTGGAACTCAATGAAGCAATCCATGTATGCAAAATACAAATTTACAAAAGGGATAAGTTAAGAGACAGTAATCCCCTTCGTAAAACATTTCAAATAAGTTTTCTATAAAGAGTAAGTTCCTCTGAGCTTAAAATACTGTTCTGTTTTTTTTAAATATGTTTACAGAAAACTTTTCCATGAACACATAAACTAAGAGGAACCTACATTTTCTTTTTCTAGCTAAAGCTAGCCCAGTTGCCCAGAGTGAAAACCTGCTCATTAACACACTCCTCAGTGGCTCATCTCCATGTTTCACTTTTCTTTCTCCTTCACTTGGGCTTCCTGCAATCATCTCTTAAATAAAGTACCTGCACCAAATCTTTGTGTCAGGATCTCTTTTTGGGAGGTCTGAGCTAAGCTAACGCCCTTATCACAGAAGTGACAGGATCAACATCCCTGGTTGCTAGGGTAAGATGTCTGTCTCGCCTCTAGTCAGCTTCTTCTTTTGTTGCCATTTGATCTGCTTCAGCATCCCACGCCTTCCATGCTGTTGTGCACCAGAGTACTTACTTCCTTTTAATTCAACTGATACACCAGTCAAAAAAGATTCTTACCCTCTCTACCAGTGCTCAAAAGATGGCTTTTTAAAGGGCTGAGCTTTGCTGCCAAATCTATGGCATCCTCGTGTTCCATTAGCTTTTGTTGCTCATATCAATCCGTTTCCACTCTGGCTAAGAGGTATGAACAGCTGAGGCCAGGGTTATATAAATGAGAGTCTCTAAGGTCCTAAGGGGATCTTTGAATCATTTCTATCAACCCCCTAACCTGACGTGTTAGAAAACTGAGGGGCAGAGAGTGTAAGCATTTGCTTAACACCTTGTCCATCAGAGAAGGGAAACTCAGATCTCTGACCCCTAACCTAGGCTTTCCCCTTCCTGAGATTTTTCCTAAATGCATTCCACCATTGCTTCCTTTGTTTGACTCAATTCTTCCTACTCACCACTATTCCCATCATTTATTTCCAGTTGACCTAAGTCCTCACTGACTCTGAACCCTTAAGTTATATTCATTCAGTCCAGTTTCACAGATTTGCTACCCTCCTTGCCCTGCCTCCTGAGGTTAAAAATTTCCATCAATATTTTTGCAACAAAGAAAAAACTAGGAAATAAGTAAAGGGGTGTATGAGGGTTGTCACTGATGATTTATTGCATAACTGAGCTTCCCTCAGGATTTTGTGACTGGGTGAGATGATAGCCAACTGGTCCACTGTACCCTGGGAAGATGCAGACTTATATCCCATGGCCTGCTGAACGCACAAGCATCTAACCTGCCATGGGAGCTCTTGAAGGTCAAGGCTAGGATGTTTCTCCTTTGACTTGACTGATAATCTGGCTTCTCTCTGTAACCTGCACATCACCTATGCCTTAGCTTGGTCTTCTGGTCCCACCTAACCTGTCTAGCTTTATCTCCTGGGGTTCTCTGAATTGAATTCTCTGGCCCAGTTTCTTTACTTTTTCAACTTCACATTCTTTGTCTTAGCAAGCTATCTTTCCCTCCAGCCTAAAATACCAAATTATCATTTATTTTCCAAATTATTATCTTGCCTATCTTTTGGGGTGGGTTTATGTTGTGTTCTCAAATAGATTCTTAAGGACAAGGGCTATGATGTAAGTCTACTTCCTGATACTATTATTGCATATGGCTTGTTATGGACTGAATGTTTGTGTCCCCCATGTGTTGAAACCCTAAGTCCCAGTGTGCCTGCATTTGGAGATAGGGCCTCTAAGGAAATAATAAATAATTAAGGTTAAATTTATAAGGTCATAAAGGTGGGACCCTGATAGAAAATAACAGGGTAGTTGTCCTTATAAGATGAGATACCAGATTTTTTTTTTTTTTTAAAGATTTATTTATTTATCATAGACAGAGAGAGAGGCAGAGACACAGGAGGAGGGAGAAGCAGGCTCCATGCCGAGAGCCTGACGTGGGACTCGATCCTGGGACTCCAGGATCGCGCCCTAGACCAAAGGCAGGCGCTAAACCGCTGAGCCACCCAGGGATCCCCGATACCAGATGTTTTTTGTTTGTTTTTTCCTCTCTGTATAGTAGCACTGAGGAAAACCCATGTGAGGACAAAAGTGAAAAGGTGGCCATTTGCAAGGCAGGGAGATAGCTCTCATGGGAAACCAAATCAACTGGAACATTGATCTTGCATTTCTATGCTCCAGAATTGCGAGAAAATAAATCTGTTATTTAAGCCTCCTAGTCCACGGTATTTTGTTATAATAGCCTGCACTAACGTAGCACTGTTGAGAAAATGGCCCCTACCCTCAGATCTCAAGCAGAGTTACAAACTGGGCGGGTGTCACTGCTTGTGCCTAAAAAGTTAACTTTCCACAGAGTCCAAAACCAAACCCTCCTTTGTCAACACCACTCAACAACTTGTATCCTTTCCTCTGTTCCTCCCAAGTGTGAACAAAGCTCTAAGCCACAAGCAAATCTTCTACCCTCTTGTCTACACTGACTGGCATCCCATCAGAAGCTGAGTTTTAAGAGTCTACAGGCCGAAAGTTTGTATCTCTTCTCTTCAGGTCTTATTACTCCGGGCTGTGCTCCTGAGACCTCCTCTTCCTGGCTCTTCTAACCTCTAGTCTTCATCTCATAGACAGAAGAGGAAATGGAGGCTCAGAATTTAAGCAACATGTTGAAGGTTGCACAATTGATAGAACTAGGTTCAAACCTAGTGCAGTTTTGCCTCAAATTGGGCATACTTTCCAAATGATTTTTAAAGATTTTATTTATTTTAGAGAGAGTGAGAGAGAGAATATGAGTGTGGGGATGGGGAGTGGCAGAGAGGAAGTTAATCAACTGAGTCACCCAGGTCCACTAGACCTGTTTAATGTTCTTCCTATACAACTAAAATTTATAATGGTCTGTTTTTAACTATAGATATTTATGAGACTGTCTTATCCCATTATCAAATTGTAAGCTCTTTGAGAGTAGCTGGCTTCATTTTCCTTATATCTCAGGCAATGGCTAAGCCAGTGCCGTGTGCTGGGTAAGGCACTTCAAGGAAAGGTCCTGAATTAAAAATGAGAAGTAACCGTCACAATGGTGACATGGAAAAGAGCAGTTTAGGAGAGAGCGATTCAGAGAAAGCTTTTAAGAGAAGGAACAGTTGGTTTCTGAGTTGAGCTTGAGATGATGGAGAATCTGGCTGGGCAAAGAAGAAGGGGGTGGTCTGAGGTGGGCTTCAAAACCATGAGTGAACCTGTGGAGGGAGGTTGGCTTACGTGGCGGGGCGGGGGGGTGGTACTGAGTTTCTGCATTGGGTTCAGCTATGCACAAACAAGTCAATTATCTTCTTTATTTTATTTTTATTTTTTATTTATTTACTCATGAGAGACACAGGCAGAGGGAGAAGCCGGGTCCCCGTGGGGAGCCCGATGTGGGACTCAATCCCAGGACCCCAGGATCATGACCTGAGCCCAAGGCAGATGCTCAACCACTGAGCCATCCAGGTGTTCCAATTATCTTCTTTATACATTGGTTTCTCAATGTGTAAAGTGGGAAAAATAAGAGTACTTATCATTTGGGGTTAATGAATAATAATGAAATAATGTGTATAAAGGACTTAGCACATTGTCTGGGTCTAATATGTGTTATCTATTATTAATTATAAATACTTGGGACACCTGGGTGGCTCAGCAGTTAAGCGTCTGCCTTCAGCCCAGGTCGTGATCCTGGGGTCCTGGGATTGAGTCCCACATTGGGCTCCCTGCATGGATCCTGCTTCTCCCTCTGCCTATGTCTCTGCCTCTTTCTCTGTGTCTCTCATGAATAAATAAATACAATCTTTTAAAAAAATAAATACTACTAAAATACTAATCGTAGTAACATGGCCTGAAATTTCACATGCTCGCCAATCTGAGTAAACGATTTACCCTCACAGATGACGCCATTGCTGTGAATACATTAAAAAAAAAACAAAATCATTTAAAAGTACTACTAAATTCGCAGCCAACACTTTGGTTACTATGATTTTCCTAATCAAAGAATTCCAGAAGTCCCTTACAAGGGATTCTCATAGTTGAAAATTTTGGAAACCGAACCGTTGAGAGGCAGGAGAGTGCTAAACGTTTCCTGGGTAAAAGATTAACTCGGATGAATGGGAGTCTTGGATTTTTGGAGTAGGCTGACCCAGTGATAATCCCTGTTCTACTTCCAGGCTGTGCTTTTAAGGAATTTAGGCACATTCCTTATGTTTCAGTGCTTTGGTTTCCTCATCCTTAAAATGTGGATACTAATACACAAGGGGGTACAAGACAGGTTAAATTGGGTGCTGTACATTAAGCAAGAACCGCTAGATGATGACGACGCTGGTGTCTGTGAAGCCCAGTTGTGAAGGGCCTTAGATTTTCATCCTGTAAGGAGGGCCCTTGTTCTCCAAGTGTGATCCCTGTAACAGCAATATTTGCATCATCCGACAGCTTGTGAGAAATGCATACTCTCGGGCCTACTCTCCCAGACCTGCTGGACTCCGGAGGTGGGGGGTCAGCCACCGGCGCTTTTACAATCCCTCCCGGTGATTCTGACGCACGCAGGTTGGAGAAAGAACCTGCCGCGAGGTAACAGGGAGCCGTTCAAAGTTTTTTGTGGAGCGATGTGATAAAAATGATGGGTGGTGCACACACAATATATTCATCCCTATTTAACAGGATCAAACTGCCCACCTACCGACGAGCTTCCGAAGTTGCTGGCTGAAGCCTGTTTATATCGATCCTTAATGATCTGTAGGCACAAAACGGGGGTTAGCACTTGGGGCCCCCCCCACAGGGCTCACCTCCCGAGCGCGGTAAGGAAGGCAGTGCCAGGCGCTCAGAGGGGCTGTTCTGGGCTCGGTTCCCACGGAGAGCCTCGGGACCCGCGGCCAGGTGATGCTCAGGGGACGCCGCACCTACACGCCTGTCACAAACGTCGCCTGCAAGATAGGAAACGAGAACCGTGTGAGGAAACCGGAAATGAGGGTCGGGGGGGGGGGGTAGAGAACCCATCCGGAGGTGGGGGAGGGGAGGGGAGGGGAAGGGGAAGGGGCAGGGGCAGGGGGCCCGGGGCGACCCCCCTTCGCGCCCCCGCGACGCCGGGGCCGGTGCGCCTCCGCGCGTCTGCGGCCGGGGGCCGCGTCCCTGCGGCTCCGTGTATTGTTAGCGCGAGATGGGGCGTTTCCTCGGCGCCGGCACCTCGGGGGGAGTCCCGGGGCGCCTCCTCCCCGCCCCGGCCGCGGTGCGCGCCGCCCGCCGGCCGGCCATTGTTCGGGCCGCACCCCTGCTGAATATTCACGCCGCGCGGGCGGCTCGCCCCGCGCCCTCCCCGGCGGGGCTCGGGCTGGGAGCGTTTCCGCTCGCTTTTCCTGCCGGGGAGGGCGCGGGGGAGCCGCGTTCTCCCTCCTCAGAATATATTTTCGGTGTCCCGTTTCTCCTCCTCCCGCGCCGCCGCCCCCTCCCTCCCCGCCCCCCTCCCCGCCCCCGCCCCCGCCCCCGCCCCCGCCCCCCGGGTTATCTTTGTCTCGCTGCCTCGCGCTCACTCGCTCAACTCTCGGCGGCGCCGCGGCCCCACGCTCCGGGCCCGTCCTCCAGGCGCGCGGCGCGGGGCGCGGGCGCGGGGCCTGAGGCGCGGGCGACGCCCGGGGGCCTGACGGCCGCCCCGCGCCATGGTGTGAGCGCCGCCGCCGCCCCGCGCACGCTCCGTCCGCCCTCCGCGCGCGGCCCGGGCCGGCCGACAGCCGCCAGCCCGCCGCCGCCGCCGCCGCCGCCGCTGCCCGCGGCCTCTCCGGGCGGAGTCCGGCCGCCCGCTCCCGAGCGAGGAGGCGCCGTCGGCGGCCTGGCCTGCGGCGGGAAGAGATAGGCAGGCGGAGAGATCTACTGGTACTGTTTCGTCTGGTGGCAAAAAGGGAAAATGGCGAACGACTCCCCTGCAAAAAGTCTGGTGGACATCGACCTCTCCTCCCTGCGGGTGAGTGGCCACGACGAGCCCCCCACGGGCGCGCCGGGAGCGGGGAGCGGGGAGCAGGGGCCGCGCCCTGCCCGCCGGGCGCTCGGGCGCTCGGGCGCTCGGGCTCTCGGGCGCAGCGGCCGGCACAGCCGCGGGCGCGGCGGCCCCTTTGTCTGCCTGCGTCGGCGAGTGCGGGGCGGCGGGGCGCGACCCTCCGCGACCCTCCGCGGCCCCCGCGGCCCCCGCGCCCCCCGCGCCCCGGGCGCGGCCCTCGGGCGCTGGGGGACCGCGCGGGGCCAAGCCCGCCGGGTGTGCCGTCGCCCGTTCTCTCCCGCCGCCCCGCTCTATTTATTCATTGTTGTGCTGCTTTTAAAATTCTCACCCCTCCCCTCCTCTTCACCAGGATCCTGCTGGGATTTTTGAGCTGGTGGAAGTGGTTGGAAATGGCACCTACGGACAAGTCTATAAGGTCGGTGCGAGCCTCCGTCTTTGTTTCCCGTGGCACGTTGAAACTTCTGGTTGGGGGAACGAGCAGACGGCTGGTAAACACGCCGCCGACTGCAGGCCACGCCGCTCGGCCGAAGTGGGGAAAGGGGTTTCGCCCTGCAGTCCCTCTTGTTTTTAAACAAGAGTTTATATTCAGGCTGGCCTGAAAGGACCTCACTCATTTCCTGGCTTTGAGATAAGGAAATAAGCTACACTCTTAGGCATGCACTTTTCTCCAGTAAGATGGGAAAACATTTTTTTTTTTTTTTTTCTTCTTCTCCCCGTCAAGGCAACTTTAATTCTTTTCGTTTTCCCCAGTTCCGGCCCTCTTGAGTTTGTGTGTGTTAATTAAAATTCAGTATAGGCAGGCCTGGCCTATGATTATCTTAAACCACTGCCTTGGCCTTCTTGAAAATTGTCATCATGTTGCCTCGTTTTGATGTTTGCCAAGTGCTCAAGGTGAGGAGTTCGGTGTTACCTGGGACTGCTTGCTTCTTAACTCTCTCTCCTACGTTCTACGGATGCATACATACATATTTTGGGGAAGCAGAGAGGGGTGTGTGTTCGGGCACCAGGAGCAGGAAGGATTACAGCATGAGGATTATAAAATCTGAATTCCAGGAATAACCTGTTTGACAGGTGTGTAATTGAAACAGAGATGAGGGAGAGCTCAAGAGGATGCCCGGATTTCACACCCACCCCAGGCCCTTCTCTCTCTCTCTCTCTTTTTTTTGTTTAACCCCGACTCCCCCCCCCCCCCACCCCCCAAGTGAAACTAACAAATCTGGAGACTATGAGTCTCCTCTGAGTAGCTGACACCTGATGTGACTAACAGTGCGGTTCGTTTTGTTCAGTGCACATTGTAGAGCTTCTTGAAAGAGCTGTAGGTAATGGAGGCACAGGCCTTGAAAATTTGAAACAGAATGTTAGATTTCCCCTGTCCTGATTTATTCCTTATTACTAAAGGTTTGCTAAAAGTAATCTGCACTGGGGGTGTTTTCTAGCTGTTAGAGTGGATACAAGGTCCGGCTAGAGGAAAATATCTTATGAAGCAAGGCTTTGTGGTTCACCATGAAGAACTGTCATTGTCTCATTGAAGATGGAGGGAGGGGGGTTGGAAGCTGACTGTAGACATTTTCTTAGGCCAAATTAAGTGTGGATCCTATTGTCTCTCTTACGCTTTATGAATAGGGTTTATCTGTCGCTTGAACGTCTCTCCCCAGCCCCGACTTCCCCTGGCCTGGGCTTCTGTACCAGGCTGTGTACCAGCCAGTGGTCTGAACTTGAGTCTGTATTCTTAGGTGATCTCAAGTGAATTAGCATGTGTTTTGTTGGTTAACTGTTGGGGCTGCGGCCAGATTTTTGAATTTGAAAAGAAGCCCTGTTAACTCAGGCTGCTGGGCTCAACTGAATTTGGAAGCCTTTGGAAAATTTTGGAAAAGAGTGTGTTGCAACTCACTGAGTGGCCTGGTAACTGGCTCTAAGACATTCTCCCCAGCCCCAGTGTTTGTTTAAGCCCCAGTAGGTTTTTTTCTAACCTAGTTTTTCTGGCCAAATCTAAGTGGTGAGTGTACTCTTCCAAGTAAGTTAGCCAAAGCTTGTTTTTGACCTGGTTACACAGTAGTTGGATTGTTTGTATCTTCCTCAGGCAGCATGGATGGATGTGAAGGGCAATGAAGTAAACTAGAAGCCTACAGTCTTGCTTTTAAACCATAAGAAGGAAGAAAGAGTGAAACCTGACTATGAATTAAGTGGCTTTAAGAGGTGGGAGTTCTTTATGGTAACAGTTTGGGCAGGTTCATTGTTCAGTTTTTTTCCCCTCTTCATTTCCTTTGGTTCCGTCTCCTCCTTCCCCCAAGCATTTGAAATAGATTTGCTGAGTGGTGCAGTTGGGAAGCATTTGGAATACTGGCAGTGACACAGCTCTCTGACTACAAAGTCTGTACAGTTGAGAAGAAATTCTCAAATTATGCAAACCTAACGAATTAAGAAATCTGTGCAAGAGTGGCATACACACACAGAATAGTGCCTGAGATTTTGCTCACCAGCAGTTCTTTTTTTATTCTGGAAAATTGCAAGCATACACAAGGAGAGAGAGTAGATCACTCAGTTTAACAGTTAGTCAGTACTTGACTGATCTGCTTTCATCTACAGTCTTCCTCCATTAGTATTTTAAGGTAAAGCCTAAAATACCATTTCACCCATAAATATTTCAGTATGTATCATTTTCGTTTTTCAGATAATCGCAATGCCCTTCTCACACCTAAAATGTTGATTCTTTAGTATCACATATTCAGTGTTAAGGTTTTCCTGATTTTTTTCATACATTTTTTCTTACTATCAGAATATTTGTGAACGGATACTGGGAAGTTCAGTCTTGGTAGATGATAGAAATAGGAGAAGCAGTTAATATCTCCATTTGCTTCTCCCTTTCAGTGTCAAATGGTTTACATTATGCAGAGTCATTTATTTAGGATTTGTTGAGGTGATTTGCATGTGGTGGTTTGGGATTGGATTAATAATACTAGCATTTGTTTTTATTACTAAACTACTGTGGATAGCATCTAAGTTGCGAAAATATCTGTGATAACTTGTTTATAAAGAAGCTTTTTTCTTAACATAACTTCAGGTAAAATACCTTTAAGCTAAACAACCTGTAGCCCTAATTTGTTTCATTGTTATATTTTCTAGTTTCTGTTTTTTTCCATGAGCTTTTAATTTTTTTTAGTGATTGTGGTTGCTTATTTTGAGAAGGTTATATTAACGTGAGGCGAATGAGTAAAAAGGGAGTTTTCTGGGTTTTGATAGGTTTTATGAAAGTGGCTTTTTTTGAGGGTTTTTAAATTTTCTCTAACAAATTGGTAAATGATTTGAGTATTTTGAACAGTATATAACTGTGTTAAGGAATAAGAGTTGAAACACCATATTCTACTTAGAGAAATTTATTTTTTGCATTAGGTTTCTGAGAGATCACAGGGAAGGATACTTACAAATTAAGAGAAGAAAAACATTGTGAATTTCACTTTAGGTTTCCTTCAGAGTACCATCTATTTGTAAAAGAAGGATTTATAAGATGATCTTGTGCATGTTGAGTAAATCTAGTGAATTTTAATTATTTTCATCAAAGGGGAACAGTGCTTAAAAAACAAAATGAGAAAAAATAAGTTTTGTTTTTGTGTTATATTAGGTTTTATTATTTTTAATATTTATTTGGCCATTTTTGTTGTTTCCTTGGGGTTACTGTTACCCTGTTATTTTGTATTTTGTGAGCATACAATGACTGGTGTTCCAAATGTCTTGACTGGGAGAAGGAAAATCTTGCATCTGGAAAGGTGTAATGTAGGTAGTGAGAGGGGAGGTTGGGGAGTTTAGAATCTGGCAGGTGCAATGTCTGGGGTTAGGGCTTGCTCACAGGAAGGATGCCACTCTTGTGGAGGATTGAGCATCTCGACCCTGTCTGATCCCTGTCCTTGGAGGAAGGGTAGGCTGTAAACTTTGGAAGTTGAGGAGGGAGTACTCTGGGCCCAAAGATGGTAAGCAGAAGCAAAACTGGGAGTTTGCCACCCGATAAGGCATGGTGCTAAGGCTGTCCCCCTTCATTTACTGAAGAAGTGGGGGAGGGGGTGTGTCACAGAATGGCTGAGGGTGACTGCTTTGGGAATGACAGGAAGTTTAGGAAGGAGTTGGTGTCTGGAGAGAGATGATTTGCTTGCAAGTTAAAGAGGGATGAGGGGTGGTGGAAAGGGAGGTGGGCGGGGGGTGGGGGTGACTGGGTAACGGGCACTGAGGGGAGCACTTGATGGGATGAGCACTGGGTGTTATGCTATATGTTGGCAAATTGAACTCCAATAAAAAATAAAAATTAAAAAAAAAGTTAAGGAGGGATGGCATTCTATGAATACTGAAGAGTCATTGAAAACTTTGTTGGGATTAGGGATCCCTGGAAATAAGAAACATGATCACTTGATGTTTGGGGAAGGAGCAGGTGAGATGGTTGGCCTAGGACAATGGTCTAGAAGAGAGGAGGTAAAGGCCGGGCCAAGGTAGTAACAGTGACGATGGAGAGGAAGGGTGTTGGGCTGGACTCTTGGGCATTCTTCCTTGTTGAGGTCTGCCTGCTAAATTCAGTCATTCTCCGGAGGCTTTGGTGTGGCCCTTTAAATGGGTACATTGTTTGCCCACTGGATTAGGAGGAACCTTGGGATCTGTGAAAGTGCTAAAATTACTTTCGATTGCTCAGCAGTAAAGTGCTGTATAAATTGTGTGGCTTTAAAAAATCATTAGCCTAATATTTTGGCTCAAATACTTAAAACTTTTGTGAGGGGTTTCTCTAAATGTTATTCCTTAAGTGTAGCCTCTCTTTTTCTCAACTGGAGGTAAGACATCCAGTGGGGCAAAATGAATTTTGAGGAACTAAGTGATTTCATTACGGGAAGGATTCAACTGCCATGGAGTGGCATGTACAGGCTTGTTCTGAGACATAGGGCTCCTTCATGCTAGAAGAATTCTGGGCTTGGGTAAGGTGGGAGGAAGCCAACCCCACTGAACACATGTTGGTGTGTAGCTCCCTTAAAAAATATCAACTCCAAATTTCCAAAACTTCGTCAATTAAACAAAATCACAAAATAAAAGCTTTATAGAAAATCCAACTACCAGATAAAATCTTACTCATGATGGTTTTTAAAATTTCTTACTGTCTGAAACTTTGTAATAATTCATTTGCATAGCTGCAAACTTGTGTTTTTGCCCTTTTTTCTTAACCAATTTTAGATATATGTATATCTCTACATATTGAGCTAATCCAAAAGCATTATCTGGGGTTACTTCTGGTGCAGTGTGTGTGTAGATTTGGTGGACTGATACTAGCAGGGCAAAGATTTTGAAGTAATACGTGCTACTTTTGAAATAATACATCCTGAACAAGTGTGCTAGTAAGCCAAGGAATAATCATTTAAGGGATTTCATTCCCAAGGAACTAAAAATATTATAAACTGGAGATTGATGTTTTGACACATGAACATTTCATCCATGGTTTTTTTCTCTATTAGTAAATAAATATTTGGTCATCTGGTTGTGAATGGCTAGTTGCTTAAGCTGAGAGATTGCCTACTTTTAGGGCATCAGATGTTTTCCATCTCTTGAGTTGTTTTAAGTTTATGATGCTTGTGCTGCCTATCATTAGTATATTAGTGCTTTCATTTTTCTACATTCATTTCTAAAGATTGGTAGACAGCAATAGAATAGTTAAATAACTGCACAAGTATACTGTTTCAGACCCAGTTTGTCCAGACACTGAAGCACAACTGTTGACCAGAGGGCAGCACTAATATGTGATAACTGAAAGGCTCTCTCCGCATCTTATAATATGGGTCTATGATGGATTGCACGCAAGGGCAGACCCCATGACAGTTGACTATATTTGAGGCAAGGGCTTATTCCACAGTAAGTTCTTAAAATCAAACAGTACGTATTTGGAATTTCTGATAATTTTTTTTTTTTAAGATTTATTTATTTATTTATTCAGAGAGAGCGAAAGAGAGGCAGGGACACAGGCAGAGAGAGAAGCAGGCTCCATGCAGGGAGCCCGATGTGGGACTCGATCCCGGGTCTCCAGGATCACACCCCGGGCTGCAGGCGGCCGCTAAACCGCTGCGCCACTGGGGCTGCCCGAATTTCTGATAATTTTAAGAGTTCAAACAATTTTAGTCCACCGTCTTACCTTTTGAAGTCAGTGCTTCAAAAACATTCACAGATAGTGATTGTACTTGCATGCAATTGCTTTGAATATTTACTACAGATTTTTTATGAATTCAAATTGGTTTCTTTTAATACTACTGTGGATCACCGGTGTTGAGGTATTAAAATATATTTAATTTGGGACCAATTACTTTATGATCAAGGGTAGAGAATTCCAACTGCTGATTTAGCTTTTTGAAGACTTGGTTGGCAGTTATTTTGTTGTCCTAGCATGATAAAACCAGAGTTGAATCAAGATAAATATTTTGGACACATGGAGGGATACTGTCAGTGACCAGTGTGGGAGCCATGTGCTCTTAGGTTTTATAATGCTATATGACTATTCACTGGACAGAATATGATTCTCTCTCTGTTAGGAGGCTGGTTCAGTAATAAAAGTCTGCTGGTATTATTCACAGAAGTGATGGGAGGCACTGTGTTGGGAAGCAGTTTTTAGCAGTTTTTTTCTATCAGAATTTCAAAAGAAAGGACAGAGAATGAGAAGTTTTAGAACTTTTGGAAACCCTGACATCTGTGTGGCATGAGGAGAAACTTAGAACTAAGTTGGGAGACAAAAGCAAAACGATTAATCATACAGGGCTGGTTTCATGCCACTAACCGTTCTCACTGTGCTCTTGCCCAGGTTGGGCCCTGGGCACTATTCTGCATGTTGGGTATACATACAGGGGTGAAGGAAGCAGGCAGTTTCCTTACCCTCAAGGAACTCAGAAAGGATGGGGATGGACCCAAAATGCCAAGTATGTTATATCCACTGTAAATCCAGTAATGTCTCTGTCTCGGTAGGTCCTCCACCCAGCATATTTGCATTCACTAGTGCATGGAACTGGCTCAGACTTCAAGTGCACTTCTTCAGCATCAGAGGGCTTGTTACAAACAAATGACTAGAAAAGCGAAATGAAAAAGTAGACATACAAAATACCAGCTTAAGTCTTTTTATTATTAGGATGAAAAGACCTAATGTTATATTGTTAAATTGCTATAAAAGTTTTTGCAGTTATTCTCAGTTTCTGAGTCAGCCGACCACACTTTGAGGAGCAGTGAATGGGCAGGATTGATTCTGGGTTCTTCTGAGCTCCAGGGTTGATTTGTTGCATCAGCAAGCTGGAGAATGGCCATTGTCCAAGCCTGGCAGGTGTTCCCCCCCGCCCTGGAGAAGTAGGGAGCCTGAAGCACAGGCTGACCACAGCTTTGTGCTTAATTTGCCTTTGAGCCCTGGGGCATTGTAACTATCTCAGATAGGGCCCATTGCTGACAACTTATCCTGTTAAATTTAAATAGTTTGAGAAAAACCCATACTTTTACATTATGACTTAAAAACTTTATTTTCGGGGATCCCTGGGTGGCTCAGTGGTTTGGCGCCTGCCTTTGGCCTGGGGTGCGATCCTGGAGTCCCGTGATCAAGTCCCGCATCGGGCTCCTGGCATGGAGCCTGCTTCTTCTTCCTGTGTCTCTGCCTCTCTCTCTCTCTCTCTCTCTCTCTCTCTCTCATAAATAAATAAATAAATAAATCTTAAAAAAAAAGCAACACTTTATTTTCATCTTATGATAAATAGGGCCTTATTAACCATCAGTTATGAATGCATGTGTTTGCAGCCAAACGATACTGAAGTTCTCTTATCACATCTTGAAATTTTCCTCTTCCCAAGATGTGTCTATTTTCAGTTTTTAGTTGCCATCTGAAATTTACTGCCATTATTTTTAAATTTTATGCTCATGTGGCTATTTCATCATTTATCAGTTTTATGCGTTTGTTGACTTTTTGTAACAGTAGTTATGGTTTTGGACTACAGTTTTTGAATTTCTGCAGTAGTCAAAGATTAGCTCTTAAATACACCTCCTCTAAATGAGTACGTATATCATGATTTTGGGTTAAGATGATAATTGTTTATATTATATTATTGTGACTATGTAAAAACCATTTATTTCTGAACCACGCAGTCTAATATGATTATATTTCCTTTTTAAAACATCAGTTACCCCTCACATTGACATTTTTTGATTCGCTTAGTTTTCTGTATACCATTGATTACTTTCTCCCTGAAATACCCTATAAAAGATACATCAGATGCCCAGCAAAGTTAGGTTATTATCAACAGTTTTTCCAAACATTTAAATACGTCAGATAATGTTTTTGTTTCAGATAACCTATTCCACTTTTTTTTCTCCCAGGAGGTACCACAGAGCTGCCCAGGTATGGTTGCCCCTTAGACCTGGTGCGTAACTGTTTCCTGGATACAATAGTCTTCTTTCTGGATTTGCTACTTTATTTTCCTGAAGCACACCTTCTGGTAGCTTTATTTATTTATTTGTAAAGATTTCATTCATTTATTCATGAGAAACACAGAGAGAGAGAGGCAGAGGGAGAAGCAGGCTCCATGCAAGGAGCCTGACATGGGATTCCATCTGGGGACTCCAGGATCACGCCCTGGGCCGAAGGCAGGCGCCAAATCGCTGAGCCACCCAAGGATCCTCTCTAGTAGCTTTATAAGGTGCATGGCATATGGCATGTAAAGGTTTGAAGTCCTTGGAGGGCTGAAAATGTCTTTTTCTTTTGCATTGGATTTTTACGTAATTCTCGTACAACGTATTCTAGGTTGAACCCTCTTTTTTTCCCTTGGAATTTTAAGACATTGCTCTTTTGTTTGAGTGTGACCTGTTTCAAACTTCTTTAGAGAAGCTTTTAGAATATTCTGCTTATTCTTGATATTCTTAGTTTTTTATGAGTATCTTTCATTGTCATTCACTGTTTTGAGTACTTAGTTCTTTTTATCTGGAGATACTCTTTTTTTCCCTGGGAAATATTTTTGTTCTTTTCTCCAACTTCTCTGTTTTCTTTTTTTGGAAGTTCTATTAGTCATCTCTTCAATTTATTTTTTTATCTTCTCTACTTTTTTTGGGGGGGGGGGTCTTTTTGCTCTATTATGAGATGTCTTTGACTTACACATTTCAATATTTCTGTTAATACTTTTAACTTTATCATTTTAAATTTATATGAGCAACCCTTTTTCCTACTTTGTTTTTAACTGCATGTAATCTTTTGTGGATATGTTATCTATCTGAAAGTATTGAGTATAGATTTTTTGTTGTTAGGTTGATTTTGTTTTCTTGTGCTTCTGCATTTTTTCCCTGTTTTTGTTTTTTCCCCAGATTTTATTTTTCCTATTTGTTTATTTTAGCCTCTGTTTAATGCTAAAGATTTTCTTTTAAGTGCCTGAAGATTAGTCACTGCAATGACTGGTATTTAAAAGTAAGGTATTGGAAGTGATTGGAAGGTCAGTGTCCATGAGCAGGGGGCTGTTGATTGGTGGTACTTCAGTGTAGGGAGAGCATGTGGGGATCAATATGTTCTCGTGGGTGGGGAGTCCCACTTATTAATACCTGTAGATCTTTTCTTTGGGTTCAGTTTCTCTAAGAATACTCCGAGGCCTTTCCTGCCTAGGGGCTATCCATCTGTTCATCGGAGTTCTGGGATTCTGGGTGGAGGAATGAGGCTAGAGCTCCTGCAGCCTAATAGCTTAACTTTTCAAACCTGTGCCCAGTACTTTGTCTCATGTCCTCTCATTTGGAGCAATTGTCCTTCAATTTCTCCAGAGACTAAACCTCTGTTTTTTTATAGGTATGGTGTGATGTGAAATATGAAATAGTCACCAGACTGTGAGATTCTGAGAAAGGTTCTGGGGCATTCAGTCACTAAATACCAGTGCTGTGGATTTTAGCTATACACTTTTTTATTTTTTAAAAGATTTTATTTATTCATTCAAGAGATACACAGAGAGAAGGCAGAGACCTAGGCAGAGGGAGAAGCAGGCTTCTTGTAGGGAGCCCCATGTGGGATTCAATCCAGGAACTCTGGGATCACGCCCTGAGCCAAACGCAGACGCTCAACCGCTGAGCCACCCAGGCGTCCCTAGCTATACACTTTATACTTCATGGTGTCATTGCTTCCAAATGACGATCTCCTCTCAGGGTTCTGTGGGGGCATATCGCCTCACTTGTATCCTTCTCAACAGGTACTTAGGTTGTAACATTTTCCTCTTTACTAAGTGAATTGCCTCTCAGTCCAGTTTTTAGCTGTCAAAACCTGATAGAAATGATTTCTGCTGTTGTCTCTTCCCCCTTTATCTTTTTCTGTTTACCTTGTAGTTATTTCATGTGAATTAACCCTCATAACTCATGTGATCAGTCCACTATTAGAAGTTAACTAGTCATTGTATCTTTGATTTTTAAACTTAACTTTGTAGTTTTACTTATGTAGTTGCTCCTTTTTGGTCAGAATGACAATAAAACAAGAGCAGCAACAATATTGAAAACAGTCCCTTAGTGCGTGACCTCTGGACTGATACTTAATTTGGGAAATGCAAGCCCAGGGAGATGAGGATAAGGAGGAGGGAAAGTGAGGCACTGTACAGAGCAGTGCAATGTTATGTGTCATGAGGCTTGCTGCTTGCTGCTGCTTTGAATAAGCCTTGAAGATACAGAAATTTGTTCAGTGGATTTGTTTGGGGTTTTCTGACAGCTTTTTTGAGGTATATTTTATGTATCATGAAATTCACCCATTTCAACCTTACATCTCAGTGATTTTTAGGAAATTTACCTGGTGGTGCAACCTCACCACACAGGTCAGTATTAGGATACTCTCCTACTCTAACAGGATCCCTCATAATGTATTTACAGTTAATCCCTATGTGAGCCCAGAGCTCCAGACAGCTACTTCTCTATTTTCTGTGTCTATAAATTTGCCTTTTTTGGACATTTCATATAAATGGAATCATACAGTGTGTAGTCTCTGGCGTCTGTTTTCTTTTTCTTTGCATAATGCTTTTGAGGTTCATTCACACTGCTAAGAATGTATTCCTTTTTATTGCTGAGTAGTTTTCCACTGTATGGATAATGTTGCATTTTGTCTATCTGTTCATCAGTTGACGGACATTGTTGTGGTTTCTAGTTTCTGGCTGTCCTGAGTAATGCATTCAGCAGATGTCTTGGCTTGGTACCCTGGATGTGTTCAGAAGAGCTATGCAATGGGATTGCACATTGGAGCCTTATGTAGCATGGGGTGGGGATCTGCCTGGGTCTTCCCGTTTCTCAGTAGTATAATCAGACATCTAGTTCTGATGACCCTGTGTGTGTCTGTCTGCTTCCCTGAAGCCCATACCTTCCCACTCTCATTATTAGTCATCTCTGGGTTTAAGTCATTTCTTTAAACATGAGTACAGTTTCTTATCTCTGTAAAGATAACTGTTCGCTATCAATGAGGTCGTTGGTAACAAGAACCAGGCTAAACCAGTTTTTCCTTCACACTATTTTTTGGGGGGATTCCAATGTGCAACAGCCAGCCTATTTACCACGTGATGCTAAAAGACAGGAGTGTTCATTTATCTCAAGCAGAAGCTATGGACTCGCCATGATTTAAAACAAACAAACAAACAAACAAACAGGATCTATTGTCTTTGGCCAGAGGATATATATACCAAGTTTAAGTGATTTGTCATATGGGGGAATATGAGTAATCATTTGATTTGCTTCAAGTATACCTTTTAGAGTATTTTTCTCATTTTTTATTCTAAAGACTTTTAGGATGTCTATTAGGGATTTATTGCATTAACAAATTTAATAGTATATACGTTTTGGAAATTCTTGTGCTTAGAACTTTCATTCTTACCTACTTATGATGGTGACAGACTACTGCTGACTACCAGAACTGCCCCCCATCAGGTTTCCCTAAGATGCTCTGTATGTAATTGTTGTGTAGTTTTATGGTTATTCTGTTTTGAGATCTCAGATCAAAGACTGAATATTATCTGACTTAGGGCTGTACATCTCAGGGACATAAAATTTATTTTTAGGGATCCCAGGATAGGCACTGAGTATTATTGCCTGATGTTAAGGATATGCATTCAAATGACGCACAATTCATTGGATGTTATTTATTCACCTGGTAGGGCATGTCTTAATTCCAGGGTCTTTCCTTTTTAAACTTCGGATATTAGATCATTTCTGTTTTCTTTATGTACATAGAATCTTTCATCCATTCTTGTTGCTCCTTCCCTTAACTCACAGGGAAAACCTGTGGATGTTTACTTATTACCCTTCAGTGATTTGAGGGCTCAGTATCTGTTTTGTGTTCATTGCCTACAGATAATTTTGAGCCTGCTCTGCTAGGCATGATTTCTTTCTATCATTTATTGCTCAAGTGCTTAATGCGTGGATGATAGGTGCCAGGCACCACATGAGGCTTGCTCATTGGTGGCAATGAACAAGGAGAGCAGCCAGTCAGCTTATGTTCCTGTGGAGCACATAGCAAGCAGTTTTAAGAAGATATTGCAGATGGGGAAGAGCAGGGTCTATGGGAATGTATGGCTAAGCTGGATCTGATAAAGTGGGTATGGTTTCGTATATAAGGAAGCTTTATGGTTTACATTCAGATTCTCTGGGTGAGGCATAGATGAGTGAGGAGCAAAGAACAGTGGGCTTGTTTTGCCATGGAGCTGATGACTCATCATCTTGGTTAATAGAACTTTGAATAAAGATAGGAAAGGGTGTGTTACATTGATTATGGTAATTGCTGGCCTTTTAGTTTGCCTGGAGCCCTCTGCCTCTTGGGAGGTCCTTGCATCCTACATCTGCTGCTGTTTTGGTTTTCATTATTGTTTTGCATCTCCTGTATCAGTCAGGAGTTAGTTACCAGCTTATCCGTGTAGCACCCTCAACATCCCTGTAAGAGAGGTAGGATGGAGAAGGAGCTCTCATTGAACCTCTCAGAGTATCCTGTGAGAGTATCTGGAATAATATCTGGAATATTTGGTGAATGGCTGTCCCCAAGTAGGCTACATTGTGCCCTGTACTATAGACATAGGAGAGACTACTTTATTCAGCTGCTGGTGTCTTTGAATCTCAGGTCTGGAAGCAATTTCTGTAAAATAGGAACAGTGGTGTGCAGCATTGTGATATTCATATAGTTTTAAGCAGGTTTCTGGAGTTGAGGTATACAAGGAAATGATTTAAAAGATGAAGTTTTGCATTTCTTTTCAGGTGTTATGTATTTGCTTTTTGATAATACAGATAAAAGATAATTTTCTTTTCCATAGCCTACTGAGTAAAATGATTTTGTGGGCTGTTTTTTTTTTTTTTTGAAAATAATTTAATATCAAGTGAAATATTTCTAACTTTTCTCTAATCCTATTGGGAAAAAAAGGCCTTTTTAATTACTAATGCTGTCAAGGTGTGAAATTCTTTTTATTTTATTTAAGCAAGGCCTTTGTTAGTCATCAACCCCAAGATTGACTTGGACACTTTATTAGTTTGCTATTCAATTAGCTGAAAGTATATATTCCCTTTTTCACTTATGTGATAAAAGTGATTTAAAATCCTAAATTGCATGTGTGATTTTTTTTTTTTTTTTCCTTGACCTTTAATTTTGTTTCATTTCTTTCTGGCTCTCAGTACTGAGGACTTAATCTCCTTGGTAGCTTGTCTTTTTTCCTTTTTGCTGCTTTCTTTTGGAATTATGCAGTGTTTTTATGATTCCATTTTCTGATTGATTAGCTATAACTTCTATTTGTATTGTTTAATAGGTTGCTTTAAGATTTATAATACACGTTTTTAACCTATTATAGTTTACCTTCAAACGGTAGGTACTTCATGTGTAATATAACAACATTATAGTAGTATCATTTTCGTTCTCCTTCCTGGCCTTATAGTATTTTTGTTATACATTTTACTTTTATATATAAGTCTTAAAATATGTCAACACTATTTCTTGTTTAAACAGTCAACACTTTTTAAAAGAAGTATAGATAGTAAGAATAAAACACTTTTACATGTACCCATGTGCTTATCATTTCTGGTACTCTTCATTCCTTGTTTACATCCATATTTCTCTCTGGTACCATGTATCATTTTCCTTCTATCTGAAGGACTTTATTTATTTATTTTAAATAGTACAAGTCTGCTGGTGAGGAATTCTTTCAGGTTTGTATGTCTGAAAACTTTTTTTTCAGCCTTCATTTTTGGAAGATTTTTTGCTCTGTGTAGAATTCTAGGTTGCTGGTTTTTTTTTTGTTTTTTTGTTTTTTTTATTTCAGTGTTTACTTCACAGACTTTTCACTTGCATTGTTTCTATTGAGAGATCTGCTGTCCTTATTGTGTTCCTGTGTGTGTGTATGTGTGTCATTTTTTCTGACTATTAAGATTTTCCCTTTACTCCTGGTTTTGAGCAGTTTGATAGTGATGTGTCTTGGTGTACTTCATGTTTCTTGTGGTTGTGGTTTGTGAATTTCTTGGATCAGTGGGTTTGGAGGTTTCATTAAATTTGGAAAATCTTTGGCTAGTATTCTTCAGTTTTGTTTTGTTTTGTTTTGTTTTCCACCTCCCTTCTCCCTTCTTAGGCTTGGGAACTCCCATTACATGTTTATAAGGCCACTTGAAGTTGTCTCACAGCTCACTGATGCATTTTCTTTTTTCCTTTTTGGGCTTCATTTTGGTTAGTTTCTTCTGTGTTGTTAACTTTTCTTCTTCAGTGTTGATTCTGCCATTAACCCATCCAGTATGTTTTTCATTTCAGACATTGTGTTTTTCACTTTTAGAAGATTTGTGTCCTAAATATTTTCTAGGTCTCTATTTAACTTTCCAAACATATGAAGTAACAGTTTTAATACCTATTTTAATGTCCTTGTTTATAATTCTAATATCTGGTCAGTACTGAGTTAGTTTCAACAGATTTTTCTTATTTTGGCTAAGTGTTTCTATCTGGTAATCTTTGAGTGGATGCCAGACATTATGAATTTTACCTTGTTGGGTGCTCGTAGTTTTGTATTCCTATAAAGTATCCTTGAGCTCTTCTTTCCTGGAGGTTCATTTAAATTACATGGAAATGATTTAGTCCCCTTGTGTCATGCTTTATGATTTTTGTTAAGGAGTTCTGGAGCAGCGGTTAGTCTAGTCCTAATTGTGGCCCACTGCTTAGGCAGGACCTTTCTGATACTCTGATTAATTCCCCATGATTTATGAGTTTTTCCATTTGTTTGGTGGAACAGGTACTTTTCCCATCTCTGTGTGAGCATCTGCAGTGTTCTTTCTAATCCTTTTTAATAGTTCTTTTTCCTCCCAGCCCTGGATAGTTTTCTTAAGATCAGCTAAGTTGATCAT
Source organism: Canis lupus familiaris (assembly GCF_011100685.1). Classification (NCBI taxonomy): domain Eukaryota; kingdom Metazoa; phylum Chordata; class Mammalia; order Carnivora; family Canidae; genus Canis; species Canis lupus. Next base: position 42,316,257 of record NC_049231.1, on the reverse strand, counting down.
AACCTGGCTGAATATGTAGGGATCTCTCTGTAGGGTTTGGGAATTCTCTTTTCTTTGTGCAGCTCTCATCTCTGGTACTTTCACCTGGAACTCTAGGTACCTTAGTCTACTTAGGTTCCAAGCTACTTCTCCTCAACTTAGGGAGGGAGTCTGCTAGACTCAGCTTGGGTTTCCTTTTCTTGTGCCATGCTCTAAAACCTTGTAAAGGGATTAAGTCCAGGCACTTCTATGGCTTACCTCATTTGTTTTCTTCAGGGATTCATTGTTTCATGTCTCCTTTCTTGAAAACCAAAATTTTCATAAATTTTGCATGGGCTTGTTTTGATTGTTTATTTTTAAATAAAAAGGTAATTCCAGCCCCTGTTAATTCCATCTTGCCAGAAGTAGAATTCCAATGATAAGTCTAGTCTGTCTCTCTATTCACTATTCATTCATTATGAGACATCAACATGGCAAACTGTGAAAACATGTCTTCCCCCTTTTCGGATGGGAGTAGTGGAGCATAGGAGGGGAACAACATTGAACATTGGATGTTGAAAATCTCATTTAAAAAAAAAGTTCATTGAGATACAATTCAAATACCATATTATTCACTTATTTAAAGTGTACAGTTCAGTAGCTTTTAGTTTATTCACAGAGTTGTACAATAATAGCCATATTTTAGAACAGCTTCATCACTTTAAAAAGAAAGCCCATTACCCCAATCTTTCTGTGACTGTCTCTTTCACTTCCCTCACCTCAGTCCTAGGCTACCACTAATAGTTGTTTTTTTTTGTCTTTATGGATTTAGTTATTCTGGGCATTTCATATAAAAGGAAAGAAAACAGTATGTGTTTTGTGACTAGCTTAATTCACATAGCATGTTTTCAAGGTTCATCCATGTTGTATGCATTGGTACTTTTTATTGCAGAGTAATATAGTATTGTATAGATATACCCTGCTTTATTTGTTAATCAGTTGATGGGTATGTGGGTTGTTTTTACTTTGGGGCTTTTAGGAATAATGCTACTATGAACATTTTTGTACAATATTTTGTTTAGACTCTTTATTTTTCTTGGGTATATATATATATATTTGGGAGAGGAATTGCTTGGTCCTATGAATTCCATGTCTAACCTTTAAGAGGACCTGCTAGACTATTTTCCAAAGCAACTATAATATTTTACATTCCCACCAGCAGTGTATGAAGGTTTCAGTTTCTTCACTTCCTTTCCAATACTTGTAATATTTGTGTTTTTAATTGTAGCCATCCTGGTGATATCTCATGTTGGTGGTTTTAATTTGCATTTCTCTGATGACTAAGAATATTGATCTTTGTGTTTGTTCGCTATTTGAATTTCTTCTTTGGAGAAATGGTTATTCAGATCCTTTGTACATTTTAAAATTGTGTTATTATTATTTTAATATTTGAGTTGTAAGAGCTTTTTTTTTTTTTATGTATCTAGATACAAGTCCTTTGCCAGATACATGGCTTGCAGAATTTTTCTCCCATTCTTTGGGTTGACTTTTTCCTTTCTTGATGTTCTACTTTGAAGCACAATAGTTTTTAATTTTGAGTAAGTCCAATTTGTCTATTTTGTTGCTTGTGCTTTTGATAGCATATCTAAGAAACCACTGTTTAGGCCAAGGTTATAAAGATTTACTTCTGTGTTTTCTTTTAAGCTTTATAGTTTTAGCTTTTATATTTTAGTTCTTTGATCATTTTTTTTTTTAAATTTTTATTTATTTATGATAGTCACACACAGAGAGAGAGAGAGGCAGAGACATAGGCAGAGGGAGAAGCAGGCTCCATGCACCGGGAGCCCGACGTGGGATTCGATTCCCGCTAAACCGCTGCGCCACCCAGGGATCCCCCCTTTGATCGGTTTTAAATTGACTTTTGTACCTCATGAGAAGCAGGGATACAGTTTCATTCATTTGCATATGAATATTCAGTTATCCCAGCACCATTTGTTGAAAGGACTAGTCTTTTCCCATTCATTTGTTTTGGTACACTTGTTGGAAACCAGTTGACCTTGAGTCTCGTGGGGTTTCTGAACTTTTTGAAATTTCTGGACTCTTTATTAATCTCTTTGTTTATTCTGTATTAGTATCATACCGTCTTGATTACTATAGCTTTGTAGTAAGTTTTGAAATAAGTCCTCCAACTTTGTTCTTCAGAAGAATCTATTGATTTTGCTAATCTTTTTTTTTTTTTTTTTTTTTAACTAATGACTGATCCTTAGCACATACTTGGAAGGAAGAAGCTTTTTTTCCTGCTTGCCAAACATTTTGTGAATTGGAACTTATTCCTCTTAATGATTAAAAGCTTTACTGTTTTGCAGACTAATTTCTGTTCATACGTGTATCTATTATCATTGAGGTAGTAGTAGGATTCTCTACTCTGAAAACATATTTGTGAAAGAGCGTCTAGAGATACTCCTGAGTCCTCTTACTCCTGCAAATGGCATTAAGCAATAATCTGATGATGATTCTTCCAGAATCTTAATGACCCTATAAATTAAATACCATATAGCACAAAAAAAAGGAAAAATAAAAAATCTAAGGAACCAAGCTAAGATATCTAGATGTAAAATAAATCTGCTGAGATTATTTTATCATTTGTTACAAAAATTTTACTATACAAAGTTTACTCCAGCATATGTACAAGTTATATATCTAGGTAGCGTACCTATTACTATCAGGAAAGTATAGGGAAATAATGTTTCTTAAAGGAGGATCAAAGACTATGGCCCCAAACCACTAAGAAATAGTTTGCCTTGAACTTCAGTGATTGATTAATCAGAAATTTCTTTGTAATCAAAATCTCTATTATGCTTAAAATATTTCATCTAAGAGGGAAAATGTACTTTGCTAACCAGATATTTCAGTATGACAATGATAAATGAAAAAGTTCCTAATCTCCCATCACCCTGACCCACCAAAAGTAACAAATACCCAAGGAGCTTTCCATTTCAGTTGTAGTCCTGAAACTCAACTGACCTTGTGATAAGAGCAAGTTGATTAATATCTTTGTTTAAGAACCCCCATCATACAATACAGATAAGTCTCAAATCCAAGCCAGAGCATTGCTTCATGAAACCGTGGTGACTTTACGGCACTTTGAAAATCTGATGGTGCTATATATAAATGCTAAGGTATCAAGTTTTGTCAGGTGTTAATTCAATGTTATTATTATACTTTCAAAACATGGTTTTCATTTAACTTTTTCAACTGCTTGTTTATAAATATTAGCAAAAGAGGAACTACCCACAACACAGATTTCTTCCGGGCAACCTGTTCAGACTAAATTACAGGGAAGGAAGATTTTGCTAAAATACACTTCCTCTGCTTGTGAAGAAAGCTTTGTTGAGAAATGATCTTTAACTTTGAGAAAATTATGCCATCTCTATGCAACATATTTATACTTAAGAAACATCATTATCTTTCATTTCAAAAGAGGTTCTTGGAAGAAAGCAGCAAGAAAGCCCCTCTCCCCTAAAAATATATAATATGGTCCACAGCTATCTTATATAATTAGTCATAAGAGCTCATCTTTGCTTTCATCAGCAAACTATGGAAAAACTATCCTTCTCTGAAGTTCAGCCCTGATATCAAACAAGCCCTAATAAAAATGGGAATTAAAACTCCTTTTCAGATCATTTGCAGAATTCATCTGAATGTTCTGATAATTGCTTTCATATGTGCTCATTGACTGTGAGGGCTGGGGGAGGCTTGAAGTTATCTAGTCCAAACTTTGGTAAGAGAATGGATCTAAGATTTATTCTAACGAGGCTGTAGAAGTCACAGGGCTCATCATCAGTCACAGAAATGCGACTAAAACTAACTCCTTTTCATTAAAAATAAATAAAAAAATTGCGTGCCACCTAACATTTTCTTCGATGAATTCCTCAGTAATTTTTGATTTTTCAGAGAATACGGTAAAAATAGGAGACCATAAGAACTTATAAGAACAGTTGTATGTGTGCTCCGTATCTGTATGCTTGAGCAGCCATAGCAAACAAAATACGACCCATTGGGTGGCCTAATCAATAGATGTGTTTTTTCCACAGTTTTAGTGGCAAGAAGTCCAAGATCAAGTTGTCCATAGGTTTAGTTTCCTCTGAGCCTTTTCTCCTAGGTTTGTAGGTGGTTACCATTTTGTTGTGTCCTCACATAGTCTCTCCTCTGTGGATGTGCATCCCTAGTGTCTCATGTCCAAATTTCCACTTCTTAATAAGGCCACCATTTGACTCTTAAAGGTCTCATTTTAACCTCATCACCTCTTGAAAGGTCTGGTCTCTAAATAGAGTCACATTCTGAGGTATGGGGTAGGGGGGCTGCTATAGCTTCAACATACAAAACTTTGGGGGCGGGGCTGGGATGAAACAATTCAGTTTAGGACAATTCCACAATGTGTTTTTTTCACAGTAAAGACACAAAAAATAAATGATACAAGGTAGTAACATTTTGGGGCACCTGGGTGGCTGTTGGTTAAGCCCCTGCCTTTGGCTCAGGTCATGATCCTGGAGCTCTGGGATCCCACATGGGGTTCCTGCTCAGTGAGGAGTCCGCTTCTCCCTCTTCCTCTGCCTCTTCTCTGGCTTGTGTGCACGTGCTCTCACTCTCCATCTCTCTCTCAAATAAAATCTTAAAATAGTAATGTTTTATTAACTATTAAGACTTTTAATTTTTAAAAACTAAAATTGCACATGGTATTCTCATATATGTATGGCATATTCAACTCAGAAACACTACAACTCTATTCTAGATGATGGAGGTATATAGATTGGCAAAAAAAAAAAAAAAAAAAAAAAAAAAAAAGGAAAGACCATCTGTGTTTTCATGGAGTTTAAGAAGACAGAAAATGTACCAGGTGATGATAAATGCCTTTTTCAATTGGCCTTTGCTAGGTAACAAACCACCCCCAAAACATAATGGTTTAAAACAACCATCATTTTATTTGCTCATGATTCTGTGGGTCAGCAGTTTGGACTGCGGCCAGGCTCTGTATGGTATTCTTTGGCCAGTCTCTCATAGGGCCCCTCAGGCAGCTGCAGTCACCTGTTAGCTCACCGGGAGTTGCTCACTGGAAGATAGGGCCTGGCAAACATTATAAGCACCCTGTTGTTTTCTTTGATCACTGTTTTCTCTGTCATGTCTCAGTTCTTTCTCTTCTTTTCACTCTTTAATAAGGAGTATTAAAAATGTTTTGGATATTTGGAAGATTCCATTTTGGGGTCTTGAGATGGAGATAAAAGGCTGACCTTTTAAAATATCTTTATCTATTATTAATATTATTTAAAGATTTTATTTATTTATTCATGAGACACAGAGAGGCAGAGACATGGGCAGAGAGAGAAGCAGGCTCTTTGCAGGAAGCCTGATGTGGGACTCAATCCCCAGACCAGGATCTTGGCCTGATCCGAAGACACACCCTCAACTGCTGAGCTACCCAGGCGTCCCTTTTTTTATTATTTTTTACAGATTTTAAGTAATCTCTCCACCCAACATGGGGCTCGAATTTAACAACCCTGAGATCAAGAGTTGCATGCTCTACACACTGAGCCCTCCAAGCACCCCTAAAATATCTTCATTTTACAAAAAAGTGCACCATTAATTGCAGTGTTACCATATATCCTGTTTTACAATTAGGAGTTAGAAATTTTCATCCATTTACTTGGCTAGGATGACAGTAGCAAAATGATAAGTAAGTCAAAGTTTGCTTTGGCTTTAGGTGCTCAAATGCCTCGATTCCTGTATGGCAGTGCTAGACCTGCTTTTCTTAGCTCAACAGGAAATAGAGTAGGGCTTGGACCAGAGGAAGTCATGCATAGCCAGCTTGCAGTTTGTGGGCTTCTCCTTGGTGGTTAGGAGAGCAAGTGAAGTTTATTTCCTTCCCCAAAATGTTGATTTTGAAGAGGAAATGAGATTTGTCTACAGGTAAACTAACCAGATTGTATCTGCTGTTTATCTGTCAGAAGATGGAATTTAAAGATGAGTTCTCAGGAAGAATAAATGAAATAGTGGGATTGAAGTTGAGGTGACTGAAAGTTATGTCTCTCAGATGTTAACTCTTAATATTTTTATGTGCAGGGAAAAGAACAAACTCTTGGCATGAATTATTGGTTACTTCTAAAATTCATAGCTTTCTTGATTAGAGGAAAAGTTGGCATAGGCTCCATTATGCGGTCATTTTTTAAGTTTCAGTTGGTTGGCCATATGGAGGTTGAATGCCTGGGGTATGCCATAGGCAGTGCCCAGGCCTTTTGTTTAAGAGTTGAGGGTGTTTCCACAAACAGTGATTTTGGTGGGTTTAGAAAAGAGCCAAGAAGTGCTAGGCTCAGTGAGGACTCATTTAGCTTTTGGTAATGTTACTATGTAGATTCATGAAAGTGGAGAGGTGCAGATTCAGAATAGAAAATATACTGATATTGGAGGTTGGTCTGATTTGTGGGAGCTTTGGAACCCCTGTTATAATTGAGTAAGTGAAGAGAGGGGACACCTTGACATTGTTTTAAAAAAAATAATAAGTTATTGCAACTTCTGACTCAAGTCTTTTACATACATTTCCTCATTTTTAGCTGTATTTTATGTCTGCATAGAGAAGTTAGGCGATTTTGCCTATAATCACTTGGCTAGTAGGTAGTGGAGAAACCTGATTGTAAGGCCTTTCAAGTCTTGACTTGTAAATTTAGCACTGACCCATTTGCCAGACTGTTTCCCAGGGTATTGACAGGCTGAGTTGATGGGCAGGATGTTTGTAGGCAGAGGGAAGGTAGGAGGGTTGGGGGCCCTGGATAACAGTGGGAAGAGGATGGGAGGAGGAGTTAGGGGCAAGTCCAGCAGCAAGGGAGGGCACAAGTTGCCACTCCTGAAGTTTTCCTTTTTTTCTCCTAATTTTTCTGTGCCTAGTTCAGTGCTTCTCAAACTTGAATACTCACTAGAGTCTGCTGGGGAGCTTGTTAAAGTGAAGGTTGTGATTCACCAGGTCTGGAATGGGGCCTGAGAGTATGCATTTCTAATATGCTCCCAGGTGGTGCCCAAGTAATTTCACTCTTCAAATGCTAAGGACCTAGGCAAAACAAACAAACAAACAAACAAAACCAGTTAAAGCAGGAAGTGTTGGTAGTTAGCACCTGATTTAGACATTTCATTGGAATACAGCCATAAGAGTGGCTTATTAGAAGTAGGATTATGTCTTATCAGTGTGTTGTGTCTGTCTTGTGTTCAGAATTGGTGATTTTGTAAACAGGCTCTAACTTTCAGTTGGGATTGTAGGCTCTCTGAGAATCACAGGATGTTTATGTCAGGAAGGCTTTTAGTGAATAGGTGGCCTGACCCCTTAGGTTATAGATGAATAGTGAGGGACTTTTGGCCTGACCAGAGCTAGGGGTCACAGAGGTCTGGGATCTCTTCTGCTCTCACCCTCAAGTGCTTTCTTTCTGCCTGGAAGGCAGTGCAGTGACGTGCTACCCTTCCTACCCTGTTTAGATTTAGTGATTTAGTGACATGACAGAAGTCGGAATAAGAAACTGGTTATGATTGTCCTATTCCATCTATTTCAGTTGGTAGTACATTTCCTGGCACAACAGTAAGTGTCTCAGAGTGAATGAATGAATGAGTAAAGGAATGAGCCAAGGTTTCTGGGTCGGAGGCTGAGGGTGGTTATCTGAGCCGTGGTGGCAAGTTTCTAGTGAAAATAGATGACCCCGCTGTGGTGTTGCAGAGAAGGTTGCAGACCCAAACAGAGGCAGGCCTTTCAGATGACAGCTGTGTTTTGAGTCAAGAGAGGAAAAATGGGCAGGTGTAAATATAATCAAGTGGATAACTCGGGAAAGACTTTTAGGCATACTGTTTGGTTCGTGATTATATGTTGTTTATTGTGTCTGGGAAAATAGGCAGTAGAAATTGTCATTGTTGGGATAGGAAATTCAAAAGCCAGGTTGTGAAAGTAAAGAAGTTCTTAAAAGGGGGACTGGTGGATGGAAGGGAGGAAGAACTTGAAGATCTCAACTACTGCTGAGAAACAAGCAAGAAAAAACTCTGGGTAGAGATGTGTATGTCACAGTGGTACTTAAGTTTGTATCTTGTGAGGGTACAGTGGGTAAGGTCAGTGGTTTTTCTGTTGAGGTCTTAGAATCAGACTGAGTTCTGAAAAGAATTTCAGAGAGCCTCTAATTCAACCTCAAGGACCCAAAGAGGTGGAGGGAGCAAATGGCTTATCAGCTGCCAAATGGACTTTGCATTTTTCCCTGAAATGACTTGTTGATACTCTGGCTTTGTCTCATCTTATTTTTTAAAAATACACTTTTACTGCATGCCTGCCTGTTATGTATAGGCACTGTAATAAATATTTTTCTTTTTATCATTTTCCTTTGACATTTAGCTTGTGCTTTCTGAAAATTCAGATATTAGGGCTGATTAATTCAGTAATCTTTTGCTTCTGTTCTCTTGATGTAGGAATACTTACTACAGTTGTCTGTCTTAGGCTTCAGTTTGGAAAGCAGATGAAGTTTTTGCTGAAACTGGTTTTGGCAGAATTGATATTATATTTTGCAGTTTGTTGTGTCAGTTGCATCAGGCTGGTCTTTAGAGAACATTTTTAATACCAGATTTTTCTTTGTTACATTAATAAAACCCACATTTTATAATATGTCCTTTAAAAGAACTGTAGACTAGCTGAATTGCTTTTAGCAGTACTCGTAGCTTTCCCAGCATGAATTCAGATCTCAGTCTTTAAAAAGTACAGAAGTAACATTCTCATTTTACAAATATGTCTTTGAAATTTAGTTTGTACCGTAGCATATGTCAGTAGGCTCTGAGGTTAAAAAAAAAAAAAAAAAAAGTTAAACCTAGAAACTGTCAGTATTTCATGGGAGACATTGTGTAAAGGTTATCTCCTAAAATAGCCTGGAGAATCTGAAATCCACTTCTGAATGACTTTGAAGAGGTGTATTGTTTTCCTCTAGACTTCTGTTACAAGGCCATTTTGAGAGAGGAGGTGGCTCAGACTGTGAACTTAGGGAATAGCTGATGGGTGGGGAAGAAAGGCCCCAAGAGGTCATCTGTATGGGAAATGTGTTTGAGTGGTGTTAAGGATGGGCTGGTATGTTGCTTTTAGAGTGTTTGCTTGTTTTTGTGGTAATTCCTATGGAATATAAGAGTTGTCCTAAAGCTGTAGCACTACTTTCCTTCAGTTCCCTAGCAAATGCCTGGCAGGCAGAGTTCCTCTCATCATCTCCTCTTCCCTTAACCAGTAAAAGTCAGCAAGACAGTAGGCTTGCTTTCAGCTGATAGCAACTTCTCTGCTAGTTTTATTTCTGAGCTCTCACTGTACCCCTAAACAGATGTCCTGAGCACTTTCTTGTGGCCTTGAAGCTCCTGACTCCAGTTTATAGCAGAGAAGCAGATAGTAATAGTGAGAAGTCTGAAGCCATGGGCAAGAGGTTCTCTACCCTTATATACTTTGGAATCTCTGGGGAGCTTGTATGCCTCACCTAAACCAGTGAGTCCTAGCCTTGCCTACACATCGCAGTCATTTGGAGACCTGGAAAAAAAAAAAAAGGAAACTGTGCTGAAATCCCAGAGACTCAGAATTGATTGTCTTGGGTGTGTCACCTGCCTGATGGGATTTTAAAAAGCTCTGTAGGTGGTTCTAATGTGTAAGTGTGAAGTTCTAATTCACACTTACAAACTGCTTGGTCCGTGCTTGTCTGGAATTGATAAATAAGTTTCTGCCCTGTGACTGCTAGGGGTTGAATGTGGAAGTTCTTTGCATCCTTTCTTCTTACTTTTGCTCCTTCTACCTCATTTAAAAAAAAAAAAATATTTGAGAGCATATGAGTGTATGAGTAGGGGGAGGGGTAGAGGGAGAGGGCCTTAAAGCAGACTCTGCACTGAGCACATAGCCCAACATGAAACTTGATCCTATGATCCATGAGATTATGACCTGAGCTGAAACCAAGAGTCAGATGCCCAACGACTGAGTCACCCAGGTACCCCCTTCTACCTTCATATAGTAACTCAGATTTGGAGGACACAGATTCAGTTGGCTGTGGAAATTGCTCCACAATTCCAATTGGAATAGCTAGTTTTGTATTTGAGAGAGAAAGGTAAATCAGAATATGCTTGCTATTTTTTTTCTTTTTATCTCCTACTTGAATGAAAGGTCATGAATTATTATTGATTTTCTGACTGGCTTTAAAGTTTTCAACTAGATACTATGTTGGAGGTTCTTCCTTTAGGAGTTCATTGTTAATTTTCATGGTTTGTAAAGATTTCTTCTCTTAGATATGATTTGTAACTTCATTAGAGGACATTTTCTAGGGGATATCTGTACTGTTTTTTGAGGAAGAGACTATTGAGGCTAAGGACTAACAGGGTTTGAGAATCATCTGTTTCTTACCCACGTTCTCTGTGTTCTGCAGAATGATGCATAAGGGAATTGATCTTGCATATATCAAACAGATACTATACTAGAAGTGTACAATCATATCTGAGTATGTTTCCCCTATTTTTTTTTTGCCTATGATACAGACATCTTGTGTAAACCAGTACACTAGTAACATTTTCTTGTAAATACTTGTAGTAAATATAGGACAGAATTGCTGAAAATATTTACATAGTAAAGATAAGAAAGATAGGCTTTGGATAAGCACTGAACTTGAGTAAAGCAGATTATACTTTATTTTTTACACAACCTCTAGAATCACTGTTTGTTCTGTAAGGTTAGGCTGAAAGCCTCTTACCTTGTGTAGCTTGCATGCCTCATGTAGCTGAGATCCTGGGCCAGAAATCTGGTGAATAGAGGCTGTACATTTCACATTAAGAAACTTAGATATGATCTTTTGAAGGCTCAAAACATTAACTACTTATTTTTAAATTCTTTGTTACCAGCCTTCTTTTGCTATCTCAACTCTATTCACAGATAGATTGAGAAGAAACCATAAACTGGCCTAGTGAAGTGAGCTCTTCATCAAGGAAATGGAGAAGTTTATAGGTTAACTAGTCTGTGCTTCTTCCTGTCCACATTCAAGAAGCCCTCCTACAGCGCAGCATCTCTGGCCAGTTCTTTGTCCTTGTCCCTTGCAAACTCCTAGGGTAGGGACAGGAGCTCCTGGCCACCATTATTTACATGGCAGTTGCAGTTACAAATGTCAGCTGAACTTTTCTTCCCTGTAACTTTTGCCCTAGTGAGTTAACTAGCCAGATAAATGGAGACCTCACTCATGTCTGCTGAAGGCTTCTTAGCTTTAGACTGAACTCTTTAGTCCTCTCTGTGTTTTTATGTTTGATGCATGTCTTTGTGTTTGGCGTAATAACTGTGGATGTGTTCCACTTTGATCGTGACCTGTTTAGAGTTGATGGTGCTTAGGAATGGATCCAGTGTTTGTGCCATCCAGCCAGTGTGCAGTGTAATGTTACACTTGCTGGCCAGGCTGTGGACCCTGGAACCAGTACTGTGGGTACCACAATAACGGGCAAAGCCATGAGGTCAGGGAGCCACAGAGCCTTAAGGGACCAGGAGGGATGCCCTTCAGTGAATTGGTTATATTGAACTGGTCATTAAATTTCCTTGGGCCTTAGATTTCTTTTCTACAAAAGGAAGGGGTGGACAGGTGTGGGCCCACTTACTGCTAAAATTTTGAGTGCTTTCAAAGCAGCCCTTTTTGAAACCTCTAGTGCAAGGATTCATTAGAACGTGATGATTTATAGGGCACCTGGTTCCACTCACAGGCTATATCCCCAGACAGAGTTTTAGGTCTAAATTGGTTTTTTGGTTTGATAATTTTGCCATGTAAATTCAGAATATTCTGTTTTTTGAGAGAGTGACACAAAAATCAGCTTTGGATCTAAAACTTAAGGAATAGTTCTGTCCCACTTGTGGGAGATTTACCCTGAAGGATTACAAAACTGATTCTAGTACCTTATTTACACCTATTGCTGAGGCTCAGAAATCTGCCTTTTTTTTTTTTTTTTTTAAAGGCTCTTCAAGCGACTGTACAGCCAACTATGGGAAGTACTAGTTTCCAAAGCACTGTAAGTGACTATACAGCCAGCCTTGGGAAATACCAGTTTCCAAAGCATTTGTTTCTTAGAAATAGTGAAGTTTAGAATAGTTTGCAGATGAAATACATGGCTGGGATTTTACTTCAAAATTACCCAGCACAGGGAGATGGGAGTAAAGATGAAACAAGATTGGCCATGGGTTGATTATTATTAATGCTGGTGATGGATACATGGGGCTTTGTTCTACTACTCTATTTTTGTGTATGTTTCAAGTTTTGCAGACTGAAAAAGTAAGCAAAAAAAGTTCTGTGTTTTGAAACCATTTACTCTTGCCCATTGTGTTCATTCTGTAGTCACAAAAGGTAAACGGTGAGATGAGCATGGTGCCTGCCTTATTTGAGAGACTTACTTAAATTGGATCCCTTGGATAATCAAACCTTTCCTCTAGCCTCTGTGCAAGCACACTAGAGCTGCTGGGTGTGTTAACTGATGTAACAATGGCTTTAAAAAAAAAAACAACTGCTCATCATCATTTTGGCTTCAAGTCTACAAGATAACATGAAAAGAGACATTCTCTCATCATGTCCTGTGCCAAAATCAGCATCTCAACACTGTTGGGTGTGAAAGGAAAACTCTGGTGGGTGGCATTTGTGGCCAATAATTGGGGAGGAGCCACGACACCTGTTGTCATGTGGTATTCACGTATGGCATTCATAATTCTGCAGGACTTACCCGGGTAGTTTATATCCTGGATTTCCTCTCTGTCTTTTCTTGTCCTTACGAGCTGTTTCTCTGTGGCCACCTCATTTCTATTGGTGGAAGTCTGGATCATAGCTAACTGTGTAGATGAGACCGCTGAATGGTGATCTGTATAGGGAGTCCTTGACCTATTGATTTTAGTTTCACAGCCTCCTTGGGTTTGGGTGTGGCTGCTGGAGGGAAGTTGGACTCTTGCTGGGGATAACATATTCAGCCGTGCCATCTCTTATATTGTGACTATGAGGACAAACCAAACTGATTTATATGCTAGGGAGCTGCATATTTAATACTTGAAACTGGCTTTCTTACCTTTGAGGATTCAGAATTATAAAGGGTCTTTGGGGCTTGCCTTTTTTTTTTTTTTGGTGGTGTTTCGAGAAATTTGGAGGAATTGTGAAAACTGCTTTTGAGTTAGTGTCCAATTACTATCCTAGGTTATGTGGTTTGCAGTGGGTAGGTAGGTAGATACGGATGCTATGCCACAGAGAACCAGTAATTAGCTAATTTATGAGCCTTTCCTTTTTAGTATTTTAATTTTGATTTTATTGTTGACCAAATGCCATTCAGTTTTAGCTGAACGCCAGATAACATTAGCTAATCATCTTGGAGTTAATGATGAGCTCTTTTTTAATGGTTGTTACTAAAAAGTCATCTTTTTGGTTTTTTATTTTGCAGTTGGCCTCGCTGATACTGTCACATGCCATCATGAAGGCTTCAAGTTTTACTTAGAACATAATTAACTTTATTTTGGAGTGAAAGGGCCTTAGTGGACGGGATTATAGAGAACATGTTCCTTGGGGCACCTGGATGGCTCAGTGGTGGAGCATTTGCCTTTAGCTCAGGTTGTGATCCCAGGGTCCTGGGATCTAGTCCTGCATTGGGGTCCCTGCAGAGAGCCTGCTTCTCCATCTGCCTATGTCTCTGTCTGTCATGAATAAATGAGTAAAATCTTAAAAAAAAAAGAACATGTTCCTTAAACTACATAGGAAAGAGCAAATGTGATTTGTTTCACCTGATTGTTTTACAAATGAGATAGACTAGGACCTCAGTTCTACATAACTTTCTAATGCTTTGTGTTTGAATAGTTTGCAGGTGATCCGTAGAAACACAGAAGAACATTTAACAGTTTCTCATGCAGCTACCATTTTCAAAAAGAAAAGGAATTTATTTCTTGTAAGCTCAGTAGAGTGTATTTCCAGTGTCTTGAGAGAGTTTATAAAAAATATTTCAGCAAATACTATTACCTCAAAACACGTGGAAGTATCAAAAAACTTCCTGTAGTCAGTGAGGTTGTCTTATGACTGTAATTGCAGAACTCCTTAAAGCCAATTTTATTTATTCATTTTACCTGAAATGAAAACTATTTTTCTTGGACATAGCTTACCAAATAAATGGCCTGTGTTTTAGACTCTTCATATATTTTTGCAAGTACAGATGAATATAAAATGAAAAAGAAATAGACACTTAACTATTGACTTGGCAGTTAGCTCTTGTGTCAGAAATTGTAAAAACAAAAAGATTGTGCTGAGCACATTTAGGACTCAATATAGGAAACACGTGAAACAAAAAAGCTAGAACTTCATCAAGCTCAGCCTGCTCTCACAAAATAATGAGAAAACACCCAGAATTGGTAACTTTAAGAGTACAGCCCACATAATCTCCTGATTTCCCAGCCTAGAGCATTGTTGGGACTTTGATTCAGACATACAGACTGTCATAGCATATTTCTCTGCAGCACATTAGCAGGGTCATGAGCAGTGCTTTTCCTTCCCTGGGGCACTTGTTAGATTGCTGGGCCCCACCTCACAGTTTAAAGTTCAGTAGATCTAGAGTGGTGCTGAGAACCTGTATTTCTAAGAAGTTAAGTGGGTACAGTAGAAGATGTTGGTGTAGGGATCACATTTCAAGGTAATATCTCTTAGATTTTATAATTAACATTTTATTATATTTACTTTCTTGCATAATTATCTAATAGTCCATTCCTATTTTTTAAGACTTTATTTTTGTAGAGTAGTTTCAAGTTTGTGGCAACATTAAAAGAAGGTACAAGAGATTTCCATTTGCCTCCTAGCCTCTCCTTTTTTTTTTTTTTTTTTTCCTAGCCTCTCCTTTTATCAATATCCCACCACAATGGTACATTTGTTATAATTGAGGAAACTACATTGATACATTGTCATCACCCAGTCATAATTCATATAAGTTCACTCTTGGTGTTGTACATCAATGAGTTTGGACACATATCTGTTATTAGAGTACCAGAGTATTTTCACTGCCCTAAAAAATCCTCTTTTACAAATGAAATGATGTATGAAGGCTGGGGGAAAGGAAAAGATTTTGAACCTGAACCTGATACACCCTATCCCTGAGATTCCTTTTATTAATTTTTTTTATTTTATTATTTTTTTTTCTGAGATTCCTTTTAAATGGACTAAGTTTTGGTTCCTGTTGGTGGATTTTACCATTCTTCCCTTCCTCCAGAAATGATTAGGAAAATCATTACGAGTCCCGTAATCTTCTGTAGACGTACCAATATAGTGAATCCTTCCCTTAATTTTAAATTATTCTTCAGAATTGGAAAGGGAAGCTGGTTCTGCAAGTTTCTGTGTGACATGTATAGTAAAACCATCAAAGGAGTAGGTGTAGATTTTAATAAAATTTATTATTAATTTAAAACTCAGTGGGAGATGAAATGGGCTCAGAAAGCCCACAGGAGTAGCTGGTGCGTAATTTACTATGGCCCTGGGGCTGGAATGACCCACACACCCTTCATAAACTTGCCAGAACTTATTTATTTTATATTGATTTTATTCCTTTGAGAGCTGATTGCCCCTCAGTAGTGTAATCAAATGGGCTTTTATGGAATGAGGCTAAAGGGAAAACAGCAGGCACCCATCTCAGAACAAGTGATTTTACCATCTTGAGATGAGTAATGTTTAAAAGTTTTGCTACTCAGAAAATGGGTTGTCATAAAATCCAGGGGAGTTTTTTTCCTCTGTCAGGTCTCCTGTCCCCTTTCTGCCCGGTACAACTGTGTTCCCCCTCTTCTCTAGCTATTTTGACAGTATGGAAAACAGTCTCTCCTCCTCAGGTCTTGCAAGTGGTTTCAGTTAGCTGTTCCTCCTTCCCTTCCCTTCCCTTCCACATTGAAGTGCTGGTACGCTTGGAAAGACAAAAGTGTAGTCTCTTGGAGCCTTTATCCTCCTTTATCCTTTGTGTATTTAGGATCTTGCAGCTGTCAGTCCTCCTGGCCCAGGACCCCGTGTCAGTTGACCTCTGAGCCAGTATTACAGCATCCCAGAGAGGCATTCCGGGTGACTTCCAGGACTGTGGATTGGAACTAATGGGTTACTTGGGGAGTTTCCCACTCAGTGAGCTGCAGTGATCTAAAGCCAGCCTGTCACTCAAAGGCTTTGGAATGCCCCTGGCCCTGACCTGGAGCCTCCGTGTCTGCAGGAGAGCAAAGGCAGCTGAGCCCAGACCTGGAGGTTGTACCTGACCCTATGTGATTGAGAAAGGAAGTGACTGTTGCTGGTGATGGTCAGGAGAGGCCTGACTCAGGGAAAGGATGAACTGATGTCTGGAAACCACTGAGTAGAAGGCCTGTACAAGACCTTCATGGTCATTTGGTCCATTAACCATGGGGCCCCCAGAGGTTAAACTTCTTTCATGAAGTCACCCAGCAAGTTGGTATCAGGTCAGGTTCTAGAATTAAAACTTGGGTCTCTGAAAGCTGGCACTGGAGAAATGAACACTGGGCATTAGGCAGGGCAGTTGATGTGGGAGCAGCAACAGCGCTAGTGTTGAGGGAGAAGGGAGGAGTCAGGAAGTTATAGGTGGTTGGCTTGCCAACCTCCTGTGGGTCTCAGCTTGTCAGACCAAAAGGCAAAATGTAGAGTGTTTAAGGCAGTGAGAACAGGGATTTAGAGCCAGGCAGACCGAGATTTAAATATCTTTTCCACCATTTAGTAGCTTGGAACCCTTGGACAAATTACATTCTCTTTGAACTTTAATTTTCCTGACCTGAAAAATAGAGATAATCCCACCCCCCCCAGCCCCATTTAAGCTTCAACTTGAAGAAGAGATGCTCTTTGTTCAGGTGGTCTTGTACAGTGCTAGCCCGAGGTAGGTGCTCAGCACGTAGTTGTCTTCTAAGGGCGTACCAGCTCCAGAGCAGCCATTCTTCTAGACAGATGACAGGCTCTACTATAGAATAAACAAAGATCTGAAATGATGTTTCTGAGCCAGTTGCACTTTTATCACAAACTGGCTGTGTGACCTTGAAAAAAGTCACTTAACCTCCTGGAGCCTTTGTTCCTGCGCTGTAGCGTGGGAATAGCAACACTGACCTCAAGAGGGTTGGAGGGCTAAGGGTAGATCTAGCAGTGTGTGGCCCGTGGTGGCGGTTCATGAAATTAACAGAGCTTCCCCCTTCCCTGAGAGCGTCTGGTAAGAATTTATCTTTTTTCTTCTGTTATTATTTTGTTTTGTTTTTTAAAGATTTTGTTTTTATTTATTTATTTATTTGCTTATTCATGAGACACAGAGAGAGAGGCAGAGACACAGGCGGAGGGAGAAGCAGGCTCCATGCAGGGAGCCCAAAGTAGGACTCAATCCCAGGACCCCAGGATCAGGCCTTGGGCCAAAGGTGGCACTAAAGTGCTGAGCCACCTAGGCTGCCCTCTTCTGTTATTATTAAGACTGTTGTTAGAAAAGAGATCCTATGAGTGAGTTGATACATTATCCATTATATAGGGAATCATAGTTTCTTTAATAATAGAGAAGATTGAAGTTTTAAGATCTGTGTAGAATCAAATATCATGGAAAATATAAAGAAAACAATCACCTGGTAAAATATTATACTCATCCCATAGCCCCTTATTTTTTCTTTTATGTTATAACAGCTGATTGTTACATGTACAGAGTTTATTATTAAAAAAACCCCCGCAAACTCACAATATAAATCTGAAGCACATAATTATCCATATGAACGGTAATTTATTACCAATATGAGGTAGTTGACTTAAAAGACTGAAATTGCCCTTATTACACAGCAAGCCAGAATTTTATATATATATATATATATGTACTTTTTCCCATTTCCATTATTTTGTACCTATAATCATGCACCCATTTGCTAGATGAACAGTGGTTGGTTGTTACCCATTGATTCATGTACACATTGGCAAGCTCAAGGCACTGCATGTTGCTCTCTGAGAACTGGCCTGCCTTCCCCTCCTGTGGCCTCACATGCTGAGGATTGGCTGCTTGGACTATGCTACCAACCCTTCTTCCCTGCTTGCTTTCTGGTCCTTTGCAGGGAGAGAGGTTCTGGGTCTGTATGCTGGTCGTGTTGTCCAGGGAGCAGTATGAGCATCACTCTGTGGTCTGGCTACTATCGAAACCTAGGGTGGTTGTGGAGAGAAAGAAGGCTCCTGACAAAATAGGCTCAGAGTTCCTATGTGTTGGTGGTCCTGGAGGAATAGGGGATGGGAGTAAGCTTACGTTCTGACTTGTGTCTGTGGGCAAGGTGCTGTTCAGAGAAAGAGGAGGCCTCAGATGAAGATTATACCACCTCCCTTCTCACTGGCCAGAACTTAAAATTGCTCTGTTCAGCCCTAAAGCCTTCCGTTTTCCCTTTATGTGCGGTAAAGACTGTGTATGCACATGTATGGTGAGTGGCTGAGTTTTACGTGCTGTATAAATGAGATGCCTGTTAAGATGGCCATAAGTTTTAGGTTGGAAAGCAGGAAAGTTGTAGAGGGTGGAAGGGGAGCATGGAAGGGATGACAGGGGAGTCTTCCATTGACAAACGGGGTTCTCCTTGGCAAACTCCCAGACTAACATTTTTGCTAAGGCCAGCCCTGTTTATTTTCATCTCTGTACTAGACAGGTGGAAGTTGTCAGAGGGCAAAGGTCTTCTATTTTTTGGACAGTGTCTGAATGGAAGGCTTTTTGAACAGCTTGGCCAGGGCACCAGCTAGGCACCATCTGTTTTATTTTTGTAGTAGGGTTTCCTGCAGAGATCAAATGAAAAATCTGTAGGTTTTGGAGTAAATGCTTCCCATAATACCCTTAAGTCACTCTTCTCAGTTAGTATTTGGGTATGGGGCAGGGCCAAGGCAGGGACCTCATAGGAGGCTCTTTGCAGCTAGCCAAAGGAATTCAGGTTTCATCCTGAAGCTGCAGATGAAGGCTTTGAAGTGGGGGTGGGGTGGGGTGGGGTTTGAGGGTGGGTTGAGGGAGTGTCAGGTTGAACTTGGAGAGAGCTCTCCCAAAGCAGAGAAAGTGGCATGGGGCAGAGTGTGGCTGAAAGCAAGAACTGTTTGGATGCTGTTGGAACAAGAGCTAGAAATGGAGCTAGAAATAAGGGTGTAAATTCAGGAGTGGCATGAATATATGATGGCTGATAGTTTAAAGTATGATTGTGACACTGAAGCCTCAGAACTTGGAGTGGTTGCTGACACATGCTCTTGGGACAGGTGGTGCTTTTTCTGCAGGGGAGAAACCCACTTCTCCAACCTTCTGTTTTTTTTTTTTTTTTTTTTTTTTTTGTTTTTTGTTTTAAGATTTTATTTACTCATGAAAGAGAGAGAGAGAGAGAGAGAGGCAGAGACACAGACAGATGGAGAAGCATGCTCCATGCAGGGAGCCCAATGTGGGACTCGATCCCAGGTCTCCAGGATCATGCCCTGGACCAAAGGCAGTGCTAAACTGCTGAGCCACCTGGGCTGCCCCAAACCTTCTGTTTTCTAATGCTTTTACTCCTGTTTGTTATACTTTACAGAAGTCCACATTTATAGGTGTTTTATTCCACCCAGAGTAAGTGAATACTAGATACTTTCAAAGTTTAAAACTTCTGGGGTACTGCTGCAGCTGAGATGTGAATTCCTTCCTACTTGTTTTAATACAGTCCCTGGAAGTAGCCTTCATCCTAACCTGACTGCCCTCCTTAAAGCTCAGAACAAGAGCCTGTCAGGTCTCCCTCCTCCAGCGATTGCCCACTGCTCAGAGGATAGAGTCCAAACTCTTTAATATGACTCTATGCCCAGGCTGGTCCAGCATCTGACTAAGTCCAGGCCCCAACCTGGTGCTGTGGTCCCCTTTCTTCCTTGTGCTGCTATCACATTTGTCTTCTGTCAGCCTCTGCTTCTTATTTGAGCCTTGCCAGCCAGGCATCTAAGATTTTTGCAGGTGCCTCCTGGATGTCCTCAGCTGGGTCCTGGTCACAAATACAGGCACTTTTAGTACTGTCTCTTACTGACTGACATAACTCATGGCACAGTTGTCTTTTTACCTTTGTTTGTGTAATAATTTGATTAGTGTTAGAGAGGGGTCACCACTGTGTGCCCCTTTGTGGATCAGAGTGGCCTGGTGCATAACTGCTCCTTATGTGTCTTGAATTCAGCCCTAGTACATTTCAGTAACTCATTCTGTTGCAGATTTTCCATTACTCAAGGAAAATTTATCGGTATGTTTTTTTCTGATTGACCAACACCAGATAAACTCCATTGCATGTGTCCCCCAGTCCTTGT
Source organism: Canis lupus familiaris (assembly GCF_011100685.1). Taxonomy (NCBI): domain Eukaryota; kingdom Metazoa; phylum Chordata; class Mammalia; order Carnivora; family Canidae; genus Canis; species Canis lupus. The sequence continues at coordinate 42,295,975 of NC_049231.1, read as the reverse complement.
TCGAACTCCGTAACACTCCTTGTTTTATACTGCTAGGATGTCAGCTTTATGAAGACCACAGAATTGCTATTTGCGACACTTAAGATACTTGGCACTTGGTATGTTTTGTTTTGTTTTTTAAGATTTTATTTATTCATGAGAGAGAGAGAGAGAGGGAGAGAGAGAAAGAGAAAGAGAGGCAAGAGAGGCAGAGACACAGGCAGAGGGAGAAGCCGGTTCCCTGCAAGGTGCCTGATGTGGGACTTGATCCTGGGTCTCTAGGATCATGCCCTGGGCTGAAGTCGATGCTAAACCGCTTAGCCACCGGGGCTGCCAGCACCTGGTATGGTTTTTTTTTTTTTTTTTTTTTTTAAACCTGGTATGTTCTTAATAAAGGTTTGTTGACTGAAAGTGCACTTTAGAAAGGTATCCATTAAAATAAAGTGATGAAAGCTTTGGCATCAAAAAAGGTAATCAGTCCTTCTCTCCTTCTCCCTCTTTTCCTCCTTCCTCCCTCCTCCCTCATTTCCTTCCTGTCTCTTGACAAATCATATTTACTATCTCAGTATTACTGCTTGCTGTATTATCATGAGCTGTCCATACACAGGAAAAAGGGGCTATTGGGTAATTTGGAGTTTTGATTATGAGAAGTTAGTCATGATGACAAATCTGTGAAACATGGATAATAAAGCTGCTAATAAAGCTTGCGCAATTATTTGTCACCTGGAGGAGCTGCCATTCTGCCATTTGTGCATTCTCTCTCAGTTGGGGTATGTGGGTTTCTGTTGGTCAGACATTTTGAATGATGTATGGTTTCTGGGAGACGTGAAAGTGGGGTCAGGGCTGTGGTAGTGGTAGTAAGCTGCCACCCTTATATGGGGAATGAGGGCTATATCCCTCTTTTAGTTCTCGGATTAGACTAAGTCGGTTACATGGTTCAAAAGAATTTATGAATGTACATTATTGCTCCAAATTACTTAAGTTAATTAGGAGTTATCTGATGTAAGGTGCTTTTTTTTTTTTTTTTTCTTTTTCCTATTACTAATTGTTGTCTCTGATGGATTTGAGATTGGGAAATATTCAGTAATAATATCTGGAAAAGAGACAGGCCTGGAGTAGTCTGGAGGTAGGGCTGCTTAGTGTTTTATTAAACATGCTGATGAATGCACACATTAAAGATGATGGGCGTTCCTTTTCCTTTCTCTGCCACTCCTTTTGAAATTGCTCAAGGCCAGGAGCCTATGTCTGGAACAGGTGACTCAGATGAAAGAAAGTTTGAAAAGGAAAAAAGCTGTTATTTTCTGGTTACTCACTATCATTCAGGCTGAAATTATGCTTTTATTCCTACTCTGTCCTCTCTTGCTCCTTCATTTAGATTCCTGTCTCTTCTGGCTTTTTAAAAAGTTTGTTAGGAGGAAGTGGAAGTGGAAAGGGAGGCTGTGAATTAAAATTTGTTGATCTCCTGCTCTGTGGCAGGCTCTGGAGACATGATGAAATTCAGAGAGGTTGCCTAACACGTCGATGTACTTAGCTTGTAGGTGGTAGTGAGAACTGGGTCTGGACCAGGGTTTGACTCAGAGCTCACTTCTGGACAGTGGTGCCTCCACTGCTTTATCACTGCTACGGGACATGTGCTTCAGAGTCAGCAGTGTCAACTGCCTGCCCTGCCCTTGCAAAAAAAAATTTAAAAATGGAGACAGCTCCTTTTTACTTTTCTGAAATCACTAAAATACATTCCCAGAGACTGGGATACTTCAAATACCAAGGAGTATCTACATAAACCTTGAATCCTCTCCTAATCCGTTGAACAAAAGAAATTAGAAAAACAGCTCCTGACTAGAAACTGCCTTGGAATCTTAATGAACACAGGGGCCAACCTGAGGGATTAAAGCATATTAGGCACAGTATACTAAGGAAGAAATGCTTGCAGTCAGTACTAGGAGTAACTTATATGCAGATTTTTTTCTTTCTTTAAAAGCAATAGGATTTTTTTTTTTTTTGTACTGGGCAATTAAAGTCAGTTTCAGTTGAGCAAAATTGATAGTAGTTGCCTCTGGGAGGCGATTTAGTGCTTTGAGATTTGTAGAGTGAAAGAAATAGGATAATGATCTGCAGAAGGTTTTTTCAGTTCAGTGATTTTTTTTTTCTAGACCTCTTGAATCTGTCTTACTCCCCCACCGTTCCCTTTCACTTTCTGAGTACCCTAGGGACTTAGACGCTGGTGCTTTCTGCAGCATCTAATGACCTTCTTTTCTTTTTTTTGGCCCCGGTGGCTCTGCCTTGCTTTGCGGGTTCTCCTATTCTTGTGTCAGTGTAGTTTACAGGAAGTACCAGTGGGGAAAGTTTACTGTCTGCCTGGGCTGCCACCAGATAGGAGGGGACCTTGGGACGGTGACTAAACAACTAAGAACCCATTTTTTCATCTGTGAATTATGGTGAATCTCAATAATGCCTATTTCATGAGGTGATGGTGAGGACTGTCAAAGATGAACAGAGCTGGACACTAAAATAGTAAAAACAGATTTTATCTGTAAAAACTTTTGCAGTAGGGAAAAAGAGTCCAGCATGAACTGAACTCAACCTCAAGTCTATACAAAGATGACTGGCTGTTTTAAAGGGAGAATGAGAGAATTGGGAAGAGGGGTGAGCAGAACCTTTGTAGTGTCAGGGAAGTGGAAAGTTCGTCCCTGAGATACCCATCTGGGTTTGCTAGCTAGTCCTTAGTGAAGTTAGGCTCCTCCCTTCCCACGGGGACCCTGTCTTCAGGTGTTGGCTGGAACTGTCCCTTCTTCTGGCAGTTTGAGTTTTCTCAGGCTTGTACTTTAAGGGGGGGGGGGGGCAGTCATCCTGGTACCTTAATGGGAGGGGGACTAGTCATCCTAAGGATGTGGCCTTGAGCTGTTAGAAGCTGTTTGAGCTTGTTCAAGTCCTTAGGTTAAGGTCTAGTTGAGAAGAGAGTTTCAGAGGAGCCTGGCCAGAGGTTATTCAAGGAGAGAATCTCCTGACTAAATGAGATTGTATTCATAAAGTGACACATGTAAGTGTGATTGTTGGCCATTCTATTCCTTGGTACTTCTGGCAGGACATTTGCCTTATTGTTTTTTAAATCATGGCTGTGTCCTGTTACATGATAGTTCCTGGAAGGCAGAATTCATGGCTTAGAGATGGTACTGCTTGGTAGACGCATGGGCAGGCGGCGAAGCCACTCTGGTAGTTGCTGGTAGTTGACTGTAGTCCCTGCATTGACTGCTCGAACAAAGCTGGCATTCAGCACAGTGCTTTCCTTCCTTGCACATGGTTGATGTTCAGTAAATAGACACATTAAATCAGGATAGTAGTTCGGTTTTAAAAGTATCCATGAGGGATACAGATTTCTGTGTGGCACCAAATCCTGCTGCTGCACATGAGGTCCAGCCTCTAGGTCCTGCCTTGTGGTTCTCAGTACCATTGGTCCTAGTGGGAAGGTGTTATTTCCTTTGCCTCCACTCTACAGTATGGATGACCCAAAAGGAGAAAAACACTTATGAAGACATGTTATAAGGATGTAAATGACATTTGTCTTTTACATTGTTAGGAGTTCTCAAGTGGGTTTTTTTCCCCTCTGAAATATTATTTAGTTCTAATGATCTTTTGTTTGTTACTTTTCTAATAACTCAGTACAACTTAAGAAATATAAAGCAGAAGATACTTCTGCATTTATTGGTGCACTGCTTTGGGTTGTTCTTGGTGGTTGTAATTTAAGTTCTCTGGAGGTTGCCAGCTGCTTTTTCAGTCTGAGCACTCTGTGCCTTATTGGATTAAGGTTTATTAAATGGACTTACTTTGCATAAACTATGTTGTCTAAAGGTTTAAAAAAAAACCTGACTCTGAAAACTTTTTTTTTTTTTGACAACATGGCAGATGAGGGAATTTTTAGGGAATCTCTAAATTAAACTCCAGAAATGAATTCAGAATTCATTCCGATAGATTAGGATTGTAATCAGTTTCTTGTTGGCCAGCTTTTTTTGAGAAGTCACCTGTAGAAATATTGAGGAAACCAGCCTTGGGATTGTCAGAATGGCTTCTGTCTCATAACCTGTAAATGAAGAGGGCTCTGGAAATCTTTTTTTAGCAGGCTACTTATATTTTAGTCTCTGGCCCTTCCTATGTTATATGTGGATTATGGGCCACAGGCAGTGGACATTGAATATCCTGGGGGATGGAAGTAACTATTGAACCTTCAATAGAACATCTGCCCATGCCTTTGGCTTTAGAGGTGATTTTATATCACCTTGATTTATTTTCCCCTAACCATCATATTCTAAAGTCTACTTTATTTATTGTCTTATGCTTCTAATTTATTATATAAATTGGAGTCCCACACAGTTAAGGTCATGTACTATCTCTGGCAGAATCAAGATTTGAAACAGTGCTCTTTGACCTTGATATAAGGTCGAAAACAGTAGCTGTTCTTTTCTAGCTTGCTGTGAAGACAGAAAGGAATGTTGACGTTCAAACGGGAAAATAAATATTTGAAGATAGGTTCTCGTCTTCTCAGTTTGCCCTGTCAGCATAAGCAAGCCCCTTCCTTTATTTGCTTATTTTTAGAGTACGGGAAGGAAACATGTCTGTTCAGAAAACCTTGCTAAAGTTTTGTGGAAGTGGAAAATTCTCCTTGGTCCTTCTCTTCTTTTCTATAGCTAATAATAATAGTAATGACAGTCAGCATTTGAGTGTTTATGAGTTGGACACTATTGAGTTTTCTACCCTGAAAATACCTCCTTAATTGTTATATCTTGGGATCCCTGGGTGGCGCAGCGGTTTAGCGCCTGCCTTTGGCCTAGGGCGCGATCCTGGAGACCCTGGGATCGAGTCCCACATCAGGCTCCTGGTGCATGGAGCCTGCATGGAGCCTGCTTCTCCTTCTGCCTGTGTCTCTGCCTCTCTCTCTCTCTCTGTGTGTGACTATCATAAATAAATAAAAATTAAAAAAATTGTTATATCTCTAGCTATAGATGAGACCAGGGCTGTAAAGGTTATTTCTCCCACCTAAGACTGTGAAGAGTTTTTTTAAAAAAGGAACCTGATAATTAAATCCAACTTTGTGATCCAACTTTGTAGTTTTGACTATCCATGTTATGCAGGGAAATGTGGAGGACGACTGATCCTTTTCTCCCTTGAGCATATTGCAGGTTCCATGTTAATGAGAGGGATGCCCTGTCCATTTGCCAAGTCAGATCAAAGGAGTTTTACTTTTTTTCTCTCTCTCCTCCCCTCCTTTAATTACTCAGTTTTAATTTCTAATGTAGTAAGTATTGATATAACCCTTCTAAACAAATCTCCTTGGGTTTTTTAATTTTTACGAATATAAAAAGATCCCGGGGATCCCTGGGTGGCTTAGCGGTTTAGCGCCTGCCTTTGGCCCTGGGCGCGATCCTGGAGTCCCGGGATCGAGTTCCGCGTTAGGCTCCTGGCATGGAGCCCGCTTCTCCCTCTGCCTGTGTCACTGCCTCTCTGTCTCTCTGTGTGTCTATCATGAATGAATAAATAAATAAATCTTTAAAAAAATGAATATAAAAAGATCCCAAGACTAAAAGATTTGAGAACTACTGGCCTGGTGGTTAAAAGTGTAGACTTTGGGGTCAGCTGTCCCTGTTGTAGCATTTATTAAGGGCCATTGTGAAAGTTATTTTTCTGAATCTCAATGTCTTTAGTTGAAAAATGGGCCAATAATAGTAACCTAGAGAGTTTTGAGGCTTAAATGCCAAGTGTTTGTCTTATAGGGTTGGGCACTCAGTAAGTATTGTTACTGATGTGCTCATGGCGGGGATGCACCAGATGAGTGTCTGTCTGCCAGTCTTCAAGGAGTTTACAGTTATTTTTAGGGAGACAGACATGTAAACAGATGAATAAATGCATGTTTGTAGGTGGTACAGTGAGTGCTCTTAACAGCATGCTCTTTATATTGATCTTTGGCTTGGAAGAGATTATTGTCAAAGGCATAGGAGTGTCGCATGAAAGGTTTCACATGCCTCAGTGAGTCTGTCATCTGGGCAGTAGGAAGATGGTAAAGGACCTTTCAAAGTCCTGCACTCTTGGGTTGGGCTCATCGTAATTCTGGAGGGGCTGTGCTGCCCAGCAGCAAATCTGAGCCCTAACTTCCGGGCTCCTGGGATCTTGCTTGAAGGCTTCCCAGGCAGGTACCAACAGGTTCTGACCTTGATTAGTTTGGGCAGACTGAAGAGGTCACAGTCCAAGGCAGTGGAGCGATGGACCTAAAGCTGATAGATAACCTACGGGGTGCCGCTTCTCTTCAATGACCTCTTTGGACTGGTGCTGTTTTCCTTAAACCTTTAAGTTACTTCTTTCCTAGTTTTTGGCTTCCTGTGCCAGCCGTCCATCTCCTTTGTGCCACCCCCCCCCCCCCCGATTCTCTCCCTTTCCTTCCCTCTTCTCTCCCCCACTGTCCCTGTTCCCCCCCCCAAGAAGTTTATGATAAATAAATGTGTGTCAAAGAGAGTGAAGCCCCCTTTAATTTAGTGTCTATGGCCTGAATAAAATGAGAAGAGCTATTTATATAGTACTTCTTTCTTAAAGATTTTATTTATTTATTTATTCATAGACACACACACACACACACACACACACACACACACACACACACAGGCAAAGGGAGAAGTGGGCTCCATGCAGGGAGCCCGATGTGGGACTCGATCCCGGGTCTCCAGGATTATGCCCCGGGCTGCAGGCGGCACTAAACTCTGCGCCACCGGGGCTGCCCTTAGCCCTACCTTCTTTATACGGAAAACGTCTCACCTCGGGTTGTTTTTCAGCAGCTGGCACTGGGAGTGCTCAGAAGCCTTGCTTACTAAATTTCTCCTGCAGTGTTAGATATTCAGGGTTAGTCAAGTAAAAGAGAGGGAACACTTACTAAGTATTTAGGACATACAGACATATCACTCATAACTATATTTTATGAAATGAGTGTGGGAATGCTTATGAATTATTATTTTCTTGGAATGGGATGGTGAGAACTAGCTTCCACCTTTACTCTTATGGTATGTATGTTATATTTTAGAAGCCTGAAAGAACAAACCCACTTTCCTCCAGTTTTTAAATCTAAAGTGAAATAAGAGGATTTAATTCAGCCCAGCACACACCCCCCCCCCCCTTTTAAAACAAGTTTTACTTAGATTCTTAAAAATAGAAATCTGTCTACATCCAGTTCTAACTTGGCCTCAAGTTTTGTGCTTGAAGGGGCTGGTGAGAACTTTCTGAAATTAGAAGAACCTGAGGGGTGTGTGAGAGTGATCTCTCTTAACACATCTTGGAGACAGTTGTAAAGGGGAGCCTGTCTTAATTTTTAGGACTATAAGGTCAGATGCTTCTAAAATATATATACTGATGTGAGAGGCTTTTTTAGGGTTTTTGTTTGGTCAGCAGTATTCCTAACATGGTGAAAGTAATGAAACAAAGAGTTGTTGATGGGAGAACTGTGGACCTTGTCTCAGTAAATGACTTGTAACAAGGGATGGCGTTGATTGGGTCATTTTTGGATCAAGTGTTATTAAAGGCCCCAACTCTCAACAACAGCGATCCTTTTCAGTAAATGTGTTCCTGTTCTCTACCCATGTGACAGGACTGACTACCCATTAGGCTCTCCACGGGGACTTCTATTTCCCTGGCAAGATGGTATTACCCTTTATTTCTACTCTACCCACCTCCCACTCTGACATGATTAACTGTTTTTACTGGGAATAAAAATACCCCACATTTTAAACCAGTCTCAGAAACTGGAAAGAAGAAAACTGAGGTGAGGGAAAGGGATAGTCTGTTTTTCTTAAGGTATTTCTAGCACGGTTTTCGTTGCCACTCTGCTAAGAACTGTGAGGCATCTGGCTGTTAAAGCCAGTATAAAATTTGTCAATGGAATTTGTCTTAGCATGTTAAAACAGAAGACTATGGAAGTCTTGAGGTGACTCCTGAAATTGGAGAGAGCAAATTTAGCGAATTTGATCTTTTTTATCACTTACTGAAACTTAGTATAGTTTTCTGTTTTTCTACTTACTAAATTGTAAATGTTGGATTTGCAGAGCCTACCCTTTCACCAGCACCAAAGGGTTCACATACCAGAGCTTTCTGTGAGGAGATGAGGCCTGAGCTGGTCTGTGGCTTACTCTGGCATGTGGGTGCAGGAGCAGCCACGCTGGTGCCCTTGGCCAGGTGGGCTTCACCGCTCCTCACAGAGGCCTGCCGTCTCTTGCCTCACTTGAGGATTCAGTGGTGCAGACAGCAATTTCGGGCCATCTGCTCTTTGCTGATCCCTTCCTAAGAACAAAGTTGGTTGGCCACTAGAGTTAGCATATATGGTTCTGAATCTCTGAGACCTGTTACTTGAAAGAGGCAGGAAATGAGTTAGTCTTGAGTAGTCAGTTTCCCACTTAGTAACTTTTGTGGTGAGTTCTAGGTACTTCTTTCATCTCTAATGGGTTAGAAAATTTTCATTTCACTTTATTGATAGTGCAGTACTACATTTTTAATATTCTGTCTCACTGTATGAGTAGCTAATATGCAGATGTAAGTCATGTGAAACCAGGAGTTAGACATAGATGAAATACAGTACATGTAGCCTGTAAATACATGCAATTCTGGATTACGTATCGCAAGATTTCTTCTATAATTACATTTAATATTATAAAATTGGTTGAATCAGAGAGATACTAAAAGACGATGGAAAAAAGTGAAAATAATCCCCACCCCTTTCCCCATATTCCTCCCTCTCTCACAAACCTTATCACTTCAGTTGGAGTGGCTGTTCTGTGGTAGTTTCTCACACAATACCTAGCAGAGTATCATTTGCCCCAGGTAAAAAACAAAAGTAATAGAACCCACATCTTCTGACTCTGAATCCTGAATCTCTCCTATATTATCTAGCTACCTTTGGGCCAGGAGTTTGAGCTTTTCCTCATTGTATATGAATTCTTCCAATATGCCTCCTGCTTCCACTTCCTCTTCTACTTTACTGGGAGACTTTTGAGCTTTGGATCTTAAGCATCTTACAGTTATGAATATTGAACATGTGCACACACATGTGGCCATCCACGGCCATTAAGTGTCCAGCTGACCGCCCGTGTGTGTGCAAGTGTAGTTAAAACCTCCTTTCTCGTTGTGAGCTGCCAAATTTATTTTTGGAGCCATTCGCTTGGGAAACAGGGCCCTAGAGTGTAAATAAACCCTCTATTGTGCTTTTGTTTCATTGCTTACTTTCTCCATTATAGCTAGGTCTATTGCTCAGGCTCTTTTATTGGCTCCTACTTGGATTCTCTGCTGTTGTTGCTGCCAGTCATTTACATATACCAAATTTTTTGAGATCTTCTATTCATATATCCTTTGATTTTTAAAAAAATGTTTTAAATAAAATTGTATGCTGGTATTTTTATTGGTGTGATGAATGAATACAATTTTCATTGTTTTAGAGCAGTTATGAGAAACTTATTTCATATTTTCTAAGTTTCAGAAGTGGCTTTATTTGTGGCTTACTTTGTTGATATACCACTGTAATGTATATTATTATAATCAGGAGAATTGACCACTTCTCACAATTGAATCACAGGCAGGCACCTGATTTCCACATCCTCTCTTTTGGAATTTTAATTTTGTGGGATTACTTTTCTCATTGCAAGATGAGAGCTTGCTATAAAAATTCTGTTTTGTGGACCTTGTGCACTTTGGACTATGCCTTTAACTATAAACAGCTATTTAAAGACCTTAAAACTCATATTAAAACTAAGTTACATTTCATTTTTGTGAAGGTTACAGACCTTTGTGAAAACGTTTTTTATGCCAAATACGGACTTGTTTCCTGAATTTCCCCTCCTTCTCCCCTTTCTGTTAGGTAATTTTGATTTTTAGATCTATCCCATCTTTTATTTATTTATTTATTTTTTTCTTTCCCGAGTTCTTTATAGAAACCTGAAATTTCTAGCATGGGGGATTATTGTCAAAATGTAGATAATATACTCAAAGTATTATTAGCAACTGACAGGTAAGCAAAATGTATGTCTATGTCTCCACCTTTTTTCTTTCAAACACGTTTTGAGGTTGATGTCCACAGATGGAAGTAACTGTGAGAGTTTAGGATGAGACCAGGAGAGAATTCTTAAGGTTTGTCCTAGGGCTGCTTGTGCCTCAAGACTGTTGTGTGTTTCTGGTGGATTTGGTGAGGGGGGAGAGTGATGAATTTGTATCCATCGCAGAGGTAGGCATTTGAAGGGTGGAATAATTAAAGACTTCTTTAAAGAACAGACATTCCCACCTTCTAATTAGAGAAAACCTCTGCACCACAGGTGACCACGAATTAAAACAGCTCAGTTGGGATAGAAGATTAGATGCTGTTACAACAATCTTAGATATTTCTTCTCTCCTTTAAGTTTTTTCCCCCCCTCTAAGTCTTCAATAAGGGATTAGGAAAGTTGTCTAAGAAAATGAACAAACTACCAACAAACAAAAAAGTCTCAGGGTTTCATTTCAATACTGGTTGTGCCCAATTTGGTACAAGAAGTGGGCTTGGTAAATCTTTGCAGCAGGCTTTGAAAATGATTGAAAAATGTAAGACGGTGAAGCTTTCACTTGAGGCATTTCATCCTAGGATTCTTGTGGACAACGCTTGGGAAGCACTTGAGAAAAAGTTGTGATTAATAGCACTACCAAAGTGAATGATAGGGTTATTTCCTTCTGAGAAACTGAAGAGCTTTTAATGTCTTTTTAGCACATTGATATGTTGAATATATTAGTGTGTTTTCTAGATTGTGTAGTTCAAAGGAGCAGCTGCAGCCTGAGTCTTCAGTGTAAAACAGAGCATTTTAGTATTTTATGAGATTTCCAGAGAAAGTTGGTGGATACAGTCTGTCAGTAGTATACCTTGCTTTTTGGTTTTTGAAGAAGAGTCTAGAGTTTACTAAGTGAAGCTTTTCAAAGCAAGGAAGCTTTGGAAATGGATTTCCATTTGAACGCCTTAAAAAACTTGTGTGTGTGTGTGTGTGTGTGTGTAGGGGTGTGTGTGTGTCTGTGTGTGTATATGGAAGTAACAAATGCTTCTGGTATTTGCCTTTTAAAAACATACGCAAAATAGCAAAAAATAGTTCCTACTGTTTTGCTTTGGGATTGAAACTCAAATTGTTTACTATCAGGTGATGAATTTTGTTGAAGAGCTTTCATGTGTCCACTTAATTTCTATTTACCATTTCTTGACTCTGAACTTGAAATGCACAAGACTACTTTTTGAAATAAGGAATGAAGAGACATGCCTATGGTCAGCAGGATGATCTCACAAATGGGAAGGGATCCAGATAATGTTATCTTCTGCTGTAAGTTGTCTATCCTTTTATCTTTTCATTTGACTTCCTCCTGGCCCACATTTGGAAGAAGCTTGCATCTGTGGGCTTGCATTGATACCTCTGCCGCAGGGAGGGAGGTAGCCATTCGTGTTTTGTGTGCCACTTCCTCCTCCCTGTTGGTGTGTTGGAGAGTATGACAGGGTTTTAATAACAGCTTTTCAGTTGTGAATTAGCATTTCTTTTTAAAATTATTTATTTATTATTTTAAACTTTATTTTTATTTATTTTTAAATGTTTTATTTGTTTATTTTAGAGAGAGAGCATGAGTGGAGGAGGGGCAGAGGGAGAGGGGGAAGCGGCTTCTTCTGGTTGAGCAAGGGAGCCCAAAGCAGGGCTCTGATCCCAGGACCCTGGGATCATGACCTGAGCTGAAGGCAGACGCTTTAACCAACCGGAGCCACCCAAGCACCCCGTGAATTAGTATTTTTGCAAGGGATTCTGTGTTCTACAGTTGAACATACATATATTCTTATCAGATGAAGAAGCATGAAGTCAACTAAAAAGGAAAGGAGAAAACAATTCGGAATTGGTAAACTTTCAGTAGAATATGATACCAACTTGGTGGAAATGTTTTCTTTCCCCTCTTTTTTTAATACAGCTGAGAAGTGGAATGCTTGGATGCTTTGATTCTCCACGTTCTCAGGGCTGCTTCCTTGTCCCAGCTTTGATGGGGCAAATAGTTTAACCCCTAGAGTCTAATATGTCTTATCTGCAGAATGGGGATCAGAGAAAAGATCAGAGTAGGTGATTGCCTGAGGTACCTCAGCAAATGTTTATTGGGTACCTACTGAGTGTGAGGTGCTGCGGCTCCAGGTGTTCAAATCTAAGGAAAGGAATGGAGCAGATAGGGTGCTGTGGAGCACAGGCATGAAGCAGGCCATTCCTGAATCAATGCTGATGTGACCTGTAGGTTGAGGTACTGTTAGGAGGTGCTGAAACTAAAACTGGTGCTGGATTCTACTTAAAGAGGTAGGTGAATTGTCCTTAGTTGGGGGCCCAACTATAGGCAGCTGCAGACAGAGCTGACTTTAGAAGCACAGTGTGGAAGCTTTGATGAGCACCATTACCCTGTTAATGTGTGTGTAACTGTCCTGGTTAGACGCCTGGGATTTGCGTGCATCTGAAAAATCTGTGCAATCTACTGTTAAAATCGGAGGTGCTGCTGGGATTCTCAAGGTTGTTCAGTCCTAGTTGAGTCAGTAACTTCTATCCAGGTCACTTTTGAAGGTTCCTCTTTTTGTGATAGATAGGCCAGTTAGGTTTTAGCTGATGGACTATCTCGGGTAGATTTTTGCTGTTGTTGATTTGAGGCTTGATGTACAACCTAGGGAAGAAGATATTCACAGCTTCAAGGATAGGTCTAGACAGAGAAAATTGTCTGGAGGCCATAAAAGTTGACATACTTGTGTTGAAATTTGCTTTGGAGTGAAAATGTTGCAGTCTACAGAAATAGAAATCCACATGGGTAAAAGGGTTTCCTTGTCACAAGTCTGCAGACAGTTTTATATGAAGTGTCTGAATGGGTGGTGGGCCCTGCTGGTAGCCTGTGGGAAGTCCCCACCAGTGAGAGAGGACAGGGCTAGGCATCTGCAGGCCAGGTACTCATGTTAGGAGTCTGGGTAAACGACAACCTCTTAAGTCTCAGTTTTTGCACTGGACACAATGAAGATGAAAACCTTTGACCTGTGTGCCTTTCAGAAAATTGACCAGAGGACACAACAGAGAAGCTTTTATAAGCATCATTGATACGTAAGAATGATCATTGCTGTCTTTGCCCAGTCTCTTTCTTCACTGTCCTAGGGTCTTTGGAAGTAGTGGTCTAGTAATTCCCTTCATTGTTACAAAAGGATACCCTGCTGGTTCTGGGCCTAGCAATATCAGCAATGATATATGTCTGGGTTGTGTTTATTATGTGCTCTTGCTTTTAAGTCTTTACTTTAAATAGCACAAATTCAAAGCATATTTCTGAGGAGTAACCACCCATGGTTCGGCAGGGTTTGGGGGAGGATGCCATTTGTGAGGCTTCAGTGGACTGTGGTGAGAACATCACCAGAGGTGTCTGTTCTTCTGACTGACAAAAGTATCTGTTGTTAGGACTCTTATCCTCTGAGCACCAGACTCCTGACCTGGTACTTCCTGGAGGAGCAGTTCTTAAAGCACATTCCTTTCTTTCTCATGTCCCTACTTGCAGAATGCAAGAGAAATGGTTAATAGAATAGGCAACTCATTTCTCTCTCTCTCTCTTTCTCTTTGCCCAGCATTAAAAAAAAAAAAAGTGTTCTTTATTACCTAGCTTCCCCAAAATAGGTAGGAGGGAGTAGGGTGAAATCTGGACATTGAGGAGATAGCATGGGGTGGGGGTGGAGGGATGGCATTATTTATAACTGATTCAAAAAGTACCCTTAAATTACTTGTCATACACTGCGTTTTTTGAACCTTTAACCCCCTCAGATGAATGAATCTTGACTACAGTCTGGACATCACATTCATTCTTACACATTGAGCTTTCATTTGTACTGGATTCTACCTCAGTTTGGTCCCAAAGGAGCCAGCCTGAGGGTAGTGTCAGCTGTTATGCCATTGTTTCCTTATCAGTGCTTTATAGATTAGTTATCTTCATCGGTCAGGTGACCTTAGGGTCTGGAAAGTGAGCCATGTGAATATTCCCTGAAGATGCTGGAGAACAGCATTTTCCAAACTTTATGGTGTTCACTGCCCTATTTTTTTTTTTAATCTTTTTCTTCTGAACTGCCCTTCCAGGATTGTAAAGTGGATTAAAATTATTTTATATTGAAATTGGGAATTTTTTGGCATGCCCAAGGATAAATGAAGTTTTACCCCAAGGTATTGAAAACCTGGTCTGTAAATGAAAGATTACCCGAAAGTCAATAAAAACAAAATAACATAGGTATTCCATGGCCACTCAGGTATCAATTTCATAGGTTATGTTCACAGTACACCGTCTTGTTTTTATTGAACAGTTAGTTTCTCAGTGATTCACGCTTTTATCTGAAAGGTAGCATTATCTCTGTAGGCCAGCTCTGTGTTGCTGGCTCATTCTTGGCTCTGGAGAGAATGCCACTCCCTGTATCAACCTACATTTTCTCATGTCTTTATTCATTTAACACCCAGCCCATTTTCTGATTATCACAGTTGACAAGCTCACGCCTTATGTCCCAAGGCACTTAGATTAGGAACTTAAAGGCTAGAAGAGAAGGAAAAGAAAGGGTGATATTTGTGGTGCACTGAGCCAGGCACTGTGCTAGTTTTACACCTGCAAGGATTAATTTAGGTAATGTAATATTCCCATTGAGTTGAAGAGAAGCCTAGAAGAGGCTAGCAAAGTTAAATTCCCTGTCTGTGATCATAGAGCTTGAAGGTGCTGAATTGGAATTCACACTCATCATTGCACTAACTGCACCAAAATGTTCTCACCATGTCCACCTCATTCTTACTGCCAGCCACTGCCCTGTGGCTGGGTCAGTTTCAGGAGACCCAGTCCAGTCCCGACTGGTGCCAGGCTCCAACTGCAGGGAGTCATGGCATCAGAGGCCAGCAGTAGACCATAGGACAATGCCAGTTCTGTGCCTCTTGCAGGGTAAGTGATGATCGCAACAATAGCCAGCATTTATTGCATGTTTTATGCATGCCAGGAATTACTTAGCTCCAGGAGTGGGGTGCACTTCTACAACACACTATCTCATTTAATCCTTCAAATGAATGCTACGAGGCAAGCATTGTTATTATCTCCATTTTTTAGATGATGAAATTGAAGTTTAGAGACAGTTTTGCAACTTGCCTGAGATTGTATAGAGCGAGTAAGTGGCAAGAGCTATTATTTGACTTCCTTGTTAAGCTGCAACACCTTCCCAACTTTGCCTTTGATTAAAATAGTTAAATCACTTTGAGTGCACTCACCCCACCCCAACATGCTTTTCAAAGAAAATCTTTGTTTGAAATAGAAGTTTTTGAAATGTGCCTTTGGCATTTTGAATATAAACATTCTCATTGTGCTGCTTACAGGAGACCCTGCAATGCAGTCCTGGAGGACTTAGCAAAATACTGTAGATACTCCTCTTTTTTGTTGAGGTCCCTTTTTTGTTGAGAAATCAAGTCAGTAGCATTCTAAGTTATCTAGCTCTGATAAATTAAACAGGGATGTGGTTTTTAACAAGTATGTGTACCACTTCTAGCATTTGAATGTATTATTCTTCCAGACTTTTTAGTCTGCAAGTATTTGCTGAATGTTGTTCAATCTGAATACATGATTATAGGATACTCAGTGAAAACGTTTTCTAGCTCCAGTCTAAAAGGCAATCCAATTGTTTCGGACAATACCGATTTCAAGCACATTAAGGGATTTTGGTGATTGCTTTGGATTTAATCAGGTAGGCACCTCTTAGACAGTTACCTCAGCCCTTTGTGGCTTAAAGATTGTGGCTTAAAGAGTTAAGGACCATTCATATCAAGGTGGATCAACTCTTTAAACCACAAAAAGTTGAGGTAGAAGTTTCTTGTGGGCATTTTAACTCCTGCTGCTTGGCGATTTCTCTATGGGCCTTGCAGGAATCACTGAGGTACAGCCCCTAGAAGGGTGGACAACTCCTAGGGGGTCTTTATTATTAGTTACTATTTGCAGTGAAATGAAGAGGAGCGGCTGATTGACCAGCCAAGTGTGTCTGGCACATTATTTCTATTAATTGAAAAAGCTCAAAGAATGAATTGGTTTAAATCTTTTGCCATCTTCAGTTTGTGTGACATGCAACGTGTCCAAAGGGAGAGACAATCTGCAGGGCATTTTATAACACTAAAGGTGTTCCCATGTTTCTCACTGGATTCAGGAACTGGTTGCTGCCAGATTCTTTGGGAAATGACTTTCAAGTACGGGTTCTGACGTAGTTCTATTCACAGTATATTGGAGACTCTGCTTTGGGGGAAAACATTATCGATGTAACTTTTCACTAAGCAGAGTGAGTTAAAACAAAGCCCCAGAAGAGAGTGTAGGTGGCATATTGGCTGAAGCTAAAAGCAGCAAGAACTTCTCAGTGTTCAACAGCTCCGTGTTGGAAAAGGAAAGCCTGATGACTTTTTTGATTTTGAATTTTTATGAGGGAAAGAAAGGTATGGAGGTAGAAGGAGGGGAGGTTGAAAGGATGAAGGGGAAGGACCCAGGGTATTGTTTGTAATGACTGCAAAACCCTAATGACTTGTGTGCAGTCCCAAGATTAATGAGCTAACATGGTGTGGTTCCACGTATTTGTTGTTGATTTTTTATGCCTTGCTCCAGGAAGAATTTAAGATGACTATTTACTATCCAAGTAAACCTATTGAGGTAGTGACACAACTAAGGACATGAGCAGCCATTTTCTTTATGTTAAATCAGCTGAGAAATCTTAATGAGAAATTGACCTTATTGCTAGATTTGGAAATCACTAATAACTAAGAGTGATAAGATTTGTCATGGCTATTAAAATTTACT
The DNA here is from genome assembly GCF_011100685.1 of Canis lupus familiaris. Lineage (NCBI taxonomy): Eukaryota > Metazoa > Chordata > Mammalia > Carnivora > Canidae > Canis > Canis lupus. Next base: position 42,279,142 of record NC_049231.1, on the reverse strand, counting down.
TTGTTTTGATGTCTTTTTTCTTTCTTTCTTTTTTTTTTTTAAAGCAGGGTGAAAAATTCTTATATTCTAGTCTAAAGTTCTTAAAGGTTTTCTTGTGGACTTCCTAGTAAAGGCCCTTTGTGTGTTATGTACACTCTGAATTCACATGACCACTGCTGGGGATAAATAAGTGCTTAGATGTGGCAGAGCGAAGGGCAGGCCCATCTTCTTGTTCCTTTCATACTTGTTTATTTCGCAGCCCTGGGCACATCTTTCGTATTCCCCATCCCATGCCCTGCCCTACATCTCTTCAGTTATGACTGTCCTCAAGAGAAACTCAAAGAAAAATTTTACTTTGTAGGTGTCCTGGCCTGTGACAACTGTTAAAGGAACAGAAACTCCAGAAAATGATACTCTGAGATATTTTAAGAGAGGGAGGGAGAGAAAGGGACCACATTCACATAGCTTTTAGGAGAAGGATTTGATTGCAGTAAATTTTTAGGCCCATTTTCTATAGTAGGAAAGAGGTAGTAAAATACCACTCAGCATATTTTGTTGGAAGGAAAAATATTTGCCCCTATGAACACTCTGGAGCTTTAAACCATAAATACATGCATTAAAGTAACAATTCTTGGCACTTTACCTTAGTTGGTTGACTGAGGTAGTCATGAAGCAATTTCAGTAGTACTATTTTTCTCTTTGCTTCCCCCTGAAATGGATTGAGTAGTTGGCCTTCTTGGTTTCAGTGCTTGGTTTACCACATGGTGAGAGGGTGAGTGGGTGTGTGGCTGGAGATCTGTCTTTTTACTGTGCTGAACTGGGTTATGTGCTTAGGCTTTCTGGGCACATAAAAGTAATTTCCTGGGTTTTGCTTGCCTTGGAGTGCTTGTTTAGTTTTGGTTGGGATGTGCTCTGGAGAGGTAGTTTCATTTTGCTGATGAGGTTTAAAGTAAGCTCACAAAAGTAAATAATTTTGAGAGAAAGTTATGTTCTCTTTCAGCCTAGTTATAAGCAGAATAATGTACACCTCTACCTGTTTATGGGTCAGCTGCATTTCAGGAAGTTAAAAAGACACCTTGATTTTAATGAACCCATGGGATCCCAATGCTCCTGCTTAGACCTCCTGTAAGATTTCAATATGAGCCTTAGTAAAAATCTGATTAAGAGGGAATCTAGAAGCTGAGTAGATGCCATCTAGTTCACCCTGTTCGTATTTTGCAGCTGGGACTATTGGCACCTGTCTCCTAGCAGTTGAAAAATACTGTAGAAATATTGTTGAAAGTGAGAGATGAGGAGGTTGTTAGTGACTGGACCGGACTCCTAACCGTTGTATTTTGGATTCCAGTTTGCCTGTACGGCTGGTGTGTTTTATTGTTGAATGTCCAGCATTACTTACAAGTTATTGTGTTCTGCTCTGCAAAAGGTTTACCTATGTATTTACTTGGTGGGTTGTGTTTGGGTAAGATCCTTAACACCGGTGCTATTTATTCTTCCATTTTACTTCATGCAGAGTGCAGTGGTACAGGGTTTGTTGGACTTTTAAGATCTCATTCAACTCTTGAGATCTCAGAAGTATCTGTGTATCCCTTTGGGGTCAGGAATATGCAAGAAGGATACTTCTTTCCCAGGGAAAGCTTAGGGCATTAAGAGCCTTGGGACTTTGTTTTATACAATTATAGTGCCATTAGAAACTCATTGAAATAATTACAGTTTGACAAATGTTTTTTGAGATAATGATATATTTATTATTTTAGATTATCCTCTTTTCATAACCTCAGAATACTTTGTACAGATTACTGTACTATGTATATAAAAACTCTTCATTTTTGCCTCTCTTTCTATAGAATTTGAGAACACTTTCCTGGTAAGTAATGAGTGAATAATAACTAGTAAGCGAATAGATTGGATCTACAGAAAAATAATCTGTGCCTTGCAAATGGAAAAATCAAGACTAGAACCCAGTGTAAAATGTTTTTTTCTCAAATTAGACATATAGTGGTAGTGATAGGTCTTATAATACAGATAGCAGGAAAAACAAAACTTTAAAATAGTTTTTATAGTAACAGATATAGGCACGGGACCCTCTATTCTTGGATGTCAGTGTGTCAAAACTGTGGTAAACACTAGCTATTTCATATCTTTTATTTGAAGAGGGATGCTACAGACGGAGTTTTAAGGACACATCAAACATTGTCAGAGACATCTTACTCCTCATTTGTTTATGCTTCAGATCAGGCTATTGATCAAGGGCAATAATGTTCTATATTTACTGAAATTCTGCCAGGATTTAGGTTTTTCAGCTTCTCTCCCTTGATAATTTTTAACCTTGACTGATTCCATAGGTTTTCTTTAGATGCTCATCCTTTTAGGAAGAAACATGTGCTTTGAAGAAAGGAAAGCAATCTGGCAGAGGTCAGAAATATAGACATTGGAATTAATCACACTTCCACCTCTGGCAACATGTTCTCTCAGGGTTAAATTGGTCTCCTGACGTTTGACACTGTAAAGCAGAACAGCCATTTTAACTTTAGATATTTTAGAGTTTTTGTTTTAGTTTTCATTAGACTGTAAAGGCTCATTAGGTTAGACTTCTCTTTCTTTGAATGAAGTTTGCTTCCTTGGGTTTCCTTGGGCATTTTTCTCCTAGAAAGAGGTCTTACCTATTTTTCCTTTTCTTGAGGGAGTCTTGCATGACAGCATCTCCTTGGCATTTCCTCTGAGTTTATTCTCTCAAACTAAGAGGAAGGGGTTTGTTTATGAGGGGAGCTGTGATATAAGTGAAAATTAACTGAGCCTTTTCTCTAATTCCTTTTTAAAAAGAAATTCAGACTCTTATTTCACTTAAGCCTTTAAAATATTTGTGGGTTTTCATACTATCTGGGTTCTTAAGCTGGCTCTCAGGCATTCTGAGACATCTAAATAGAAACTAGAGAAGATGTTCTTTTTCTGAAAAAAGTCGAAGTGGTGGAGAAGCAGAGGTAAAATACTGTTAGAGAAATACAATTTTTGTGGCTTTTTTCCCCCCCTCAAAACGGATTCTTTTAACTTGATGGCAGTTAGATAATAAAGACTAGATTGAATCCAAAGAACCATCTTACCTTTGGAATCCTAAGTCTGTTGGGAACATATTTAAGTCATAATAACTCCAGTTTTAAAGTGAAAATGTTTGTGTTTTGTGAACTGTAGGGAGTTAAAGGCACTATTATAGCAGTGTGGTTTTCTTTTCACTTTGGTATAAACGAAGTACTTCCTTTTTAAGGTTATGTAAAATAAGATTGGGGGGTTTACTATTATTAGACAGATTTTTCTTTTATGATTGTGTAGATCATGGAGACAGTGTTGTTTGACATTTCCCGGTAACTTTTCTGAGATTTTTCTTGGGCCCAGTTGGCCAGTAAACATTGACCCAGTGTGCTTTGTATGTCTGGCATCGTGCTCTAGAAATAGAGTCAAACGTTACCCTCTAGATCCTCTTACTTTGTAGGCAGGTAATTAAATTACAATGAGAGTGGGAGTTCTGGGGAGAAAGGGACACGTTAATCTTTGCTTCTCCTGTAACTGCCCCCCTCTGTCACTGGACTTGCATGCCCCATCTGTACAGAACCAGGGCCTCTGCACATCACCTCCTGGTTAATAAGTGACAAGGAGGAAACATGGTTGGAGAAGTGTGGGCTAGATGAACTGTGATTTGGGAGACCTGGGTTGACTCTCAGGTCAGTGGGCTACTAGGTCTGTAAGCTTAGGCAAATTCATTAATCCCTCTCAATTTGTTTCCTTCTCTGAAAAAAACAGGGCCTTGGAGGACCCCCTGCCAGGCCAGGTTGTTTTTAGGATTAGAAGGTATATGGAAAGTGAACTTTCAGTTAAGCATTCAGTAACCTGTGTTGTTAAGAGTCAGGTGATGACCTTTGACACCAGGAATTGTGCATCCTACCTTTAGAGGTACCCCATTTTCAGTGTCTGGGAGAAATTCTCTCTGAGGGAATATGGAATGTGGCAGATTGCCATGTCTTGATAAGATGCTAAGTTTACTCTGACTTCTCTGGGGTGGTGAATCTGTGGCTGGCACAGGTAGCACAGCTGGTCATGTGCCCTGCCCCCAGCCCCTCTGGGCAGTGAAGGTTTTTTCCCTTGCAGTGATTTGAATTTCTGGGGTTTAGAATGCCAGAGGAGTTTTCAAAGGAAGTCCTTCTGAATAGGACCTCTGTCCAGCCCAGGCCCTTATACTCTCATTCAGGCCTGAGTACAGAAGTACTTTTGATACTGTCTGCTGAGTTGTCGGCTCTCGTGGAGGTGAAATGGCTAAAATGGCACAGGGGAAGATTATTAAGGGCATGGCCATCTAAATGGGAGCTCTTTAACAAAAGTCTGCAGTAAATGGAATTTCCTCATTCTAAATTGCTGGTGAGGAAACCTCCCAAGCATGTGTCTCACAAAGCTTTACTGTTGTCTTACTGGGGGCTAGCAGAGGGCTGTGAGGCTCTCCCTCTGACTTGATAAAATCCCCTCCTCCCTATCTTTCCAGTGCTCAGTTCTCCCTGTGTGGGTATAATTGGAACTGGGAGAAGAAAGTGGTATGAAAAGCAATAGTCTGCTTTACGCAAGTTTCCAGCAGCTGTTTTGGGCTAGTGGGGGCTGGATGTTGTGGAGAATTTGAGTGGCTATCATTTGTGGGAATGTGGCACCTGATTAACAATTGATGGTAGTTTGATGGGGGTGTGAAGCCGAATAGTGTCATGGCTAGGGGCTCAGGCTCTACAGAGACAGCTGTTGGGGCCCTGCTCTATTACTACCTACTAGTTGTGTGACCCAGGGTGAGCTGCCTAGGCAATTAGGGAGCAGTGAGTCTACTTTCAGTTACTGCAGAACTCCGGGAAGAATCCTGTATACTGAGGGACTTAGGCAGCAGAATTTCCAGAACTGTTATTCTCACCTGCTGTGTCACCGGTGGTTAAAGGCTCTGTTCTCAGGGCTGCTGTACAGTTGGATAGCAGTTAGGTCACAGCATAACCACTATGCAGATTATAGAGCACAACACAGTTATTGGTATTACTACCTCTTTATGAGGTAACCCATGTTGGTGGGCTTATAAAATAAATTTTCAGTTAATTTCTCTCTGATGGGAGAATGACCAGAGTTGTTATGACAAGGTGCAAAAATGTACGCAAATCCTTCTTTGCATCTTCTAGTTAAAGTAACAATTTTCAGAAGATTTTAAATCCACTGGCAGTTCTGAGAAAGAAGGTGTTAGTTAGGGTTCATAGACTCTAGACCACTTAGCAGTTAGGGAGATGAACGAACTTGAAAAATGGACTCTCAGAATTTCTATGGGAAGCATAGAATTCTGATATTTCTGTAAAATAGGGTTATTTTCTGATTTTGGAAATGTCTTTTACTTAAAAAGCACTCCTTAGTGCATTTAAAATGTATTCTGACTTAAGGAAATTCAGTGCCAGTCGGTGTGCCAGCACAAGATTGTGGATGGGGAGAGACTAGAGAGAACTAGACCCACAGAGGCCAGGCTGCGCACAGTGTGGCTTTATCTAAATGCTGTTTTGTGGGCGCCCTGGGTGACTTAGCGGTTTAGGGCCGCCTTCAGCCCAAAGCGTGATCCTAGAGTCCTGGTATCGAGTCCCACATCGGGCTCCCTGCATGGAGCCTACTTCTCCCTCTGCCTGTGTCTCTGCCTCTTTCTCTCTGTGTGTCTCTCATGAATAAATAAATAAAATCTTAAAAAAAAAAATGCTGTTTTGCCTTAGAAACAGGGATTGATTTTCATCAGTGCTGTCATATCTTTTATTCTTTGTCATGTGTGGCTGTAGTGACAACTTTATGTGGGAAGTCTGTTGTAGGATTGATGTTGCTTAAAGAGAATTTATCTAACATAAATATTGTTAAATATAAATACTGTTTACTGAAATAGAGAAACATTATGATGGAAAGAACTAGATGTAGTACATAGATATGAGTATGCAGGAAACTATATTTATGTGTATAAAATATGAATGTTTTGTTTGTATAGCGTTACGCTGCAGTATCACACATAATGGTGTTTCTGAAAAATTGTAGCCAAATTGAACCTTACTGTTAAATCATAACTCATTTTATTAGAAAGGTCATTATACTGAGTGTCAGATGACTTGGAATTTAACTTGGTTTTGACACTAACTGTGATCTTGGCTGAATCATTGCCTTTGAGCTCAAATTCCCATTGGTAAAATGAGAATGTCAACATTCTTGCCTTTCTTCCCTGGGGTTTTCTTCCCTGGGGTTGTTGTGATGATCCACTGTGGGAGTGTGTGTGTACACACACACACACACACACACACACACACGGAAAGGTATGTTTGAAATGTATTTAATGATTTGGATGATGGTGTTCCACCCTTACTGCATTTTCAAATGTATTTTAATCATACCTGAGGAATTACCCGTGTATATAGTTTTCCAGTATTATTAATTACCAACTAATTGTGTCTGCCTCAAAGCTCTTAGATTTTTCTAAAGGAGATTTTATACACGAATACTACAAACCCCTCATTTTCTGGTCGCATTTGTCTTTCCTAAGTTAGGCTAATTCACTTGAAATAAACCAAGATCTAATTCCACATTTTGTCTCATCTGTTTCCCTGATTTTTGTCAATTCTTTTTCTTTTTTCCTGTCTCTCCTTTACTCGTTTATAAACATCTATAGAGATTCTAAATGGTTTTAAGTGAAATCACTTCAGATTAAAACATTTATCTCAGTACACAAGTGATCAAATATAGGATCACTAATAACTGGACAGCCTGACATAATATTATCCCTTGTAGTGCTATAGAAATACAAAGTGTTATCTATGAAATATTGTCCCTCAAAGTGTTAATCAGAATCTGAGGTAAAATGGGAGATGGAAGAACAAGTTAACAACAAAATAATATCAGCGAATAATCAGATAAATCCAAAATGTGAGCCCTTCTATAAAGCAGCTGGCCTCATTTCTTGAAAAAGTCCATGCCATATGGCTATCAAAGGAGTGTTGGGAGGGATTGTTGTAGGAACAAGCTAAAAAAAAAAATGGGGAAGGGAGATTAGGAACTTTTGGTATGGATTAGGTGTTGGATGATACTATTTTCCTTAGTAGTAATACTGGTGTGTGATAATGGCAAGAAAATACTCTTACCTGTATTTAGAAAGAAGGTTTTTTTTGTTTTTGTTTTTTTGTTTTTTTTTGTTTTTTTAATTAATGTCTGTAACTTACTTTGAAATGGTTCTGGGGGAAATCTATCTTATTAAGAGAAATAGATAAATATGTCACATGTTAACAGATGATGACTCTAGGTATTAGATACTCATTATATATAGGAGCATCACTTCCTTTTTTCTGTATGTCTAGAAACTTTACAATTAAGAGTAGAAAAATACTATTTCCATTTTTGAGGCAATAACTCTGCAGGTTATATTTTAAAATGTAGGCCCACATGATTTCTAAAGTTTTGTTTTTTGGGCCATGCCAATGTCTGCCTCTTTTCAGCTTGCTTATTGAATCTCTAATAATAAGAGACTGCACACCCTGCTCGTTGGCATGGGTGGTTGAGAAGGTGCATGGAAATGTTCTTGGCAGGCTTGGCACTGGCTTTATGGCTTTCTCATAGGCCCAGCTGTGTCTTTCTCAGAGTAATGGACCTTCCTTGTCCTCTACTGCTTCTGGGGAGACCTTCTCCCTCACCTAATGAATTAAGCTACTGTGAGCACTGCCCTCTGTGAAGTTACAGAAGAATGCAGTCATTGGAGTGATTTTGCTTTCTCTTTTTGAGTGAGTAGGGAGTGGACCAGAGGGGGAGCTTATGGCAGTCACATGGGCCTACTGGAAAGGAAGTTATATGTGGGGTTTAGAAGCCAGATAAATTGATTTGGTTTTTGTGTTCTGATAAGCATAATTGTAAATGTCTTACAGTTGGACTGTGGAAGGGTGCTGGAGGTTTGGGGTAGTCTTTGGGGTGTGGCCCAGGCCTCTCTGAAGTTACTTCTGTGTATAAATACGGATGCAATTTGAATTGATTGGGTAGTTTTGAAGGACAGTAACCTTAAGCTTTTAATTTCCAGCCATATTTGCTTAAGTTTTCTTTAAAAAACAGTTAAATATTGCATATTTTTCCCTAACTTGTTTTTGGCTTCAGGATAGCTAAGCTCATTTCCCTTTATGCTTCCTGTACTAGGAAATAATTCTTTCAGACTCTATCTGGTTGCATAGGTTGAGGCAGCTTTGCACCAGAGAGATTTGTTGACAGTAAACAGGGGATGGATGGCTAAGTGGAGCAATGGGTAGGTGGCCCAATCTGGTGAGAAAAGCCGCAGACACAAAATTGGGATATTACCTTTTAGGAAGAGCAAACCAACAGCCACAGTACTTTGCAAACATATTATGTCATTGGAAGTTGGACAGAGAGGTCCTAGAATTTAACTTGGTTTTTACTAGGAATGTTTCAAAATTCAGAACTGTAAAGAATTTGTCTCTTCCCCCACAAGTACAGTTTTTCAGAAACTCTTCAGTTCAGAATTCAGAGACCGGTTAGCTGCTCTTTGAATACAAAAGTTCCCCTGGTGCCAGTTTGCTTTGGCGTATCTTTGGCCTTTGATTTTGCTATAACCTCTTGTGTTCAGAATGGCCTTGTCCTTTGACTTTCAGACCTCAGGAAAGTACACTGATGATACGCATTTGGTGTAAACAAACATCTCACCTTTGGAGATGCTTCTGCCTCAGTTTTTATCCAAATCAGAGTCTTCACTGGGCAGAGGCCTCCAGACTGGTCTCCCAGACAGTGATGTTCTAAGTGGCACTGTTTGTGTATATATGGCAAGTTGACTTAACCTTTAATTAGACAGGAAATTTGCTTTAATAATTGCTGTAATAGTTTGGCTTGCTAATAACTGGGTTAGAACAAGCTGTAATATTCTATAGTTTGTACTCAGACCTGGTTTTTGTTTTTTTTGTTTTGTTTTGTTTTGTTTTTCCCTTTTTCTTACTTTCCTGTAAATACAACTGCCTTTTGGATTTGGAGGCTTATTATAAAGCAATACTGCTCAAATAAAAGATTTGGAGAAAGTAAGAGAAACACAGATTTTGTTTTCTTAGTCATTACTTATCTGTGTGCTTCATTTTTACAGGTGGCTTATTACTGCAATTACTTAAGCTGTCTCTCTATGATTATCTTGCATCATAATCATAGTAATATTTTAATATCATAATGAGTTGGGGGCATAGGGGCATCAAGTTTTGCATTTCCACATCCAGTGAGGAGATATTTGTGCTTTTCAGAAAGATTGTGATCTATTCCTTCTATAATTGACTAGTGGGCTTGGGAGATAGAGAACATTACTGTATTTAATATATACTGCTTTTCTTTTAATAGCAGTAACTGCTTTTACCAAAGAATTAAGTGTTGGATTAGAAAAGGCAAAGTTAGCTTCTCAAGGAGCATAAAGTACTTAATTGAATTTTGAAATTTACAGTGGGGTCTTCAGTGTCCAGGTTTTGGCTTCAGTATTGATTGTATGCTTTTGGGACTGTTATCCTGACATTTCAGATTTTGCTGGTTTTCCTTCATGTTAGTGTCTGCACAAACTACATAGTCCACTTTTTTCGGGGTACACCTTGAGATACTCTGGTAACATCTGACTTTCCTACTCCTCAATAATAGTATAGCACTGTGTACCTTTTTCCTCTGCTAGTGACAGGGTATGTGGGCAAAGGGTTAGATGGATGGGCAGATAGATTTTTTTTCCACAGCAAAGAGTATTTCTAGCCAACATCATTGGTGTTAGTATTTCTTGGGCAGTCTAAATCTAAGAGTTTTAGGACATAGTTAAGTGTCTGGTAAGAAAGCACCCTCCTCTGCCCTTTCAGTGTTGCTGCTGCTGCTGCTTTTTTTTAACTGGAAAAAAAAGGTTTTTATTTATTGATTTATATGAGAGAGCAGGATAGAGGTAGGAGCAGAGGGCAAGGAATAAGCAGATTACTTACAGAGCGTGGAGCCCAACAACTCTGAGATCATGACCTGAGCAGAAATCAGAAGTTGGATGCTTAACCAACTGAGTCACCTAGGTACCCTGTTGCTTCTTTTTAGCAGAAAGCAGAAATGCCTTTGGTTTGCTCTATTGTGAGAATGTCAGTTACAGGTATTGGATGTCAGTGGCCACGGTTGGTATAAGCCTGTTCAAACCCTTCTAACTTAAACTATAGGGGTGTTTGGTTATAAAACTGAAAGGAGAAGAATCTGTAAAAGTCTGGAATTTTATTTGCTAATTTTGTAATTATAGATGAAAAAGAAGATCTTTGCCTTTTGCTTTTGCCAAAATCTTTTGCAGGTGTTTGATATATACCTTCTTGGAAAAAATTACAGTTCACTAAATCTTAAGTGGTATTATGTGAGTTGGCTTTATATATATATATATATATATATATATATATATATACACACACACACCTATATATATGTATATATATATATAATGGGAAATTAACTGCTTGATTATTTTATTTTTATTTTTTTAAATTTTTATTTATTTATGATAGTCACACAGAGAGAGAGAGAGAGGCAGAGACATAGGCAGAGGGAGAAGCAGGCTCCATGCACCAGGAGCCTGATGTGGGATTTGATCCCGGGTCTCCAGGATCGCGCCCTGGGCCAAAGGCAGGCGCTAAACCGCTGCGCCACCCAGGGATCCCATGCTTGATTATTTTAAAGTCTTATTTATTCCTATCTTATTGTTTAAGCAAAAAAGCAGAGTGAGTTTCAGCTCCTTCTAACAAATATGGTATATCCGCTAGAGTTGCTAGAGTTGCAGTAGTGACAAATCAGCCAGGTGTAAGGTCCCTGCCCCTCCTGGTGCTTACTTACAAATGCGTGAGTTCTTAAATAGAGGGAAGGGTGGTCATGGTGGATAGAATTTTGAGAAGACCTAAGTTAATGGAAGTGGAGTAGGGTGGGAAAATCATTAAAGATTTTTGTGGTATTTGCTTATCATATTACAAATGAATTAAGTTCTCATGTTTGCATATTAATAATATAATAAGACTGTAGTATGTAGTATTGTAATTATTGTCAAGAAGTGTCTTGAGATTTTTGAGTCATGATTTTGAGCCATTTGTTGGAGGTCGTATATTTAAAACCATGTCTGGAGGTAAATAGGGGATGACTGACCACTCTTAACAACCGACTGTTACCTGTGACATGAAGTTTTCTGGCTTTTATTAATTTGTTATCAGCAAAATTACATTTCATAGATATACTAGGAGGATAAACTAGGTGTGTTCATATCTCTTAGTTACTGTTGATTTATCATATCACTTGTTCATTTCAACAAGTAAGTTTTGTACTTAGAAAGTTGCTGGTAGGGGATCCCTGGGTGGCTCAGTAGTTTAGCGCCTGCCTTCAGCCTAGGGCAAGATCCTGGAGTCCCAGGATTGAATCCCACATGCATGGAGCCGGCTTCTCCCTCTGCCTGTGTCTCTGCTTCTCTCTTTCTGTGTCTCTCATGAATAAATAAATAAAATGTAAAAAAAAAAAAAGTTGATGGTAGTTTATTTCCTATTAATAACATGCTAACACACATGTCGTTTGGAGCCCTCAAAGATGACCATTAAAAAATATGTCTTAGCTCTAAATTTCACAAAACATATTTTTGTTCACTCTGATTTTTTTTTTAATATGGAAGTTTTTTCTCCAGTTTTCTTTTTTCTTTTTTAAAGATTTCATTTATTTATTCATGAGAAACACACAGAGAGAGAGAGGCAGAGACACAGGCAGAGGGAGAAGCAGGTTCTGTGCAGGGAGCATGATGTGGGACTCGATCCCGGGACTCCAGGATCAGGCCCTGGGCTGAAGGCCGTGCTAAACCGCTGAGCCTCCTCCCCCCGCCCCCCCCCCCCCCCGCCCCCCCGCAGCTGCCCTCACTCTGATTTTTTTAGGATAAAAATATTACACTGTTACACTCTGTAATCATGCAACTTCAGTTTAATGTGAATAGCAGTAGCTTTTCTTTTTATCTGTTCTCATTTCTTAAATAGAGGATGGGTCTTCAGGTCCCAATAGTTTCTCCTTATCTCCTGGCATTGGACTAAGAAGTCTAACCTGGGAACCGTAGAATTACTGCTGCTCTCTTGTATGGCAGCCAACCAGCCAAGGACCCAGAATTTAGGTGGGTATTTAGGCTGGAGCAGACAGCTGTCGCCACGTGCCACATTGTGGTAGGATCCAAGATAGATGTGGATTGCGCATAGGGCGCCTTCTCTCCTCCCTCTCCATGCCCCCTCATAGGGAGGAGATGCTTGTACTTAACTGAGTGGGAGTAGCAAAGCAGAAGGAGCAAAAGCAAACCTTGTACTTTCCTGGGGTCATAATGGTCATGATTACCTTGGTGGGGAGAACTTTTTCTAGATCGCCTGCCTCTACAGTGAGATGAGAAGATGGCATGGCTATTTTAAGTTACATCCCCTTTGCTGTATCACTTAGGCCCAGGTCTTGTTTAAGCATGCCATCCTATATCCTCCGTTGTCCCATCCAGTTACGCAAGCCCATTCTCCATTCATGTATCTTTCTGTGCCAGCTGCTCAAACTCACTGAGATTTAGGAGCCTGCTAGAAAGAACAAGGGAGCATTTTCAACCTAATACTTGTCCCTAGCCTTCTCTGTGGTTGAATTTCATTCCTACCACTATATTTTTAACTGCACAGAGGCTGTGCAGATGGCAGTCAAGTAGTTTTAGTTGTACTGTGGCTCCATTTAATGAGGCCAGATTCACCATTGCTGTTCCCTCATTCACATGATGAAATGCACAGTGCTCCAGGGTGGATGTGATCATTTGAAGAATTTGAAACTATAATGAGAAGATGCCCGATTAACCCCATTCACTGTCATTCTTTAAATAGAAGCAAAATCCCTTCTTAATTTACTAGAATCCTAAGACTGAAACACAATAGTTTGATGCCTTGTGATTGATGGTTTGGAAATTAATTGCTGGTGGTCCTGAACTGCGGTTCGTAGTGGATCAGCAGGGCTTCTTTTTGGGCCTCTCAAGTCTCTCTTAGCATAGCAGAAGCCAGGCATCAGGCAAGACCTGCTGTTCCTCTGCCACGTGATTGCTCTGCTAGGGTTCAAAATTCTGTTGGCTAAGTGTGTTGAAAGAGTATTGCCCAAATAAAATTGTAGCCTTTGGCCTCTACTGAATTGAACCCCCTCCCTGATGGAGAGGACTGGGGAAGAGGCCCACAGATTTAGACTCAGCATCTCAACCACCTGCAGATCATTCAGAAACAAAGTCTTTGTTTCTTACGCCCTGAAAGGGCAAATTGTCTCCCTAGGGCTTACAGTTCGCTGTCTTTCATTTTAAACAAATCCTGTATTGGAAGTTGTAGTTGACATGCATGAAAAAGGACACCCAATAAAATTTCTTCAAACTTGATGAACTGTAGTGACTTTCAAAAACCTCTTTGATCTAAATACCAGCTTTAGGAACACATCTACTGATTGAGAACACAGCTCTAGAAATATTTGTATGTTAACGAATTTTGTTCCTTTTAAATTGTGGGCTGTTGTGACTCCCTTTCCAAAGAGCCAGATGAAATTTTTGTGTGTTTCCATCCAAGAAAGGATGAGAAGGGAAGGCTGCTACTGAATTTTCTTAGTTATCGCCCTAGTCTGGAATAATAGCATGCTTCACTTTCAGTGCTACATGGGAAAAAGTAGTGCATAAAACACAACTTAGTGAATGAAGTCCTACCTGGCATTTATGATGCAGAGAGTTTCGTCAGTTTCATAAACTGTGATGAATTGCTTGTGCAATTATGCTGTTTAATGCTTTTTTTTTTTTTAGCACGCCTTGGGCACTGTGCTGGGCTTTCCACACATATCCCTACATTTGTCCTTGGTTTCACTCTGAGGCATAGGTGTCAACGAGGGGACTGGGCTCCTGAAGTTGGAAATGTTGCTCTCTGCTTTATTTAATTACTCTGCTTTGCTTTTATCTGGGTTGGCCAGGTTCATTTTCTTTGCATTAGGTTTTCAGAAAGTGTGTACACCTTCACATTGGTGTAGGATAGTGCCTTGTAAATGCTGTGGAATTAATTGGTGATCTCCTTTCCCATGCTGCTTTGTTCCCTGCTGGGCCCTTGGTGGGCCAGAGCTTTCTTCCTGACATAGCACCTGGGGTAAGAATTATACCACTCTTGGCTTTGATATTTTCCCTGATACCTTCCTAACTAGAGAGCTGAATTGTGACTTTGTTGCATGACAATGTTGTAAGAATAGGAAAAGTAAAGACTCGGAGCAGGGAGGGAGGTAAAATAGTGCCAACAAAGCAAAATCCCTAAGCGGATATGTCTGTTCAAGGGGCCCCTCACTGCACAAACAGGAAAAGAGATTGAAGGTCCCAGAGGAGTCCTGGGTTTTGAATCATTACTGCTTCCCTTCAGTATTTAAATTTTATTTTAAAACTTGTCATAAATTTACTTTATGACATTGTTTTCTTTTGGTGTATAAGTCTTTGAACTTTAACACATGTATAGATTTAACCACAGTCAGAAAACAGAACAGTTCCCTTGCCCCTGGAAGCTCCCTTGGTGATATTCCTTTCAGCTCAGATTTGGGAGGAATGCCTTGGTGCCCAAGAGACTTGCGTTCTTCCTAGGCAGGGCTCTTTGGTAGGAGCCAGAAAGGGACTTGGGGGGCCCGGGGATGGCAGAGTATGGGCAGCCCCCAGTTCTTCCCAGGAAGCCTGGCGTGTGCTCTCAGGTAGGCTGGATGCCTCTCCCTAGGAGTCTGTGATTGTGTGTGTCCATTCTAGGTCTCATTTTTCACATTTTATCACACTTCTAATGAACTGGAGTTCTTCTTTCTTAAAAAGGTCTGGATGATGATGGTGTAAGGCATTCGCGCGCGGGTTTTGTATTTCAGGACTTCCCTGTCAGCCTTAACCCTTCAGGCTTCCTGCCTATTGTTGAGCAGCTTTCCAGGGCCACTGGGGGGCGGGGGGGAGGTCCTGAGGGCAACGGCCTCTATCCATAAGGAAAAACAAGGGGTACCTAGCCCTGGAAAGGGGAGAACTCTGTCTACCCCAGAGGCAGGCAGGGAAGAGTTTGCACCTCAGAAGTCAGCTGTTGGGTGCTATTTGGCCTCCTCCTTTTGATTATGTTTCCTGTGAAGAATTTGTATCTCACCACATTGATTCCTGTCTAGTCTGTGGAAGTGTAGGGACTGCTGTGGTAGACTTGCCAGGAAGCTCCTGGGGAAAGATCACCTGAGAGATCTGAAGGCTATACCTTTTCTTTGAGATTGCTTAAAGGTTGTGTTTACAAATCATCAAATAAGATTCATTTTGCCATCTACCACTCACAACTTAGTCTTCATTGGCCTCCTGATTATTCATTGAAAAACCATTTTTTGAGGGCCTGCTATGTACACGCACTGTGTGGAGGGGTGTTACTTTAAAAAAAAAAAGATTTATTTATTTATGATAGACATAGAGAGAGGCAGAGACACAGGCAGAGGGAGAAGCAGGCTCCATGCAGGGAGCCTGATGCTGAACTCGAACCCGGGACTCCAGGATCGCGCCCTGGGCCAAAGGCAGGCGCTGAACCACTGAGCCATCCAGGGATCCCCCTAGGGGTGTTACTTTTTCTGCCTCTAACTTAGAATCTAATAGAGAATCACCACCTGGATGTTTGTTGTTTTTGTTGGTATCGGGTTTTTTGGGGGGATGGGGTGGGGGATGGGGATGCATGTTTTGTTCCTTTAAAATAAAAGTTCTTGAACCATGGTGTGGTGAAGGGAGGGTGATCATACCTCTATCTGCCCAGGGCAGTTCTGGTTTATACTTGCTGTCCTAGTACTTATGACTAGTGCCTTGTTCATTCTCCAGTCTCCTGTTTAGCTGATTAAATTAATATGGTCACTCCAGTGAAGGGGGAAAGGAGGGGAGGGCACTTGTTTGGTCATCTGCTAGTTGGTGTTTTTGATGGAGTATGTTGTTTGGGCTTCTCCCATGCTGTTGGGGCTGCACCTGTTTGTTTTACATGCCCAAGAGATAACCATGCATGATGCTTACTTGTTACAACATGGGATCCAGGGTGATGGTGTTTGGGGTTTTTTAAAATTTTTTACTGAGAATGTGAGCTTTATTGGTACATGCTGGAGTCTTTCTGACATTATTCCTCATGGGACCATATTTGCAGTTTTTCTGAATTATTTAGAGATTACAAGATATAGATGCTCAGGCCTCGATCCTAGGGATTTTGATCTGGGTGAGGCCTAAGATGTATAATTACAAACAAAACAAAAACACCCAGCAACAACAAAAATGGTGACTTCTTGTCAGCTAGGATTGAAGAACCACTGCTGTAGTCTCTGATTAAGGACACTTGGCCCATGCCAGTATGTACATATGTGAGTATTCTGAGGAGTGAGGGCTGTGGGGATTCTTGGAGAGCTCCTGCTGGCCCCCTGGGGCAGCCTCTGTTCAGTTCAGCTCTACACCTTGTTTCCATGGTCTAGGGACCCACCTTTATATTTTTTAAGAGAAATGTAAAACTTAAAAATCTAGGTTTTAGAAATGTGCAACCTCTTCATTTTTTGAATTTTCAATTTTGAAAAATGGACAAAAAGCACCCTATACTGGGACGCCTGGATGGCTCAGCGGTTGAGTATCTGCCTTTTGCTCAGGGTGTGATCCCAGGATCCAGGATTGAGTTCCGCATCTGGCTCCCTGTGGGGAGCTTGCTTCTCCCTCTGCCTAAGTCTCTGCCTCTCTCTCTGCGTCTCTCATGAACAAATCTTAAAACAAACAAAAAAAAAGCACCCTACATCACCACCAGTGGCACTATAAGAAATGTAATGTCCAGTTTAGCCAGTGAATTACCAGGGAGAACTTTGCAGTGTATATTTGCATCTAGAGAGTAGTTTCAGATCTTAGAACTCAAAAGAATTGCCTTTATAAGATGCCAAGATATTGTGAAATGGTAGAAGTACAACTGCAACAAGAACACACTGAAGCTATGAATATGGCTCTGGTAATAGGCTTTTGTTATTATTCAGCAATCAACTTTGTGACCTCAGCCCAAGTCGTCTCATACCAAATGTTAATATGCAGTGATGTGCACTGGGATTTATTTTTAAATAGAAATGTGTCATGTTGATTTTTTTTTCCCCCTCTTCCTCTGTGTATTGTCCTTATAGTAAGAAGGGAGTCTTTGCTTTCAGTTATAGGTTAGAAAGTGATAACCAAGCTCTGCCAACAGAGGCCTCATACACAACCTTCAGGATGGGTTTTGCTGAAAAGAAGCTGTCCAGTCACTCGAAAAATGGAGAAATCTTACAGCCTTTTTGGGTCCAGAGCCTCTCGCAGCCCTGTCTCTAACCCAAGCCTGAGCTTTGCAGGAGGAAGTAGTCCCCTGTTGAGAATAGCTTAGCTTGCTCACAGAATGGGTTTTGCTCTAGATGTATGCCGGGCACTGCCTGTTTTCACAAGAGATCTTGGGGTACTGGGTCTGCTGGTGACAGGAAGGAGTGGAACACATTGCCGTTACTGGAGCTTGAATAGAGTCCCCATGTTACCTACAACATGGCAGAGGATGATGTCCTGACTAAGGCAGTAGGACTCTTGTGGCACACCCTGTGGCGCCTGTGAATTTTTCTGTGTAGATTAATTCTGGCTCAGAAAGTCCTGCAAGACAAGCCATTCATCACCTTCTTCGGCTCTCTGCCTAAATGACAGGGTATCAGAGAGGCCTGCCTCCCTGACCACCAGTATAAAATAGCAACCGCCCCCACCCCAGCACTCCCTCCCCTCTTCCCTCTGCTAGGTTTTCCCTGCAGCTTTTTTTTTTTTTATTTTTGTTTTGCATCAGAACATATTCACAACAGCAGCAAAAGTATTCACTTGTTTATTGCTTGTGTCCCCTCTTAGAACAAAGAACACAGACTATCTGCTTTGTTCACTCTTGTATCCCTGGAGTGTGGACCTCAGAGCCACGAACATTTTATAGTGAGATGACCACACTTCTGAGAAGTTAAGTGGCTCATTCAAGGTCATAAATCTGTCTAGTGGCAGAGTGAGCAGTTGACTTAGATGATCAGAATTTTTACTTCTGGTATCTTGGGTTTCTCTTGGGAAAGCAAATTTTGGTGTATTTGTGGCTTGAAGAGTTTCAATTTAGTGTTCTAACTACAGTTCTGTAGGGTAATTTTGGATACCTGTGCCTGTAGGTTGAAGAGAATGACTTCCCTGGAGCAGCACATCCATTGCTTACTTAGAGTCTGTGAGACTTTGTTTTCTGAGGACTTGTTGAGAGGGAAGGACTGAACCACTGGGAGGAAAGAGTGGTGCTGGGCATTTCTCCTGCCATCTCAAGTGAAGTGTGTTGAAGGACGGAGTTATTAGGCAATTACGTAGATTTGTGAGTGCACACGTTCACTTGTCCCGGATTTGTTTGGCCAGCGCACTGTGTTAGCTTTCTCCTTTGTATCATTTTTCTGAATCCTGCTGTTTTGTACTGGTAGTGGTAGTCCCAGGCTTTTTGTAGACCCTAGTAATATTCTTAGAATTCTGGAGGGTAGGCACTGGCTCGGAGGTGTCTTGTGGGGGTAGCAGCAGAACTTTAGGGTGGTCGCTTGGCAACTGTCAGGTTTCTCAAGGTGCTGTGGTTGCGACAACACCTGAGGCTGTGGACTGAGTAAGCTGAGTAAGGGGTTGACTGAAAAGGATTAAGAAGAGTTGAGAGGAGAAGGCTTTCATAAAACAGCCTCCTGGAAGCTTCTCTCTGCCTGCGGGGCCAGGCAGGGGAGCAAATAAACTTGTCTGGAGGCACATGCCAGTGGACCCTGACTGACCACAGATGTTTCTTAACCACATTTCACTTGCTGAGTTCTGCTGCCGACTGTTGTCAGTTATTGAAATGGAGCAGGTTCTGGAATGCAGACCTTTAGCTTTAAATTGCTATGGCCTGTGAGGAAATATGCTGATCCAAATCACTGATTCAGGTACCTAAAGCTTTAAAGCCATTTTACCCTCTTTCTAGCTGTATGATCTAGTTTTCGAATCTCATGGACCTCTACTTCCTTTCTGTTAAAATAGTGATGGTTTTCTTCGTAAGGTTGTTGCAAGGACTTCTTGTGGTTTATATTAAAATATTTGTAAACTTTTTAATGTGCTAGGCACAAAACATATGTATTATTGAAAATACTTGTTGAAAGAATAAATACACAGTGTGTGCTTATTTATCATCCTTTCTTTTGTGGGGTGGGAGAGGAGAGTTATTTGTTGGTAGGAAGAAAGGAAGAGACAGAAAAAGAAAGGGAAGCATTAATTTCAACACAATTTCACATTGCCTTTTCATTGAGTTATGTACTGGGATCATTGCATGGCCTTATCTTACAGTGTGGTCAGGGAAGGTGGTCAGAACACTGCCTTTGTCCACTTGGTTTATGTAAGCCCTACTAAAGTTTTTAAACTGTTCTGTTATTTTATTTACTTGTTCACAAAGTCTTTGATTGTGATTTGTATTCTGAGAAAGCTATAAGGTGTGCACAACTCAAAAAGAAGTGGTTATATAACAGGAAAACATCTGTTTTTATAATACGGTTTGTACAAAGATCATGATTTTTAAGAAAAGATGCTTTGAGGAGAGGATTTTCTTTTTCAAATGCTAAGGTAAAGAGTTCTTCCTATTTTCTATGGAAATATCTTTTAAGCTATCAATGATCTTTATTCATTTTGATCAAGTTAAATTTTAGATTAACATGGTATGAGTTTGCATTTCATGACTTGACTTGACTTTTGACTTTGAAAACTTGAGTTGTTGGTGTGAATGCATCATTTGTACTAAGACACTATCAAATAGACCTCAAAGGGAAAAATCCTAGGGTGGATTTTCACTTACCTCTTTTTTTTTTTAAAAGGAAGAATAGGGGAATTATGAGGAATGAATGAAAATCACTAATATGCTTATGAATTTTCAGCACAAGCATATTAAGAGTTAGATACAGACTTTGAAAACCAGAAGGAGAACAAGTTTATCAGAGACCATCTTGGAGGGAAGAATATGCCCTTTATACTGTATCAGTGCTGAGGACACAGAAGCAGAAGTAGTTTAAGGTTCAGAAACTAGGTTATATTTGTATTTAGAAATCGTTCAGGGAGACACAAAGCTGCTTAGAGGGGAGCTTCATATAAATACTGTGAATATGTCTTAGTTCAAGGGCACTCTTAGTGTCAGCGTCTTGAAGTGCTGAGAAAAGGTAAGGAATAATTTGAAAACCTTAATTGAAGGTTGGGTTGGTGATAAGTATGAAGGGACCATGGGTGGATCAGGAGCCCAGAATGGAATCCAAATCCCTTGTGGCGTTTAATTTCTTGCCCGTTTAATCTTTTTTTAAAGTAATCTCTGCACCCAACTTGGGGCTTGAACTCAAGACCCCAAGATTTAGAGCCTCCTGTTTTACCAACTGAACCAGGCAGGCGCTCCTAATCTCTTTCTTTTGATTTGTATCTGAAACTTTCAACCTTTTTCTCTGTCTAGACCAAACAGGAAGAGTTCGGTTTGAGTACTTTAATGATGTGTGAAATGATATTGCAATATTAAAATTGTGCTATGGATAAATGCTGAAAGTTGAGTGTCCTATGGGTTATGGGGAGAAACATAGGGAAGCTTCTTGGTAGAGTAGGGGGTTAGTGATTGGAGGAAAAGGAGGGGAACCCACAGAATTCTGTGTTTCATCTTTTGTTGTGGGTAAATGGTTAGGCATTGCAGTTAACAATCTTTTCATTAAAATTCACTGTTCTGTGTATGATGTCTTCTAGAGTCCTACAGGAATCACGGGAATCCTAGAACTCTTGAGCTCCTGCCACATCCAGCACTGTGTCTGCTCTGGCTTTACCGTGGTTGGTGTAGTTTAGGTCCTTTTGGTTATTATGCTGTGGTGTAACACTGGGCTTCCTCGCTGGTCAGTCACAAGGCTGTAGCTCCCT
This sequence comes from Canis lupus familiaris, assembly GCF_011100685.1. NCBI lineage: Eukaryota > Metazoa > Chordata > Mammalia > Carnivora > Canidae > Canis > Canis lupus. Next base: position 42,258,162 of record NC_049231.1, on the reverse strand, counting down.
TCTCTGTGTCTTTCTTATCTCCTCATTTGAGAAACTAAAAAGTTAAAACTATATTTAAAAAAATAAAGACAGAATTCCCTGCTTTGGGTTAGGGACCTGTGGTCACCTTACATAATGCCAAGGGAAGGCCAAAGAAAGAAGTGTTCATATTGAGGATTATATTAAAGATAAACATGGAAATCATTCATATTGTGATAATTTGAAAAGGAAGTGTAGTATATGATGTGGTTTTAAGTAAGAATATATTTCAGTGTCTCATAGTAGTTAAAGGTACTGTTAATTTATATGGGACCTCAAGAGAAAAATTCTGGTTGTATATTTTGTTTGAAATCTGAGTGAATAGACATTAATTACTTTGTGATAGATTTGTATAACTAGGTTTATCTCTCCCTCTGCCCAAAGATAATCTCACATTGGAGGGAAACCTCTAGGACGACCATGGTAGTTTTGAAATTTGCAAGGTTTGACCTTAAAGGACCTGCCCTCTGCTTTGGAAGTTCATCTCTCCAATACTGTGGCCGTTGTGCTAGTCTCTTTCTACTGATGCTGATGCCGCTGCTGCACTGCCAGCACACCCAATCAGAAGACTGTCTGCTGGGACTAGGGCTGCTATCTCAGTGTGTGCTATGTGGAGGGCTGGGATTATCACCATTTTACAGAGGAAGAAAATGATGTCCAGAAGAGGTTAAGTAATGGCCTGAGGTCTCCCTCCAAGTGGTGGTGTTGGGCTTCCAATCTAGGGCTCCCAGCTTCAGTGCCTGTTTTCGGTACCATTCTTCTGCAGCATTTAAATGCCTTATATGTGAAATAAAAGGAACTGATTTTTAAAATTTCTTACCTTTTTTCTTAGAAATATTAATAGAATTTTTATAACAATATCAGTAATATAGAAAAGTAGAGAAAGAAAGGTAAACTCACCATTTTTCATAGCTTGAGACAGTCAGTAAATATGAAAATAATGTGTTATGTGCAGTTCTTGCTGTGAGAGCACTTAAGTAGAGAATGTGTGTTTAGGAGTTGTGGATGTATCGCCATTGGTCAGTTTTCTTTGTCCAGTGCTGAGTTCAGTTACCTTCAGGAGTATAGTTTTTTTTTTTTTTAATTTACGATTTTATGTATGTATGTATGTATGTATGTATGTATGTATGTATGAGAGTGAGAGAAAGAGCACAAGCCGGGGTGGGGACAGGGAAAGGGAGAAGCAGACTCCCCGCTGAGCAAGGAGCCTGACCTGGGACTCCATCCCAGGACCCTGGGATCATGACCTGAGCAGAAGGCAGATGCTTAACTGACTGAGCCACCCAGGCACCCCAGGAATATAATATTTTAATGTATCTTGACAAAGTCATGCAAATAAATTTCAGATCTAGCATTACCACATTGACTACTTAAGTTGTTGAATGTAGTATACCATCTTATAGTGGCTAATAACTTTATACATATGTTTGCCTATAGTTAAGGATCTGGAGTTTGTTATGCTATTAGACATTCTTTTGTTATTTTAAACTAAAATTGTTGAATCTGAAGTCAATTAAGTTTTTCAGATAATTATGGGAAAAGACAGTTGCAAACGTATATTAAATGTTAGTGATAGCTTGTTTACAGAATCCCAAATCTCCGTTGTTTTATTTTTATTTATACTTTGATTTGAAGACTTTCCAGTGCCTTTGCTTTTTCATTTTCTATTGATGTAAGAATAGATTGGCTGATTTTTTTGTTTTTGTATTTTTTGGTGCTTTTAAAATTCTCCCTCTTAAAACATGACTCCTTACACTTGATACTGTAGTCTAGCCATTGGCTCATATGTGGGGGCTACTGCCTCCTTTGAAAGGGGCACTGTCCTTTCTTATGCAGCTTTACCAGGTGTCTTTAAAAATCAGCTGCCCTTTCTTCCCACCTGACCCGCTGCCTAGCCAAATCCCTCCCTGTCTTTGAAGGAATTACGTATAAACTCTCATGGCAGTATTTCTTTTCTTGTCCCTTTTGTATATGTGTCCATCCAAATTATCTTCATTTCTCAACATGAAGGTACTTTTTGCTACAGTGCTAGCTCACCTAACTGGAACTTGCTTGCTGTCTGGCCAGCAACCCCCCACCCCTCAATCTGTTCTAGAACACAGCCGAAAATGACAAAAGAAGCATGCAGAACCCAGATGACCAGGCCCTTTCTTTGTAGGAGTCAGAATATTACCACCTTATGTAATGTTCCCTGAGGCTGTCACTTAATTGCAAGGACAGGATAGTAATTGATGTTAAAGATTTCCCTGGGCCATTAATAAAAGCAACTTTAATATACTCAAGATCAGGGTTTGGAAAGATTTCCATCCAGATTGGGCTTTTAAAGAAAAAAAAGATGTGTGCATCAAAACGACTCAATAATTGGGGAGTGGAGACTAAAGTTTTACGTGCTGTTTATTTTGATTATGCCTCTTAGTAGAAGTTAAATCTGTACATTCTCTGCTACTGAGGCACAATTGTCCTTAAAGGGAATGTTGTTCCAGATAAGATAGCTCCAACCTAAGAAAGGCATAATTCTATATTGAGGTCTTTAATTTTAAATTCTTGAGGGAATAGAAGCACTGTCTTCTTATTAAATTGCAAATCTGGGCTAATCTCATAACACATATTCCTGTGCTTTCGCTGCCTGCCTGCTCATCCACAGCCCTAATCACAGAAGGGAGGAAGATGTTGACTCTAAAGAGAAATACTAGTTACAAGGATGAAATGCGCAAAAATATGAATCTGCTTACCTCACATTTAGTTGGGCTGTGGAGGAGTGTGATGGAAAAAGCAGGTGTTGATGGGGCCATGCATTATTCCTGCTCTGTTGTAAGGAGATGCTACAAGACTGCAGTGTTTCCTGAAGTACTCTGAGCTGTCTCTCTCAAGTTAATTATATGGTTCCTTATCTTAAATGGCCTATGGAGTGCTGTCTGGGTAATATGCCTCTCTTCTTTGGTTGAGTTTTGGAATTTTCACAGACACTTCCTAGAAAAGAGCACTGTGGAGTGGGGACACTGTGGTTTTGAGTTTAGAGTGAAGACCTGGTGAAGCTTGTCTTTGCCTTTGTGGTGGATGGATATGGAACCTTAGAAAGAGTGGTCAATGGCTGAGCTCATACCATTCACCACATGGTCATGTAGGTTAGGTTCATTTATGTTCTTTAAAATAAGGAAATATAAGGTGGAGCAGATTCGAATTTAAAAAAATGTTTTAATCTTTATTTATTAGAGCAGTTTTAGGTTCATAGCAAAATTGAGAGAAAGGTACTGAGATTTCTACATACCTCTTGCTTTCACATGTGCATAACCTCCTCCATTATGACATCCTCCACCAGAGTGGCACATTTTGTACAGTTGATCAGCCTACATTGGCTCATCATCATCACTCAGAGTCCATAGTTTCCATTAGGATTGCTCTGATGGTGTACATTCTGTGGGTTTGGACAAGTGTATAATGACCTGCATTCATCGGTATGGTGTAGTAGAGAGTAGGTTAACTTCACTAAAATCCTCTGTGCTCAGGCTGTTCACTTTTCTTCCTTCTGTTGGAATTTTTAAGTTGAACTCTGTGTGATGTGAAAAGATATCCTGGGGAGAAAATAGACACATCAGGGCATAGCCTCACTGGTGTGTGTCCTTCCTGCTCTCTGGGTATATTTTCTTGTCTGTAAAATCAGCTGTTTTGTTCAACTAGGCTTGCCTATCCCTTTCAGCTCCTGAACACTTCAGAACGTAAGTTCTTTGTTTTTATTATAAACATATTTGACATTTCTTGGAATTTATGTGTTGTGTTATGAATCTAACCCTCACACATCAAAAACCCCAGCTAAGACAATGAGTGCATATGTTACTGTAAGTAAATATTGTATGGTCCAAAAAGGATAGGAGAGCTTGAATTTGGGCTTTTTAATACAAGCTTGGAAAAGTGATTACCAAACTTCGGAATGCATAAAAATCACTAGAGACTGTCTTAAAAAGTCATGGGTTCCTATACCCTGCTTATGGAATTCTCATATGTGGGTCTGGGATGGCACCTGGAAATCTATACATCATGGATAAAAGTGAGTGATTTTTGTAATTGAATCTGACATGCTTAATAGAAACACTTGACATCCCTCTCTCATGGTAAACCTCTTGTATCTAAAATATTACATCTGCAAACCAGCAAAACACTGCTAAAAAATGATTAAGATCAAATAACAACTCCCAGGTTGGATGGGAGTGAGGGGCAGCTGGTTGTTGCCCCTTCTGTGGCAGGCACACACATCACCATGTTGGAAAGCCTTCTGACTTGGGGAGAGATTGGCTTTTTCTTGGTTTGGTGCAGAGTATGAAAAGCTCCTTTTTTCTTCCAAGTTGGGAGAGAGTTGATATAGTTTTATGACACATAGTGATGGCCCTTTAACAACACCTTTTGTACTTCATGCCAAAGCAATTGGTGTCACGCTGTCCTGTTTCCTAAGTGTTTCTGCTACAGAGTGTACAGTGTTTCTCTGTCACCATGTTAGTGCTCCTTCTTGTGGACTTTTTTTACCCCTCTAAATTGTAAACTTCTTGATGGCAGATGCAGTGTTTTATCTCCTCTGGCAGCACAGAGCATGTCCTGGGCACTGGTTAAGTATAGTCAGCCTTCAGCTTACAGAGTTCTGGCATTGATAGGTTTTTCTTTTAAGCAGAGAGAAAACCAGTATCAGAAAGTTAATCTCTGGGTTTTTTTTTTTTTTTTAAAGATTTTATTTATTCACGAGAGAGAAAGAGAGAGAGAGAGAGAGAGAGAGAGGCAGAGGGAAAAGCAGACTCCATGCAGGGAGCCCGGTGTGGGACTTGATCCCAGGCCCCCAGGACCATGCCCTGGGCCGAAAGCCGGTGCTAAACCACTGAGCCACCCAGGCTGCCCAATCTCTGGAGTTTTTGTTTCAGGTTAAACTCATCAAAAAGAAAAAGCATTCTGATCTCCAATATGTATTGAAAGAACATTTATGGTGAGATAAAGGAAGGAACAAACAAGCCTGTTACCTGTTGCAGAAAGCCAAGGATAGAGGCTCTGAATGTATTCACATATGCCTTCAGATTCCCTAAATAATTCCTTTGGGATGTTCTTTCATTGACCTTTTCTGATTTATCATAGGAGAGGAAAATCCAGGGATTCAGAGTAGGTTTTTATTATTGGTTACTATATTGCCATGTTTGATTATAATCACTTAAAATATCTATGTTATAGAATGGTATACTTGGCAGCTCCTCTATGTAAGTTGGTTTAATGAGATGATTGTGATCATTTGTATTCTAAAGTTTACAGCTTTGTATAGGGAACAAGTCTGGGTGTGAATCTTGAGCTGATTAACTTAACCACTTAACCCTCTCAAAGCTTTAGTTTCTCTGTGAAATGAGGACATTGGTACATATGTTGGGTTGTATCAGGAGTAAATGAAAGTGCATAGAAAGTGCTTTGTTCACTACATGCTCCAAGAGTGGGGACATCCTGGTGCCTTGTATCCTGTTCTTACAGTCCTGTCTTTAGTACTGGCATGCTTCCCAGGTGTCACAAGGGTCATGCTTGCTGGAGTTCAGGCTAAAAAGTGTGCACCCCTCTGGGTTGTTGAGAGAAGAAAATATTTGTTGTTCCTGAATTGTGTTTACTTACCCTGAAGAGTGTCATAAATTTAATAGAATTTTCTTCTCCAATAATATATCTACTCTCGAAGGCTGAGTGAGTGCAAAACCTTTAGGATTCTGTAAAGAAAGGTCAGAATTAAGTAGGAAGTTCTGTGTGCAGAAATGGAGCTAAGTTGTAGTGCATACCCTTGTTAAGATATGAGATGGTGATGCCATACAATGACAAAGGATGATTGATGTTGAACAGCAGCATGACCATCCCCAAGGAGATGAGTCCTGAGTTAAGGACTTGGTCTTTCATTTCTTCAAATCATTTTCACCCCCTTGAGTTTCTTCTTGTAAATGAGACCATCAGATTTTGCCTTTCAGTGAGCATACATGTTCATCAGATTGTATTCTAATGGAGTTACCTGAGGTCTAGGTAACATGAGTTAGTTCCTAGTAGTTGGTCAGTTGGTGATATTACATCTTTTTCCTCTTGGGATTTAAAAGCTTCCCTAGAATGCTGTTCTTTCTACCACTTAGCTTCTCTTTGTGGGTTAGGACAGGCTTCATTAGAGGACAGGCTGCCACCATGCCCTGCATTTTAAAACCATGAAGTGTATGTGTGTTGTGTTTTTTTTTTTTTTTTCCCTTGGAACATATATCACAAATGTAATGCATATTTGCAGATGCAAGGTGGCAATTTTGATTCTGTTAGAAACACGAAGGTGAGTTAGAAATTAGGGCATTTTCCTTAGCTTGAACGTCTGCCAAGAAAGTTTGAGTTTTTCTTTTAAAAAAAGAAACATTCCTTTTCCCCCTTTAAAGACCAAAAATGAATCAGATGCCACAAAGGTTGCTCTACTAAAGGGGACAATTCTGGCTAGTGTGAGCCAATTTGACTTTGTGTGAAATATTTATTGCAGTAACAATTTTAATTTCAAATCATGGTAACCCTTTGAAGACACTGAGGGGGAAATATTTAAGCTGTTTCTTTAAAAACAAAAAGGCCCTCAATAGCAGGAACTTGACCAGCTGGTAGATATGATAGGAGTGAATCCCTTGCATTTTATGTAATCATTATGGAAAGAGAATCCCACTACCATAGTACCATGGGTAGATAACACTCACTTTAGAGTTCTTCATCTATAGAATAAGATAATGGCCTGTTTTGCTGGCCTTTATAAGATTTTTCAGGCACTACTAAGAAAATAGCTGTGAATAGTATTTGGGGGGGCTTTTCCTCATTGGATGCCTTGTTAAGTGCATTAATGTTCACCTGGTGCCTTATAAATAAAACCAGGGGCCTTTAGTCTCTTCCTTCTGGCATTTTATAATGCTGGATGGGACACCATGTCCAAGAAATGCAGGCAATAGGCCAAGAGAAACAGGTTCATAATGGATGTTAGGTATGTATATTTAATACTGACCAAGTCATATACTGAGGTGTTCTAAAAGTGGATGATACAATAGAAAGAAAGGTCCTATTAAGTTCCAAACTTCTCCATGTGCAGGCTAGGCATTTAAGTGACACAGCATGCTGGATGCAGTCTCAGATAAAGGAAGGTGATCATATTGGTCATCACAGGGAGCAGACTGCATGAAGCAGCCTTTAAGAGGTGGTATAAAGGTCAGAGTGGAATGATATAGTAGATGTGTAGCCTCAGACTTCAGTGAAATAATGTCTTTTCTTATATCTTTGACCCCTAGCACAATACAGTTGGTTACGATTATGTGTATTTTCTCTTCAAGTACTACTGAAGGCCATTTGTTACACTTCTAAAGTGATGCCAAAGGGGCATGGGTAAGGCCTTCCTGATGGGTGGGGGCACCTGGCTTTTGTGGATTTAAGTTTGTAACCAACCCTGAGGGGAACCTTTAATATATTCTCTCTGGGGTAGTAATTGAGTAAATCACAGACAGATTTTTATCCTTTCAAACAACTCTTCATATGACCTCCATGCGCAATTATAGGTGTAAGGATGTTTGGTACATTTCAGTCCCAGCTGTAGTTTTTTTCTTTGGGCTGTTTGCTCACCATTTTGGTTCTTTTTTGCAAAGATGACCCATCTGAGTAGATAGATTATTATTTCTGTTTCAAATTTAGAGGTTTTCTCTTAGTTTGTTGGTTTCTTTTAAAAAAAATAATCAGGGTAAAAAAAATCAGGGTAGTACATTACTTTAGCACCCCAATGCCTTTCCCCATATTGGCCATGCCTTTTGAAAATATGAGAAATGGGGATGCCTGGGTGGCTCAGTGGTTGAGCATTTGCCTTTGGCTCAGGGCGTGATCCTGGGGTCCTGGGATCGGGTCCCACATTGGGCTCCCTGCATGGAGCCTGCTTCTCCCTCTGCCTCTGCCTCTGCCTCTGCCTCTGCCTGTGTGTGTGTGTGTGTGTGTGTGTGTGTGTGTGATACGAATAAATAAATAAATAAAATCTTTAAAAAGAAAGAAAAAAAGAAAAAAAATGTGAGAAATGGGCCTAAATAGACTAGGGTTACGGTAGTTACAAGGTGAATTAAGGAGAAAGGGTTATTAGCATGGACCTCTGGTGGGAGTGGAGAGAGGAGGACTCTCTCATCTTAGAGCCCACTATATGCCAGATATGATGACTAGGGCGTTATATACTTTAGGTTCTTTATTTATGGCCTGCTTATTCTAAAAAGGGCATTGGGATCCTACAGTGATCCTAGGAAGCTTGTGAAAGTTAAGCAGCTTTCCCAAGGAAATACAGTAATGAAGTGGTGTCAGAGAAATGAAAGCCAAACACTGCCAGGATCTCAAATTTCATTTCTTTCAGTATGTTGGCTTGTTTCTTAGAAAGGAGAGGGACAGAATTCTTAGACAATTTCCTAATTTAAATTTAACTTTAAAATGGACGTAATTTTTGGAATACCTGATATACATTAATGAAGACTAATGCCTTTGTGTGGTCCATCCTCTAACACAAAAATAATTGATTAGTTGTTAGGTACCGATTCTCTCTAATCCCCTAGTAAGGGAAGCTCACATTCTGTGAAAGCAAACACTGAGTGAATTCACAGCTCTAAGCTTTTATGCTGTCAAATTGCTAAATCTTGAGAATAGTCTGTGGTCTTGAGTTCAGGCATAGAGGGAAATACTGCTATTATTACATAAACTTCTGGAGTGGTTTTTTTCCATGGCCCATGGATTTTCTTCATCTATAAAGATCTTATGTTATCATATCAGATTCTCAGAAGACCTTCCCCTCCCCCACATATCACCTAACACATTCCCAGGGTAGTGCTATTTACTTCTTAAAAAGAGCAGATCTGGGGGCAATTTTCTTGTGACATTTTCTCTCATCATTTGGTTCTGTCAGCAAGAAATTTGCTTTAGTAATTTGGAAATAACCTCGCTACAGGAAGAGTAACCAGGTATGTGTTTCCAGTTTTGAGGACTGCCTGGGTGCTCAGGAGATAGATGATCTTTGTGTTCCTTATATAGAAAGTACTATAAGATTACTCAATACTGTTGTCTGAAGTTTTCCTCTTTGCTTTTGGATTTGAGGAAATCACAGTTTGGCTTCATGGTTGTGTTAACCAGTCATAATCATGGGATTTTAAAAAATTTTTTAAAGATTTTATTTTATTTATTCCAGAGAGCTACATAGAGGCAGAGACCTAGGCAGAGGGAGAAGCAGGCTCCATGCAGGGAGCCCGATGCGGAACTCCTTGGGACCCCAGGATCATGCCCTGAGCTAAGGCAAACGCTCAACCGCTGAGCCACCCAGGCGTCCCTATGCACATTTTAAATGAGTAATTCAGGGATGGGCATTATCAAAAGATACTGAATCTTGGACAGACAGGTAGGAAAAAATGGCAATAGAATCAGAAGTATGGGAGCCCATATAATATTCATAAATTACTACTTTCTGACACACAATTGTATTCCACTCTGTGTATCTCTGAGATGGAGTTTCTATAGATGTCGAGTGGCTTCTTAGATCATTTTGTGTGCTGTATGGTAACCTGTATGCAGGGCAGCATTTTCTTTCAGGATTGTGGGTTACTCAGCCGTGAATGCAGGAGGGAGTGCCAGACTGTCCGGGAGGGTTGTCTGAGGATGTTGGGGAAGATGTGATGATGGAGTACTGAAGGCACAGTTGAGGGGACAGTTTATGTCTGCCAAGGCTGGCCACACTAGAAAAGCATGCTTGTGGAATGGTAGCTGGGGAATAGCTGACAGGGCAGGAGGCAGTTCCTTGGGCTGTGGACCGATGTGGGACCAGCCTGCTCCCCTCAGAAGCAGAACTTACGACTGCTTGAACTGCAAGTGTATGTGTGTTGTGGGAATGGTGCCCCCCTTTTTATGGTGGCACTTTTGAAGACCAGGAAGGTAGTTCAGTTTAGAGGGAGGTGGTGGCATCTGCAGGTCGGTGAGAGTTGGGATAAGGTTCTTGGCCTGTGGATTTTGTCCTGGTTACCTGTAGAGTTGTGTAACTCCTGCTCATGAACTGCTGGGCCATTGCAGGACTCCATACCACTGTGACCACATACAGTTGAGATGTATTTGTAATACAGTGTCATTTTCATGATGGTGTTTTGTCCTAGATGCAACTTGAATTCCTAGATAAGCTTTCCAGACTAACTGGAGAGATTTCCTCAGGTTTCAAGTTCTAAAGTTCATAACTGTTCATCATGAGACCACAAGAGAGGCAGGCTCTTAGGAGATACAGGAACATTCTTTCTGTTTTACATTTGTTGAAGAAGAACCATTGTCCACAAAGTCCTGAAGTAAATCAAGCTCAGGAGATCTGGGTAGCTCTGTGTTACTCGCCTGAGAAATGGCCATCAGGGCACTGCAAAGAGTAGATGGAAGGGTCAGGGCTGACAGGAATTAAATCTAGTCCTGTGCATCTGGGTGAGAGAATGACCTCATATTGGTTTGAAATGCTCAGGGATAGAAATAATGACTTTTAGGTCCTAGGTCAGGAATGATACTGTAGCTGTAAGAAGACTCTCTCCTTCTGCATCATCCCTATCTCTTTGTGCACTGCCTTATTTTGAGTAATTATTCTCAACCTCACTTTGGGACTGTAGAAAAGCTTCAAATAAGACCCTTGGTATAACTTTCATAAAATCAAGTAATGGGTCTTGGGAGTACACCAGGGAAAAGTGACTGCTATTCGTTTTTAACAGTAAATATCTAGGGGCTTTTTTTGCGATGCGTCATTTTATTTATGCAGAATGTTAAGAAAGAAAACATGGCCAACCGGATGTATATAAGAAAATATTATTTAAGTTGCTTAGGTTGAGAGGTAATGATATGTAAATTGAACCCAAGAAAGAAAGGAATTGATACTTTATCAAAACTTACTGTCTCTACTACTTGTTTTGTTTATTAAGTGTGGTTCATTGATATTATAACCCATATTCTGCTGGAGAGCACGAGACTATTTCATCATCACTTTTGGGGAAAAGTACAAAAGAGATGATTTATTGAAACTGTAACCATTGTGTTCTAATGATCCTGCAAAAACGTGATGCCAATTATCTTTCTTTTCTCTGTTTTTCAGGGTCGACATGTTAAAACAGGTCAGCTGGCGGCCATCAAAGTTATGGATGTCACTGAGGTATGGTTGGGTCACAAATAGTTTTAAAGAAATCATTATATAAAAAATAAGATCCTCCATCCCTCTAACCCCCAATGTAATAGTATTACTCTGTTTGTAGAATCGATCTTGAACAAATTGCCCCCCTGTGACATTGTGGGTTCATAAGGTCCAGCAGACTAGTTGGCTTAAATTGTTGCAGATGGTCCCCCAAGTAACTAGGAATCAGTAGCATTTTCTTTAAAAAACAAAAAAACTGAGTGATGTCATCCTTGGCAACTTAATGGACCATAATTGGAAACATCTCTAATGGAAAAGTAAAGATTTGAGAAGGGCCCATGGAGGTCACATGGATAGGGAGATCGAGGGGGTGTGGGGTGGGGAAAGACTTCTCTGGGGTATTAGGCCACATTTGGGCCATTTCTTTTATTTTTAACATGGGGAAAGAAAACAGATCCAGCCAAGTTCCCAGAGGTTTGAAAACAGAAACATCTGCTAGAATGCTGAGCAGATTGTTGGCAAAATTTAGTAGCAAAAAATAGTTCTTGAAACGGTCACATGAGGATTTACTCTGTAGCTTTAGATGGGAAAGAGGAGAAATTAACTCACACAAAAGTAAGTGTATATGTTCCTGTGCATGTACATACATGCACAAGTCCATATTTAACTTCTTGAAGATAACCATAGACCGCAGTGAACCAAATCCATCTTACTTTAAATTATTTTTATCTGAAATTTTACTTTTCATTCTCATGGTTGCTTCTAACTTGCCTAATTATAAATAACATCCACCATCATTATCATAGATTCTAGAGTTAGCTAGCAGCCATGGGGATCTGGGATATAGTTTTAAAAATTTTATTTTTTTATTTTTTTGAGAAGAGGGTGCTGGGCAGAGGGAGAGGGCAGGAATCTCAAGCAGGGGCTCGATCTCATGACCCGGAGATCATGACCTGAGCCAAAATGAATAGTTGGACACTTAACCAGCTGAGCCACCCAGGCGTCCTTAATTGGGTATCTTTAAATCAGACCATAATATTCCCCAAATCTGGGGTTGATCTAGGGAGATAATGACTGAACTGATTTCAGATGTACAGTTGAGTATTCTAGAGAGATTTCCTCCATGGTCCTGTTCTACTCTTGGTCTCCAAAAACATGCTCATCTCCAATATGCATATTTGTTAGTACGAATTATATGTACTGCCGAAGTGAGCACTGTTAGTACGAATTAGAAAACACTGTTGCCTGTGGACTATGAGACAACTGATAGAACTTTATACAAATATTTGAAGATGTGACATTTTATGAGATGGCTGCTCTCATTTTTCTGCCACAGAGAATACTAGAGACTTTATAATGAAAAGGGACCCATTGCAGGCACCTGGGTAGCTCAGTGGTTGAGCGTCTGCCTTTGCTCGGGTTGTGGTCCCATGGTCCTGGGATCAAGTCCTGTGTCTGGGTCTCTGCGGGGATCCTGCTTCTCCCTCTGCCTGTGTCTCTGCCTCTCTCTCTCTCTCTCTCTCTCTCTCTGTCTCTCATGAATAAATGAACAAAATCTTTTTTATAAAAAAAATAAAAAGGACCCATTGCTTGGTTGAATGGCCTAAGGAAACTTGTAACATACTATGATAATGGACTGTTCTGTTGCCTTATAGTGACACTATCTTGGATGCTTTCCAGTTAAATATTATTTTTAAGATTATTTTAAAGAGTAGTGAAGGAGCAGAATTTCTAACCTAACTGTAATTTAAATACAGCAGTCAAGTTATTTCCGAAGTGCCCTCTGTGAATGGAATGATGGTTGGCACCTTCCTGTCAAGCTTCCATTCCTGCCACTGTGCATGATGCTGGTGCTGCATTGGGAAATGGTCTAGCTGGAGCCTCTGTTCTTTGGCATTTATTAACACACTTCCTGACTTATTTACTAGCAGATGAGACACCATTTTGAACGTAAGCTTTTGGAATTTTACAAAGCAGTTGGAAGTTCTGAGAGTTGCATTTCTTTTTTTTCTTTCCATATACATAGATGATTTTATTTATTGAGAGAGAGAGAGAGAGAGAGCTTGCAAGCATGTGCACATGTGAGAGGCGGTGGTGTGTGGAGGGAGAAAGAGTCTTAAGCAGACTCCCTGCTGAACGTAGAGCCACCACAGAGCTCAGTACCATGACCCTGAGACCAAGACCTGATCCCAAATCAAGTCAGACGCTTAACCAGCTGAGCCACCCAGGTGCCCCGAGAATTGCATTTTTCTCAATTATATGGTCACTGCTTTTTTTTAAAAAAGTAAATACTGCTACTTTATAATATCTATTGTTGGTGCTTTGGTTTCTTTTAATCATCTTTCTGTGAGCATAGCTATGAAATACATATCTATGTGTGTGATGGATGCCTTTTGTATTCCACTTTTGTTGAGTTGTATACAAAAGGTATTTCCTTGCCTGCAGAATCAGGCAATGTTGGACAAATGCATTTTCAGGACTCCTTTAAAAATAATTAAGCAAAACCCATGTGTTCAGGTAAAATGAAAACCAGATGGTGAGTCTTCAGAACAAATACAAACCAAATCAGCCATTTACCATATTGGCCTTTCAGTAATGTTTCTTGTGTGCTGTTTTTATTTAGTGACCTCTATACAGAGTGACCTCTGTGCTATAGCTTGGGGCACAGTCAGGGCTCACAGTGAGTGTTGATTATGGATAGAGGATATTGTACAGCTGGTACCCTGGAAAACATATCCTTGCCCCTCATATCAAGGGCCTTCCAGCTTGTAAAGTTTTAGACATTGGCCTAGGGGCGATCTAAGAGCAGGAGTGGGGAGCAGGCTGGAATGAGGGGGAATTTGCAGCTGATGTAGCAATCTTTTTGTATTTCTTCTCAGACTTTCACAATTTTAAGAATTGACTATCTTTAGGATTTTGAAAGGCTCTTTTTAAAGAAAGCTTGTCATTTATCAGAGTGGTTGTGGGAAGGGTTTAAGAAGCCATGTTAAGGATATGTTCAAACTGGAGAAGACCAGAACATGAGATCTATAACGTGGTTTTTGTTTTTGGAATAATTACAGATTCGATGAATTTGCAGAGATTATATAGGGGAGTCTCATGTACCCTGCACCCAGTTTTCTGCTGTGGTAGTAGCATCTTTGTAACTGAGTTCCTTACGCAAAATCAAGCAAGGCGAACAGTTGCTCTTACAAGTTAAGGACTCGACTCCTACTCCAGTGTTCGATTATAGCAAACAAGCCTGTACTGTTATACATGGCTTCAAAACAGTGCAGGCCACTGATAATTGGGCCTGATACAGTCCACAGAGCTTGTTCAGATTTCCCCAGTTGGACATGCACTTGTGTGTATGTATGTTTTTGAGTTGTTTTCAGGGAAACTTGATTGAAGTGGTTGTTGGATTCTTGTTAAACTCCTTCCTTTCAGTCCTCATATCTTAACATGGGGAATGATAGTTTCTGGGATATTCTATTACTTTGAATTAATGCTCTGGAAGGTAAGAAGATAAATCCGCTAGATCAATAACTCAATTTGGGGTCCATAAACTCTTAAAGTAAGATTTATCTCTGAGAATATGTTTTCATTTTAATAATATCCCCTGAACTTTTTACTATGAAAATGCTCATAATTACAGAATTGTAGGAGAAATGAACACTCTGAGTCACTCTGCTCTTAGACCGCCCCTAGGCCAATGCCTAAATGAACAACTCTGAAGTTAACATTTTGTATGTGTGTTGTATGTGTATTGTTGTGGCACCACCATGACTCTTCACTTGTACATACTTGAGTGTGCTTCTCTTAAAATACAGTCTTCCATATAATCATAACACCACCTGAAAGAATTAATTAATGCTTACAGAATTTCACTTGATGTTCAGTCTATTCAGATATCCTCAAATGTGCCAAGAATGTTTTTACAGACATTTTTCAAATCCTAGTGCAGCCAAGGTTTGTGCATTACATCTAGTTATCTTTTGGCTCACTTTTTGTCTGATAGCTCCTCCGTATCCTCCTGGCCCCTCCTGTTTCGTTTCATTTCATTTTATTTCTTTTATTTTTTTTTAATTTTTATTTATTTATGATAGTCACACAGAGAGAGAGAGAGAGGCAGAGACATAGGCAGAGGGAGAAGCAGGCTCCATGCACCGGGAGCCTGACGTGGGATTTGATCCCGGGTCTCCAGGATTGCGCCCTGGGCCAAAGGCAGGCGCTGAACCACTGCGCCACCCAGGGATCCCCATTTTATTTCTTTTCTAAGAAATTGGCTTTTGGAAGAATCCAGCCAGTTTGTAAAATATCCCACATTCTGGATTTGCCTGTTTCCTTGTGTTGTGCTTTAACTGGTCCCTCCCTTTTACATTTCCTGGAAACTGGAAATTAGGTTGGGAGGCTTGTTAAGACTCTCGATTAGATGATGTGTATGTGTGTGTGTAGGCAAGAATACCTCATTCATGGTATTAGATCCTTCCTATTGTATCACGTTAGGAGTCACAGCCCTCTAGTTGTCTCCCTGTTAGAGAAGCCAAGTTTGAACTTTGATTGGAGAGGGAGTTAACCAGAGCTCTCCCCTCTTAGGATGTACTGCTAGCTTCAAACTTTGTTAATAATCTCCAGGGCAATACTTGGGCACTGTGTGAATATTCTGTTCATCAACAGCTTTTTAACTAATTGTTTTGCCATTCATTTGGTGATTCTTTCCTGATTTAGTTATTACAGTGAAATTATGACTTTTAGATTCTGTCTTCTATATTATTTAGCATCAGTCTATAAAGAAGAGTTTCCTTAGCTACTCCCACCCTTCTTTGTCTTTCTTTTTCTGGATATTGCTATAGACATTGGCAATTCTATTTATTCAATGTGTTTATCAATTAAAGCTATTACTGTTTATTTAATCAAATTGTACCTCATCTGGCTATGGGAGTTAATCCATGCCCTTTGTCATGACTCCTTTAGCTCTAAGTACTTCTGTATTTTCTGACACAAGTAGGTATTTGAAGCTCACTGGCCAGGATTTGGAATCTCTTTGTCTCAAGAGCTGTAGTTCCTTTTAGTGGGAAGTATCTTTAGAAACCAGTATCTGAATGCTTCTTCTCTGAAGTTTTTGGTCCTTGGAATATACTTCTTAAGGATTTGTAGTCAGAAGGCTATGCTCAGAAGTTACTTGAAATATTTCCTTTCTCTATATGGTTCATAAATTTGTTATTCAGCTCAGTTTAGTTTCTGTTGAGTCATTTATAGGGCTTGCTTTTTCTCCAGATTAATTTTTAAATGTGTAAATCATTTACATTGGTCACAAGTCAAAACCATATAAAAAGGTATGCATTTTGATAAACAGTTTTTAAAACGCTTACTCTAGATCATCTGGGTGATAGACCACCTCACCCCCAAGTATTGCCATATAGTTACAATGCCCTTATTTGTTTTTGTCATTTGTTTGGGCAAGGTAGGACAAAACATTTCTTGGGGTGATGCAGAGAGAACAGAGGCAAACTTAATATGTGGTATTTCATGTCAAACTGAGATGAAATGGTGCTCTGTGGAGTGCTGTTTCACTGCAGTACATCACCATGGACTGGGAGTGTTGCATACACTTCAGTCTCCTGGCCAGTCCCATAGTCTTTCTTCCACTTGGCCATTTTGGCATGAAATGGGGTTAAAGTAGTAGATTAGCAAATTACAGTTTCTGGACCTGCACCAATACCTGGGGACTTGTTAGAAATGCGCTGTCTCACTTTCCACCCAGACTACTGCATTAGAAATTCTGGATTGGGGCTAGGACCCAGCAATCTGGTTGTAACAAGCCCTCCTTGGCGATTCTGCTGTACACTCAAGTTTGAAAGCCCATACTTTAATGGAACCTTAGGAAAGAAGCTGGCCGCTCATATCTACAGGTGAAGAATTCTAGCTCGGAGACACTGGCACCTCGTGCTCAGGAATACATTGCTAGTTAGATTACAGGGATTAGAATCCAGATCTTTGATTCTCAATTTAATGAGCCTTTGAAAGTAGTAATAGTTTGAAACATTAGGTTCTAAGTAGAACTGATTTGATCTGGACCTTAAAGACTGGAAGAGTCTTGATCATTTTTCTCCTTTCTAAAGTTTGTTTTTACCAGATCAGTCAGAGTATACTTTTTTTAATCTTAGGACCAAAATTTTGTGGTTGGTAATTGTGGCATATTCCTTGGAGGAAAGGAAGATGCTGGGGCTGATGGTCATTGGGGTGCAGGAAGCCAGCTGGCAGATTTTATTGCGTACCCTCCGTATTCCTTGCACTGTGTTCCTAGGGATTTAAAGCATAAAAGCTGTGTGAAAACATGGCCTTGCCTGGAACAGCCAGCAAAACCCTAGCCTCTGCCTATCATCAAATTGGAGAGGCAGGAGCCCCAGAAGCAGCCCACCAGTGCTAAGCAAGTGAAGATCATATCTGACGGAACAGTGTTTGAGCACCGTCTGAGCTAGGTCCAGGGAAGAGGAGGGGGACATATTGCTTGCTCTTATGGACTTCATGCTCTGACAAGAGAGAGCAAAACAGACTTACTCCAGTGACAAAGCAAGGCCAGGCTTGCTTAACAGTTAAGCAAGTTAAACCAGGCTTAACAGTTTTCTCTCTTTTCAGTTGGAGGGGAGCACAATATCACAAATGTGCTGTTCTTGTCTAGACTGAAAATAAGAACAAAAGAAAGGGAGGGAGAGATCTCTGTGGACTGTGTGACCTGTTGTTCCATCCTTTTGTTCCATCCCGTTGTTCCTCAGAGTCTAGTTAAATGCTGCAGGCCTTAACAGCTTGGTTCTGGCTTCTTCCATTCAGGCCAACTGGTGGCACTTTCTCCCTGGCCTTCCCCTGGCTCTGGCCCACTCATCATATCATGGCTGGGGGCTGTCAGGGAAAGGCTGGTCAAGTATCAAGTGAGACGGTGTCAGCTCTAGTGTCAGCTCTGTCATCAGCTGGGCGCCCTCCTCCACCTCCCCCACCCCTGCCCCCGATAGACTTGCTTTCCTTGTCTTCTGTTTTTTACCTTTTTTTTTTTTACTTACTTACTTACTTACTTACTTACTTACTTACTTACTTATTTATTTATTTATTTATTTATTTATTTATTTATTTATTTTTGTTTTTTACCTTTCTTAACAAGCTACCTTGTCTTTCTCTGCCACTGAGAGAGAAACTGATGTGCCAGGTTTACGGCATGCCAAATTTCCTTATCTGGCATTTTCTTACTTTTGATAGCTTCTAATTTAATTTAAATGATCTTGATCTTAGACTGCAATTCCTAATTAGGATTGTTTTCCTTAGTCAGCTTTTCTATAGATAAAGATCACAAGTCATACCTTTTTTATTATTATTAATGGTACAAGTTATTGAAGAAAAACTCTTGATTAAATTTTGATTTGTTTTAATTAAAAAGTATGACTGATTTTTGAGAACTAGTAATTCCACTGTATCCTCAAAAAGTACAGCAGTATTTCTCAGCCTTATTTTCATTATCACCTCCCTAAGAAGCCTTTAAGATATTTTTCCTAATCACCCTTTATGAAATTTTAAAATACCTATGTATCTGTTTCTGTGCAGTATGGATATCTTTATGCTCTGTATGTAAGAGTGGTAAGTTTTTCTTCTACCTCCAAAACCCACTTTTCATTGCTCTTTGGGAGGGGGATGATATCACTCTAATTGATATCTCCATTGATATCAACCTGGTATAGAATAAAGTAAACATACAACAACCTTATACAAATGAGCCAGGGTAAGCATTATGCTATTTCTAATATTTTCTTTTTATAAAAAAATGTACTAGAGATTAGAATTCATCTAAGGTGATAAAGAATGTCTATTGCCTGGGAAAAGTATAGAATGCATGAAGGGAACTAACATTTTTTAGAAGACTTGTTTTTTTTTTTTTTTTCTTTTAAAGATTTTATTTATTCATGAGACACACACACAGAGAGAGAGAGAGAGGCAGAGACATAGGCAGAGGGAGAAGCAGACTCCATGCAGGGGATCTGACATGGGACCTCGATCCCAGGTCCCCAGGATTAGGCCCTGGGCGGACAGCGGTGCTAAACTGCTGAGCCACTCAGGCTGCCCCCTTTTTTTTTTTAATTTAAAAAAAATTTTTATTTATTTATTTATTTATGATAGTCACAGAGAAAGAGAGAGAGAGAGAGAGAGAGAGAGAGAGAGAGAGAGAGGCAGAGACATAGGCAGAGGGAGAAGCAGGCTCCATGCACCGGGAGCCCGACATGGGATTCGATCCCGGGTCTCCAGGATCACGCCCTGGGCCAAAGGCAGGCGCTAAACCGCTGCGCCACCCAGGGATCCCAGGCTGCCCTTTTTAGAAGACTTGTGCCAGCTATCACGTAAGGTATGATACAGGTACTTGCTTGAATTACACACAATAGACTTTGGAGACAGATAGCATCGTCCTCTCTTTTTAGAATGAAAGAGCGAAGGCTAGGACTCGTTTCCAAGCTTTCCTGATTGTGAAGCCTACTCCTCTTTGAATCCATCAATCCTTCTTTTCCCAAAGTGATATGAAGGGTGATGTGAACTTCTCAACAAATGGGTACTTGTTGAAGTGTTTTAAATGCTGGTGATATGACAATGAAATTTTTTTTAAGGATTAGGGTTTTTGTTTTTGTTTTTGTTTTTTTTGACAGAGATAGAATATGTTTCTATTTTGGATTAATTCATTTTAAGAATGCAACTGATTTTTACAAGCAAAGAATGATTTAAACTAGGTCAGCTATATACCTCATGTTGTTTTTCATGTTGAAAAGCCTTCATTTTATTGATGGATAACAACAGTTTGTATTCAGAAAAGTGATCTGCTTGAAGTTTCACTTATTGCCAAAGTATCATCCCAGTCTTCCATTCATTGCAATCATGATATATCCTAGTTCACATTAGAAGCATCGTATAGTGGTGGTCTGTAGTTAGGTTCTAATGCAGCAAATAAGTTGCAATACCTTGTAAGTTGTAGGTACTGGTATCTTTTTTTCTTTTTTAAGATTTTATTTTATTTGAGAAATCGAGCAAGAGTGAGAGAAAGCATGGATGGGATGAGGGGCAGAGGGAGAAACAGACTCCTTGCTGAGCAGGTTGCCCAATGTGATGTGGGGCTCCAGCCCAGGACTTGGGGATCATGATCTGAGCTGAAGGGAGACACTTAACTGACTGAGCACCCAAGTGTCCTGGTACTCAGATCTTTGATGAATTGTACAGGTGATCTAATTTTGGTGGATGCTTGGAGAAGCTTGTAATAGATGTGCATTATTGTTTTCATTGTCCAGGAAAGTTATAGTAATACATTGTTGCCATAGAGGACTTTGAAGTTGTGATCCTGTTAGCATTCTCAGTCTTTGTATAAGAATACTAAGAATAATCATAGATGTTATACATTAGCCATAAGAATTGATCTGCTCAAAAAAAAAAAAAAAACAAAAAAAAAGAATTGATCTGCTCTTCACACTTGAATTTCATCCCTCTAAGGAAAGAAAATAAGAGTCCTTTAAAATTATTAGTGATTAGAAAGAGACAGTACATTTTTGGGTTTTGTTTTTAGAATTGTCACTGAACTAATAAAAAATGATTTATCTTTTTTCTACTCTTTCTTATGAAATATTTTCTTATAAATTTGAGGCCTATAAATATTTTTCAAGATGAATTTGTAGTTTATGAACCTTATAGAAAGTCAGCCTCTTTATTCAATAGTCCTGTGCTGGCTTTTACCCAAGACAGTAGTAACACCCTTTGTTGGACTAGGGCCTAGAATTATGTTTCATGAAGGTTCAGTTTCCTCATCTGTAAAGTGGAATAAAAATTCCAGGCTTTTGTCAGAAGTATAGAATAGATGTAAAGTGTCTAGCATATTAATTTTTTACACAGTAAATGAGGGTTTTTGTTGTTGTTTCCTTCTTCATTTTTGCTGAAGACTTTTGTTACTCCTAGACTTTTGTTACTCTCCTTAGATACTCTTGGCCTCTCCCAGGTGGCCTTCTTCCTTTTCATTCCTGCATCTTCTGCATCAGGTGGCTTCTTTGTCCCCTGGTTATAGGCATCACTGTATCTCCTTGGCAATTACTTTTGTCTGGCCCTATGAGTAATTTTCTAGTGCTGTTCTAACAACCACCCAGAGAACAGTTTCCGCACATTTTTATTGTTCTATTATTCTGTACTAGACTAGAAACTGAGTTTGTACTAGATTAGAAACTCTTTGTTAAGGGGTAACTCTTAGGGTTCTCATAGCCCTTCTAGGCTTAGGACAGAGCCCTTCCCATGGATAATGCTTAGCTTTGCTGTTTTCTAAAGAATGTCCTAGCAGTTTTCCTTCCTTCCTTCCTTCCTTCCTTCCTTCCTTCCTTCCTTCCTTCCTTCCTTCCTTCCTTCCTTCCTTCCTTCCTTCCTTCCTTCCTTCCTTCCTTCCTTCCTTCCTTCCTTCCTTCCTTCCTTCCTTCCTTCCTTCCTTCCTTCCTTCCTTCCTTCCTTCCTTCCTTCCTTCCTTCCTTCCTTCCTTCCGATTCTATTTATTCAAGAGAGAGAGAGAGGAGAGAGAGAGAGCATGGGAGGGGTGGGTAGTAGAGGGAGAAGGAGAAACAGACTCTCCACTGAGCAGGGAGGGAGGGAGTCGAATGCAGGACTCACATCCTGAAACTCTGGGATCATGACCCTAGCTGAAGGGAGTTGCTTACTGACTGAGCTACCCAGGCACCCCTGTCCTGGTAGTTTTAAAGGAGAATTTACAGAAGTGTTTTGGGCATTGACATAAAATATATATAGATTCCCTTTAATAAATTAGATGCCGTTCTTAATAGATATGTCCTAGTATATTTTTATTGTATTATTGTACTCTATAATCATATGTTTTTTCTGTTACTTTGTGGGATAATTTTAAATATTAAAAAGAAATGGAGAAAAATGCCATTCATTCTTACCAAAAGTATGACAGAGTACTAATTGCTTTGGTCAGATGCAGTTTTGATTCATTTGGGACTGGAAATGGCAAATATCAACCATGATTTGCAGGGGTGTTTTGTTTTGTTTTGTTTTAATGCTGTTCATGAAGTTGCATTAATTCATTCATTGAAACCATTACTGAACACCTAGTCTTTTTAATAATACCTACTATTCTCAGATCCGGGGTAGAATAGAAAATTAATTATGCTCTAGAAGGAGCTATTCTTGATCTCTTGGTAAAACAAAACTTGCTTTGAATGGATGCTCTTTGTAATTGTTAATGAGCACTCTCCAGGTCACTTCTGTAAGTTCTGTTGCTACATGAATCAAAGAGATTTTTCTAAGTAAGTAGTTGAATAAAAAAGTCACAGCAAAATCTGCATAACCTAAATTGCTAGTTTCAAAATATGGGCCCTGTTCTTTTAAAAATCTCATCTTCTTTCCCCACCAGCTTTTTTTTTTTTTTTTCCAATTGTTGGGCTATAAGTGCAAAATTTTGTTTTTCATCTTGACATCTCCCTTCCTGTTTCTATTCCCAGCAAATTTTTTGAAAAAGCTGTGTGTTGGAGGTTCTCAAGACCATCCTCAGGTTTGATGATTCACTGGGAGTACACAGGGTTCAACATATAGTACCCTCAACCATGATTTGTACAGTACGATGGAAGAACACAAAGCAAAATTAGCAAAGGAAAAAGGCACATGGGATAAAGTGCAAAGGAAACCAGACACAACCTATTAGGAGTCCTATCCCACTAGAGTCGTATAGAATATGCCTAATTCCTTCAGTAATAAGTTGTCAAAATACATGTGAAGTGTTGTTGTCTGGCAGGAAAGCTCATTAGAGACTCAGTACCCCAGATTTTTTATTTGGAGCTGGTCACATAAGCACATCTGCCTGATATGTACCAAAAATTTCAGACTCCTGGCTGGAAAGCAGGGGTTCAACAATAGACCACATTGTTCAAACCATCTAGAAATGGTGAGCCACTCTTATCAATTCTGGGAATGGTGGAAACCTTCCTGACATCTTAGACCCTTGCAAGCAGGACTTTTTTTTTTTTTTTTTTTAAGCAGGACTTTTAGTGATAGTATTCTCAGGTCCTGGGACCAGACTCTTCTGAACTCTACATTCACTTATCAGTTGCCTTTTCAGCATCTCTAATTGGGTGTCTAATGGCCCAAACTCAATGTATGTCATATGAGTTCCTTCTCTTTCCTCCATAGACGTGTTCCTCCTTCAGCCTTGACCTTTCTCAATTGGTGGCATTCCCAACCTTCTGTTTGCTCAGGCCAAAAAAACAAAAAAGCCTAGGAATCTAGGGACTACTCTGCCTAATATATAACACTCATCTCATTCGTTAGGAAATCCTGTTAGTGTTCCCTTCCTTTGAACAATACCCAGTTTGTGTCAAAATAATCTTTGCCCTTGGTGGCCAGTGGGAGGCAGTAAGCCACAAATTAATAACTATGGAATGTGGATTATAGGTACAGGAGAGTCTATTATACTGTTTTCTCTACTTTTGTATATTTGAAACTCCTAACAAATTTTAACAGTCTGTAAGAAACTATCACACATATGGATCTGTCCCTTCCCACTACAGCCTCTACTACTACTGCCCCGCCCCCCCCACCACCCTGTCCACCCCTCTTTTCTCGGTATAGCAGCCTAGTGATTCTTTAGAAACAAAGTCTGATCGGAATCTATCACTGATTCCTTACTGAGCTCACAGTAAAATCCCAGGCTCTTGGGGATCCCTGGGTGGCACAGCGGTTTGGCGCCTGCCTTTGGCCCAGGGCGCGATCCTGGAGACCTGGGATCGAATCCCACGTCGGGCTCCCTGTGCATAGAGCCTGCTTCTCTCTCCGCCTGTGTCTCTGCCTCTCTCTGTGTGACTATCATAAATAAATAAAAATTAAAAAAAAAAAAAATCCCAGGCTCTTAGAGTAGCTGACAGTACTCATCAGATTGCCTCCTGCCCTGTTCTGTCTCATACCTCCTCTCCTACTCCCCCCCCCCCCTCAACTACACAGGCCTACTCCTTCTTTCTCCTGCCAGGGAGCTCCTACCTGAAGACTTCCCATTTACTATTGTTCCCCCCATCCCCCTTTCATGACGTTATGGCCCAGTCCTTCACCTTCATGCCCAGTGGCACTTTCTAACCAACCCCTAATGCCCATACCTTGTTGTATGTTTTCCAGTTCCATCACACAGTGTATAACTGGCCTATTATACTTAGTGTATATCACTTTCCTCTACCATTGCTCCATTTCATCCCTTCTCACCCTGGAATATAAGGTCCATGGTAACAGGGATCTTTGTTAATTGTTTTCAGTGATGCATCATCCCAAGTACCAAATTCAGTGCCTGGCATATATAGAAGGCATTTCATGAATGATAGTTGAATGAATGGTCAGTCCTGTGACACAAATTAGAAATCTACTAGAGTTCATCTTTTTTCTTTTTTTATGTGAAGAATCCAAAGCCCAAAGAAGTTATATGTAGTTGGTTAATGGTTTTGTATGAGTGTGTGTGTGAACATGTGTGCTTTTGTTTATGAAACTATTTGAAAATTAAACTTTTATTAATCTTTTAATTATGTATCCTGAGATACCCTTTGAGATGTAGTAAAATGGTGAAGCAGTACGATTGGAAAGAACAGGTTTCAAATACCCCATGCCTATTCCATTGAAATGCTTTACCTTTTAAAATGGTAACCCTTTTTTAAGAGGACCTCCTTAACCCCACCAGACCTGATTTTCTAAAGTTAATTCCAATAGCTGCTTTCCAGTTTAAATTCTTTTTATAGGTACTGAGTATAAATTCATAGCCTAAACTAAACTGCCCGTATAATAAAACTTACAGAAATTGCTTGTTTTCTTACTCTGTCAATGTCCAGTGATAATCCACGGTGAGAACATATAGTTACTATGACAATGAAAGAGCTTTTAGGATAAAAGCTTTACTTGCTTGTTTGGAGAAACCTCACTGCCTCTCCTCCCCTCAGCATCATACTCTGAGAGAAGGAAAATGAGAAATCTTTAGTGACAGAATCCATATCTTCTAATTATTCTGACTTCTGTACTTACCTATAGAAAAGGGTGTTGACTTTAGTGGGAATGATCTAAAGCAAGATTAGAGAAATAACTGGTTGGTTGGCTAAGTTTTTAGCTTCCACATTGGCAGTATTGTGGGTGCAGTGCTAATCCACACATGGCCCTTAAGCAGTGCAGGAAGCTACCCCAACAAGCTGTCCTTTGGCAAAAGAGCAGACTCTGAGAGAACAGCCTCTCTGCCTAGTCCCCATAACAGCTAGGCTGTGCCACAGATGCAACTCTCCTAGATTTATAACTCTACATGCTGATGTGGTTTAACAAAGCCTAGATTATATTATAACTGTAATCCTGCCCCAAAGCTTGTTTTAATTTTTTTTTTTTTTACAGATTCAAATATGTCCCTTTGAACCTTGGGCACTGTATTTATTCAGTATGTGTTAGAGGTTTTCAGTGATCTTTCGGATCGTTATAATTGTCAGCTTCTATTCAAAGCCATGGTGAGGTGAAAGAAATTGATCTGCTGGCTCCTCTTCGTAGTACTCACTGCTGCTAATTGGTCGTCCACTCTGACAGAGTGCAAGCCCTGAGGAGGTGGAAACCTGCCTCTAGGCCTGGACTGCTACTGTGATCTGTGATTCATGGTTGTCACGGTGTCTGGGGCTCTGAAGTCCAGCAGAGTTTTCACAAGGCCTGAGAACCTTGTGCCAGTTTATCTTGTTTCTTTTATGTCTGGACATTCTCAGATACCTTTATTCTTTCTCCTTAATATACCTGTGTTATAGCAGTGTGTTTTCAGGTTTGGAAAGATTTGAAAGAACCTACTTCTCAAGGGTAACTGTGTCTACTTACTTGCCTTTGTATGTGAAGTATAACATGAATACAGAGAAAGGCATACATTAGAAGTTCAGCAAATTTCCGAAAAGTGAACACATCTACTCAAGAACCAGCAACTAGATCAAGAAACAGGACATTGCTAGCCTCCTAAGAGTGCCGCTGGTGCCCTGTTTCGGTCAGTAATTCCTCCCCGCCCCCAAGAATAACCAGTATCCTGACTCCTAACATGAAAGATTATTTTTGCTTATGTTTGTATTTGATATAAATGGAACCATATGGTACTATTATGTCTGGCTTCTTTTGCTTAACATTATGTTTGTGAGATCCAATCATGTTGCTGCACATAGAAATCGTTTATTTTCATTTTTTTGATGATTTTATTTATTTATTCATGAGAGACGAGAGAGAGAGAGAGAGAGAGAGAGAGAGAGAGGCAGAGACACAGGCAGAAGGAGAAGCAGGCCCCACGCAGGGAGCCCGACATGGGACTGTATCCCAGGACTCCAGGATCATGCCCTGGGCTGAAGGCAGGCGCTAAACTGCTGAGCTACCCAGGGATCCCCGTCATTTCATTTTTTAAAGATTTTATTTATTTATTCATAAGAGACACAGAGAGAGTCAGAGACCTAGGCAGAGGAAGAAGCAGCCTCCCCCTAGGGAGCCTGATGCAGAACTTGATCCCAGGACCCCTGGATCACAACCTGAGCCAAAGGCAGACGCTCAACCACTGAGCCTTGCAGGCGCCCCTTATTTTAATTTCTTCTAGTATTCTGTTGTGTCTCACTGGTTTCCAAGTGAATATCTCTCTCCAGTTGGGTGTAGAGCTAGTCATGCAGCCCAGCACCACCATCTTGGACACAGTAGGTACTGAATTGACTTGCTGTAGAAATAGAAGGAAATTTATCCAGTGTAGGAACTTCTCCTTTATTAGATAAAGAGATGCTGAGGTGCATGTTATAGGGAAACCTTCACTTCTTTATTTCTCATGTTTGGGCATGATGAAATATTTAACCTCTTTACTGATTTAATATTATTTGCTTAACTACAAGAGTCATGAGAAAGAGTGGATAATGTTGCTAACTTTTGATGACTGGAAATAAAGTATTACTTAGGAACTTTTTCAGAACTCCCGTCTTCACTGGAGTTTTTTTATACCACACCGTTGGGGGATTCTTCTTTGGCTTGGGTCTTAGCAGTGATGTCACGCTGCCGTCCAATTTTCATCCTGTTTGTGAGGCTGATTGGCTTTTCTGCTGACCTTGCTTCACATGGAGCATGTCCTCCCCGCCTCCCTTAAGGTGGTGGAAGTTTGGGGTGAAATAAAGATGGGGAGATGAAACCAAATATAAAATTCCAAGCAAGCCTGTGTTCTTGCCCCACCCGACTTCTGACCAGCTCCCTCTCTCCCTCGGTTCCTCACAGATCTTCAGGTGAGAAATATCTCAGGCTCTACTTCTTCTTATTTCTAAAGAACAAGGATGTTTAAAACAACAAAGTCTTTGGTGTGACATTCTGTCATAACTAAGAGAGCAGCAGTAACTGTAGTAACTGTTAGGATGTGGGAATGTGTCATTATGTGGTATTTCCTGGTGGTGAATCACCTTCCCAAGAGCCCCCTTGGTTATCACTTCTCTTGTGAGTGAGAGGAGATGTTTTTTGAAGAAAAGAGTGGACAGACACTTTCTTTGTCACTGTTTCACTCTTAATGTGCCTGGCTATAGCTACTCTTCTCTCACTTTGTTCACTTACTGAAGTTGCAGGATTTTTTTTTACCCCCCTGCAGCTAGGACTAAAGAAGATTCCCTGGTTATTTGCTCTTCCCTAAGTTGTTTAGAAAGAAGAAGAAAATGACTACACAGATGTTTTTGTTCAAAAGGGGAAAGGAAAAAAAGGCTGTTAAGATAGAAGAGATTAACATTTGGAACTGCCGGGTAAAGCAGCAGCCTCTGGGTCTTTGTGAGAGCCATGGTGTGACTGGACCCAGTTGCCCTGTGTGACTTGGTACATTTGGAGTGATACTGCTCACAATTCAAGCAGCCTTTTCTTATCTTTTGTCTTCACCTTCTTTAAACTAACAGGACTTCTTATATGATAGTTTGAGTAAGTTGACTAACATTGAGTCCTGCTATATTTGTATAAGTGCTTTGTAATGATACTCTGGTTCATAGTTTGTGTGTGTGTAGGGCAACTGCCATTATCCTTTAGTCAGTCCAGAGACCAAAAGGATTGTGGTCATATTTGTGATGGAAAATGGATTGTCATAGTGAAGTCCAGCAAAATGAGTTGTTATTTTCAAGATAAGCCCTACTGCCGTACTAGCAACCGTTGTTCTAGTTCTTCTCTGTGTGTTTTTATTTTCCCCACTAGGAGGATGGAGAGTACAAGCCCATTTCTCCTGCCTGCTGGTCAGCAGATGAATGCTGTCTGGTGTGGGTGCAGTGTGTGTAGGGGTTGTGGCTTGGCAGCTCATGGAGAGGGTTATTGGCTTCATGTAGACAGATGCAAGGACTCTGCATCTTCCTCTTAATCCATGGAGCCAGTGGCTATGGCCCCACTTGTGGTTTGAATACAGCAAAATTTATAGCTGATGTTGCTTCAGGTAGAGTTGAGGTCATCACAGATGGTGAATGTTTTCTTAACTGCTCATGTTAGCTTAGAAGTTCAAGGTCTTTGGGGCCTTTTAGTTTTGCTGGTAATGCTTATCTTCTCAGTGGTAAGAAAATGAAATTTTATCCTTCCCTTCCTCTAAGAAAAGTTTAGCATAATGACAATGGTATATGTTTATATTTATTACAAGTTACTTAAAAACTTATTACAAGTTTTAAAATTTATTATAAATTATATATAAATTAAATATGTTTATGGTGTACAAATCATAGCTCAAATACTAGGAACAAAAAGTTTAAGTGCCTTCTGGAGTACTGTTTTTGTTTTTTAGTTTATGAAATGTAGATATTCTAGAGAGAAAATAGAAATAAAAAGATGAAAAAGCATTTCACAATTCTGTCACCTTGGCTTACTTATTGTTAACATGTTAGTGTATATTTTTCTAGTTTCACATATATTCTAGATACATACATGTGCCTTTATGTGTAAAATTATTTTTTAAATGATAAAATAGCCCTTTTTCTAACATTAAAAGTAATATACTGTGTAGAAAATCGAAAGATGGAAAACCTTTTTCCTTACACTGCCCCTGCCCCCGTCCCTCTGCCTACCCCCACAGGATAACTATAGTTGACTTTTTGATGTGTTTCCAGTCTTGTGGATTAAAGCTATTTCTTACTGCTGTTAATCACTCAAGGAACTCCCCACTGAACATGTGTGTTTATTTATATGGCTGCATTTAGTTTAAAAATAAGCTTGTATTTATTCTAAGAAGATTTCTCCTAAACAGTTTAGCTCAGTGCTGTAGTCTTAGTCAGTCTCAAACATAAACTTAAGTCACTGCTTGACAGTTCACTTCTACCTTTAAGCTTGCTAATAGTATGTATATACCTTTTATATTTATGTAGTGCTTACTTCTGTCAGTATACTTTGTACAGTGTGGCCCTTCAGGTTGTAAAATACTACAGAACAGGCTAGTTTCAGTAACTTTGTAATACTGTGTGGCTGGAAGCACTTTTTATTTTTAGTTGTTTTTTTCCGTTGGCCTACAAGGTCTTGAAAGGCGGCAGGCACTAATTGCCACTATACAACATGGTTGCTTAATCTCCATACATTTTCCTTGACAGCTGCTCCTTAAGTTACAAGGTATTTGTCATTATCTTTATTATTTTAACTTACTGCTTATAAAGAAAACTGGAGTTAGGGAAAGGAAGCAGTATACGACTTAGGAAAATCCTGATGACTGTTTGAAACTAACATACTATTTTAAACTTCTTTGATAGATTCTGTGTATTTCTACTGATACTTGATTCACATCTTCCATCACCTGCTTAATTGAGGTATTTCAGTCTCAGTATTTGTCTACATAATATCTTCAGCATCTGTTGTTTCATTTGTATGGAAGGGAAGATAGCTGGCTGCCAGCCTGTCTCTAAGCTGGACTGTGACCTCATGTCTGTGATCGATGGACACAGCTGTGGGCTTTCCATGTGTGCTTGGCAGCACCAACACCCCAAACATCTGGTTTAAGAATGTAGTTCTCTTCTCCTCCAACTCTATGAAAATTATTTGGTGCATAATGGAATAATGCCAAGTATCCTTACTCGGTATAGAAGTCAAAAGTGACTCCAGAGGAGCCCAGGGTGGCTTTCTCTGCAGACTTGAAGATATCAGTGAATTGAAAGTATCACTGTCTTACTGAGTATGTACCTATAAATCACTTGGTCCAGTGCCACGTGGATACATGCTACTTTTCTTCATCCTAAGTTTAAGAAATGGCTATTTTGGTGTAACAGGTAACAAAACCAGCAGTGCAGGTTTTGGCCAGAGTGGTTTAGTTTGATTCACATCTCACAAGGATTGCAGTGTCTGAGATGCATTTCTCAGCTCCTGTACATTTTCAGTGAGGATATTGAGGCAAAATTACATAGTACCACTGTGGGGTTTTTCCTGCTCTCTCTCTTCCCAGTGCCTACAACAGTATATGTTACGAAGTAGGTCCTCATTGAATACATTGGTACTGGTGGATGGGCATACATAGATAGGGATGTGGTTCTTGCTAAATGGCTGTCAAGAACAGTGACTGAGCAATTTCCTAGCCTTCATTATTTTGGGTCATGGTTGATGATAAATGTAGCAGTTTATATTGCTGGTTTGGGGTGGATGAGTTGGGCAGGTTCTAACGTAATATCTTTCTTTGTTCTTAGGAGTTTGGGTGGTGAACGTCCTTTCAGAGTCTTCACTGGAGAAATTTATTTGAACATGTTACTGATTTGCATTTTGATCTCTGTAAACCAGGGTTTCCCCTCAGAGGAGATGCCATTTGAGGTGCTTACTTTGTGTATTCTGCTGGCGATGATCTATTTTCTTTTGTTCCTTTTTCCTTTTCTTTGGTGCAGAAATCTCCACACCTCCAGTCTCAAGGGTAGGCATGGGATAACTGCTGGTCTTTTTTCTTGCCCTCTGTGAGAGTTCTAGTTTTAAACGGTTACTCGGACTTGGCCAGCCTGATTTGGGAGGCTGCACACACTCACCATGTATTTTGCTTCCATGTCATTTAGAATACAGGGACCCAGTGATCCCTGGGTGAGGACTACCATATTCTTTAGGGAGTGGCACTCTTTGACTTTCACCAGACGGAGAGCATCTGTAGTGTCCTCAGGCCTTCCTTTCAGATCTCTCTTCCAGTGATTGTAGCCTACAGTTTAAGTTTTCACTGTGTGTGTGAGTGTGTGTATAGAAGGAAGAAAATGGATTAAGGAACATGATCTCAAGTTAATGAGATATTTTTAGACCAAAATGACTTACTACAATTTTGTGAAATATATGTAGTAGACCACTCTAAAGTTCTACATAAAGTGATTGTGATTAATAACAAAAAGTTTGCTAATCATTATCTTTCTGATAATCTAAAAAACTCTATACTTTTGCTTTATTTATTTTTCTCATTAAACTTTTGCTTTAACAGGCAAAATTCTGTAACAGAGTTTTGGTCAAGATGTTTGCATTAAAAAGTACTAATTTTAAAAACTAGTACTTAAAACTGCCATACACACACAAAACAAATGATTCACAAAACATTCTCCTTTCCTTCTGAAGGTTTTACAATGCATTGTTATCATTAACCAGTTTTTTACTATTAAACTTAAGCGGCCAATTGACACAAAGAGTTCTGAGACTGTTCTTCCGCCACTGATTAAGACTGGGGTGGCAGGTATTGGGGATAATATTCATTTAGCTTTCTGGGCAGTGGGCATACTGGGTGACCTTGCCAGCTCCAGCTGCCTTCTTGTCCACTGCTTTGATGACCCCTAAGCAGCTGTCTGTCTCATGTCATGAAGAGCAAAATGGCCCAGAGGAGCATAGTCAGAGAAGCTCTCAACACACGTAGGCTTGCCAGGAACCATATCAACAATGGCAGCATCACCAGATTTCAAGAACTTGGGACCATCTTCCAGCTTTTTTTTCCAGAACAATGATATATCTTATCTTTTAGCTCAGCAAAAGTAAAAGTAATGTGAGCTGTGTGACAATCAGGCACAGGTGAATGAATATCCAGTGATTTAGCCTGGATGGTTCAGGGTAATCACCTGAGCCATGAAGCCAGCTGCTGCCATTGGTGGATCATTTTTGCTGTCACCAGCCACGATGAACATCTTTGACAGATATGTTCTTGACATTGAAGCCCATACTGTCCCCAAGAAGAGCCTCACTCAAAGCTTCGTGGTGCATTTCAACAGACTTTACTTCAGTTGTAGCATTGACTGGAGCAAAGGTGACCACCATGCCAGATTTAAAAACATCAGTCTCCACTCGGCCCACAGACACAGTACCCATACACCAATTTTGTGGATGCCCTGGAGAGGCAGACACAAGGGCTTATCAGTTGGATGAGTTGGTGGCAGAATGCAATCCAGAGCTTCAGGCAGTGTGGTTCCACTGGCATTCCCATTTTTATGGGTGACTTTCCATCCCTTGAACCAAAGCATGTTAGCGCTTGGCTCCAGCATGTTGTCACCCTTCCAACCAGAAAACTGGCACAGATGCTACTGTGCCAGGGTTGTAGCTAATTTTCTTAATGTAGGTGCTGACTTCCTTAACGATTTCCTCGTATCTCTTCTGGCTCTAGGGTGGGTCATTGGAATCCATTTTGGTAATACTAGCAATTAGTTGTTTTATACCCAGTGTGTAAGCCAGAAGGGCATACTCATGGGTCTGTCCATTCTTGGAGCTACCTGCTTCAGATTCACCAACACAGGCAGCAACAATCAGAGCACAGTCAGCCTGGTTGGTATGTGCCTGTAATCAGTTTTTGTTTTTTGTTTTGTTTTGTTTTTTAAATATTTATTTATTTATTATTTATGATAGACATAGAGAGAGAGAGAGAGAGACAGAGAGACACAGGAGGAGGGAGAAGCAGGCTCCATGCCAGGAGCCTGATGCAGGACTCGATCCCGGGACTCCAGGATGGCGCCCTGGGCCAAAGGCAGGCGCCAAACCGCTGAGCCACCCAGGGATCCCCTGTAATCAGTTTTTGATAAAATTTCTGTGTCCTGAGGCATCAATGATGGTCACATAATACTTACTGGTCTTGAATTTCCACAGGGAGATATCAGTGGTGATATCATGTTCACGTTCAGCTTTCAATTTAGCCAGACCTAGGCATTCTTGAAGGAGCCCTTTCCCATTTCAGCAGCCTCCTTCTCAAATTGTTTGATAGTTCTTTTGTCCATCCCACCACCTTTGTAGATCAGATGGCCAGTAGTGGTAGACTTGCCCGAATCTATGTCCAATGACGACGATGTTGATGTGAGTCTTTTCCTTTCCCATTTTGGTTTACCAATGACGACGATGTTGATGTGAGTCTTTTCCTTTCCCATTTTGGTTTAGGTTTAGCGGTGGTTTTTCACAACACCTGTGTTCTGGTGGCAAACCACCTTTGCTTTAAATAATTACTGTGCAGCTGGCTCACTGTTCGTTGGGGTGCTTGGAGGACTATAGGAGGTAAAAGAAGCAAGGTTAAGATAAGATATAAATTTATAGCTTCAGAATTTGTGGAAACTTAATTTGGTTGGCCTGTTTAAATTGGATTATTTTAATCCCATATTATTGCCTTCCACTCTAAAAGATTTATTTGATGGGAAACACGTTTTATTCCTATAGGCAATAAAATTTACATTTTAAATAATAATCTACATCTTTTAAGATCACATTTAAAGAAAGATTTTCTTTTCTTTTTTAAGATTTTATTTATTTATTAGAGACAGAGAGAGAGAGAGGCATAGACACAGACAGAGGGAGAAGCAGGCTCCATGCAGGGAACCCGTTGTGAGACTTGATCCTGGATCTCCAGGATCACGCCATGGGCTGAAGGCGGCGCTAAACCGCTAAGCCACTGGGGCTGCCCTAAAGAAAGATTTTCTGATAAAATACAAATAGTATTCAATATAAGCAGTAATATGTATTGTGTTTAGAACATGTCTCAGAATGAAAATACTTGGAGTTGAGGCAGAATCAACTGCCCATAGTAGTTGTAACATTCCTTAAGGCTTGGGAGTATGTTGATTAATATCAATCACAGAATAAGTTTTCTTATTTCTAGTCAAATCACATATTGAAGATAATTGGTCATCTGTTCCCTTCAGTCTTTGAAATCTGGGTTTTTGATATCTTTTCATGTTTTTCCAAGAGGAGCACCTGCAGTTTAATATTATGTCCTTGTATGAACAGAGGTAACTGCGTATAGAGTTAAGGACACCTGTTGCTAACCATTCTTTAGCATTAGACCTAACCTAACTATAGCAGTCAGAAAGAAAATAGTTTATAGTGGTGTTACCTGTTTTGGTGGCTGGCCAGTGGGTTAGTTGATGGCTGGCATCCTTGCCTAGGCTTTCTTAGCCTGTCACAATAATGAGTCGGTAAACCTGGCAAAGTGTGTGCTATTGATTGTCTGTCCACCTACCTGCTGCCAGAAGGCAGGTGATGCCAGAGATTTATGTGGTTTGAGTTCACCTGGACTGCCTCTTTTACAGGCTACTTTAGGAATGCTGTGTGTTCAGAATTGCATTAAATGCTGTTTATAAAGTAAAAGATAATTATAATTCATTTCCCAAACATTGTATTTAAGTACCTACTATGTGCTAGGCACCATGAGAGTCTTTTTTCACACATCCTGTCTTGTGACTCACTGGCCAGGAATGGATTAGAGTTTTTCATCTTATACATAAGGATGGTGAGGCTCAAGGATTTTCTCTCTCATTTAAAAAAAAATAATCTGTCTTACACATTCAGTGTGACAGGCACTGTCACTGTACAGAGATGAACAAGATAGAGTCCCTGTCTTTGGAGCTTATGTTCTCATAGAGAAGATTCATTTTAAACTAATCATTGTGGGGCAGTGAGTACTGTGAAAAGCAATAATCTGTCTCCAGAGCCGGTAATTTTTATGTAACTGAATGTTTTCATTACCTTTCTAGTTTCTTCTGGAGCTTAAAACTTGCAGTTGGCATGGAGCATAACTAGAGTGAAGCTTCTAGAGAAGAGGGGTTTCTCCAGCTGGGAGGCTTGGGGACATATTTTGATAAGTTTCTGTGGCTGTTACAGAGTATACTGGTATTTGGTTCAGAGCAGAACTTCCCTTTTGGGTTTTATTGAGTGATGTGGGGTCAGTTTGCGTATTAATTTAGTGCAGATGGTGGCCCGGTGGAATCAGATACCCACTAGCTGGTCAAGTATAGTCATTTTTCACTTGGAATTTTGAAGCTTCTGATTACATATTCTCATTTTCTCTTTTCACATATTTTGGTGTGTTCCTAAAAAGTAGGGAAAGTTGAGGGAGACACATTTTAAGTGGGTTTCCTAGTTGAAATTGAAAAATAAGGTGGTTTGAGTTTTAACTATTGAAGTCATTATTTCTGGTGCCATTCTATAGCTTTCCTCTGCACCACAGTAGTGAGAAATGATCACACAGATTTTAAGAAGTTTTGAGAAGTGTTGGAGTGGTCTCTGCATGTGTTAAGTTCCATCTTCCCCAGAATGTGAGTAGATGCAGTGCGATATTGCCAAATGAATGATCTTTCCTGAATTCTGTCACCTAAAAGCTCTTAAATGGGGGGATGTCTGTAAACAATTAGAATATCTTGATTGTATTTTCTGTTTTGCCCGAAGATATGTGAAACTTAGTCATCGTCGTCTTGAATCACTTCTGTGACAAACATCTTTGAATATTGAGAGCTAAGAGAATGGTTCTAAATATGTGGTTTCCACAAGGATCTTCCAGAGACTTCTCCAGGCATGTGAAATGTGTACCAGAAGTCACTCAGTTG
This sequence comes from Canis lupus familiaris, assembly GCF_011100685.1. Lineage (NCBI taxonomy): Eukaryota > Metazoa > Chordata > Mammalia > Carnivora > Canidae > Canis > Canis lupus. The sequence continues at coordinate 42,222,210 of NC_049231.1, read as the reverse complement.
TATTTGATATAAACCACCATTTCAGAACAAAGAGGGGAATGAATCCCTTTCCAGATATGCAGATTATCCACAGCAAAATGAATTGTTTGTAAATAACAAAATGGATACACCTTTAAACTGAAGCTTATTTCCTTATTGCGGTAGTCTCCAGAGCTTAATCGTGCTCAATGCCGCCAGCTAGCTGGCTCTCCTCTGGTCTTTGTCCTGCTGACTCCAGCTGCCTCATCTTCCTAGTGTCTCAACTCAAGAGAATTGCCTGGGCTCTGATTGGGTTCCCTCTCCCTATGAGAGAGCTTGAAATCTCTCTCAAGGCAGTAAGCTGGGGCAATTATAAAGCTTCTCTGGTGTTTCCCATCTCCCAGGGGTCAATTGCCCTGCAATCCCTGGTGTCCAGTGTCTTAAAACTTTTTCTCTTTGTTTTGTCTAATTCTAGTTGTCTGGTGGGAGAGTAAATCTGGTCCTTGATAATCTATCTTGGCCAAGAGAAGTAGTGCCCATCATTCCTTTTAACTGAAGACATTTTTCAGAGCCCAGCCTTTATCTGACTCATCATGTCAGATTTGGTGCAAGAGCCTTTGTGCTTGTGAACACACAGATGGATCCAGTAGGAAATGCACAAACATGTACCCCTTAGCATACCCATACCTTCTTCAGAGTTGCGCCCCTTGTTGCCTTTCATTACTTGGGCATACTTTTAGTTTTTTTTTTTTTTTTTTTTTCCTTAACTTTTAGGGTTTCAAGCAAGACTTTCTTCAGTGTGCACAGTATTTTCTTGCTTGCAGTGATGGAAGCTTCATGGAGTTTACCACTAGTTTAGGGAAGGGTATGAATGGCCTGAGGCAAGGTCTTCTTTAAGGGACCCTCTGGCAGGTCAGAAAGGTGAAGATAGCATAATGGTTGACCCTGGACTCCATTTACCTTCTCCTTTGCTCTAGGAAAAACTTAAGCTTGGAAATTCTTGATCTCAAGAAGTTATGGGTCAGGATTGGTACCATTATAGAAAACGGTAGGAAATGACTGTGAAGGCAGACCTCTGTGTTGCAGTTGACCCAGCAGAAGGCAAATTAGCAAGGTTCTGGTACTTCAGGCTCCCATCATAGTTGTGGAAGCAACCCAATTAGGGAGATTGGCAATGACTCTAGAACAGCATGGAGGGGATCGAGACACTTATTCCAGGGAGCCAGAGGGAGCCAGACCATGTGAATTGCCAGAAAGAAACTCATTTTGAATTCTTATGGAGCTGTCTTCTTTAACCTGAACTCTTCTCTTAAATTTTCTTTTTCTAATCAGGAAAACAGTATATGTCAGTTATAGAAAATTAAGTAAATTAAAGAAGAAAATATCTATAATCCAGAGATAATCTTTGATAACATTTCTTTTTTCTTTGTGTCTGCTCCTTAAAACATGTATATAGTTATCTGAATATACTTACTTGTGTTGTAAGTGGCAAAATATTGATACCAAGAATATATTTTATCAGGGCCCCTGGGTAGCTCAGTTGGTTAAGTGTCTGCCTTTGGCTCAGGTCGTGATCTCAAGGTCCTGGGATCAAGCCCTGCATCGGACTCGGTCTCTCTCTCTCTCTTTCTCTCTCTCTCAAGTAAATACATAAAATCTTTAAAAAAAAAAACAACAACAACAATATATTTTATCTCCTGAGCATTTGGGATTACTGATATCTTTTTGGTCTCATAATAAAATCACAAGTTTGATTATATAGGGGAGGAAGAAATCTTTCCTTCTGGCTTTCTAGGTTCTCGACCAGGACCCCTATAACAAAAGATAAGTAAGTGAGAGAAGAACAGAAGTTAATTAATGTGTATCTCATATAAATTAGTGGGCTTCACAAGAAAAATGAAGACTTCAAGAAATGGGAAAACCCAAATGCTTTTATACTAGGTTGAATAGAGAGAGGCAGTAGTGGAAAACTAAAATATATGGGCAGGCCAAAGGAAGATAAACGATATGTTAACAAAGTTTGCTTATATCAGAATTCTCTTGGCCTCAACTCCCTGTCTTTGGTGATAAGCATGTTTTTCTCAGTTGGTATAGGAAGGACATCTTTCACTTGGGAGTTTTATCTCTTGCTTCCAGGAAGAAAATGGGAGGTTAGCATGCCCTTCTTACACCTGCTGTTTTTCAAGTGCCTTTAACTCTTATGTTACAGCATATTTTGGGGTGACATATTCTGGTTTCCTTCAGTTAGAGTCAGGTGTTTGGGTGGGGGATTTTATTTTGGCCAAACTGAGGCTTACCTGGCAGATTGGCTTTCCATTTCAGTTAGCGTCTAGGTTTCAGGTCTTGATTTAGGTTGCTGTACTTTAGGATCCTCAAGAACAGGTACTCCTGTTGTGTTATCTGTGTGTGTATAGCTAATTCCCTCATGGAGGAAGAAAATGGATGGATTCTGAAATTGGGTACTAACATGAGGTGTTTCAGGTGACACTGTTGAAGGCATTAGTACCCATACTGTTATAAACTGTAGATTGGGGCTTGATGCCAACTGTTAGGACTTCTGTATTGATGACAGCAAACTTTGGAAAGTTGTAATAGTTTCATTTGGATCCTAGAGGTATAGTGATCTGTCTTATTTGACTTTATTGTTTGAGAGCATCATGTTCATTTGCTGCATTGAGCTTTTTGGTAGGGAGTTATCACAGAGATGTATTTTGGCCTCTTTGTGGTTCTTGGTGTTAGTCATGGAAGGGTCAGTCTCCCAAGGTTGTTTATGAGTGTGTGATGGGAAGGGAATATGGAATGAGGTGTATTCACCATCCTGCACCATCTTGTTACAACCTCAAGTTGTCCCCCATCACTCACCTCCCCATGTCCATCCAAGCAGATGGTGCTATTGTTTCATTCTTTACCACACACTTTCTAGATTGCAGTTGAGTGATAGAATCTCATAGAAATATAGTGAGTAATGTGACCTATAGAAGACAGAGGAGCTAGAGAGCTCTGTGAGGACTTTGTTGTGTCTAGTAAAAGTTCTGAATGGTACCTGTAGACATAGAAGACAGTAGGTTAAGGGCCTCAGGGCCATTGCCCTTAGACTTTGGAGTCCCAGAAGAAGTTCATTGATTCAGTAGCAAACTAGAGAGCATGTCTTTTTGTCTGAAATGGGTCCTAAATAGTGTTTGTTCTTGAGTAAAACGTCTCAAGTGTCTGGTTTCCATTTAAGTTATATTAATTTTGAAAGTTTTCTGTTGGATTTTTATTCTGGGATTGACCTTGGGAAAAGTGGGCTGATTAATTTTAAAGAACATGCTAATCCTTCCCTTGACCTACAGAACCAGATCCTGTAATCTTACTTTGTTCCAGAATTTTTCCTACATCAGCCTGTTCACTTTTGTTTGGTTGGATTATCAGTGAATTTAAGCTGTATAACGTTTTGTGCATCTGATTTAAAAAGTTAATAATAATCTTGATTAATTCATCCAGTGTGGTACTGAGTAATACTCTCAGGTGTAATTGGAATTTGCCTGGTAGAAGGTAATCTGTTTTCAATTTTCTACTAGTTCATAGTCATTGAATGGAGGGTTTGGTAAGAGTTTACTAAGACAAAAAATAGATTAAACTGGTCTTTAAAAATTGATATTTTCATTCTAAGTGTACACTCATTTATACATTTTGATGATGAAACCTGACAGATAGTTGCATATCTTGTTTTATCAGCCCTCTCTCCACTAGCAAAAATAGAGTGATAAATGCATTGCCCTTCCTTTTTTGTTCCAACTGCTAATGGGTAGATCTAATTTTGTAAAGCTGGGAAGAAAGATGATTACTCAGAATATTTCCCAATCCTCTGGGTTCCTCCCAGTTAACTTATCCAAAGTCTGCCTGTCTCTCCTCACATTGTTATTGCCATCAGTGGAAGGAAAGAGAATTTGGATAATGGCTTAAAAAGCATGTTAAGGAGTCAGTTTTTAAAAATGCATTCATAATATGCACTCCTCTCTGATCACATGGTGAATTGGGCAGGGTTTGCCATAGGTCTTATATACAAACTTATAGCTGCTTTTGAAAATTACCACTATTCAGATGTTTTCCCCTCCTCCATCCTCTAAGCGTCCAAGGAAGGCTACAGAAAACTACTTGCCTAGTCCTATTCCAGTTGAAGACAAAGACCTTTTCTCTGCGAGTTGGCTCCCCTGGTTGGAGTCCAAAATGCTAATTGGCATCAGCTGCATTAAATCACTGAGTGGAGCCTAGCAGCTGCCTCATCATTGGAGAAAACCAGGAGGGAGCCTTCCCGTTCTCACCAAAACGTCCTCTTTCCTCTCTCCAGTTACCTTTAGTTTAGTTTTGTTTTGATCTGTATATGATTGTGGCCTCCTAAAGAGGAGAATGAAGGGCAAGGCTATTTGGATTTGGCCTAGACAGATGGGATATGTAAACTTAGGTCATGTTGTTTGTCCATTCCACCTTTTTTCATATATGGGGTGGTGATTGTTAAATTTCAGTTCTAGCCTGTCCTGACTCTGTTTTCTACTGTATTTTCTCAGGCTAAATGGGGTGTGGTGGCGGCAGCAGTGGTGGTTACTTACTTACTTACTTACTTACTTATTTATTTATTTATAAAATAGTTTATTTATTGATGAGAGAGTGACACACACACACAGAGAGGCAGAGACACAGGCAGAGGGAGAAGCAGGCTCCATGCAGGGAGCCTGACGTGGGACTCCAGGATCACACCCTGGGCTGAAGCCCGCACTAAACTGCTAAACTGCTGAGCCACCCGTGCTGCCCTGGTTACATATTTAAATGTTGGAATGAGACCACCGAACTTGTTTTTAACTTATGACAAAGGAAATTTGAATTCAGAGGTTGGTTCATTATTACTCCAAAGACAACGTGTATTATATATGTTAGTCATAATTAGGATTCCAGTTTTGGCTCATAGGCATTGGCATACTCTGCATTTCTGGAGCTTTTTCTCTAAGGTGGGCACTCTTAATTAGTATATGACAATGAGTGGTGTGAGACATCCTTTTATTTTGTAAGATGTATAATAGACTTTTTAAAAATCTTAGAAGAGAAGGAATAGTATGTATAAACTGTTTCCTAAGACACTCATTTCAGAGGACAGTTTCCTTTCCTCTCAATATTTTTGGTAGTTCAATTTCATATGCTTCCAGGATTTGACTACTTGAACCTCAGAAATACTCTGGCAAGCTGTATTAATTTGATTACCCTATTTCTGGATGATACTTGGATGTTTCAGTCATATTGGAAAAACTGTTGCCAAACTTGATTGTATTTAAGTTGTTTTTATATCATATTTCATGTTTCTAATATTTGGCCCAATTTCAAAAATGTTACAGTATATGGCTTATGGTTGATGGTGAATCATAGTTTCATTACATAAAATACTTTAGTGTGACTATCTAGTGGCATCTTGGATTTAAGGAAATATATTGTGCTGTGATAATCTGCCAAAAGTATCTACCATTATGCATATTTAGTGTCTTTCACACCAATGGATAGCACTGAATTGAAGCCTGTGAGAATTTTTCAATGTATATAATGCATAAGATTTTCAACTCCATGGGCTCTGAAAATTGAGTCCTCTGGAAGCTCTTAATTGTCTGTAAAAAGAGTGGTGAGCAAGTCAGATCTAGAATACTTTGGTTTGTGTTGCTAAAGAAAAAAAAAACAAAACTAATCAAAATACATTGTGATCCTTAATTATTGCTCAAGAAGCTTCTCATGGGAGAATTGTAGGCAATATTTGCTTTCTGTCAAGAAGTGAAATGTACTGGCAGAGCATCATACGGAATTATGACCCTCAGAATAATTTAGCTAATATGGGGAGTGGAGGGAAGTAGTTAAGGGTGAATCAATAAAGCAAAGTCATGCAACCCAGTAAGATGCATATGCTGCATGGCATGATTGGCTGCAAATACAAAATTAAAAGCAATATTTTTATTTTCCTGTATTTTAGTTCAACAGTGTTTTTTGCTTTTCTGTAGTCTTTATACCCCAGATCTTTGTACATTGACTGATTTTGGATAAAAGGGAAAAAAAAATCAAACCTTTAGTTGACTTTCTAATCATGTAGTTCTAATCCAGTGTAAGGAAAGTGGGATGTTTAACTTTTCAGGGCCCAACGTGTTTAACCATAGGCCTTCTTCTAGGAGTGACACCACCTGGCTTCCTACCAGGAGCACATTTATGGCCATGGTCATGTGCAACTTTTTGTTAGGAACCTATCAGTCTTGGGGATCCCTGGGTGGCTCAGGGGTTTAGCGCCTGTCTTCGATCCAGGGGGTGATCCTGGAGTCCCAGGATCGAGTCCCACATCGGGCTCCCTGCATGGAGCCTGCTTCTCCCTCTGCCTGCCTCTGCCTCTCTCTGTGTCTCATGAATAAATGAATGAAATCTTTGGGGGGAAAAAGTGTGTTCTCTCATACTGGCAAGGTTGAACTCTGTTTTTGTTTAGGATTAAGATAGCTATCCTAGTTATTCGTATGTCAGTTTTCATTGCTACTTTATTTTTTTTATTTTTTATTTTATTTTATTTTTAATTCAGAGAGAGAGAGAGAGAGAGAGGCAGAGACACAGGCGGAGGGAGAAGCAGGCACCATGCAGAGAGCCCTATATGGGACTCGATCCTGGGTCTACAGGATCACGCCCTGGGCTGCAGGCGGCACTAAACCGCTGAGCCACCCAGGCTGCCCTCATTGCTACTTTAAACACGGCCATGTTTAAATCAGATTGAAATGATACACATGTGGTATATTTTCATATATATATAGGGTTTGAATGAGAATTTGTACACAGACTGTTATATAGACTGTATTTGGCCATGTGACTGCTCCATATTTGTAGCCACCATCTGCCAAAGTCATATGACAACTATGCCTTTTAATATGCTGTAATATTGTGATCATTATGTCCGGGGACCAAGCTGGAGGCCACCATCTTATGAATCATTCTTCTAAGGTGGTTCCATGTTTTGTTGCATATGGTTTCTAAAGCAGTAGTGCACAGCTGAAAGTCATATTTTAAGAAGACATTTTCTTTTTTTATTTGGTCTCATCACTAATATGTAATTAATGATGTGTTGTAGCTTTTAACAACTTACTTGAGGTCTGTGAGGCTTTATGAGTGGTTTTTAGAGATGCAAGACTGCAACAGTAAGTTTATTCAGCCTTGTATCCACACCAATGCACTTGATTTTCACATGCACGGCCTTCCTCTTTTTCTCTTACACGCGTGCACCTTGAGTGCGCAGAAACTCTTGAGTCTTCCCTGAAGAAAGGAGAACATCAGTTAGAAGTGGCATGAGTGTACCAGTGCAGAGAATAGAGGACATTGTAGAGAACCAGTCTTTATTTCCTTTTGGAAATATATGTAGTAAAGGGAATTCTAGAGATCTGATTATCACATTTTTGGTAAAGATCTTTATCTTCCCTCAAACACGGCTTTTTTAGCCAGGGCTAGTTTTCTCTTTTCCTCCACTTTCTCTCACTTTAACTCTGCTTTCCCCTTCGTTCTCATGCTATCCATAAATCTTAATTCTCTCTGCAGGTAGTAGGGCAGAGCTCTGTCTGTTCTGTGTTTGCAGTAAGGGAGGAATGCCCATACTGTTGCAGGCTCTGCCCCAGGGGGGTAGGAAACAGAGAGGCAGAGACTGGCAGCCCTCCCCATCCACAAGGGCAACTTATTTTTATTTTCCAGGCCTGTGTCACCATCTGTTTCCTTCATCTCTCTTCTGATCTTCCAACACAAACTCTGCATTTCTTCCCCTGCTCATCTTACTTAAATAAAAGCAAGAGGCTGGGGGATGAGCCAAGTTTAAAACAACCTGCTATCATTGAATGATGTTTTATTCCTGTGACTTGCCAGACTCACCTGAATCTCTTTTCGGGGTAGAGGATCTCATTAAGCATGCCATCTATCCGGGGCCTGCAGGGCTGGTCTGGACTCTGTAATTTGCTTGTGGCCACAGCAGAAGGTAATGCTTGTGTGCAAGGTTGTTACAGGTGAACCTTCTCTGCTGTAGCTGTGCCAGATGATTTATATTCACAAACATTTTCTAGAAAAGAAACAGTCTTTCCTTGTAATTAGTTGAAAAGTATCAATCAGTTCTCTTTTTTCCCTCCCATTTTTACAGATAAGCAAATTGAAGTGTAGAGGGCATAGTTAGTAGAAGAGCTACTCCATCTACTTCTTATACATATCTGTAACTTTTATAGTTCTGTCTTTCTTGCATAGCTTGTGACCACATTTCGAAAGATGAGCCCTGTCAAAGTCCCCGATTCTTGTCACAAGGATAAAGCAAATGTCTTTCCCTCCCATGCAAGAGGGACTTGGAATTTGTATTATTGCCCATGGTTGTGGAAGTTAAAATCATGACATTCAAAAGCCACACATTTTATTTTTTATTTCTTAAGGATGAAGAGGAAGAAATCAAACTGGAGATAAATATGCTGAAGAAATATTCTCATCATAGAAATATTGCAACATATTATGGTGCTTTCATTAAAAAGAGCCCTCCAGGACATGATGACCAACTCTGGGTAAGCAAATGTTTCCCAAGCATTTTGTGGGGTTTCCTCTTTGGTTGTACTACAAGGACTTGAAAGACCTTCCAGAGGGAGGGGAGAGAAAAGCAAAGACAAAGTGGGTAGTGCCTGTTATCTTCCTTGGCCTTCTTGGTTAAAGGTCTACTGAATATTTATTTTTACATTGATTTCACATTGCATGGAAATAAGTTAACTTTATGTTTCAAGAATAAAATGGTGTGTTTTAAAAGGAATGTAACCGATAGCCAGAAAATCAGGAGCTGGAAAAATAAAACCCAGTACAATAAAAACTTTGTTTATGGAGATTAATTAATATGGAAGCTCAACTAAATGCATCTTCTTTGCCACCTGAAATTAAGGGACAAATCACAAGAAAACAGAGTTCTGTCAGTATTAGTATTAATGATTATAGTTCATTGAAAACAGTAAATGCCTAGAAATTTCTAGGGAAACTTCTAGAATTGATATACATTCAATCTTACCTCTTATTAACCACATCTATACTAAAGATGATGACATTGAGATGCTGCCAGAGCTATGGTTACCACATTAGTTATGCCAAAGGTACTGGACTAATAAAGCAGGACGATAAATACTTTTTATAATTTTTTTTAAAGCCATTATAGAAAATTTGCAATATTTTGTCTTAATTTTCACCTTTAGCTTCATTTCCCAAAATCAAAGTTAAAATTTAAGGAGAGTTTAATTCAGTTCATTTTCTAGGTATTTAAAAAACATACTTGTGCTGATATTGTGTAAACATTTAGGTATTGTAAATAATGTATTTTTAAAATTAGTCACTGCTTAAAATAGCATTTCTCTTAATATAAAAATAATTTGAGAATCATAATGTGTGAAATGATAGAATATCTTTGACTCTGGCAAATGAGAAAAAATGCTAGAGTATCTCTATCAGATTTCTGATAATTGGGCACTGATTAAGGACAAAATGGTCCTCCCATACCCATGTGCTTAGGAGAGAGAAGGAATACTTCAGAATCTGCACTGGGGGATGTACTGTAAAATACCAGAAAGTCTTAATCTCCTGAACCAAACCTACACAGTGAATAAATTGGATGGTGAAATGAGCTCTCGGCCATTTGGATGCTTCTGAAATGATTATGTACCCAGATCTTTAAGAAAGGTGGAAGGGGTTGGACCCTGCTTTCCCAACTCATCTCCAGTGTGTACCAATCTTGGTGGTGCTCTCACTGGTTGCTGGGATGTGCTAGTCACTATGTGTCTTGTCTACCCTGTAGCTTGTTATGGAGTTCTGTGGGGCTGGGTCCATTACAGACCTTGTGAAGAACACCAAAGGGAACACGCTCAAGGAAGACTGGATAGCTTACATCTCCAGAGAAATCCTGAGGGTAAGGAGAAATGCATGTCTGTGATAACCCTGCGCGTGGTTTTGTGTTTCCATTTTCCTTTTCCTAGCCTGAAATATTTCTTTGCATTAGTTATAACTGTACAGATTGTTCTTTTCATGACAGCCAAGAGTTCTATGTAACTAGCTGGGTTTGATTATTTAAGCTACATCATGGTTTTGATTGTGACAAGTATCTAAAGAAAATAGACTTAAAAATAGTTTTTCTGCATTTCCCTGAATTCACCCTCCAGGTGTTAAAAAGAAAATCTGAGTGAAGAGAAATATTCTCTAACTATTGTTTTTACAGGACTTCTTTGTGTAAGCTTATGAATCAATATTAATGATGCCAAACGCTGGCTTTCAAAATCATCTTGTGGACTTTGGTGTTAACTATTGGAATCTGATGCAGTATTTACAAGGAAAAGTTCTGTTTAATGTTATTTACAGCCAATTGGAAAGCCAGTTTATGTTAAAGTTTCTAAACTACCATTTTAGCAGATTCTAAATGATTGCTTTTAGTAGTAGAGCTATGCTGACACTACAGGCAAAGGGTCTGTACGTTTTGCATTTGAAAACTGCTTGTGAGTTACCATTGGGCCTCTCCTGGCCAGCTGTCCCAGTTTTTCTCTCTGCTTTACCCCTTTAATTACACATTTAAATTACTTGGTTGGATTTTATTTACCCACCACATTTAAAAAATAAAGACTGTGGAGTTAAACTGGATTCTAATTCTTATGTTTCTCTCACTAATAAAAAAAACTGTTACTTTGCTTTTTTCTTAGAGGCAAATTTACCCTTCTTTTGTATTTAAGTTTCATAAAGGACTGTAGGTCTAAAAAAGTGCCAGCTAGAATTCACAGAGATGAGTTTTAATTACTTTTTATTTAGATATTTTATGAAGCCCTTGAAAAAATAAGCAATTCCCTGAAGAAAATTAGTTGTAGGGGGTGAGCATGTAATCCTCTTTTTGTAATCATTCTCAGATTTCATTATTAAAACATGAGGGTCCTGTCTCTCTCGGTTATTACAGGAGGCAGAGTCTAAAAGGGGAAAATGAAGCATCTTGCCTTGCACTAGGATGAAGGAGCTCAGCAAGTGGGCAGATGTATTTATGTTAACAAATAAAGCTCTTGGCATGGTTGGTGGGAGAGAACAGTGGCTATAGAGTGAGTCAGATGTGGGTTTGAGTCCTGCCTTTGCTTCTTACCTGTTGCACACCCCTGGCGAAGTTACTTCTCTTTCAGGACTTAACCTTCTTCTATAAAATGTAGATACCAGTCCTATGAGGGAAGTACCATTGTTACGAGAATTCATTGCGTTGGTGTGTGTGAATCATTTAATGTAAAATTTAAGTACATAATTGATTGTCAGTAAATATTCATTTTTGTCATTATTTTCTGTTATAAACACATATTTACACATACCTTTTCTATATATAATTCCAGTGTGGGATTTCTCAAACAGAGAACTAGATTTTAGTATAAATGTCCTAGGCGGGCATCAACTGTATTTCAGCCATCAAAGATAATTTACATGTTTATATATATATTTATATATATATAAACATATATATATGGCATTGTTTACCTATCATGTAATAGGTATATTTAGCTATTTTACTTCCGTTGATCTCAGGCATCATTTCAAAGATGCCCAGGTTGTTTGAGGCCCTGATTGACCTGAATATATAATAGCTTCATGGACATTGTTTTGAGATACATCAAATGTTTTCCACCTTGGTGGCACCTGAAACAAAGATTTCCTTCATTTACATTTCATCTAGAGTGAGAGTTTTTCCTATGACAGAAGTCTAAGTGAACTAAAAACAAGCCTCTGGAAGAGTCAGTGTGTCACAAGCTAGTGAATGCTTTTCACAGGAATCACTGAGAATCCACTTTGGTAAAGTGAAAGCAATATGGTAAGAAGACAGAAGAGCTGTCATGAGAACAGAAGGAACCAGCTCAAGCGGATAACCTGGGTTCTCAAAGACACTGCTGGGTTAGCTTATTTTTGCAATGGCAAAACTTGTCCTCATTGTTTCGTAGGTGTTAGATTCATATGCTGTTATTATGTTAAGAGCTTCAAAAGATTGAGAGTCATGAGCTTATAGGCCTCAGACATAAGCAGGAAAGTTCTCTTGGGCCTGCCCACTGGAACCCCGAGACCAAAGGTTTACCAACAAAGCCAGTGCATATTCATTCCAACCCACTTCCATGTTTACAGTCTATACAGCTTTTGATGCATTTTAGTAGAAACTGATATTCATAGTGTGTATGGGTTCTTACAGTCTTTCATAATCAGAATTGAAGGGACAGCTTTTGACTGTTCTTTTGCTGGATGTCCATGAATATGATAGTTATAGGAAAAATGTTTTTTAGCTTTGAAACATTGCTGCATTTGCTCTAGGTTGGTATTTAGTGTAGTATTTCTATTTGGACTGTCTCTGCTAAGGAGGGATAATTGTGGCTTACTTTTGCCATGGGAGTAGTTGAATGTACATTCTTTCTTTTCAGACAGCTCGTTCAGAATAATTGTAACTCGAGTTCATGTTGTCTACAAGCTATTAGACACACCTTGAGGGGTTTCACCTGGAGATATAGCAACCCTTTAGCAATGGGACCAGGATGATGTTTCTTATATTTATTGCTCATGAGAAACAAGAGTGCATGCAGGCCACAGTGTTTGCTAAGACAGTCCTGTATAGAAGGAGTTTGGGAAAGTTAAGAGAGTTAAAATGAACTAAAGTAGTAAAAGTAGGAATTCTGAAAGAATTAGGAAAGCTACTTTTTTTTGTTGTTCTTTATTCTTTGCTATTCAGAATTATGCCATGCTGTAAGGAGAGACTTTCTTCCTAACTGTAGCACTAACATACCATATATTTTTAGTGCTTTTTCCCCCTAGTCAGTGCTTTGTGGTATAACACGGCACATCCTGTGTGGTGGAAAAATAAACAGAGCCATCAAGTAAGCTCTATTCTGCTTTATAAGCAGACTAGTAAATTATTGTTTAGAAACCCCCGGTGTTAGAAAAATTAGTGTTCTAGAGCAGCTGTTAAATTTAATGCATATCCTACACAGTATTGATAACAATAAAACCTCACACAAAAAATCAAACAGGAATATTAAATAAACCTGTACTTCTGATCTAGCCTTTTTGAATTAAGACGTTTCAGAATAAATAGGTTGTTTGTATCTTAAGGAGGCAAGCTATACATTTGGCTTCTCTAACTAAAGACAGAACAAGGACAGGAGTTGTGAGAATGACACATTTTTGTCTCTCAGTTCATAGTTGGATGCAAAATGTGTTTTTGTTCTTCCACCACCTCTCATAAGTGACATGCTCTTGGGCCTTCTTCCCAAAACAAGGTCATCCGAAAGTGCTGTATGCCCAGTAGGGTTTATTTCCTTGGGAAAGAAAGAAATTTTATTTGAACATAAAGCTCTTTCGATGGCAGAATTGTTCTACACTTGGGGTGGCGGTGGGATTGATCAGCAGTTAGTAATTTGTCACTATGTGGTGGGAAAACTATGCAGTGCTCAAGAGCCGGACTTGAATGAAACCCCACTCTGGCTCTTTGTTTTTCCCATGGGATGGGTTTAGTTCACATATACCCACAGGGTCACCCACTGAAAGATGGACGTGTAGCGTGGGAAAGGAACCACCCTGTACACAAATAGCACAAATTACAGCAGAGAAACTGCAGATGGTAATCTAGTGTGTGTCTTCAAGGAGTGGCTAGAAACTGGTCATGTTGCTCACACGGGGGACCTAACCTGTTGGAACCTGGGAGTGGATACTTCTTTCTGTGTGGTACTATCGGTGATATCTTCCTGAAAATGTACTAAAATTGAATTGTAGTATGTTCTAAATGGGGTTCATTAAACCTTAGTTCTGTATGTCCACTTTGTTATCAAAAGTGTGTTCCAGGCTCTTTATTTGCGACAACAAGGAATAAAATTCAGATCTGTCTCTTCTCTTCAGGGACTGGCACATCTTCACATCCATCACGTGATTCACCGAGACATCAAGGGCCAGAATGTGTTGCTGACCGAGAATGCAGAGGTGAAGCTTGGTATGTGATGCATGTGCCACATGATCTAATAGTTGCCCCTAGTACATACCAGCAGCACTCCCAACCTTGTTGGCATTTAGCTAAAAGTTCAGTCTATTAGCCACATTTTCTCTTTCTGTTCTGGGAATTAGGCTTATGCCTTGTCTGGCTCCAGCCTCCCTTTCTACTAGGGTTGTCCCCTGTGCTTTGCTCTCCATATAATAGACTGAATAATGTTTGAATCAGATCACGGCACTTTCTTCCTTAAAGACCATTAGTGGCTTCCTGTTTCAACTGTAATAAAATATACATTTTTTTAACCATGACCCATAAAAAGACATAGTCCCTACTATTTTCTTGCTCTGTTTTGCGACCATCCTCACCTCTCTCTTCTCCAGTTCACTCATTTTTTTTTTTTTTTTTTAATTTCCTTGCAATGTCCCACACGGTTCTTTGCACATACTGTTCCCCATTGGGGGCAGTTTGGAAGTTGTGATTTTTTCCTCCTTTCAGAGTCTTTCCCTGACCCTCTGATACGCTGTTTGTTTCCTCATTAATCCTGATCACAGTTTATAATTATACAGCTATTTGTTTACTTATATTTCTGACTTACGTACTGGAATATAAATTCTGGAAGTATAGCAACTTATGATGTTTTATTTACAAGAGCATTCTTATCTGACATCTAGCTTAGTGCCTTAAATATACTTAGATACTCAGTAAATTTATGCATAGATGGATGGAGTCCAAGGTATCTTCCTGGAGGTGATTTTATAATGGATCTTCTCTATTTCCTGTTTCCTTTACCCAGATTTGAACTTTTTTTAATCCCACTTTTATATAATGTTTCTGTCAAATTTTTAAACAATTAGCCTTAAGTTTTCTTCCACTAAGGTATCACACAAAAAAATTCTTTACGCTTATGAGACTCTAGTCCATCTTTCAAAAATCCTAGGCGCAGTAGTTAAACCTTAAAAACGAAATCTTCATTATTGCCTTCTTGCCTAGTACCTCCATTTATTGACCATCTGTGGAGGAAGAGTGTGCTGATTTGGGAAATCCCCTCAAAGCTTAAATGGGAGGCACTTGAATTGTTGTCATTCTCGGTGACTCTGTAAGCTGTGTTTGTTTCCTGCACTGGCCCCCTGGTGCTAGGACTGTGATAATTCTTCTGTAATCACTTGATCACTCGTGACTACTGTCTGAGTTACTACAAATGGCACGTACTGCCTGGCCCATATGTGTCTGTGTCAGAACATGTGAGTCTACCTCCTGGTCAGGTGGTTTCCTGAGCATGTTTTGCCTACAGAAGTTGAATCTGTTACCCAACCCCTGTGAGTGATCTCAGCCCTCCATAGGCCCTTTGGCAGGAGCTTCCCCTCATGCAGTCCTACGGGTAATAGCAGTGTGCATAGTGATGTCGTGGGCAAACATTCCTTTAGGGACCATAATCTTCTTGCTAGCTCTGTCTCCCATCCTTGAACTTTCCTCTAGACCACCATCATCATTCAGCTGAGTGGGATGTGGGGGTCACTCTGAAAAATCAGAAGTCCCAGGTACTTTGAGAAGAATGTCTTAGTATATTTGTAGTTTAGCTAGATTCTTTTTATTGAATTCATTACTGTGTACTTTCCAGAAAACCTTTGTGGGTTTCTTCTCTTTTTGTGGTTAGTGCTGCTTAAGAAGCCAAGTCACATGGGTGTTAGTCAGTTCTCCTGAACTTGGAGCTTTCTATGACTTGATCCTAATTTGTGGCAGGTATGTTTCCTACAAGCACTGAATATCCTAATTAGTCTAAAAGTCCCTCTGGAGGTCACTGTCATTGCAACTCCGGGAAGTGGCTGGATCCAGGCCTCCTAGGAGCTGGCAAACTGGTAGAAGATTTTGTCATTTGGGCAGCTTTGCTCTGGAGACTGTTCTCCTTATTGATGCTGGTGATCTTAAGGTGTTTGCATGTCCATGAAGTCTTATTACTCCTTGAGTTTATACTGCAGATACCTCCTCCTCACATTTCTTCATCTTGTGGTTTGTTAATTATGTTCTACCCCTTCCTTTTTCTTCCTCCCACAGTTGATTTCGGCGTGAGTGCTCAGCTTGACCGGACCGTTGGGAGGAGAAATACGTTCATAGGCACCCCCTACTGGATGGCTCCTGAGGTTATTGCCTGTGATGAGAACCCAGATGCCACCTATGATTATAGAGTAAGAGGCACCTGCTTTCTTGGCCTCATTGGGTCCCTAGTCTTCCTGAGGGATAGGGGCTCTGCTTACAAATTGCACACCCCTCATCCCTTCCTGCTGTTGCAGTGAGGATGACTTAGGAACCTTGTTGCAGGTGCAGATTTTCCAGCACAGTATTGAGATGCTGTCTCGTTGTTCATTTTCTGTCACCTTGGTTCTCCTGAGTACACTGCTTTCATGGCAGTGTGACACTGTCTTGTGCATAGAACTTTTTGTCATGAGTAAATTAAATACTTTGCCCTGTTTGTTGTCCTTTTAAATTTGAAGAATATATTATAATCAGATATTATAGTTCTAAAATATTTTCGGAATATATAGCAATAGTTTCATCTATGTGAAATTTTAGAGTACTGTTAAAGAGCTTTACAGCTTGATTTGGTACACAAATATATTTAAATTATTAGAGTGACCTCTAGGGACTTGTATCAATAATACACTTTTCAGTTCCAGTGTAAAACCCATATTTGTTTTATCATCAGATTCAGGTTGAATATGTTTACAAAAATCATTACAAAAAAATTTGTTTTGCCATAATTAAATGAGTCAGAGTGTTTATGTACCTGTTAATGTTATTCAAAGTTGAGTTCATATCTTTATACTCTCCAGTGTATTTTAGTTGTTTTTTTTTTTTTTTTAACAAATACCCAATTAATGAAACTCATTTTAAGCATATGGTATGGAGGAATTTTTATTTTATGTTTTCACATGCTGGAGTATTATGGAGTTAGTTCTCATAGTTCTGCTTGAGGTGGATTAACTAAAAAGGTGATGAAGGGAAGCCTGAGTGGCTCAGCGGTTAAGCATCTGCCTTCGGCTCAGGGCCTGATCTGGGAGCCCCAGGATGGAGTCCCACATCAGGCTTCCTGCATGGAGCCTGCTTCTCCTCCCTCTGCCTATGTCTCTGCCTCTCTCTCTGTGTCTCTTGTGAATAAATAAAATCTTAAAAAAAAAAAAAAAAATATATATATATATATATAGACTATATATATATAGACTGTATGACTTTCCTCTCTTGAATACATCATTTTGTTATCTCCAAAATTTGAAAACCTCTTTTAGTATACCCAAAATATTGTCATGATTAAGTAAATTAAATTTAAATTAATTTATTGGGGTGCCTGGGTGGCTCAGTTGGTTAAGCATCAGGTCATGATCTCAGAGTCCTGGGATCGAGCCCACATCGAGGAGGGAGCCTGCTTATCCCTCTCTCTCTGCTCCTTCTTTCACTTGTGCTCTTTCGAATAAATATTTTTTTTTAAAGAAAAATAATTTCTTATACAGAATCTATAATTAGACCCAACTGGTTTATATCTGATTTATCTGAAGGAGTGTTTAATATAGGACAAACATTGTATTTGGTAGTTTGGCCACAGAGTATCTTTTAATCAAGGCTAACCAACTCCCTCTCCTTTTTTTCATGACATTGACTTGTTGAAGAGGCCTATTCTACAGTTCAGATATGCCTTACCATTTTTGAATTTTAACTTTATAATCTTTATAAGGCATTTACTTTGTTTCTTATAAACTGGAGAAATTCAATTAGTATCAAGAAAAACCTGAAAGGAAAATTGCCTTAGGAAATGAGTATGGTTTGTGTTGCATCACACCAGGTGGCATGGAATGTGTGCATGTCCCACGACTGCTAAGATTAGTCACTGGGTCAAGTTGGGTGAAACCCCTCCTTTGCGCTCTATAGTAGGAAAAAAACTCATAAAAATAAGGGAGAAATTTTTGGGCCTATCCTTCTTGTAATCAAACATGTTTGAATTGTGTAACATAATTATAGGTTATTTAGAAAACGCTTAAACTAAGCAACTTTAAGTAATTCTTTCATTAGAATTGCACATAAAGAAGAGAATGTTAATGGTAATAACTACCCATTGTTTGCTTTTAAAAATCTTGTTTGGATTTTAAGAAATTGGCTGATAAAACTTCATTCATTCATCAGCCAATGTTTATTGAGTGCCTACTACATGCCAGTCACCATTCTGAGGATACTAAGGTGAATAAAACAGACAAAAGTTCCTGCTCTCACAGAACTTGTATCTGAGTGGGGAATACAGTTAAAATTCCAATCTGAAGATGAATATTTCAGGGGACTCAGAAGGAAGAGATTCCATGCACAGAAAGGCAGCTTATTGCTCACCCCTTATTATAAGTTTGAGGGGAGAGTGGAGAGGCTTAGCAGTGTGATTCAAAATACTGAACTATGCTAGATTTTATTAATTCAAGTATAATTAACATACAGTGTTACATTAAGTTAGCCTTTAAAACTTTAACATCTTAATTAAATTTGAGATAGTAACATAAAATACAAAATTAAACATAAATCTGGGCCAAGAGTCTTAAGGTATTGAATGTAAAGAAATGAGAAAACATACTGAACAGAGCACATGGTGGCAGTTAAAGAAAAGCTTTTCCATGGACCACCTCTAGTTCAGTCCTAGATGTGAGTGGTTCTAATTAGCATACCAGTTTTTATCTTTATATTTTCATTCATTTATTTGGAAGGTATTCGTTACAGATGTGTTTGCTTTTAATTTCTTGGCAAACTTCTTTTCAGTTTATATACCGAAAAATGCCTTTATATCATTTGTGTGAGTAACTGGCAGTGTTAAGTTAGTGGTTTCATATCTGATCCAGTACCTGTAACACACTGTTTTATTTTTGCAGAGTGATCTTTGGTCTTGTGGCATCACAGCCATTGAGATGGCAGAAGGTGCTCCCCGTAAGTAGTCTTCTTTCCTTTTGAGCCCAGTTGTTACATGTGACTTAATCCTAGTTTCAAGCTTTCAGACAGAACAGCTTCAGGAGTAAAGCAGTTCCTGGTGGGACATTCAGATGAAGGATGCATAAGTACAGTGAAGTTTGAGATGTGAAAGGATTCTTGGCACCCACTA
Source organism: Canis lupus familiaris (assembly GCF_011100685.1). Lineage (NCBI taxonomy): Eukaryota > Metazoa > Chordata > Mammalia > Carnivora > Canidae > Canis > Canis lupus. Next base: position 42,203,119 of record NC_049231.1, on the reverse strand, counting down.
TTCCTTTTAAAGATCCCTGAAGTCTGTGGGTTATATTTTATCTTTTATTTAAGTTGTATTCAGATGTGTAACCTGAAGTTTGGCTGACATCAGATAATAGGCAATAGTGTTTCATTTTACAATTTAAACTTTAGTGAAACTAAATCCTAACACATGAAATTTTAGTGATACTTAACATTTTGACTTTACAAACAGAGGCATAATTTTTTATCTGTAGAATAAGGCTGGGGTTGTTTTATTTTTTGCTTTTTGGTTACTTGTGAAATTTGTTTCTCCTTTGGATTAAATCAATGACAGTGTCATAAACTTGAATTTTGAGCAGAGACTGGTAGAATTGTAGAGAACAAAGAGACAAAACAGCATTATCTGCTGGTCCCCCTAGTAAAGGGGTATACAAAGGATGTATCCTTGTCTGCTGCAGAGTTTCTGCTGAATAAATATTTGTTGAATGAATGAAAAAAATTTCCAACAGCTAAAAATTAGTTTGCAATACAGAAATGGATGTCAGTCTTGACTACCATGTGTTTCCTCATGTTTCCATGTGAGGAATTGAGGCAGGGACGAATTGCCTGGATCCTTTGTTTCAGTTTTCTCTCACGGTGGGAATAGATTGTCTTCTTTGGCCCCCATTTCCCAGCTGCCTTGTAAAATTCTCATGAACGTAAATAAACATATGAAAATGCACATTACCTATTGTAACATGTTAATGCGTGCAAGTGCACTTGACTTAGCTTTATTGGGCAAGTAATAGAAACACAAACAGTACTTGCACGGAAGGAAATAGTCTGTTTTATTCTCTCATCTTTGCTCCTTCCTAATATTACAGCAAATGAACAGTTAACATTTCTGGAGGGCTTCATTGAGCTTACTGTGTCTAGGCACTGTATGACTGCCTTTACAAACAGGGTCTGATTTAATCCTCACAATGACCCTGTGACAATATAATTATTTTCATTGCGATCTTACAGAAAGTTTAAAAACTTGGTTTAGAAACTTAAGCTGTTTATTCCTTTAAGACTGTGAATCTGTATTTATTTTTGATTTACAAAAACTTTCCACTGTCAGTTTGAAATTGTAAATTCTTCTTGTTGCTCTTGACCTCTTCATGTTTTGTTGTGTTTAAATGGGGGAACTCAGGGTATGCCCTAGGGTTCATAGCTGGATGTCTAGACTGCCTTGATGTAAAGATTGTCAGTCAGATGATGGGATAGCGCATTTGATATTTTGAGTGAGGCCTAGAAATTAAGAATGAGTAAAATAAGTGCCATACTGACGCCACCGTCTCCTCTCCCCAGCTCTCTGTGACATGCATCCAATGAGAGCACTGTTTCTCATTCCCAGAAACCCTCCTCCCAGGCTGAAGTCAAAAAAATGGTAAGCTATGTATGGTTTGTTGTTGTTGTTGCTCTTTCCTTTTCACAAAAAACTGTTTCTTTTCAGTTTCACTCCAAGACCAAATTCTAGCCATTCCAGTTCCCAAAGAACTAAGAGCCAGTGCCCTGAAACACCAGTAAAGAAGTGTATTTTTAAAAATGTTTTTTCCTTGATAAAAATTCTCTTTTAATTACAGAATAGTAACAGTGACCATAGGAAACACTGTAACATGGTTAAAGAAAAAGTTTCATTTTAACATTTAAGCCCACTTTTAAGTATACTACTTTGCTAAGCATTTTCACATTCCAAAGGAAAGCTGTACTGACTTTGCAGCTTCACAGGTGAAATAGGATTCGATTTTTTTTTTTAATTTTTATTTATTTATGATAGTCACAGAGAGAGAGAGAGGCAGAGACATAGGCAGATGGAGAAGCAGGCTCCATGCACCGGGAGCCCGATGGGGGATTCGATCCCAGGTCTCTAGGATCGCGCCCTGGGCCAAAGGCAGGCGCTAAACCGCTGCGCCACCCAGGGATCCCTAGGATTCGAATTTTAATTTTAATGAAGGCATTTATGGTAATTGTTGCAAAACATTGCAATTAGGTGTATCTTTTTTCATTCCAGAAATGAAAGGAATGGTCCTGTCTTGTCTTTGGGCTGCCACCTTTCTTTCTCCCTGCAGCCCTGTTTGCTCAACAAAGATCCCTTATCAAAGTGAAGGGAGATGATGGTGACCCTCCCTGGTGAAAGCTTTAATTGTAGCAGTGTGGGCAAGAGTTAGTTTGGTTTAGTTTTAAAAGTCTTTGAGGGAAAGGGTAGTGTTTTGTTTTTGCCTGAGAGGTTTGCTCACTTGTTTCCTCTTGAACTTTTTTCTGAGTGCTTTTCTGTCACTTCTGTCTCCACTCAAGCTCTTCATGCATGTGGGCCCTCTCCCCTTCTTCTGTTTGTGTGTTCCTGGGTACATATCTTTCTAGTGCCCACCTACTCTCATGGTGGTTTTTTTCCCCTTCTGAAACTAGTCTCACTGGTTTTCCAGTAAGTGTGTCTCCTCTTGGGTTCCTGACTTTAGTTGTAAAATATGCAAAGAATTTCAGTATCAATCAAGCCGCCTTTTCTTGTGGATTTGGTCTTTTAGCTCTTGCTGTCAGCTCTTTTCTTCTTGGTTGCTCATCTTCTGATGTCCTGTAGCTCTCTTTTCCCATCTGTGGGCATTACACACACACACACACACACACACACACACACACACACACGTATTTTTACTCTTTCTTTCATACTTCTTCCTGTTCCTCAGTGTTTCTCCCTACCCTTTATTTGCTGGCAGGATTTTTCTCATTCTTTTTGTATTGTCTTTAACCATATTCAACTCCAGATAGCTGAGCTTGCCTAGTTGTACTTTCCAGTTTTTAGAGAGTTCTCCAAGACTGTACAGTTGCCAGGATTTTAGACCCAGTTGGTCTTTTGTATTGAAATTTGGTAACTCTGGACATCTGTGGTGGCCAACCCTAAGGAAATCAAATGTGGACAGTGGGCATCATCAAGGAGTAAGCTGTGCAGCTGGGGTAACACTATCCAGCTAAGTGAAATAATGCTATTTTTTTAGAAAATGGAATTTATGCTCTGTCTCAGGGTATCTCCCAATTCACAAGTCTTGTCAGCTAGCCCCACTCTGATATGTTACTTGCAGTTTGGGATTAACCATTCTGTGTATAATACAGCAACGTAAAGAGAAGATCTAGATGACAAGTTTTCCCTGTGTTTTTACACAAAACTTTCTCTAAACTTGATTAGATGAATTTTCATCCATTTACATCATTGCTGTCGTTTTACCCAAGTATTCTAAAAAATGAGATGATTGCAAACATACTGTTCTTCCTCCTTTCTGATTGCCGTCTTCCTATCCACCAATGTATATTTATCCTGCTGGTCTTGGAGAAGTGATCAGTGAACTCTCTTCCAGCAGAACTTTGACCATTGATTTTAAAGAATATATTATAGACTATCATTTCCCAAATGTTAGTTTGTAGACATGTTACATTAGAATCCCCTTGGAATCTTTTTTTTTTTTTTATTGGAGTTCACTTTGCTAACATACAGCATAACAACCAGTGCTCATCCCATCAAGTGCCCCCCTCAGTGCCCATCACCCAGTCACCCCCACCCCCTGCCCACCTCTCTTTCCACCACCCCTTGTTCATTTCCCAGAGTTAGGAGTCTTTGGAATCTTTTAATTTAGGTTTCCAGTCTCAAAGTGTTTCTGGTTTTTTAAGTATGAGGAGTGATCCAGGTATTTGTATTTTTGATAAAGTCCTCAAATTGTGGGCAGTGGAATTTAGGAATCTCTATGCTAGAACAAGATGCACTACAACTGTGTAGAACCTTCCATGTTTCTCATTAACCAGTCACAACTTTGCTGAGTGATTTTGAGGGCCCTTCTCTTGAACAGACCCTGACCTGTTTTTCTGTTCTTTTCCATTTTTCATAGTAGCATCAGAAAATGATTCTTTATTCTCTGGTACTTTTCTGCCTTTGTTCATGTTGGAATGGAGGGTTCTCTCCCCCATCTCTAGAATATCAACTATCCTACTTTTTCTTGATGTCTAACCTTCCATAGCAATAGTTCTTATCTTTCTTCTGTAAGTTTGATTTACACATCTACTGTTGTGTGTACATAGATTTCCCCCACTTTATTTCCTATGTGTATTTCTTAGAGAGCCTAGCATAAACAAATGTAAACTGTTGATACATAAATATTTGTTGAATTGAAAAAAAATGGTAACTTTGAATGCAAATACAAGACAGTGGAAATGATTCTTTAAAGCAGTGAAATAATTGGAAAGAACTGAACTAATTTTCTAAATTACATTTTTAAAGACTGAAAACTCATTCATTCAACAAAAATTTATTATATACCTCTCGTGGTCTGCTCACTCTCAGCGTTGGGCATTGTCAACAAATTGAAAAATAGGTAACGGTTCCAGACCTGTACCCCAGCAGAGGAGACAGAAACATAAACATGAAGTATACAGTCTATTAAATGCAAACAAGACAAGTTAGGAAAGGCTCCTAACTTTGGGGATGTAGGAGTGAAACGTTGCCAGGAAAATCTTACATGAGTCTCAACAGCCAGGATGGGTGAGTGGCTCGGCCAAGCCTGGGGATTGGGGGTCATCATGTGCCCGGCATGGAGAAACAGACAAAAGTAAAAGTAACTGGTAGGGTAAATTCAGGTTACAGAGTCCTTGCCCTCCTCAGAGTTATTATGTATTTCTACCTTTGTACATTAAGCATAGAGAATTGACAGATAAAGCAGTTGGAAACTCTGATGGAACTGTCATATTAACAGGTTCAAGAGCCCCCAGCATTTGGTCTCTTACCGGCTCCTCATCTCTATGTCTGTCCTTGTCTTCCAGGTTCCTGACATCTGCTGTCCTCTGCCTTTATTTTCACAAAAACCTCCCTATTACCCCCTTGCCTTTTCCAGTGACTGAATGATTAATAAGCAACATTACATTTAAATCCAGTTCATTTAAATCTGACTTCCTTTAAAGCTCTGTTTGTGGTATGTTGTCGGTGATGTGTAATTCTTAAACTGTGCTTAAGTGATGCTCTTATCCACAGTGGTCCCAAATTCCTAATACTTTCCTGTGCATTTGCAGAATGTTCATGGTGAATTCTGTAGCTCTAGTATGTTTTCAGACTAACATTTACTGATATTTTGGAGCTTTGCTCTTTGTAGTGGAAATTTGATGACCTTTTTTACTTCCTCTTATAGGTCAAAGAAATTTTTTAGTTTTATAGAAGGGTGCCTGGTGAAGAATTACATGCAGCGACCCTCCACAGAGCAGCTTTTGAAACATCCTTTTATAAGGGATCAGCCAAACGAAAGGCAAGTTAGAATCCAGCTTAAGGACCATATAGACCGGACCAGAAAGAAGAGAGGAGAGAAAGGTATTAACTTGTTTTTATTTTCATTTTTAAAAAATAATGTTTTAGGGTTTTGCCCACTAGAATAGGTCACTCCTTTTCTAGCCAGGAGTGTATGCTCTCTTGGCCAGTGCTGGATTTGCTGGTCTCTGCTCTGCAGGTCAATCATGAGCCTAGGTCCACCGTGGCTCGGGTAGAGTGGATTGGAGCTGCATGGTGGGTCACGAGGCAAACCCCAGACAGACAGCACTGTCTGGTCATCACAGAGGGATGTTTCTCTTGTTCCCCCACAGGAGCATGTCTTTGCTGCCCCTTTTACTTCGTTATGGGCATTTGTGTTCTGAATACATCACTCAGGGTTTATTGAGCATCAGCTGTGAACATCATCATCAGTGTGTTCACCTGTTTCTCTCCTGCTCAAGAACCTTCTGGACTTCGTACTGCTTTACTCTGTGCAGGTGGCGTGGTTAGGCCTGGGCCACGTATGTGCCTGACTACTTTTTTCTCCTTACGGCACAGCATGAACATGCCCTCATGCTAATTTAAGGCTCCCTTCTATTCCCAGTATCTTGGTTTTATATCTTTCCATGTTCTGTGTCCACCTTTCTGGAGTGCCCTGTCTCCCTCTGTCCAGCAAGGTGCAGTCAGGCTTCATCACTGTCTTCACAGCCTTCCCTGAGGCCTCTCACTCATGTTGATCTTTCTGTTTTATGAATTCTTACCATAACTTGACAGAACAACATTTGAATAACTGGCATCTTGATAAAGAATTTTTCTTGATATTCAAACTTCAAGGCCAAAGAAGAAACTAAAAATTTTAAGTTCAAGGTGATAAGAGTTGTTCGCAGTCCTCTTAGGAGGTCTGTACCAAGCTTTTTACATGTTCATTTCAGTCTTCGGAGCTAAATCATCAATGATGCTCACAGCAACTTTTAGGCCCTCTGGCATATTCAGTTATAAAAGTAATTAAGCTTTGTACGTTAAGCTATGCAGTTAGCAACAAGTGAACTAAAGTTTGAAAACAAAGCTTTTCCTTGGGAAAAGGTTATTTGTACACTGGATTATTTTCCCAGTATGTACTTTCTTAATAATAGCTCAAAGTCCTGGAACATTCGCTGTGCCAGGCATTTACCAAGTGCTCAGCCTGGAGTCCTGTGCACATTTGCAGGTGGGAACAGTGGAGCACTTTATCTTCATTTTTTAGTTTCCAAGTCACAATGACCTTTTCCCCCTTCCTTTGCCTTCATTTACCTTTCAAATACCCTCAGCCCCTCATCAGTAAGGAATGGTTCATAGTACACAATTTTAAACATAACAAAGTACTATTTGAAGGATTCTAAAGATTCTTCAGGTTGGAATTTCCTTTGGAAGCTAGCCTATTTTTAGGTTCTTTGAAATTACATAGTTTGGATTGTCTAGCAATGAAAAGAACTAATGTCATAGAGACTGATGAACTTGTAGATATATTTTTCTACAATTATATATAATATAGACTGAACCCCATTTTAAGTTCTCAGACTTGTTTTTCTTACCAGGACACTGATTTTCAACTTCTATATCTCTGAAAAAAGCTGGAAATAAGTTTTACTTGTGAATAGATTTGTTTTATAAATCTCTTCAACTTTTCTAGATTTAATTGCTCTCTGGAGTGCAGTGCTGACATTAGATACAAGGTCCAATAAAATGGACTGTTACTTTTGGGAAAAATAGCATAAAATCTGTTGAAGTGAAAACAGGTTGCTTGTGTTGAAACTTGTGCTTAATCTGCTGAAAGAGAAGCAACTTTGGTCTCCTTTTGCTCTATTGTCACTGCATCAGTTTTTCCCTGGCTTCATCTTTGTGAGATGAATTTGTGGGAACATTTGATTTTGTGTCTTTATGCCCTGAGTACCTCCTGTGCTTCAGCTGTTGCCAGTCCTGCAGACCTTTCCCTCTGCTGTGCTCTAAGCAGCTCCCTGAGTGCCAACAATAACCAAACGACTTCTCCTGGTTGCCTTAGTTTGGGCAGTTAAGGCTCTCTTTTGCATTTTGGCTTTGGTGGGACTTTCCAAATTTGCTGATGCTTTGGGGGGGGGGTGTGTGACTTCTCTTATACGTCAGGAGCTTGAAAGCCCCTCTCACAGCCCTGTACCCCCTCAGCAGTGCATCCCATCAGCGACGGTGTTGATGCCTTGGAATCTACTCTTCTCCTGGGAGGAAGGGTAGCCCAGGGGATTGCTTGTGGGAATTGGGTGTCACGCCCTTCCTTCCCTCAGATTCACTGTGTGCATTGTCCTTTTCATTAAAGGACATACTGTTTATTTTCTGCTGTAATGCTCTTGGAGATGCTTGCCTGTACCTGTATGTGTCATGAGTTGTAACTATCCCATTTATCATGCTCTTTTCTTTATAGATGAAACCGAATATGAGTACAGTGGGAGTGAGGAAGAAGAGGAGGAAGTGCCTGAACAGGAAGGAGAGCCAAGGTAATGATAAGGCCACTCATTGTTCAGCTCCCTGCTTTATGAAGAAATTGTTCTATGTTTTTGCCAGGATTTCAAGAAATTTTAAAGTACTTTGAAAGTGCCTTAATTTCTTCATTCTTGTTCATTCTTTGAAAGATTCTTATAAACATTGTCCCTCTCTGGTTCCTCTTATCCCGTGGTGCTTTACCAAGATTGCATTGTTTCCCCTCCGCTAGTTATTTGGGAAATGTGTAGGGTTGTGTTTGGTTCTGGGGGAAGGAAGCTTGCCACTGGCACTTTCTGCTCCAGGAGGCATGGACGGTACATGTTGTACAGTGTATAAAATAGTCCTACGAGTAAAGAATTGTCCTACCCATGGGTCAGTAGGACCTCCATTGAAAAACACTGCAGTCTTTCCCAAAATGTTTTGTTTTATTTTGCTCTCCCCACAGGTGTGGTTACTAGCATTTCATTTCTTCTACTGGTGTATATTCTGTCCTGATCCAACTCATAGTCTATGTTTTGGTTATCTGTGCCTTCCCAAGGTACAGTGAAACAGAAGGTTGAAGGTTTGGTAGTATGAACCTTATAGTAACTAAATTATTCAGGGAATAGGGGATTTTAAAATTTTAATAATGGTCTCACCTGGCAGTCCTTCATGATTTCAGCTATACATAATTTGACTCATTGAACAAAAGGAGGCCTATAGGATATGTTCAAAGACCTGTGGGGACCTATATACAGGCATTGGGAGTTTGAAGAGAGCATAGGAAGAGATAAGAAAATTTATTGATACAACTCCATAATACCTTTTTCTCTTACATAGGAGAATATTTAAATCCATTTGAGATTAAATACTTTAATTTGAACTGAAGAGCAATGTAATTGTTTTGGATGGAAGTATGATACAAGGAAATAGGCAGTTTAAGGAGATTGATGTACCATGTTATTTGGTATTAGAAGTGGAGCAGTGGCTCTCAGCTGCAAGCCCAGCTATCAGTGGTACTGTTCATCTGTGCTGTGTCTCATTCTTGGGCTCAGCTGCTGACTCTGGAAATAGGCAATGGGAGGGCATACGTGATAAAGACCTGGTGGGAAGTAAGGTGGTCAAGGAGAAACTGAGAAAGTGAAAGACAGGGATTTTCAACTTTCTTTTTACAGAGTTTGAGCTGATGTGAGAATCCTAAGTAGAGATGTCTTGTTGAATAAACATCCAGAATGGAGTTTGAGATATTTGTGAAATAGATGAAAGATGTCATACTGTAGACTTGTAGATGCAGTTAGTCCCCTGGGTTTATTAGCTGATTCTCAGAGTGGGAGGAACTCAAGAGGATGAATGAGAAGTGGAGCAGCACACTGAGGCTCTGGTCTCCTCTGGGGGGCAGAGTGATCTGTGCACAGCCCTGAAAGTCCTGCCTCCTCCTCCAGCTCCATTGTCAATGTGCCTGGTGAGTCGACACTTCGTCGGGATTTCTTGAGACTGCAGCAGGAGAACAAGGAACGTTCTGAGGCTCTTCGGAGGCAGCAGCTACTGCAGGAGCAGCAGCTCCGGGAGCAGGAAGAGTATAAGAGGCAGCTACTGGCAGAGAGGCAGAAACGCATCGAGCAGCAGAAAGAACAGAGGCGGCGACTAGAAGAGGTAAACTGGGAAAAGGGAGCTGTCCAGTTGGTTTTCTCCTTTTATTCACATTTGTAGCCAGACACTTGAAGGAATGTTTTCTGTGCCCTCCTGACATGATACCTTTCCCTGGCCTCACTACGCAGGTCACTTCAGAAGGAAAGCTTATGCTTTGGGACTGGGAGGCCTCACCTTCCTTGTGGTTTTTGAAATGTTTTCCTTGCTTGTAAAAGCTTCAGGCCCTGCCCCACAGTTACTCATCATCATATCGTGCTTAGATGCAGAACAGCAGGGGCCCAGAGACAGCATCATACCAGTTCTGCAAAGGCTGTTTCTGTTTGTGGTTTAAGTTGGCGAGCTCAGGCTTGACCTGATTTCTTTTCTTCTCTTGGCCTCTGGGTCCAAGTGCATGTGTACATATTTTTCTGAAACTTCAGACTTCTTCACAAGAAAAACATTTTTTTTCTATAAATGCCTTAACTTTGGGAGGTTTTTAAAAAATAAATACCTCCCCTGTAGGTACATTTAAGAGTAAGGGATGAAAGGGGCACCTGACTGGCTCAGTCGGTAGAGCTTGCAACTCTTAATCTCAGGTTGTAAGTTCCAGCCCCTTGGCTATAGAGATGATTTAAAAATAAAATCTTAAAAAAAAAAGATATAAGGGATGAGAATAAAATTACATTGGGTGTAATATACCCTGCTGTTCTGTAACCTAGTTGTTAATGTAGTGGGATTAGTTCTACCCTGTAGTGGGGAAATACCTTTTGTACTACCTGCTCATTTAATTCATTAATACTGTTAACATTGGTATTGTGGTTACCCACAGCTTTTTCATTTGTAATTCATAGAAATGTTATTTCTATTTTCACTTGGGACTCAAAAAAAACTTTTGATTTTATTTTCTTTTTAGTACATACTTCACAGCTCCAAATTTCTCATTCATAGTAGTTTCCATTTCTCCTTAGTTCATACACCTTGTTGACTCCTATTTCTTATGGCAGAAAAAGAACCCAAACAACAAGAAAGCCTTGTATTGATACTAAACAGTGGACTTTAATGTAAATAACAACACATGGTATCTTACCCATTATTTAATAGTATTTTGGGGTTGGAGGAATCTTTGTTTTATGTGCTTATAGTCTGAATTCTGAAAACTATACTCTGTTCCTAGTTTAGAAAACCAGTGCCTGTCCAAACTAAGGAGACTGGAAATATTCAGCACAAGCTTGTGGAAGAAAACATAGGACTTAACCCGCCTCTGTAGGAAGGACACTGATGGTTATAGAACTCTTTTTGCAGTTTAACTGCAAACTCTTCTGTAGTATTTTTAAGACTCTTCTTGGTGCTCTTTGAACATAACAGGAATCCGGAGTGGTCCAGGGTTTTTGAAGTTGCATGTTGACCATTTGGACTTTATATGTGAGAATGCTTGAGTATTGAGGCTCTGGCTACTTATAGTACTTTATGCAATATTCTCCACTGTTCATTTAAATCTTGGGCTGTGCTTTCACTAAGGATACGATACAGGTTAGTTTGTTGGTTAAATCTTGGGCTGTGCTTTCACTAAGGATACGATACAGGTTAGTTTGTTGGTTTAGAACTTTAGCTTGAGCTCATTTGTTTGTTTGCTTTTTTTAATTTTTATTTATTTATGATAGTCACAGAGAGAGAGAGAGGCAGAGACACAGGCAGAGGGAGAAGCAGGCTCCATGCACCGGGAGCCCGACGTGGGATTCGATCCCGAGTCTCCAGGATTGCGCCCTGGGCCAAAGGCAGGTGCCAAACCGCTGCGCCACCCAGGGATCCCAGCTTGAGCTCATTTGTAACACATGCCAGGGAAGTTACTTTCAGGCCGAGTGGTAATGAGACAAGTGTCCACTATCCAGCCTCGTGAAGAGGAGGATTGCAAAGTGAAGGCCAGCACTGGCCAGAGAGAGAGACTAAAGCTTGACAGCCATTTTTGCTTTATTAGTTAAAGACTAGAGGATTAGGGATGTGTATGCTGAGAACTTTGTACTTTACGTGCTTCAATTAGCTCTTTAATTTCAGCTTCTCAGTAAAAGTTCAAACTCACAGTCACCTCTTGGCACCTCTTAACCAGGAAAGATGGAGCTGGGTGTGAAACCAGATGGAGCTGGGTGTGAAACCAGGAACAGGGGCAGCCTGAGTGGCTCAGTGGTTTAGCGCCACCTTCAGCCCAGGGCCTGATCCTGGAGACCCAGGATCGAGCCCCACGTCAGGGTCCCTGCATGGAGTCTGGTTCTCCCTCTGACTGTGTGCCTGCTCTCTCTCTGTGTCTCTCATGAATAAATAAATAAAATCTTAAAAAAAAAAAAGAAAAAAAAAGGAAACAAAACATTTGCATGAATAGAATCCACTGATTTGTATTCTTGGTGATCTCACTCCTTTTTACTACCCCGGGGTAAGTAAGCATTGTCTACACTCTAGGTCCCAGAAGGTAATTCTGGGAATATTTGGGGATATTTGAACCATAAATGGTTTTTAGCCCTTTATTGGCATTAAAGCTTCAATCAGAACTCTTTGGGGAATAGAGATTCCCTTTGTTATTAACAAAGTAGATAGAGATAGCCTCAGTCATAAGATAGATGACAATTAAAACTGAAAGGACAAGGGTGCCTAAGTGGCTTGGTTGGTTAAATGTCCAATTCTTGATTTCAGCTCAAGTCTTGATATAAAGAGTCATGAATTCAAACCCCACCATCGGCTTAGAGACTACTTAAAAAAAAAAAAAAAGAGGGGATCCCTGGGTGGCGCAGCGGTTTGGCGCCTGCCTTTGGCCCAGGGCGCGATCCTGGAGACCTGGGATCGAATCCCACGTCGGGCTCCCGGTGCATGGAGCCTGCTTCTCCCTCTGCCTATGTCTCTGCCTCTCTCTCTCTGTGTGTGACTATCATAAATAAATAAAAATTTAAAAAATTAAAAAAAAAAAAGAAAGATAATAATATTTGTCGGTGACTGGCAAAAAGAAATGGCCCAAATGTCGAGGTTGTAGGGAAACTGTGTACAGATTCTCCTTTCTTGGCAACTGCCACAAAATCAGGCTCATTGGGACTAAGGACCCTTGGCACCCACCATCCTGATTCTCAACCCTCTTTGCAGGTGAGTGGTTTTGCCCCTTACAGGTCCTTAAACTATGGAGATGTATATTTAAGAAATCAGTATGTGTGTTTTATACTCCCCTCTTCTTTGCTCCTTGAGATGTGCCGCTGCTAGGATCCCTCTCCTTTGTCTTCCTCCACTTCCCCCTCCTTGGCTCCTGTTTGAACTGGAGGTCTTAGAAGTCAACACAGGTAATTTCAAGGCTGTCTCTCAGTTTTGCTGGAAATTAAGTTTCTATTTCTGTTTTCCATTTTCCTTGTTGCTTTTGGATGGTCCCAGGCTGAAAGGGGGAGAATGCTGAGCTCAGGCAGCCAAGTTCACACTGGCAGCTTCAGTCCAGTCCTTTCCTGGACTTCACAGCTCCTCAAGTGGTTGCGTCTGCTCCCCAGTTCTCTCATTAGGACCCGTTTAGGGTATTCTCCACTTACTCGAAGTATTGCATCCAGATTCAGAACCCCATGTGGTAATGACCCCCTGCATCAAAAATGTTAATATGATAATATTACCTTTCATATTTAGATGCATTGTCCTACCTCTGCCTCAAATAGATGTTACCTCTAGCTAATTTTTTTCCCATAAAAGTTGTTCACAGGCCAGCTTTTTCTCCCATTCCATTCTTTACCTTTTTGAGAGGCAGGCACAAATGAAGAATACTTAATTGTATTGTCATTTTATCCTAATTTTTATGCTCTTTTTCCATTGAGTCTTGATTTGATATCTGTTAACTATTTCTCCCTACTCCCATGGCATCCACATATTTGATTAGCAGCATGTTTTCTCAATTCTTTGTTCAGTTTCAATACAAATATTAAGAACAAACCTGATCAATAGTCTAAGTTAAGATTACTATGTTAGTTGGTATATTTTGGTTATGTTTTTGAACCTGTTACATATTTCACTAAATTTCCTGTCTGGTTTATGCATCTTCATTTTGATCTCATGGAAGTTTACCAAATTATTACTAAAAGCAAGATATGTTTATCTGTGGTTTGGTGTGCTACTTTAGTAAACTTCAAGAAAAGAAAATTTCTTAGGGAAGGGTTGTTTTGAGCAAGGCCTTTTGTGCCATCATAATGATAGCACATTCTGGTTGGGTTTTTTTAAACCATGTATAAATAATCTCTTTAGTATAATAGGAGTCAAAACCAAACTTTTATTTCAGGGTTAGAATTTATCCTTCCCTTTATATAAAAAAAAAAAAGTTAAAATACCCCATTTCTCTGTCTCTTCCCAGTCTTTTCCCCTTTGGGGAGATGACCATGATACATGGTCATCTATTTTAGCCCTAGAGTTGGGATTTGTTACTTTGTGATTTTGATTGCCCCACATCCAGGGTAAAAGTTAGCATCAGCTCCAGCAGTTTATTTGCTTTTTCTTTCATCAAGAGAACCCATGCTTGCTTATATTCATTTCTATCATTTCTACAAATTCTAAAGCAATTAAAATTTTAGGGAGGTGAGTGGAAGTGGAAAAAATTAAAAACAAAGGAAAGCAAGAGAAAAATAACTTCTCTGTGTGAAGCGAGATCAGTAGTGAATCTAAATTATAGTAGTCAGAAAACATAAAAGTTTCTAAGAAAAAAAAATTAATAAACTGCCCCATAGATTTGTTAGCTGTGAGATCTTGGAAGGAAGATGTGGTGGACTCCTTCCTCCAGAGTCTTCATGTATTGCAAAGAAACAGGAGCCACTCCCTCACCCCTCTTTGCCTGCACAAAGGCCTTTGGCAGACATGATCGTCTCACATCGAGAGTATATATTAGCATCTTTTTTTTTTTTTTTTTTTTTTGACAGTTCCAGCTGTGGTACATACATTAGGGCGTGCAAGTACCCCTCCAACCCAGGCCTGGCTTTCTGTGAAGTCAGCGGCTCCATTTATTGACAGCGGGTAGCTAGCTGTCTTGTCTTTCTGAACTCCTTATAAGTTCTCAGGTGTTCTTTTGGCATCCTAGTCTAGAGTTTGGTTATATTTACACTTAAATTTTGTCAGAGTTCGCTTAATTCAGCAAATGTTAATTTGTTGCCTAAAGATGAGGAAGGGTTGTCTTTGGAAAGAAGCAAATACTTTCTCTACTAAGGCCTCATCAGAACTTGTATGAAAAAATCTCAGTGTTTGTTGATATGTCTGTGCAGTACCTCAGAAGTGCTTGGAGTTAGCTGAACATGAAGAACAGACTGGTTTATTAAAGTCAGTTAGTTTCTACTAAAGCCAGTAAGTCTAGTAGAGTGTGTTTACATGGACCTCACTGTTATCAGTGTGACATAGAAAAGTTTTTAGAATTGTGAGATGAAAGCATTACTTTTAAGTACCAAACTAGAAAGGGAACCTAATTAAAGCATTGCTGGATAAGTACATATTTACTTAGGCATGCTTGGGAAAATTTAAGAAATAAAGAAATCTCTTTACAATTTTAAAGATTTGGAAGTCACTTTACAGCATCATGCAGTTTTTCAGTTTGTTTGATTTTGTTTTCAAAGAGTGATTTAAGAAAATAATGATGGCATCAGTTTGCAAATGCTTCACAGGATTATATCATGTTAATCATTCTTAGCTGGGAAAGCCTGAGAGGGCATGTTTGTTAGAGTCTCCTAGGTTTTGTTATTTGAAATCACAGGCTTAAGGTTAATCCAGTATGAATTGATGTTACTTAGTTGATGGCATATATGTTTTATTTTTGGCTACTTTCTTTTGAGGTTCTATTGTAAGAGGCCAGCTTTTCACATTAATCGTCTATTAAGATATGTTTACTAAGGGCTTTTTTAATTTTTAATTATCCCTCCTCCCTTAAATTGAGAGCCTCTTCTGAGTGTAGTGGTTTTTATGGTTGACAATTTAAAATGTTGCTCTTGGTCCAGTTTACAGTTTCAAATGTTAAAGTATAATGTGGAAGAGGAATCCGTAACTACCTTGTTTTTTCACTTTAGCCATCAGTCTTGTCAACCAGTTGGTTTGCAAACCAAACCAGAACTTGCTTAGTGGGCTAGTCCTAGGAAACTTAGCACTTTTCACATTGTCTTGTGGATTTTTAAAAAGCATGTGGCTGTGTTACCTACGAGACTTGAAGGGGAGGGGCTGTGTCTACTTTATTTTTGTGTGCTCATTATGGTGTTTTAATATTTCTCAAGTGGATGAATCAGTCATCTGTAGTCCTAGGTGCATCTCTGGAAAGAAAGGACTTGTTCTTGAAATGTATGCCCATTCTTAAATGGACCTTTAGGCTTGAGATCTTTAATTTGAGTTTCAGAGACACCTGAAAGAACTTTGAAGGACCTTATAGAATATCCTGACTTGTAAAAGGGTGTGTTGTATAAAGTATGAGGCACTATCCAAATGTAATAATTATTGTTTAAGCCATTATGTGGTTTCCAAGGGATCTCAAAAAGATGACTCTAGGATTTGATTGAATCTTGTTAGGACCTAGAGATATGAACAGATTCTTTAGTCTTTTATTACTTTAAATGCTAAATGTTGAACACAAAAATCACAGTAATTTTTGTCTCGGATGCCATGTGTTCAGTGTGAGGGTTAGATTTAACTCAAAGTATTGTGATATTTACCACAAAGTGAAAAAGATGAGCAAAACATGATTCCTGCTCTCAAGAAGTTTGTGGTGGTTTGTGTGTGTGTGTGTGTGTGTGTGTTCATCTAGTAACCAAGAGTATAATACTTTCATAGGAAACAGAAGAAAGAGCCTCTCAGAGGTTTTCATTTGACAGTTGAGAGCATCAGTTATAGCCTGTTCTTGTTTGTAAGAAGTTTGCTTACTGTTATTTTATGGTGTACATTTTGAATTAAACTAATAATAATTTTTAACTGTGTTAAATAATTACATAATAACCATTATAATGACTTTGGAAAATAGTTGAACAAAAACATGATGCTTATCTTCCATTCATTGAGAAATCCTGGTAAAGTGACTGAACAAACAAAAACATAAACAACAAGGACAATGAGAACAAGAAAGGAAACCAAATTGTGGAAATTAGTACATGGAAGAGGGAAGACCGTAAGAGAGCTAGTACTGCAAATTCTGGAAGAAATGAGAAGCAACAGGTGGGGCTAGAAGCATGTATATGTGGACAGTCAGACTCACCCACCCCAGGCAGCCAAAGCCAGGCTGTTATGCTGGGTGTCCTTGGCAGGAGCAGATACAGACTTCTAGAAACAGTAAACAGCAAAGCCTCAGAACATGGAGAATCCCAGTACAATGAGGACATGGAAGGAGAGGTCCTGCAAGCACACGCACTTCCGCTCCCATAGTGCTGGCAGCCACACTTATCACAGATGCCACTTGGTGCCCAACACAGAGAGGGGATTGGGAGGATCCCCAAGGGACATAAGACCCCTGTAAAATGACCAGGCTGCCTTACATCACCTTACTCTAAAGCTTAATAGTTACCAAGTGCTTCTCCACAGCCTTTATAGTTCACTTTTTACTGTCTTACCTGTGAGTGGACAGCCAAGATTGTGGGCACTGAGAAAAGTTTTTGACACAAGGGATTCCAATATAAATAGAAAAAAACACCTTGAAGGAAGTGTAGATGACAGAGTTCTATACATTGTCTTGATATTTAAAAATGTCTAGGATGAAGAGATGATTCTGAAAGCCATAGTCAGGGGGAAGCAGGTTAGAGAGGTGTGCATGAGTCTTGTACTATCAGGAGTCTGAATGGTTGGAGATTCTCCAAGAGCACTTTTGGAAACTTAGGCATACTTGTGGAAATCAGAGGGAAAAATTCCTTCCCTCAGTCAAAATTATATGTACATTGTGAGGGTAAAGATTCTGGGGCCTGGCCTGCAAAATTGCTAAAACCTTTTGCCTTGTCCGCAAGCCTCCTCAAGAAGCTGTTGGAGAATGTGTTTCAGCAAATGAAGAGGAAAGGTAACAAGGGCTCTAGGAAACGGAATCCTGTATAGGAGAGAGCTCAGAAGGGCTCCTAGTAAGTTGGTGGGCAAGTGCGGAATATCTGAAGAGCAGGTGGTGTTGGCTGGCATGGGGGGAGGATAGGGCTATGAGATTCAATCTCTAAGAATAAAGAAAGAATACCTGATTGACTTTGACCACACTGGAAGGAGGTGTGTGGTAGTATAAGAGACTTCACATATGATCTGTGATAGACCAACAGAAAGCCAGTGAAACACATGAAAACAACAGCAAAAATAAAGCAATCAATAGCTTCTCAGAAAACTCAAATTTGCCTTGAGTATGGTTTTCATTTAACCAGAACTTGTCACAGGACTTGATTGGGAGCATAAGATTGTGCTTGTATCATGGATATTTTTTGGGAGAAATCAATAGATGGTATCTAAAGTGGAAAAAAACTTTAAATAACTCTTACAAACATGTTATTTAAAAACCAGCTTCTAGGGATGCCTGGGTAGCTCAGCGGTTGAGCATCTGCCTTTGGCTCAGGGCGTGATCCTGAGTCCGGGGATCGAGTCCCATATTGGGCTTACTGCATGGAGCCCACTTCTCCCTCTGCCTGTTTCTCCCCCTGTATATGTCTTTCATGAATAAATAAATAAAATCTTTAGGAAAAAAAATCAGTTTGTGTAAATACTATGGGTAAAGCTAGAAGCATCGGAAGTGGTTATACCTTGGAGATAAGAATTGGGGGTGAGGAGAAATGGGACATCATATTTTTGATATAAGCCTCTTATATTCTTTTTGACTTTTTAAAGTGCTTAGTACTTTCATTAAAAAATTAAAATGCAAGGCACGCTTAGGTTGCTCAGTCAGTTAAGCGTTTGACTCTTGATTTTGGCTCAGGATTGTAAGATCGAGCCCTGAGTGAATATGGAGTCTGCTTGAGATTCTCTCTCCCCCTCTCCTTCTGCACTCCCCCATGTTCCTTCCCTCTCTCTCTCTGTCTCTCTCAAATAAGTAAACCTTTTTTAAAGTTTCAAAATGTAAATAAAGTGGAAAAAAGCTACTTGTAAGATGACTTAAAATTTGCCTCTTAGTAGCATTTAATTAGATGAAAGTAGTCAGGATTTCCTCCTGGACTGGGAGCCCTGCCCTCAATGCAGTTGGAAACAACCAAGAAAATGGATTGTACACATCTTATCTTACCACTTTGCTGCCTCAGAGGAGAATGAGTGCTTCCACTTAGACCCCATGTGACCTGAGGTCCTGCCATTTTCTGAAGCTTTAAGTGACAACAGCTCAGGAGAGGAGAGATGAGAAGTGGGTCTGGGGAGTAGGCGGCCTAAGATCACACTTGTGCTCAGTGGATTGGGAAGGCATCCAGATGAGAGGGCTAATGTGGAAAGCCAGCTCTCCTCCTGGTTCACTCCTCTGCTGCTCTTCTGCACCTTCCCTTTTTCTTCTCTGAAGACATAGAGGAAATTTGAATCTGGAGGCAGATATGAATTGGGTGCTAGACTGCACCTGGCTGCCAGCTGTGTGGTGGTTGAGTGGCAGGCGGCCTGTCATTTCTTTCCATCTAGGACTGTTATTGAAGTAATTTCCCTTCCTGGCTCTCTGGAGGAGCCCTTACTGATAATAGCCAAAGCATCAGCAGAGATAGGGACAGCTTTGCTTTCAAATTAAAGAAAAAGCATTTTTTTTAATAATGAGAGGAAAAAGCAAGTGCAGCACATGGTTTTTCTTTCTGCTACTGTGATCCCACAGGTTTAAATGGGGACCTTCAACATCATCTAAAAATCAAAGAATATTTAATAGTCTGCATAGTATATAAAGAAATGGCAGTAAGCACATCTCTAAGACTGTTGTGGGTCTGTGTCTCTGTGGTCCTGAGGTATTGCTTAGAACAATGCAATGGCCTGGAAGGGTTTTTAATCATGCGTCCATCCTGTCAATAAAAGAAACCAAGGTGTAAATCTGATATAGATCCACTTCTATACCCTTGCACTAAGTATGTATATTATAAAACATGCAAAAAGAGCTATCTTAAAAAGGGTGAGCTACAAATACAAGTAAATAAAAGTTCACTGTTTTCTTTTCCTAGACCTCCATTGATTATCTTGCTCACTGTTAGAGAGAATGCTGATATAGAGGCCTATCATCTTAGTTCTTCACTTCTCTCTTTCTCTCTTTTAATTTTGGTATACCAGGGCACTCTCCCCAGGATAGTATGGTGGGCAAGGAAGGGTAAAGTCCAGATCTTTTGAAGAGGAATGATTCTCTTACAGTTCATTGCTTACGAGATCTTTATAAAATTTTTTTTCACCAACTGTTGACTTAAAAAACAAAACAAAACACCCCATTGCAAACTCCACACCATGACAATTGGTAATATACACTGCCTCCCTCACACCCCCACTGCACACAAGTGAGGAAACAGGCTCGGGGAGGGGAAGTGGCTTGGACCCAGGAAGCAGAATCAGGACCACAAGCCGTATTCCTTGAGTCATCTCACTTGTCTTTCTAGGTTTCCGTGGTGTATTATAACTTCTCAAAGGATCCCTCGAACCCATTTTGGCTTCTTTGTTGTCTAAAAGTTGTAAAATAGAAGTTTAAGGTTCTTTGCCACTTTTGACCTGTTCATATTAATCTAATTTACTTGGAACCTAAATTCTCAGAAGCTGAGGGGGAATTTCAAGGGTGTAGACATGGCTTCCCTTTCTTTTTGTTTCCCTTTTCTTCGTTCTCCCATTTTCATCTAACTTGGAAGAAAATTATGTACATAATACCTCATTGGATAGCTTTCTGTCCACATTTTTTGTGATTGTGGGCTCTTCATTTCATCCAAAGGTGAGGCCCTTCTTACCTGGCCTGCCAGGTGTTTGCTAAACCCAATGTATTCCAGCAAGTCATTTCTTTTTTATAAACCTGAAAGTGTCCTGATGGTTGCCAACCTTGCCCATGACTGTTTTCAGAACTAAGCGGTGCTGAGTATCTCTGTAAAAATAGTAGAGTACACAAAACCACTCTCACTCCTCAAGATGGAAGGTTCTACAGAACTTCCATGTTCACCTCTTGAAGGAAAACATACCATTTTAAGCTTTTAAAACAGATTGAATGAGATTCTTTGTGTTTTAGATTTATCAGAAGGCTTTTTGTTTTATTTTGAATGTCTTTATATTCAATAGAAAAGTCAGAGGATGTTTTCCTTTGGAAAACATGACTAGCTAGGAATAACTGAAGGAATTAAATAATTTCTATTTAAAGCAAAGAAACCTGTTTTCCATTTGGCCAAAATATAATGATTTTTGTTACCAGTGTTAAAAAATGGTTGTGTTCTTAGCTATTGTATATTTGTTGTAAATTATATACTAGTAAAAACCACTCACTTCTTTTTGCTTCTAAATAGAAAAGGCAAAAGATACACAATAAAAGAGCTTACTTAATTTCCTTTGAAGTAGAAAGCTCTAGTAACACTGCTTGGATGAGATTCTCAGATTTCTTACCTCAAGTTCTGTTATGTTGCTCATGAAGTCATGGGGCTGGAGGAAATGGTTTTGTTTGTTTTATTTTCTGTTAGCTAATTTTAAAAAAGAAAGACCTCCCTCCCAGGGGTGCAAGGCCATGCTCAGGGCCAGGTGGCATGAACAGCAAGTAGCACCATGGCAGTAGAGAAAGGCCTCAGTGCAGAAAGCCTTAGCTCCTGAGTCCTTTGGCACATAGGTGGTTACTCTGTGTTGTCCTCCCTCTTTTTTTTAAGATTAAAAAAAAGTATAAAGGCATTAAGCTAGCAAATGACAGGCAACAAGTGCATTGTACGGGGCAGTATAGGTGTTCTAATTTAATAAAGATAACTTGGCCAGTAAAGTTGTAATTTCTAAACAGACAAGAACTCAGTTCTGTTTATGGCCCCACCCCTACCCACAGGAAGCTCCTGTATTTTTGTGCATTGAATTCTAAGAGCAGGCAATGCAGGGAAAAGAAATAAAAATGAAATGTATGTAATAAGAGAGGAAGGTGAGCCAAAAAGCTGACTCAGGACTGTATTGAGAATAGTGGTGATGTAGTACTCACCTGAGAGAGACCAGGTACCAAGTAATCCTCTCTATCCAGGGGTTCCACATGTAAGACATTTCTGTACATTTCTCAGGAAATTATTTTAAATGTTTGCCTTCAAGAGTGAATGCTTGTTACAGCGGTGGGCAGGGTCGGGGGAAACCCAGAAGGAATACTGAAACTATAATAAATACTTGCTTTTATACCCATTATAAATATTTGTATCTAATATCTCCAGTAGCTTCATCCCAAACTTTTTTTGTTTGTTTTTTTGTTGCCAAATTTTCTTATTTAATAATCTCAGTATTACATTGAACTTTGCGGTAATAATATCAGCTTCCTGTGTGTGTCTTAAGAAATGTCATGGCTGTGTATTCTTTAGAGCTGTGTAGTCTAACATAGTAGCCACTAGCCACGTGTAGCTATTTAAACTTAAATTAACTTCATTGAAATAAAGTTGAGGACTAAGTTTCTCATTTTTACTAGTCACATTCCAGGTACTCAATAGCAACATGTGGCTAGTCGCCACTCTATAGAATAATGCTGAGACAGAACATTTTCATCATCCCAGAGAATCTGTTGGATGGTACTAGTCTAGAGTCTAGAGGCTAACATTTTTCATATTCATGGGAAGAATTGGTTTAATTTTGTACTTAATACTGTGGAAGCACTTTATTGACAGATGTCTGGGGCTGGATGAGACAAGTGTCCAGACAGGTGCCCAATGTATGCCAATATTCTATTCTGTGGGGTTATATAGGATTACCTGGATTAGGGATGCCTGGGTGGCTCGGTGGTTGAGCATCTGCCTTTGGCTCAGGGCTTAATCCCAGTGCGGAGATTGAGTCCCACATCGGGCTCCCTGTTAGGAGCCTGCTTCTCCCTCTGCCTGTGTCCCTGCCTCTCTGTGTGTCTCTCATGAATAAATAAATAAATAATCATAAAAAAAAAAAAAAGGCTAGCCTGGATTAGGAAAGGCTGTCAGAGTGAGTCTGGTGATTAGTAGCACCAACCTCCCTGTTGGTGGGATACACAGTTGTGTCTGTTTAATACTATAGGGTGTTAGAGGCAGTGGCCCTTCCAGGTGGTGCTTGCTAGTTAGGTGACACTGGGCAAGTCCCTTAACTCTTCTTCTTCTTCTTCTTTTTTTTTTTTTTTTAACTATATTTATGTTGTAGACTTTTTAAAAGATTTTTCATTTATGTATTTATTCATGAGACACACAGAGAAAGAGGCAGAGACATAGGCAGAGGGAGAAGCAGGCTCCACGCAGGGAGCCTGATGTGGGACTCGATCCTGGGACTCCAGGATCACACCCTGGGCCGAAGGCGGGCACCAAACTACTGAGCCACCCAGACGTCCCTCACTTAATTCTTCTGAACATGTTTTCTCATCTGTAAAGTAGGAGTGAAATAACCTACTTCCTGGATATGTTACGAGAATTACATTAGATAATAGAAATGGAATAAAGGAGGTCAAACACTTGGCACAATGCAAGACTAGTGGTAAGCATGTGTGCAGGAGTGGTTTCTTACATTCATAGTAATAATCCCAGCATTTCTTATGCTTGTTGATGTCAGTTTCTCTTTTTCATGATATTTGCTTCCTTTCCTTTTTTGTTTTTGTTTTTTGCTTCCTTTCCTTTTCTTCTTTTTCAGTTATTCCTCACCTGTCTTTGCTCTACTTCTGTTCTCTTTTATTCCTTTGTCGTCTTTTCCTTCTGACTTAAGGGCCCTGAGTAATTCTGTTGGTGATATGCAAGGATAAAGAATCTCCTGTCCCTTGGTTGCTATAATACAGTGAAGGATGGGGAATAGTCTATCACCAAAATGGAACCACACTGTGTGAAGATTCGCAGACACACACCACCTTTGACCAGTATTTATGAGGATGCTAGTACATAGGGGCAGTGTGGAAATAGCTGGGCAGTAGAGCCAGGGTCTGTGAGCTCCCCTCATTAGCACCTGCCTGTAACTGGTCAGCAAACTGTCATGAAAGCTGTAAGGGGAAGATTCCTACTGACTACATATCTTTGCTCCCCTAGCAACAAAGGAGAGAGCGGGAAGCTAGAAGGCAACAAGAACGTGAACAGCGAAGGAGAGAACAAGAAGAGAAGAGGCGTCTGGAGGAACTGGAGAGAAGACGTAAAGAGGAAGAAGAGAGGAGGCGGGCAGAGGAAGAAAAGAGGAGAGTTGAAAGAGAACAGGTTAGTTCACAAGAGAATGTTCTACCCATGAATTTGTGAGGTTTGCTGCTTAGTAGAGTTGAGGGATTTGGGGCAAAAAGTACACGCATGTGTATGAGCACCTACAACACATTCAGGACTTGAGAGGTTTCAAAATGATGGAGCACAACTTGAAGCATAGCAATACATTGAGTCTCATCTTTAAAAAAGGGCGGTTAAATCTTTACATTTACAAACATTGAAACCCTTTGAGTCGTCTCCAGTGTGATACCCAGAAAATTTCTGAATATGTCTTCTGGGCTTTGGCTTACATGCTTTGAACCCCAGATATCTGGATGATGATTAGCCTTTTTTGTAATGACATTAGAAACCAACCACAAGAAATGTTTGAAGTAGCCAGTGGCTGAATATTGTGATAAACATGGTTGCTTATAATGCAGTATATACGGATGTGGATCAAAAAAACTAATAACATTGTGGTTTTGTTTAGCCAAAAAAGATCATCATGTTTTGGTAATAAGTATATTGATGCCAGCTATAGTTGTCTATTTAGAAGTCTCTGTTCCCTGAACCACCTGTGCAAATAAAACCTGACTGTACTTTTGTGTCTGTGCTGTCAATGTGAGCCCCTCAGAGCCTCTTCACCTCTCCCGTCTTTGAATTGATCATTCTTTGTTATTAGGTTTTAGTAAAAGAAAAAAGATATGAATGGGGCCAATTTAAATAATACTTGAAATTCATCCTTAAAATGCTTATCAACAACGGTATTAATTTCCAAAGTTGATTATTCCGCTGTTTTCCTCGGTACTAATCATATGCTTAAGCTTCTCTCCATGTTTTCCAGTTCTTAGGAATTTAAGTGATACTTTTCATTTGTTACCTTATTGACATTATTGGCTGTGATGTATTTTGGGTTTTTGTGGTAGTTGTTCTTTTGGGTTTTTTTCCACGTTCTAATTTTTACTTGGGGACTGCAAAGAGGAGTAAAAGTGAGCTTTTGAAAATTAAATACCCTAGGGATAAATCTTGTAATTAGATGGTGAGAAGAGGGTATGAGAGTAATACTTAATCTTTAATGTTCTAATGGCAGTCATTAGCTTTTGAGTACAGCAAGTATTCTTTACCTCTTCCTGAAAAAAATAATAGCATCAGAGTAGTTTCATTCTGCTTTCCTTATTCTTTGTAAAATAATCCCCATGTTAACAGTGATGTGAGAAATGTGTCATTTCTGCATTGTGTGTGCATGTTTGTGTACATGTATAATTCTGTGTGCTCACTATTTGTTAGGACCTTTATGATTTGGATAGATGTGAATTTCCTGGTTGTTCTTGTGTTTTGGAAGGCAAAAACCAAACAACTGTGCCACTTTGATCTTTTAAGTTACAATTCAGTTCTGTCTAGTTCAATGAGATGAGTTGGAATTCAGATTTCCTTTCTTAGCCATTGCAGGGGAAGGCCACATAGCACGCAAGGGCAGTGCTTGGCATAGCACGTGCAATGGAGGGAGGGGCTTGGAGTCCAGGTTGGAATCAGATTGGCTTTTTGGGGGGAAACTTATTTTGTAAGATAAGGGTTTCTAAGGAAATATGTATGTCATGATTTGTGTTACCCAACATTCTCTCTGCCAGAATTATTGGTTAACTAAAACTTCTGTCCAGCCCAGGTATATGGCTATTTTTATTTTAAAGTGTGTGCCATGGTACAAGTGGGTGGTCAGCATTAGACATGGTAAAGCGATCATCTGAATTTCAGAAAAAAATTTCTCCTCATAGCCCTTTAGTCTACTCCTCTTATGGAGTAGTTGGCTTTTTTTCCCTTTTAAAAAGGAAGGAAACTTCTTTCATTTGTATTTCAAAGTTGTTTCATGTCTGTCGCCTATTTGAGCCTCACAAAAAAATGTTGAGAATTCTGAGAAAATATTCTTGATACTCATTTGAGTCAAATGAAGAGACTGAGAAAATGGGAAGGCTTTCTAGGGGTCCAGGTCTCTTGATTTCCTAGTCTCTTAAATATGCATGCAACTTTAAGGCTGGATTTCTCCTCTTTACATATTTTGAGTGTGTTTGCCTGTTTTCATTGTTGCAGAGACTTGTTCTCCTCCCC
Organism: Canis lupus familiaris; assembly: GCF_011100685.1. Classification (NCBI taxonomy): domain Eukaryota; kingdom Metazoa; phylum Chordata; class Mammalia; order Carnivora; family Canidae; genus Canis; species Canis lupus. The sequence continues at coordinate 42,177,425 of NC_049231.1, read as the reverse complement.
TTAAAAATAGGCTCCTCCCCACCCCCACCCCTTCACCTGCCCTAGAAATACACACACTCTCTCACAGTCTCACCATGAAGAGCCTGGGCCTGTATATTTGTGAGAAATCACCTGAGTCTGGTGTCTACAGAGCATGGCTTTCAGAATGTAGTCATTCTGGGTACCTTCTGTTTCATCAGAGAAAACACAAATCATGTTTGTTCTGTTTTAATATTAAACAGGTTTTGGGCTGGGGTTTTAAAAATTGGCAATCTATGCCAGTTATAAATAATGACTAATAAGAGCCCTCTGGGGCAATGTGAACCCCTCTGGTTTCTTACCTAATTAAACTCTTGGTTTCTTTGGAGTCTGCCATCCTTAAGAGGAATTATCATGGTTCTTTGAAATCTTGCATTTGTATTTAAGAGCTGTGTTTGAACAAAAATTTTTAGATACCTTTGTGTATATCAGTGGAGTGTATATCATCATTTGTTAGACTCTTTAGGTCTTGGCCAATTTGAACATCTTCGGAAAAATCCTTCAGCATGCACTTTATAATATATTCTTCACTAAGTGTATTGCCACTGAAGACCATTGGGGCAAATGGTTCTTGGTGCTCCATTCAGGTGGTTCTGATACTTTCCTTTTGGATAAATTGATTGCTGGGTAATTTCTGTGTGACAGGAGTATATCAGGCGACAGCTAGAAGAGGAGCAGCGGCACTTGGAAATCCTTCAGCAGCAGCTGCTCCAGGAGCAGGCCATGTTACTGGTAACGCCTTGTATCTGTCTTGTTCCGTAGCATTAGGGCTCACTGATCCATCCCTCCCCTGAGCTTTGGGCATAGCTGTGGTGATCACCAGACCATTTTGGTTAGTGCTGTGGGCTGACAGGCTCAAATGGAAACGTCCTCTGTGGTCATGCTACTTTGGGTACATTTCAAGGTGGCATGCATGCATGCATGCATTTATTTATTTATTTATTTATTTTCCTGTTAAAAAAGAGTTAAACTTCTCTCTGGTAGATAGCAAGGTTTTGAACAGAACTTGGCATTCGGTGAACAAACTAGAATGTTAAGGGCTGAAAGCACATGCCATAGGATTTTTGTCAAGTATTTCTTACTTTTGAAACCACCGAAATCAGCTTTTAATTGAATTCTCTCTCTGTCCAGTGATATTATGGTTAGCAACAAGCTGTCAGATTTTTCCACAGGTAATATGCTATTTAAAATCCCAGTCATTTTGCTCTGTTACCAACAAGGGGGAAAAGGGCATTCATTTTCTTTTTAAAAAGTTGAGAATGAATCCAGAGAAGAGGCGAGCTCTGCAGTGTCCCATAGATTTAGTGTTCTCCTCTCCCTCTCCAAGGAGTGCCGATGGCGGGAGATGGAGGAGCACCGGCAGGCAGAGAGGCTCCAGAGGCAGTTGCAACAAGAACAAGCATATCTCCTGTCTCTACAGCATGACCACAGGAGGCCGCACCCGCAGCAGCCGCCGCCACCGCAGCAGGAAAGGAGCAAGCCAAGCTATCACGCTCCGGAGCCTAAGCCCCACTATGAGCCTGCTGACAGAGCTCGAGAGGTATTTTCTTTCTTCTGTTGCTTAAGTATTGATCCAGTGTTGATTATTCCCTGGAAAGTAATAGAATGACTCTTAGGAACTGTATAATATTAAGGCTACAATGGGCACCAGTTATGAGCCACTCTCTTGGTTTCCTAGCTGAGAAATTGTGGATGGGGGAAGTGAAAGGACACTTGCCCAAGGTCTCTTACCTGGTTAGTGGTTTTTAAACCCATAGACGGATGATTAGAGTGCCTCTGTTAACAAATTGCAGATGAACACTAACCTAAACAGAAAGAAGATTATATGGCAGAATCATTTCTTCTAATGTAAATGAAGGGAATAGTGGCTTGGTTAGCTATTTCTCCAAAATTGCAATGAAAATAAAGTGTGCCTGTAGCCCAGTTTACTAACTTTTTAAAGATGATTTGTTACGGAACTACCCGGAGCCTTATTGTAAGGATGTGGGGAAGCAGTAACTGTTTAAGGATATTAGGAATATGGGGACCTGGGCAGCTTCTAGAATGTATTTAAACCTGGCCTATAGGTGGCATCTTTCTACCATGTCTCACCCTCCCAGAGAGTAGATTCTAGGAACAAGTGTTCTGCTTATTCTGGAATGCTAGTGTTCTTGGTAGAATGAAATGTGTTTTGAATTCTTGATGATAATCTTTTAATCTGTTGGTTAAGTTGGTTGTGACATTAATTTTTTTCCCTAGTTTATCATCATGAATAATCTAAAAATTCTTGCCAGCAGGAGATTTTAAAGGCTTAATTTTTATCTTCATAAGTATTCTTTATCTCAAATCACATTTTAACCTTATTTTATTTGCTCCCTCTTTTTTAAAGCCCCCCCCCTTCTCTTTCCTTGTAGTTGGAGAAAAGACAAAATTTATCCCTAGGGCCCTTCCACCTTCAGGCTTTCTTTAGCATCTCTGCTTTTCCCTACTAACACTGAGTTATGTCTTCTAATTCTCTGATGCAGGTGGAAGATAGATTTAGGAAAACTAACCACAGCTCCCCTGAAGCCCAGTCTAAGCAGACAGGCAGAGTATTGGAACCACCAGTGCCTTCCAGATCAGAGTCTTTTTCCAATGGCAACTCCGAGTCTGTGCATCCTGCCCTGCAGAGACCAGCTGAGCCACAGGTAGCAACAGCCAGGTGGCTGTGGGCTGAGGAGACTCATACAGTAGTAGCTCACTGAGCCACGGGCCTGCTTGTAATGTTTTCAGTTTGGTTTGTTACCATACTTAGAGGAAAAGACACTAGCAGAAGTGATTTTAGATGAACATACAGGCAGTATACCTTCAGAAAAGAGAAAAGAAGGATTTTTAAAAAGATTTTTATTGTACTTGTTAAAGAATATCTAGATTGAGTGATTTTTTCTTTTAGTCTGTCTTCCCTAACTCAAATGTTCATAAACAAGTGCTTAATACAAAAAACGTTCAGTTTAGGTTTTGGAAAGTTAGTATCAAAAGTATATAGAGGGAGAACCAGAACCTTTCCTAACCTTTGATCCTTGGCTCCTGGCCAGTTCCACGAGTGGGCTTTAGAAAGCCAGTGTCTGTCCTGAAATTGCATATAGAATTTCTTGGTTTGTCCAGCTGTGCATATTTTTCTGGGAAAGGGGCCTTTTATTAGATTCTCAAAAATTTCAAGATCCAAAAGAAGGTATGATCTAGAACGTTAAGTATGCATTTCCCTGTAGTGGGTCAGGGGGAAAAGTCATGACCTCTCATTGGGCTGGCCATACCATTCTGCATAGTCTAGGTGAAGGAGAAGCCCATGGACTGAGGGCCGTGTGGTTAAGAGAGAACCCTCTGAACTGTCCAGAGAAGAAAGGTAACAACAGGGATTACCCATGTCAGAGATCTGAAAGATCCTTGAAACACAGGTCCCCATTCTCTTACTGAAAATAAGTGACTTTAGACATTTTGCTCCTTGAAACCGTGTCATCTGGAATATTGGGAACAAGTTCTTAAGCTGCATGTGTTAGGGGATGAAAGTTCATATTCTTGCAATAGAAATAGCTGTGGTATTTTTAAAAACAAATCCAAGTGAGGAGGGAGTTCTTAAGAAAAAGAAAGAAAAAGGAAGAACCAGACCTAAGCAAAGGGCATGTTTGTGGGGGTGGGAGGTTTTATAGGCAGGGAGATATTTACATGGGGTCAGCAGTCCCTTGAGTCACAGAAGAGCTGACTGACCCACAAGCCCAGAGAGTGAGGAAAGCAGGACAGAGAGAAGGGAAAAGAGACTGGTAGAGTTGGTTTGACATCACTTGTATAAAGAGTCCAGGACTAAAATTTTTGTTCCGAAAGTTAAACTTAACCACAAATAGAAAATTTTTATCTGTTTGGCTACTAACAGTTTAAAAAATAGGAGTTCTTGAATTATGTAGGCTACTTTTATATTCATAATTAACTAATGCAGTGCCTAGAGATAGTCTCCCTTTTCCTCCTTCTACCTAAAGTCGCTTTGGGCTGAAATCTATACTTAAAACATTCTTTGAAGACACTATTCACATAGGAGTCTGTCTTAAAATGCATTTTTTATTATAGTTACAGATAATACTTTCAGTTTCGTGTTTTTCCCCCTGAAAGTTTTAAACATTTTAGCACTCTGGGATTGTACCAATAAGTGGAATTTGTCACTCTTCCAGAAGTCCTAGAAATCATGACTTGGGACTTACTCTGAATCTTGCATTCAGACAGGTTAAACTGGTTGTGATGTGGTATATTTAGTTTTCATTAAATGCATTGAATAACGGATAGCGTAGCTAGAATTATGTAAATTACAATCTTGAACACTTATTTTAAAATGATAAAATACGATAAAGAAAATACAGATTATATCAGAGATTGTTCTACCAAATTAAAAGCAACCAGATTAACTCAGGTGACAGATTATTTGTCCTGTTTCTTATGTTGTCAAGTAGAAGGCATATATACTCCAGTAGCAGTTATTGAAGGGAACAGTAGTATTGAATATTCCTAAATAAAACCAAATTCCTTTTTTTCATAACCACTGTGAACATGTATGGAGATCTCTAAGGTTTGAAGGTTTTAGGACTTGGGAGAGGAAAGCAGCAAAGTTGTTGGTGTATTTGAAAAGTTGGGTATTTTTAAGTTATATTACTACAGTCTGCCAACACATAAGGGGTTTCTCTTTGCTCATGAAATGTGTTCTGTGGTCATTGGGTCTGAAACCTGACACTGCCAGGTGCCATGAGGGGATGGATCGCTAGGTCTGCATGTATGGCAGTGTCTGTCTTGTGATTTTTTTTTTTTTCTTTCCTCCCTCTCTCTCTCTCTCTGCCTGTTGCCTCCACTTTGACATGGATGTGCATGAAGCACGTTGTCCTCCCTTTCAGGACCAGAGGTCTACGAGGGTTGTTTTGATTTAGTTTTGTTCATTAATCTTCATGTTTACTGCTATCTGTAATGTTAGTCTGGATATTAAAAGAGTTTTCTTTATAAATGTACATTTGCTTTTTTCTATATATCGTATTCCCCAGACTGCTTCATCACTTAGAAGTGTAACTGTTCCTTTGCTTGGCTTCCCTAGGACTGTATTGCCCCAGTTTGCCTTCCCTCACTTCTTGGTTTGGATTTGGTATTGACCAGAGAAGCGTTTTATGCAGAACGCATTGAATGTTTTGTGTTTTGTTTTCTTGTAAGGTACAGTGGTCCCACCTGGCATCTCTCAAGAACAATGTTTCCCCTGTCTCGCGATCCCATTCCTTCAGTGACCCTTCTCCTCCCAAATTTGCACACCACCATCTTCGCTCTCAGGACCCATGTCCACCTTCCCGCAGTGAGGTGCTAAGTCAGAGTTCTGACTCTAAGTCGGAGGTACCTGACCCCACCCAAAAGGCTTGGTCTAGATCAGACAGTGACGAGGTGCCTCCAAGGGTAAGAAGCAGAAAGACAGATGTGTGCTGCTTTTTTCCTTTTTGTTATTTTTTCTTTTAATTATTTATTTTGACTAAGGGTATGGTGACTTCACCAGAATGAAGGGGCAATGAAACTTCAAAGGAACTTTTTACAGTGGGGAAAGTTCCGTAGTTAACACACTTATATTCAGCCAGTGGCCAGTTAGCTTATAATGGTTGTTGCTAACTCTATACTTAAATACAAAGTAACAGAATAACATATGAATAAGTCGATAAAGACTATCCTTCTAGAACAAAAAAGAATCAAAATATATTCTAGCTGTTGTCTTAAGTACTTAGACAAAAGCATTTATCAAATTATTTTGCAATATTAATGAATATCAAAAATTTCAGAAAAGGCCTTTTAAGAAAGATTTAACATAAAAATTCTTTTAAAATGATTTTTTTCTTTTTAAATTGAGGGATTTTTGGTTTTTCAATTTTTTGTTTTGGTTTGGTTTTAGTAATTATTGGTGAAATCAAACAAAAGGCACATATTCATTTCGTTTATTTTTCCTCCACTTGGAATTTGCTTCCTCTGAATATTTTCTTGCTTCCTACCAGTCTTTGTTTCCTGCTGATCCATTTGTAGACCATTGTTTGGTTTCTTTGAGCTGATTTTCCTGATCCTCACATTATCTCAGCAAAATGCTTTGTATGTCCCCTGCCACAAAGCTTTAGTCCAAACATCATTTGAATGTTATAGAAACATAGAAAAGCTGTTTGTCCTGGCTCCTTTGATGCCTTTGACTAAATTTTCTCTATGTATTGTATCTGTGGAGGGCAGAGAAGGATCAGGGCTGGGGTGGGGTGGTGGGTGGTGGTAGGGATTAATCCTCACATAAGTAGGAGTGCTGTAAAAATGTATTTGGGTAGGGAAATCTTTTTTCTTCTCCTCCTATTTTCAATACTTTAATTGCTATATTTTTCTACCCAAAGGTTCCTGTGAGGACAACGTCTCGTTCCCCTGTTCTGTCCCGTCGGGATTCCCCACTGCAAGGCAGTGGACAGCAAAATAGTCAAGCAGGTCAAAGAAACTCCACTAGGTAAGAGAAGAGGGAAGCTTAAGAACAGGTTTACTGCATAGCATATTGTGTCATCTTTATTTTCATGAAAATGTTCGTAAACATGGAACATCTGAGGTAAAGAGATGATCACTTTATAAAAGAAAAACTGCCAGAAAAATCCATTATTGTGAATAACAACACACTGGTTTCTAGTGAAAAGTCTGAATCCATTTGTGTATTTCAGCACTTTTAAAAGGAAAACTCCTTGGTTCTGTAAGAGCAAGTGGAAGGAACAGCAAGGAAGGCAGCAGAGATGAGAATTGGAATCTGAGGGGGCTTATCATCTAAAGGATGTCCCAAGTGCTTAGGATTGGTATAGAACTCACAAACAGGCTACTAAAGGAAGTCAGTGGTTGACTTACAGTCTGTAGTAAGCTAGCGAATTAAGCAAATAATATTTTTAGGTTGTAGTGCTGTTCTGTGTACACTACAGTAGCTGTTAGCTACATGAAGCTACTTAAATTTGAGTTTTACTTAATTAAAATTCAATAAAATTAAATTAAATTTCCTTAGCTACAATAGTCACATTTCTTAATATCCACATGTAGCTGTGGCTACCATGTTACACCAGTCAGCTCTAGAACATTTTCATCCTATCAAGTGACTTCCATTGGCCTGTGCCATCGTAGGGGAAGAAAAGAGCACTATATTGGCCATTTTGTACTTGATTGTCACTGAACCTCTGAAGTTAGCCTTCTGCATGGGGAGCCCTGAAAGAACGTGGAGCACTGAGATGGATGACAGACGAAAGCCACGGAGAGCCTTTCTGGTCCTTAAATGAGCATGGCGCACTATGCGATTCTTCAGTGACAGAGCCTATGTATTAATTGTGACCTAGCAAACTTGTGCTCTGGGTGCATCCATGGCCGGGGAATGTCCTAGCCCTTGCCCTCTGTCGCATTTCTATCACAGCTCGTACAGAGCAGTGTGCTGTGTGAGTGTCGGCTCTTCAAGGCGTTGACAGAAGTGAGAGCAGCAGCCTGGAAGCAGCATGATTTTGTGTATTGTATAAGTGGAATTTCTTATAAGAAGAAACTGAGTATGGAGCTGTGACAGGAATAGTAACACTTTTCCTGTCAGAAGTGATAAAGATTTGGTGTCTGGCCTGTCATTTAACATTTTTTATTTAAACTTACCTGAGAGGGGATCCCTGGGTGGCTCAGTGGTTTAGCACTGCCTTCAGCCCAGGGTGTGATCCTGGAGGCCCGGGATCGAGTCCCACATCGGGCTCCCTGCGTGGAGCTTGCTTCTCCCTCTGCCTGTGTCTCTGTCCCCACCCCCGTCTTTCTCTCTGTCTCTCATGAATAAATAAAATCTTAAAAAAAAAAAAAAAACTTACCCGAGATATTTCATATACCCAAAACTAACGTAACATTGTGTGTCAACTACAATTTTTAAAAAAAGGAGGGATGCCTGGGTGGCTCAGGAGTTAAGCATCTGTCTTTGGCTCAGGGCGTGATCTTGGAGTTCCAGGATTGAGTCCCACATCAGGCTCCCTACATGGAGCCTGCTGCTCCCTCTGCCTATGTCTCTTCCTCTCTCTGTGTCTCTCTCATGAATAAATAAATAAAATCTTAAAAGGTGGGGGGATATCTGAGGGACTCCAGGGGTGCTCAGTGGTTGAGCGTCTGCATTCAGCTCGTAGCTTGATCCTGAGGTCCTGGGATTGAGTCCCACATCAGGCTCCCCACGAGAAACCTGCTTCTCCCTTTGCCTATGTCTCTGCCTCTCTGTGTGTCTCTCACAAATAAGTAAATAAAATCTTTATTTAAGAAAAAAAGATATGCAATAAAATCCATGAATCATGTCATTGTAACTTTTGATGAATTTAAGGTTAAATGCTGTTCATAGGCCTTTTTTTCTCATCATACCTACATTTTAGAGACATTGATGGACACATCATGCACATGTTTATAATTTGATAACTACATCTTGGGATAATGCAGGAGCTGTTCTCTCTTTTTCCTAACAGCAGTATTGAGCCCCGGCTGCTGTGGGAGAGAGTGGAGAAGCTGGTGCCCAGGCCTGGCAGTGGCAGCTCCTCCGGATCCAGCAACTCCGGATCCCAGCCTGGGTCCCACCCTGGGTCCCAGAGTGGCTCTGGAGAGCGCTTCAGAGTGAGATGTAGGGTACCTTTGCTCATCCCTTTCCCCATTAATGATATCAGGCTATAGGTTCAGTATATTGGAGATCCTTTTCAATCATGTAAAAAGGCCTGTGAGTTTTTCACAACTGCATATCACAGAACAGTGTTTTGGTGCAGGTTATTGATGATATCATAATTTTAATAATAAAGAGTTCACTTTTGAGAGCTTACACATGCCTAGCACAGTGAGTACTTTATGCGTTATCTCATTTAATCCTTAGAAGAACCCTATGAGAGAGAGAGAGAGAGAGAGAGAGATGTACTGTCTCCATTTTATAGATTAAAGCAGCTACAATTTAGTGAGGTTAAGTAACTTGTCTAAGGTGATGAGCTGGGATTTGAACCCACTTCTTTAACTATAGACTCCATTGACTGTCATGTTCAATGTTATTTCATCCCTTGAAATAATAAGCTAATGAAAAATCCCTCTATTATATTATTGACATAGTGTAACAAGGTATTGCAAATGCAGGTTAGGCAGAGTCAGGTCTGCATGTGGAGACCTGCTGTGAGTGGGGCTAACAGAGGTGGGTGGGAGGGGAGGGAGAGACAAAGGCTAGGTGGACTGGGTCAGATATGTGCTCTGTGTTTATCTGTTTCTTCCTTTCTTGTCTGTCTTGAATTTCACAGCATCATCCAAATCTGAAGGCTCTCCTTCTCAGCGCCTAGAAAATGCAGTGAAAAAACCTGAAGAAAAGAAAGAAGTTTTCAGACCTCTCAAGCCTGCCGTAAGAATTATACAAAATCAACTTATTCTAAGCTTGAGTGAGGTCTTCCTATTAAAAACATATAGTTGAGCCCCTTCCTGTGGGCTCCCTTCTCAAAGATTGGAGGAATTAGAAGAAATATGTCCTTAGACACATTTGTACACATACCCCCCTCATTGCTGTAGTAATTTTTTTTTTAAGTACAAAAGAAAGAAGAGCCTTTTATTTTTATTTCTTTGCTCAGCAATAACCTTTATGTATTTTTGATGACCTGGGCATTTACAAAACTGTCTTTTAGAGTAAATTTTTTAATATCACCTTCTTCTTCAACTCTACTTAAATTCTGCCTTTTGGTACTGGTAATGACAGTTGTGACTTCCTTATACTTGGCCTTTAGTTCTCGTTGCATTAACTTACCATGTAACTGTGCCCATTGTGGGATTGTAATAAGCTTTTTGGAATTTTGATTTCTTGCTTGAATTGATTCCTGTCCTTCCCCTTCCTCCCCTTCTTTCTCCCGTGCTTCCTTGTGCTGTGCATTTTGCATCACTGATGGTTTCTCCGGCTCAATGCAACTGCTCCTACGCTGAAGGGCGAAGTGGTAAGCCCCATCTCTGAAAAATGCCGCAGCAGAGCAGCATTCCAGCTGCCTCTTAAACTTAACTTACGGTCCATCTACATTTCCTTTCCTCCCTCAACTTGCCTTTTTGTTCTTTCTGGAATTCAAAAGTGCTAAGCTTCTGCTTTCTCTTTTTAACACAGAATTTGCTGCATATATTTATTATTATTAAATAGAACTTCTAAAAATAATTTCTTAAAAAGCCACAGTTGTAATCATGAGACAGTAAGACTCAACGTCCAATACACTGTTATTTCAGAGGCTCAAACTCAGAGAAGGGTAACATATTCTTAACTGTGGTGAAGGAAACTCAGTTGGAACTGCTAAAAAGAAAAAGGAAAAATGACTACGTAGCCTGCTTTTTCTAACAACAACAAGAAAGTCATTACTTCCAAATATAATTCCCAAGTAGAAACTTTGGACTTCTGTATGAAATTGTCAAGTGTAAATAATAATCACGCTTGAAAATTATATGTGGATACTTGACTGAATATTAAAATGTCTCAGTATGGAAGAATAATGGGAAATTAAGCTCCTTTTGAATAATGTCTTTTAAGGTAGATTTCCTTTCTCTGTGATGTTCATAGTTGTTGGCAGTGTTGCAGGAAAGTGGGGTCAGGTGGTGCCAGGGGAGGGCCTCATCCCCTGCCCACAGCAGCACAGGCTGCTTCCACTTTCCACTTGCTGTGTCATGGACATTCTTAGGAATGCGGCAAGTTGTTAACACTCCATGAAATAAGATTTTTTTTTTTCATGAAATAAGATATTAATAGTATACTCACTTTTTCACTTTTCGTAGGTTTGAAATTGTTAAAAGGTGGAGTTAAAAATAGGTTCACGGGATCCCTGGGTGGCGCAGTGGTTTAGCACCTGCCTTTGGCCCATGGCATGATCCTGGAGACCCGGGATCGAGTCCCACGTCGGGCTCCCGGTGCATGGAGTCTGCTTCTTCCTCTGCCTGTGTCTCTGCCTCTCTCTCTCTTTCCGTGTGACTATCATAAATAAATAAATAAATTCTTTAAAAAAAAAAAAATAGGTTCACTAAAGAAAAGTTTTCAGTCAGCTCTATTTAACTATAATCTTGCTTTTTGGATAATCTCTTTGAAATAAGACCATGTTACATAGGCAGAACTCCAAGAATTTTCCTTCACAACATTTGTTGCCCTAGAATTTTATGTTAGAGTTTTTAAAAAGCACTGTTGGCCTGTTATAAGCAGATTATGTTTTTTATTGTTGGGAGATTTGAACTGTGTACATTTTTGGCTTTCTTTTTTCCCTCTTTTTACATTTTTTGGTCTTTCCTATCAAAAGCTTTAAGAGCTCACTTTCCTGTGATGCTAGTAAATACAAAATAGTTTTACAGAATGGATGTTGTGGCCATTTTATCAATCGTTAAAATGAAGAATGTCTCATAATTTGTTGTTTTCTTCCCACTACACCCTGCACACGCCCCTTTGCCTTACTCTCATTTCTGTCCTGTGCATTAGGATTTGACTGCACTGGCCAAAGAGCTTCGAGCAGTGGAAGATGTGCGACCACCACACAAAGTGACCGACTACTCCTCATCCAGTGAGGAGTCCGGGACAACAGATGAGGAAGACGATGATGTAGAACAAGAAGGGGCTGAGGAAGCCACCTCTGGACCAGAGGACACCAGAGCAGCGTCAGTCATTGGTGTATTTTAGAGAGGCTGAGAGTGTCTCTGCTGAGCTTACTTTTCATTTAGAACCAGTTTTTCCCAAGCTTTTCCTGACTCTGTGAACACTTAACATTTACTTCTCGTGGATTCAGCAGCAGGCAGCCTTTTGTTCCTCTCCCTTCTCCTTGTTTGGGTGCACATGCGTGTTAGTGCTGTTCCCCAATACCCTAGTAGGTAATTTATTGTTTTCTTTTTAATTTGAGGATATGACAAAAGGGAAGTTTCAGTTCGGTTGAACCACATTAACCATAAGAATTCATTCTAAATGTTTTTGCTTAAAAACAAATCATACTGGCAGAAAGTTCTTTGTTGAAGGAGAAGAGCTAAGCTTTTGTTTTCCTTGAGGAAACTATATCTGTAGCCTGATCTCGTCTTAAGCCTTAGGGAATGTGAAGGATCTAAACAGGATATTCTCGACTGGCGACTGGCGGGATGATAGCCCTTTACTTCTGATTTTTTGTCTCAATAGGTCGTCCCTGAATTTGAGCAATGGTGAAACAGAATCCGTGAAAACCATGATTGTTCATGACGACGTAGAAAGTGAACCAGCCATGACCCCATCCAAGGAGGGCACTCTAATCGTCCGCCAGGTACCTGTGTCTTCTCTTTGTTGTTAGAGGCAGAGCTTCTCCTGTAGTCATTAACCCACTTGCTCATTCACTCACTCATGCTGTTTCTACATCATCATCTGTTTTCATGTTAATAAGACCCAGAGGGTAGTGTTGGGGGCTAGGGAGGCAGGTATGTGCTGCATGCCAAGAAGGTAGCTAGCAGTCTTCCACCCCACATTGCTGCTCCTCTGCATGTTTTGCGGCAGCCCTCATTCAAGCACCACGCTGATTCTCACAGTCTGTGTCTGAGTAGTAGAAAAGCCACAGGGAGTCCCTTCAGCAGGCTTGCAGAGTGAGGAGGCAGGGCCCAGTCTGTAGCAGAGCAGCCACAGAGCTTCTGCAAAGCGCTCCTAGCACTGAGTGTCCGCAGTGCTGCAGCAGGAGCAGCCCTTAGGCAGGAGTAGTTCAAGAGTGGATGCGCCTCATCAGCCACAGGAGGACCTCGTGGAACAGAAGGGTTGGGAGGTCTCTCTTGCGTGTTCTAAAACATTAGTTTCCTCACTCGTTGAATATTAAATGTGTACCACCCCAATGTGCTCGGCTCAGATTACTCAGCTTTACAACTGTCTGTTCATTTCTTAGCTTAGAAAACAGAGAAGTGATGCACTTCCCGTGACATAAAACAGGCGCCTTTCTAGTGTTTTGGACTTTTCCTGAGTGTGTTTCATGCAATGGCAATGCATTCGGATGGACAGTGAGAAGAACGTGGAAAAGACCAGGATTCAAAGAAGCGACAGGGTACTCTCTAGAGTTTTAGACAGGAAGATTTTTAAAGAAAAAAAAAAAGGCGAGTGGTTTTGGTAACAATAGCTAGTGCGGCAGAGAAACCAGATTAGGTAGTCACTGCTCAAGTCCCATGGCCACCAGATGAGGTACTTTGAATTCTGTTGGCTCAGGCGAGGCATTTGGCGAGGAAGTGTGAACAATTCCGGCCAGTTTCCTCCGGTCTTTCCTTGATAACTTAACAGAGTTTGAAAAGTCACACAGCACCTTAAAGTCAGTTATCAGTAGGGTCATAGGGAATTTCAGCAGCGCTTGAGCGAGACGAGTGTGCCTGTTTTTTCTACAGAGTACAGTTGACCAAAAGCGCGCCAGCCATCATGAGAGCAATGGCTTTGCCGGTCGCATTCACCTCTTGCCAGATCTCTTACAGCAAAGCCATTCCTCCTCCACTTCCTCCACCTCCTCCTCCCCATCCTCCAGCCAGCCGACACCCACCATGTCCCCACAGACACCCCAGGACAAGCTCACTACTAATGAGGTATGTCTCGCACCACAGCTGGCTGCTTTCCTAGGGTTTGACCAGCACTGCCTAGTAGTTAGTTTGCAGAGGAGACCTTTCCCACGCCCCTCACCCCTCCCTCCCCACCTGCTTTCTTCTGTCACCTACCCTTCTCCCCAACCCCAAGTAACATGTCTCAGATCTGCATACAAATCCCGTAACCCTAGATCAATGTCCCTCCAACTTGCCAGTTCACTGTTTACTTTTCTCTAGATAAGTGTAGTTGCATGGCTTCTTTATTCAGTTTATTTTATAAAAGTCTAAATAAAATGCTGTGTTCTCAGATCCATTATGTATTTGGCATGAAATTCTTGTAGTCCTTTGTGGAATCTGCTTTTTTGATTCTTTTTATCTGAAAAATAAAATACAGAAAAAATTGGTTAAGCTGACTTGGCCTTATCTGGACACGCTTGTTATCCTCTATAGGAATCTCCTTCAAATAGGCCTGGGTTGCTTTTTGTTTTTGATGGGGGAAGATTGTTGATTGGTTAATCCTTTGTTTTCACCCACTCTGTTAAAAAGGACTTATTTGCAATCACTCAGAGTTTAAGTAAAGGCCAAATGATTTTTAGGGAAATCTAGAAAATTAGGGTGTTAAGAGCAAAGATCTGAGCATGCTTTTAATTTAAAATTTTGAGTGGGAAATCCTGTGTGCTCGTTTGAAGGCTTGGCTGTGGTGCTCACTCAGTCTGGGTACTAGTTGGGTGATGCTTTGCTCTTTGGAACAAGATTATGCCCCCAGTGCAGTGAGAGAGTCCCCCTTGAGCACCCTATACTAAATTAAAACAAGCAGTTTGATTTCTTGGGAAGTTTGGTTGAAATGCACTTGTCTAACAGTTGAACGAGGTTGAAAGTGGCACGTAGCTTCAGCCAGTCTTGTTAATGTAAACATTTACTCCCAGCCTGTATCTACCTGCTCCTGTGTTGGTTCCCTTTTTAGAAAGAATCAGAATATAATTCTTTCCCCCTGAGGAGCCAGGGGCAAGTAAGGTGGGCTTGCATAAGACTGGCCATTGGATGGACTGGCCATTGGTCATAGGGCAGGGTGGGAAGCTTGCCAGCAGGCGGCTATATCCAGTGGGAGGAGAAAGCCTGGGAACCTGGGCAGGCTTGGGCTCTAGCACACGGTGACTTTTAGCTGCCCACGGAGGGCGAAAGATTTCAGGACTAAAGCACTTGATCGGAAGTGTTCTTTTTTTCTCCAGTGATATATGCCACCTACACTCAACATTTCTCCTTATATTTATATTTAAACTTGGCTCCATCTTGCTCTAATGTACAGTATTTACTATAACCCTTAACTCACTAAACTGGCAAGTTTATTTTTCTGTTTGTTTTGTTTTTAATTGTCATTACATTTCCACTTAACAATTTGTTTCACTTTCTTTGTGTTTTTTTTTTTTTGTCTTAAGTTACACTATTAACCAAAACACTAGTGCTCCTAAAAGAGCTAAAGTATGTACCATATCTTGTCGTTTGCACCTTTCACTAATGAGCCCCTGTTCAATATGGGTTTACTGATGATGCACCTAAAACGGTGGTAGCCAAAGCTTCTGTAGCTTTCTGGCAAGAGGCTCACGTTAAATAATACAAAGTAAAGATTTGCCAATATTCCAACATAGGTTAATTGGCCTCTTTTAGACAGAGGAGTAAATTCAGAAATTGATGAATTAAGATAGACATTTCAAACCTCCTTTAGGAGTTTTTGTTTTAATTATTTACTTAAAAAGAAAAACAAAAAACCTAGGAGCGTGAAATATAGATTTTGTTGGTAGTTCGCAGCATTCCTGTCTTAGATGAACAGTATTTCTGAAAAGAGATGTAGCTCTTTTGGTGGTTCCAGGTTGTACGGCCTGTTGGTGGGGTGTGTTGTGCACATGCAGAGCCCCCCTCCCCCAGAGAGCTTTTGGGGGGAATGATGCAGGAGGGACAGGGCTTGCTAGTGGGAAACTGTGCAGTAGAGAAGTGGCTTGAAATGTTTTGTGTTCATCTTTTTAATGTCATTTGTATTAATAAAATTGAAATTTACATTGCAGACTCAGTCCGCTAGTAGCACACTCCAGAAACACAAATCTTCCTCCTCCTTTACACCTTTTATAGACCCCAGATTACTACAGATTTCTCCATCTAGTGGGACAACAGTGACTTCTGTGGGTAAGTAAACCAGCGACAAGAAAGCAGCTGACAAATAGGACTCGGTCACTTTGTGTTGCTCTTTCTGATGGCTTAGGCATGACGTGGTGGTGGTGTGCAGGCACAGACCTCGGATACAGAAACACCCATCTCGTTTGCATTGCTTTACTTGCAATGAGCTGCATAGTCAGTTTCCCTTTTCCATATACATTTCTTACAAATTTCTTTTCCTTGACATTATAGCATATGAATATTTACTTTAGATGTGGTAGGAGAGGGAGACAGATGCAGCATTTGTGTGTACAGAAGATAATTTCAATTGTACTCTGTTCTAGTGGGATTTTCCTGTGATGGAATGAGACCAGAAGCCATAAGGCAAGATCCTACCCGGAAGGGCTCAGTGGTCAATGTGAATCCCACCAACACTAGGCCACAGAGTGATACCCCGGAGATTCGTAAATATAAGAAGAGATTTAACTCCGAGATTCTGTGTGCTGCCTTATGGGGTAGGTATCTTACGGCCACTGTGATGTCATTTTTTTATTTTCCTGAGGGTAGACTGGTCTTTTAGAGAAGGTAGTATTTTGGACAGTTGGGGGATTTTGTAAAGAGTTGTTGAGACAGATAAGTTGGAAGACTTCTGTAATGCGTACCCTTGTTACCTTCTCCTGCAGAATCATGCAGGTATATGTGCGTGCTTGCACTCTTTTCAGCCACCAGGTATTGGAATGGAAACTCCTCTCCCATTTCTTCATGTAAAGAAAAAAAGTGAAAAGATGAGGACATTTGATTTGGTCCTTACTTACAGGGAAAATGAAGAAGCCTATTGGATTGTTTTTAAATGCTTCAGTTTGACATTTTTTCCCTGCTCTTCATGACTTGAGCCTAACATGGAAATGAAGCTTTTAAAAGCAGTTTGCCACTGGCCAGAGTGTACAGAAGGGCACTGTGGTGCCGTGCCGCCTTTCCCTGTTCCATCTCCGCAGTGTTGATGTAGCTTCTTCTCACAGCTTGAGATGCCATGAGACATTGTGCCTGGGGAGGCCGCCACATGCAAGACTTGCCCTCTCATTCTGAGGCTGGCCTCTCTGTTGCTCCTGCGCCATCACCTTCCCCACTACCGCAGACAGACCCTGCTCTTGGCCTTCCCTTGTCTTCCAGTCCCACACTTTGTTCTTGTTCTTCTCCTGTCTAAACCCCGAAATCAGCTGTTTTTAGCAGGGACCCTGTTTCTGGTCAGCTCCTTCCTTGACAATGCAAATGTGAATGGACAGAAGACATGTGATCCATTTTGGTTTGAGTGCACTGCACATCAGCCTCAGCGTGTGGTTTGTTGGAATGTCCATGATGGCCTCCAGGGTGACCAAATCGACCCTCCTGTCCACACCCACTCTACCCCTCACCCCCTAACCTTACCCAAGACTTGAGGGTCTCGTTGCTTGCCTCCTGAACTTCACGATGTTCGTCATTCCTGTTGTTAAAGAGGGGGTCTGTTACTTGTTAGAAGTTCTCCTTGTTCACCTTCTAGACTTATCTGTCTGTTGACTTCTCTCCTGCCCCTTTCCCAAGCTCCTATTCGGCCTTCTTTCAAGGATTTCAGGAGAGTCTTCTCCCCTTTGCTGACATACCTACTTTCTCTTTGACTCTTTGAGTCCTGGATTTCTGTCCTTGTCACTACCAAATATCTTAAGTCCCTTAGTGATCATAAGGCCTTTTTTGTATTAACCCCATAGGTAAAGGTAATAGTAGACACATTGAGGAGATTACTGGAATCTTGTAAGGCAGCTGTCACAGCATTGTCCCCCATGGTCCTGTTAAGTGTTGCTCTGTGAATGCCAGTTGTGATCCCATCACAGGGTTGAATTCCATCATTTTTCTTTCTGAAGGCCCTTTGTGGGGGGATTGTATGTCATCAAAATTTGTACATTATATTTAGTATAGGAAATATGTTAATAAGTTATTATTTTAAAATTGCTAAAGTAGTTTTTATCCAGAAAGTTTGCACTTGGTAGCAGTCTTACACTGATTTTATATTCCTCTATTGTCCTGCAAAGTGCTGGACACCCATTTTTGTGCCATTAACTGATTTTGTAACTAAAATCCTTCTTTTTTCCTAATTAACTCTTTAGTATCTCAGAGAAAAGAGAGTATCTTGAGCTTGTGTTTTTAAAATTGCAGTGGAACTTTCTATTTTATCAGTGTGTGGAAAGGAGGGATAAACAGATGACTTAAAATTGAAATGTTTCTGTAAATTGGTATATTCGAGTTGTTCCTTGGCTTGGGGCACATTGGTGGTGAGCTTCCTTAAACTGCCTCTGATAGCTAAGCTAAAATGTAAGATAAAAAAAAGCCTTTTAAGTTAAGTTTTAAAATGAGCCTTTTAAAGACTTAGACCCAGAAAAGTTAAAACATGTACTATGAAAGAGCTAAACTGACAAGAGGAGAAAATTCAGAGGGCACTATTAAGTGTGGTAACTCATTTAGGGTCTGCTGATCAGGTTAAGTGGGGTTTTTGTGCCTCCTTGGAACAGGCTAGCCTCAAGCATTCTTTTTTTTTTAAGATTTTATTTATTCATGAGAGACACAGAAAGAGAGAGGCAGAGACACAGGCAGAGGGAGAAGCAGGCTCCATGCAGGGAGCCTGACATGGGACTCGATCCTGGGTCTCCAGGATCATGCCCTGGTCTGACGGTGCTGCTTAACTGCTGAGCCGCATGGGCTGCCCTCAAGCATTCTTTTTTAATCACGTTACATAACTATATAACTTTTGTTTTGCAAGTTGCTATATATTTATTATATTTTTGTATTAAGACAGTTTTTCCATTTGCAGCCAGGATTATTTTAACACATTTTGAACATCATTATTTCCACCTTTTTTTTTTTTTTAAACAAAATGTCTACACCCAGCATGGTGCTCAAGCCTACAACCCTGAGATCAAGAGTCACATGCTCTACTGACTGATCGAGCCAGTACCCCTGTTCCCATTCTTAATAGTAAACTGTCTGCAGTTTACTACAGAGCTTTGCCTTGTAATATCATCATAGAATTTAAAGGAGACTTTAAATCACATGTTATAGAGCTCTTAGCCATTTTTTCCATCAACCAATACTGGATTCCTATGAATACAATTGCAGTACCTAGTACAGCTTACCTTTGAGCAATTAGCATGTAAAGTTTAATTATATTTAACAGTCAAAAGGTTTAAAAATCATGTTTATAAAAGGTTATTGTGGCATGCAGCTTAATTTTTTCATAGGCCCATAATTTCAAGGTGGTTATTTTCCAGTGACTGTTAATATTCCTTTGACTACTAATAGTACTTTACAAAATTACACAGTGCTTGGAAATACATAATGGAGAATTACAAGGTAGAGTGTAAGTGCCTATATATGCTTTTTTGTGTGTTTATGAAAAGACTTTTTCAGCTTTTGTCTTTTATTCCTTTATTCATTGCTGTAAAATCTTGACTGATAATTGGATGCTATTTATTTTTGGAAACCACAAATAATGGAAAGATTTCAAAGGCTCACACTTTGGGTAGTTATCACCGGATGCTTTTTTTTTTTTTTTTTTAAGATTTTATTTATTTATTCATGAGAGACACATGGAGAGAGGCAGAGACATAGACAGAGGGAGAAGCAGGCTCTCTGTGGGGGAGTCTCATGTGGGACTCGATCCCAGGACTCTGGGATCACATCCTGAGCCAAAGGCAGACACTCAACCACTGAGCCACCCAGGTTCCCCATTACCAGATTCTTAATATGGATTTTTTTCAGCTGCATTTTATACTGAAGATTGGGAAGATAGCTGAAATACTACCTGAAATGGAACTTTTAGAATGGACTGTATCTGGCAGCAGCTCTATCAGTTAATGTCTTGTTTTTCTGCTGCAAGTAACTGTGAAGCTAATTAGAATAATCTCACTTAGGGATATGGAGGGAAAACATGAATAAAAATGTCCTAATATAGTTCTGCATTGTTAGGGAGGTAGTCACTATAAAATGGCCAACCTCAATGCTTCAGCAATTTGTAACTCATCGTTGTGAACCTGGCACTCTGTTAGTGAAGTTCCTATTTAAGTTTGAATGGCAGTACCATAACCACATACGTAAATTCCAGGTTTCCAACTTCCCCAAGATCCCCAAAGTGGTTTTCTCTCATACCTTTTTTCAGATAGAAATATTTCATTGTCACTCCTCTATGGTGATTTGTTGTCATTTGGTCACTTTATAACTCTGACTATTCCAAGCATTTCTTTTTGTGGGTGAGTTACGAAAACCACTCCTTTCCAGATAGATAGTGTTATCTTTTCTATACAACCACTGTTTGCCACAGAAAGCATAAAATTCAGGTCTTTCTGTATCCTTAAAACAGGAGTGAATTTGCTAGTGGGTACAGAGAGTGGCCTGATGCTGCTGGACAGAAGTGGCCAAGGGAAGGTATATCCCCTGATCAACCGAAGACGATTTCAGCAAATGGATGTCCTTGAAGGCTTGAATGTCTTGGTGACAATATCTGGTAAGTGTTCATTTAGTAAAGCAAGATTACTTCCCAGTACTAAATTCTATTAGCTCATTTTTTTGAAGTAATGGCTAAATGAGGTACAGCCATAGCATGGTTTTACAATAAGGTGATAAAAAAATGTATTCAGATGTGACCCACAAGTATGCACTGAACCTGTGGCTCCTCTAAAGAGCAGTTTTGACAGGCACAGGGACATGCATTCTCTAGTAGACACTGATCCACATGACGATTCTCCACCTCATTGCTGGTTGGGTTTAATGTGGCTTCTCCAGCACAGAGGTTTGTGTCCACTTCCACCCACAGGACTCTTTCATACAGAAGGAACTGTGCTCTTCCATGATGGTAAAAGTTTACCTTATTATATTTTTTCTTACATCAGTTAACACCTAATATGTTTCTTTCTGCAAGGAGTATTTTTCTCATATTAACTATGTAATGTGTGTTCGTTGTAGAAAATAAACTACTGCAGAAAAGTAAGAGAAATGAAATGTAAAATCAGAGACACTTTTCAAGTTTGACTTTTCAAGTTTTAACTCTAATCTTAAGCATACACACTAAAAGGGAGGAATCTGCATAAAAATGGTTATATTTCAAAAATACAGAAAATAATAGAAAATAATTACATAATAATGACACCCATGTACTGATTAGCTAGTTTTAACAGGTTAAGTATAAATACACTCTTGTATGTGCAGTTAGCACCCTGTCCAGCTGTCCATGGTAACCACTGTCTTGGAATGAGAGTGTATTCTATTCATTCTATTTGCCCAAATCATGTAGCTTGCTCTTTCTGTGCCATTAAACATTTCTCCATGACATTGATTTTATGTGACTATAGAGTTTCTTTGCATACATATTCTAAAATTTATTTACTTTTGTTGTAAGTCTTTCAGTTTATCCCTTTTTTCTCTCTCATACATTTTTCACATACATCTTGTAGCTTAATTAACCATTATGCATACATATCCATGTTGCGCAGATAATAATATCCTAATAATTTGTTTTATTGCTGGTGTCAAGAGTATGTAAAATTGAAACAGTTTAAATAGGCCTTAAAATAACCAGCAGCAATTTTGATTTAATCATCTGCTAGCCCAAGCTTATATTTTTTTATATGTAACATTTCTTGGAGTTATTTTAGTTTTCAGAAAGGTTTTTGGTTGTAAATAAAAGATCTTTGTTGAAATGCAGAAATTTTGCCATCTAGCTCATACTTTAAATGAGAAAACAGTCGTTTGCAACTTGAGTATTGATGGGGAGCGGGTTTTAAAATTGGAGCAAAAATAAATTTGCTGCTAAAAGTGATTTAAACTTCATTTTATGATCCAGTGAACAAGATGATTAATGGGAATCACTAATCAGTTGACACCAATAATAATTTTTCAGTCTACTTTTCTGTATTCTTTTCCTCTAGTTTTTAATGGCTTTTACAATCATGAAGTAATAATGTTAATTGTGGGAAGCTTCAAAAAGCTTTCTTACCCTAAGAAAAAAACTTAAGGTAGCATTTTGTTTTATTCTTCCTCTCTCGGAGACAACTCTTGTTGACATTTTTTTATATTTCCTCATTAAAAAAAAAAGATTTTATTTAGTTATTTGAGAGAGAGAGAGAGACAGAGAGCATGAGACAGTAAACACAAGGCAGGGGTGGGGGGAGGCTATCACCAAGCAGGGAGCCCCATGTGGGGTTCCATCTCAAAACCCCAGTATCATGTGACCCCAAAGGCAGACGCTTAACCGACTGAGCCACCAGATGCCTCTCTTCCTTCTCGTTTCTATACATATTTATCACGATATGGCAATGGAACACTATACATAAAACTCTACATGGTTTTTGTTTCATTTAACATTTTGAATGTGGGAAATTATTCAATAAAGTCTTCAAAACTTAAAAAGATTGAAGTATGGTATAATACAGAAAGTGCATAGATTATAACTATACAAAAAAAGATTATAAATACACAGTTCAGTGAATTGTCACAGTTAGAATCCATCTACCTAGAATCCATTCACCTACCCTGGTGAAGAAATGCAGCAATCCCAAGTTGCCCAGAAGCTCCCCTGCAGTCCCTGTTCTGCTGTCTCCCAGTCACTGCCTGCCCTGGTCTCCAGAGGGAAACACTGTTCTTTAATACCTTAAATTGGTTTTACTTGCATTGAACTGAATTCATATAAATGGTAAAACAATAGGCACTGTTTTGTATCTGGCTGTGTCTTTTTTGAAAGCATCTTTAGATTTACAGAAAAGTTGATCGAAAAATTAGAGACAATTCCTGTATTACCCCCACTCCCCACCTCCAATTTTCATGATCATCTGCATTAGTGTAGTACATTTGTTATAATTGGTGAACCATTATTAACACATTATTAACTACAGTCAGTGTTTTACATTGAGGTTCACTCTCTGTGTTGTGCAGTTCTGTGGGTTCTGACGAATACATAATTATCCACCATTACAGACTAATTTCACTGCCCTAAAAATCCCCTGTGCTCCACCTATTCATCCATCTCTCCCCCAAAGTCCCTTGCAACAACTGATTTTTTTTATAACTCTATATATGACCTTCTCCAGAATGTTATAGTTGGAATCATATAGTATGTAGCCTTTTCAGACTGGCTTCTTGATGTTAGCGATATGTATTTAAACTTCTTCCATGTCTTTCTGGACTTGATAGTCTTTTTAATTTCTTTTTATTGCTGATTAATCTGTTGTGTGGATGTGCCATTTTGTTTATCCATTCACTTATTGAAAGACTTCTTGGTTGCTTCCAAATTTTTAGCAGTTAGGAATAAAGCTGCTACAAATATTGTGGACAGCTTTTTGTATAGACCTCAGGTTTCAGCTCATGTGCTTAGTTAAACACCTAGGACCATGACTGCTGGAATGTAAGGTAAGAAGACTACATTTAGCTGTAAGAAATAGCCAGCCTGTCTTCCAAAGTGGTTGTATCATTTTGAATTCCTACAGGCCACAAATGAAGAGTCCCTTCTGCTCCACATCCACATCAGCCTTTGATATTGTTGGTGTTTTGGATTCATGTAGTAGTATTTCATTATTTTAATTTTTAATTCCCTGATGACATGATGAGTATTGAGTATCTTTTCACCTGCTTATTTGTCACCTATATATGTCATCTTTAGTGAGCTATCTGTTAAGGTCTTTTGTCTATTTAATAATTGGGTTGTTTGTTTTTCCTACTCTTGAGTTTGAAGAGTTCTTTATATTTTGGATACAAGTACTTTAGTTTTGCAGATATTTTTTTCCCCAGTTTGTGGCTTGTCAGCCCATTCTCTTAACAGTGTCTTCTGCAGAACAGATGTTTCTAATTTTAATGAAGTCTAACTTCCCAATTTTTTCTTTCATGGATCATGACTTTTTAGATAAAGTCATTGCCAAACCCAAGGAGATTGTACTTAGATTTTCTCCTATGTTATCTTCTAGAATCTTTATGACATTGTATTTCATATGTGGGTCTAAGATCCATTTTGAGTTGATCTTTGTGAAGGGTTCAAAGTCTATAAATCATTTTTTTGGTATGGGTTATCCAGTTAGTTTAGCAATGATTGTTGAAAAGACCATCCTTTTTCCACTCAGTTGCCTTTGTTCCTTTGTCAAAGATTAGTTCATTATCTTTGTGTGGGTCTGTTTTTCCTTTTTGATAACCCACATTGTCTTGATTGTTATAACTTTATAGAATCAATTTATTAATATGTATGAAATAACTTGATAGGATTTTGATTGGGATTACATTGATTCTATAGATGGAATTGAGTAGAATTGCTGTCTTAGCAGTAGAGTTTTATAATTATATATTTTTTTGTTTTTAGTACTTTTTTTTTTTTAAGATTTATTTGTTTTTTAGAGTGAGGGAGGGGAGGGACGGGGAAGAGGGAGAGAATCTCAAGCAGTTTCCTTGCTGAACATGGAGCCTGATACTCAGTCTCGTGACCCTGAGATCATGACCTGAGCCAAAATCAAGAGTTAGACTCTCAACCAACTGATCCACCCAGGCGCCCCTGTTTTTAGTGCTTCTACAGGAGGTGCTGTGTTTTTAATTTCAAATTTCCAATTGTTTGTTGCAAGTATATAAGAAAGCAGTTGATTTCTATATATGAACCTTGTAACTTGCAACCTTACTATAATCACTTATTAGTTACAGGTTTTGTTTTATAACCAGTTCTTTGGTATTTTCTACCTACACAATGCTGTATTTATTCCATCCCAGTTTGTATACCTTTTATTTCCTTTGTCCTATTACAGAGCATTTTAGGAGTGGTAAGTGGAAACACCCTTCCTTTGTGGTTTATGGATATTATCTGTTTATATAAGTGTAGGTTCTTTATTCTTTTAAAATCTTTTCTTCTGGGATGCCTGAATAGCTCATTCGGTTAAGCGTCTGACTCTTGATTTCAGCTCCTGTCACAGTCTCAGGATTATGAGATTGAGTCCCATGTTAGGCTCTGTGCTCAGTGTGGAGCCTATTTAAGGTTCTCTCTCTTCTGCCCCTCTGCTCTCACTCTTTTTCTCTTTCTCTCTCAAATAAATTAATAAACAAAGTCTTTCCTTCTAACTCAGGCCTTTACCTGATATTGATTCTGTAGGAGTTTCAGAGTCCATCTGAATAGCTTAAATTGAGATGCTAGTAAAACTCATAGAGTTGGTGCCCTTGGAACGATATTTATTGTTCGTTGGCATTTCTTTAGCTACTGTTGTTACTAATGATATCTACTTTGAATATGTGTATAAAATATTTATATTTGTTTTACTAGGCAAAAAGGATAAGTTACGTGTCTACTATTTGTCCTGGTTAAGAAATAAAATACTTCACAATGATCCAGAAGTTGAGAAGAAGCAGGGATGGACGACTGTGGGAGATTTGGAAGGATGTGTACACTATAAAGTTGGTAAGCTCCGGGAGGGTCATAAGGGTTTTGTTTTGCACGGTTTAGTTTCTGATCCCTCTGGCTTATTTTTGCGATTATGTTTGTAAGGCATCTTCTAATCCTGAAGTGTCATCTAGACTCACAGGGCACGTTTTAGCATAACATTGTTCATTCCTGCTGCTTACTCTGTCCTCCATCCGTCTCATCCTTGCGGTTCATCTTGTAAGCGAGGCTTTTCACCTTCCTCTTTTACGGTCCACATTCTTCTCTGTAAGCTGTGGCCACAAGAAGCTTTCTAAGGAAACTTTGCCAAAGGAAAGCCAGCCAATTTGGATTCTTGCTTAGCGCTTCAGGCCTGTTCTCCATTTAGAGGACTTTGGGTCCTTGGCATCTACTGATAGAACATTTGAGACTTTGACCAAAGAACTTGTCGTTTTGAATGAAGTGCACTATGCAGAGCTACTGTGCTACTAAATGAATCTAGCTGGTCAGCCATTGTTTCATAGCAACTGTCTTCTTTTTTTCTTGTTGGCTTACAGTCTGTGGTTCATATGAAATAAGAACTCACAAGAAAAAAATGTAAAACAAATTTTTTATGTATGAGAAAAATCAAAATACTGGTACTAATGTTGAAAATACAGGGGAAATAATGGAGTTTAGCCAAATTAAACTTTTATGGGAGAGATGATATACTGTAATAGAATTTGAAATGGGAATTTGAGAAAAGCAACAAATGGTCTCTAGAAATCTAAGACTGACTAACCCTAAGTGTCCTATTATATATTGATTTCTGCTAATTTTTTTTCTAAGTTTATGAAAGTATATACTGTAGTCCTCTGCTTCCAAGGATATTATAGTCCTTTACTCTTATATATATGATCTATCTACAACTCTCAGCTCATTGATTAATAATGACTACAGGCACAGTCATTCCAATTATCTTGGAATGATTCTGTGTTGCTAGAAAGTAGTACTATCTCCTTGATTAAATTTTTGGATTAGAATTTTCTATGTTGTGTTTATGT
The DNA here is from genome assembly GCF_011100685.1 of Canis lupus familiaris. Lineage (NCBI taxonomy): Eukaryota > Metazoa > Chordata > Mammalia > Carnivora > Canidae > Canis > Canis lupus. The sequence continues at coordinate 42,151,259 of NC_049231.1, read as the reverse complement.
GAAAGAATTGTTGAGGTGTAACTACAATCCTCTAAATCTAAACTTAATGAAACAGACCAAAACAGGTAAAATGTACATGAATAGATTATCCTACAGGGGGAGCTAGAGGCAGATGTTAGATTGTGCTGCTGGGCTTTTTTCATCAGAACAAAACCGCAATCCTCAGACCTGTCATTCTTGCAGAATGAATCACAAACATTTTCTGAGATAACAGTGTACAGTACCATTCATTCATTATCTTTATACTTCCAGGAAATTATATTCCATTTATCAAGACCTGTGCTGTATAGTATAGTTTTCATCAAGAATAGGGGCAACTTAAATTTGTATTTAATTAACACAAAATAAACTTTAAAATGTAGTTCCTCAGTGGCAGTAGTATATTCCAGGTACCGATAGCCACATACAACTAGTGGCTATCTTATTAACAGTACATATATAAAACCTTTTCATCATTGCAGAAAATCCTTCTAAACAGCATTAATTTGGACAACCTCTTATAATCCTTTGTGTCTTAATATTAGTGTCAGTGATTTATTTGAATAGTGACAGTATATGGAATTTAACAAAGAGGCTTATCAAGTTAAGCCATCTCTCATGTGCAAAGGAAGAATCCAGTAGTAGTAGCATGACATCAGATAGCTTATAAAGAAACTGGTAGGGTGGCATGTGCAGTCACAGCCCCTCAGAGAATCTGGGTGGGTTTGTTTGTTTATAATGGTGTAACCATGTTTGTTTATTTATCTAAATTTTGTTAACATATAGTGCAGTATTGGTTTCTAGAGTAGAATTCAGTGATTCATCACTTACATACAACACCCAGAGAGCATCTGTTTCTAAGCAGAGGTGCCTGGCTGTAGGGGAACCAAAATAGCTTTGTAAAAAAGGCATTTTCAACTATACTTCCTTTACTACTGCTCTTTTCATACAGAACTTTAGGTAGAATTCAAGTAGTCACTACCTCTGTAGATCAGGAAGTGGTTTGAAGTGATACTTAACTGATTAACCATATCATTATCCTTTTGAAGTCATACTAAGCCCCTAAGACTTCAGAGTTGTATGGCTGGCATTGTCCTTGATTATTAAATACTTGCAATCTAAGAGGATTAGGAACATTAGTGAAAGTACTCACTGATAGTAATTAGAGTATTAGAGTTGAATTCCATACATCATCAAGAAAGATGGGAACAGCCTGAATCATACATAAAAGTATTAGGAAAGGAAACTCTGAGATTTGATCACTCAGTAATTTTCTCCTATTGGTCTGAATGACTCAATAGAAGGCCTATTTAAAAGTTTGCAAAAGACAGCTAACTGAATTTAGATTTCCATGTTATTCTGACCTGTGCTTCTCTTGTTTTATGTTTGTTGTTTTCAGTAAAATATGAAAGAATCAAATTTCTGGTAATTGCTTTGAAGAGTTCTGTGGAGGTCTATGCGTGGGCACCCAAGCCATATCACAAATTTATGGCCTTTAAGGTAACAGCATCAAGTGTACTTGCAAGTAGCCTCAGCCATGCATGTGTGACCAAGAGCCAGGCAATAAATTTCGAAACTCTAAACAGTTAAGACTGATGATTTTAAAAAATTGTGAAATAACACAGTATACAACTTTATCATAAGAAAGGCCATTTCCAAAATAGTAGGCCTTACTGTCTGCTTTCTGAGCCCTCAGAGTATGAGAAGGAGAAAGCTAAAGGTTTGGCAGACACTTCAATTGATATGTCAATATGGTAACAGAAGAAAGGACAAAATAACACCGCCTCTATTTAAAAAGGAGACCTTGACCTTCTACCTGAAGTCTTGCATGTATATAAAGATTTAGATATGTTCTAATAGCAAAAAAGTATCCAACAATAGGCAGTTGAAGGTGTATCTATTCAATAGAGTACTAAAAATTAAACTATAGAAATTCTTAATGACACAAGGAATATATATCATGCTTTAAATAGAAGTTAAAAACATGAGTAATACATCATTTTTGTTTAAGGGAAAAACTAGAAAAATCTTAGCAGTGTTCTATGTGGATATTTTTAGTATTTTTTATAATTCTAGAGTTTACATTAGATACAAACTTAGGAAATTGTTAATTAAAATGATATTACTATGACATTAGATATTATAAATAATTTAATAACATCATTTCTAATATTAGACACCAAATCTTAAGGATATCCCTGGGACTCTCTTAGTGCATATCAAGCAATTAAGAATTTTTCATCCAAAATGGTTCTGTTTTTATTTTTTAAAGATTTTATTTATTTATTCATGACACAGAAAGAAAGAGGCAGAGACACAGGCAGAGGGAGAAGCAGGCTCCATACAGGGAGCCCAATGTGGGACTGGATCCCAGGTCTTCAGGATCACGCCCTGGGCCAAGGGCAGGCACTAAACTGCTGAGCCACCCAAGGATCCCCTGATTCTATTTTTTAATAGTTTTAAAATACATTTTATTATTAAGAGTAAGCTTCAAGTGTTTGGAAAATTGACATATTTAGACCGCTTGTTGTTTGATTCCCCAGTAAAGTTGGATAATGGGGTTACCATATTTGTTTAAAAAATAAATCCACTTATTATTGACTAAAAGTAATTGGTTATAAAATTACAGTTATATTCTGAGATCTGGTCTTAATATTCTTCATGTGCCAGGTGTATTCTAGTTGCTTTTATAAATATATTGTTTATATATGTCTTGTGAGCTATAGGTATTGATACTTTTGAAGAAATGGGGTCATCCAGGCTATCCCAGTACAGCTTTTCATCACCATATCACCCTAGTCAGGAAATGAAAGTAGAAGTCTATATGGTGACTATGATAACCTTGCTAAACATTCTCAATATATGACTCCTACAACACCTCCTTTTTCTCCATTGTATGCATTTGAATAGTAGAATAATATGCTACAGAAAGTCCTGATTATTTCACTTTAGATGTATTTGTCACCAAGACAAACAGCAGAGTGGAATTCTTGGGTCAGGTAGGCAGAATTTGCAGCATGGCTTCTGGAAGAGTTGTCTTCCATCTGCTGATTGACAGACAAAAGCATAGTAAATTAAAGTCTTATTTTCTAGAGGATTTTTGCTTCTGGTTGTTGCCAGATTGGCTCGGTAACTGTGAAATGAATAAGTACCTTGGGTTTGGTTTCTCTAATTTGATCTATCAGAAATAAGTTCTACTCTGTCTTACTGTTTCTCTCTTTGTTACTTTGTAGTCATTTGGGGAATTAGTACATAAGCCATTGCTGGTGGATCTCACTGTGGAGGAAGGCCAGAGGTTGAAAGTGATCTATGGATCCTGTGCTGGATTCCATGCTGTTGATGTGGATTCTGGATCAGTCTATGACATTTATCTACCAACACACGTAAGAAAGAACCCACACTCTATGGTTGGTTGACTGGCTTCATTTTGTTTTGACTTTTTTCTTTACTCTGCTTAGTGAACTAACACAAGCAGGGATTCCTTACTTCCCCTTGGTATGGGGGTGAGTATTTAAACAATGTACCATTTTCAGTAGCTGCATGCTCTGAGACAAATGGAAATCCATTCTCTTGGCTCTGTGAAGCCCTCCTGAAAACCTCTTAGCCTTGGCTTTGACTAACATGGGATGGACGTGGGGGCAGTTGCTGGCAGTACAGAACATCCCTGGGTTGGAGGTGGTTTGGGAAACAAAATTTCTTAATGGAATCCACAATCCAAACTTGTTCCAGGGGCCTCAGAAAATGTGAACTAGTAGAGTATGTGACTTGGAAAAGGTAGTTTTTGAGATATATTTTGCATGGGTTTTCCAAAATTTTATTCAATTGCTGTATTTATTCACCAAGAATATTAACCAATGCATTCACCAAGACAGCCTTTTTGAGCACTTTTGCAGGGATAGAAATAACCACAAACATACTTCCCTATGCTTTGTTCCTCTTCTCTAGATCCAGTGTAGCATCAAACCCCATGCAATCATCATCCTCCCCAACACAGATGGCATGGAGCTTCTGGTGTGCTATGAAGATGAAGGGGTTTATGTGAATACTTATGGAAGAATCACCAAGGATGTGGTTCTGCAGTGGGGAGAGATGCCAACATCTGTAGGTAGGTATCACTCAGGAAGAGATAGCATTTGTAAAAGTGGAGTCTTCTCTAAAACTGCATTATTTATCACACCAGTTTTATGTGTTGTTTAGACCTTCTGGTCATTTAGCAGAATGGTTGTGGGGAAAAAAAAATAGAATGGTTGGCAATAGATAGTGGAAAGTGAGACGACTGTAGACCACAGGACTGGTCAATCATCTATTTTAAAACAAAATCCAAGTAATTATTGAACACTTCTAAAACTGTCATTGGAGCACCTGAGTGGCTCATTGGGTTAAGCATTTGCCTTCAGCTCAGGTCATGGTCCCAGGGTCCTGGAATCAAGCTCTGCATCAGGCTCCCTGCTTAGCAGGGAGTTTGCTTCTCCCTCTCTCTCTGCTCTTCTCCCCCACCCCCACCCCCGCCCCACCCCGGCCCTCACTGCTGTTCACCTCTCACTATCTCTCTCACTCTCTCAAATAAGTAAAATCTTAAAAAAAAAAAATAAGACTCTACCATTTACAATCCTTCATTTAATCCTTAAGATATCCAGGGAAATAGGACAGATGTTGACTGATTTGTGGAAAGTAAGGTGAGACAGAAAAAATGGGTAAGGGACTTGTTCCTTAGAGTGGCAGAGCCACAACTATGAACACAGCCTCTCGATCTTCTGATGTGTGTTCAAGAATAAAGGGGCAGAAAGGCTGCTATCTGAAATTTTTAGTTTATATCCCTGACCTGTTCTGGTTTTATTGCAATTAGTCACTATCTCTTTTTATCACATTTTCCTGCCTTCTTTGTGACTTTTCATAAAAATATGAGCACTAAACTCTGTATCCAGTGGGTCATTCCTCACAATAAGCAATTCAACCATTTCAAAAATTCAAATGTCCACTTCCCAAGATTAACTTTAAAAGGTTACAGAGGCAAAATTCCTTAAAAACAACAATCCTTGGGCAGCACATGTGGCTCAGCGGTTTAGCACAGCCTTCAGCCCAGGGCGTGATCCTGGAGACCCGATCAAGTCCCACATCAGGCTCCCTGCATGGAGCCTGCTTCTCCCTCTGCCTGTATCTCTGCCTCTCTCTCCCCCTCTCTCTCTGTGTCTCTCAGGAACAAATAAATAAAATCTTTAAAAACAACAACAACAATCCTTAAATACTAGACATTCAGGTGTGTGTGTAGTATATGAGCAGCATCTTTTCATGGATGTTTCCTTATCTTTATCAATTACATGTTTCCCCCCCCCCCTCCTCAAAAAGCATATATTCGATCCAACCAGACGATGGGCTGGGGAGAAAAGGCCATAGAGATCCGATCTGTGGAAACTGGTCATTTGGATGGTGTGTTTATGCACAAAAGGGCTCAAAGACTAAAATTCCTATGTGAACGCAATGACAAGGTAATGGTTTTCTTACAACTTCTTTTTAGCTGCTACTAGTTTTAGTAATGGTTTATTTTCCATGGAGTTTGGCGAAGCCTTTTCTTGGTGTTTAGATTCTGAAATAAATTCATCAAGCAACATTTTAGAATTGACTTTTTAGACCTGTATATGGGGGGTGGGATATATTTAATTTTGTGTTTGCTTACAAGGGGGGAAGAGATAACTTGTCTCTGCCAAAGTAATTATATGTTGGTCTGTTTGTGGTGGTGGTTTTTTTACCTGTTAGGTGATGTGTGTGAGCTGTGTTTGAGGTTAGGGACAGGGAAGGTTAGAGCTGCCAGTTTAAATGAATAGGAGTCTTTTATGATTGAAAAGAACCACCTTGCAAATTTGGATAGGGTAAAAGTTTCCTCTCTCTTGATATTTGTCAGAAAGATAACACTTGTCTGCTTCTAAGTAGTGAAATAATTACATAGTTCACATGTCAGAAATACCTAACTGCATCCCTCATTTTATGCAGAAGCGTAAGGACCTCCTGCAGCTGAGATCCTAAGGCCTCAAAGCCCCATTTAAAACTCTTGTTTTTCAAAACTGGCCACATCTTTATCTCTTCCTGGGCTTACTTTCTCCCTGGAAGCGCCTCCCTAAGCCAGCCTTGGAGTGGAGCACCTTGGATGGCCTAGGGTGTTGACCCATCCCACTTGCTTTGAGAAGGACCTCCTGGTGGGCCTGACCTTTACCAAGCCCAGTTTTCTTTCTCATTCCCTCCACCTGGATGGAAAGCCTCTGACCACTTGAGGCAGCCTTTTGCAACCTTAGGAATTTGTTACAAACATTTCTACTTCTTGCTTCACATTAAAATATATTAAAAATACTAGCCACTGGCCCACTGATTGACTTCTCAGATTAAATTTAAAAATTCAACTTGTCACAGGAGCTGTAGGTTTGCCCTCGGCAGCCAGTTCTCCTGCCTAACTACATGTACATTAAATAAGCTGCATCACCACCAGCCCACTTTCCTACAATACTCTATAGCTCATTTACTAATGGGATTGACATTTTTTTCCTAGTAGTATCTCCCAAATTGTTTTCCTAGTAGTATATCCCAAATTGTTTACCTTGAACCTCTGACCCAGTTTAGGATTTTGCCAGCTTTTTGGCTTATATTTTCCTGAGTATATTTAATGTAGCCATAACTATACTATTCTTTGAATGTGGGACGTTTAGATATTTTTATTTATAATGTACATCACTTAAAGTTTATTAATAAAAGGTCCAAAAGTAAATTGTCAGAGTCGTTTGACCATAGAGTCCTATGAAATAACTAATATGTTTTAGCTTAATTTTTTAAGAGAAAAATCCAGTTGCCCAGGAGTCCCCTCCATTGCTTATTGTATTTTCCAAACACATTTATCTTTTATAGGATATTAGCAATAGAGGTAAAAAGAAATAGCTCAGTTTCAGAAATGCCATTATTTTTCTTTTTGAAAAAACTCCGTATGGCAGTGTTAGCCTTCTTAGTTCTAATAAAAATTGGCTACAGAGATGATGACTGCTTATATATGATAAATTGATATCATCTCAAGTCTTCTTTTGGAAAGGGACTTTGGGCTTTTAAGCTTCCTACATTTGGAAGTGTTGAGGTATCAGTGGCTCTAGGTTATCAGCCTGGGAACCATGGGAAGCATTTCCCCTAAAGACTGGGTTGTATTTTCATAATAAATCTCTCTCTCTTTTTCTCTTGTTTTCACAGGTCTTCTTTGCCTCTGTTCGGTCTGGTGGCAGCAGCCAGGTTTATTTCATGACGTTAGGCAGGACTTCTCTTCTGAGCTGGTAAAAGTGGTGGAATGAGGCTTGCTGGCCCCCCAGAGTCTTCAAGATCCTGAGAACTTGGAATTCCTTGCAACTGGAGCTCAGAGCTGCACCGATGTAGTCCAGGACAGCTGTGTGTGCAGACACCGTGTGTGGGGTGTTTTGTTTTGTTTTGTTTCGTTTCCTTTCTGCACCTCTTACAGTTTATCCCCCTTCTTTTCTTTTCCCTACTCAAAAATAAATCAAGGCTGCAATGCAGCTGGTGCTGTTCATATTCTACCATCAGGTGCTATAAGTGTTTGGGATTGAGCATTAGACCAGAAAGCAAATGCCTTTCCTTCAGCTCCAGAATTCCTTGTCTCTGAGTGACTCTGTCTTATGGGTATTGAAGGTGGAGACCATGAACATGCCATTGGTTTTGTTGGAAATGGGCACACGGAGGTGTAAAATGGTGCTCTAATGAGCAGCTTACTGAAGCAGAGAGCAGATTTAATATAGTAACATTAACAGTGTATTTAATTGACATTTCTTTTTTGTAATGTGACAATATGTGGTCAAAGAAGAAGGTGCAGGTTTAAGAAGTTAATATTTATAAAATGTGAAAGACACAGTTACTAGGATAACTTTTTTGTGGGTGGGGCCTTGGGAGGCAGGGTGGGGTGGGTTAAGGGGAGGGTCCCATTTTGTTTATTTGGATTTTTTTTTTTTTTTTTTTTTTTTGGCTTGGCCAAAAACTCAGTCATTTTTCTGTGTACCAGGTTTTGCCTAAATCATGTGCAAATGGTTCTTTTAAAAAAAAAAAAAAAGAAAAGAAAAAGAAAATGTGTGCATTTGTATAACGGCCAGAACTTTGTTGTGTGACAGTATTAGCACTGCCTCAGTTAAAGGTTTAATTTTTGTTTAAACCTAGAAGTGCGACAACAGTTTTACCCACAGTCTGCACTTGCAGAGGAAAAGAAATTTTTTCAACCACATGTTTATTTTTTTGCCTACCTCATTGTTTGTAATGCATTAAGAGGTGGTTTAGTTTATATGTTTTTGGAGGAAAAATTAATGTTTAATTTAATCTTAATACCAAAACTATCAGATTGAAGTTTGACTGTTATTTTGTCACAGGTCTCAGTAGGCACAAGAGAAATTACCCCTGAAGATAGGAAATAGCCATATGGCTTCATCATGCTGACAGATGCAATCTGTTTTCTAAGTTCAGAGAGCAGAATGCTTCGTTTTCACCAGATTTACCATTAGTGGTTGATGGGCAACTATGGCCTACAACATAAGAGGCCTCATTGTTCTCAATTTGGGGTTTGGTAGCAGACGGGTGGTCATATTAGAATAGTCACACAAACTGTTCAGTGTTGCAGGAACTTTTTCTTGGGGTGGGGGAGGGGTGATGTTTCCCTTTTCTAAAAATGCAATGCACTAAAACTATTTTAAGAATGTAGTTAATACTGCTTATTCATAAGATGGCATCTTCCTGTGTTTTAGGTGTAATATCAAAGCCCTGGCTTTTCTCCTCTCACTTGCTCTCTTGTTCTCTCTCTGTTTTTTAAACCAATTTTACTTTATGAATATGTTCATGACATTTGTAATAAATGTCTTGGGTAATAATTTGTTTTATGGCTTCATGGTCACTCAATTCCTCTGATAAAGGAGCAGTGCTCGGTGTCCTGGCTCTGCCAGCTTACTTTCCTCCTGTTGAGTTTTGAAGGAGAATAATGTGTGATGGTGGCTTTAAACTTTGCCAAACAGAACTTGGTGTTTCCTAGGCTTAATCCTCCTTTGTGGTTAAGTTTCTTTTACAACATGAAAAAGGAAGATTTTTCTCCCCAAAAGGTAATAGGCATTTCACCTACCTGTCAAGGCTTTGCCCAGTGTTCTCATCCTATTTGGCATCCACTTTGACCCCTTTCATTCTCTTCCTCCTGATTCAGCACCTTTGCTAAAGGCTGTCCTGGAATTACAAAAACCTAGCAAAAAGTAGATAAACTCACAGAAGCAGAAACGACACAGGTGTACCTAACACAAAGACAAGATAAGCTGAGAAAACCTTGCCCTTTTGAAAAGGACAAGGCATTGGAAAAGGATTTTCCATCTCTATGACTTTGGAGTGATGCTAATGTCCAAAGCAGAAAGGACTAGTTCTTTCCTACTAACTTATAGTTAACATAGAGAAGATTGAAGAGTTACTTCCACCTTTGGAAGGTACTTTTGAGATGAGCCAGACACCATCACCACAGGACTTCAGTCAAAATCAGATCACTGCTGGTGATTTCCTGCATTTATCGGCTTTTGGAGTAAGATGAAATGTGCCACGTGAACATGTGCACATACGTGAACACATATGCCTACCGAGAGGAGAATGTACTGGATGGCTGGGTTGATTATAGCCTCTCCCATGACTTCACAGAGAGGTAAAGTTGAACAGGTGTCTGAAAAAAAGCTTAAGCTTCTGATACCAATAAGGAAGAAAGAGAAAAGACTCAGGCATCATGGTTTTATGTATGCACAGACTTGGAGCTCAGTGTCTGTATGCCAAGGTGCACAGATAATTCAAAGGGTTTTTCATTGGGATTACTGAGTAGTTAGAACTTGACAAAAACTGGATTTCCTCTCAGAGGTGATGGGGTCTGAGCTCAAGCCAGAATTGTGCCTGTCCTGCTCATGAAGCACCAGGAAGTCACTCTTGGTGTTTGTGTTGAATGTGATCAAATCCATCCCTGGGCTTAAGTCACTGAGGTCAGACAGCCATTTGTCCTTGTGGGGTGGCCTTCTTGGCCTCAGCACCTCATAAACCAGATTCTGTTGCTGGAGCTTCACACAGGTCCCCAGTTAGGTTTCTCCAGAAAAGATTACAAGCAGGTGAAATTTCATTCTTCTAGAAAAGGGATTTTTTTTTTTTTCCTTTAACAGGGTAGTGACTTCACAAAAGTGCTAAAATGGCAAAATTACAGAAGAAAACAGTATTATACCATTAAATATGGAACATTGGACTATCTAGCACTGCTCTTCAAAACAAAATACAGATATGTCTGTAGATGTAGTCAAAGCTTTAATAAGTAATTCCTTTCTGTATTTAAATCAGAGTAACTCTGTACTGAGTGCAGTGTTTTTTTTCGTCATGCACATGTTATGTTGAAGAAAATGTTTACAAAAATGGTTTTGTGACACTAATGTGCATCGTATATTTATGGTTATTTTTAAAGTGATTTTTTATGGGTAATTTAGGTTTTCAACATAGTGGTAGTCCATTTACAGTGATTCATAATCCCTAATTTTGCCAACTATAAATTTGCTAAACAGTAATACAAATGACAGAGTGCATTACATTTACTAATCCTAGAGCTACAAAGCAGACTGGTGGTAAATACATGGCCTCCCCCCGCCAACCCCCAGTGCTAACTTCAACTTGTCTTCTGTGTATTATGAAAATTACTGTTGTCCCCTCCCCCCTTTCTCCTTAAATAAAATAAAAATGACACCTCTATTATGTGGCATGAGTTTCAAATATATTCTGATCCTTCAGAATGTTTCCTTCCCTTAAGATTCCTTATTGCACACCTCCATCCCCAGCGCCACCCTTGGCTAGAGAGGGTGGCTCCATATCCTGCCATCTCCTGTAAGGGGGATGTTTGTTCAAGGTGAGCCCTTGATCACCATGTTCTTGAAGCCAAGAGTATAGATCCTTAAGGAAGATAAAAGGTTTTATTTTTTCAAGTCTAAATTGAATCAAAAAATAAAATAGCATGTCTCTATCTAATAGGACAATTGAAGTAGCCCTTTCTAACACTGGCACCATAAATAATTATTTAGGCCTAGTAATTGGAAGGCCTTTGTGCCCAAACCCTCAGCGTGTGCCCCATTGATTTCCTCCAGATACCTGGCAGGTATGATCCCCATTGGACGACGTGGGGCCGCATCACCATGATTAGTGCCTTGGTCAAGCCTCCAGGATTGCAGAGGGGTGGCCACACAACATTACCATAAATGTTAATAAACAAGCTCCTTTGTGCTTCATATTAGAAACGTGTTATTTCTCTAAGGTGGAAATAAAATAGTAAATACCTAGGCCACCAAATGAGTATGTTTTTTCTTTTCCTACTTGATATTTGTTGGAGCTGGTGGATGACTAGGAATAAAAATCTGGTGGAGGGCTAGTTGTCTTGGGACCATCATTCATCCCTCCTATACCTACTTCATCCTCCACTGCTGTGGCTCTCAAAGCCAGCAACCAGGATGAAATCCATTCCTATAACTGACACCAGCTTTATGTTTTGACATCACATTCAAGGGTGCTGTGAAATTGCTACCTCTCTACCATCTACGACTTCAGCAACAGCAACAGATGCCCGTGCTCACTTGCTGAATGCAGTTTACCCTTGAACAAGGAGGCTGGGGTCACTGACCCCTTGTGCCATCCAAACTCTTTTAAGTATAACTTTTGACTCCCCAAAAACTTAATTATTGGTAGCCTATTTTTTTAAAAAGATTTTATTTATTTATTCATCAGAGACACGGGGGGTTGGGGGGGGGGCAGAGACACAGGCAGAGGGAGAAGCAGGCTCCATACAGGGACCCCGATGTGGGACTTGATCCCAGGTCTCCAGCCAGGATCAGGCCCCCGCTGAAGGCGGCGCCAAACCACTGAGCCACTCAGGCTGCCCAGTAGCCCATTGTTGATTGATGAGAAACAATAACAGTAACATAACAGTCAACACATATTTTGTATATGTATTCTATATTGTATTCTTAAAGTAGGCTAGAGAAGAAATGTTACCAAATCATGAGAAAATACATTTACAGTCCTGTACTGTAAGAAATCTACATGTAAGTAGATCCACACAGTTCAAACCTGTGTTCAAGGGTTGACTATAGTTGTTAAAAAGTAGAACAAAAAAGAAAACCATTAAAAGTTGGGGAAAGTTGTTAATTTCCTTATGGGAGAAATAACATGTTCAATAATAGGTTCTCATACCTGGTCTATTTTCTTTTCTTTTTTTTTTTGTCTATTCATATTAAGGTTAATCATATCATATCCTGGTTTCAAAATCTTCATGAAGCTGTCCCACCTCTACCTCTGCTTAGCTTCTCTGTGCTTACAGTCAGTAACCTCCTGTTCCCTAATAAGTGGACACGGTATTGTTCTGTTTACTCTGTTTCTGTCTGAATACAGAGCCTGTATATGAGCTGAGGTTAGCTCTCAGGTTTGAATCGTAATTTCTCTGCTCCTCAGAAACTATCAAGCGTGTTGCTGGTACTGAACAGACACAAATTCCTGGTGGTTTGGTTAAATAGCACAAAGTTAAAACCCTGGTGTTAGTCCAAGGGGAAACTAGCATTCTTATGCCCTGTGGGACTTGTGAGGAAGTGCACTGGTGTAGACAGGTTCCAGGAAGGGTGTGGAATTCGACCTTGTTGGGCACAAGGCCACCCCATGCCATAACAGGCCATAACACTCACCAGTGCCTGCTACTGCAGGTTGGCTTGCTATAATAACAGAATCCTTGATCAAGTCTTATCTCCTAGTTTGCTTGATTATAGGAAATTTGAACTTTAGGGCTCCTGGAAGTTCTATGGAAGGAGATGTCGAGCTTGAGCAAGACAAGTCTGCCCCTTGCTTAAATTTTTTTGGATGTCAGACACAACTACAAATCTTAGAAACCAGTGTTAAACAACTTTTTCTCAGTAAGTGATATTAAATAATGCCTTTATTTTTTTAACGACTTAGCTGTAGTTCATATAACCATACAGTTCAGTGGCTCTTAGGTCATTTAGACTTGTGCATACCTAACGACCACAGTAATTCTTAAAACGTTTTATCTTTGCTGTTATCCCATCACCCCACCTCCTCACCTGCACCCCCCCCCCCAGATGTAGACAACCACTAATCTACTTTTCCAATATGGATTTGCCTCTTCTGGACATTTCATATAAATGAAATCATACAATGTGTGTCCTTTGTGACCAACTTTTTTTGATTTAGCAGAATGTTTTCGGGATTCAGCCATGTTGTAGCATGCATCAGTACTTAGTTTCTTTTTACTGGCATCCCTGGTTCTTCACCTTTGTCACTGGTGCCTGCTTTCGGCCCACCTTGGGGCTTAGTCAGTTGAGCATCTGCCTTCAGCTCAGGTCATGATCCTGGGCCTCTGGGATCCAGCCCCACATTGTGGTCCATGCTCAGCAGAGAGCCTGCTTCTCCCTCTGCCTTTGCTTCTGCTGCGCTCCCTGCTTGTGATTTCTCATGTGCTCTCTATGAAATAAAATATTTTTAATAAATAAAATAAAGCCAACCACGTCACTGATAACCAACCACATTCCAGCCTCAAATGAAAACTGCAGAGTTAACCATCCACCTTGTAGGGGAACCAGCTGACAAGCAGCCTCAGAAATGGATTCCTGTTAATAAGTGTTTTCCGTTTGAGCACTTAGAAATGCAGTAAGCCCCCCTCCCCCCATTCCCCCGCTGCCCCTTGAAGAGGTCTTGATACTAAACATCAGGCTTATCACAGGGTAGGTACAGGGTGGTCAAGGTTTGGGATGGAGGACTATTTGGGATTGGTAGGTGTTCTGCTTATGTCCAAGGCCTGGATCAGGATACTTGGCTTGTCCCTCTACCTTTGCATGCTCACCTCTAGGAAGGGACACACAGGCTGGTCTTGCTGAGCCAGATCCCTTTTTTGTCCTGGGAAAATACTCTAAACACGTTTCAGAAGGGTCTCATGCTGTTGGCTGCTCATTTGTATTTTACTGGCATCAAGGACATTTCCTCGGCTTTGCCTCCTGAAAGGCCTTCTAATTGTCCTCAACTTTGCCTTGCAGTATACATCATTGAGTAAGCATGGACACTAGTAACTTCTGGGAACTTGGTGGCATTTTGGTCAATCTTAACAAGTTGAGCAACCACTGGGTGCTGAGCAGTCTTGAGGTATGGAGCTCCTTTGGGGAAATGGAGGGGAGTTGTCTAAATGGCCAACTTTGAAAATGGTGCCTAGTGTATTCTAGATATTGAAGCAGAGCCTGTGGTAATGGTGCATATGAAAAAGATGAATACTTTTTAACTTAAAAAAAAAAGAAAGCAATGTGGCTACCCTTTTGGGTTGGTATGAGTTCAGTCTATGGCTAAAACTGAAGTGAGAGAAGATGATGCTCCTTTGTGGTTAGGTCACATGTGGTTAGATAACACTTGTTGTAGGATCTGGACTGATTGCAGCCTTGGCTCAAGAGAGGGACCTGGATGGGAAGGGCTCCATAAAGTTCCCATAAAGATTGGTTTAAAGAAAAGGTAACAAAAATAATTGAGAGAAGTAATTATAGAAATATCTAAGTATTCAACTAATCAGTCCATTCTAGTTTTTGGCTAACAACAATGATGGCAGGTATTTTTTGTGTATTTGCTATGTACCAAGCATGTTCTAAGGACTTTTACCTATATCCTTTTAATCTGTAGAAGAAAAAATTTAGGGTACCCGCTTGTTGACTTGAATTCATTTGGAGAGATAACAAATGCAGGATAGGTTGCTCTGCAAGGTGCCAGCTGGTAGAGCTGGTAAAGGTGAGTTGAACCCATAGAATTTGTCTCCATTATGAAAGATGCAATCACCATTGTCCAGGAGAATGAAACAGGTGCCTTGGATGACTGGCCAGGTCCATGCCCTTGAGGCTGTTTTTGTTGAGATGTAGGGGAGGTCTTTTGAGGTGTTTTGGGACTACATACATACAAGGCTAGTTAACAGTCCATGAGCCATTTGAGAACATTCTTGAACCCATGCACAAAATGGCTTTGGCACTCCTTGTAAACATGAGCGCATTTTTTGAGCAAATAGATATTTAGGCAGCAATCCTAAGAGTTCCTCTGGCCTGTGGCAGAGATAGTATAGATAATGCCATAGATAGGAGGAATGTTCTCCAGGACACATTGATGTGTTCGCTGCCCCACAGGGCTCTCCTGTGGAAGGCACACTATGTGAATCAGTATGTGATTCCTCTTTTCCAGTAATGTGGCTAACTTCACAGTGAACACTTCAGCCATCACTTAGGAATCCTGCAGATTTTTCCACCTCTGGAAGTGAGCAGGTTCTGCTAACCCTGAGACCAGGCAGTGTTGTTCTGGAGGGCTGTTCTGCATTTAGTCAGCCCTCTCGCTGTATTTAGTCAGCCCTCTAGGTCTGTCTCAGGTTTTCAATCTTACCTAAACAGTGGAATGCCAGTGTATAAGGCAGAGAAAAGAGGTATTGATTTTAAGTTCAAATTTATAATATCCTTCAAAGATGAAACAATGGAAACTAATACTGCTTTGCTATTGGAACTTATGGATCATAGCTGTCTATGTCTATCAAATTTCTTTCTTGGTTCTCTAACCTGGAGCTAATTCTGATGCCAGCAGGAGTATAATTACCATTTCTAAACAGCCTTGCAAGAAAACACCTAAAAAGTATATGGTATCAATAATTTGGGGACACTTTTTAGTATTTATGGGTAGCAGCAGAAATTTTTAAGATGCACACAAAAATAAGTTAACTTGACACCAACTATTGTTTTGTTGGTCTCTAATATAAGGTATACACTTGATTGTGTGTGTTTATACAGTTTTGATATATTTTATTTAACTCAATATATTCCAAAACAATTTTAATATGTAATCAATATTTTTTTTGTAATCAATATTTTAAATAAAAGGATGGTTTACATTCTTTTTTTCACACTAAGACTTGAAAATGTGTGTATTTCACACAACATATCAATTCTGATTAGCCACATTTTAAGTTCTCAATAGCCACATGTGGCTAGTGACTACCATTTGGATGTGCAGTGCTAAGGCCTTATATACCTTATGGTGAGAATCTTTTGAGGCAAATATTGTTACTATCTTTTACTGGAGAAGATACCAAAGCTCCTAAAAGTTAAATAACTTGCTGGGAATCATCCTAGAGAGTATAAATGAAGGAGCAAGAATTAGGACCTTGTCTATTAATCTCTAAACTCTGTTTTTTTTTTAATATATCGATGCACATTATTTTGATTTTTAAAAAATCATTTTTAAAAACACTTTAAATTTTTTTTAATTTATGGCTTTATTTTGATTTTGACTTTTAAAAAATAATTTTAAAAAACTTTAATTTTTTTAAGACAAAGTTCTAGAATGCTACCTGGGAAGGGGGGGTCTGATCTATTTCATTCGTTTGTATTTTCATCAAGAAACCTGGATTTTAGGGAAAAAATTTTTTTTCATTTACAAAGCTTTTGTCCCCAGGTTTATTAAAACAAATGTGAGACAGTCAAAGATAGCCTACATAATTTGCGAATATCACGGGGCCAATTTGGCAGTGTCTGATGTATAAGAAGAGCTAATTTTTCCCTGTAAGACTGACTTGGCATTCTTTGACATTCAGAATCTCTCAGCCTTGGTGTTTCCTTATTTCCTCAAGTTCATAAGGAAGCTCATGGCAAGAGGGATATCACTGAGGTTTTTCACATTGCTTCCTGCCCCAGAAGTTGTATGCAGTAAGATCTGTGCAGCTAGGTGGCTACTTTTTCTGAGAAAAGTGAGTGTTTTACACAGAATAGCTTGTCTAGTGCCAGGAAACATGTTCAGTCAGGAACCTCTGAGTCATGTGACAGGAGTGACTAGGGCCTCATCCTGCTGAGAAATGAAACTGTCAGATATTTCTTATAGTTGTGGGGAAAACCAGTTCCACCTTTATGTCCAGACATGGTTCCTGCCATTGTGTGATCCATAAAGGAATGGGACCCATGTGGTAGAAATTGAGAAACAATGATAGCTCAATAATGGTGCATTCATGGCATACTCATGTACAGCCTAGTCACTGACAGTATTTCAGGTGTTCCATTCTTGAGTCACTCTGTTCTGTCCCAAAAATTTAGGATAGGTAGGTGTCTTCTGAGTGTCCAGGTCATAATCTCCCTTGTGCTAAACTACAACCCCTTGTTTTAGTTTATATTAATGCTTTGATGCCTTTCTAGAGGATTTAGTTGCAGGTGTCTCTAAACATAAACATTGTTTATGTTGAAGCCATGGTCGTTGTGAATTAGTTGTAATATAATAAAGTGCTCATCCTGGAATCTGCCAGAATTAGGGGCTTATCATGTAGGATCAAACCCCCAGACAATTTTTCCTCAACATCAGATAATAATCAAGTCCAGCTATCTGAGAGTATATTTCTTACCTACATAAAACTAAAGCATCTGCCGCAAAATAAGTGTTTTACAGATGTTTTAAAATAGGTGTTTTATAATCTTAAGCTCTAAACAGTTTATCCATTCAATAAGTATTTATGCAGCACTATACTTTGTACAAATCACTGTTGTAACATGTGGAGACTTGCGTAAAAAGTGAAGGAAGAGGACTTAACTACAGCTCAGGTTCCCAAGGAAAGTTCATTTTGAGGAATTAAAAGGCATGGCAGCCTCCGAGAAGTGCAGGGAAATGCTAAGGCACACTGCAGAGAGTGGAGCTTAGGCTCCAGTGAGACAGGAACAGCAAAGGCAGCAAGGTTGTGCAGCCCTTCCAGGTATGGACAGTCCAGTCAACTAGATCAGTGGTCCCAAACCTTGAGTATGCATGCATCAGATCATCTAGGGGGCTTGTTTAAACATAGATTGCTGGGCCTTATCCCCAAAGGCTCCGTTTTGGGAGATTTGGGAGGTCTGACACGGGGCCAGACAATTTGCATTTCTAACCAGGGTTCAAGCTGCTGCTGCTGTTGAAGGACCACACTGGGGGAACCATACTGTTCTATAGAAATTGTTAGCAAAAATATTGAAAACTGAAAGACAGTGAAAAATGCAGAAAATCAACATAGTAATTGGAGCCAAATTCCAAGATCAGCTAGAAGCACAAAGAAATCCCAGAGGGGAGGGTTCACATGAGAGGGACAGACTGTTGCTTGCCCACACTTACTAAACCTCATTAGAAAGTTGCTCAGTAACAAAGAATCAGAGGCTGACACCTGAATCTGTGGTTGCCCCTGTCTTATTTTGTATATGTGTTGATGTAATATCTGTTTTCCTTTCACAGCTGGGCTATAGGGGTCTGTTACGGACTAAATTGTGTCCTCTGCGAATTCATATGTTGAACTCTTAACTCCCAATGTGACTATATTTGGAGATAGGGTCTTTCTAGAAGTAATTAACATTAAATTAAGTCATAAGAATGGGGTGCTAATCCAGTAGGATTGATGACCTTGTAAGAAAATGAAGAGACACCAAGTGCCCACACATAGAGAAAAGACCATCTACAAGCCGAGGAGAAAGGCCTCAAGAGCCACTAAACCTGCTGACACTTTGATCTTGGACTTCCAACCTCCAGAACTATAAGAAAATAAATTTCTGTTGTTGAAGCTGAGCAAGATAATACAGGTGTAACCAAGATGAAAAGGTGAGCTTCCTAGAGCAAGGGAAGGAGAAGTTTGGAAGGGGGCTCTGCAAGTGGAAACTCATCCAGCTCCCAGCAAAAGTGACAAGATCTCTGAAGAGGTGAAGAAGCATCATGGGAATTTTTTTTTTTTTTTCATCATGGGAAATTAACACAAAAGGCTGAGGGCATAGTAGACAGAGCCAAAGATCCCTAAGTGACAGACTCCACAAACTTGAATAGTGAATGTCTCCATCGGCTGGAAACTCAAGACCTATCTTCTGTTTTCAGATGACACACAAGCTCCAAAGATTCTGGTGAGGACACCTGGGCCACTCAGTTGGTTAGGCATCCCACTCTTGATTTCGGCTCAGATCATGATCTCAGGATTGTGAGATCATGCCCCTTGGTGGGGTCAGCATGGAGTCTGCTTGAGATTCTCTTCCTCTCCCTCTGCCTCTTCCCCCACTTGTGTACTCTCTCTAAAATAAATAAATCTTTAAAAAATGTGTTATTTATTGCTCTGAATGTTGTGGATTAAATTCATATCTACTATTTGATATATGGATAAATGATAAGCTCAGCTTATATGATACTTTAAAAGTTTTATTATGAAAAAATTTCAGTCTACACAAAAATAATAGAATGAGGCACCCCTGTATCCATTACCCTGCTTCAACTATTATCCATTTATAGCCATATGATTAATTTATTCTCTCATTCCACTTGTGGATTATATTGAAGCGGTCCATAGGTACTGCATCATTTAACTCACAAACATTTCAGTGTCCATTTCCAAAACTACAAAACCATTATCACATCTAAAGAACTAACAGGGCAGCCTGGGTGGCTCAGCAATTTAGCACTGCCTTCAGCCCGGGGTGTGATCCTGGGGACCCAAGATCGAGTCCCACATCAGGCTTCAGGCATGGAGCCTGCTTCTCCCTCTGCCTGTGTCTCTGCCTCTCTCTATTTCTCGAATAAATAAATAAAATCTTAAAAAAAAAAAAACCTAACAAAAGTCCCTTACTATCTTCAGATATTCAGTATTCAAATTTCCCTGATTGGGGAATCCCTGGGTGGCTCAGCAGTTTGGCATCTGCCTTCGGCCCAGAGTGTGATCCTGGAGACCCGGGATCAAGTCCCACGTCGGGCTCCCTGCATGGAGCCTGCTTCTCCCTCTGCCTGTGTCTCTGCCTCTCTCTCTGTCTCTCATGAATAAATAAATAAAATCTTTTAAAAAAAATTTCCCTGATTGTCTCAGTGACTTTTAACAGTATGTTATATGTGGATCTATATAAATTTAACATACAGTAATCGATTGATACTTTTTTAAAAAGTCAGGATTATTAGTGCTCAAATGCCACCAACTTGATTTTTTATATTTTGCTTTGTATTTGGGGATATTGCTTTTAAATTTTAATTTTCAATAATCATTTAGAGCATTACCTTCAGAGAATTCCCTCCATTCAGTTTCCCTTTTCCTTAATGGTAACTATTTTGGTTGGTTTCTGGTTTATCCTTTCCCTAAAAAATATATAAGCAAATGTGTTTGTATATTTATGTTTATCCTGTGCCCACCTCACTTTTTTCTGCCTTTTTTCATTTACTCATCCCAGAGATTACAGCCATGTAATAAAAATATTTTGTGTTGTTTTAAACCACTTTTTTATGTGTAACTTACATACCAAAAATACACCCTTCTGCAGTTTGATGAGTTTTAGTATATTTAATACAGTAATGCAACCATCACCACAGTCTAGTTATAGAACATATCCGTTATCCCAGAAAGTCCCCTCCTGCCCCTTGCTTGTCAGCCCACCTTGGTTCCAGGAAAGATGGCCTCTTTCACATTGATATTGACAGCTGCATAGTACCCCATTGTGTGCATGTACCATCATTTGTTAAATCAGCCTCTACAGTCCTTCAATGAATAGCCTTAGGTACATGTATAAATTTTTGCCAGTGTATTTTTGGAATAAATTCCTAGAAGCATTTCTGAGTCAAATTGTTAGTGAATATATAATTTCTCTAAATAATGCCAAGTTTTCCCTTTGAGATGGTTGTACCATTTAGCATTCTCACCAATAATGTATGGCAGTGACCATTTCCCTCCAGCCTCACCAACAGAGTAGATGGTTAAACTTAGAAATTTTATCTCAGGGACATCTGGGTGACATGCATCTGTTATATGCATCTGCCTTTGGCTCAGGTCATGGTCCCAGGTCCTGGGATCAAGTCCTGCCTCGGGCTTCCTACTTGGTGGGGAGCCTGCTTCTCCCTCTCCCTACTTGTGCACTCTGTCTCTCTGCCAAATAAAAAATTTTAAACTTTTTTTAAAAAAATTGTATCTCAGGATAGTGTTAATACACATTCCTCTTCCTATAAAGAAGACATTTTTTCAGGAGTTGAAGGGCCGTTTGCATTTGTGTGTGTGATGTCTGCTTCTATCCCTTGTCCATTTCTCTATTTGTAGGATCTTAGAGAATTTTTAATGTGATAAGTTGCAAATATTTTTCTTAATCTTTTATGTTTCTAGGGTTTTTTTTTGCTCTGGATAAAACATTTTATTTTTATGTGGTCAACAGTCAGTTTTTCCCCATATTTCTTCTGGATTTTGAGTCAGGAGAAGCTTCCTCTGATCTGATCGTGGAAGAATTTGTTCCTTTTTGCTTCTAGTATTGGTATAATTTCTTTAAAAAAAATTTTTTTTTAGATTTTATTTATTTGAGAGAGTGAGAGGAGGGGCAGAGAGGAAAAAGACCAGAAAAACCAAAAGAGAGAGAAAAAAAGAACTGGATACCTAACTGAGCCACACAAGCGCTCTTCTTTTTTTAACATTTAATTTCTAGTTTGTCTGAATGTATTCTAATGTACAGTATGAGGAACAAATCTGCTTACCTTTTTCTGTGTGGTTCTCTTGATCTCTCACAACATATTTTAAAAACCTAGCTTAAAAAAATAAATAAAAATTTAAAAAAATAAAAAAACTAGCTTATCCCCATTGATCTCAGATGACATCTTCATCCTATTCTAAATTTTTATATGTAATTGGGACTATTTATGGATTTTCTGCTTCATTCTTTTTGTCTGTTCATGCACAAATGCCACACTTCTATTTTCTTTTTAAAGATTTTATTTACTCAGACAGAGAGAGAGGCAGAGACACAGGCAGGGAGAGAAGCAGGCTCCCTCCAGAGACCCTAATGTGGGACTTGACCCCAGGACCCTAGGATCATGACCTGAGCCAAAGGCAGATGCTCAACCACTGAGCCACCCAGACGTCCCCACACTGTTTTAATTGTAGAGATTTTATAATCTTAAAGTGGTTTTTTTCTTGGGACTCCTCAGCAGTTGAGTGTCTGACTTTGGCTCAGGGCATGATCCTGGAGTCCCGGGATCCAGTCCCACATCGGGCTCCCTGCATGGACCCTGCTTCTCCCTCTGCCTGTGTCTCTGCCCCCCTCTCTCTCTCTCTCTCTCTGTGTTTCTTGTGAATAAATAAATCTTTTTTTTTTTAAGTTTTTTGATTTATCAACTTTAAATATCAACTCCTTGTTACAAAAAACAAGGTTTTGCCTAATTTGCCCCTCATTTCTTGTTCATCTCCCCAGCTTTTCAGAATTATATGTGTTTATTCTTGTATCAGTTACATTTTTTTTTTTTTTAATTTATGATAGTCACAGAGAGAGAGAGAGAGAGAGAGAGAGAGGCAGAGACACAGACAGAGGGAGAAGCAGGCTCCATGCACCGGGAGCCCGACGTGGGACTCGATCCCAGGTCTCCAGGATCGCGCCCTGGGCCAAAGGCAGGCGCCAAACCGCTGCGCCACCCAGGGATCCCCGTATCAGTTACATTTTAATTTTAAATCAATGGTTAATTCTAAAAAAAAAACCAACTTTATTGTGATATAATTTACATTCACTAAAATGTATGTTTTGAGTAGTTCTGACAAAACTATATGCCTGTGTAACTACCAGAACAATCAAAATAACATGTAAACATCACATTTCTAGATTGCAGCAAATGTAGTCAGTACACATTAATTCCTCATTGAGTAAGATAAAGGCATTAGTCCCATGCTCTGTCCTTTGCCACTTTTCCCTATCTTCCACCTTTCAAAGTTTATATAATTTTTTAACAATTTCACACTTAATAACATTTGAATTCTGTAACTATACTTAAATGTCCCATTCTTTGTTGATTATAAAATTTGAAAATAGATCTATAGTATTTACATTATTCCAACTCTAAATCATATTCCCTGCCTAATCAAGGGGCTGCTGAAACTACTTTTCCCTCTTCGCAGTCAAATGTTATGGCCTCGATAACCACTGAAAAGGGTATTTCTGGTATCTAGATCAAATGTCAGCACTCTATTAATTGCTCAAACCATGATTCATATTTTAAGCATGGTTTTCCTAAATACCATGTGTTTTCTGGAATCCTGAAGTGCCTTTAAAAAGAAGTCTTCAGGGATACCTTGTTGGCTCAGCGGTTAAGCGCCTGCCTTTGGCCCAGGGCGTGATCCTGGAGTCCCAGGATCAAGTCCCACATTGGGCTCCCTGCATGGGACTTGCTTCTCCCTCTGCCTATCTCTCTGCCTCTCTCTGTGTGTGTGTCTTTTATGAATAAATAATAAAGTCTTAAAAAAAAAATCTTCATCTTATCTTCCCAAACATCCGGGCTTTCATTGATCCCACCTATAGAATGCAATCTACTTTTCTTAGAAATATCCTTTTGGAACCATCACAACTTCCTGTTCTAGCCTGGACTGGTTGCTATTTAGGACTACCAGCCAATTTCTTTTTCTGGGACTTCACTGATAAATGTTTTTCCTCCTACCTGGGTTATACTAACTGCTTTCTGGATTTCATTTCCTTCTCTTCTTGTTTTCCTTCCTTATTTTCTTGAGTCGCATCCTTGAGTAACTTCCTCAGAAAGGGTACATGGGAAGAAAACTTTGTCTCTGTCAATTCTGAAAATGTATTCATTCCATCTCATATTTTATTGATAGTTTGCCTAGGAATAAAATTCTATGCTGACAAATTTCCTTCAGAATTGAGAAATTGATCCATTGTCTTTTCTAATATGATTGTTGCTGATGTGAGGACATGTGTCAGTATGATTCTCATTCCTTTGTACTTAAAATTTTCCCCTTCTGGAAGCATCTAGGATTTTTCATTTGACCAAATTATCATATGGTCTAGCACTCCTGAATACAGTAGATCTACCACTACCACCAGTTTATGATTTCACCTTCCATGATTTAAGTTACCCAGGGTCAACTGCAGCCCAGAAGCTGAAGATCCTCCTTCTGACGTATCATCAGGTCAGTAGTAACCTATTGCTACACCACAATGTCTTACATCACTCACCTCACTTCATTTTATCACGTAGATACTTTATCTCACATCATCACTAGAAGATGGATGAGTACAATACAATAAGATTTTGAGAGACCATATTCACATAACTCTTATTATAGCATATGTTTATAATTGTTCTATTTTATTATTAGTTATTGCTGTTAACCTCTTCCTGATTAAACTTTATCATAGGTATGTATAGGAAAAAAAACAATATATATAGGGTTTGGTACTATCCACAGTTTCAGGCATCCAATGAGAGTCTTGGACAATATCTCCTGCAGATAAGTGCTATGGCTACTGTACTCATGAGTCTTTAATTTTGATTATCCATTTAGTGGCCACTTTCAATCTGAAATCTGGTGACTTTGTATAACTCTGAAACACTTTTCTATTATTTTTCTGCTTTCACTAACTGATACCACAGGAACTCCTATTAATTGGATGTTCCATCATGGATTCACTATCTCATTTTTTTTGTCTTTTTTTAAGTTTTTTTTTTTTTAAGATTTTATTCATTTATTCATGAGAGCACAGAGAGGGAGAGAGAGGCAGAGACACAGGCAGAGGGAGAAGCAGGCTCCATGCAAGGCCCCTGACATGGGACTCGATACCGGGTCTCCAGGATCACACCCTGGGCTGAAGGTGGTGCTAAACCACTGAGCCACCAGGGCTGCCCCTTTTTTTTTTTTTTTTTTTTTTTTTGTCTTTTTAATTATTTACATTGCCTTGAGAACACTAAGAACAACTAGAAATGCTATTTAAAAAATCAGTCAAATTGGTTTGAAAGCATTTGAAAGCTATTAATGCAGATAGGACTTAACATTATGTTCCATATTTACCTCAAGACATTTGCTAATTTATAAGCAGTATAGGCATAAGAAGCTAAAAAGCTGGGAAACTGGGCAGCCCCTGTGGTGCAGTGGTTTAGCGCCGCCTGCAGCCCAGGGTGTGATCCTGGAGACCGTGGGATTGAGTCCTGCATGGGGCTCCCTGCAGGGATCGTGCTTCTCCCTCTGCCTGTGTCTCTGCCTCTTTCTCACTCTCTCTCTGTCTCTATAAATAAATAATTAAATCTTTAAAAATAAAAATAAAAAAAAAGCTGGGAAACTAAGCAGAGCTTTTGACAGTTTTAGGAGTCTGGGGAGACTGTTCAGTTAATGGCCCACTAATTAGGAGAGGCCCTGGTAAACATCCCAGGCCTCTATTGGTGCCATGAAAAGGCTACATTATAGGATTAAGAGCAAACCAGAAAAAGACCAGCCTTCCCAAAAGACTAAAACCTAACTTTGGATTAATCAAATTTCAGACTGGATAAGATGATGCATCCGTACTATAACTGCTGCCAGAAAGCAAACTATATTTTCTGTGGAAGAAGATAACAGTGGATCTCAAGTTTTGTCTCCAATTTTTCTATATACAATGTTCGGCATGAAATAAATTATCAGGCAGCTCAAGAAATAACAAAAGGGGAAAAAAGGAAAAAATATAGAAGGAACTTACAGATGATGGCAAATATTGAAGTTACGTTGGACTATTATGTTCAATAAAATAGGTGAAAAAATTGAAAATTTTTGAAGGGAACTGGAATCAATGAAAAAGAATCAAATGGAAATGTACTACTAGAAACTATTGCAAAAAATTTCATGAATATGAATAAAACGACCTACAGAATGAGAAAATATTTGCAAATCATGTATCTGATGAGAAAAAAATCATGTATTCTGATAACCAGAATATAAAAGGAACTTTAGTGACTCAGTAACAACAAATACCCTAATAAAAAAGTGTACAAAAGGCCTGAATAGGTATTTCTCCAAAGAAGATACAAATGGCCAGTAAGTACATGAAAAGTTGCTCAACATCACTATTCATCAGGGAAATGCAATTCAAAGTACAATGAAAAGCCACTTTATACTCATTAGGATGGCTACAAAAATAAAATAACAAATGCTGTCAAGGAGACATTTCTCCAGTGGAGAAACTGGTACTTTAATGTATTGTTGATGGGAATGTAAAATGATGCACCTCCTGTGGCAAACAGTATGATAGTTGTCCCCCTAAAATAAAAATTATCATATAGTCTAGCACTTCGGAACATATATCCCCCCCAAAAAATGAAAGCAAGGTCTCAAAGAAATATTTGTACATCCCATGTTCATAGCAGTATTCATAATAGTTCAAAGGTAGAAGCAGTTGATGGATGAATAGATCCATTGATGGATGCATAGATACATAAATGTGGTTATACATAGATTGGAATATTAGCCTTAAAAGGGAAGAAAATTCTGGCACATGTTACAACATGGATGAACCTTTAGGACATTATGCTAAGTGAAATAAGCCAGTCAAAAGAAAGTCAAATACTATATGATTTCACTTATATGAGTAGGGTACCTAAAGCAGTTAAGCCCATAGAGACAGAACATAGAATAGTGGTTGCCAGGAGCTGGGGGAATGAGAAAATGGGAAGTTACTGTTTAATGGGTACTGAGTTTCAGTTTTGCAAGGTAAGAGTTCTGGAGATTGGTTGCACAACATTATGAATACACTTAACATTATTGAACTGTACACTTAAAAATGACTGAGATGGTTAGAGAAAAGGGAACCCTTATGCACTGCTGGTGGGAAAGTAAATTGGTGTAACCACTGTGGAAAAAAGTATGGAGATTCCTCAAGAAATTACAAATAAAATTATCATTTGATTCAGTAATTCCACTACTGGGTACTTACTACCAGAAAACAAAAATAATTTGAAAGGATATATACAGCTCTATGTTTACTGCAGCATTATGTATTATAGCCAAACTATGGAGGAAACTTAAGTGTCCATTGATAGATGAATGGATAAACAAGAGGTGGTATATATATGCAATGGAATATTACTCAGCCATAAAAAAGAATGAGACCTTGCCATTTGTGACAACATGGACGTATCTGAAGGGTATTATGCTAAGTGAAATAAGAGACGAACATCATTATTTTGCTTATGTAGAATCCAAAAAAGCAAAACCAAGATCATAAATACAGAGAAGAAACTAGTGGTCACCAAAGGAGAAGGAGGTTAAGAGGTAAAGGGCATTAAGAAGTACAAACTTCCAGTAATAAATAAGTCATGGGAATGAAAAGTACAGTGTAGAGAAAGTAGTAATATTGTAATAAGGTTATATGGCAACAAATGGTAACTATACTTATTGTGAATTTAACAGTGTGTAGAATTGTTAGAGATCTATTGTA
Source organism: Canis lupus familiaris (assembly GCF_011100685.1). Lineage (NCBI taxonomy): Eukaryota > Metazoa > Chordata > Mammalia > Carnivora > Canidae > Canis > Canis lupus. Next base: position 42,124,020 of record NC_049231.1, on the reverse strand, counting down.
CACCTAGACATTGATGTTTATTATATAGGTAAACAAAATTTACCATCTTTACTATTTTTCATATATTGTTTTATTGAGGCACCTCAGTAAAGACTAAAAACCATATGAAAGGGATCCCTGGATGGCTCAGCAGTTTAGTGCCTGCCTTTGGCCCAGGGCATGGTCCTGGAGTCTCAGGATTGAGTCCCACATCGGGCTCCCTGCATGGAGCCTGCTTCTCTCTCTGCCTCTCTCTCAGCCTCTCTCTCTCTCTCTCTCTCTCCCTCTCTACGTGTCTCTCATGAATGAATAAATAAATAAATAAAATATTTTTTAAAAACCATGAAAAAGGGATCCCTGGGTGGCGCAGCGGTTTGGCACCTGCCTTTGGCCCAGGGCGCGATCCTGGAGACCCGGGATCGAATCCCACGTCGGGCTCCCGGTGCACGGAGCCTGCTTCTCCCTCTGCCTGTGTCTCTGAGCCTCTCTCTCTCTCTGTGACTATCATGAATAAATAAATAAAATCTTAAAAAAAAAAAAAACCATGAAAAATAGTGAAGAAGGTAAAACTTGTTATGTTTTATAAAAATAAATCTTTTAAATACTTTTTTGTGAGAGACACAGAAAGAAGTGTAGACGTAGGCAGAAGGAGACGCAGCCTCCACACCGGGAGCCTGATGTGGGACTCATCCTAGGACCGCAGGATCACACCCTGAGCCAAAGGCAGACACTCAACCGAGGAGCCACCCAGGCATCCCAAATCTTTTAAATACTTAAAAACAAAAACAAAAAAACCACAGATGAGTTTAATAGCAAGTTAGAAATAGTAAAATAGAGGATTGATGGTGTGGAAGGTAGGTCAATACAAAATATTCACAATCACAGAGAAAAGGGATGTTGATACAGAAATGAGCATATGAGATATATGGAATAGATGTAATGCAGAAGTCTAACATATGTGGACACTGGAGTTCCTGAAGAAGAGGAAAGTGAGAATGGGGAATAAGCAGTATTTGAAGAGATTTCGGGCAATGATATTTTCAAATTGATAAAAAGACATTAAGTGACAAATTGAGGAAGCTCTATAATCTCCACACAGGAAGAAAAATACACCTAGGCACATCGTTAATAGACCTGTTGGAAACCACGTAAAGACAAAATCTTTCAGGGCAAAAAAAATTACAGTCCATTTTCATTTTTTCTAGTTTCCGTATTTGTGTATTTGTGTATTTGCCTACTTGTTAAAATTCATTTGTAACCTGAAGGCCCATACTCATGTTGCTTTCACAGACATGCACAGAGCCCCCAAAGATTTGAGTCACCCCAATGCCCTAAATCTCTTGAACCCATTAATGTTTTTTTTTTTAAGATTGTATTTATTTATTCATGACACAGAGAGAGGAGGAGACACAGGCAGAGGGAGAAGCAGGCTCCTTGCAGGGAGCCCGATGTGGGACTCTATTCCAGAACCCTGGGACCACTCCCTGAGCCAAAGACAGATGCTCAACTGCAGAGCCACGCAGGTATCCCAGACCCAGTAATGTTTTTACTGTCACCATAGTTTTGCCTTTTTCAGAATCTCACAGAGTTGGAGTCATACGGTGTATATAGCCTTTTAAGACTGGATTCTTTCATTTAGTAATTTCAGATTCCTTCATGACTGTGAATAAACAAACACTGTTTAGCTATTCACTTAAAAAAATTTTTTAAATTTATTTACTGGAGAGAGGAGGGAGAGGTAGAAGCCGACTCTTGCTGAGCATAGAGTCCTGTGTGGGGCTCAGTCCCAGAACCCCAAGATCATGGCCTGAGCTGAAGGCAGACACCCAGCCAACTGAGACATCCAGGTACCCCTAGCTATTCACTTTTTGAAGCACATTTGAGTTGTTTCCAATTGTTGGCAATTATGAATAAAGCTGTTATAAACATTTGCGTGAAGGTTTTTGTGTGGAGATAAATTTTTCAACTCATTTAGGTAAATACCAATGAACATGATAGCTGGATTTGTTTTTTGGTTTTCGTTGTTTTTTTTTTTTTTTTCAAGATTTTATTTATTTGAAAGAGGCAGAGATACAGGCAGAGGGAGAAGCCTGCTTCTTCCCTGTGGGGAACCTAATATGGAACCTGATCTCAGGACCCTGGGATTAAGACCCAAGCCAAAGGGAGACGCTCAACCACTGAGCCACCCAGGCGCCCTGGTAGCTGGATTGTATGGTAAGCATATTTTTGGCTTAATACAAAACTGCCAAACTCTTTCAAAGTGGCTGTACAATTTCGCATTCCCACTTGTGATGAATTAGAGCTCCTGTTGCTATACATCCTAATTAGCATCTGGTCTTGTCAGTGTTTTGTATATTAGCCATTCTAATGGGTACACAGTAGTATCTCTTTGTTTTTTATAGTATTGTGTTTTTAATTTGAGGTCCCACATACTTGCTTTTTGTACATAGAAATATGATTGATGTTTATGGTTTACCTTGTATCCTGCAACCTTTGTAAAATCATTACTTCTGGAATGTCTTAGAAGGTTATAGTGTAAATTATCTGAAATTTCTATGCAGAACAACCATGTCATCTGCAAGTAGGGACAATTTTATCTCTTTTAAATATTTATGCCATTTATTTTATTTTATTTTATTTTTGATATTTATGCCATTTAAAAAAAAGATTTATCTATTTACTTTAGAGAGAGTGCAAGTAGGAGGAGGGGCTGAGGTGGAGGGAGAGAGAGAAGCTCAAGCAGACTGCTGAACTCAGAGCCTGTCACGGGGCTCGATTTCATGACCTTGAGATCACAACCTGAGCCAAAATCAAGAGTTGGACACTCACCTGACTGAGCCACCTAAGCACCCCTATGCCATCTCTTTTTATAGACTTATTGCAGTGGTTAGAATTTCCATTAGTATACTGAATAGGAGTGGTAGAATGAACATCCTTGCCTTGTTCCTAATCTTAGAAGGAAAACATTGAGACTTTTGCCAAGTATGACACCTATAGATTTGGTTGTAGGTGTTTTTCATCAAGTTGAATTAGTTTCCCTTTATTCCTCACTCAGAGTTTTTAATCACAAATGGATGTTGCTAAACCAATGTTTAGAAGGGAAAAATGTATTATGGTAATGCTGATATTTGAAAAGAATGTTTCAGGGCCCCTGGGTGGCTCAGTCAGTTAAATGTCTGACTTGGTTTCAGCTCAGGGTTCAGAGATCAAGACCTATGTGAGCTCCAAGCTCGGCAGAAGAGTTTGCTTGTCCCTCTCCCTCTGCTCCTCTCCACACACACCCTCTCTCCCTCTGGAATAAATAAATAAAATCTTAAAAAAAAAGAAAAAGAATAAAATTTATTCCACTCTAATTCACTGGGAAAATAAGAATGAATTAAAACCAAAGCATGTGAAAGAAAAAAAAATGATAGAAGCAGAGATCAGTGAAATTAAAAACAGGAAAAGAATAGAAAAAAATCAATGAAACAAAAACTGGTTTACTGAAAAAAATCAAAATTGATAGACTCCTAGCCACATTGACCAAGAGAAATAGAGGAAACACAAATTACCAGTCCTAATAAATAGAGTATATCACAAAAGATCTTACTAACATTAGAATCTTAACACGGATTTTTTTTTTTTAAGATTTTATTTATTCATGAGAGATGGGGGGGCGGGGGGCGGGGGGCAGAGACACAGGCAGAGGGAGAAGCAGGTCCATGCAGGGAGCCTGATGGGGTACTTGATCCCAGGTCTCCAGGATCAGGCCCTGGGCTAGAGGCAGTGCTAAACTGCTGAGCCACCGGGCTGCCCAGCACAGATGTTCTATAACTAGCTATGGTGGTAAATTTGACAACTTAGATGAAAAGAACCAATTTTTGAAAGACAAAAATGACTAACACTCAGGAAGAAATAGAACAATGTTAATAGTCCTACTTAAAAAAAATTGAATTTGTAGTTAAAAATTTTCCCACAAACCACAACAACCACTAAGAAAACTATAGAAAGCAATACTCTCAAAATCACTATAAATAAGTCAAAATAAAATCTAAAAATATATAACCTATTGGTAAGCAAGAAAAAAGAAACAGAAGACCGAAACAAAAAACAACAAAATGACCCAAAGCCCTAATGTCAATGGTAACCTTACGTTGGAGCCCCTGAGTTGCTCAGTCAGTTAAGCATCTGACTCTTGATTTTGGTTCAGGTCATGATCTCAGGGTCGTGAGACTGAGCCCTGTGCTGGGCTCTATGCTGAGCATGGAGCCTGTTTAAGATTTTCTCTCCCCTTCTCCCTCTGCCCCTCATCCTCATCACTCCTTTGCATGCTCTCTCTCTCTTTCTCTCTCTCTCTTTCTCTAAAAAAAAGAAAAAGAAAAAGAAAAAAAGAAACTCACACATTTATGAACACTTATATTTACAACAAAAGCCCGGAGTAGTAGGGAAAAAGAGTTCTCTTCCGTAAATACAACTGGATCACTTTTATAGCAATATGTGAATAAATACCTGTTCCTCACACAGTACACAAAATCAGTTCCAGTTTATTGTTGTTCTATGGGTGAAAGGTAAACAATTCTAAAGCATAATATAGAAGAAATTATTTTAAGACGAAGTTTTCTTCAATAAAATACATAAAGCATTATCTATTTTCTTTAGCTCTTTACAGATTTTCTTTTTCATAGACTCCTCTTGTTTTATGGATGTAATATCTTCATTTGGTACAAATTCGGGTCTTTTAATTTAGGTTTCTTGATTTTCCAAAACTACCTTTTTACTTGTTTACTTTTCCACATTCCTGGTGTCCACATATGTCTGATGGTTCTAGATTGCTTATAGGTGGTAGATATAAGTGTCCTTTGCCATTGTGTAAGTGGTTTTGTTTTATCATTATGCCTGAATGGGAAAGCTGATGCGGAGCTCTGGGTCCATGGCTAGATGGATAGCCCTGTGGCTGTGAATCTCCAAAATGCCAGGAAGCCTAAACCATTAGCCTGCCCCCCTCACAACCAGGTCTGTTTCTCTAGAAGCTCTCTGGCTTCTTTCCCTGGTGATGAACACCCGACTGCCAGGCCCTGGTAACTTTACCACCTGGGCTCCAAAGCCCCCTACATTTCTCCAGGAAGTTCTCTTCCCTGGCCCCCTGTGGCCCTCTTTCACATGTAGATTTGCCTCTAGATTCCTCCACTGGCATCATTCTCTCATCTGCTTTTCTTCTCCCAGAAGTATGTGAAATCTTTCATCTACTGAATGCCCCTCCCTTTATTCATTTCTTTTGTTATTATTGTTGTTACTCAATGGTAGCATATGGAGAAAAATAGATTTTGTCAGATCGTCCTCTTAAAATGGAAACTTCTTTTAATTTGCTTAACTTAGCATTTGGTAAAATTACTTGAACATAATATCCTACTAACATCCAAATGGAACATGTATTTAGAAACAGTATTATATATGGATTTGAGGAGATTATTAAATCAATCTGATTATGGGAATAAAATTTATTATGTCCTTTATGATGAAAACTGTGTCAGGATCCCCATGTGTAGAATTTTTTATTGTACTACATGTTTCAGTAATGTAGCTTAGGCATCCTGATGTTCCTAAGCCCTGGGGTGTGAAATCTTATAACTGAGTACTTTTCCAAGTAGCAAAATGATTCTAAAAATGTTTCAATGAAAACCCATGTTCTATCCACTGGCACTCAATTCTCTTTAGGGCAATAAACCTGGTTAGCCTTCACACCCTTCACAAAAGATTCCCAACTCATTTGTTCACTTATCACTTCTCTTTATCTCTCTGTCTTCAACTTGCCACATGGAAAAGCACAAAAGTGACTTTCCTCAACGAATATAATCTCAACCTGTCAGCTATAAAACTTCTGCTCAAAATTCAGGCTGAATAAAAACAATCTGAAGGAAGATCATCTAAAGTAGTGTTTCCTAAACTCTGTTCTGTGAAGCACTAGCCCTGCCAGATGTCAGCAGGTCCTCATGGACTAAAGAAATTCCATGATTAACCAAATGCACAATTGCATATTAAAGGGTCTGAAAAGGAAGGCCCCATAGGAACCAATGTGTTTAATTTCATTTAAACCAGATTTTCCCCAACAGTATTTAATCCTGGAACCTTTACTGAGGGATTTTTTTTACCAGAAGCATACACAAGAAATCCACTTCTCCATTTGTTACACAATGCTGCTGGAAAAAAATCATATCTTATGATACTTGTCATCCAAAGCAATCCACAAAACCAAGTGTCTTTCTGAGTTAGTGTGAAATGGAGGATGGGAACAGGGGCACTTTACCCTTTCTGATGAGCAGAACCATGAAACTAGTTCCCCTTTTTTGCTCAAGGAAACTCTGAGTCAGACTTGATATTCAGTCTTGGTAAAGATATCGGTCTCTGTGATTAGCATATTTACTTCCTTCCTCTTTTCATATTCTTATTGTTTTGATTTTATTTAATCCTGTTACTGTATGTTTTGGTGAGCCCTCTCAAAAACATTCCAAAAACAGGTAAAACCAAAATGTCTTTAAAAAAAAAAAAAACTGCCCAAACTATGACATTTAGTGTTGATATATGATAATGTAATAATCTATGATCATATAGATTAAACAATACAGTCATAGACTATTCACACATTGTGGCAAGTTTCCCAGGACTTCAAACAATTTTTATGTGGATTTCAAATGTAAGAAAATATTTGGCTTTAAAAAAATAATTACTATCATGTTCTTTTGCTATGGTGAAGTATTTGATAACAAAAAGAAAATTCTCAGTGAAACTATCATTTTATATTTCCATTTCATGGGGGGCGGAGGTTGTGGCTGGGGGATGTGGACTACCTTTAACAAACAAAACTTGGACAAGTTTTGTTTCAAAATGCAAATTCATCATCAGAGGAGGTTGACTATTTCCCTAAGCTTCTCTTGAACATATTACCACATGTAGTACACATATCGTACTGATCTTAGGAAATGTCTTCAGTTGGCTTTTTAAGTGACAATGCACAATCCTGGCTAATGGGGGAAGGGAAGCAAGGAGCAAAGAAGAGGATTCAGAGCTGAGGTCTTCAGTGATACACATCCCTTAGAATTTATGTTGAGTTATAATTAAACCACTGTCCCCAGAACATTAAATCATGATGTATGGGAGGCGGTGGGGAGGGAAACCTAAACATCTAGTAGTACGATACTAGTTAAATAAGTTATGGTGGTATGCTACAAAACCAATAAAATGGAATTTTAAAAAATATTTAACAGGTTTAATGCAGCTTTAAGCACTAGTGAATTTGGAATCATAAATATTTAACCTTTTGATTTTTGTGTTAATCAACATAGTCATCTTCAGTCAGAGATACTAAAACAAAAAACTTAGATTTATTACTCTAAATTGAAAGCACTAAACTGTAAAATACAGAAGAAAGTTAAATAAGTGATGCTATTTTGTAAATTTGTAGATGTATACCTCTACTTTTACTAAACTTAGAAAACTCTTTTTCTTTGCCTTTTTTTAAAAGTAGGCTCCATGACCAGCAGGAGAGACCCATTGTAGGGATTGAACTCATGACCCTCAGATAAAGACCCAAGCTAAGATAAAGAGTTGGTTGTTCAGCAAACTGAGCTACCCAGTTGCTGCAAAGCTTAAAAGACTTTTAAGATTCTCTGTACTACTACATTAGATACAGGTTATTTCAAGTTTTCTTTTCTTTTTTAAAAAAACATATTTATTTAAGAGAGAGAAAGTGTGCAAGAGAAAGCATTGGGGGAGGGGGGGAGGTAGATGGAGAGGGAGAAGCAGACTCTGCTGAGCAAGGAGCCTGACATGGAACCCAATCCCAGGACTCTGGGATCATGACCTGAGCCTAAGACAAACGCTTAGCCAAATGAGCCACCCTGGCACCCCTGTTTCAATTTTTTAAAAGCCTAACATGTATGTCTATATTCATAGAAAAAAAAATCTACAGAATTTACAAAACTATTTTCCCTGTTGTGGGATGTTTGTTTTCTTTTTCATGCTTTTCTGTGTTTTCTACATTTTCTACAGTCAACATATATATAATTTTTAATATGGAAGGGGAAAAAAACTTTAAAGTATCCATGTCTGGTTACCTACCCTTTCTCCTTCCACACTGAACAGATCTGGTTTAGGTTTATGACCCCATACCTCTCACCTTCTTCTGTCTGGGGCTTAATAGGGTGAAGTCGCCCCATCTGCCTGCAGGTGGATGATCAGGAATGGGTATAGGCTCACTCTGACAAGGAGACTGGGGGGCAGGTTTCCTGGAAATTTCTGAAAAAATGTCTTTGATACAAGAGAGCTTGGTTCTTGTCTCACTGAATCTAAGGATGAATCTCAAGGACACAGGTGAGTGAGTGAGTAAAGGGTAAGAAGTTTATTAAGTAAAGATACAGAGAAAGCTCTCAGGAGTGAGAGGGGTCGGGACAGTGTTGCCACTGGTTGGTCTTTCACTGAGTGCCTAATCAGGGAACCTAAATCCTTTTAACATATCCACTGATATCACCATTGAGTGAAGGACTAGTGATAACATCTTTAATGGCTTATTTCCTTTTTAGAGTCTGATGATTTTTTGTTGGTTACAAGTTACCTGTTATAACAAGACACCCTCCCCACCCATACCTTATGGCAGGGGGATCTGGCTTGTTCCTTTGTCTCTGGTTTCCTTACACCTCAGCATTTTGGGGATTTTTGTGAGCCTGCTTCGGGGGCCCCCTGCCTAGCCCCACTTGTCCCTAACTCATCTTCACTTTTGAGCAAGACCTGCAGGAACAGACAACTGCTTTCTGTTCCTGAAGTCTGCAACAGGTTGAGAGGCCTGCTGCCATGGGATGAAACCAGCACATAGAAAGGAGCAGCAGAGGCCAGGGTTTCAGGGTCAGCCAGCACGGAGCCGTCTGACTGCTGACTACTCAGGAGAACTGATACCTGTCATCATGTTTAAGCCAATTCAAACTGGGATGTCTATTCCTTTCATCCTAAAGCACAAGGATAGAAGAGGCTTCTTTTGAAATCCTTGCTGCTATTGGCCTTTGGACAAAGTTTTCCTCCTTTGATTCAACCTGTCAGCTCTGGCAAGTGAGCAAAGTTTAGTTGATTTGAGACCAGTAAGCAGATGGTGGCTTCCAATTTTCCTTCCCAGAAAATATATTCACTATATGAAGCTTAAGATTGTTCATGTGTTTTCTTTTCTGAAGAAGGGTATTTATTTTTAATGCACTGAGCAGAGGAATAAGTTCAATCACTTTCTTTGAATGAAATTTCACTCTCTGAGCTTTCTACTCTACACAAAAATGGGGTTTCCAGTTGTAATCCCATCTTTTGGGAGCCCTAAATAAAATTGTCAGGGAGCTGAGTATGAGCTCAGCTCTGGAATAGCACTGACTCACATGTCCCCAGAGTCTGGTGGAGGGAGTATCATGATGAGAACAAGCTGGTGTGGATGTGCAGAGGACCATGGCACAGCAAGAGAATGCTCCATCTAGAGAAGGCAGCAGTCCTGCTTGATGGCAGACCATTGTTCCAGGCAAGGTTGTGCCTGGCCGGATATTCTGGACTGCCCTGGGCCTGCTGGTATTCAGACACTGCACCCTAGACATGTTCCAGTCAGAGAAAGGCCCTGCGAGTTTCTTTCTTCCCTCCATCTGAACGCTGTTTTGTTAATAATGCAGCCTGCGCTTGCTCTGTGGGCTGTCTCTGAAGTGGGGTCAGCCAGAGTCCCCAAGGCTTTTTTCCCTTCAGCTACCTTCAAGAAGGCCTGTCCCATCCTGTACATAAGTGGAGAAGAAAATAATTGCCCTTCTCACATCTCTAACTGTATGGAGATCTATTTCACAGTAAAATCATTTGATGATTATCCAAATGATAAATTATGTTTATGCATGTACATTATTTCTTGTTTTGAATTTGTGTTAGATAAATGTCTGAGAGAGAGAGAGAGAGACTCTTGGATTAATGGCAATGATATCTGGTTACTCTTAATAGAGACACAATAACGAGGTTTTTTTGTTTGCCTGGGTAGTCTTTAATGCAGGATTTGGGAAATTCCATCTTGTTAAATTAGACCCATAATCCTAATTTACAAAAATTTTCCTATTTCTGAGCCTGTCATCCACTAAATTCACTATCATTATGTGTCATCTGCATGTTTGAGAAACACATGGCTTCTTTGGTTTGGAGGCAGTCCCTAAAACATGTTTGTTCAGGAGAGGATCAAGGGTAGAGCTCTGTGAGATGCCAGCAGAAGCCCCTTCCTCATTATTTAGTTCATAAAAATCCATCTAAGGGGGTCCTCACCTCTCCAAATTATCCAGAAGAAAGAACAAGAGACTTAATCCATGATCTCCCTGCGTGGACAGAACACACGTGGCTAACACAATGCAAGCAGATCAGTGGATGCCTGGACTGGGGTACAGGCAGTTAGCCTGGGTCATACTACTGAGCTCAATCTACCAACTTAGAAGGAATATGTTCTTGCTTAAGAAGGGCTTCTAAACACACCCTTTTTGAACTTGGCCACAGCAACTTCTTGCAAGATACATCCATGAAGGCAAGAGAAACAAAAGCAAAAATGAATTATTGGGACTTCATCAAGATAGAAAGCTTCTGCACAGCAAAAGAAACAGTCAACAAAACTAAAAGACAACCTACAGAATGGGAGAATGTATTTGCAAATGACATATCAGATAAAGGGCTAGTATCCAAGATCTATAAATAACTTACTAAACTCAACAGCAAAGAAACAAACAATCCAATCAGAAATGGTCAAAAGACATGAACAGAAATTTCACCAAAGAAGACATACACATGGCCAACAAGCACATGAGAAAATGCTCCACATCACTGGCCATCAGCGAAATATAAATCAAAACCACAATGAGATACCACCTCACACCAGTGAGAATGGGGAAAAGTAACAAGACCGGAAACAACAAATGTTGGAGAGGATGTGGAGAAAGGGGAACCCTCTTGCACTGTTGGTGGGAATGTGAACTGGTGCAGCCACTCTGGAAAACTGTGTGGCAGTTCCTCAAAGAGTTAAAAATAGATCTGCCCTATGACCCAGCAATTGCACTGTGGGGGATTTACCCCAAAGATATAGATGCAGTGAAACGCCAGGACACCTGTACCCCAATGTTGATAGCAGCAATGTCCACAATAGCCAAACTGTGGAAGGAGCCTTGGTGTCCGTTGAAAGATGAATGGATAAAGAAGGTGTGCTCTGTGTATACAATGGGATATTACTCAGCCATTAGAAACGACAAATACCCATTTGCTTCCACGTGGATGGAACTAGAGGGTATTATGCTGAGTGAAATAAGTCAATTGGAGAAGGACAAACATTATATGGTCTCATTCATTTGGGGAATATAAAAATTAGTGAAAGGGAATAAAGGGAAAGGAGAGAAAATGAGTGAAAATATCAGTGAGGGTGACCAAACATGAGAGACACCTAACTCTGGGAAACAAACAGGGGTAGTGGAAAGAGAGGTGGGCAGGGGGTTGGGGAGACTGGGTGATGGGCACTGAGGGGGGCACTTGGTGGGATGAGCACTGGGTGTTATGCTATATGTTGGCAAATTGAACTCCAATAAAAAATTAAAAAAAATAAAATCCATGATATATATATATATTTTTAAAAGGGCTTCTAAACCCCTAGGCTGTAAATAAAACTTCTCTAAATATTCTTCTTGGGTTTGTATTGCTTTATTTCTTATATTTAAATTTTTATTCATCGGGAGTTTGTGTGTATAGCATGTATAAGGGGATTCAACATTCTTTTTTCCTAGGTGATAGGTAGTTGTGCTAGTACTTTCCTTTACCAATAATTTGGATAATATTTTAAGCATCAATAAACATCAATAGGGATGCCTGGTTGGCTCGGTGGTTGAGCGTCTGCCTTTGGTTCAAATCGTGATCCTGGATACCCGAGATCGAGTCCCACATTGGGCTTCCTGCATGGATCCTGCTTCTCTTCCCTTTGCCTGTGTCTCTGCCTCTGTGTGTGTGTGTGTCTGTGTCTTTCGTGAATAAATAAATAAAAATCTTTTTTAAGAAAATTTATTTATTCACGAAAGACACAGAGAGAGAGGCAGAGACACAGGCAGAGGGAGAAACAGGCTCCACGCAGGGAGCCCGACGTGGGACTTGATCTTGGGTCTTCAGGATCACACCCTGGGCTGAAGGCAGCGCTAAACTGCTGAGCCATCCAGGCTGCCCCAAATAAATAAAATCTTTAAAAAAATCAATAAAAAATATTTCTATCTTTATTCATAGGAGGCATTGGTCTATTCTCTCTTTTTATTGTTCTTGTTATAAAGGTGTGTGTTCAAGTGATGCTAGATTTGTGAAATAAATTGAGCATATTGCCACATTTCTATAGTTTGAGATAGATGAAATGAAATTGGAATTAACTGAGAACTGGGACTCAGTTGGGATCATCTGGTCCCAGGTACTCTCTCATCAGTGGTATATTTTTAATTGCCATTTCAGGTTCATCTATGGTAATTGATTTATTCAAGGTGTCCACTTCTTGGTATAATTCTAGTAATTTTATATTTTGCAAGGAAACCGTATGTTTCCAAATATATTGCCACAGGGTTGTAAGTAATATTTTTTACAACAGTCTCACCTGTCTCTGTATCTACAATTTTCAGATTTTGCCATTCTATTTGTGCATACTTTTGCTGTTTCATTTTGCCTTTATCAGTCTCACAAAAGTTTATGTTACAGTCTTTTCAATGAAATATTTTTGGATTTGTGTATCTTTTCTTTTCTTTTTTTTTTTTTGATTTGTGTATCTTTTCTATGTTTCCTTTCTATGTTTCTATTACATAGATTTTAGCCTTTATCTTTATTAAGTTCTCCTTCTGATCCTTTGTGCTTTAATTTCTTGTTCCCTTACTAATTTCTTAAAATGAGAACTGCTGTGGGTTGAATTGTGTCCCCCATCCCAAACAATATGTTGAAATCCTAACCTCCTGTACCTAAGAATTTGACCTTACCTGGAAAGAGAGCCATTGCAGATATAATTAGTTAATATGAGGTCATACTGGAGTAGGATGGGTCCTTAATCCCATATGACTGGTGTCCTTACACAAAGATGGCCATGTGAAGACACAGAGGTAAAGGGAGAACAACATGTAAAATTGAGGCAGAGATTGAAAGATATATGGTGCTACAAGCCAAGGAACATCTGTATCTACCAGAAACTGAAAGAGGTAAGGAGAAATCTTTTTCCCTGGAGGTTATGGAGGCAGCATGACCTGGCTAACACCTGATTTCAGACTTCTAGTCTTCAGAAGTATGAAAGAATAAACTTGTGTGGCTTTAAGCCACACAATTTGTGGTGCTTTGTTATGGAAGCCCTAGGAAACCAATACTTGCACTAAGTTCCCTATTTATTTTTTTTAATTTTTTTAAATTTTTATTTATTTATGATAGCCACAGAGAGAGAGAGAGAGAGAGGCGCAGAGACACAGGCAGAGGGAGAAGCAGGCTCCATGCACCGGGAGCCCGATGTGGGATTCGATCCCGGGTCTCCAGGATCACGACCTGGGCCAAAGGCAGGCGCCAAACCGCTGCGCCACCCAGGGATCCCTCCCTATTTATTTTTAACTTTTCATCAATAAGAAACATTTTTAGGACTTTAAGTTGTTTGCTGAGTGAGCTTGACTTTTTGTAAATATTGTTGATTTTTTTTTTACTTTCCATATGGATTATAATTTCACTTTGATTTCTTTTGATCAAAAGATTTCATAATTTTCAAGTAAAGAAGTTTAAAAATTTATACTTTTATTAATGATTTCTAATTTTATTAAATTATTATTATAACCCTGTCAAATTCCTAATTTTTAAATTTCTTAAAATTTTCTTCATACCTAAGAAATTAATCACTTTTTGTCAGTGTTATATGGAAAAATGGGGAAAAAAGGTATGTTTCTATTTTAACAAATGTGACATTCCATATGTATCTATTAATTGATTTTCTTGATCAGTTTATTAAATTTCTCTATGTCCTTACTCATCTTTACTTGGTTCAGTTTTTTAAGAATTATTTTAGAATTTCCCTTTATGATGGTATTTTAATTTCTTTTTTAAATTGTAATTAATTTTTAAAATTTACTTACATATGTACATACAATTGTACAAGAAAATACAGAAGACTGATATTACTGAAAATGGTAGAGCAGAGACCTCCAGGGCCTGTCAGCTAAAAAATGGTCAGATTCAACATTGATAGAACTCTGAAATCCAGTCAAAAACTTACAATAATCAAGGAAAATCCTTTTCTTTTCTTTTTTTTTTTTTAAGGTTTTATTTATTTATTCATGAGCGAGACAGAGAGAGAGGAGCAGAGACACAGGCAGAGAGAGAAGCAGGCTCCATGCAGGGAGCCCGACGTGGGACTTGTTCATGGGTCTCCAGGGTCACACCCTGGGCTGAAGGCAGCGCTAAACCGCTGAGCCACCGGGGTTGCCCTCAAGGAAAATCTTAATAAAGAAAGAAGTTCCTTTATTGCAGTAAGAGAGCACTATGGTTCTCTTTAAATTTTCTATCAACCCCCACTACCTGATCAATGGTGGCCATGAAGCTAGCAGCCCTACATTTTTAATGCAGGTATCTAGTGCCAGGGACAGCAATATAGACCTTATCCTCAAGAATTGTCATTGTGTGTTTTGACCTGTCTGGCAGTTTCCTGAAAGACTGGTGCAAGGGTGTGTCTTTATTTTGTCCATCCCAGAAGAGGCAGAACAAAGAATCAGAGAACTTGAACGTAGATCAAGTGAGATTATCAATTTTGAGAAGTTAAAAGATAAAAGAATGACCTGTGGGGATCCATCATGTGTACCAAAAAATATAAAACGGGAGTCCCAAAGGGACGCCTGAGTGGCTCAGTGGTTGAGCGCCTTGGCTCAAGGTGTGATCCCAGATTCCCGGGTACAAGTCCCACATCGGGCTCCTTGCATGGAGCTTGCTTCTCCCTCTGCCTGTGTCTCTGCCTCTCCCGCTCTGTGTGTCTCTCATGAATAAATAAACGGGAGTCCCAGAAGGAGAGGAGAGAGAAAAGAGTCAGAAAAAATATTTCAAGAACTAATGGCATACAACAGCCCACATTCGATGAAAGATATGAATCAGCACGTCCAAGAAGCTCGGTAAACTCCAATTTCGATAAATCCAAAGAGGTTCACACCAAGACACATTATAATCACACTGTCTTCAGACAAAGAGAAAAAATCTTGAAAGCAACAAAAATAAAGCAACTCATCATTTACAAGGGATCTTCAGTAAGATTCATAATCTCTCTTGGAGGAACATTGGAGACCAGTAGTCAGCAGAATGACGTATTTAAAATAGTGAAAGAAAAAAAGCTAACAAAGAAGTATCTTATATATGGCAAAACTATACTTCAAAAGTAGAGGAAAGGACCCCTGGGTGGCTCAGCGGTTAAGCGTCTGCCTTTGACTCAGGTAGTGATCCCAGTCTGGGTCCCACATCGGGCTCCCAGTGAGGAGCCTGCTTATCCCTCTGTCTATGTCTCTGCCTCTCTCCCTGTCTTTCATGAATAAATAAATAAAATCTTTAAAAAAAAGTAGAGGAGAAGTTAAGACATTACAAAATGTACAAAAACTGAGATAATTTATAATAAGTTCATGTTACCTAAAAGAAATACTAAAGAAAGTCCTTCAGACTGAAATGAAAGGACACTGGAGAGTAACCAGAAGCCATAAAAAGGAAAAAAAAAAAAAAAAAAAAAAGCAATGGCAGCTATATAGGTCAATGTAAAAGCTAGTGTTTTTTTAATTTAAAATTCAATTAGCCAACATATAGTACATACTTATTTTCACATGCAGTGTTCAGTAATTTATCAGTTGTGTATAAGACCCAGTGCTCTCATATCTTGTGCTCTCCTTAATGCCATCACCAAATTACCCCTACCCCACTCATCTCCCCTCCAGCAAACCTCAGTTTATTTCCTATAGTTAAGAGTCTCTTATGGTTTGTCTCCCTCTCTGACTTCCCATTCAGTTTTTCCTCCCTTACCCTATGGTCGTCTGTGCTGTTTCTTATTTTCCACACATGAGTGAAATCATATGATAATTGTCTTTCTCTGTTTGACTTAGTTCACTCAGCATAATACCCTCCAGCTCCATCCATGTGGATGTAAATAGTAAGTATTCATCCTTTCTGATGGCTGAGTAATATTCCATTTTATATATATACAACATTTTCTTTATCCATTCATCTGTCAATAGACATCTTGACTCTTTCCACAGTTTGGCTCTTGTGGACATTGCTGCTATAAACGTTGGGGTGCAGCTGCCCCTTCAGATCATTACATTTGTATCTCTGGGGTAAATATCTAATAGTGCAATTGCTGGGTCATAGGGTCGCTCTATTTTTCACTTCTTGAGGAACCTCCACACTGTTTCCCAGAGTGGCTGCACCAGTTTGCATTCCCATCAACAGTGTAAGAGGGTTCCTCTTTCTCCGCATCTTCTCCAACATTTGTTGTTTCCTGTCATGTTCATTTTAGCCATTCTGACTGGTGTGAGGTGATATCTCATGTGGCTTTAATTTGTATTTCCCTGATGCTGAGTGATGTGAGCATTTTTTCATGTGTCTATTAACCATTTGTATGTCTTCTTTGGAGAAATATCTTTATTTATTCATGAGAGACACAGAGAGAAAGAGAGGCAGACACAGGCAGAGGGAGAAGCAGGCTCCATGCAGGGAGCCCGATGTGGGACTTGATCCCAGGTCTCCAGAATCACGCCCTGGGCTGAAGGCAGGTGCTAAACCACTGAGCCACCCAGGCTGCCCATTTGGGAGAAATATCAGTTCATGTCTTCTACCCATGTCTTGACTGGATTATTTGTTTTTTGGGTGTTGAGTATGATAAGTTCTTTACAGATCTTGGAAACTAGCCCTTTATCTGATATATCATTTGCGAATATCTTCTCCCATTTGATACATTGCCTTTTAGTTTTGTTGACTGTTTCCTTTGCTGATGAAGTCCCAATAGTCCATTTTTGCTTTTGTTTCCTTACCTTTGGAGACATGTCTAGCAAGAAGTTGCTGTGGTCAAAGAGGTCAAGGTCAAAGAGGTTGCTGTCTATGTTCTCCTATAGGATTTTGATGGATTCCTGTCTCACATTTAGGTCTTTCATCCACTTCGAGTTTATCTTTGTGTATGGTGTAAGAGAATGGTTGTTTCATTTTTCCGCATGTGGCTGTACAGTTTTCCCAGCACCATTTGTTAAAGAGATGGTCTCTTTTCCATTGAATATTCTTTCCTACTTTGTTGAGATCAGTTGACCACAGAGTTGAGGGCCCATTTCTGGGTTCTCTATTCTATTCCATTGATCTATGTGTCTGTTTTTGTGCCAGTACCACACTGTCTTGATGATTACAGCTTTGTAATATAGTTTGAAGTCTGGCATTGTGATGCCACCAGCTTTGGTTTTCTTTTTCAACATTCCTCTGACTATTTGGGGTCTTTTCTGGTTCCACACAAATTTTAGGATTATTTATTCCAGCTCTATGAAAAATAACGGTGATATTTGGTTAGGGATTGCATTGAATGTGTAAATTGTTCTGGGTAGCATAGACATTTTAACAATATTTATTCTTCCAATCCATAAGCATGAAATATTTTTCCATCTTTTTGTGTCTTCCTCAGTTTCTTTCATAAGTGTTCTGTAGTTTTTAGAGTATAGATCCTTTACCTCTTTGATTAGGTTTATTCCTAGCTATCTTATGGCTTTAGGTGCAATTGTAAATGGGATCAATTCCTTAATTTCTCTTTCTTCTGCCTTGTTAGTGTATAGAAATGCAACTGATTTATGTACACTGATTTTATATGCTGCCACATTGCTGAATTGCTGTATGACTTCTAGCAATTTGAGGGTGGAGTCTTTTGGGTTTTCCACAGAAAGTATCATATTATCTGTGAAGAGTGAGAGTTTGACTTCTTCTTTGCCAATTTGAATGCCTTGTATTTCTTTTGTTGTCTGATTGCTGAAGCTGGGACTTCCAGTACTATGTTGAACAGCAGTGGTGAGGGTGGGCATCCCTGTCATGTTCCTGACCTTAGTGAAAAGCTCTCAGTTTTACCCCATTGAGAATGATATTTACTGAGGGATTTTCATAGCTGGCTTTTATGATATATATTTTAAAGATTTTATTTATTTATTCATGAGAGACACACACACAGAGAGAGAGAGAGAGAGAGAGAGAGAGAGAGAGGCAGAGACATAGGCAGAGGGAGAAGCAGGCTCCATGCAGGGAGATTGATGCGGGACTCGATCCCGGGACTCCAGGATCACACCCTGGGCCGAAGGCAGGTGCTAAACTGCTGAGCCACCCAGGGATCCCCAGCTTTTATGGTATTGAGATATATTTCCTCTATCTATATGCTGTGGAGACTTTTAATTAAAAAAGCATGACATATTTTGTCAAATGTTTTCTCTGCATCAATTTAGAGGATCACATGGTTCTTGTCCTTTCTTTTATTAATGTGATGTATCCCACTGATTGATTTGTGAATGTTGAAGCACCCCTGCAGCTCAGGAATAAATCCCACT
Organism: Canis lupus familiaris; assembly: GCF_011100685.1. Classification (NCBI taxonomy): domain Eukaryota; kingdom Metazoa; phylum Chordata; class Mammalia; order Carnivora; family Canidae; genus Canis; species Canis lupus. The sequence goes on along the minus strand of NC_049231.1, from coordinate 42,105,457 downwards.
TGGTTATGATGAATAATCCTTTTAAAGTACTGTTAGAGCCTATTGGCTAGTATCTTGGTGAGAATTTTGGCATTCACATTTGTCAGGGATATAAGTCTGTAATTCTCCTTTTTGTGGGGTCTTTGGTTTTGGGGTCAAGGTAATACTGGCCTCATTGAACAAGTTTGGAATTCTTTCTATTTCTATTTTTTGAAACAGCTTCAGAAGAATAAGTATTATTTTTTCTTTATTTCTTTATTTTTTTATTTAATTTTTAAAGATTTTATTTAGTTATTCATGAGAGGCAGAGAGAGAGAGAGAGAGAGAGGCAGAGACATAGGCAGAGGGAGAAACAGGCTCCATGCAGGGAGCCCGATGTGGGACCCCAACCCAGGTCTCCAGGATCACACCCTGGGCCGAAGATGGCGCTAAACCGCTGAGCCACCCGGGCTGCCCCTTTTCTGGTTTTGATTTCATTGAATTCTGCTCTAATCTTTATTATTTCTCTTCTCTTACTTGATTTGGGCTTTATTTGCTGTTCTTTCTCCAGTGCCTTTAGCTGGAGAAAGAGGTTAGCTTGTTTATCTGAGATTTTTTCCAATTTTTTGAGAGAGGCTTGTACTTCCCTCTTAGGACTGCCTTTTCTGTATCTTAAAAGGTTTTGAACAGTTGTGTTTTCATTTTCATTCATTTTTTTTTAATTTTAAATTTTTATTTTTTCATTTTCATAAATTTTGAAAATTTTAATATCCTAGTTGACTAATTCATTCTTTAGTATAATGCTCTTTAACCTCCAAGTGTTTGCATTCTTTCCAATTTTCCTCTTGTGACTGAGTTCAAGTTTCAAAGCATTGTGGTCTGAAAATATGCAGGGAATAATCCCAATCTTTTGGTACCAGTTGAGACCTGATTTGTGACCCAATATGTGGTCTCTTCTGGAGAATGTTCCATGTGTACACAAGAAGAATGTGTATTCTGTTGCTTTAGGATGGAATGCTTGGTATATGTCTGTCAAGGTATAGTATGGAATGCTCGGTATATGTTTGTGAAGTCCATCTGGTCCACTGTGTCATTCAAAGCCCTTCTTTCCTTGTTGATCTTCTGCTTAGATGATCTGTCCATTGCTATGAGTGGGGTGTTGAAGTCCCCTACTATTACTGTATTATTATCAATGTGTTTCTTTAATTTGATTATAAATTGGTTTATATAATTGGCTGCTCCTATGTTAGGGACATAAATATTTATAATTGTTAAATCTTCTTGTTGGAAAGATCCTTTAAGTATGATATATTGTCCCTCTTCATCCCTTACTACAGTCTTTGGTTTAAAATCTAATTTGTCTGATATGAGTATTGCTACCCCAGCTTTCTTTTGAGGTCCATCAGCATGATAAATGGTTCTCCACCACCTCACTTTCAATCTGGAGGTGACTTTAGGTCTAAAATGAGTCTCTTGTCGATCACAAGAGATCACCCATCTCTTGGATGGGTCTTGCTTTTTTATCCAATCTGATACCCTGTGTCTTTTTATTGGAGCACTTAGCCTATTTACATTCAGAGTAACTATTGAAAGATAGGAGTTTAGTGCCATTGTGTTAAATCCCTGTTTCTATAGATTATCTCTATTTCTTTCTGGTCTATGTTACTTTTGGGATCTCTCTTCACTTACAGGATCCCCCTTCATATTTTTTGCAAGGCTGGTCTAGTGGTCACATATTCTTTCAGTTTCTGTCTGTCCTAGAAGCTCTTTATCTTTCCTTCCATTCTGAATGACAGCCTTGCTGGATAAAGTATTCTTGACTGCATGTTTTTCTCATTGGTATGCTAAATATATCAGGCTAGGCCTTTCTGGCCTGCCAGGTCTCTGTGGAGAGGTCTGCTGACAATCAAATGTTCTTATCCCTGTAGATTAAGAACCTCTTGTCTCAAGGGACACCTGGGTGGCTCAGCAGTTGAGCATCTGCCTTTGGCTCAGGTCATGATCTCAGGGTCCTGGGATTGAGTCACCCATCAGGATCCCCACAGGGAATCTGCTTCCCCCTCTGCCGTGTCTCTGCTTCTCTCTCTGTGTCTCTCATGAATAAATAATAAAATCTTAAAAAAAAAAATAAAAGAACCCTTGTCTTGAGCTGCTTTCAGGATTTTCTCTTTATCTCTGAAATTTGCATTCTATTTTTTAAAATCTATTTTTACTGATTTTGGGAAGGGGTCTTTCTACTTCTACGATTTGAATGTCTGTTTCCTTCCCCAGATTAGGGAAGTTCTCAGCTATGATTTACTCAAATATACCTTGTTCCTCTCTCTCTTTCTTCCCCTTACAGGACCCCAATAATTCTAATATTATTTCATTTTATGGCATTGCTGATTTCTTGAAGCCTCCCCTCATGGTCCATTAGTTGTTTTTCTCTCTTTCCCTCAGCTTTCTTCTCCATCAACTTGTCTTCTATGTTACTGACTCTCTCTTCTGCTCCTTCTGCCATTTACTCTAGCTGTTAGAGCATCCAATTTAGATTGCATCTCAGTTAGTGCATTTTTAATTTCAGTCTGGGATTAGATTTCATTTCTATATTAAGAGATTCTCTAATATCTTTTATGTTTTTTTCAAGTCTAGCTAGTAACTTTATAATTGTTATCCTGAATTCCAACTCTGACATCTTATTTATATCCATATCAATTAGATTGGATATAATTGTGGCCAAGAGTATTACCTCTGGTTCTTTCATTTGTTGTGAATTCCTCTTTCTAGTCATTTTGCTCAAAGCAGAATGGATGAGGGAAAGAGAGACTATAATCTCACAGCGTGGACAAAACAGGATGATTTACTTGGTCCTGACAGTCTTTTGGTCTGTGCGTTAGAAGACACTGAATCCCAAAACTGTAAAGAAAACAAAATTTATATATACAAAAACAAAAAAAAAAAATTGAATACAGTGAAAGGAAGCTAAAAGTGAAGCATGTATCTATAAAATGTAAATGTAAAAAATGAAAGTTAAAAAAAAAGACTTTAAAACAAAGAGTTGATAAAATAAGAAACTAGTTGAAAAGGGAAATCAAGAAAAAAAAAAGAAATGGAAAATTTAAAACTGAGGGTTAAATGAATCGCAAGGAAAAGCTTTGAGTTCTATATACTATTTTCCCCAGCAGTGGAGTTTTGCAGTCCTATTTGGTCCGTAAACTTACTGTTCCCCTGTTTTTCCAGCTGGTCTTCCAGGGGAGGGGCCTACAGCACTGATTCTCAAGTGTCTTTGCCTGGGAGGAGTTGTACTGCCCCTTGCCAGGAGGCTGGGCTTAGTGTAAACTGGTTGCTCTGTGTGGCTTTTGTTCCCTGAAGGCTTTCTGAGACTCTCTAGAAGGTGAAAATAAAAATGGCCATGCCCCAATATGCAGCCCTGGAGCTGAAAGATCCTGGCATGTGCCACACTCTGCAGACTCCTGCAGTGTGTGCCCACTCTGATCCTCGTAGGAGAAGGTGGAGGGTCTCCCTATTCTTGTCCTTTACAGGGCCCCAGCGTGGAGAGTGTTTGGGGGATTGTGTGCTCACCAGCTCCATCCCTCTTGGGGGTAGGTGGAGGTTTGCCACGTTCCAGTCCTTTGCAGGGTCTTGACACAGACAGTGGTCACCTTAATGGCCAAGGTTCACTGTTTATGGTGAACTGAGCTGAGAGCCTCCTCCTGGACTCATCGACCTGAAACCAATTTCCCTGCTCCAATGCTTGGGAACAGCCCAGACTCAGGTACCTTTGTTCTTTCTGTGACTCTGGGGACCTTGAGACCCCACTGTCCCATCTGGGATTCTGCACTGCTTTACCACTAAGCATCTTTCAGGCAGGGAAGTCTTTCACTGGAGCAGATTTCTAAAAGTTCCAACTTTGTGCTCCAGGGCAATATCACTTTCCAGTAGCTGGCTTACATAGGCTCTCTCCTCAGTACTGTTTATCTTCTGACATATTCCCTCAGTTTCACTTCTTCATATTTCTTCCTTGCAAAGTGGTCACTTTTCTATTTATAGAATTCCAGTCATTCTTTTCTTGTATCTCTGGTTGAATTCATAGGAGTTCAAGATTATTTGATAATAATCTAGCTAAATTCAGGGGACTAGATGAAGCCAGGTCCCCTACTCTTCTACCATCTTGCCTCCCTCCTAAAAGCTGTATTATTGCATTTTTTACTTGTAACTTCTACTTTATTTCCTAAAAATGCAAAAAACCCCACCCCAATACTTATAAATCCACATTAATGGGTACATAATGTAAAAAGATGTAATTTGTGAGAATAAAAACAAAGGGGTAGATGGAAGTATAAAAGAGCAGTATTTTTATATGCTATTGAAACTAGGTTGGATTAATTTAAACTTGATTGTTATAAAGCTATCAGTTGTGTTCCCCAAGGTAACCACCAAGAAAAAAATGAAAAAATGCACAGAAAAAATGAGAATAAAATGAAAATTGTACCCTAGAAAATAATCACAAAAGAAGGCAGTAAGGAGAGAATTGAGGAACAAAAATGATATGATATAGAAAACACATAGCAAAATGGCAGAATTAAGTCCTACCATATCAGTGATCACTTCAAATGTAAATGGATTATATTTACTAGTAAAAAGACTGAGATTCGTAGAATGGGCAAAAAAAACGTGATCCACCTATTTGTTATCTATAAGAGACTCACTTTATATCCAAAGGCACACAGGTTGAGAGTAAAAGAATGGAAAAATGTATTCCATGTAAATAGTAACCAAAAGAGAGCTGAGGGTGTATATTCTAATATCAGAAAAATAGACTTTAACACAAAAATTATTACAAGAGACAAAGGACATTATGTATTGATAAGAGTCAATACATTGAGATTTAACCATTATAAACATACATAAGCCTAAAAAGTGGGCCTCACAACATCTGCAACAAAAACTGATGGAATTGAGGGGAAAATGCACAGTTCTACAATAATATTTGGAGACTTTAATACTTCCCTTTCAATAATGGATAGAATAGCTAAATGGAAGATCAGTAAGGGAACATAGGACTTGAATGACACTACTCACCAACTAGACTTAATGAACATAGAACACTTCACCCAACAATAGCAGAATACGCATTCTTCTCAAGAGTATATGGAACATTCTCCAAGATAAACCATATGTTAAGCTACAAAATGAGTCTCAATAAAATTATGAATATTGAAATCACACAAAATATTTTCCCCAGCCACAATGGAATAAAATTAGAAATAATAGAAGACAAATGGAAATTTTGTACATATGTTTAAATTAAACCACACATTAAAAAAAAAAAAAACAACAGTGGGTCAGAGAAATTACAAGTGAAATTTAAAAAGAGACAAATGAAAAGAAAAAAGACAATATAACTAAATTTATGGGATGCAGTGAAGGCAGGGCTCAGAGAAAAACTTATAGCTGCAAATACCTACATAGAAAAAGAAGATTCCAATCAGTTACCTAACTTTATATCTTAAGGAAGTAGAAAAAGAAGAGCAAGCTAAACTCAAAGCTGGCTCAAAGAAAAAAATAATAAAAATTAGAGTGGAGATAAACAAAGTAGAAAATAGAAAAACAAGAAGAAGAATCAATGAAATCAAAAGCTGGTTTTTGGAAAGATCAACAAAATTAATGATCTTTTTACTAGGCTGCCCAAGAAAAAAAAGAAGACTCAAATTGCTAAATTCAGGAATGAAAGTAGGAGATACATTACTTCAGACCTTAATGGAAATAAATGGATTATAAGAGCAGAAAATGAATAATTGTGTGTCAAAAATTAAGTAGTTTAGACAAAATGGACAAATTCTTAGATACACACAAACCACCAAAACTGGCTCAAGAAGAAACAGAATATCTAAACAAACATAAAAAGTAAAGAGATTGAATCAGTAATTAAAATCTCCCAACAAAGAAAAGACCAGGACTACATGTCTTCTTTGGTGAATTCTACAAATCATTTAAAGAAGTACTAATACCAATGATACAGGGCACTTATGAAAAACCCACAGCTAACACCAATGGAGAAAGATTAAAGGTTTTTCTCCCCAAATCAGGAACAAGACAAGAATGCCCACATTTGGCATTTGTATTAAACATTGTCCTGGAAGTTCTAGCCAGAGTAATCAGGCAAGAAAAAGATATAAAAAGCCTAATGCCAGTTAAATTTTTTCTTATTTAGATAATTTGATTTTTCTGTCTGGAATCCTATAAGATGTCCTCTTTGTCCGTGGTACTCAGGTGTTTTACCAGGATATGCTTGTTCATGTATCTTTCCTAAGCAGCCTTCCCTGTGACTCACTGAATCTTCTCATTGCACATATTTATATCTTTTTTCAGCTCAAGGAAATGATTCTTCACTGTCTGTTCATTGTCTCTCTCCAGCCTGCTCCTTTTCTTCCTTCAGGAACTTCTATCCTAGATCTGTCCTCGAGGTGTCTTTTGTTTCTCCTCATGACTACATCCTTCTGTATTTTAGCCCTATTGTTTGACTTGTGTCTTTCATTTTCTTTTCTTTCTTTCTTTTTTTTTTTTTTAAGTTTTATTTATTTATTCATGAGAGACACAGACTGAGAGAGAGAGGCAGAGACACAGGCAGAGGGAGAAGCAGGCTGCCTGTGAGGATGTGGGACTCCATCCTGGATCCTGGGATCACAACTTGAGCCGAAGGCAGGCACCCAACTGCTGAGCCAATCCAGGTGTCCCCCACGTGATTTTCCACAGCACCATAGGTAGCTCACATGCCCAACATCTCAACAATGGTGGTAACAGTGATGGAAAATTGTCTACTCAATCTTTGGCTTGAAAATATTTTTTTAAGTTCTAAAATATCTTTCTCTCCTTTTTCTTTTCTTTTTCTTCTTTCCTTCCATCCTTTTGCATTGTTCCTGACAACCTTGAATCTCTCATTTATTTTTTTGTCCAAGAGGTAGCATAGTGTAATGGTTAAGAATGTGGGTTCTGAAGCCAGAAAAACTGCCTGGGCTCAAATCCTTGCTCAACCTCTTACCAGCTATGCAACGTTTGGCAAGTTACTTAACTTCTTTATGCCTCCATTTTCCCATCTGTAAAATAGGTATAATAATAATGGAGTTGTTATGCCAAGAATTGTATATTTTTCATAACCTCAATTTTGTGCACTTTACTCTATGACCACAAGTTCCATCTTTCAAGCTGACTCTCTCTACTATCACAACCCTGATTATTCTTTAGCCTCACTTGTCTTCATTCCGCTTGAAGCTCCTACTCAGCTTCAAGACTGCTGTAAGGAGTTACACCCCTCTTTGCATATATCTTTTATTCCTTTCCCCCCTTTAATTTTTTAAAGACTTTATTTATTTGTTTGACATAGAACACAAGCAAGGGGAGGGGGAGTGGCAGACAGAGAGTGAGAAGCAGGCTCCCCGTGGAGCAGAGAGCCTAGTACGGGGCTCAATCCCAGGACCCTGGGACCATGATCTGAGCTGAAGGCAGATGCTTAACCAACTGAGCCACTCAGGTGCCCAGCTTTCTTTCATTTTTTTTAAAAGATTTTATTTTTTATTTATCCATGAGAGACAGAGAGAGGCAGAGACATAGGTAGAAGGAGAAGCAGGCTCCCTGTGGGGGAGTCTGATGTGAGACTCGATCCCAGGACCCTGGGATCACGACCTGAGCCAAAGGCAGACGCTCAACCACTGAGTGACTCAGGTGCCCCACTCCCTTTCATTTTTAACTTGCTTTACAAAATCACAACTCTGATTATATGGAATTCTCCTCTCTTGAACCTGTGCATTTGACCATGGGTGCAGAAAAATATATGTCCAAGCTGATTGGTGATCCCCTAAATTCTATGCACAGACCTCTGTGGGCCCTGCCTGCTGCCTGGCATTCGTCCTACATTTTCCTTTGCTCTTTCTCCATCCTCACTTCTCACTTCTGGCATAATCATCCACAGCAGGGAAGCTTCCTCTTCAGTTGAAGCTGGTGAATTAAGTACCATGGTTTGTAATCGAGTTCAATTTTGGAGCAATTCCAGCATCCTAGGCAATTTGATTTTGCCACCAAATCCTGAAAAGACCTGAGATTAACAGGGTGCTTAATCCATCTTGGTGGTTGATTATTTAATTTGAATAAGAAAATATGGTTTGAAGATTTCTGTGCTACACAACATTCCTGACTGGATCACTCCTGGTCATGCTCTGGGCTTCAAGCAGCACATGGTGATGGGTCCTAGTGTCAGCCTGTGCATTGTGTTTGTTTGGACAGTTTTCATGGAAATGTTTCAAGAGACTTATGTGGGCAGCAAAAATGACAGATGGTGGGGTGCCCTACCTTACTAGGAAGAAAGATAAGGAGTTTAAAATTAATTTAACTCTTCCATACAAATGCTTCAGTGAGTGGAATGTATTCTCCAAATCCAGGAAATAGAATTTGGGGGTGGAATATTTTTCTCAGTCTCTCTAGACTTCTTAGAACTATGAGGTCATGGTCATTGGCAAATTCATTATTACAATGTGATTTTTTTCCCCCTCCATATTCCTGTTTCCCAGAATTCCTGCACTAGGAGGCCACTCCCAGTTTGAAGGGGATTCCCTGTGTATTCACAGCAGTGTCCTAGAAGCCCGTATCTGAGGAGGAGGGAGTAGCTAGACCACGTTGCAAAAGCTTCTGGAGACTTGGGAAATGCAGGCAGGTTTCCATGGAGCCTGGGACTTACTAGGCACAGTGACGTGACTGGTTGAAGCTGATTCTGCCAAATGAGCTCTGGACTGAGCAAAAGCTTCTAGCTTCAAACTAGCCGTATGCAAGGGGAATCCGGGTTGTTGAACTGAGGCAGGGGCCGTGTCATGTAGAGCCCTCTCCTGTTTCAACTGTTGCCACTAGTGGGATAGTTCGCACTTCACAAAGGATTATTTACGTGGGAGGTTAAGAAGGTAGAGTTGCACGTCCATCTGAGGGCTGCTGTAGAGGGAAGCATCCATTGACCTTGCCAGTATCTCTCAGGGAGCAGGAAGCAAATGCGGAGAACATCAATAAGCCCCACGTCTGTCAGCAACTCCCAGCAGCCAGATTCTAATGTGCCCAGTGGTAGAGATGAGACCCTACAGGAGGGCATCAGGAGGGGAAAGGAAAGAAATCCTTCTCCTTCTCTGGACATTTGCTAGAAGAGAGTAATTCCATTCTGGGCTGTTTGAGCACTCGACACCCAGGAGGCTAGTTGAACCTAGGCTCTCTCAACAGTTGGGTGGCTTAAAAAAATGTGCTTGCCAGAGTCCAATGCACTTGCTAGGTAACCCCAGGGTGCAGTCAGAGGTGAGAGCAGCCAGGTTCCTGGCACGACAAGAGAAGATGTCTTCCCAGCCTGGGTGGCACTGTGAGTGGAAAGAACAGACATAGGCAGGAGGCGGAGGCTCCAGGCTCTCTTCCTTTCTGTTGTTTATTTTATCCCCCCAACTCTGCATGGACAAATGGCTTTCAGAACAGTAACGCTATTCCTTCATCCTCATCTCCCTGCTTTAGATATCTGAAGAGGAGTAAGGATCTACAGAGCAGATGCAAGAACCCAGGATAACTTTCTGGCACCAAACCAGGGAGAAAGATAGAAGCATAGATTACCAGTGCTTGAAGTCATTTGTCAGATTCTCTCTCCCTACTGAGGGCTGAGCCCTGATCAGTAACTTCCTACCCTATCACTTATCTCCTCCTCCGTGGAGATGAAGGGTGGGTGGCAGGGCTGTTTCTGGAGCAGAAATCCTTTTCCTGGAAACGTGAGGTCAGAGAAAGAGATTGCTGTGCCTCCTACCCCCAACATTTACTTTTGTACTTTAATGAATATACAAATATTTATAAGGCCTATATGGTTCACTCCTAAACTCATCTTTTCACAAGACATGACAGTCTCCAAGGACTGTTCAAAGGTTTATTATATAAAGAGAGCACATGTGTGTGGGTGGACACTTACCTCATACACACTCATGTAGCCTCATCACAGTAGATGCTCAGTTTTAAGGTCTCAGGTGACTTACCCACCTTGCCCATTGCCTGACTAGTTGGCCTTTGTAACTAGGAAAGAGCTGAGGAGGTTTGGAAGGAAGGGTCAATTTGGAAGATGACTCCAAAGTCCTTCTCACAAACTCCCACCAAGCACCTACTTCCTCTCCTAAGCTAAGCAGCAGCAGGGCTGGAGTTGGCAAGGTGGGACAGACCTTGGGTCCTCAGGATTTTGCCCTGTTGGGCAGGACAAGAGTCTGGGGACTGGAGCCAATAGTCTTGGGCAAGGAGAGAGTTGGTGAGTAAAGATCCTGGATTTCAGGGGACTGTGAAGACTAAATCAGAGTCTGGGGAGGACCTGGTGGGGTCCCTGCCCCCACGTCCTGCCCAAGGGTGGATTAGGCATTGGGGATCCTGAGGCAGGCAGAGTAAGAGGCTTTGCAGTTAAAAAACACCAGTACTAAATCTCACCTAACCATGGTCTAGGAACTGGGCTAAGCACTTCTATTGCCTCAGTAACAACAACCATATAAAGAAGTTTACTTATTTCATTTTACAAAGGAGGGAAGTAAGGGACAGAGAAAAGTTCAGTGATTTGCCCAAGGTCACACAGCTAGCACTTGGCAGAGCGGGGATCCCAGTTTGGCTTCTAACCAAAAGAAGCCATGTCATGTTGTCCTCCTGGGGAACTTTGTGATTTAGTTATTATGCGAATTAACCCAGCTCAGGATCCACATTACATTAACCTGTCATGTCTCTTTAATCTTCTCCAGTCTGTGACAGTTCTTCAGTCCTTCATTGTCTCTCTTGACCTTGACATTTTTGAAGAGTACAAACCAGCTATTTCATAGAATGTCTTCAATTTGGGTTATCTGATGTTTCCTCACGATTAGGTGCAGATCATGCATCTTTGAAAGGAATATCACAAACAGGGTGATAACCGTTTTGAGTGACATGATGTATCAATTCTGTGGTTTTTTAGCACATTCACAAAGTTGTACAAGCATCATCACTATTCATTTAAAGACACTTCTTTAAAAGACTATTTATTTGAGAGAGAGTAGGAGTGAAGGGAGGAGCAGAGGGAGAACGAGAAGCAGATTCCCACTGAGTGGGGAGCTTGACACAGGGCTTGATCTCGGGACTCTAAGATCATGACCTGAGTGAGCCAAAAGTCAACTGACTGAGCAACCCAGATACCCCCAGATACCCCCGTCATCACTATTATCTAATCCCCAAGTGACCGCATTTGGAGCTAGGGCCTTTAGGAGGTAATTAAGGTTAAATGAGGCCATAAGGATGAGGAGCTGATCCAGTAGGATCCGTGTCCTTAGAAGAAAAGGAAGAAATCTCTCTCTCTTCTTCTAACCCCTTCCACTGTCCCCCTCTCTCCCTCTCCCTGCATATACACGGAGAGAGGCCATTTGAGCACACAGAAAGAAGGCAGGAAGAGAATTCTCACCAGAAACTAACCCTGATAGAACCTCAATCTTAGACTTTCCAGTCTCAAAGCTGTGAGAGAATGAAATTCTGCTTAAGCCACAGGGTCTGTGGTCTTGTTGTGGCCCCAGCTGACTAATACACATTCACTTTCTTTCTTTCCTCCTTCTCAGTCCCTCCCCCCTCTATTTTTGGGTGCTATTATTATACTCTGTTTCTCATTTCCAAGGCCATTATCAGTGAATATGTAACTTTCAAAGATATACTCTAAAGTGAAACCTGGCCCTCTCCATATTATTACTGTAGCCAGAATGTCCTACAATGCATTTTTGTCTTCTCCTTCAAGGACCCCTATACCATACTTGATTCCTCTTTCCTTCAACACGGTTATACTGTCTATAAAGGGATTATTTATCTAGTCTGGTTTCCTCTGGGCACACAGCGGATAAGGGTTGAGCCAGATAGTATACAGTGATTATTTATTTCATGTATGATGTTTGATTTTCCTGAAGTTAATAATTGCCTCATGTTTTTATTTGCTTAGTTTTCTTTCTTTTTTTTTTTTTTAAGATTTTATTTATTTATTCATAGACACAGAGAGAGAGAGAGGCAGAGACAGACAGAGGGAGAAGCAGGCTCCATGCAGGGAGCCCGATGTGGGACTCTATCCCGGGTCTCCAGGATCACACCCCAGGCTGCAGGCGGCGCCAAACCGCTGCGCCACGGGGGCTGCCCGCATTTGCTTAGATTTCTATGGGATTCCCATTAGTATTTCTTTCTCTTGCTCTAAGATCCATTTTAGGTCTATCAATTTATAATCCAGATGATGAAATATGAAATAACTTACCAAACCATTTGTTTTTCCTGGGACCTCTCTCTTGGAATTCTCCACTCTCCTGCTCTAGTCCGGGCCGTTTGCTTTCTAGGACTACTGTACTGTTATCAGTACCATCCTGAGGCCAAGACCTAGAGCGACCCCTGACCCAAGTTCTGTGCTTTGAAAGTCCTCCAGGAATTTCCCTCCCCACAGGGTGAGCAGTCTGTAAGGTAAAAGGGTCAGGCCAACCAGAACCTTGCTCCTCCTTTCAGACCACACCCTGAATACCTTGAATCCTGGAATTCCCTGATCATATTGCTGTGAGTCTGCTTCCAGGGGCAGTGGGAGCCTCTTCTCTGAGTCTGTTACCCTGGGTGTGGACCTTGCTCTGCGTGTGTATGCATGTGTACGTGTGTGTGAGAGAGATAGAGACAGAGAGACAGACAGAGAAATAGAAAGACAGAGAGATGGCCATGGGCATCTATTGCAGGGGTGCTGCTGCTAGGCTAGAGAGTGGACAGAGCTTCTTGACTGGTTGACTAGGACGTCCATCCTTGAATGCAGGGTCCCTTTTGGGGTTGGACAAAACCTCCAGGAAGAGGAGGAGGGGATGGGCTAGAGGCTGGCTCTTCTGTCAATTCTCTACATTCCAGCCTACAACTCCAAGTGGGAGTTCAACATCCCTCCTCCTTCCAGTCAGTTTGCTGGGGAATTTGCTAAGGTAGGGGTGTATAGATTTCACTGAACTATCTGTTGCTTGAGTCATATCTTTAAATGCTTAGATTTGAAGTAGGTAGTTCTCCATTTGTATCTTGCCCTGAGCCCCGCATTGTTAAGGGTAGGCCAGGATGTCTTCATGGGAATTCTTTTCTTTAAAGCTTTCTTGGGATCGACCCCCCTGTTTGCTGGCTCATATGTTTATCCATTAGCTTTCACTGGACAACAAGCCGCCTTAAAACTAAATGACTCAAACAACCAAGATTTTTCTTATTTCTTATGATTTCATGCATTAGCTGGGTGGTTCTTCTGGCCTGGGCTGGCTCAGCTGAGGCTCCTATGTGTGGAGGCTCAGCTGGGATGACCGTGGTACCGGTTTCTTTACATGGCTCAACATCCTCCAGCAGGTCAGCCTGGGCTTATTCACATGGGGGTGGAAGAGTTCCCAGTGTGACAGCAGAAGTTGCAAGGCCTCTTGAGAATGACATTTGAAAATTGTTTGTTATTTCTGCCACATTGTATTGGCCAAAACAAGTCACAAGGCCAACCTGGTTTTAAGAGTGGGGAAACAGACAGAAGGAGCTGCAAAGGATTTGCGGTGTTTTTTTTTTTGTTTTGTTTTGCTTTTGTTTTTCAATCTATCATAGCACATCTTCCCTTTTTATTTATTCCCTAGTTCTGCAAGAGCACAAATTCTAGTAGTTTCTTCAGAAGGGTGAATGAGAAGTGAATGTTTTGAGTCCTTTCATATCTAAAACCAACAATGTGATTTAGGGTTAGGGCTGGCACACCCAATAGTCTTAGTGTGGTGACTGACCACACCAGAAAGACCAACAGTGTGGTATGGGGCTGAAGCTTTGTGTCATGCCTGGAGGTAGGGCCGGAAGATCAGCCACATGAACTGTAAGCCCATGTAATGGAGCCCCAGCAGAAGCTGGACAGTGGGGCTCAGGTGAACCTCCCTGGGTAGAATCACTTCATGAGTACCATCATATGTGTCCCTGAGAGTAGAGTATGTCCTGCCTCCGTGGGGAGGTGATGACAGGAGTTCTGTGTTTTGTACTTTTTCTGGACTATGCCTGATGCACTTTTTTCCTTGGCTGATGTTAATCTGTAGTCTTTCCCTGTAATAACCTGTAACCGAGAATAAAAGCTTCCAGCGAGTTCTGAGTCCTAGTGAATTACAGAAACTGAGGCTACTTTTGAGAATCCCTCAAACTTGCAATTGGTCTCAGACTTGAGGGAGGTCTTGAGTGGGCTGTGTCCACTAATTTGGTAATTGGATATATTCTTCTAGTTTCTCAAGAAATCTTCCATGGTCTCTGATTATTCTTTTTCTCCCAATATCCTATTCTTATAATACATACTTGTAGGATGGGTGCAATATCTTTTCTTATGTCTCCAAGGACACTCTAGGGTTTTTTTTTTTTTTTTTTCCTTTCCTGTTCCCTATTTCTTCTCCTTTCAATTTTCTGTGGATTTGTTTGTCTCTTTTAGTTCCTCTTTTTCATATTGGGCACTTTCCTGAAATGTCTGATGATTCATCACTCTCCATTCATGTTTAAAAAATGAGACATGAAATGGCAATTAGAAATCTCATATCCTGTGCAGGCCTTGTGGTCTGGGATTTCATTAGGGTGATCAGATGGTTGGCCTTTCCATAGGAGGATCCCCAAATATGGAGATAAGTTTCCTGGGGATTTGAGATGTGTTGAATTTTTACAAAACCTCTAATTTCTTGTGGTAGGTGGGACTTGGGAAACATAATTTTACCCAGATCAGATTAAAATTCATTTCTCCTGTCTTTGGCCACAAATTTTCACTACTGTCAGTATCCCAGAGTTTGGCACTTCCATGATTCAGTTTGCTCAGAGAATATACCTCTTTCTACTGTGAATGGCGTTGGAGGTGGGGATGGGAGTGTGGGGGAAGAGTAGCCGCTTGAAAAGGAGGAAGGGGTCTGATATTCTTTGTAAGATGCCCTCCGTTCAGCCCTTATGTATATTGCCATGTGCTGTGCCAGTGGCTTTGTCCTATCTTGTCTTCTCAATGAGTGTCACTCCATTGTGGTTATTGGGACTAGTTAGGTACTGATATTAGGTCAAGTGTTGTCAGAAAAGACAAAGTCCCTGTCCTCAAAAAGGATAGCATCCTGTGGGGGGAGGGGGGAAGGATAATTGTATTCAAATAGCTAAAATACCAGGTGTATATCCTATCTGCTGTAAGAGAGAAATAGTGGGAGTCATAGAACAGAGTGCTCCCAGCATGCCATTGGGGAAGTTTTCCCGGAGGAAGTAAGATCTGGCTGTGTTTTTTTTTTTTTAAGATTTTTTATTCATTTATTCATGACAGACTCAGAGAGAGAGAGAGAGGCAAAGACACAAGCAGAGGGAGAAGCAGGCTGCATGCAAGGAGCCTGACGTGGGACTCAATCCTGGGTCTCCAGGATCACACCCTGGGCCAAAGGCAGCGCTAAACCACTGGGCCACCGGGGCTGCCCAAGATCTGGCTGTGTTTTGAGGGGTGAGTTGGATTTCAATAGGCAGAGATGGGCCTGAGGCAGAGTGAGAGGTGCAAAGAGAAGGAAGCCTACCAGTCTCTTTCCATGTATTTTTCCACCTGGATCATCAGCTGTTTGTTACTGTTGCCACAGTGTGCAGCTCAGTCCTGGACACATGCTGGGTGTTTCTATTAGGACTGGAGCAGACTATAGGAGAGGTCTCCAGGGCTGATTGCCAGAACAATTCTGCGTTAACTGGCTTCTGCTCAGTGGAAAGGTGGGAAATCAGGAGACAGCCCCGGGAACCATTGAGTTAATGGCTTGTCCTGTAATTTGATTGAGAAATAGGAGGCTGTCCGTGCCCCTACTGCAACAAGTTCTCCACACCCACAGAGCTGGTGAGTGGTCTCTAGAATGATGTTCAGGAAAACCAAA
Organism: Canis lupus familiaris; assembly: GCF_011100685.1. Classification (NCBI taxonomy): domain Eukaryota; kingdom Metazoa; phylum Chordata; class Mammalia; order Carnivora; family Canidae; genus Canis; species Canis lupus. The sequence continues at coordinate 42,089,606 of NC_049231.1, read as the reverse complement.
CAAACAAACAACGTCTCTATGGTCACGCTTGCCAGTGGCAATAGCAGAAGCTACTGGAAAATGGCACTGCCATCCTTTGACCTCCAGTACCATGAGGAAACACGTCTAATTGATGGGACCTAGTTTGCGTCCAGAATGCTAGCAGCAAGGGCTTTTAGATCCGCAGTATGGGAAGGCAGGTGTGGGTACCAAATGTCATCTTATCATGTCTTCCACATATCTTAAAAATAATGCAGTTGGTCCTGGACCTCTGGGATTCCACTAACAGTGTTTCCTGCAATACCCACTTCGGCTTGTAAAGCATATTTGTGGCGACAACCTAGATGATGATGATGGTTATTTATCTGGACTGATCTCTAAGCAGAAACCTGAGGCTCTCCATGTCACCTGTTTGGTGTGGAACAACAGATTATTTTATTGTTTACAGAGACTAAAAGTCCTATCTGAAAGTTTTGCTTGGGGACAGGGAGACGGTGCCTCTAGAATTTGTGGCTACTGTATTGGGTGTCAACCTTGAGGGCGGGAGGGGAGCACATGTTGGTAACATACTCAGGATACAGCTTTGGTGGCATTTGTTCGGAAGAATGAACCAACCATGTCAGAGATTCCTCCACCATGCCATGCTATGCCTTCTGCCTAGAAGAGCAGCTTCCTCCCCCTTGTACATAAGTCCGCACTCTTTAAAGCTCAATGGCCCTGGAAAGCCCAGACATCCTATTGTGAAGGTTAGTCTTGGCAAACCAAACAGGAGTTGGGGTTTGCTTGACCCAGTGACCCCTTGCTACTTTCCTCTTTTGTCCTCCTTGAAGGAGGGATTATCAGGGGAAATGGTGGGTTCCCATGGAGGGGGATTTCTTTCTAAGGTGGTCTCCAGTTGGCTGAGCCACTGGGGGAAGGACAAGAGAGGGATCACCAGGGGGTTCAGGCTGACATATTTGCCATTGGTCTAGCCCAGACTGGAGGTTGCTTGAGGGCTGGCTTCCCTCAGGCCGGCAGGCCAGGGGGGGTGGGGGGATGGGGGGGTGGGCTGAGACATCCCAGGGTCTTTGAGAAATGGGGAACCATCCCTGAAGTCATCTTAAAGGTGATGCTCCTCCTTTGACAGAGGGAAAAACTGAAGCACAGAGAGGTTCTGACGTATGTCCAAAGTTGTTTATTGAGTTCTGCAGATCCAAGGCTTTGGATTCTTTGCATTTCCCCCAAGTGCAAGAACTAAAGCTTTTAGCTAATGAGATAGTAGGGAAGATGGCTTTTATTATTTTTTTTAAAGCCATTTGTAGAAGCCAGCACTGTCACCTTGGGCTTTGCATGCCTTGAGGTAGTGCAGATCCACCCAGATAGTCGAGAGGTTCCCAGCAAGTTGATATCTTGGAATGCAGAATTGCTGGCTGTGCCCTTTGCAGGGGAGAAGGTGAGAACCCAGGGAGGCTAAGTGATCTGCCCAAGGGCATCCAGCAAATCGGTGCACAGTCTCTGAGCGACCGCCACCTTCTCTCCCTGGTCGCATGCTCACTCGCCTTTTGAATGGAGGCTTCCCAGAAGAGAGCCAATATTTTCTTTGGAAAGCCTGGGCCAAGGCCTTCATCACGGGGTCCTGGGGGAGCCTGGGAGCTGACCTCAGAGTCTGAGGAATTTAGGGGCCTGGGAGCCACTGGTTAGGCAATGACGTGGCCTACAGCAACATTTCCCAGGAGCCCCTCCTGCAGACTGTTCCCTGGAACTAGGAGCTAACCGTGGCCACCTGGGCTCTGCTTAGTGGCATTTCATAACGTGTTTCTGTTTTGTATGGAGTAAACCACACGCGGTTTCTCAACCAGGCAGAGAAGTTCTGGCATCGCTTCTTTGCAAGCCAAGTACTGTTAGGCAAGCCCGTGTTGAGACACAGCACAGCTTCTAAAACAGACCGCGGGGCTTTCGGCTTCTGACCCGAAGGCTCAGCCCTTCCCAGGCGGCCGTTGCACACTCCCGAGTGGGAACACCAAGAGGTGTCCGCGTAGACCCAGAAGGCAGGCCGTGCCTCTCACTGCTGAGGGGCCGTGGTCAAATCACCTCACGGCCTCTGCGTCTCACAGTGTCCACATCTTTAAAATGGGACTCAAAGTACCCCACTTGGTGAAGGTCAGACAAATAAATGAAAGCGGATCTTCAGAGCACTTACCTCTGCTCGCTGGGTCTGACTTCCGGCCGAGGGAGCGCCCTGGTCCCCAGCCGGCTTGTGGCTTGTGGCAAAGCAGATTGAGCCCGGGGCGGGGCACCTGGAGAGGGGGTCTGACCCGCAACCCGTCAGCCACAGGGCAGCTGCCGTTAGTCGGAGGACCTGGGGGGTCCTTCACCCTGTCCCTTCCCCTTCCTGCTGCGGACAATTCTAGAATGAAGGCACTCACCTGGGTGGCGAAGAGGCCTTGTGGTAAGATCCAAAACCGGATCTGGGAGCCGGAGACCAGGGTATTTTCAGTTCCGAGGCTCGGCCAGAGGTCTTGGGTCAGCCGGCGTCGCAGCAGGAAGCAGGTGGGCACCGTGCGATTTTCCAAGGTGTGGGGCTGCCAGGGACCGCACAGCGGAGCTGTACCATTCTGCTGGGGGGCACGGAGAGAAGAGGGGTGCCTGGGCCAGGTGAGAAGCAGAGCCTTCCTCCCCTTTCCGGCCCCGCTAGGGCCCGCCCAGGGCTGAGGGGAAAGCCGTGGGGGGCTCGGGCCAGGCCTGGAGCTGGGGGGGGGGGGGGGGCACGTGCTCACGGGCGCATGCAGAGGAGCACGCCTGACTGATGGGAGATCCCCAGCCCGTCCCTGAACAGCTCTGAACTTCACCCATAAAAAGGGAAAAGCCATCCCCCCCGCCTCCCTCAGCTCGGTTCTGTCAGCAACAGCAAAGCTCCTTCAGCGAGCTGGCTGGCCAGGCCCGTGCCAGGACCAGGACGGGGTGAGGAGGCCGGCGGGAATGTAGCCCTTTGGGGGAAGCAGGAACTGGATTGGTCTTCCCCCATGTTAGCTTAGAAATTAGTAGGAGACTTTGAATCCAGGGCGCCTTGGTGGCTCAGTCGGGTAAGCATCTGCCTTCGGCTCAGGTCATGATCCCCGGGTCCTGGGATCGAGCCCCGCATCCGGCTCCCCGCTCACCCCCGGTGTCAGCTTCTCCTCTGCCCCTACCCCCTGCTGTGTGCGCACTTTCTCTCTCAAATAAATAAAAGTCAAAAAACAGAACATTTGAATCCAGTTCATACGTTCAATTTGAGGTTCAATAGCCCTTACTTATTAAGGTTCAATAACCCTTACTTATTCTCATTAGAAATGATATTTTCTTATTTTTAAAAAGATTATATTTATTTATTTGACCCAGAGGCAGCTGAGTCCCTAGAGGAAGGTCACCCTGCAGGTCTCAAGGACTGGTCCGTGGGGTTTCCCTCCCCGGTGTTTCTCACGGCGACAGGGAGTGTTGCGGCTGGAACCGGGCACCTGCTACCCTAAAGCTCCCGCTCTCCCCGAGAGATAGGCTACATCCTTTGATGTTTACATTTCAAAGAAATGGCTCCCAGGTCCTGGAGGAAAAAAAAAAAAAAAAGACAGGTCTGGGTCAAAAATCTGGCAGGAGGCATCTTTCAGTTCTAAAGAAGATCTGCATACATTTCGAAGAGGGAAGGAGCTTCACAGGGTTTCTCCAGTAAATGCTCTAAGCGAAGAGAGAGGAGAAAATCTCCTCCCTTATTTTCAACAAGGAGATTTCGGCTCTCAGTTTTGAATTTGCGTTTTCCTTTCTTAAGCGGGAAACACTAGTGAGTTCCCAGGTGAGGGCCCAGCCAGCCGGTCTCCGTCCGCGCACCTGGGGGGGGGGGGGGGGGGCAGGGGGGCCCTATCCCCGCGGCAGCGAGCTGGACGGCGGCGGCCTCGGCTCTCGTGGGGTTCTGGTGCCCTAGCGAGGTGCCCGACGCTGGCCAGACCCACTGGGTTTCGGAAAACTCAGAGTTAACATTTCTAAAGTCAGCACAGACCTGGGAGAGCGCAGACAACGCAAGCTTTCCGTTATTAGCGCACTTGTCACAGGCCCTCGGCGAGGGGGACCTGGGCCCAGCCCTGCAGGGGCGTAATGTCCTTGGCCAGGCCGCAGACCGAGCTGCGGGGCAGGGAGCGGCCGAGACCCGGGTCACCCCTGCAGGACACCAGCGTGCCCGGGACCTGGCCGTCCCTGCTCGGGGCCTCGTGGGAGCAGGGTCCCACCTGCAGGACACCAGTGTGCCCGGGACCTGGCCGTCCCGCTCGGGGCTCAGGCCTCGTGGGAACCGGCCGCTTCCCCCAGGCCTCCGGGTGTTGCGGGGGCGGCCCCGGGCTGCATGCTCCAGGCAGGGGAGGGCTCGGCCTAAGCCTGGGAGGAGGGACGGCTGCTGGAGTCTGCAATCCTTAAATTCTTTTCCTGCGCCCTGGGGCAGCACCTTGACTTTCTTCTGGAAAAAACAGATCCCAAGTGGATCCTGCTCCTTTCAAATGGGCTTCTTTGTTCTTTCTCCCTAGAGAGGAGAGAGAGGAAAATGGACACACACACACACACACACACACACACACACACACCAGGGGAGTGAGAGCCTGAGGCTGACTCTATCCTTTTCTCGCAGCTTCTGGACAGTCTATTTTTTTCTCACATAATGGTCCGAGACCTCCATCAGACTCACCTGGGCAGGTTAAACTGCAGATGCGCAGGCCCCGTGCCCTTCCAGAGCCAGAGACTCCGGGGGTGGGGGTCCGTGCAGGAATGTGCGGTCCAACCAGCTCCCCATGCGACTTCCGCCAGCAGGAGCTTGAGGAGGGGGCGCCCCAGGAACAGCCTGCCCTGGGAAAGCGGACTGTCCTCCGAATCCAAAAGGCAGGACTGCCCTTCCTGCGTGCGTGACCTTGGGCCAACTCCCTAACTAAGCTCCCTCTGTCAGGGAGAGAGCGCAAGAACACTGCACAGCACAGTGCGGAGAGTCACTTGAGAAAAAGCAGGTATAAAGGGCCTTAAAACCCCTAAGGGCAGAAGAGTTGGTTCCTGTTACTACTTGGGAGAGTGATGCTTTCGGCATCCTCAGTCTTCCAAAATACCGAGTCCTCTAATGCATGACTCTTGTCCTACTGGCTGGGTCCACGGTCAGCTCCTCCTTCCAAACATGTTCAGAGGAGATTTCAAAGGGAATTCCAGCACCCACCCACTCTGAGCCCCCTCAGCGACATCACCCACACTTCCAGGTAAGAAGGAGGCACCTGGCTTCCCTCCTAGGGGCGCCACCGAGGCCTCGGTGCCCAGGCTCCTCGGGCCCTGCTGCTCATGTGCCCCCAGGGCCTCATTAAATGTCCAAATGAGCAATGTGGAACACAGGCAAGTAAAAAACAGGACCACCTGCTCATGGGTCCTGCGTCAAGGATGTGCTGACCTTCCCAGTGGGATTCGAGGCTTGAGGTCGAGGGTCTGGGTCGAACATGGTCATCTCTGTTAATGCTCGGCGCAATGCTAAATTGACACTTAATAAGTGCTTGCTGAGTTGGGGAGTTATTTATTTAATTTTTTAAAATATTTATTTATTTGAGAGAGATCGAGCATTTGAGCGAGTAGGGGGCACAGAGGGAGAGGGAGTCTTAGGCAGACTCCATGCTGAGCACAAAGCCCAACTGGGGGCTCAATCTCAAGACCCTGAGAGCAGGACCTGGGCTAAAACCAGGAGTTGGGCGAGAGTCGGGGACTCAACCAACTGTGCCACCCAGGCACCCCAGGCCGAAAACCCCTGATTTTTCAGATCTGGCCCTGTAGGGATCTACTAAAATTAATTTTTAATTAATAATTTTAAAACTAGGGATCCCTGGGTGGCTCAGCAGTTTAGTGCCTGCCTTCGGCCTAGGGCCTGATCCTGGAGTCCTGGGATAGAGTCCCACGTCTGGCTCCCTGCGTGGAGCCTGCTTCTCCCTCTGCCTGTGTTTCTGCTTCTCTCCGTGTCTCTCATGAATAAATAAAATAAAATAAAAATTAAAAACTGCTAAGAATTTACTCTAGGTACTTACTGCAGCCAGACACTAAAGCCAAATGGGTTATCTGTGAATTACCTCCTTTAATCCTCCCTGAGTAAGGGACAGGCGAGGCTAGGTAGGGAGAGGTGGATACGGGGCTATGTGAGGAGGCTCACAGCAATCCCCCAAATGCTGAGGTGTAAGGAAACATGCTGAGGGAAGGGAACAAGCCAGAACACCCTGCCCTAGTTGTGGGTGGGGAGGGTGTCTTTTTTATGACAGTCATCTGTGACCAACAAAGAATAACCAGACCCCAAAGAAGTAAGCCATGAAAGATGTTATCACTAGTCTTCACTCAAACCAAGACATAAGGCCACAAGCTCCCTGGTCAGTTCTAAATAAAAGACTGTCAGCGGACACCCCCGTTGGCAACCTATTGGGGCCCCCCTCACTCCTGATGGCAAACTATCCTTGCTTAAGAAACTTCTAGGGCTTTACTCACTCTCCTATGTCCACAAGATTCATTCTGACTCCATGAGACAAGAACCTGTCTCTCAGTTTCATTCCCAACAATTTGTAAGCAGGTACTTTCACCTCTTCCTCTACTGATGAGGAGATGGAAGCTCATAGCTGCTGAATCAAGTGCCCAAAGTCGCAGGAGCGTGGGGAAAGGGGCTGGCCTTTTGGGGGGCCCCTGCTTGGAGAGTTAGACGCAGAGACTACACCAGGTGGGGCTGCCTCCCAAGGCCATCTTCATTTGTAGCAAAGTAGAGCCCAGGGAGGGGTTGGTGAAGCCCAGGGAGGGGTTGGTGAAGCAGGCTCTCTTTATTAGGGCTTGAGATGAATATTCAGAGGAGGATTTTAACATTATAATGAAGCTGAGGTAGCTGTGAGCATTTTCTGATTCAACTGCTCAGGCACCATTGTCCTCAAAGTCTTTCTTTTCCCCTTCCAGCAATTCATTAGTTTCTGAAAGACGAAAATGACAGGCGGAGGGTTCTAGGAGTTTCCGGGGTTCAGGAGGTCAACAGCTGTCTCCAAGCACCTTATGAAGGCGCACACTCAGGTTGTGTAGGTTGTGTCTTTCCACGATGCCAGCTTTATTTAATCATAAAGCAAGGTTAACACAATTGTAAAGCAGGTTCAGGATTCTAGACTCAACGACATTTCACTACGCATTTAACTTGGCTTCATACACGTCACACAAAGTGAAGCACAATACAAAGTCACACAACAAGCAAGATACAACAAGTCAGACCAAAGTCAACCCAAAGGCAAAGTGGGTCAGTGAGGGCACAGTGGAAATGAGGACTCTCTCACTTGGGCTCTCAGCGCTACTGCTTTGCTGTTCCAGCAGTGGAGGATCTGTTATGCTCTGAGATTCTCCAGGCAGAGCTTTCGGGGGCAAGTTGCCTTTTTGATGTGGTCAGATGTAAAAGGGTCAGCGTCTGGAGTCTGAAAGTTTGCTGTAAAAGTCTTCCCCTTTTAAAGGGATTTAATCAGTCTTAGGCCTTTGCAGGTTTCTTCTGGTTCTGTTGGTTATCAGCTCTGGATGTCTTTAGCCTATGCTTGCTTGCTATTTATTTATTTATTTATTTATTTATTTATTTATTTATTTATTTATTCATTCATTCATTCATGAGAGACACAGGCAGAGGGAGAAGCAGGCTCCCTGTAGGGAGTCCGATGTGGGACTGTGATGACCCCAAGATCATGACCTGAGCCGAAGGCAGACGCTCCACCACTGAGCCACCCAGGTGCCCCCAAATCATTTTCAAAGAACATTCACCTGCATCATGTGATCTGAGCCCCATGCCAGCCTGGTGAGCTGTTCAGGAAGGGTGTGGCTGGGGATCCCTGGGTGGCTCAGGGGTTTAGTGCCTGCCTTTGGCCCCGGGCGCGATCCTGGAGTCCTGGGATCGAGTCCCACATCGGGCTCCCGACATGGAGCCTGCTTCTCCCTCCTCCTGTGTCTCTGCCTCTCTCTCTCTCTCTATGTCTATCATAAATAAATAAATAAATAAATATATATTTTTTTAAAGGAAGGGTATGGCTGCATCTTTTTTGAGGAAGGAGGCTCAGCAAATCCAAGCAATTTGCCCAAGGACCAGGGGCTAGAAAGTGACAGAGTTGGGCCTGGAATGGATTGCTGCTCACTCCTGTCCCAGTAAGCACAAAGGGAGCCAGAGCCCAGAGGGGCTCCTGCAAGGGTGGGGGTCCAGCTTGGGTGGACCTGTGTGGTCTCAAGGTGTTGGGTTGGGGGCTCAGTGGCTGGTAGCAAAAAGCTTTAGTCTCCTACTTGATCACAGTAATGGTATTTGGGGTATTTATTAATTGATAAAAGACATAACTACAAAAACCACAGTGGATTCACCAATGCTTTCCACGAATTTTTATTTTATGGATCAACAATAGAATCTCTATGCCCTTGGTAAATGGTAATTTACGAACATAATAATATAATTAATTTACCCTCCTGATAATGCCTACGGATTTTAAGACCTCTTGCAATTCCTGTTTTCCTCATTCTCTATCCCTGCTCGCCTCTCCCCTGCACCCCTTCCCCCAAGTTTGTAAAGAAAACTTAGATTCATTGCAAGGCCAAGGTGTTGGGAATAGGGCCCTCTGCGGAAGACCCTGGAGAAAGGCCTCTCGGAATAGAGCCTCCGTTGCTGGCTCTCTTACCTGAAGGGTGAGTTTGGCAGTGGGATTCAGCATCAGATGGAGCTGCTGCAAGGATAAGATGGGGTTTGGACAGGTGGTCCTGTGCCTGATATAGCAGAAGAGGCCTAGATGTGTAGGGTGCAGGTAGGCTTGGGAGGGCTGAGGTAATCAAATGCTGTTTTATTTTATTTTATTTTAACCTGGTGTGGAACCAAACATGGGGCTCAAACTCCTGATTTTGAGATCAAGACAGGAGCTGAGATCAAGAGTCAGATACCTAATGGACTGAGCCACCCAGGTGCCCCTCAAATGCTTTTTATTTTTATTTTTAATTTTTTTTTTTTTTTTGCTTTTTATTTTTAAAATTTTATTTATTTATTCATGAGAGACACAGAAAGAGAAGCAGAGACACAGGCAGAAGGAGAAGCAGGCTCCTTGCAGGGAGCCCGATGCAGGACTCAATCCCAGGACCCCAGGATCACGATTTGAGCCAAAGGCTCAACCACTGAGCCACCTGGCATCCCTCAAATGCTTCTTAAAGACGTATTTTGTTTGTTTGTCAATTTTTGCCTTCCACAGTCTTCAGTGACCAGGAAAGGGTGGTGGGGGGGGACTTACAATGCCAATCCCCCATGCTCCACACACACTTCCTGTCAGACAGGATGGTGCTTGAAGTGTGACTGTCTTATTCTTGCCTCTGTAGAGAAGAAGCCATGTAAGATAGCCTCGCTTGTTGTGGCGGGTAAACAAATATTTTATATCCTGTTGTGCAGAGCATGACCTTGTGAAAGTAAGTGAAAACTAGCCAAATGAGAACAGCAAAGGCTGTATATTCAGAGCTGGCTCTAGCAAGGGCGTCAGCCACCATCACTGGTTTTCCCAGATTGAAGGCAGGCCGAGGAGGGGAAAGCTATGGTGGCAACAGGGGAGGTCTGGGGTGTGGTCTGATTGGAGATACTTGGCTTGGGGAAGCTGACAGTGAATTTACTAGAAGCCGGGCATCCTATGTGATTGGTGCCCATTTGGTTTCTCTGGCTGGTCCTAAATTAGGGGTGCATGGGAGAGGGGGACAGATGTCAGGGCAGCTGTGAGTTAGGAATCAAGAATCAAGCCCTGGCCCTGTTTGTCTGGCTGTTGTGTGTACATTCAGCCTCTCATTTCTCTCCCCCTCCAGGGGATGGGCCCAGTGCAGGATTAGCCTGGATGGACCCAGATGAGGGTGGGATGGGAGGGCAAGGGTGGAGCTGGGTGAGATTTGTGTTGAAGAAAATAATGTGTGTTTCAATGGAAAACTTGGCCTCACTGTTGTATAGCCTTGGGGGGTTGGGTTGTCAGAGTCCAGCCCTATTCAGCACCTAGGAGCCATTCTGCAACCCTTTGTAAATTGTGGGGAGCTTGTAGAAATGGAGATTTTGTTGTGTCTGGCTGAGATTTACTTGGCTTCCCCCTACCCTCTTGGAAAAACCAATTTTGCCTCTGATGTAGTTTGGGATGTTGGTGAGGTCCAGAGCCAATGGCCAAGAAAGAAGTCTTGAGACGTCTTTGGTGCAAAAAAGGGTGATTTTATTAAAGCAGGGGGACAGGATCCAGGGGTAGAATGAGCTACTGCCCCGTGATTGTGAGGAGCATCTGATTATATATATGTTGAGGGCAGGGGAAGTAAAGGTAAGGGAAGTTCCAAACGGGTTTTTTTTTTAAGATTTTATTTATTTATTCATGAGACATAGAGAGAGAGACACAGGCAGAGGGAGAAGCAGGTTCCACGCAGGAAGCTGGACATGGGACTCGATCCCTGGTCCCCAGGACCAGGCCCCCTCCCCCCGCCCCCCTCGCCCCGGCTGCCCACGAAAAGGGTTTTCATATGCTAGAGAAGACTCATGGGACCCTGGAGGCCTTGCTAAAGTCAAACTAAGGTTGTTTTTTGCCTCTAGCAAGATATTAACATTAAGAGTGTTGGGAGCTTCCTGGAGGCAGGTGATACTCGGCCTGCCTCAAGTACTTGTAATGGGCTGCAGGTTATAAGGACATTTTATTTTATTTTACTTACACTTCCTTCTACCTTTGCTTCCCAAGTCACCATGGATGGGCGGGTGCTGTTAGGGCTCCAGGAAATTGAGGTTACAGATTTCTGAAAGTTATGCTATTGATAAGAATGTTTTTCCATGGAAACCACTAAGACGTTTGCAAACTGATAGAGGCTCACGTCTTGCAGGACTGTGATCTCCATTAGTTAATCATTTGTTTTTCCCTTCTCTTGGTTTTAGGGCAGCCAGGAGTGCTGGAGGAATGTCACACACACCCCTCTGGGAGTGTGTGTGGGGGTGTTGCTGCTTTTTGGTGCTTGTACTTTGCCCTCTGCTTGCCATCTGCTCCCTCATCACCTCCATTTGCAATTCATCCCACTACTGCTTTTTCCAAATAATCTGTGCTGTTTTGACTCTTCCTCTGATCTGGTTATAAAATCTGCTTGTCGCCCTCATGTTTTGAAAAATGTTTTTGATATTTATTTTTATATTTGCGTAAGAACCATGATTTTACCTCTTCCTCTAAAATATCTTTTAATACAGTGGCCTGGGGGAGGGGGGATGCATGCACACTTGTGTAAAGATGCATTGTGGCAGATGCCCCAGGACACCAGATGATACAGGCTGGCTGGGTCCAAGGGACTACAAGCAGTCCCATAGGAACAGCCGAGAGGGTCCTTGGCTTCGCATGGGACAGAAAGCAAACGTGAGCTCAGAGAGCACAGATAGAGACAGAGCCTATGGGAGACTCAGAAAGGAGAGCGAGTCTTGTCTTTGCTTGGGGTCTGGGGTTTTTATTGGTGGTGGTGATCCTGTGATGTGTTTCTTGGCATCCAGAAACTGATTAAAACAAAGACAAATGTTTAGATGCCCTCCATAAGCCACTTATATCCTAGGGCTGAGAGTCTTGGTGAGTCAATGGCCTGGAAGACCTCACCAGCTCACTCCTTAGATGTTATCTGTTGCGTTGGAAGGTCCAGAGACATCAACTCCTTGACCTTTACAAGGTACATACATCATATGTGCTATAAAGTACATGGAGGATGGGGATGTAGGTCCTAGCAAGAATGGAGGTAGCAAAGAAGCAGTCTTTCATGGGGGCCCTTTGGTTTCTTGGTCTCACAGGTACAAGGCTTTGGAGCTGGGCTTGTCTGTGGAGAAGGTTTTCCATGTGTCTCTGGGACAAAGAGAGAAGGTAATGGTAGTAAGTTCCTTCCTGTGGATTCTTGTTTGACCCTGGACTAGCCTGAGATTGACTTTCTCACCAGCTCTGACTAAAGAGTGTGTGTGCGTGTGTTTGGGAAGGGATTGGGGGTGGTCAGAGCCAGATTTGATTTGGTGTGGAAAATTAAGAAATGTAGTTTCTTGCACCTGAGACTGATTGCTTTGGAGAACAAAGACAAAAGAAATGTAGATAAAATTAAATCTCCTTTTGACTGGCAGCCCCATGACAAATACTTCCTCTAGGAACTCCCAATCTTAATGCTTTGCTAGAGGGAAAACCAACTGGTAGCTTGAAAATAGCCAAGGACTCCAGGATCCTGTAAGTCTTCTTTAATATATGAAAGTCCTTTTGAAAACTTTCCTTGTCTTTACCTTTCCCCAACTTGAAAGTATATAATCAATCATCCCTTACAATGCAAGTGCATCTTTTTCTGCCCACGGGTCCTGTCCCCATGCTATTATAAAAACGCCTTTCTTTTTTTTTTTTTTTTTTTAAGATTTTATTTATTTATTCATGAGAGACACAGAGAGAGAGAGAGAGGCAGAGACACAGGCAGAGGGAGAAGCAGGCTCCATGCAGGAAGCCTGACGCGGGACTCGATCCTGGGTCTCCAGGATCAGGCCCTGGGCTGAAGGTGGCGCTAAACCCCTGAGCCACCTGGGCTGCCCTAAAAACACCTTTCTGCACAGAAAAGGTCTCACAGATTCTTTCTTGGCCATTGGCTCCCGAAGCGCATTTCAAACCACATCCCGAAGAAGCAGATGTCATGGCTGCTTGATCTTGGAGGTAGGTCTGGGCTTTCGGAGAGCATTTGTGCTGCTTGCATCTGCACCACAAACTCACTGCACAGCTCCGGTTGATTGGAGTGTTATTAGCGCCACCCTCTAACCAACTGAGCTAACCACTTGACTGGAGTGTTCAATAACACACTGAAACCAAGTACATTTGAAGGTCGAATTGGCTTTATTAAATGATTCATGTATTGGGCAGCACCCCGTCTAGCAAGTATAGGGGAGCAGCAAGGAATACAAAATAGAAGGTTATTATAGGAAGGACGGTGGGACAAGAAGTTATTAGCGAAAGAGGATTGTTTCAGACAGGGTCACCTTCCCCTAGGAGGAATGGCAGGAGGTCTTACTAAGTGGGTCATCTCATCCTCCTTTGAGAGCTCGAGAGGCCTGTGACTGTGACCCAGAGGCCCAGATTGCCTCTGTGGTGCTGACCAGAAATTTCCAGATTGATTGGCGTAAGCTTTGGCTTCTTGAGAAGGTTGAAACTACAATTAAGTCTTGGTTTGCTGTCTTGGGCAAGTGACCCCACCTTGGGCCTGTGGCTTTCTTTTTACCAGAGAGAAGGCAGGTTTTGGAGAAGGCAGGTTTGCGCAAACTCAGAAAGGCAAGGGTATGGAAGGTGATGTTAAGGATCCTATTTCAGACTCTGCCTCAAAGTGGCAGCTACAACAGTCACGCCACCAAAGCTTCCCTAAATAAAAACAATCCAGTTCTGCATACCGGAAACCCTTCCCAGAGAAGGAGTGAGGGTGGGGATGCGGTGTGATCCCCTCCCGCCCAGGCCTGGGCCTGACTCCTGCGACCAGAGGGGCAGGGGTCGCCCCCTGTGCTGCTGCTGCTGCTGCTGCTATCAACAGTGAGCTACCAGCAACGGAGGCAGCTTTTGGGGACCACACACCACCCTCCGAGAGGAGGGCTGGAGTTTCTGCTAGGCGGCTCAGGTGAGCCCTGCAGTGCGGGCAGTTCTGGGAGGCCCAGATGCGCGGGTGCTGAGGAGAGACCCCAGGGCTCTCAGTGCGCCCTTGTGACTTTGGCCCGAGACCCAGACCCAGACCGCACCACACCTGGGGGCACCTATCAGAGAACTGGTCGTTCTTGCTGCTTAAAAACCTCGCATTTCTGGGCTGACGGTTGGGACTCGAGATCACTGGATCCTGGTAGGTCTCTGGTCTTGGTAATTGGGAGACTGAACAGACACATGGAAATGGCCAGAAAATCCGTAAAATCAGAAGTCTGGCCCACAGCGTGCAGTAGCCAGCCCAGGAAGCCAGCCCGCCGTCTCCAGGGCAGCCTGGGAGGGAGGTCGGGGTACGTGTCTAGCACCCAGTCCAGGAAGCCGAGCAGTAAGCCCTGTAACAGCCAGAGAAAGCCAACTCTGCACCCTCACCAATCACAGAGGTTGGGTGGCTCCTGGTGACTGGGCCCACGGCCTCCATCCAGGACCCCCCTTTTCTCCATTATAAAGCTCTCCCTAAACGCAGCGATGGTGGCTCACTCCCTTGCCATAGCCAGCTCTGAATAAATAGCCTTTGCTGGTCCTCCTGTGAGTGGTCTTCGTGTGTTTCCACACAAGCCTGGATCTGAACCATGAAGAACCTAACCCAAAGTAAGTAGGGCCAGTTCAGAGGGCTCCTGACCCTGCCCTCCTCCCAATTCCCCGAATTCCTGGAATGAGATTGGGGGGGCGGTTGGAGAACAAAGTTTGGGGGACATTTTTAGTGGCTCCCACGTAGGCTCCAGGGCAGGGAGATGGGAGGAAGTTTCACAAGACTGGGGGTCCTGACTGTGGCGTTAGGCTCCTGGGAATTTCAGAGCAGGGTTCCCCTGAAAGCCAGCTGCGGAGTCAAGGGGTCCCTGAAGCTTGGCAACAGGCATATGTGGCTGCCCTCAGCAGGTAGCCTTGGGTGTGATCAAGAGGTCTGGGCCTGGTGGGGGGAGACCCAGGCCTGTGAGCAGATGAGAAAACCAGCCACGTGTGGATAGTGGTACAGGGCCGGCTTTGTTAACCTAAAAAATCACTTCGGTATATTTTACATTTAGACAAAAGTGGCCAAAGTAGCAAAAAGAATTTTCATGTTGTTCACCCAGATTCCTCAAATGTTAATATATTATCATATTTACTTTGTTCTCTGCTGTCTCCTATGTGCGTGTGTGCATGCACGTGGGTATTGCTTTTTTCTGAACCAATGAAGAATAGGTTGTAGGCATGTCCCTTTATTTTTTATTTTTATTTATTATTTTAAAAAAGATTTTATTTCTTTATTCATGAGAGACACACAGAGAGAAGCAGAGACACAGGCAGAGGGAGAAGCAGGCTCCTGTCAGGGAGCCCAATGTGGGACTCGATCCCGGGACTCCAGGATCATGCCCTGGGCCGAAGGCAGACGCTAAATCGCTGAGCCACCCAGCGTCCCTCGAGTAGATTTCTTGACTTTTCATAATAATGCCCTTGAGAGAAAAAGAGAATACAAGGTCGTTCGTGGCTTCTGGTTGCCTTCTCTTTAGTCTCCTGTAACCTGGAGCAGGTTAGTCTTCCTGATATGATATTGTCCCTTTTGAAGAGTAGGGGTCCGAGTTCTATAGAGGGTCCCGTGCTTTCTGTCTGGAGTTCGCCCGTGCCTGGGTTCAGGTGGTGCACCTTCGGCGGGGAGGCGCGGGTGAGGCTGAGCTCCTTCCAGCCTCTCAGACAACTGACCTGGAAACCACGTGAGCATCGACATGGGCCTTCATGTGTGGTTCCGGTGCTGCCAGCGTGCGGGTCAAGAGAGCTCAAGCCAAAGGTCAACACGTCCACCAGAGGAGGTTTCCTGTTATCTCTGTTTCAGTCAACAACTGGTGGTGTGAGTGGGCTTTGCTTTTCTTTTTTCTTTCTTTTTTTTTAAACATTTTTTGAAAGATTTTATTTATTCATGAGAGACACACAGAGAGAAAGAGGCAGAGACACAGGCAGAGGGAGAGGCAGGCCTCCATGCAGGGACTTGGGCAGTGGGACTTGATCCTGGATCTCCAGGATCACACCCTCGGCTGAAGGCGGTGCTAAACTGCTGAGCCACCCAGGCTGCCCCTTCTGCTTTTTCTTTCTTTTTTTCTCTTTCTTCGTTCTTTCTTTAGGCTTTCTTGGGCTAGAGGGTTCAGGCGGGAGGCGGGGGGGTCTTTCCTTTCTTTAGGGAGGGAGGAGGGAGGCGGGGGAGGAGGGAGGGGGAGGGGGGCGGGGGGAGGGAGGGCGGAGGCGGGAGGGAGGGAGGGAGGGAGGAGGATGGAGGGAGGGAGGGAGGGAGGGAGGGAGGAGGGAGGGCGGGAGGGAGGGATGGGAGGGGGAGGGAGGGAGGGAGGGAGGGGAGGGAGGGAGAGGATGGAGGGAGGGGAGGGAGGGAGGGAGGGAGGGAGGGAGGAGGGAGGGAGGGAGGGAGGGGAGGCAGGGAGGAGGGAGGGAGGGAGGGAGGGAGGGAGGAGGGAGGGAGGGAGGGAGGGAGGAGGGAGGGAGGGAGGGAGGGGAGGGAGGGAGGGAGGAGGGAGGGAGGAGGGAGGGAGGAGGGAGGTGAGGGAGGAAGGGAGGAGGGAGTGAGGAGGGAGGAAGGGAGGGAGGAGGGAGGGAGGGAGGGGAGGGAGGGAGGGGCAGGGAGGGTGGAGGGAGGGAGGGAGGGAGGGGGAGAAGGGAGAAGGAAGGAAGGAAGGAAGGAAGGAAGGAAGAGGAGGAGGAGGAAGGGGGGAGGGAGGGAGGAAGGGAGAGGAGGGAGGGAGGGAGGGAGGGAGGGAGGGAGGGAGGGAGGGAGGAGAGGGAGGGGAGGGAGGAGGGGAGGAATGGAAGGAAGGAAGGAAGGAGAGGAAGTGGAGGGAGGGAGGGAGGGGAGGGAGGGAGGGAGGGAGGGGGAGGGAGCGGAGGGAGGGAGGAGGGAGGGAGGGCGGGTAGGGAGGGAGGAGGGAGGAGGGAGAAGGAAGGAAGGAAGGAAGGAAGGAGGGAGGAGGAAGGGATGGCAGGGAGGGAGGGAGGGAGGGGAGGAAGGCGGGGAGGAGGGAGGGAAGGGAGTGGGAGGAGGTAGGAGGGAGGGCGGGAGGAGGGAGGGAGAGGGGGGGGGAGGGAGGAGGGAGATGAGGGTCTTTTTCTTTTTTCTTCTTCTTCTTCTTCTTCTTCTTCTTCTTCTTCTTCTTCCTTCCTTCCTTCCTTCCTTCCTTCCTTCCTTCCTTCCTTCCTTCTTCTTTTTTGTTTTTTTGTGAGAACAGTGACCAGCTAATGTGCATGGTGCAATTTAGAAACCGATTCTCATCGCTGACATTAAAGGTATTTGAGATGTGTGACTAAGATATTGCAGAGAACTTTTTCCATTCTTGCTTAAACAGGACATGAGAAGCCCCCTTAGGGATCATGTCTTGTCATCCTGTATCCTGTCCAGGTCCCTGGTGGATTCTCATGGCCTAAGGCTGGCTTGGCTTTTGACTTGAAGGACTATTTCATGCCAGGCCGTGGGTTGGAGTACCTGTACGAAGGGAAAGCTGTAACTTTTTGAGCCTACCCAATAAGATATATCAACATTTTATTTTATTTTTTTTGTCCTTTAGTGCTAGTAAACATTTTTAGTTAAAAAATGTCTACATGTATTAGGCAAACGTTGGTCATTGACTTGTCTTCCTCACAACGTGGGGGCCATAGACTTGTTTTCCTCATGACATGGTGGCAAGGCTATGGAGTGGGATTGCTAGCTTCAGACTTCGCCAGCTGATGTTCTTTATCAGGTCACTTTGCAAACGGGGGAAGTTCCTTCAGCACTCTCACTGAGTGTTTAATAAAGCCAAGTGCCCCCTTTTAACTTGGCACGGAGGAGATCTGGATGCCATCTTGCATTTGCAAACCGAACACAGCCTGATACCAAAGTGAGTGCTGCTCAAAGCTTAGGGCTGTGATTCTTCAACTCAGCTGGACATTGCAATTCCCTGGGGCAACTTTAGAAATCTGATGCCCAGGCCCCAACCACGGACCTTCTGATTTCACAGGTCTGAAGTGCATCAGATTTTTTAAAGCTCCCAGGTGATAATCAGGTGTGGCCTGGGTGGAGAACAGCTGGAGGAAGAATCCCAGGCCCACAGGAGATTAGATGCCTGGGGCCTATCCTCCTGCCAGCCCAGGGAGCCGGACCCACCAGGAGGCCAGGGAGAGACTGGAATGTCCTCCTGGGGGTGGATGTCAGACAAGCTGGGGAGCTGGTTGTGCCATGGATGCCACCCCACTGCCCCACCACTTTGGGGTAACTCCTCCTTTTCGTCTCTTGGCATCTTGGAAAGGTTGGGGGGGGGGTCAACATTGAGGGATGAAAAGCTCTGACAAGGAAGGCCTGGTTGGATATTTGGGGGCAGGCCAAGGTTGGCCAAATTGGTCCTCAGGCACCTGTAGCACACTCAGCCCTCCTCCCCTAGGGGCATGGGCAGGGGATCAAAGTTCTCCATGCTGGCCCAATTATTTTCCAAGGGAAGGCTGTTGAGATAATTGCTTCCTGTCTGGTTCTCAGGGTGACGGGAGGGTCTGAAAAAGCAAACACAGCAAGGTCTCCCTTGGCTTGTTAAGTGGCATGGATGTGTGAGTTCTGGCTCTCTTGCTCCAGTGTTAATGACTTTTAGATTTCAGGGACAAAAGCCAATTGGGAAGCATTTGGGAGAGTAAGTCCACTGTGAGTGGTTAACTTGGGGGTGTGTGGGGGGGCTTTGTCTGAAGAGGCAACCACTCGGGAGAGGGAGTGAGGAAGACAACCCTGCGTGGGCAGCAGGGGGCCTAGTGTTGGCCTGGGAGGGTCGAGTGTCTACAGGATGAGGGCCTGGAATGAAGGTCTGGGTCTGGGTTAACAGGACAACTGAGGCCAGCAGGCTCCTGTAGCCACAAGGTCATGTCCTGATCTTGCCCACTGAAGAGATCGCCATGGGCCTCTCTCCCTAGCAGACTGGGACCCTGGTCCCTGGGTGGGTAACTGAGGGCCTCTGGGGGGCCTCAGGCAGCCAAGACCTTCCCTGGGAACTCAGAGGGGCTGCTCTGAATCCCCGACTCTGCACAGACCAAGACCCCCAGTCCTGTGGTGTGTGTGCCACCCGGAGTGGACCGACGGCCCATTTCCCACCTGTCACATGCAGCCTAGGAATTCGTAGAAGCCCTGGTGCTTAGACATCTCAGCCCTGTCGGCCTAGTTATTAAGTTTATCCCTGTGAGGACCGGGGCTCCGAGGAATGCAGAAGTGACTGGACTGGGGACAGTTTCCACTCAGGGGTGCACCTGCAGTCCCCGGGCAACCAGGAGCAGTCGGTTCTAGAAACAGTCAGGAGACAGAGGCCAGGCAAGTGGCCTCCACCCCAGTCCACCCCAGGGAGCGGGGCACGGGGCTGCAGGGGCACGGCTGGCTGCATGTCTGTGCGCCATCCCCAGGATTTGGGATCAGGGAACAGGGTTTGGTGTTCGGACACCCGACGGTTGGAGCTCCGGCTCTCTTCCTTACCTGCTCCATGAGGCGGGCTCGCTGCCCTGCTGGTTCTCGATCCGTGGTATAGTGAGCGGGTGCCACGCAGTGCGTGGGGTGCTGAGACGTGAGATGGAATGATGTGTGTTGTATACTGAACCCTGTTCCTGGAGCACAGATGGGCTTCATAAACATCAGCTCCCTTGTCTCCCTCCATGTGACCCAGAGCTGATCTGGAGAAAGAAGAGCTCAGCCATCAGAACCAGGGATCTGAGGGGCCTGACCCCCAAGGCCAGGCCGCCACAAGGTTCTCTCTAGCTGGGATCCAGGAATACCTCTGTGAGGGGAATGGGCCCATCTCACAGGACTCCCCTCCTTTCCCCACCCATGCTTCCCACCTCACTCACCCACTTGGCCTTCCATTGATGTCACTGCCTTCCAAGCACCTGGACCAGTTTCCTGGCCTCTGACCTCTCTTCTCCACCCCTGGGCTCTGGCCCTAGATGCCTGTGCACGCAGCTCCTGCAGGTCTTGGCCTGACTGGAGAGAGGGGACTGGCAGGAATAAGGTCAGAGGCCTGGCAAGGCTGACTCGACACTGAGCCAGGATCCTGGGTTCCCTAAATTCCTTCTGACTGCAGTAGGCTGCTCCCCGCGCCCAAGGTGGGGCTGTGCTCATGAGTGGTGCCAAGAGCCCTGGCAGCCAAGGCTGGGAGCGGGGCAGGCCCTTACCCGGCCTCTGGATAAACAGGAAGCCATTTCTAGGCGGATTTCACCCCGCAGACTTTCTTGGTACCTTGTGGCCTTGTGCTTCGGACCAGGTCTTCACGTCCAGTGCATTAATGAGTTGGTGTTAGTTTTGTAGCAGTCGCTGGGTGCTTTCCTTGGTGCCGAGCACTTCTCTTGTGCTGGAAAACAACCCTAGACAGACACAAGTTGTTGTGTCCAGTGTACAGAGGCCAACGCAGAGGCATAGAGAGGTTAAGATTCGTGCCCAAGGCCACTAACTAGTAGACAGGCTCACCTGTGCACATCAACTCCTTGAACTCAGCAGGCACTTAATATATGTTTATTAGGCTCCACTGAACTAGTGACTGATGACACTCCCACTCTTGCTCACCGTGCCTTTGTTTTTGGGGTGACAGTTCAAGATCAGTGGTGCTGACTGTCCCCTTGGGCAGGGTGAGGGCTGTGCCTCTGTCGGGGCCCCCCGAGTTGATCTCCTGCCATGCCGGGTCTGAGACCTAGTGTTGACCCTGAGGTGTGGCCAGGCTCGAGGGCGGTGGATTTGGAGAGGGCCTGTCACCTGCCCCACCTGGGAAGGCATTTTTGCCTCTGGAATCAAACACTTGGCAGGAGTAGCAAAGCAATTAACTTCTTGATGGAATGTGATAGGTTCAACTATCACAGAGTGAAATATCAGTTCTAAGAAGAAAGTGGTAAACACCCTTCTCATCTCTGCAGGGTACGTGACATTCTGGATTGAGCCGTCCTGTTGCTACATGCTAGGGAGCTGGGGACACTTTCAGTCCTGGAGATGTTTGCCATCTCCATCATATCCTTTTATCTTGTGAGAATGTGGATGGCCAGCTGGTAAATGTTGCCTATTTCGTCTTTGTGGGGCTCTTAGCTAACCTCCTCCACCACCAGCATGGGTGAGCCACGTCCTGTCCTGACACTGAGGTGGCAGCTAGCTGTCCCCCTCACCGCCGCCCCCTGGGGTGTGATGGGAGCATGTGCTCTGGGCCCAGAGAGGCTGAGTTGGCATCTCAGCTCCAGCGCTAACCCCCTGTGAGCATCAGTTGCCACCAACTGGGGAGTTTAGAATAACAGCTACTTATTGTCCCAATTCTGGGTGCTAGAAATCCCAGACCAGGGTGTCAGCAGGCCCACACTCCCTCTGACTGCTCTAGGGTAGGATCCTTCCTCGTCTCTTCCAGCTTCTGGTGTTGCCAGCAATCGTTGGGGTGACTTGGCTTGTACATGCACCACACTGCTGTCTTCTTGTGTGTGTCTGTCTCTGTGTTCAAATTTCTCCTTTTTATAAGGACACCAATCCTAATGGATCGGGCCTGCCCAACAACCTTATTTTAATTTGATTACCTCTGTAAAGACCTGATTTTCAACTAAGGTAACATTCCAATGTCCTGGGAGTTAGAATCCCAACATGGTTCTTTTGTTGTTGGAGGGAAACACAATTCAACCTGTAACATAACCCATAACATAACCCATAACCTTTGACAAGTTACTAATGTCTGCATGCCTTGGTTTCTTTATTTGTAAAATAGGGCTGCCAATACGTCATAATGCTTACCTCCTCGGGCTGTTGGGATGATGACATAAGTGGATATGTGAATAAAGTGCTTGGGACAGAGGCAGGCACTTAGTCACTGCTCTGTGTGTCGGAGCAGCTGTTACCAGGACCCTCTTTTTTTTTTTTTTCAAAGATTTTATTTATTTATTCATGAGAGACACACACAGAGAGAGAGAGAGAGGCAGAGACACAGGCTG
This sequence comes from Canis lupus familiaris, assembly GCF_011100685.1. NCBI lineage: Eukaryota > Metazoa > Chordata > Mammalia > Carnivora > Canidae > Canis > Canis lupus. The sequence continues at coordinate 42,067,992 of NC_049231.1, read as the reverse complement.
AGGGAGAAGCAGGCTCCATGCCGGGAGCCCGATGTGGGACTCGATCCCGGGACTCCAGGATCGCACCCTGGGCCAAAGGCAGGCGCTAAACCGCTGAGCCACCCAGGGATCCCCTCTTTTTATGGTTGCAGAAGTACAGGCTCTGGAGGTTACCATGCTTGCTGAGGGTTTGAGGCTGGCTGTCGAACCTAAGTCTACCTGGAACCAGAGACGGCTCTGGGCTAGGCCTCCAGAGACCAGCATTATGCTGGGCGGCCTGGCCCCGTGCCACAGAAGGAAGGAGGCCAACTGCATCCAGAGAGCACAGAGCCTAGTCTGGAAAATGTTTTCTCCATCTACTTTTTCAAAGAATTGTCTAAGCCAGCAAGGCTCAGAGCAGCACTCGAGTACTCATCGGGGAGGTGGGTGGAGGATGGCTTTAGCCCTCAGTCTTCAGCTTGGGTGAAGTCCTATCACAAATCCCTTCCTCATCTGCAGAGGGAGAGGGTGCCCCGGAGAGGTGGCCCCAACTCTCTTCTTACTCTGACAATCTGTGCATCTCCAAGTACGAGAACAAAACACATGATAGTCTGACAAAACAAGGCCCTATAATATTTTCCTTAGTTCCACTAGTATTTAGCCTAAAATGGCCCCCAAACTTGGATTGCTCCTTGGGGCTTGTTAGAGCGGGCCCAGCTGGCTCCTTCTGTCTTTCAGGATCCAAAGGAGCCAGAGCTTGGAGCTGGGGAGCCCTTGGGGTTCTAAATCCTCAAACGATTAATAGTTAGATTGACTGAATCCTAGAGAAGCTGGCAGCTTCCTCCCCACCCTTCAAACAGGGCTATGATGAAGTCTGGGGATAAACTTCCTTTGGGTACAGGCCCAAGAGGGCAAGTCGGGTGGGCATGTCTGCTCGTGTACGATCCTAACATTGCCTTCTTGATCACCTTAGTCACTTGGAGAGTGGCCAGGATGACTGTGGGGTCACTCATCTTCCTGAGACATTGATGGAGGTGACAGGGTACTTCCTTGTAGCATTAGGGTAGGGGCTTTTACTTCTGCCTGCAGAAGGTGGAAGAAAAGGTGTGAACCATGATTTCAAGTAAGAGACCATTTACTACCTTATTTGACTCAGAAACAGATTAGTTTGAGTTACTGGGGAATCTATCTATCTATCTATATATATAATTTTATTTTATCTTTAGAGATTTTATTTATTTATTCATGACACACACACACACACACACACACACACACACACACACACAGGCAGAGACACAGGCAGAGGGAGAAGCCGGCTCCATGCAGGGAGCCCGGTGCGGGACTTGATTCTGGGACCCTAGGATCATGCCCTGAGCTGAAGGCAGGCTCTCAACCACTCAGCCTATATATATATTTTAAAAAGCAGTTGGAAATCTGTCAAGTACACTGGGTAAATGGATCCAGGCTAACAGAGTGTTCTGAATAGAGACATCTAGAATAAATAATTATGATTTGTTATCAATGCATCATCACTTTATGGTATGTGACTATTTTCCCCAAGAATGTAATGTATACTCACTATAATTTTGTTTTTTTTTTTTTACTTAGCAACCCTTTTCAATACAGATGGAATCAGAGTCAATTTCACACTGGACTTATTCCCAAACGGTCAGCATTATTGATGCCCCTACTTTTACTGGATTAGTGTTATCAGATCAAGGCTTATCAACACCCCAAAGGTAAGGAGGTGATGCACCACATACTTGATGGGTGAGAACAGATGATTCCAGTTGCGGAGACCAAACCCAGTGACAAATGACATCTGAATTTTTTTTTTAAAGATGTTATTTATTTATTCATGAGAGACACACAGAGAGAGGCAGAGACATAGGCAGAGGGAGAAGCAGGCTCCCTTCAGGCAGCCCGATGTGGGACTCGATCCCAGGATCCTCGGATCACAACCTGAGCCAAAGGCAGACGCTCAACCACCCAGCTGCCCAGATGCCCCTGAAATGACATCTGAATGACCCTAGTATTGGTTATTGGCTGACCAGTTTCTTGCTTGTTATAAATTGATATTCATTTATTTATGTCTTTATTATCATCATTTCCTCCACTAGAGTGTGAGTTACCAGGGCCTGAGAACGAAGTTGGACTTGGAGCAGGTGCTCAAAATAGGATTAGTGAAATGAATGAATGAATGGGGATGCTGCCCCAGACGTTGGTCTATTTTCTGAGCTTGGTTAGTGTGGATTGGAGTCTGATCTCCCTTGCTGACTTGATTCCAGGGTGGAACCTGGAAGTTCAGCTATTCTGAGCCAGCCCAGTTTCACCTTTGTCTTTCTTATTAACTGTCCTCTGTGAGTCAGCCTAGGAATTTCTCCCACTTAATTACTTTTTCTTCCTGTAGGAGGCATAGACACAGCCCTGGAGAGTGTGAGCAGTTCAACTCTTCAGGCAGTGGCCCTCAGCCCTGGCAGGCAACACAGTAGAATAACTGGGGGGAGTTTAAAAAGTATCGACTAGCCCAGCTCCACCCCTTTCAAGGTCTAATTGGTATGAAGGTGGGTCTGGGCACCAGTATTTGTTAAAACTTCCCCTGTGCAGCCAGAGTTGAGAACCACTGGAATAGCGCTTCTCGAAATTTTGTCAGTTTCAAACATCCAAATGGCCAACAAACACATGAAAAGGTACTTAACATCACTCATCATCAACAGAATGCAAATCAAAACCAAATGAGGTATCACCTCATACCTTTCAGAATGGTTAGTATCAAAAAGACAAGAAATAAGTATTGGCAAGGATGTCAAGAAAGGGGAACCCTCATGTTCTGTCGATGAGAACATAAACTGGTTCAGCCACTGTGGAAAACAGTATGGAGATTCCTCAAAAAGTTAGAAATACCGTATGACCCAGGAATTCTGCTTCTAGGTATTTACCCGAAGAAAACAAAAATGCTCATTCGAAAAGATATGTGCACCCCTACGTTTATTGCAGCACTACAGTAGCTAAGGCATGGAAGCCACCCAAGTGTCCATTGATAGATGAATGGATAAAGATGTGGTACGGGGGCAACTGGGTGGTTCAGTCAGTTAAGCATCTGACTCTGGATTTCGGCTCGGGTTGTGATCTTGCGGTCATGAGATCACGCCCCATGTCAGACTCCATGGTCAGAGGGGTGTCTGCTTGAGATTCTCTCCCTCTCCCTATACCCCCTCACCCCTACTCACATGATCTCTCTCTCTCAAATAATAAATCTTAAAAAAAAAAAGATATGGTATATGGAATATCACTCAGCCATAAAAAAGAATAAAATCTTACCATCTCATCATCACAGATGAATTTAGGGCATATAGCTAAGTGAAATAAATCAGACAGAGGAAGACAAGTGCCTTAGGATTTCACTTCTACTTGAAAACTAAAATAAAAAAAACAGACAGGGGCATCTGAGTGGCTCAGATGGTTAAGTGTCCGCCTTCAGCTCACATCATGATCCCAGGGTCCTGGGACAGAACCCCACGGTGGGCTCCCTACTCATCAGGAAGCCAGTATCTCCCTCTCCTCCCCGGTGCATGCTTTCCCTCATTCTGTTGCTATCTCTGTCTCTTTCTCAAATGGATAAAATCTTAAACAAAACAAAACAAAACCCAAAACAGACAAAACAGAAACACACTCACAAATACAGAGAACAAACTGGTGGTTGCTAGAGGGGAAGGGCTGGGGGAAGGGACAAAATAGATGAAACGGATTAAGAGGCATAAAACGATAAAATAAGTAAGTCACAAGGATGAAGAGAACAGTGTAGGAAACATAGTCGATAATATTGTAATAACTACGGTGATGGGTGGCGGCTATATTTACCATATGAATGTTTCGCATGGTACGTAAATGCCCAAACACTGTTGTGCACCTGAAAACTAATATAATATCGCATGTCAACTATACCTCAATTAAAAATTGAAAGAAAAGAGAAGACATTGTCTGGGGTGGGGGGTTGCTGTCAGGCATCAGTTGTTCTGTGCCTCCCTAGGTTCTGATTCCTAGTCCGAGGTGAGGACTCAGAATGTGCGTTTTCTGCCAAGCTCCCAGGACGTGCTGCTGCTGTTGGCCTGGGCCACGATTTTGAGGACTTCTGGCCTCGGTGCCAGGGGCATGGCTGCCCCTGATTCTCCCTGACGCAGGGTTTTCTGCTTCCTGCACCTGCTGGCTGGGTCTTCCTTCCTCCTAGCTGGGGCGCTCGCTTTCCCTCTGCTCTGGCCTGCCCTTTGCTGACTGGACTATTCTTGACAGGGTGAAGAAAACAGTTGTTGTTGTTGTTGTTGTTTTTTAAATCTACTCTTCTCTGGGATCCCCGGGTGGCGCAGCGGTTTGGTGCCTGCCTTTGGCCCAGGGCGCAATCCTGGAGACCCGGGATCGAATCCCATGTCGGGCTCCCGGTACATGGAGCCTGCTTCTCCCTCTGCCTGTGTCTCTGCCTCTCTCGCTCTCTCTCTGTGACTATCATAAATAAATAAAAATTAAAAAAAAATAAATCTACTCTTCTCACCCAAAGGAGATCGGAATGCTTCAAAAGGTGTTTGATCTGAGGGAGGAAATGGACCCGCCCCCCAATGGGGACCAAGCGCACGGAAGTGGACACATTCAGAGGTGGTCAGGTTATGGGCTCTGGATGGGATGTGTGGGGGAGTGGGGCGTGATGGGGCTGATCGGGTGCTCCCTCTCGGGATTGGCTAGCCCTTAAGGGGTCAGCAAGGCCTGGGTGTCAGAGCCTCGGAGCACAGCCACGGTTAAGAAAAGTCCTGGTCGATACAGGAGAATTGTGGGCCCTGAGCTGGGCAGACAGCGATGAGCTCCCTGCGGATTCATTTTAGAGTCACTCTAAAACTCGAACCGAGGGTCGCTGGAGGGGTGTGGGGGATGGGGGAGCTGGGTGCCCAGCAGGAAGGAGGGCACAGGATGTGATGAGCGCTGGGCGATGCGTAAGACTGGCGAATCACCGACCTCTACTCTGAAACTGATAATACGCTCTATGTTAATTAATTGAATTGAAACAAGAAAATCATAAAAAATTTTAAAAAAAATGAAGTCACTCTAAAAACACCATCTAGTCCATAAAATACACCTTGGCATGTAACTGCCTCTAGCCGCTAAACTCGGCCAGCCTCTCCTAGGCCAGGTGAGGGGACGGCCGTCACCACCCTGTCCCTGTCCCTGTCCCCATCCCTGTCCCTGTCCCCCTGGGCTACCGCCATGCGTGGAGGTCACGGCCCCCAGGCCCGAGGGGACAGAGCCAGCGGCTTTGGCAGTGCCGGGCCAAGTGGGACCATGTGTAACCTCTCCGAATGTCATTTCCTGGGGAAGCGGGGGTGCCAGCCTGTGACAGGAGTCTGAGGAACGTGGATTAACTTCAGGGAGGTCCTTGTTCCAGCTGCTCAACGTGCTGAGCCCAGGTGACTACGTGCCCCGGGGGCGATGAGTGTGCTGAAGGGGACAGATGGGTCAGGGCTCTGCATGACGCTTGCGTGCCTGGCAAAGGGCTGGCCTGTTCCCCAGCAGGTGGGGTTCCCATGAGGCTGTGTGTTGCGGAGCATGATGCACAGATGAGAAGGTAGTGGGTGCATCTGGAGCCCTGCAGGGCCAGTCAGCCCCCTCCCTGCTTTCCAGAAGTGTAGGGCTCAGCTGTCAGCTGAACAAAACAGCACTTTCTATAGATTACGGAGAGATTATTGGATAAAAAGAGCTGGCTGGAAACCGGGAGCTATTACGGCAGCGTGGGGGGTGGGGGGTGGGTGTGAGTGATGGTGGCCAGAAAGGCCCTGTGACCCCCTCCAATCACATAAGCCCGGGGGGTGGTGACTTTGAAGTTTATCTTCAAACGAGGGTCCATATGTTGCCTTTGAGGTTTGTGTGAGTCCGCTCGCACTGACTGTTAAAATGTAAACATGTCATATATGCCGATGCCTGTTTCTCAGCTTGGGCATGGACCCTTAATTTTTTTTTTTTTTGGACCCTTAATTTTTAACACACCGACAGTTTCTTTTGAAGTTTTGCAAATTTGTGGCCGGGTCTCTCCCCTTGCCTGCTGGAGCCCTGCCAGGCGCTAGAAGTGGTGATTATTGGTTAAGCCCGGCTGGCCTGGCCCTGGGGAAGCTAGGAGAAAGGGTAGCACTTCATTAAAGAGAACCCCCGCCCCCCAAACCCAACACACACACACACACACACACACACGCACCCCAAAGACCTGGCATAGAGACCATGTTTTAAACTGCCTTTATCATGAGTGTCAGGTCAACTTGCTAACTCTTGTACTCACAGGGGTGGGGGGAGACAGTGAGGTACGGAGTAGGGGGTGGGTGGGCAGTGGGAGGCCTAGAGGCGGGAAAGAGAAGGCCTAGGCTGTGCTGGGGTGGCCCCGAGATGCGGGAGGGCTCTGGGGGTCTGTACCCGTAGGGGTGCAGAAGCTGCTCTCTGATGGGCTTTCCACTCTCCCCTCCCGCTAAGGCCAGTGGGGGCAAAGGCACACAGCTCTGTCCCGACGACCCCTGTTGGCTGTGCCTCCTCGGCCTCGTCTGCAGTCCGGCCTTGGCAAAGGGGGGACGAGCACACGCCAGCCGCCCACGTGGGCAGCATGTCTGTGGCCAGGCGCCGCAGGCTGCTCTGCGCCGAGGACCGACCTGACCGTGTCTATGAGGTCACGGTCCGGGGTCTTCTCTTGCGGTCTAGACCTGATCAGAAAGCAACGTGGACCACCGGCAGGCCGAGTCCTGCCTCCTCCCGGTGGGTGGACTGGAGCTGACGCGGGCCGGTGGATGAGCATCGCATGGCCCATTACAGAGGTCAGATAGCTAAGGAGATCGGCCCCCTCTTTCTGGTTGTAAGGAAAATACATTTTGGTTCACCCCTTCCGTAGAGCAGAGAATGTGCTCCCTTCTGTAAGTAGCCTGACAGTGGCCCGGATGGAGGGCTTCTAGGTTTCTCTCCCGGGCAGGACACATCCCCGGCACTGGCATGTCTCAGGCTCAGGAGGTGGACGTGCAAGGCAGGGAAGCAGGAGTGTCCACGACGTGCAGGGGAGGCAGCAGGCCTCCAGTCAGAGCACGTGGGGGGCCTGCTGGTGCCTCCGGAGCCCCACCGCAGGGCAAAGCTTGGTCGTGTGGTTGGAGGAACAAGGGGTGGAGGGCTCTGCATTGGGCCTGGGCATCGTTGACAAAGAGAGTTAGCCTGAAATGGGACTGGTGTCCTGCTCCCCTCCCCCCGTGCCCTGGGTCCTGCAAGCAGCTAGTAGGGAGAGTGGGCACATTCTCGTCCCTTTCCAGGGTCTCGCTTTCTTAGAAAGCAAGGTGGGGAGAAGGAAGCAAAAGGAAAGGCTGGCAAGTCAAAGACTTTTCATAATGAAGATCGGATTTCCCCTGAATTGAACAGCAAAATACAGTCTCTCCTGTGGATCTCGAAAGCTCTGTGCTACTCTGCGCTTGCTAGACCAGCTCAGCCCCTCAGTGTAGAGGAGACTGTCGTGTTCAATCCACAGTTACGTAGAGCACTTTTCTAGGCTTTTGTTCACAACCATAAAGCGCAGACTTTGAAAACTGGAAGCGATCTTTGAGCTTGTGCGTGGCTGAGCAGTGGTCTCCTAAACATGTGCATGTCCCAACTCCTGGAACCTATGGTTATGTTACCTTCTGTGGCAAAAAGGGTTTTATAGATGGGGTTCAGAATTTTCAGGTGAGGCGATTATCCTGGCTTATTTGGGTGGACCCCAAATATAACCACCAAGGTCCTCATAAGAGTGAGCAAGGACCTCAAAAGAAGAAGAAGGTCACATGATGATGGGAGCAAGGGAGACAGGGGGTGTACTGGAGGCCATAGTGAACGAATGAGGACAACCTCTAGAGGTGCACTTTCCCTAGGAGCCTCTAGAAGAGGCTCAGCATCGCCAACATCTTGATTTCAGGCCACAGAGACCCATGTCAGACGCCTGACTTCCAGGACTCTAAGAGAATTAATGGGTGTTGTGTGAAGCCACTATTTGAGGTAATTTTTTACAGCAGCAACAGGAAACTGATACAGAATCCCAATTACCCCTGTTGTTTTCACAGATGAGCCTGAAGCTGGTTTGTGGTATTTTCATGTTTAGTTTGTGAATTTGTTAATTATGTATAGGGACTTTTCTCCTACCTCTATGAATAAGACACAAGAGTTTTGTTTCTGTTATTGGCCAGCTGACCAGAACAAACCTTGGGATTTTCAATTTTATGGATTCTGATTGCTAAATTGATCCTATGGGTTTGATAACCATATATATATTTTTAAGATTTTTATTTATTTATTCATGAGAGACACACAGAGAAAGACAGAAACATAGGCAGAGGGAGAAGCAGATTCCCTGTGGGGAGCCCGATGCAGGACTTGATCCTGGAACTCTGGGATCCCTGAGCCAAAGGCAGATGCTCAACCACTGAGCCACCAGGGCGTCCCTCGATAACCATATTTTGTTGAACCCAAATTCAGGTCTCCCACCTAAGAATGAATGAATTTTGGTGGGTAATTTGACAGAGGCTATCCTGTCAAACCAGCGACAAACAGTCTCTGTTATAATCCATGATATAGTGGCCACTGCAGGTTCTTTGCTCCTCCAAGCTTCCTTCTCATTGTTCCCTATCCTCTGGCTTCCACTTCACAGGGGAGGAAGGGGGGTTGGAACCTTGCCACAGAGGTTTTCAGAGCATGCTGTTGATTTCTGACTCAAAATAGACTTGGGAAAGGCCTGGGTTCAAAAAATGAAGACTCATTGCTTCAATCCTTGCAATAAACATCCTGGGTTACTTTCACCTCAAACCTCAAAGGATTTCGAGATACTATAGAACATTCTGTGCTCGTCCATTTCCCATTAGTTGGTGGAGAAATTGACCCAAATGCTCTGGTGATAAGCGAGGAGAGGACAGTGTAGACCATGGATCGGAAATGGAGGAAGGCAGGGAGGGTCACCATCGTTCCGTGGATGCTTTTGGTGACTGTTGGGTCTGAGGCATTAGTTCTTGAAAGGGCCATTCAAACAATTCTTGTGGCTCCATGATCACATTTTCCCATTGAAGAAGTGAGGTTATGTAAATTCCTCTTTATGGATCACAAGATCAGCAGTTATACTTCAATATGGCCAACAGCCAACCACATGGTTTCACTTCTTCTCTTTGGCTATATTAAGCTGTGGGCTTCCCTGTGCTATTTAGCGAGTATGATCCCAACCAAGGCAAGGTTATTGGGGACTGGCGTGTTTGGTTGACCACAGAGAGGGTGAGGACAGGAGTCAATTATTTGCATACCCTTCATTCTGGGATGGTGAGGCATTTGGGGAAATTTCTCTGTAGGAGTGAATTCACACCCTTGAAATTACTTGGCTTGGCCCAAAATTTATAGCTCCAACTTCAAGTTAACCATGTCAGAATTTTGGGAACAAAACCAAATACTCCCCCTTTGACTGGTCCTCGGAGAAAGAATAAACATGGATACGGTGTAGCATTTACCCTTTGGCCAACAAACTCCATCTTGGGGGTATTACAGCTTCCATCATGAAGTTACATAAATTAATACAGCTTACTCACCTGTGGTCCCCCTAAGTGTCTGGACCTCAATTTACAACCACTTCTAGGTTTTGTCTAGGTCCAGCATTTCATTTACTCAATCAGAGCTGTCATTCCCTGGGAGTTTTCTTGCTTGTTAGCCAAAGGATAAAGCTAGGGGCAATGGGCCCTTTTAACTTCGAACTATTTGTTGGGGTATGAAAGTCCCAAGACCTGTCTATCAACATTTGTCTATCTGCCTTTTCATCTGTAAGAGCCCTACATCTGTGTAAATTAGACGGAAAGTGTCATTAAGGTTAATAAGATGGATTTTAAAGGACATTTGGATAAGTGTTCTTTTCCATCCACCAACGGGGATCCGTATTACACCCCTGCCTACACTATGCAACTCGGCCCAATAAGAGGACGTGGGGACTCAGAGGGTTCATGCTCTGACCCCATGGGATGGTCCTGGCCAAGTTCTTACCCTCTCCCACATGGCTTCCTGTTCATATCAAGGAGGGCACTGGACCCAGGCGGACAGCAGGGGTGGTGAGTCCGGTAGGGGGCAGGCAGGGCTGACCTTGGTCCTGCATCTGAGGACTTGCAGGGGGTCCCGGTGGGCCCTGCGCAAGCTCCTGAGGCAGATGCAGGTCAGGCTCCCCGCCCTCGGCTCCCTCCTCCCTGACACCTGGCAGCCTGGCCACTGGTGAGGGGGACAGAGGAGCCATCAACATAACCTTTAGGCCTGTCAAGGGGATTAGGAGACATTTATTTCGTGCAGGTGTGACTTAGGACTGAATTTCCATTTCCAGAGGACAAACTATGCAGTTTGGCAAATTCCACAACTTGTTTTTTTTTTTTTTAATTTTTTTTTTAAAATTCCACAACTTGTAACAAAGACTTAGAAAGTGGGGCACCTGGGTGGCTCTGTGGTTGAACTTGTGTCTTTGGCTCAGGTGGTGATCCCGGGGTCCTGGGATCGAGTCTTGCATTGAGTTCCCCGCAGGGACCTGCTTCTCCCTCTGCCTGTGTCTCTGCCTCTCTCTCTCTGTGTCTCTCATGAATAAATCAATAAAATCTTCAAAAAAAAAAAGACTTGGAAAGTCATCCCCTTCCTTCACTTAGCCATGAAAGATCATGGAAGCTTCACTTCTCTTCTATCCCGGGAGGGATGCTCCATGGGGGCAAACACCAACTATCCCCAGGCTGAGGACCCGAGGACCTCCTTTGGTGGGACCATGGTCAGCAAAACACACATCGCTTCAAAACAGCCTCTCAGCTGGAAGTACGCAAGTTTTAGCGAGTCAGGGAAACTTACGCACAGTTTCCTCGGCCACTTCCCCATCCGAGTGATCACGCAGGGAGCGCAGGCGAGGGAGCTCCCCTGCGAGGAGGGAGAAGGTGTGTCCACAGCCACTCAGTCAGACTGAGTGACACAAGCCCTATTAGGAAATCCCAGGAGGACGGGGTATAAATCCCTGCCTGGACCTCAGAGTTTCCACTGAAGGTAAAGTCAGGCCTGGCAGACTTCCCCAGGCAAGAAGCAACAAGGTCAAAGAATGCAGGGCTGCAGGTAAGAGGCTTTTGAGAGACAGAGAGAGAGAGAGAGAATGAGAGAGAGGGACTGAGAGAGGGAATGAGAGAGGAAATGAGAGAGAGGGAAAGAGGGAATTGGAGAGGGAATGAGAGAGAGGGAATGAGAGAGAGGGAAAGAGAGGGGGAAAGAGGGAAGGAGAGGAAATGAGAGAGAGGGAAAGGGAATTGGAGAGAGGGAATGGAGAGAGGGAATACGAAGAGAAGAATGAGGATTGGGAGAGGGACACGGAGAGGGAATCTCTGGGAAGAGAGAGGGAAGAGCGAGGGAAGAGAGAGGGAATGAGGGGGCGGAGAAGGATGTCCCACCTGAGAGGGTGGGGCTTCCGAGGGAACGAGGAGGGAGCGGGCTAGAGGAGGGAATGTCAGGGAGAAGGGATTGAGCGAGCGCTCTCTATAAGAGGCCTTGGAGCGGGGCCCGCCGGAATTCTCTCGCCTGCGGGGAATGAGAGAGGGAATGAGAGAGGGAATGAGAGAGGGAAAGAAAGAGGGAGAGAGAGGGAATGAGAAGAGAGGGAATGAGAGGGAGGGAAAGGGAATTGAAGAGAGGGAGAGAGGGAAAGAGAATAAGAAGAGAGAGAATGAGAAGAGGGAATGAGAGAGAGAGAATGAGAGAATGAGGGGGAGAGAGAGGGAGAAATCTGGGGGGTCAGGCACTTGGATTCCATTTCAGGATGGAACTTCAGGTGGCTTTCCTGATGTCTCTGGACCTTGGGTCCTTCTCTGGGTGACATTCCTCACTTCTGCGACCTTCGTTTGTATGAAGGTGACCCTGACCTTCTCGGGCTTCAGTTTCTCTGTCACAAAAGGGCTGGATCAGAGGGTTTCTGAGGATCTTCTGTGATTCGAAGCTGCAGACAAAAAAGCTGTGGAATCCAATAAGGAGATCCGTTGCTACAGACAGGTCACCTCAGGAGAGGCTGTGCTTGTGAGGCTTCCACCGAATTTAGAGGCTTTCTTCTTTGGAAGATCAGGGGGTTTTCGAGGATGGCGTGTTTTCTTTTTACAAGTAGGTGTAGCTTTTCTAACACTTGAGCTTTCAGAGCTGACTGGGCGCCAGCGCTCCGGGTTGTCTCAGCCGAGTAGCAAACAGATGGTGGTGACGTGTGAGCCGTGGGCTAAAGGGTCTGTGGTCAAGGCTGCCTTTGCTCCTACTAGCTGTATGAAGTCCCACGTGTGTCCACATCATAACTTTCATTCTTTTTTAAAGATTTTATTTATTTATTCATGAGAGACATAGAGAGAGAGAGAGAGAGAGGCAGAGACACAGGCAGAGGGAGAAGAGGCTTCGTGTAAGGAGCCTGTTGTGGGACTCGATCCCAGGACCCCGGAATCATGACCTGCACCAAAGGCAGACGCTCAACCACTGAGACACCCAGGCACCCCCCGGGTTATAACTGTCTTTAAAAAATTCTGTTCTATATTCTGGTGGATAAGGAAGGGGTGCCATTTGGATGAGATCATCTACCCAGTGGCCAGCAGGTGGCCAGTTATCGATAGCCAGGAAGTAGTAAACTTACCTTTATCCCTTGCTTCGTTCTTGTGAAATAATAAAACTGGCTACAATTTTTAAAATAAAGTTGCTTTCTGTCCTCAATCATAATGAAATAAATCGCACAGTTTATTTTTAACCTCTCGGTGCCTCAGTGTCCCCATCTGTAGATAGTGAACTCTGCCGAGGAGGACCACAAGGTGGTGGGGAGAGTCAGTGCGGATGAATCCTGTAGGCACTTGGAGTGTAGCCTGGCTCGCTGTGGGTGCGGCCCAAACGGCGCCCTCACTCTTCGGCTTTCTCTCTCTCGAATCCCATCCCCCTTGGAGGCCTTTGCTCCTCATGGGACCCCGGCTCCCTCAGGAGTCCCCTACCTCGTGGCCCCCAGCCCTGCCACTGATGTGGTGTGATCCAGGTCAAGGCTGGTCTCTGTCTGGGTTTCCTCTTCTGCAAACAGGCAGTGGAGGGACTTGACTTTGGGAGCCCCCCCCACAGCGGCTGGCTTCCCCCCAAACTCCTCCTTGCCCTGGCCTGTCTCCCTGAGCTCTGCTGTCCCAAGAGGGCTGGGGGCTCCTTCCCAGCACTCAGTGCCATATTCCCACTGCGCAGCACAGGGAGCCCCTTGTCTCACGGCTCAGTAGTTTTGTCCAGTTCCACCACATTCTCCAGGTTTTGGCTTCTTTGGTTCCCCTGAAAGGGAAGCAGGAAGCTTGGATTGGGTGGGAGCTGCTGTGAGGACCGCTGGCCGCCCGGGAGCACTTCCCAAGCCCTACCAGCAGGTGTCCCCTCAACCTCCCAGCTCCCCACGGGCCTCACACCCCAGCTTCAGACAACGAACCCCTGTGCGAACCCCTGTGCGATCAAGAGACCCTCAGACACCATCCCCCCTCCCCTCCCCCAGGCCAGCAGAGTCAGTGTCACATGAAAACATGACTGACAAGCGTGGGTCATGTGGCTTTGAGTTGTCTTTTTCTTTTTTTTTTTTCCTGTTACCGTCACCTGCTGTCCGGTTGGGGGCACGTGGTCACGACAGTGCCTTTGGCCAGGGCTTCTCAAACTTGAGGGAGCACGAGCACCCCTGGGGCTTAGTAAGCACGGACTGCTGGATCCACTGAGATTTCTGATTCAGTACTTGCATGCAGGGTGTCTGAGGACCTGCACCTCTAAGACATTCCCAGGTCATGCTGACGCTGTTGGTCTGGGGACCACACTTTGAGAACCGCTTCCTTAGGTGATAACAAGAAGTTTTACAGCCAGCGGCAAACTGACCAGAGAGTTGTTTCAGGACAAGTACCTTTCGAGGCCATTCTCAAGACCCAACTCACAGAGACCTACTGGGTTGAAATGAGTGTGCGAGGCTGGAGGCCATAAATAGGAGAATTCTGTTTAACAGGTGGACAGGGGTGCCTGGGTGGCTCAGCGGTTGAGCCAGGTGGACAAATAGGTAGAGCAGGAACAATAAGTATCTCAGTGTCTGGAACTTGACCTCAGTCTCCTATCAGTTTTGTTCTCCACTCCCGAAGAAACATTACTTAACATAGGAGGGAAGAGGGTGGCAAAGGGCTGCACGGAGATGAAGGGAATATGGAAGGTTCTGTGGCCAGTGTATGGGCCAAACCCAGTGAGGCCATAAGAGAAACAGTGATGGGGTTGTTGATCCTCTAGCATCTCAAGAGTCCCTGCTCCAGTAGTTCCCAGCTGTGGACGAGTGTTAAAATCACCCAGGGGAGCTCTTAAAAAAATCGCTGTACCTGGGACCAGTTACATCATCAACGTTGGGGGCTGGGACCTGGGCATTAGTTTTTATATTTGTATTTATTTATTCATGAGAGACAAAGAGAGAGAGAGGTATGGACATAGGCAGAGGGAGAAGCAGGCTCCCTGTGGGAAGCCTGATTTTGGGACTCGATCCCGGAACCCCGGGATCACGACCTGAGCCAAAGGCAGATGCTCAACCACTGAGCCACCCAATCGTCCCTCTGAACATTGGTTTTAAAGCCTTCCAACCAGTGCTGATGTATAACCAAGGCTGAGATCCACTGCCCTACTCCATCTCTTACACTCCTTACTGTCCCACCTTTTATTAACTATTCGGGGACTCCTTTTTTCTCCTTTCAAACCCTGTGTTCTGAATCTATAATTTATCTGATGAATTTTGGATAAAACGGGCATTTTATTTACCAGTAGCATGAACAGAAATCTGGGAATCTGTATTAAACTCCCTGGAAACGTTTCTGAAATATACTTTGGTGAGAATCTCTGTTTCATCTTAAACATAAATAATTACCTAAACACAAGGAGGTGGATGATTGTGGCGTTTGATTGTAGGTCATAATAGTCCAATCTAAAACTGGACTTGCTATGTGGCTTAGAGATGGAACTTTAGCTTCTGGATGTTAGTTTCACTCACAGGTGACAGGGACAGGGACAGGTGACAGGGACAGGGTAGGGAGCAGAGGTTTTTTGCTCTTGTAAAGGATCTCTGGAAAGTATTCATACCACCTGAATTTTTTATGAAACATCAAGGGGAAATTTAAGACTATGTAATTTCATTAAGGATTTCAAACTTGCGTGTATTCGGGGGCCATTCAAATCTGTGAGGCTGTGAGTGATAAGGCCAGTAGCCAACTGGAATGAGTTTGTCTCTGGGGAAAGACATTCAGCGAAGAGTAACACCAACATTCTGGCTGAATAATGCATACTCACAAGCTGAATTGGCCCAGACCCCAGTTTGGGATTTGTGGACTGGCTTTGACAGCTTCTGATGATATGATCACATACCCGGTGAGCAAATGGGATGAGGGGCAAATCCCGGCCCTCCCACTCTTTTGGATATTTCCTTAGAGGAGTTATTTACCTCCTGTAAGCCCCAATGTCTTCATCGTTTATCTTATACCACAAAGGTAAAGGAATTTTGCAGGCATAATTTAGGACCCTGACCAGCTGACTTGAAGTTAATCAAAAGGAATTTTCGTGAATGTGCCTGACACAACCAGGTGGCCACTTTAAATAAAAAGGTCTAGAGGTCAGAGTCAGGAGGTCGGAGAGACATGAAGCAACATCTGATGTTGCTCTATTGGCCTTGAAAAAATAAACGGTCAGGTTGTGGAGCTGACTGTGGAGCAGGAAATGGTGGGTGGTTTCAAGCTGCTGAAAGTAGCCTTGGCTGACAGCCAGCAAGAAAGTGGGGACCCCCGTTTGTACAGTCATAAGGAACTGACTTCTATGAACAGACATTTGGAACAGGACCCTGAGCTCTGGTAGTCTGTTACACCCTCAGAAGAGACTTCATCCAGGCTGAGACCAGACATCCGACCCATGGCAGTATGACTAATGAGTGTGTGTTATTCTAAAGTCACTGAGTTTGTGGGATTTCTACACAGCAATAGAAAAATGAATACGATGTCCTAATTCTTCCGTTTGATTGCTGGGCATAGTGTCCAAGGCCTAGATAACCTAAAACATCTCAGAAACTTGATACAACATGAGTTTCTTTTTGCTCATGCTGTATCATTGTCATTGGTCAGCTGTGTCAGACTATGATGGCTCGTCATAGCCACTTCAGGACATTTTCAAAAGAGAACTCATGGAGATCATCCATTGGATTGTTTTGACATGGGTGCTAGGGTGGGAAATAGGTATTTCTGGTACTCAGCGGCAGAAGAAACAGACCAACTAGGTGGATCCATGGATGGAAGTGGACCTCAGCTTCCTATCAGGATGACCCGATCATCCTCTGTGGCCACAGTCAATAAACCATGGCTCAGAGAAAGGGGTGCTGGACGATAGGGTACCAGAAATGAAATGCTCAGGCTTGGAAGTGACCCAAGTCCTTCCTGCTTCCTTTTCATGGCTATAACCAGTCCTGCAGCTATGTCAAACCAAACAGGTACAGAGAAGGGGAATTCTGTGTGTACCCCAAAAGTAGAAGAGCATCAGATATTGGTGAGTGTGAGTCTTTCCACCACAGCATGTTGCGCAGTTGAGTTGGAGTGGCAGGGGAGGAAGTAGGGTTTCAGATTGTTCAGCTTCACCGATCTCTTCTTGGCGCTGGGGCAGGGTGATGGGGCATCGTAACGCTGAGAGCAGCCAGAGGGGTATGTGTGTGAATGGAACATTCACTCCCAGTCACAGGGGATGCCTTCCCCTGTGGGAGGGCATCTTGGGACTTTTTGGGTCTGTGGAAAAACCAGTAAGTCTGGGCTGTCTTCAGGCTAAATGGTGAGCTTTATGTGGCAAGGGTTTTCCCCACACAGTAGAAGAAAAATTGCTTGGGTTTTCAATTGCTTGTTTTTGCTTGACTTTTATCCACTCTCGTGGGCATGCTGGACACAGGGCTGGAGAAGCCGCCACCTTCTGTGATGCTTAGAGGACAGGCCATTCTGGGTGGGCACATTTTCCACATTTTCCAGAGAGTAGAAGATGATCTTTCAATCCATTAAGAGAAAATCCCCCCGTTTTTGACCACTTAATTTTGGAAGGAGATATTCCTAAACTATATGTAGCATGGTGAAAATTTCTACTCACTGCAAACTGATCCCCAAAAAATGTATCTTTCGTAACATTTCTAAAAGAATTTCCTTTGGTGTTTGAGGTCCCCTTTCATTAGGAAAGGGGAATTTTCTTAAAAAAAAAAAAAAGATTTTATTTATTTATTCATGAGAGACACACAGAAGAAGGAGGCAGATACATAGGCAGAAGCAGACTCCCTGCAGGGAGCCTGATGTGGGACTTGATCCCCAGAACCTGGGATCATGACCTGAGCCAAAGGCAGATGCTCAATGACTGAGTGGTGCCCAGGGAAGGGTAATTAAACCTACTAATACCATGTCATCCCCATCTCGCTAGCTCACATCTACCTCTCTTATATTTATTCAATATTTTTGGGGTTAGACTTTCAGAGTTTCTCACCTCATTGCTTTCTTCTAGCTAGGAAGGAGCCTGAAAACAGGGAAGCCATGTCCCCAGGGCATGATGGGGAGGGTGGCAGTCAACCTCTGATGGCCTGGGGCCTTCACTGAATTCCTATGGAGATGTCCTTGGACCTGGCTGGTCCTGAGGTGTCCTGCTGAATCTACTGCTGAGGTCTGCAGCTGGGAGGACCCATGGTCTGATCTTGCAGCTGGGTCAGAGCCACCACAATAGCCAACTTGGGTCCACTGTGCCCCTCAGTAGTTCCACAGGTCCTCTGTGTCTTGCCTTTGGCCACATTTCTCCCTTGGCTTAGACTGGCCATTTGTGCAGGTGATACTCAAAATATTTGATGACCAGCAGGGGACGAGCACCAACCATTTGGAACAGAAGCTGCAGTATCTCAGAGGAGCCCCAGGAAAGGCATGGTAGCAGAGGACAGAGAGTGCAGGGCTTAAGTAAGTGAGATTTACCCCTGGTACAGACATGTTTGCATATTTGGCCACCCTGCTCCTTATGGACTGAATATCCAGCCCCAGGTCAGCTTGTCCTTCATCATAGCAGCACCAGATTAGCCCAGATCTCAGTTTACCTCCCATTCTCCACTGGAACCTTGGGAAATACCTGCATTTCTTGCCCATCAGTGAGAAACTCAGGCTAGCAGGTCTTCTGTCTCTTTGCACTTGGGTTTTGAACTCAGGTTTGAGAGCGGGCCAATATGCCTACTTCCTCTTGTGGTTTCTTTCCTTTTACCCTGGAACCCCTGGAGCCCTTTCTTTTACTTCCCCTTCCTACCAGGAAGGAACACATCGCACGCACTTCCTTCCCTCCTTTCTGAGGGGGACTTTGTGCTTCCCTTTTCTTTGGGCCATAGTGGCAGAAGTGGAGACAGCAAGAAGAGAAATACACTGGAAAGTAAATTAAAATGTTATTCCCATTGCATATGTTATGCACTGTCCCATCCTAGAAAAGAGGATTCTGAACAAAATTTATTTTTTATTTTTTTCCTGAACAAAATTTAGATTGTTCTTTGTGATTCAGGGAAATCATTGTGAACATCAACTGTTTTGTGCTGTAACACCCCATACCCTCAGTTGGGCATGGGGAGGTGGAGGGGACCATTGATGTCTGTTCTTAATGGCTCCTGATTGCTGTACTCCTTGGTTCTTGCACTGTCTTGATGTGTTTCTTTTCTCCCCCCCCCCCACATCTATCTTAATGCCCTTCTGTCTCCTGTGTTAATGGGCCATCAGCTGCCATCAACTGGCTCTCCCTTCCTACGTGTTCTCTTCTGCTAGCCCAGTATGTCTTTCTAGTTTGCTATCTCTAATTTGCTTTTGATTAAGCCTTCTGGTCACATGTTGCTGCATAACAAAGTGCCCCAGAATTTAGCAGCTGATAACAAACATTTTATTATAACTCGCATATCCTGTAGGGCATGAATTTGGGAGGGGCTCAGCTAGGTGATTCTTCTGCTCCACATGGTTTGAGTTCAAACAATGATATTCAGCTAGTGAATGGACTCTTCTGGGGAGTCCAAGATGGCTTTACTTACATGGCTGATGCCTTTAAGGGGATGCCTGTGAGGCCAGCTATAGCTGGAATTGTGAATCGGACTCCCTACATGTGGCCTCCCTTGAGAGGTGGTCTCCGGGTAGTTGGACAGCTTACATGGTGGTTGGCTTTTCCCAGAGCAAGCATTCCAAGGATGCCAGGTGGAAGCATTCACAATCAAAAGCTGGCCCACATTCAAGGGAGGTGAGTTGGCCTCCACATTTTGATGACATAGCAGCACAGTCACATCATAGAAGACCACATAAGATGGGTTATAAGGTTGTGGCCATCCTTAGAAAGTATAATTGCCACTCTAAGAAGCTACAACACTCATATACATGGAGAAAGAGATGCTGCAAGATTGCTGCAAAGTTTTTTCTCTGAGTAAAATATACATGTGTTTGTGCCAGGATCTTATTGGCTCTCTTTCAACTGTTAAGCTCTTTTTGTCCTTTTTTTTTTTTGATTGTAGAAGACTTTGGGAATTTATTTTATTTATTTTTTTCTTTCATGAGAGACACACAGAGAGAGGCAGAGACACAGGCAGAGTGAGAAGCAGGCTCCCCATGGGGAGCCCGATACAGGACTCGATCCCAGGACCTTGGGATCACACCCTGAGCTGAAGGTAGACACTCAACCACTGAGTCACCCAGGCATCCTCAGATCTTTTTGTCCTTGTTTCTTCTGTCCACATTATATTTCAGATGGACAAGTTTTCTGGATGACTGAGAATTCAAATATCTGAGGTATTTACTACATACACTGATTACAAGAGGTTGAAAGCCACAGTCAGCTTAAAAGATGCGCTTCGTGTCCCATGCCAGCACAGAGTGCTCAGCTACTAGGGGAACTCAGAAGTCTTGAGTCTTGGCATTGTTATTTGCTGGCTTTGGGACTCATGCAAGCGAGTTGATGAGATTTGGTTGTTATCTGATGAAGGCCCTGACTTGGTGCTTTAGAAATTGAAGCTGTGCCCAGGGCTGAAGCCTAAGTGTGGATCCAGACTGATTTAAAACCCTCAGGTTTTCCAGTTGTTGGGAGGAACCTGGGAGCTCTCAGCAAGCAGCTCAGTCTTTGCATTTATTTTAGAGATGAAGAAACTGACCCAGATTGGGTAAATCGCTTCGTGGCTTGCCTAAGATCACATAGCTAGTTAATGGTAGAGTGAATCCAGCTTCCAGGAATCCAGCTTCAATCTCCTGCTCTCTGTGCTTAAAGACTCTACCACTAAGATGTCAGTCTGAATGAAAGGATCAGAATTCCATGGTAGGCCTTGAATGCATGTACTCGTGTTTTTATGATCGTATGTTTACACGATACATACACTTCTATAATATGGATTTAGGCATCAGGCTTATTGATTCCATTAGGTAAAGTTGAACACCTTTCTAATATAGTAATTGGTATTAGGTGAGTTATTGATTATGATACCAAACGTTCTCAGGCTGTGGGATGGACCTGTAGCAGGAGCTAGGAAGAATGTAGAAGGTGGAAGCTCTGACTCCTCACTCAGTTGTGTCAATTCTGTGCTCTTGAGAAAGTTAATCAACTCCTGAGTTTTGGGGTCTGCTTCTGCAAAATGCTGATGAGAGCCACCACTTGTTGAGTGCTTTCTCTTTGCCAGCTCTGTGCTGACCTCTCTACATATCACATGCCATCTGCCCCTTCTTTTTTTTTTTTTTAAGATTTTATTTATTTATTCATGAGAGACACACACACCGAGAGAGAGAGAGAGAGAGAGAGAGAGAGAGAGAGATAGAGAGATAGAGACACAGGCAGAGAGAGAAGCAGGTTCCACACAGGGAGCCTGATGTGGGACTCGATCCAGGGACTCCAGTATCATGCCCTGGGTGGAAGGCAGGCACTAAACCGCTGAGCCATCCAGGGATCCCGCCATCTGCCCCTTCTGCGCAACATGCCAGGCTACAGGCATTTCGCAGATTAGTAAGCTGAGCCTCTCAGAAGCAGTATGATCTACCCCCTGGCACCAAACCATCCAGCTGGCATACCAGGAAGGCAGGACTCACACTTGTTCTATCAGACTCTCAAGACCATGTGTTGTCCACAGTGTTCTCCTGTATAGACTCCCTAACTTTCAGGACTACTTTGAGATGCAGATAGACTTCTGAGCTGCCTCCTAGGGTGGAATCTGACCAATGAATGGAGCTTAGGGGAAGGCAAATTTGCCTTTTGAACTGTCAGAGGTATCTGATCAAGTGTACTTCCCAAGACTGGAAGTGTCCATCTAATGGGGTAAACTTGGCTACCTATGGAGGATGTTGGGTCTGGGAAGACTGTTAGGGTGGGCTGCTAAGCATAATGGCTTCTGGAGCCCCCTCTAGCTCCAGGTTCTGGTGCTTCTACAAAGCAGAGAATGAGTACCAAGGCTGAAGATTGTGTTGACTCATGTTTGCATTCCACTCCATCATTGCATTAGCTCTGTGGCCTTGGGTAAATTACTTAACAAATCTGAATCTATTTCCATTGCTTCCTGTTTATAATGGGGATGATGCAGTCTGCCAGACTCATCAGTTTTACCTTCTAGAATTGCCTAGAGCAAAAAATTCCTCTTCTAAAAATAGCAGGGTGAGAGAATTTGAAGCCTAGTGGATTCATACTGTGGGTGCTGAGGGCGTCATGGATGGAGCTGCCATATCAGTCATTTTGCAGGAGAATGGCAATTATTCTGAGCTAGAGGAGTGGTCTTGTCAGGAGCTAGCCTGTGAGAGGGCCTGATTCAGGAAGAAGGTGAATGAAATGTCTTTGGTTGATGGTCCAGCCTGTTGGGGGCTCTGAATGGTTCACCCTTACTGGGAATGCAAAACACGAACAGAGGATTCAAATGAGTGAGGAGATGAGTTGGGTTGATTTACTGGGGCAGAAGTTGGCCAAAAGGTTTGACAGCAAAAGGGTGCTTTTAGGGAGATACCTGTTGGCAGAGAGTGAAATAGCATTGTAGCCCTTAGTGGAGTCAAGTCTTAGCTTCTCTAGGTTTTCCCTTTGAGATTCAGTTCATTGTGGCCCAAAGATGGGTCTTCCAGGGGTATGGCTTCCAGGAAACAATTCTGTCTCTCTAGGCCCCACCAAGGCCAAAGCCATTGAGGTGTTCTCATTTTGACTTGGCCATGCAGACCAGAGATAGTCCCACCCTGCTGCACTGAATTCCCTCAATTCTGGGGTGTGTATGTGTGTGGTGGGGAAACTAGCTTCTCTCTTTTCTGTGGAACCAAAAATAATCTGTGGCCAACCCATTTGCTTTGAGCCAGTATGCTTTCAAAAAAAAAATGCCTCAAACCAGGTATATTTCTCTGCCTCTGAAACTAGAGGCAGAGAAATTTAGACTTCTCTATCATCTATCTATCTATCTATCTATCTATCTATCTATCTATCTATCTATTTATTTTTCCTTATTCCCCAAACTCTTCACATTCTGTGTTTTCCAGAGATTTAGTTAAAAAATACTTCTTATTTTACTTCTGCCTTGAATTTTAAAAAATTTCCAAGCTTAACTTTGATGCAAATATTTGTTTTCCCATGGGTGACAAAAGATTTTGTACCACATGCCTGCCACAACATGTGTCGGTTTTTGGGAATTTATTTTACAAACTGGAGTGACTAAATGGTATGCGTTGGGCCTGATAACTATTTGGCTTCATTAATATTCAAGATCTGTCACCTTTGTTTTGCTTTTTTGGATGACTGTACCTCCTGACTCATAGATGGACAGTTGCCTAAAAACGTCTGGGAACAACTTAAAGATAAGTTTAATCTTCTCACTGAATTCAGAGATATATTAAAATGTACTATAGAGTGAGATGAATCATTTCAAATGCCTGAAGATTTATCTCTGGAGCTATCATTTACTTGTAATTTCTTCTTAGTCTGCTAAAAAATGTATTCCTACATGCATTCTAAAGTCTTTAGGGGTGATGACTGGGTGACAGGCACTGAGGAGGGCACTTGAGGGGATGAGCACAGGGGTTATACTATATGTTGGTAAATTGAATTTATTTATTTATTTATTTATTTATTTTTAAGATTTTATTTATTTATTTATGAGAGAAACACACACAGAGAAGCAGAGATATAGGGCAGAGGAAGAGAAGTAGGCTCCATGCAGGGAGCCCAATGTGGGACTTGATCCTGGATACTGGGATCACGCCTTGAGCCAAAGGCAAATGCTCAAGTGCTGCGCCACAGCAGGTATCCCTGGCAAATTGAATTTAAACTTAAAAAATACTGAAAAAAAGCTTTTGGGGTGAAGTTTGAGGATGTCTGCAACTTTTCTGTGTTCAGGGGAAAAATATGTATATGTATATATATGTCTGTGTGCACATATTATATACATGGAGAGAGACAGAGAGAAAGGAAATAAAGCCAAATATTAATAATTGATGAATGTAAGTGAAATACATGCTGGTGTAATACCATTCTTTCACCTTTTTAGTCCATTGAAACTTTTCAAAATTAAATGAAAAGGTGAAGCAAACAGCTACATACTCGTAGGCTGTGTGTACCGTCCGCGACCAGGAGGCTGACCCTGTGGAGCTGGACTCAGTGTGGTGCCACTAGTTCTTTCCACTTACTGTATTCTTTTTCCTTCCTTGAACTCTTCACACATTGTTGGTCATTTTCTTTTGTCTGGCCATGTTTTTCATCTCTTTCTTCTGTTTTTGGACATTGGGTATAGTATGGTTGTGTGACCCCTTTCCCCCCAAAAAATTATCAGTCAAATTCTTGGAACCAGCAGCCTTTAAAATTTCTTTCTGCCAGTAAGAAGGTCAACTTAGATTGAAGCAGAAATGTCAAATTGTCTGTCATTTAAAGACACATTGAAAGAAAGTAGGGCAGGAGAGGAATGTTTTGCTGCAAACCTCTGCAGAACGAATTCTTTTTCCTTTGGGCCTGCCAGAGACTTACTGTTTCCCACACTCCAGCGATTTTGATTCCAGCCTTTTCCTGAGGTTTTGATTATTGAAAATGATCACTACTATGTGTTTGTGATTTAATTGCCTGAAGCCACTTCCTGAAGAGGTCACAGTAAAGCAGTTGTTTTGCCCAAGTCCTCAGAAGGAAACCAACACAATTCCCTTGGCTGAAGAGGTCCCCAAAGGGTGGGGTTGGAGGGGGGACAAGTGGGGCAGCTGGGGAATAGCCTTTGCTTGAGGAGGACAAGATTGTAGGATTTCGTTCCACTGGAATGGGGTCCTTGTTGAAACATCTCTACTTCTCACCCTGACCACATGTGTGATTTTGAGAAGAGGGTTTCCAGGTGCTTTCAACACCTGAAAGAGAAAGTGAGTGGACTAGATTTCTCTAGGACCCTTCCTGCTCCATAGCTCTGTGAATCCTCAGCTCACAACTGCTCCTGGATGGACACAGCCTGACTCTGTGCTATAAAAGTAATGCTAAGCTTGGTTACAAACCACAGAATTCAAGGCTAAGTCTGC
This sequence comes from Canis lupus familiaris, assembly GCF_011100685.1. Classification (NCBI taxonomy): domain Eukaryota; kingdom Metazoa; phylum Chordata; class Mammalia; order Carnivora; family Canidae; genus Canis; species Canis lupus. Next base: position 42,043,471 of record NC_049231.1, on the reverse strand, counting down.
ACCTGTCTTGGGGGTAGAGGAGTGCGGTCATCCTAAAGGAGGCTACTCAGTTCCTCCTGCCTTTAAGTTGAAGTGACTTTTTTTTTTTTTTTTAGGATTTTATTTATTTATTCATGAGACACAGGAGAGAGAGAGAGAGAGGCAGAGACACAGGCAGAGGGAGAAGCAGGCTCCACGCAGGGAGCCCAATGTGGGGGACTCGATCCCGTGTCTCCAGGATCAGGCCCTGGGCCCAAGGTGGCGCTAAACTGCTGAGCCACCTGGGCTGCCCTTGAGATGACTTTCAATGTCAATCTGCAGAAACTGTTTGAAACTGTCGAGTAACAGAAAGAGGACTAGTGACAGCCCTATCTGGCCGCTCCTTCCCTTAGGGTCCTTTTTATAAACTTTGGAAAGTTTGCATATTGGGATTAGGTTTGGCTGTGCATGGCAGGAAGCCTAAACATGTTAAAAAAAAAGAAGAAGAAAGAAAGAAAGAAAAAAGAAAAGAAAAGAAAAGAAAAGAAAAAAAGAAAGAAAAGAAAAAAAAGAAAAGAGAAAAGAAAAGAAAAGAAAAGAAAAGAAAAGAAAAGAAAAGAAAAAAAAGAAAAGAAAAGAAAAGGAAAAGATAGTTTAGGGTGGGAGAGCAGCTCCACGAAGTGGAGCCACCAGGGTCTCATGCTCCTGTCCTGCTGTCCCAGCCCTGTCAGCAACTGGTCTGCGCCTTGTGGCCCAACATGGTGGCTACAACCCACCACCACACCCCTACTGAGCCAGCAGGAAGGAAGACCTGGGGAGACTCGGAAGCCATTGGAGGAGACTTTGAAGTCGACTTCCCAGGAGGACCCCACATTTCCACTTACATTTTATTGGCCTAAATTCTGTCACGTGGCAGCTTCTGGTAGCAAGGGAGGATGGGAAATATAGTCTTTGTGTGGGCCAGTGATGGGTCTCCCTGAGTCGGGTCCTATAATTGGCGAAGCTGGGAGGACAGATATTAGAGGACACTTAACAGCATCCGTCATGGAGACTCGATTTTTGAAGAGTAAGGGCTACGGAATCAGTAGTCTTGGGTTTGAACTTCAATTCCTGCTTCCTAGCTGTAAGATTTTAGTCAAGCTACATAACCTCCCTCATCTATTATATGATCTGCCAAAGTGGCATGATATTCCCATCACAGGGGTAAAATGAGAGAATAGATGCTCAGGATTCAGCTCAGTAGCTGTCACTATTACACCCATCCTTGTGTCACTAGCTTTAACTTCATTCACGTATTTGGATATGTGGTATTGGTTACACATGTGTGATTGATTCCAACTTCTTTCATATCCTTTCTAGAGAACCAGTGAGTCTGGCTGGGACTGGTACGCTTGGGGAGGCGAGAAGCTAATGTGTGTGTGGAGCCCAAAGCGGCTTCGCCAATGTTGATGTGACCTTTATGCTAACCAGGTGGCCTGATTAACCTGAGGCTGGGGTTAGTGGTTAAAATGACAGGAAATGTTTGTGTTTCAGAAACATGTAAAGGTTAGGATGATGCAGGAGTGGGAAGAGTTTAGGGGAAACAGCCCTGGGCAGATACCCCGCTAAGGGGAAAATCTCAGGTCCTGGCTCCTCATCACTAGAGGAGGAGTTCAGACTGCAACTCTGAGTGCACGCCTTCTGATGAGAGAGGGTTTCTCGCGTGCAACGGTTATTTCCTTGGTTTGCCAGCCTCTGCCCTGGCCACTTAAGGGCCATCTGGGTTTACTGTGAGACATTCAGAATGATATATGTTCTAGAACAGGGAACAAGTTAAGCTTTAAGGAAATGGGGGAGGAGTGGTGGTAAGCAATTTTTTTTTTTTTTTTTAAATCTGCATTCACTCATCTCTTTAAACTCTCTGCTAGGTTTCTGATCATAAATATTCCCTGGTACTTTCTGGGACTGGGTATCTTGCAGGCCTTGAGGGACTATGAATAAGACCAAGCCTCTGTTCTCAAGGCTGTCCCCACCCATGGGGAGCCAGACAAGAAACAGGTGTGGTAGGCCACACTGGTGGCACCTTTGGCCACGTGACTAGTTAAGGCCAATGGAATGTGGGGCAGACAAGCGTCAGCTAGTTCTGAGCAAGGCCTTGAGTGCCCTTGCCCACATTGCTTGTGTTTTTGCCATCACAGAAGATCATCTCCTAGGAAGTCGTAGGTCCAAGGAGGATGAGGGACACATGGAGCTGACTTAGATCCCACCCAAAGGGTGGAGCCAAGCCTAACCCAGGGCGATCTAGGTTAGCCAACCCCATCTGATCCACAGACTTGTGAGCCAGAATCCTTTTACACCATTGGTGTGATTGCCTGGCGATTGTTTCACGCATTTCAGTTTTGAGGTGGATTGTTGGCAGTACTGTTGTGGCAATGGTGAGCCAACACAACAGGTAATAACGATACAGTGTGAGAATTGCAGGGAGGTACAGAAGTGTCTGGTGCTCCGGTCTCGGGGAGGCATATGGGGAGGAGTGTTTCATGAGCTTGTGTAATTTATTCACTATTTGGACCTTATTTCACTTTTCCCCCAGGATACTCTAGACCAGGTAGTTGGTGGTATATCTAACCCATCCGTGTATGTCGGAGTGGTATGTAAAGTAAGAGCTGATCCATAAAGACAATAGGAAAAAGTTCACCAACAAGTAAAATATGAGGACCTTTTGACTTCTAGTGATTAATTCACTCATTCATTCAACAAATAGAAGTTAGGGCTATAGCTTGTAAATAAAATAAAGTAGATCTTTGAGCCCATGAGCTGACATTCCAGAGGGAGGAGACACCGTGGATGATGTATGCCACAGAGAGCAATACAGCAGGAAAGGAAAATGTGGAGCATGGAGGCAGAAGGGTGGTGCAGTTTTACACAGGAAGGTCAGGGGAAGACCTCACCACAGTGATGCTTGAGTAAAGACCTGAAGGAGGACAGAACCTGAGCAGTGGCCGTGGCTGAGGCATTCTCCTGTGGGGCAGGGAACATTAAGACACACTTCGGGAGAGAGAGACACTGAGGATATGGAAAATCTATTCCAAGACACCTTGTAAGTGCTCTGGGGATTTGGTATTAGGTGTGCTCAGTGAATATAGCTATTCTTGGAGAAACTCCAAAACTTCTGCATTTTCTTGTCCAAAAAATCTGGGCAAATAGGTTTCTAACACCAGGAGAAGCCTCCAGAACCTGCTGCTGGACCATCTTCAAGGAGTTCACTCTCTGGCTGTGTGTGGCTCCTGCTGACCCCTCTGTCTCCTCCTATAGGCTACAGAGTGCTGGATCTGAGATCTCCATCTCCCGTGTCCTCCGGAAGTTGCCAGAAACAATGTTTATCTTGTACATGTTGATAATGGGTGTTTCAGCCTTCACCATTCAGCCTGAGGAACACCCAGGTAAGAACTGAGTCCTTCAGCTGAAGAGGGCTTGCCTGCAGCGTCTCTGGGGAGAGCAGTCATTTATCCGTGAAGTTTGCTGTTTTTGAAAAACGAGGTGGGACAGAGCCTTCCTCCTGCCCATCTCCTCCATTGCACGGTGCTTGTTCTGGGCATCAATCATTCCTGCCCAAGAGTGGGCCAAGGAAGCGGTGCTTCTGGATTTTAACCACATGTACTGTCACAACTAAGCTCTTTTTCTATTTGAACTCAGTCAAAATCTACTTTTATTTATTTATTTATTTTTTTAAAAAGATTTTATTTATTTATTCATGAGAGACACAGAGAGAGGCAGAGACACAGGCAGAGGGAGAAGCAGGCTCCACGCAGGGAGCCCGATGTGGGACTCGAACCCGGGTCTCCAGGATCACGCCCTGGGCTGAAGGCGGCGCTAAACTCCTGAGCCACTTGGGCTGCCCGAGATCTGCTTTTAATGTTAATGGTCAACAAGTAAAAAAATACAACCAAACTTTTGAATCATTTTTTTTTGTCACCACGTGAACCGGATTTAACTTTTCCCACAAAATTTAAATTGGAATTGATAGAAGCCCTAAAGTTGTTTTTGAGAGTTTTGAAATCATGATAACAGGAGGGGTTAATGGGGTCCCCAGGATATAGGCCACTTGTTAAGGGCACGTGGCTTCTTCAGATGCGCCCATCGAAGAGGTTTAGGCCTCAAAGCCTTGACTGTGGTCTCCCTGTCCTTTAGGGGCTGCAGAAAACTGCCAGTTTCGTGGCAAGTATTTCAAAACTGACTTCAGGGTGGAAGGGGAGCCTGTGGTCCTGAGGTGCCCCCAGGTTCAGCCCTGGTTGTGGACATCCGTCAGCCCCCACACCAGCCTGGCCTGGCGTAAAAACGATTCTGCTAGAATGGTCCCAGGGAAAGAAGAGACGAGAATGTGGGTCCAGGATGGTGCTCTCTGGATCTTGCCAGCCTTGCAGGAGGACTCTGGCACCTACATCTGCACTGCCAGGTAAGCCCCCGCCACCCTGGGGACTAGGGTAGGGAGAGGATCTCCTTCCAGAAGGGGCTTCTACACAGTTCTTTAGTGATGCCCTGGATTTCAAAGTCCAGTGTAGAGGTGAGGATCTACCTTTTGTGCTCTTCACCTTACCTGAATACGTCCTACCGGAGAGCCTTCCCCAGATGCCTCTGGGGCTCTTTCTCTCTCTTCATTTAAGCCTTTGCTCAAATGTCACCTCTTTGGAGAGGACTTCCCTGGCCACCTTACCTGAAACAGGACTCTTGACACGCTCTCTCTTTCCCCTGCTGGTAATTTTGTTCACCTGACACACCGTGTGTTTACCTAGTTAACATTTGTCTAAACCATTAGAATGTCAACTCCAGGATGACAGGGACTTGATGCATTTTGTTCATGTCTGTGTCCACGTGGACAGAAGATATCAATGTAGAACAACTGAATGAGGCTTTAGGAATGAGTTCATCCAACTGCTTATTGTGCGTGTGAGGGGGCCAATCTCACTTACAAGGGCTCCTAGGCAGTGGGTGTGGAGATGCGAACCCACAGCTCCTGATGTGGGGTGTGACCCCCTTCCTCTTTGTCCTGTTGCTTTTTTCGAAAAAAAAAATTGTGGTAACATATGCATAATATAAGATACTATTTTATCCCTTTTTCTGAAAATGTGCAATTTAGGGCATTAAGCCATTCACGTTGCTGTGCAACTGTTACCACCGTCCATCTCCAGAACTCTTCATCCTCTCACACCATAGCTCTGTGCCCATTAAACCACAAACCCCTCATCCCCCCTGCCGCCAGGTCCTGGCAGCCCCCATCTGCTTTCTGTCTCTGCAAATTTGACTGCTCTAAATACCTCATTGGAGTGGAGTCAGACAGTATTTGTCCTTTTGGGACTGGCTGAGCACAGTGTCTTTAAGGGTCATGCATATTGTGGTGTGTATCAGAATTTCCTTCCTTGGGGTGCCTGGGTGGCTCAATGGTTGACTGAGCGCCTGCCTTCGGCTTGGGTCATGATCCTAAGGTCCTGGGATTGAGTCCTGCATTGGGGTCCCCACAGGGAGCCTGCTTCTCCTTCTGCCTGTGTCTTTGCCTCTCTCTCTGTGTCTCTCATGAATAAATAAAATCTTTGAAAAAGCGTTTCTTTCCTTTTTAAGGCTGAATAATATTCCATTGCATAAACAGACCGCATTTTGGTTATCCATTTATTTGTCAATGGACAATCTCTGCCTTTTGGCTGTTGTGAGTAATGCTGCTCTGAACATAGGTGTACAAGGATCTATCTGAGTCTCTGCTCTTAATTCTTTTTGGTATAAACCCAGGAGAGATTGGTGGATCATAAGGTAATTCTATGTTCAATTTTTTGAGGAACCATCATAACGTTTGGCACAGTGGCTGTTCCATTTTACATCCTCATCAGCAATGTACATGGGTTCCAGTTTCTCCGTATCTTCACCAACACTTACTATTTTCTGGGTTTTTCATGGAGAGGGATAATAGCCACGCTAATGAGCATGAAGTGATATATTATTATGGTTTTGATTTGCATTTCCCTAATGATTAGTTATGCTGAGCATCTTTCCATGCCTTTTTATGGCTAAATGTCTATTCAAGTCCTTTGTCTATTTTTAATTTTTAATTTTTATTTTTTTGTCTTAATCTTTTTAATTTCTTTTAAAAATTGTAGGATAATTAACATGCAGTGTTATGTTAGTTTCAGGTACATAGTATAATGATTCGATAGTTCTATATACATCTCAGTTCTCATCCCTGAGTACAATCTTAATCCCCTTCCTCTATTTCTCCCACCTCCCCTCTGGCAACCACCAGTTTGTTCTTTGTGTTTAAGAATCTTTTTGTTTCTTTGTCTCTTTTTTTCTTTGTTTGTTCTCTGTTTTATTTCTTAAATTCCAACTGTGAGTGAAATCATATGGTTTTTGTTTTTCTCTAATTGACTTGTTTCACTTAGTATAATACCCTCTAGATTTATCCATTCATGTCATTGTAAAAGATCTCACTCTTTTTTATGGCTGAGTCATATTCCAGTGTGTGTGTGTGTGTGTGTGTGTGTGTGTGTGTGACTTCCTTACCCATTCTTTAATCGAATTATTTCTGAATTGTAGGAATTCTTTATATACTGATTGCTTTCCAGATATGATTTACAACTATTTTCTCCCATGCCACAGGTTGCCATTTTACTCTTTTGATAATGTCCTTTGATGTGCAAAGGTTTTTAATTTTGATAAAGTTCACTTATTTATTTTTTCTTTGGTGGCCTGTGCTTTGATGTCCTATCCAAAGAATCATTGCTATATCTAATACATCATTAGATATTTTGCCTCATGTTTTAATCTAATAGTCTTTCGAGTTTTAGCTTTTATGTTTAGGATCTTTAATCCATTTTGAGTTAAAGTTAATATATATACATATACATATATATATATATGTATATGTATATATATATGGGTATATACATATAGAGGGTAATGGTCCCAACTTCATTCTCTTGCAAGTGGCTATCCACTTTTCCTGACACCTTTGATTGAAAAGACCATTCCTCATTGAATGGTCTTGGAAAAGCTTGCTGCTTCATGCAGAAGGAAGTTGTAAGGGTGGTTAGTTTTGGTGCTCTTAAACATTTCCTTGCTAAGTTCTCCTGAAAGGACCAGAGCATATTGGTTGGGAACAGTCTTCTCCCCTGTGTCCTTCCCACTCCTTTTATCAGCCAGCTTTAGGATCTCTCTCCATCTGTTTGATTTAGGAGACACTGTACCTGTGATTATTTTCACTTAGGAAGAGAATCAAAGAAAGCACATTTATAGCACAAAGGAATTACTGGAGAATGGGAGAATTTCAAACAACATCAGCCCCAGTCCCAGATGGGGTGTGTGTGTGTGTGTGTGTGTGTGTGTTCAATCAATGAACTCTGATTGTCAGTGAACCCTGCCTAGGAAATAGACAAGTCTCTTATTTCTGTATCAGGGAAATGTGGATGTCTGATTTTACAATAGCTATAAATGGATGGTTTTTCTTTCTTTCTAGTGTAGAAAATGCCAATGTGTTTTCCTGCAGAGTGCTACCAGGAAACTTCATAGTGTGGTAGAAAAAGAATGGAATTGGGAATTAGAATTGTGTGAGCATGAATCCTAGCCCTCTCATTTTCTAGCTGGTAGAACCTTTGTCTTGTGATTTGGTATTTATGGGTTTCAGCTTTCTCCTCTGTAGAGGGATTTGTTGGGAGAGTCTTGTGGAATTGCAGCATGTGAAGCATCTAGTTATGGGGAGCACCATAGAAGATGGTGCATATATACATAGGAATGCCTTTTCTTTCCCAAAGGCAAGATGTATTGAGTACTGAAGTGATAATATGCAAAAATCAAGGAGATATGAGCTGAGTCCTGTTCATTTAAAGTTTGTTTTTATATTTGATTTAATAACTATACAGGTGCCCCTGGGTGGCACAGTTGGCTAAGTGTTCTACTCTGGATTTCTGCTCAGGTCGTGATCTCAGGGTTGTGAGATTGAGCCCCTGTTGGACTCCATGCTCAATGTGGAGTCTGCTTGAGATTCTCTCTCCTTCTGCCCTTTTCTGTTCATTCTCTCTCGTTCTCTCAAATAAATAATCTTAAAAAAATAAAAAAAAATTGTACCTAATACCCTTATTTTCTTTTTTAAAAAAGATTTATTTATTTTAGAGGGGAGGGGCAGAAGGAGAGAAAGAATCTTGAACATACTTGCTGCTGAGCATGAAGCCCAAGGAAGGGCTCCATCTCATGACCCTGAGATCATGACCTGAGCGAAATGAAGAGTTAGACTCAACTGACTGAGCCACCCAGGCATCCATTTGTTTTCTATTCTTATAGAAATGAAGAAATCTGAGATTGAGAGGGCAGCAGAAATCCCAGTGTGGGTCAAACTTTCTTAGCATGTGACAGAGTCTACCTGGCTGATCTCTAGAACTCTATTCCAGGTCTAAAATTGGAGTTCCAGTGGAATGAGACTTGCCAAGTCGTTGCCATAATACTCTTTGTCATTTACAGTCATAGGCCAGGAAACAGCCCTGTTCTTGTGATTTTTGTATAATCTTTTGATCTAGAAACCACTTAGCCTTTCTTTCTGTCAACCAGGGTGGGCAAGTTATGCAACTAAATCAAACAGCTCCCAAATCTCAGTGACTTAAAACCACAAAGGCTTATTTATCATACATGCAGCAAGACTACAAGCCCATGATGTGTTGGCGGCCAATCAGGGTCCAAAACTGAAGGAGCCGCCATTATCTCAAATGTTGTTGGTGCCATACTGGAAGGAGACTTGCTCTAGAGTATCTTGGATGGCTTTTAAAACTTTGGTGTGGAAGTGTCACACATACATCTCATTGACTAGAAAGAGTCATATAATTGCACCCACCCACAGTGGGGCTACGATGTGTAATTCAATTGTATGCTCAGGATAGGGAAACTGGACATACTTGGTGAACAGCACTAATGATCACCATCCTTTGCTGTGGGGATGCCACACTATTTGGAGAATGTGAGTGGTGATTAAATTATACCCCCCTCATCATTCTTTTGAGTTATTTTCATGGACTGTCTTGCCCATGGGGGAATTACCAGATCGAAAACGTGAATAGGTTTGTAACTCTCGATATGTGTAGTAAGTTTGGTTTCCGGAGATATTGCCCTAATTTACGGGTTTTCCCGGAGCTTTACTGGCCTTCTAACCTTGGTTTGACCTCTTAGTAGCTCTACAGCCTTAGGAAATGACTTAATTTCTGTATGCCTAATTTTCCTCATCGAAAAATGATGATTCCTACTGCTTAGGGTTGGAGAATGAATAAAATAACACATGTAGAGCATCCAACACAGGGCCTGGCATGCACTTCTTCCAGCTGCTGGGATGATGATTTTCAAGTGTGTACTGTCCTTTAGACAGTCCTCATGTGAAGCTCTTTGACTTACAGTGAGATTATGTATTTTTCAAGGTGATGGTTAATTTTCTGCATTTCTTTGTGCATAAAATGTTCATCTTTTTCCTTTTTTTAACCAGACAAGAAATATAATATAGATATTGGATTTTATCTTTGAATTAATTCTTTTTAATTTCAAGGGCAAGCTTTTATCAGTTCCTTTTGTCATATCCATTTTTCATATTTTGTTCCTTCCTTAGATATATAGACTTCTACCTTTTGCTGTGCAGGTTCCCTTCCCTTCACTCCCCTCCTTATACAGCACATTCTCAGGGTCTCTGTAGATGTCCTGTTTCTTATGTAGCCAGGAACTTAGCTGAGATCACTATATTTTTATGTTTTTCTCTATTTTTTGCCACATTTCTATCCATGTTTGCCACATTTCTATCCATGTTTGCCCTTTCCCCAGTTCTAAGGTCTTGCTGCAGTTATAATATTGAGATTAGACTTAGGCCAGCCAAAAAAAACACCCAAATTAAAAACAAACTTGCCAAGTTCATTTCCCCTGTGCAGTATTGCAACAATACTTTAGATATCTTCCACAAAGTTCTTGACGGTTTTCTGAGATTTGACTTCAGTTGATAGATGATTTTCAAGAGAAGTAAAGGGAATTTTCTTCCCATGTAAACAGTGGCTCTTAGGAAACAGCCCTCCTTTCGGATATGGTATCCTGTGCCAGGAAGCTGAAGCATGTTGGAGCTGGGCTCAGGGACTTCCTAGAACCTGGAAGTGTTCAGGCCCATTTGAAGGGTACTTGGGGATCTCTTAGTGGCCCTCGATGGCATTGAAATCAGGCTTGCAGGGAGTCCTTGGGGAAAAATGCAGACCGTGTCATCATTTCTTTAGAGTAGTTATAATGTGATACCTTTTTTGTCTCTTAAGGATTCAAAAAGTTCAGGAAGAGAAGCGTTGCAATACTAATCAAGAAAATGCAGAACACAGAATTTAATGGGATTTGGGAAATTAGTCTCAATTTCATTTAGCTTTACCGTTATTTTGCCTTTACTTATTATGCTTTTTCCCCTTGACTTCAGAAATGCCTCTTACTGTGATGAAATGTCCGTGGAGCTCAGGGTTTTCGAGAAGACAGAAGCTTCCCTGCCTTTCATATCGTACCCGCAAATTTTAACCTTGTCAACCTCTGGGTTCTTAGTTTGTCCTGATCTGAGTGAATTTACCCATAACAAAATGGACATGAAGATTCAGTGGTATAAGGTACATCTTTAAAAATTGACACTTTGATTAAAAAAAAAATTGACACTTTGATTAAAATGTGTCTTACTAACCACAGGAAAGATATAAAATACCTATTCTCAAGACAACACATTCACTTTTATACTTTTGGGTTTTTTTTCCAACTAGTTATTTTAAAAGGGGGTGTGATTAATGTGTTCTGTTCATCTTTGTGTGGTTTGAGTAAGGGTCTTCAGAGTAGAACTTTGAGAAGCCAGAATGCAAAATGAATGCAGAGTAAGTGACAGCTGAAGAAAATAGGTTTTTACGCTGTCATTTGTAGAAATGTAGAGAGGACTATTGATTTCATTAACAACTGTGTACACATATTAATGAAGCTTTTTTAAAGCACATGATAATAGAGTTTTTGGATTAAAGGAGTAAATGTAAACAGTTTGTTTTCTTATCTGGTTGAATAAATACTATTGTACATCATTTGTGTAGACCAGGTATGGGCAAACTTTAGCTATAACCAGTGGCCAAATTGACCTGCCACCTGCCTGACGGCTCAGGATAGTTTTCACTTTTTTAAATGATTAAAAAAAATTGAAAGAGGGGCATCAGGGTGGCTCAGTTGGTTGAGTGTCTGACTCTTGGTTTTGGCCCAAGTCATGATCTCAGGGTTAAGCCCACATGGGGCTAGTCTGCTTCAAAGTTATCTCCCTCTGCCCCTGTCCCTGAGTATGCACGTGTTCTGTCTCTCTCCCTCTCTCTAAAATAAATAAATCTTTAAAAAAGACTAGGATTTAATGATATGTGAAAAAGATATAAAATTCAAATTTCTGTGTCCATAAATATAGTTTTACTGGGATGTGGCCACGCTGTTTCTGTGGTCTCATACTGCAAGGGCTGAGTTGAGTAGCTCTTCAAACTTACCGGAGGACAGAGGCCATATGGACTGTAGGCCTGAAGTACTTATTGTCTGGTGCTTTATAGGAAAAATGTACTGACTCCTGATATAGACAGACCATAGATTGATACTGAAAAGTACAGCTATTTGTTTAAATTTTGATAGAAATTAATTCTTTAATCAAGAAAAGGTCAACCAGTTGACTGATATGGCTATGAGCTATATATACACCGTATCAACGTTAATCATAACTGATTATGTACTATGTATAATTCTGTTCTAGATTCCCTGGCAAATAATCTAACAAAATAGGGATTGTTAATATCTCCATTTTACAGATTAGAAAATGGAGAGACAGAAATGTAAGGCACTTGCCCAAGGTCACACATTTGGTAGATGGTGAAGCCAGAACTCCAGCACGGGAGGCCAGGTTGCACATACGACTGCCATGTGGGGGAGCCTTGGGGACTTGGGGCCTTGGGAGAACTGGGGTGCTGAACCCCATTTGGCTTTTTTCATGTTTGGGGACTCATATTAGGAACAATCAACTCTCTCTTTTAAATTAAATATATTGTAAAATAATACTTTATGAGCCACTAGCTGACAGACTATTCTAGTTATGTGTGTGCTCGTATTCAGAGCAAGATTTTGAGATGACTCGAGGTTATGTTTGACTACCACAAGCTTTTGATCATCGTGGTTTTGAAAGAACACTTTGTGCTCAGTGGGATGTTTTCCTGAGTCCCATTCAATGTTTTCTGTTATTGGAGGCCTGCTCTTCAGGGTTCTGTAGTGCAGAGCCCACAGAATTTTTTGTCCATATGGAAACTGTGCCCTGGTTTCTCACACTTATTTTTTTCTTACAAATTTTTTTCCATCATTTACTGGCTCCTAAAATTGAAATGATTTTTAAAGTCATTACTGCAACATCATTTCTTCATTTCTTCTGAATGTTAGTTTTCAGGTCATCCTGACTACATACTACTACTCTTCCCTCCATGTTGCCCAGGGTGTTAATGGCCTACTTTATCAACTAAGAGATAGTTTCTTTTTTCCCCTGTTGTTCTCACACAGATGTGCTGTAAACATTGTGGTTAAACAAATCCTACAATTTCATTTTACATGTTAAATTCCCTCTATTAAAAAATACAGTTAGTGGGATGCCTGGGTGGCTCAGCTGTTGAGCTTCTGCCTTTGGCTCAGGGTGTGAACCTGGGATCCTGGGATCGAGTCCCACATCGGGCTCCCTGCATGGAGCCTGTTTCTCTCTCTGCTTGTGTCTCTGCTTCTCTCTTTGTGTCTCTCATGAATAAATAAATAAAATCTTAAAAAAAAATTACAGTTAGTGTTATGTCCAAAGTATGTTTGCCAAGTAAATACCAGGGCAATTCTTGGCTCGCATAGTCAACATTGACAATACAAAAAAAACAAAAACAAACAAAAACAAAAACAAAAAAAAAAAACATTGACAATACAGATGTTATTATATAGCTTTTGAGATATAAATTAGTATATAGCATAACTTTGAAAAATATTTTCCTTTAAGGATTCTGTCCTTTTGGATCAAGACAACGAGAAGTTTCTAAATGTGAAGGGAACCTCTCGCTTACTCATACATAATGTATCTGTGGAGGATGCGGGTTATTACAGCTGTGCCGTGACATTCACCCACGAAGGCATGCTGTACAACGTGTCCAGGAATATTGAACTACGTGTCAACAGTGAGTACTTGCTGCTGAGGTACCTACCTCTCCACCCTGTCAATAATACACATGCAAAGAACAAATTAGGGTTCACATGGAATTCCTTGAATGTCTTTGGTATGATAGGAAAACAGACCTATCAATTCTCTTAAAGCAGCAGGCTAATAAGACATGTTGTGAAGCTCTGAAAGATAGAAAGTGGGGTGTTTTTATGATGAAAGGTGCATCACTGGGTAGTTGGTAGAGTTCCACGTGTGGCTAAAACACACCAGCAGACGGGGCCAAACAATGGTTCACTCTGAAGGTCCCTCTGAAAAGCCCCCTTTGGAAGGTTGCACCTCCAGAGCCAGCCATCAGAACATGGTTGCCATAACTTTGTGTATAATTCTAGGACACTAGGATTTTATTGGATTTTTCAGTCAGAAGGCTATGCATTGGCAGATTCAGTGGAAATTCCCCTTTCTTGGATTTCCCTAAGGCACGTGGCCCTTGAAACCAGAATTTCAAATAGTGAGTGCTCTCATGAGTTCTACTGGAAAATAACGTGAACAGTGTTGATGAGTAATTAAAATGGTTTAGCACTTACCGCCTACAAGCTGGACATCAAGCTTAGTGCAAGGAACATCAAAGTATTTGAGTCCTGGAATCTGCCCTAGGGAGTCCACTGCTTTTCCTTATTTTATATACTGAATACACAATTGGAGTCCTTTAGGGCATTTCAGAAGGCTTTGGAAATACGTTAAGGTTAAATAGTTGGTCTATGAAGGGAGAAGATTAACTTTTTTTTTCCCAGAAATCCGGATATTCAATTTTACACAGGGAAAATCGTGTCTCTCATGAACGGAAATCTCTAGATTACACAGTCTTGTGAGGATTCATTCGTAGCAACTCCTTGTCCCCCCCCCCAGGAGAATCATCGAGCCTTCCTGTGGCTTTGAAGGAGCTCAGAATTATCCTGTTCATGTGATACTGCACAGGACCGCCAGGGGGCGACCAAACCACATGTTACAGGGGCTTGTGATCACACTGTTTCTCAGGGCTCCTCCAAGAGTGGCCCAGCACCGGGGTGCTCAGTAGACTTGCAAAATCTGTCTCCAGCCGAGACCTACTGGGTTAGAAACAGGGGTACGGTGTGGGGAGCACAGCAATCGCCCCCCTACCTGCTGTGCCCCGTGATACTGATTGCACCCTCAGGTTTGAGAAACACAGAGGTATTTAGCCTCTTAGGCTGTTTCCTTGCCTCTGTTGTCCCAGCCTTGGTGGCAGCCATGTGGTTGCGAGTGTTGGGGGGGTGAGGGCCATTGTAGGGAGGCTCCTGGTCTTGGTCCAGAAGCCATCTGTTCCTCTGCTGCCTAATGCTTACTCAGGTTAGGATTTCAAAATGCTCTGCAGGGAAGACGTAAGGATGGAGCGCGCAGGTGTGGAGATGGCCAGCCCTTGGCCCACTCCTAGCCATGCTTTTTGCTCCAGTTCAGGTGCCTACTTTCTTCAAGCTGTTGGGAGGCCTGCCTCTTGGGGGAGCTGGGTTCCTATTCAGAGGTGTACCTCTGTCTGCCTCCCGAAGGGTTTATGTCCTCAGTTAACAAGACACAGTAGCCAATGCTGGGTTATGCTCTTTATCACTCAGTGTGGGATTAGCAGGATAAACAGGTGGTTCCCACATTCCTGTGTCTCTGTTTGTTTTTGAAGTGACTCTGCAGTATTTGGTGGCACGGACTTGGGGAAGCAGGAATGGAAAGGAAGGAGAGATTTTAGGGCAAATAGATGTTGGGGTAAAGCCTATCTTGTGCATTGAGAACATTACTATTAAGAATTCATTCAGGAAGCCAGGGAAGGGAATGGTTAATTATTTTTCACAGAGCAAAGAACATCTGTTAGTGGAATGTGTATTTAGCTGTGGCCTCTTCCAGTAATATCTCTTCTGGGAAAGGCATTGGCCAAAGATGCTCAATTTTGTGGAGAGCCTGTTTCCTTTGCCAGACAAAGGTCGAATCTTACAATGGCTGGCCGGCCTGGGGAGGATAACTTTGTTAATTAGCTAAACAATGGAACTTGAATCTCAGCTTGAAACAAAAGCTTTCCTCATTGGATCTCTTCCTTCATATCTTTCTCAGAAAAAGAAGAGGAGACAATTCCTGTGATTATCTCCCCCCACCAGACCATATTGGCTTCACTGGGTAAGGCCTACAAGAACTGCCACCCTGTGAGACCCCAAAGCCCGGGGTCCCAGCCCCTTGTGCCCGCTGACTACACCTGCCCATTTGGTGTGCAGCATGCCTGGTGGACCCTGGAACCCCGGTGTGAGAGGCAGAAATAGCAGATTCGAGGGAACATTTCCTTCTGTCAGATGTTAGACATGGCATTGTGTGGAAATAGGTATCCTTTGTTACGTGAAAGCCCCCTACAAAAATCGAAATGTAAAAATCTGAACGTTCTGGTGGTAGTTATCAACTGTGTGAGAGGGTTAGCAGCATGATCTTCTCATGTAGCCAGCATCTGCAGTATATTTTAAAAATTCACTTTACAAAAACTCAGCTGATGCATAGCATTTCCTTAAGAGTCCATCTGTGAAGTGAGGCCGACTCTACCAGTGCTGGCCCCACGAGACAGTTCTTGTTGCCAAGATAGCTGGTCAGCTGGTCAGGTTGGATAAAGAGAGTGACCGACAGGGTTTTCCATTTTTCACCCCGTTATGCCTGTGGCCTGGCTTGTCCCTACCAGCGCTTTCTTCCCAGTTGCCTGTCACTATGTCTTACAGGATGCCACTTAGTGCCAACATCGACCCTGCAGGAGGCCCCATTTCTCCCATTTCCCAGAAGGAAAAGCTGCTCAGGGCATCCCTGTGGCTCACTGAAGGTCAGAAGCCACACGCAAGTCAGGCTGGGGTCCCGATAGGCCCGTGTGTTCATGAAGCCTGTACCATTTTGGTGTTTGTTTTCATATAATGGTTTTGAAGGCCTTATCCTTCCACCTTCCCTCCACCCCTCCTACCCTCCCTCCCTCATTCCTTCCCATCCACCTATCCAGCTCTCTCTTCTGTTCGGTGTTGGGCTTATATTTTAAATTTTAGTTAGTGACCATAGAGAAGGGGAGCTTTTTTTTTTTTTAAGATTTTATTTATTTATTTATTTATTTATTTATTTATTTATTTATTTATTTATGAGAGAGAGAGAGAGGCAGAGATGCAGACAGAGGGACAGGCAGAGGGAGAAGCAGGCTCCATGCTGGGAGCCTGATGCGGGACTCGATCCCGGGACTCCAGGATTGTGCTCTGGGCCAAAGGCAGGCACTAAACCGCTGAGCCACCCAGGGATCCCCGAAAAGGGGAACTTTTGTGCAAACCCTGGGACTGCTGCCTGGCCTATGAGTTGCAGCTCCTGATGGCTGCCTAAGCCCTTGGAACAACCACCTGGAAACCTGGGGGAGTGGAGACGTGGTCGGTGCTGACTGGGTTCTAGCACTTGGAATCCCAGTCAGCTGGGTTCTCTACTCCGTTGTTTTGAATGGACTCATGTGCGTGGCAAAATCACATGGGGCCAGATTTAATGGATCACTTTTGGCCAAGAAATCTTGAAGGTTGTAAGAGGTGGTGAAGGAGGGAGAAGAGCTAGCATTTCAAGTCTGAAGTGAAGCTACGTACATTAAAACACCACAGGGAGGCTTATCACCCATGAGGAAGAAACAAACGGGAAGGATTTGTTCATTTTTTTTCTTTCCTCCCCTTTGGCAATTAAAATCTATATATATATATAACTTAGAGTGAGTGAGAAGGAGGGCCCAGTACCATCACACCAAACAACTGTAGAAGGCACCATTCATATAAAAGACAGTGACTTTTTAAAAAAGATTTTATTTATTTATTCATGAGAGACACAGAGAGAGGCAGAGACACAGGCAGAGGGAGAAGCAGGCTCTGCAAGGGGAGCCTGATATGGGACCCCATCCCAGGACTCCAGGATCATGACCTGAGCCATAGGCATATGCTCAACCACTGAGCCACCCAGGTGCCCCAATACAGTGACTTTTGAAAGAGTTAATCCCAAATGAACAGGATGTGGGATTGGGGAGTTCCTGGGGGGAACATGAGGGCTGAGACCAGCAATGGGCAGAGAGAAAGAATCCAAATGTTAATCTGACTTTTTGAGGTACCTAGAATACAGTGTGGGAGAAGGCATCTATGAATAGAAGGCCTTGTAGGAGCTGAGTGGCTTTGAGGAAGCCATTTGCCCCCCCCTGGGGTTTTCACCTCTTGAGAAGACAAGAGGGAACTGGAGACACTTGATAAATACTAGTGTTCTATCTGAATTGAATTGTTTCAGGGACCTAGGTTCCCTCCTAAGGAAAGAATTGTCTGGTGAGAGGTGTTTGAGAAAATGGGGAAGTTTTGCTGGTGGACACATGAATTTGTGTGACCCCTGTTCCCTGGCTGGGTTCTGACATTTGATGTGTGGTGTCTTGCTGTACACAGGGTCAAGACTGACAATCCCATGTAAGGTGTTTCTGGGAGCTGGGACACAGTCGACCACCATGCTCTGGTGGATGGCCAACAACACCAAAATTGAGAACGCCTACCAGGGTGGCCGTGTGGCCCAGGGGCAGCGCCAGTAAGTGGGTGAAGATCTTTGTCTGCTGAGAAGCATCTTATGGGACTTCTGAGGGCTTCACTCTTCCTTTTAGAGACCGTGTCATACCAAACCTACTCATGTGACACAGGCACTATAGTTAAAATAATTTTTTTGATTCTAAACTCTTGGATTTCTAGAATTTTAAATTTTTTTTAAGATTTATTTATTCATTTTAGAGAGAGAGAGAGAGAGAAAGTGTGTACAAATGGGGAGAGGGGCAGAGGGAGATGGAGAGAGAGAGAATCTCAAGCAGACTCCACGCTGAGTGTAGAGCCAAGCGTGGGGCTCCATCCCACAACCCTGAGATCATGAGCCCAGCTGAAATCAGGTCACACACTTAACCAACTGAGCCAGCTATGCACCCCAGATTTTTAGAATTTTAAAAATTGAGTTTTGCTAAGTATTACCAGTTGTTCTTGAGGATCAAATTTCCTTTAGGAGCTGAGTGGTAATCTACTACTTGGCATTGATGTTGCATTTTCTAGCTGTTTCATTAAACATTTGTTTCCTGATTTTTGCAGTTAAAAAAAAAAATACTTTGGAGTTAATACATTTCCACTTCGATCCCTGCAACCTGAGCATCAGACAGTTTTGCAAACCCTTCAAAAGAGTCTGAAAAATAGCCACAGTATCTGAGGCCGGCCAAGGGCACTGAGGAAGGTTAATATTAAAAGAAAGGAAGAATTCTGTTCTCATAAGCATTCATCTCTGGAAAATGTTTTCTCACTCCGAATGTAGAGTAATCAGATCTTGCAAATGTGAACCATTTGTGTTTGAGCAAGGGAGACCATTCAATGTTGCAAATTATCGAGTATTTTAAAGATTACAGTTCCAGTACTATGAATTAGCCTGAACTTCCGCTTGCTGATTTTTGTGCAAGTTTCTGGGTGCAGTCTAGTGGATCAGAATTATATGTGGTTAGCACAACTGCCTGCCTGCAAAGTCCTTGTTGGGAAAAGCTTGGCATCACTAACATGTCCCATGTCAGCTTACTCATACCATCCACTCGCTTAAAGGGGTCTAGTTTTCCCTCAAGGATTAAAAAGATAGTTCTAGCAGATCCACATCAGTGACATTTTTATTCATGCTCCTGGATGGCAGTGAAGCATCTTCGGATTATGATCACATTACAAATAGCAGTAATGCTGGCTAGAGCCATTCCCTGGCCCGGCCTTGTCTGCGGTCCTTCACTCTGAACTTGTTTCCAGAATGACAGCTGGCAAGGGAGATGAGAGGCGGAAACATGGTGGAGGCCAGGATTCCTGGAAACTCCCTCCTCCTCAGTATGCAAATAATTTATTGGCCTTACAGTCAAGTTTCCTCAAGGCAGACATTCTTTTCCCACCACTGCCTCTCTGTTCATCAATGGTCATTAAAAAAAAAAAAAAAAGAATTTTTCCATTATCCAAACGAAACTGGCTCCTTGTGACAAGTGTCCTGTTACAGGGGCCCACATCTTCAGTGTCACCCCCATGTTCAGGCACAGGCTTAGAAAGTCTCCCAAATAGGGAGCAAATATCACGGCAAGTTTTCCTGACTTTATGAATCCTGAGACCTATTTAAGCACAGCGGGTCCTTCCCATTGAGAATGTTTGGATATCTCTGGGCTTGCATTTGATATGTCGTGTTTAAGTACGTGTTTTCTCACTCAGGGAATACTCAGAAAACAATGAGAACTACATCGAAGTGCCACTGATTTTTGATCCAGTCATAAGAGAGGATTTGAACACGGATTTTAAATGCTTTGTCCGAAACACACTGAGTTTTCAGATGCTCCATGCCACAGTCAAGGAAGGTATGTGTTTTGGGACCATTAAAGGGGAAACCAGCACAGTCAGTGTTCTGTGGGTGCTAGACAAAGCTGCTAGCTCTCTAGGTGATTACGTAGGAAGACCCCTGTTTCCTTTTAGTGGAGCCCCCAAAGCAGATCTCTCATTTTTTATGATTTATTTTTTGTAGGTTGGGGGCCAGCTTTGGGAGATTATGTTCAAATAAAAATTTAAACAGCAAGTTGACTTTTGGAAAAAAGATAAACAAAAAACCCCTGTGTCTTTGTGTGGTTCTGCCCTTGGCTCAGCAGGATCAGCTGTTTTTTCATGACACTTCCAGGATGGTGAGGCACTCTTTATCCCCAAATTGAGGAACTCCCTTCTCCAAGAGCTGGGGACTGGGACATTCACAGGGCTCAGGGCAGCTTTAAGGCAAAGTCCTTGATTGACTAATCAGATCAGCCCAGTGCCCATTTAAGGACATTTTAAAAAGGAGAAAAGAGAAACTCGTGCTATCAGTTTGACCACATTGACTTCTTCCCAGTGTTAAGTACCAAGCGGGAAGGGAAACGCAGGTAACGCAGAGACTGTTGACAGCCAGAGAGGAAACCGAGGCACCAGCCAAAAAGTGATCTCCAGCTGCAGTCTCAATTATGCCTTCTGGGCAGCCTGTAGCAATCAAATTGCTCCACATTCCCTGTGTTTGCTGGGAAGGCAACTGCAGACGTACTTGTAATTGATACACTGAGGATTTGTTTAAGCCTCGGGGCAAGCATGACAACACAGACCACTTTTCTCCAGTTGTGGTCTGAGCACCGCCAGCATCACCCACTTGAGCCACTAGTTGAAAACACAGAGCTCTGGGCTCACCCCAGGTCTACCCAGATTCTCCCAGGGTAAGGCCAGAGACGACACACAGGCTCCTCTCACATTCAGGTTTGTGAACCATTGTGCTAGGATTTATATACAATGAAAGGGATCATTTCCATGAAAGAGTCAGTAGCTGTGCAGACTTGGAAAGGAAGCATCTCAGAAAAACCAGAATCCACTCCCAGGGTTCAGATTTTGACTCAAAGGAACCTGTGGTTTGTCCGGGCCCAAAGCTGAGAACCTTCAAACATTTCAATGACATGAGCCATCTCCCTGCACGTCCATTGCTGGGTTGACCGTGATTCATGGCAGAGGGCACAGCTGAAAGCCTGTCACCAGCTTTGAGAGGTGCATCTGGATGGCTGCGCAGAAAATTAAAGCTCGATACATTTCTTTTTCTTTCTTCCCCCCTTTTTTTTTTTTAAGAGTTTTCTTATGTATTCATTTGAGAGAGAGAGAGAGAGAGCACGGGGAAGGGTTCAAGGGAGAGGGAGAGGCAGGTTCCCTGCTGAGCAGGGAGCCCGATGTGGGACTCAATCCCAAGACCCTGGGATCATGACCTGAGCCAAAGGCAGCTGCTTAACCAACTGAGCCACCCAGGTGCGCCAAGTTTGATGCATTTCTAAACCTTGGGGGATTTTAAGGTAGAAGAAGCATCTGGGGAAATACACTGAGATTGGGTTGATTCCAGGAGGCCCAGACAGATGATGAGAAATAGAAGCTTTAAAACGTGAACTCTGGCCTCGTTATCAACGAGTCCAAGAACACTCATGTTCTGGTGTGTGATTGTTGCGTCTTCATTCGTACTCTTTCTGCACTTTTGTGACACTAAGATGCCAAGTGGTAGAATATAAAGTCACTGGGTCCAAGCAATCATCTTGACACCTAAAGCTCCTTTATTCAGTTTGTCATCTCGTCCTGTGTCACTTTATGTAATCCTCCTGACATGCACGCTCGTTGGAAGAGGGCACGCTGGGCGTTGGGCACGTCCCGGTTGGCTAGTTGAGACCTAAACGGGTAACTAACACCTTATTGCACACTGTTCGGGGGTAGAACAGCCTCGCCCCCTGCCGTGCTCTTTCTCTCCCGGGGATTTTTGTCCTACCTTGCTTGTTTCCCTGATGCCGCAGATGCCCTTCTCAAATATCCATCATCTGACATGAGGGACGTGTTTTCTGAAAAGTGTACAATTATTAGAGAAAACAAACTCCAGTTCCTGTCTGCTCTGTTAACCTGCACTGCACCGTCCCGTTTGGCAGCGGGAGAATGTTCCTTCCGTGCATGATGTGGCTCTGTTCTTCCTACAGCTGCCTCGTTCTCCTGGGGGATGGTGCTGGCCCCCCTCTCCCTGGTCATCTTGGTTTTGGTGGGAATAATATGGATGCATAGACGGTGTAAACACAGAAGCGGAAAGGCATACAGTTGGACCATGTTCAAGACCGGCCACTAAGATTTCCCACTCGTACCCAAGGAAAATGAAATAAAAGAATTCAAATACAAGTGATACCCTGTTTAATGGAAGTGACTTGGCCTTGGCGAGGACTCTGGTCTCCGTCAGTTGGTTTAACGAGCTGCTGTGTTTATGGTAAAGGACTGAAGTGTGAATGTGACGTTTATTCTGAAACTGAAGGACAGGAGCAAGTGTGCCTTGTGGGTGGCAGAGTGGCTTGCGGCCACTTGTGTGACCTGTTGAGAAGAGTGAGGTGCCCCTAGGCCTGAGCAGGAGTCAAAAACATCGAAATAAGTTTTATAATTCATTTGTTCTTCATTTAACACAAATGTAATAAAAATCAATTTTGGCTGTGCTCCGTGGAAGGTGTTCCAGATACAGAGATAGTTAAGACGTAGGTTGCCTTTTTTGGGAAGATGGAATTTCATTTTGAGACGGGAAGGAGTGATTTAGAAATGTCGAAGAAGGAGCATCAGCAAGAATTGGTGAATTTTTTCAAAAGGATGAGCCCCCAAATAGCAGTTAATATAGAATAGACTATGAGAAAAATACATGTTAGGACATTTTAGTGAACTGAGAAATAGACTCAACTTTCTAACAAAGCTCCTGAAAATAAGGAGGATGGAAAGGTATTGGGATAATTGCATACACATTGGAAAAAAATTAACCGGAGCCTCTTTTATGGCGTATACCCATCCCCCTCCCCCCAAATCCCAGTTAACTTAATAAATTCAATTTAAAAAATCAGATTGCAGAAAAATTTGCATGACTCACTCTTTCACTTGAATTCAAGTCTTTGTTTAAGTAACCTTCCCAGAGGCACGTCTGAATAGCACCTCTTTCCATCCCTCTCTGTTTCTCCCTCTGCTTTGTGTTATTATAGATCTTATCACCACCACAGCTTCCATTACATATTTACTTGTTTATTTTCAGTTTTCCCCACGGGAATTGCATGAGGGCAGAGATGTTATTTTGGTCACGGCTAGCTATATCCCTAGTACCTGGAATCATGCCTGCTATACACTGAACATGTAATGAATGTTTGTAGAATAGATGACAGTAGAATGAATTTTCTTGCGTTCACAACCAATAAAAGAATCGCCAGAGTATAAGTGGACAGGCTTGATTGTGTTACAATTGCTGCGTAACAAAAGAATGAAGGCAAAACGTAAAGGAAATTATGTTAGGCGAGTCCAAGGAATTAATAATGACAACGTATAGAGTAATTCAGGGTTTAAGGAAAGACATCAAAGGCATCATAACCCTCATGCATGGGGGAACCCAAATAGGGAATTTGTGGAAGAAACACACATAACAGAACCATGGAAAAACGATCTGTTTTGGTAATAGAGATGTGAATTAAAGCAGTATTGAGGTACCAACGCAGTCACACACTATCAAGTTTTAAAAGGCGACGTCAAGGTCATTTCCAAATAGTAACTCCCACATCCTGTAATTCCATTTATATCTTCGTACTGGGAAGTAGAAAGGCGATTTGTAGCAAGCCAGGGGCTGCTGGGTACAGCCTGCTCCTTGCAAGAGCCAAGTGTGGCATCTCTTCTGAGCTCTGTTCAGGATGTCATGTCGGTAGCTTGAAATCCACTGTAGTGGGAGTACTGACACCATAGGAACTGGCAAATGCCACAGGCCAGCGCTGCCCCCTCCACCCCCCAGCACGCTGCTGCAGGGCCCTAGAGATCCCTGGGAATGCTGCTCTTGGGAATCAACCTTAGACTAATTCAACAAGAGAATATAAATGGATGTTTGAAAAATTTCAGTGAAACTTATTACCCTGATGATGAGCTATTATGTGTCAACGATAAGTTATAATTAGCAAGAATGCAAGACTAAAATATTTGTGATGTTAAGGAAAAATGGCATATTGTTTATGCAATTTATATTAAAGTTCATGTGCATTTAGAAAAAGGAGAAAAAACCCAAGGATTCTGAAGACAGATTTCTTGGGTCCAATGCACGCTCACCACATGGTGCTTCTGCTTCCAGTCAAGGCCTTAGGTTCTGCCATAGGTCCGTCTTCTCATCTGAAAATGGGGATACCGACAGGAACTCTCCTAGGGTGCTGTATTTAATCATCAACAACATAGGAGGAATATACAGGAATAAAAGCAGTGGTACTGTGTAGACTGAAGGTCAACAACCTGCAGCCTCTGGCCGTATGCAGCCCGCGCTTTGTTTCTGTAAATGAAGTCCTGTTGGAGGCCAGTCATGTTGTTGATGTACTGCCAGTGGCTGCTTTTGCTCTTTGAAGGCAGAGTCGTTGTGACAACCAGGTTCAAACTGTTGGTTATCTGGCACCAGACAGAGAAAGTTCGCTGACCGCTGGTTTAGACCAAGGACATTTACAGGAGGTTTTTGAGCCTGACTTTTGTGTTGCCCTGACTGTTATCTCCCCTTCCTTCCTTGCCTGTTTTGTAAACACGTAAGGAAGGAGAAGGAAATGAGAAAGAGCAGATGGAGGCCTCTTGGCATCGAATTGGGAACTTTCACCGTGAACGAGGTGGAAACAAGGTTTGAGATGGAGGCAATGGGCTGCCCTGGGTGCTGGTGCTCTTTCTGGATCTTCAGGTTTGGGCGTCGCACAGCTCTTTGTCTCTCTTCCTTCCCTGGGACTCCTCCTCCAGTGCTCTCCGGAATTCCCCACCTCCAGGTCCTGGCAGCTTCAGCAATAACCCAGAACAGAAGCTGACTGCAGCCAGAAGGGGACTGCCAACAACTGTTGAGACTCCACCTTGACCGCACGGCTTACGCACTTCCTCTGTCCACAGTTCACAAGTGGGGTGGGGTGGGGTCTCGCGCTTAGAAAGAATAGGAGACAACCAGGGAATTTCAGAAACCAGATTTATGATGACATAAGTGTTCAAATGAAACAAAGCAAAAGGCGCTGCAAGTGCCATATTGGGATTTTGTTACATTTTGAAAGAAGAGTTGTTGAATTTCTAACAGACTTACAGAAATAGTTACGGGTGATAGCTGAGATTTGCTTCAGAATTGTCCTGTATTTGGGGGGGAATACGGATGAAATGTGATTGGCTGTGTATTGACAATTGTTAAGGCTCATGATGAGTGCGTAATGGCTCTTCATACAATTCTCCCTCTTTTTGTGTATGTCTAGAAATTCCCATAATACAGAGGGAAAAAACTAGCAATATAGAAATAACCAAATACCCATTAGATAAGAGAATGAGCCCATAAGCTGATGTATAATATCACAGTGGCATCTTCTACAGTGGTGAGAATGAATATCATATAGTTCCATGCAACGGAATGAATGAACCTTAGAAAAATATTACTGAGTAAAAAAATAAGTCCCAGAAACATTTATTTATAACATGATCCCTTTTTAGTGAAAGTGAAAAACAACTGAAACTAAAATCTCGCTCTCTCCCTCTGCATGCATGCATACCTACCTCTTTATACATATTTATATTTGAGAGCACATATGTGATAAAACTGTATTTTAACTATATTTGGATATGTATGTATCAGTACGTAAAGAGCACATCTATGACTTTAAAGGTTTACAATTGTCTGTGTTTTAAGAAAGCAAGAGAATGAGCAACCCAAGGTTCAGGGGATAGTGAACACCTCAGGTGACGTGTGGGGGACCAGGGCTGGGACGGGTTAGAAAGAAGTTAGGTTCATCAAGTTCTAGATCTCATATAGAGTGACGGATTATCACTGCTGATACTACCAAACAGATTAAGAAACAGACCACTCACGGACTAATGCAGAGCACGTGTCTTGAAGTAAGGATTCTGCTTAATTCTGCACATCTGAGTCCAAATGAAACAAACAAACAAAAAAACAAGGTGTTTTCTTGATGTTTTCACCTATGTCATGTTCATTCTGTTGGTCGAACTTTCTGATATGGAACTTTTTCACCTCCCCCTACAGAATCAGGGGGAGCATTTGCCTGTCCCACACTTCTAGGCGCTGCCTGTAGGAAAACAAGCCCTATGTAATCAAATACCACTTCCCCAAGAACTGAGGATGACAGGGGACACCAGTAACAGGCACCAACCATAATCAATGCACTAAAATTGCATGTCTCAAATATTTCACGTGTTGGGGGGATCCAGAGAGGCTTTACGGAGTGGGTAGGGTCATATATCTACCTGTAAGACCTCCCAGGGACAGGAGCATTCCTCTTACTGACACATCCCCGGCACCTGGCATGGTGCCTCACCACCTGGCAGCCACTTAAGGAGTGTGGGTGCTGGCTGGATAGAGAAATCCTGTGTTACTTAGGTTTTTCCAGGATTCGCTGGCCTGTGTGAACAGATGGGATCCTACCAGCAGGACTCTGGTGGGACAGGAGTCTCCCGGGTCCTGTCCCTACTCCCAGATACGCACTGATTATTTCCAAGACTCCTGCCAATAGCTCACTTGGACACATAAATGGACCTCGTGTTTTCGTGGTAGTTTTCCTGTTCTTGGTCCCAGCTGTGGGCATCTGCGGACCAGGTCATCTCACGAGGTCATCTCCTCATTGCTGTGCCTGGCCTCCCACAGAGCGCTGTCAGCCCACAGAGGGCAGTGTCCCAGGGGGTCCAGCTGTCACTCTGGGCAGCAGCCTCTGTCCGCCGTGGTGCCAGGAGCCTCCCTGCACAATCACAGAGGCTCCCCCGCCCTTTGTGGCTCACGTGGCCGGCCAGCCAACCACAGCGGTGGTGGGGGCCCCGCAGCCCGTCTCCCACAGGGCTCAGCCCTGGAGGCCACCCTCCTCCTCCCTGGTGTGCCTACAGAAACCACTTCCTCCTTCTTGTTCAAATGAAGCAAAGCAAAACAAAGTCTCCTGCCAGCCAACTCCCAGAGGTGCTGCCCACTGGTTCCTCAGAAACGGCCCGTGCGCAGTGTCTAGGCCCCTGAGGGAGGCCCCTGAGTTGGGCTGTGTGGGGCCAGGAGCTGCTCTGCCAGCTGCAAGGACCGAGGCAGAGGAAGTTCTAGATGAGGGAGCAAAAAAGCAAAAATGAAGAAGAGGAAAATTTACAATGTACAAGACTTTATGGGTTCTTACTCAATGTAATCCTCAAAGAAGTCAGCAAGGCAAACCCTGTAAGCCACATTTTGGAGGTGAGGACATGGAGGCTGGGTTTCAATATTACATCATCAGGTGGATGATGTAATAGATGTGCAGCAACGAAGGGTTTCCTAATACCGACTCCCAGGACTCAGCACAGCTGTAGAACAGCTGGCCCCGGGCTGGGCTGAGTCCCTTGCAAGAACACAGGAAGAAGGAGCAGAGCAAATCTTTGCTTTCCTGGGGGCAACCTGGCCATCGAAAGGAGCTGAGATCGATGTGTTTGGTTCCTCTCCAAACTTGCCAAAGATACATCTGGAATCCGTGGGGGGAATGAGCAACCAAGTGGCGGGGAGGGGGGTCCTCCACAAGGAAGGAAGCACCAGGAATGGGACCCAAGTGTCCCTTGCCCCTGCGGTATGCCCCAGGTTTTAGCTCTCTTGTCCTATGGGACTCCGGCTGGCCTGTGTCCCACAGGGTGGGGATGAACAGCCCACTCACACAGTTCCACTTGACCTTTCGGAGGCGGCTTGTCCAGGAAATAGAAGTGAACTTCTCAGATCTTTCTGGGTCTGATGGTGAGTAATGTAGATTTAACCCTCAGAAGGCTCAGAAATAATTAGGAGTTAAATTTCTAATGGATTAAATTTCTTGTCCCAAATTACTGTTTTAAAAATGTAGGTTTCATCATCATCATCATCATCATCATCATCATCATCATCATCATTTATTTATTTTAGGTGCAGAGGGGCAGAGGGAGAGGGAGAGCATCTTCGGTAGACCACCCTCTGAACACAGAGCTCAACACGGGGCTTGATCCCATGGCCCTGAGAGCAGGACCTGAGCCCAAACCAAGAGTCGGATGCTTAACCGACTGCACCACCCAGGTGCCCCTAAAATATTGGTTTTATTATGATTCAGGTATGGGGAGGCCAACAGATGGGGAACTGACTGTCATTGAAGAGATGGTTTGTTACAGATCCTGGAAGAAGGGCCACGCGGGGAAGCACCAGGGTGGGTGAGGAGGCAGAGGGAGTGAGGGGAAACCATGGCCTTTACTGCTGTTTCTGTGGAAGGAATGGACAAGACGGGGCGTAGGGGGGAGCAGGCTTCAGATTGGCTAGTTTGACTAATTTCATAGACTAATTTCATTCACTGGTGCCTAGCGTCGGGCAGGTGGATGGTGCCAGGCCCCGAGTGTGAGAGACTGATAAAAGGAGGTGGTTGGTGTGCAGACTGTTTTTGCATTTGAAAAGCGTGCTCCGGGAGGGCCCACCAGTTCTGGAAGGGTCTGCAAAGCCTGGGTGGCAGACACATGGTTATGCCCAGCTTCGTCTGGCAGCTCACCAGAGGTTCTGCAAGGAAATAAATGGGCAAAAATAAAGAGCCAACAAAATAGATAGGCTCCCGATTTTATTTTTATTTTTACTTTTTTGCGAGACTATCAAATGTCCTTTGTTAAGCAGAGCCAAGCCGTCCGCCTGGCATGCCTGAGCAGGGAAAGGTTGTAAAATAGTATTCTGTAGCCCCAGTTTGATTTGAGTTTTTTTTTTTTTTTTTCCACTATCAGGTTCCTAAGGAGACATTAGAGTTCAAAGAGTAAATGTTTTTGGCCTTGTAAATTTGAGGGTAAAGAAACCAGACCTCAAAAATGTTGAAATCACAGTCTTGAGTTTCCTCCACCACATCGCACCTTGCTGGGTGCCAGCAGGAAGGCTTCTCCGTCCAGGGAGAGGGGCCTGCCATCGGGAGGGGTCTGTCTTCTGCAGGGAAGGTCATGGCTCCAGGGCCTTGGACATCGTGTTGGCCTCTCATGTGTCCCTTTTGAAGAGCCCCAGGTGGCTTTTTTTTTTTTTTAAAGATTTTTTATATTTATTCATGAGACACAGAGAGAGGCAGAGACATAGGCAGAGGGAGAAGCAGGCTCCCTGTGGGGAGCCCGATGTGGGACTGGATTCCAGGACCCCGGGATCACGACCTGAGCCAAAGGCAGACACTCAACTGCTGAGTCACCCAGATGTCTTTGCCCCAGGAGTTAATACAACATTAACACAGCCCCGACTCCACTCACACCGCCTGGCCTCTGGAGCAGATTTCGCAGGGTGCCGGTGCGGGCTGTTGGTTCTCAGAGTGTGGACCCCAGACCAGCAGCACTGGCCTCCCTGGGAACATGCTGGAAATGCTGGAGCTGCCTGATGAGAGGCTGGGGGGTGATGTTGAGGCATGATCACAGCCTGAGATCCACTGTGGTTTGTCTAGGATCCTCCACCCAAAAATGTTGACTCTGTTGGGCCAACTACTCCCATAGGCCTTAGTGGCAGCACCATGGTGATTTCATCAAGAAAATTCCACCTGTGCATCTTTTCTCAGCCATTGGATCCCTGGCCCAGAACTGCATGTGCCTCCTCTGTCACCAGGCAGGGCCTGAAATGCAAGACTTGCCGCGAAAGACCCCATAAGAAGTTCTGAGTGGGGAACAGAGTGGAAGAAACGCATGGAGAAAGACCCAGAGCCTGGGAGAGGGGATCCCCCTGGAGACGTAGACATTATTTGAGAACACAGCAGGGATCCGCTGGCTGTCCTAGACAGAGGTGGCACTGGAGGGATGTCACACATGTGCGGCAAAGGCGCTTCCTGGTTCTGAATGTTCGGGCAGGAGGGGATCCGACACTCACTCCCAGGAGGAGCCCTGCAGAAGTTTCGGGAAGCTCAGGCCCCATGAGGTGGAACAGGGGCATGTGCCGGAGCACCGCATGCTGGGCTCCTCTCCGAAACCCACGGAGGGCCCCTCACACCTCCTGCTTCGGGGTGGCATTGAGGGGACCGCAGTGGGACAGGGCCCGAGTGGAGGGAGACGTCAGGAATGGGCACCCGGTACTGCCTCCTAAAAAAATAAGCAGTTCTTGGTTATTTCTGGCAACTGTACCACGACTTTGGTTGTTCCCGTCCAACTCTTCATTATCGAGAATTCCTTCCCTGGAAGAGAGAACAAGCAGAGTTGCTGGGCTGTGAGCAAAAGTTGGAGTGCCGCCGGGTCCTCTTCATGAAGGCCAGACCCAGGGAGCCCCACAAAGCCTTTCTAAGTGGCTGTGCGAGCCCTGGTTTCCCGTATGAGGAGGCTTCACCCTGGTACCAAAAAAAAAAAAAAAAAAAAAAAAAGAAAAGAAAAAAAGAAAAAAAAGTGTCCAGCAACTGTTCAGGGGACATTCAGAAGCGAGGAGGTCCTTACAGCCTGGTACTCACAGGTGATCAATCAGCGCTTGTTGGATGGATGGATGGATGGATGGATGGATGGATGGACGGACCGATGGACGGACGGATGGATGGACCGCCGGCTTCTGCGCCGAGAGGACAGGCCCCGGGGAAGAGCCTGCCCACTTCCCATTGGCTCTCCTGCAGCTGGCTTTGCCCACGCATCTTCTTCCTCTCCAAACCCTCCTCTCACTGCAGGGCTCTGTTCCAAGGCCGCCTACAGCACAAGCCCTTCCAAACACCGACTCATCATCCCTCCCAGTCCTGAATCCCACGTGGGCCTTCATCAGAGCTTTTAGCGCTTTCGGCTTCCTGTGCCGTTAATCACATTTTTCTCTTTTCTTCCCTAGGAGACTGTGAGTAATTGGAGAGCAGGGTCAGGGTCTGACTTTCTCTTTGCCTCCCCAAAGCAGTCCGCACAGGGTCACAGAGCGGAAAGCACGCGGTAGACCCGATAAAGGCTCTGAGAAGGCCTGCTTGGGGGGGGGGGTGGCGTGACTCGCACCTGCCGCTGGGTGGGGGGGGGAGCCCGCCGCTAGGGGGCGCCCAAGGGGTGTGGGTGGGGTGAGGGAGCCCGGGCTGCGCGGCGCACCTGGGCCTCTCACCCGGGCCACCGTCTCATCTTGGGCATCACTTTGATCTGCTTCAGAGTCTCAAGGTGGGAGGTGACCTCCTGCCTCCAGGCTGGCCTCCGGCTGCCCCCCAACTCCCACATGGCAGCCAGAGTCACTTCTTTCCTTCCTTCCTTCCTTCCTTCCTTCCTTCCTTCCTTCCTTCCTTCCTCCCTCCCTCCCTCCCTCCCTCCATCTCTCTCTCTCTCGCTTTCGCTTTTTTCTTGTTTTTGTCTGGTCTTTCGTGCTTTCGGCTTGTCGTTCTTCGTTCTTTTTTCTTTCTTTCTTTCTTTCTTTCTTTCTTTCTTTCTTTCTTCTTCTTCTCTTTTTCTTTCTTTCTTCTTTCTCAGATTTTATTTATTTATTTGAGAGAGAGAGCGAACATAAGCAGGGGGAGGGGCAGAGCAAGAAGCAGACTCCCCACTGACCAGGGAGTCCCAGGTGGGGCTGGATCCCAGGACCCTGAGATCATGACCTGCACCAAAGGCAGACTAGACTCTTCACTGACTGAGCTCTCCCTACCCCACCCCGTGCCCCTAGAATCATTTTTCTGAAGTCCGAATGCGATGATGTCTCTGGTCTGCTTCAAACTTCATAATGGCTGCCTACTGGCCACATGCTGGAGTCTAAACTGAGAGGCCTTTCCCAGTCCCCCTGCTTATCTCATTTATTTTGTCAGCTTCTGTCTTCCTTTACTAGAATGTAAGCGCCGCAAGGGCTGTGGTTTGTACGTGTTCACTACTGTGTTTGCAGCTTCTGGTGCCCAGCGAATTAGCTGAGTGAATGGATGGACGCCTCACCTCCTGCCAGGCCCTCCCATCTCCCTGCCCAGGGCTGGCCATACCGAACCACTCGCATTTCTGCTCAGGTCTGTTCTCTCTGTTTCTGGGGACGTGGCACGTGCTGTTTCCCGGATCTGGAAGATTCTGTCCCCTTGTGTTCAAGTGGCTGATTCCTTACTGTTTGGGTCCTTCCTGGGACACCTTTCCCCACCCCTCAAACCTGGCAAGGACACCTCTCTGTGTCCCCAGGGGGAAGCTATCGCAGTTGGAATAGTTGTCATTTATTAAGCAGACAGGCCAGGCTTTATCTACATTAATTTTTCAGACAGTATCTCATTTGTTGTCCCAAATAATACTCATACTCAACATATGGGGAAACTGAGGCTTGAGCACCTTCAATAACTTTCCTAAGTCACAAAGGAGTAGAGGCAGGGTTTGAACCCTATTATCTAGCTCTGGAAGCCACATTCTTATCTCTGAACTTGCTCTTCTAGGTCATTGAAGTTGCCTGTGTCCTTGTCTATCTTTTCTAGTAGATTATAGGCTCCTTGAGGTAGGGTCTCTACCCTATACACTATGGCTTTGTCTGGTGACTTGTGCTTAGCACGGATGACCTGACTTAGCACACATGAAGCACCCCATAGATACTTGGTGAATGAATGTACAAAGGACAGTGTTAAGGTTCTGAGCACATACAGACAAGGAAAATGGAGTCCCTGGCCCCCACCTCCACGTCCATCCAGGAAGCTCACCACCTACGCCTGGAGGGTCTATACTGGCTTTCCCCCAAGGGGCCATTGATCTACCCAGGTGTGTACCTGGTTGCCTCAAAGGAATCCATCCTTACAAATATTATTTGGAAAGCAGAGGTCTACAGCTTCCCCAATGTCAAAGATAGCAGATGAATGAATGAACAAAGCGCGCTGGCTGCTTGGCATTCATGGGAGGTGGGATGTTCTCAGGTGAACAAGGAGGATTTTCTCTGTAACCAAAGGAGGAGATTGGAGTCCTGTTCCAGGAATCACTCCCTCCTACAGTCAGAGATCAGAGTTTCCCTTCTCGAAGATCTGGTGCTGCCTGGCTCTGCTGCCTCTTTAGCCTTGAGCAAGAGCTCCTTTATCCCACTGTGAAGAGAACCCTCCCACCTCCGCTTGGAGATTTAGGTTTAATGTTATCTTCCAACAGTGAAGTAGGGGAGGCTGACAGTGTGCTGGGAGCAGGGAAGGTCACTTTCCGACTCTGGCACGGTTCAGAATGTTTTTTGTTCTTTGGAATTAGAGTTTCCTGTTTAAATGTCTGAGCGTCTGGGCACAGGGTGCTTGCTGAACTCTGACTAAGAGAAGCCTGTGATTGAATTATTTCAGACTATAATAAAAATATTTTAGGATGAAGTCCTTTGAGAATTCTGTCAAATGCTGAGTACACTTTTCTTGGTAAACACTTGAGTCTGCTGTGTCTTTTTGAGTCAGCTTTTACTCAGTGGTGTTCATCCTGAGGAAATTCAGACTTATCTTCAAAGTGATAAGCCCAGGTTGATTTCAGAAACCTCTTGGAGGGAAAGGAATCTGGTGATATCTCAGGAGCAGAGCTTCTTGTTTTAGCACAGCATTGCCCATCCACCCCCCCCTCCATCAACTCCCACCATCTTTAAAATAAATTACTATGATGCATTTGAATTACAATCTTCCAGGGGAGAAAACTTATGAAGAGGTTGCCCTCCAGTTCCCCTTCCTCTGTTCCACCAACCCTTCAATCCAGAGCATGTGGTGGTGGAGTGGGGTGATTGGGGGGAAATGGGGGGACCATGAGCCTCTTGACCTCCCCATGCTCACTGACCATACTGACTCCAGTATTTCTTCAATTACAATTGTTCTGCAGTAGCTCAAGGCAGATCTTCTGTTTTCTCCTGCGTAGGAGCAAATTAAGTAGACAAACAAAAATCTCTTAAGTAACGAGCATGAGTGAGATGCTGTGCTCTAGGAGGAGACACATCGATGGATTCAGCAGCATTTCCTTGCTCTCCAGAAGCTCATGGAACAAGTGCGGGCATAGCATTTCATAGACTGTATTTGCTTCTCCGGGCCACCCCGGCTTGTGGCTGCCACCGGTGAGAGTGCCACCGACGCACCTAAGAGTCTTGTCTAGTCTTAGATCTGTATCTGTTGGGATGGATTTGGCTGCAAGTAACAGAAAAACCAACAGAGAGTGGTTTGAACAAAAACTGGTGTTTATTTTTTCCTCACATTACTGGAAGCATAGAAGTTTGACAGCTTGAAGATGTCAGGATCAGTGACTCTTGAATTTCTGTCCTCTTCTCAGGGTCCCGGATGGCTGTTGCAGTGCCAGAAGTAGCACCTACATTCAAGGCAGGAAGAAGGAGAAGGGGAACTTCTGTTCTGTCTTTACCTTCACGGGGAAACTTTCCTGAGCTCCTGGTAGGCTTTTGCCTCATCTTCTAGAACAAAACTGTCCCATGGCATTCTGGAAAAGCCATATCCCAGCCTCGTGCACTCTGTTTTCTACTGTATAGGACAGCCTGTGAGCAGGTTTTCTTTTCCCACTGATTATGGCTCCGGTTTCCAGGGCTCCTAAGAACCTGGCAACATGTTTCTGTGGGTCGGATTGGAAGAGGGCTGGTGTGGCAATGCAGCATGTCCCTCTGCTGTCAGCCCCCAGCAGGTATGCCGACACCCGGATCCCATACCCAACCTCCCTTCCTTTGGGGCAGCTCCTTTCCCCAGTGAGAATATTATTTTGGAGGGGCAGCCCGTTGTCCTTGATTTGCCAGAGGGTGGATCTAGCATAAGGCCAGATGTCAGCCTCTACATGCAGTGCAGTGATCCCCGGGAGCTCACACAGGGGAGACCCAGGCATGATGGAATGTAGCAGGAGAATGGCTTGTAGGGTGGTTGTGTGTGCGGGTTGGTGGAAGGCTGGTAGGAAAAGGGTAAGGACACTGCGTGTGTCACAGGAGAAAGAACATTCGGTTCAGCCATTGATTTATTCCTTCATCCAACAAATATTAAGTTTTCCTTCCCTAACTAGCAGAAACAGACTTGTCTGTTGCCTGTGAGAGCTCATCTCATGAAGAAGACTGACAGAGATAACATAATGAGTGTGATAAAGTACAAGACTGTGGAAGGTGCAAGAAGGAGAGGGGTGTGCTGCTGGAAGGGGCCACTGGCTCAGGGAGGTCAGAGCTGGATGCGTAGGGGTGAGGGGGTCTCACCAAGTGAACGGAGGGAAGGCTGAGCATTGAGTGGATCTGGAAAGGGCTGGCCGGGTTTGGGGAAAGGTGAGTGGTCCTGACAACCAAGAGAGGAGAGAATAAGCAAGGACTGGGACCACTATTTGCCAGCTCTGTGACAGGCAATTCTCACATTCTGAGCTTAAGTGTTGCTAGAACAGCTCTACAAGGTGAGAATTCCCTTAGTTTTGGCTCTCCTGAAGATGAATTCTGAGAGGAAGACTTGGATGCAGATAGTTGATGGGGAAGGTGATTCCAGGAAGCAGGAGGGAAGGAGACAGGAGAGGAAGGCAGGAAGTGAGGAAAAAACATGCAAAGGGTGATTTATGGAGATGACCTGCTGAGGCCACTGGGGTTCTTGTCCCCAGGGTCTCCTTGAAAGGCATATAGAACGCCCCTGTAACATTTTACTTGAAGGAATGGACACAGATCAGGAGTGAGGGGCCCCTGAAACACCTGCTACATGTATTATATTCATTTAAAAGATGAGGATCAGAAAATTTTAGCCTTTGCCCATTTTTTTTTACTGCCAGTAAATTACAGAGTAGGAATTTGAACCATGAAAAACTCAGACACTTACTGCCATATTATGCTAAAATGGATGTTAGCATGAACGTTGGTGTGATGTTTTTCTGACAGTCACTGATTATGCCAGACCTAAAAGTGATGCCAAGCCTGCTGCTGCCACAGCACCTGCATAAAGGGAGTCACCTCACTGGGAGCTAGTGAGGGATGACACTGTGCAAGCCACAGAGCAAACTAGTTGGCCTAACTCAAGTATAAAATAGTGAAAGGGATGACAACAGGGTCTGTGGTAGATGAATGATAGTTGGCAAAAAAAAAAAAAAAAAAAGATGGCAGAAAATTCTTTGCAAAGTCTCTCATCAGAAGTGGCATTTAAGTCTCTTCCTTCTAAATTCAGTCTGGTATTAGTGACTGGCATGGCCCATAGAATGAGGCAGAAGCAACTCTCTGGGCCGTTCAAAGTTTGCTCACAGGAATCTTCATAGCTCACAGCTGGGCGTCTTGGCTGGGACATTGCTTTTGGTGTCCTGAGCTGCCATATTAGATGTCCCTCTTCTCTGAGGCTGCCATGCTGGAGAGGCCCCAGGTAAGCCCTCTGCTCGAGAGTGTCAGCTGAGCCTGGCCTCCCAGTGGTCCCTGTCAAGGTGCCAGATGCATCAGAGACCCACCAGACCAGGCCTCTTCCAATCGAGTGCCACCAACCTCTGTTGATGCCACATGGAACAGATGAATCACCCCGCCGCCCATAGTTTTGACCTACAAAAGTGTAAGATGAAGTAATATTCTTGTTATTTTAAGTTTCTAAGTTTTGAAGTAATTTGTTCCTCAGCAGTAGATAACTGGAACATAGCCACTACTTTCTGTTTCCTGTAGTCACTGAAAAGGTGACGTACCATCTTTAAATTTAGGCCAAAATGCAGCTGTTTCGACTAGGTTCCGATATATACATATTTAGAAATCATTGAGAAGTTTGGGACCCTCTTTCTTTTTCTCCATGATCCTACATCTGGGATTTGAGATCAAACATCTGAAGAATCTGCCCCTAGGAGGAGAAAGCACACTCCGGTATCAGCATTGAGTTTGAGTGGAGGGCCTAAATCTTCACAGGCAATCTGTAAACATCCGCCTACAAAGCAGTAGGAACGATGCACATGGTAAGGAGGTTTCCAAGGGGTGTTAGCAGGTAAAGCAACGACTGTGGATGAGTTTTCTGAGAGAAAGTAAAGCTGAAAGTACAAGAAAAATTTGGGGGAATGCCCACAGCTGAAGAGGCCAGGGGTCTGAGGCGAGCAGCTGGGTGCTTGGAAGGTGAGGAGCTGGTGTGCTGAGTTCACGTCCAGGTTCGAGGAGGGATTCCAGCAGGAAGCACTGGTGTCCCATGCCACAAGTGAGGTCCAGGAGACTGGCCATTTGGATGAGGCTGCTGCCTTCCTCACCTTGCAAGTAGCCTCATCACGATTTCTTGTGACCTCACTCACATAGGTATGTTGGAAAAAAGACATCTTTCACCAATTGTGTAACTAATTTAGTCAGGCATCTCACCTCTTTGGGGGCAAAGACATGACATGGTTTATAAATTTTTTCGATAACTACAGCCAGTTGTGTGTTGACGCACCCTTTTTCCTCTGGGTGGGGATCCCCCTAATGACTCATTGGTCCATTTCCATAACTTTTCAGTAATGTCGTGTTATTGCAACAGTCTAGTTCTGATTGCCAAGACTTAGTACTGTTTACTTAAAAAATCTAATCTCGTAACCTATGTCTTCCGTTTACCCATTGCTGTGTGTGTGTGTGTGTGTGTGTGTGTGTGTGTGTGTGTTGTATGCTTGTGCATATGGTAGGGTCTGTCATCTTATACCCTCTTGGTTTCTCCTGAATGCACACCTCTGTGTTGGTTGGGACTAGCAGGGGGAAAGAGAAAGGCCTCAAAGTTTCCATGGATGGCTGCTGTCCTTTTTCTACCGGCAGTCACTGCTGTTAGATCTTGCCCTTGCGGTGCTTTCCACCAACTGCTGCTTTCCACCAACTGTCTGGAGGTGGGACAGGGCACTGGTTGGTTTCTCAAGGGTCTTGGGGTGGGTGGTCTTATTTTTACACACTTGCTTGGCTTTTATCTTTTCTGGTTGAAGATCCTCAACCGGGGCTCCCTTCCTGAGGCATGCTTCCATTACAAGGCAAATCGGGCTTTTTTCTGAGTCCTTAGTAAATTCCAGCCGTCCTGAAAGGGTCTTTCACAAATGTTACCTGATCAAATCCTCTTGACTCCACAGGGAATAGAGGCTGAGAAGGCGAAGTCTGCCCAGGCCACCCCCATGGTCAGTGGCCTTGCTGGGATTTTCATCCAGTTCTCTTCTTGTCTGATGTTTGTACACATTGTACACATCCTTGCAACTATCACTTCTGCTGTTGAGTCTCCTTTTAAAGATAACTCGGGATACCTGGGTGGCTCAGTGTCTGCCTTTGGCTCAGGTTGTGATTCCGGGGTCCAGGGATCTAGTCCCGCATCAGGCTCCCTGCATGGAGCCTGCTTCTCCCTCTGCCTGAGTCTCTGTCTCTCTCTGTGTGTCTTTCATGAATAAATAAATAAATAAATAAATAAATAAATAAATAAATAAATATTTTTTATAAAAAAAGGATGTGGTAACCCAAAGTTCACACATTTTTCCAAATACAGCCGAAACTTGGTTTTGGAAAAACACACAATGTCCAACTCTGACAGCGGTGGCTTTGCTACCCTTTGACTCAGTGGGGGCAATGGGTGAATGTTGCCAACAAATGGCCACAGTGAATGGCTGTATTTCTTCTCAGGGTTATTATGGATAGGCTGACCTCTTTATCTTATAAATATCATAGAGGTGACTTTTCTGGAAGTCATTTTAAGGAAAAGTATAATCATAAATACTCCCAGAGAAGCACAGCTATAGATTCCTGCTCACTACTCATTTTTTTTTCCCAGATCTTTTTGAAAGTCAGCAGCTTGCCATTTTTTCACTTGGAAGAACTGAGTCATTTGCAAAGTTATAGATTTTTTTGTGTACTCCCTTGTTTTGGATCATGTTGAAGTATTCATTTATCTCAAAAGTTGGTTTTGATCTTCACATGTCCTGTCTATCATGATAAATGCCTGCTTTTCTACTGGCTGTAGTTTGAAGTTGTCAGGTTAGGTTTGGGGCAGGTCTGAAGTAGGACCAGAATCCAGAGGAAACAATGACTTCCAGATGAGGTCATTTATCAAACCTGGGATTTCCACTCAGGCAAGTCAAGAATTGGCACCATAAGCTTGTACAATCATGAGGTAATTTAAATCAGATTTAATCAACATTCTAGAACATACTAGAGGGTGCCGCTTGATGTTTGACTGGGACAAGGACAATGAAATGGCTATTTAAATATCATTAAAGAAATAGATGGAAGTCATTCTTGAAGAGGTGGCATCTACTAAAATCCCAATAGATTCAAGTATGGTTGAATATTGTCACATCAATAAATGCATATCTGCAAGAGAATTTTCTTAAAGATTTTATTTATTTATTCATAAGAGACACAGAAGGATGGGAAGAGACACAGGCAGAAGGAGAAGCAGGCTTCCTGTCAGAAGCCTGATGCAGGACTCGATCCCAGGACCCAGGGATCATGACCTGAGCCAAAGGCAGATGCTCAACCCTGAACAAATCAGGGAGGGTGCACAGCAGATGCTGGCCACAAATTTTAGCCACCCAGGTGCCCCCTGCAAGATAATTTTTAATGGTAGGAATGATATTCCTTTGAGTCAACATTGTAAAAATTATTTAACCAATTCTACCACAGGCCATTAAGCTGTTTCTAATGTTTAGTTGTTATAAACAGTGCCACAATAAACATCCTTGACTGCCGACGCCTATCTACTAGTTCCTTCTGGTAAATTCCCAGGAATGAATCTGCTGAGCCCAAGGGATGTTCATTCCAAGGGCTTTAAGTAAAATATCCTTAGAAAGGTACTACATACTTACATTGTCACCAGCAGCGGTGGAGGTGCCAGGTGTCCCTGTGTTGACACTGCCAGGAAGATATTTTTCTTTTAGAGAAATTCAAGGTCAATGAGCCATTAAGTCCAGGAGGTGGAATAAGTACTTTTCAGAATGCATACTTCGAACAGAGAGGTAGATGATATCCTCATTCCCCCTTAATTTCTGGTGTTTGCTTTTTCACATCAAATGTGTAGATGGAATATGTCCAAAGTTTGGAATCAGCTATTTAATGGCTGTGGCTATGATGTCATTTGGTGTTGCCAACCTGCCTGGGAATCCTCAGCCTGTGAGTTTAGAACTGGGCTCCACTTACTGAGGGGGGCCTTGGAACATGGCCCTGATGGATGCTGCCCTGGGGTTCTGTGAGCCTTGTCTGCCCAGGATGGTCAGGGTTTGGGCAGACAGGTCATTCTAGAGTCAGTTCTTCAGGATCCTGGCAATACACAGGCAGGTAAGCAACACATTCTTACGTGACTAGGGACAGCTCTCAAATCTTGGAATAACTCAAGTGCAAATGATTGATTTTATAATTTTTTTTTGATTTTATAATTTAAAATTATTTTTGATATCAATTTTTTATAGCAAACATTTATCAAGAGTGGCTGACCAGAACGCCTGTAAGATGGGACATTAGAGATACCAAGGATGAAGGGTGTTTTTTGTTGTTGTTGTTTTTGTTTTTTGTTTTTTTTTTTTTTCGCATTTCCACAACAGTCTTTTTTTGACAACCTCTTCTTCCTACCCTAATTCATTTTATATTTTAAAAATCTGGCCACAAATTTTAGCCTCAGAATGGTCCTTCACCTCTGGCTGTCCCACCTCCTTTCTGGACCTCTGCAGAATGCCTCAGACTGGGAGGCACTGTAATAACATGGTGGCTAAACAAGCACTAGGCTAGCCTGGTTCAAATCCCAGCTCAGCCAATTGCTCGCTGTGTGACACTGGACATGTTCCTTAAAATATCTCTAAACTAGGAGGTTAATGCCTATCTCATAACGTGGCTTTAGGGATTAAATTAAATGAAGTAATATTGGCAACAGGGAGTCATAGAATAAATGCTATCGTTGTAATCATCAGATTACATTGATCATAATTTCCAACTCCCAGTCTCTCTGAGCCAAGGTTGTAATCATCAGATGACATAGATTATGATTTCCAACTCCCAGTCTCTCTAAGCTTAGGTTCTGGGGGTGGGGGTGGGGGTTTGGATTATAGTGATTTCTCCGATTGCTGATTGATTTCCTAGATTACTGGGGCGTTATCATTCCCTTTGTTTCCCCTCATATCCTGCCTGGCCTGAAGCCCCCTTCCAGGCACAACAGCAGACACTGATGTGTGCCACCCAAACCCAAGCCTTGCTTACAATAACCTCAGTTGCAAACCGAAGGTGGTTTTTACCAGCTGAACAAATCAGGGAGGGTGCACTGGGGGCAGGCTCAGTGGTTGGGATTGGACAGCCTGGAGAATAAAAATCTGTAAAACTATTAAAGAAAGATACCTTTAGACTGCAAATGGACTTTGCCCACCTGTTTCTGGAGCAGAAGAAGAGCATGCCTGGCGATGCATGGAAAATTACACACACACACACACACACACACACACACACACACAAATACATGACCTCACAGAGCAGGGAGTCAGTTCATGGAAAATGTTGTCCCCAGAGGAGACACAAACTGAAGATGGGGTTTTGCCAAGGATCTAGAAGAAGTTGTTAAGAGAGTGTCATAATAATGTGTGCCCAGAAATCAGTGGGAACATCCTGAACCTTTTGAGGTTGCCCTCAGGGAAAATAATCACTCTAGTGTCACAGTCTTGTCCTTGTGCACTGCAGACAAGCCCTCCTCAGGCCTCTTCACCTCATCCCTGAGCATCTCTTCTTCTTGGAACCTTAGGGTCTAGCTGGTAAGCCCCCTCATTCTTGGTTTTTCCTTTTCTTCTTTCCAAGAGTCTGGTTATGGACAAGAGAATCATGAGCTCATACTTCTATATGGTTTATACTGAACTCCTTTCATCCTTGCAACAACCTGTGGGAATGGCAAGGCAGCTTCTAGCTGTATCCATTTAATTGAGTTTTGAATAGTTCAGAGGACTAATGTCCCCAAATCCTCATTTTCTTTGCATTTTACCATGAGTTCCAACTTGAGATGTGCTGATATTTTACTAACTGGTGAATTCATGGATCACCATCATAGAGAGCATTTACCTTCAGACAGGTGTCTTCAATAACTGCTGGTGGTAGAATTTTTCACAATGTGGTGTGGTCATGAGAGAGAGAGATTTGGGGGAATTTTCTTTAGCCTTTCACATCACAAGACTATTTGCTCACCTTGCAGGAGGTTTAGGTGATGGTTTGAGAGGGCAGATCAAGGGACAGGTCAAGTGAAAGTAGATGTAACCATGGAAATGCCCCCATCCTCTCACATATATTATTCAAAGTTTTTTTTTTTTTTGTGGTAGCATCAGATAGAAATAAAATATTTGAGGCAGCTGACCTAGATTCTGAATGTGAATTCCAGGGAGATAACTATAGGAAGATAAAATGGAAACGATGAAGTAAATGGCTTTAGTGCAGGAGTCACTAGACTTACAAGAAACTGCAGTATGTCCAACCTGGCAGGGGGATCCTCCTAAAGACACACTATTAGGTTGCAATTAATTAATTAATTAATTAATTATAATTTATTTTTGTGATCTCTATATCCAACATGGGGCTTGTACCCTGGGATCAAGAGCCACACACTCTTCCTATTGAGCCAGCCAGGCAAGGAGACCCCAGGTTGCTTTTAAGTTGGGTTTGATTTAAATAGTAGTAAAAGAGGAGCACCTGGGTGACCTCTTGATTTTGGTTCAGGTCGTGATCTCAAGGTTCTGGGATTGGGCCCTGCATGGGGCTCCATGCTCAGCAGGGAGTCTGCTTGAGACTCTCTCTCCCTCTGTTCCTCCCCCTGTGTACTCTCTTTCTCAAACAGATAAATTTTAAATAACGGTAAAGGCACAGATGTGTGTTTGTATTTTAGTTACTAGTTTTGGCATTGTTTTATTGCATGATGTGAGTTTCCAAGAGCAGAATGCCCATGACAAATCACTGTGGAAAAAGACTTTGACTTAAGATGGCTCAATTTTCGCTGATTGTCCAGGAAGCTAATTAAATGATGAAGTGGTGGTGGCTAGCAGGGTTTGCCAATGGTGTAGTTTTTTCCAGCTCTGTAGAACTCGGGCTGCTTTGTTCATGTGGCCAGGAGGTGGTCTTCCCGTGGTGGCTGCCGGGTCTCCATTCTCTACCTACTCTAGAGCTCCGTGTCTTGCTTCTGCGGGCTTGCTGCTCTCGATGGAGGGGTGTTTCCAACTCTGGCAGGAGAATTAACTTCTGGAATAGTGTCCAATCTGGTGAAACACCAAGTGCCATGATACATGTCCATTACAGGTGACATCACTAATGCCCAGTCAGGATTCAGGGGTTTTGTATTTAAGCCATTTAACTTAATTTTAGGTGGGCAGCGTGTGGACTGCCAGCTGGGGCTGTATTCCATGGACAGGAATGAGCCTGGAGGGTGCTCCAGAAGGACTTGGTGGGTGATGAATATTTGAAGTGGGTGTGGGCCTGGTGGAGTCTCATCAATATAGTCTTCATTGTGCTTGTGGCAACTTTTACAGGTGGGGATTATTTGGGGGGCAAGACCCAGAGTGATTACATACATACTTGCTGATTTGTGGAAGAGAAGTTTATCTGCATATATACTGATGATGCTGTCTCAGTCTGCAATGTTTCTGAAGGGGTGCATCGAAGAACGGTAAATGTAGTTGACTCTGAGGAGAAGGACAGATATTCCGGGATGGAAACAACACCACTTTTCAAAGCATTGCTTACTAGTGCACATATTCCTCTTCCATTTCGTTAATCAGGCTAGTTTTCTCTAGCGGTATTAGGGCTACTGGTGTGATCTTAGCCACATACCACCAAACATCGCCTGAATTTTGTGTTTCTTATCTGCAGAACAAACAAGTTGAGTTAGAGACCTTTTAACATCTTTTCTAGCCCCTTCTAAGGATTCATTTTAAGACTGAAGTACTTTAGGAAGTTGGTTGTACCTAAAAGCACTTTTCATCTGAGATGTTTAAGTTGGCCATGACGCCTGCATGGTGTTTTGCAACCTAGCCAATCCTGCTCCACAGAGCGCCAAGACAATGCAGATGTCTAAGGTCAATCACACATGCCTCCTGTCTCCTAACGTGGCCAGAAAGGGAGAGTGTGTATCACTTCCAGTAGATCCAATAGATGCAACAGATCTTCCTGTTTGTGTGGACGGGTGGAGTTATTAAAATCCTTTCAAGTCAAGCCAAAAACTGGGATTTAGGCCAATGGCTGGAGGAAGCCAGTAGCCTATTTGATCAAGGATGCATGAAATCTTCTAGGATCTTCCATCAAATGGCCTTGTTTTCAGAAGCTTTCCTCTTGCTGCTCATTGATACCAAGCAGTCCTTTGAAAGCTGCTATTGAATCATGGCTGGTTGGCATTCTTCATAAAAACACTTCCAGGATGGAAATCATCATGCTTTACTAAAGCCAATGAGCTTAAATACACAGTCTTTTCTTCCCTCAGTGGGGGACTTTAATAGGCTGGAATTTACTGTTAACATTTGTTTGAGGCAAACTGATAAAACGGGGTCACTTCTGGGAAGGGTTGCTGATGTGCTAAGGCAAAGCTTGGCTTCCTCAGAATTGTGTCCCTGGGGTGACTGATTTGGTGTACACTGATGGACCTGGCTGGTGGCTCAGGTAAGACTTTACTGGGACCATTGCTCTTGTGTGCGTGTGAAACCACTGAGGTCTTCAGGAAGGTTTGCACCACAGACAGAAACTCCATT
This sequence comes from Canis lupus familiaris, assembly GCF_011100685.1. Classification (NCBI taxonomy): domain Eukaryota; kingdom Metazoa; phylum Chordata; class Mammalia; order Carnivora; family Canidae; genus Canis; species Canis lupus. The sequence continues at coordinate 41,999,275 of NC_049231.1, read as the reverse complement.
TTGTTGGTGCTCAGTGATGTTCAGGCTCCCACGGATGAGTCATTCTAACCAAATTTAAGAAGCTATTGAATTCCAGAATGTCCATTTGTTCATTATACTTAATGTGTCTCTTCCTAGTGGTTTATGGAGGGAACCAGAAGGCTAGAATTTGGAAGCTGAAGGCTGCGTGAAATCAATGCCACTGGTAATGTAGGTAGAATTTTCCTGATGGAATTTACAGGTAGTATAGTACCCAGATTGGCCGGGACTGAGTCCCAGCTCCTATTAGGTTGGTGACATTGGAGAAGTTTCCTTAAGTTCTTTCTCTGCTTCTGTTTCCTTATCTGTGAAACTGGTATAATTTCATTGGATGTTTTCAAAGTTTGGCATAAGGATGAGATGTGACATGTATGGCATCTAGAACAATGGCCAGTACATAGTAAGCACTAGAAGCATTCATGGGTGTCATCATTCAGAGGAGGGGTTGGCAAATTCTTTCTGTGAAGATGAAGAGTCAGACGGTAATATTTCAGGCTTTGCTGGCCATATGGTCTCTATCTCAACCACTTGATTCTGCTATTACAGCTCAAAACAGCCATAGGCAATAGGTAAAGAAATGGACACAGCTGTGAAAATAGGGAGTGGGCAAGATTCTGTCCTTGGGCTTGGTCTACTGACCCCTCATCTGTAGAATCCCTGTGATACTGGAGCCCCAGGTGGAATTAGCAAATGTGGGCAAGGGTCCAAGAAGAGGATTGTTTAGTCTTTATCCTTAAGGTAATAACCCTCCCATTCTTTGGGACATTGGAAGGGCGGATGGGGAGACTAAGGAACCCATTCTCATAGTGTGAAGTTGGCAGAATTGGATTCCCATGACCTTTAGTGCTTTTTCCTCAACACTGAGCAGCTCAGTGCTCACACGGAAAGCAAGAATCCGCTATGTTCACTTAAGAGGAAAGAGGGACATAAAGTCCTACCCAAGCATGAGCTGCCAGTGAGGGATATTAAAGAATCATGAAGGATGGAGTCTCCACTAAAAGGGATCTTCGTGGTCAACTATCAGATGTTTCTGTTTCTATCCACTCAACAGTGGTCCATCCAAGGAGGAGTGTGGTGAGTCCTGAACTGGCCTTCACTAAGAGTAGCCTTCAGTGATGGCATCCATGGCGGCCAGGGTCAGAGCTGCCCTTAGATCTGTAAGATGGCCGTGCCCTAGACCGCACACTTTTAGACAAATAAGCAACAAATCCCAAAGACTTCTTTTTAAATTTAATTTCAGTCTCCTAAGAAATTTTTTTGAAGGTTTGGCCAAAAACTGGGCAAAAAGGAATTATGCAGGAAAATTGCTTGAACCAAACTGGACTCCTCTGAGCCTAAGGATATGGGGTGGGAGCGCTGGGTTTGTGTGGGAAGAGGAGAAAATCACAGGTCTGCTCTGAGGACCCAGAGACAGTTGCTGCTTTTGTTTAAAGTTGGCTGCCCCCAGTTGCTAAAAGTGGGTGTCTAGGCAGGAGCTCGGCTCCCTGAATAATTATAGTTCCTGCCACCCTTTGGCTGGGAGGATGTGGTTTTAGCACTGCTTAGAAATCCTGAGTCAGAAGAGTAAGGTGTGGCTTGGTGGGGATGGAGGGGAATCCCCTATAGTTTTAGGGTCAGGGAATCACTTGGTTGCGGCCATAGGACCTGGACACAAACAGGTAGAGATTCAGACTTAGCATTCCTAATTGTATATTAAATACCTTAGAAATATCCAGACCCATGGTATGTGGCCTCTCTTTGGAGTCTCATTTTAAGCCTCAGAAATGTTAGGAGTAAGCCTGGCTAAATTCACGGCACCTTGTGTTCCTGGGTCACCTGATTTCCCTGGTTTTGCTCCTGAACATATCCCTTCTAGATATGTAATCAACACACACTTAACATTGATGAATGCTCTCCTGGCTGGGGTACACTCCTTTCCCTTAGAGTGCCTTTCATGCATCAAATTTTACCCATTTTACGTAGGTCAAAGTAAATCCAAAAACCCAGGGTTCTCATTCTGTGCTACCATTGTGTGTGTGTGTGTGTGTGTGTGTGTGTGAGAGAGAGAGAGAGAGATAGGCAGAGACAGTACACATACGTATATATATGTGAGTGTGCATATATACATGCATGTATATATACATATGTACACACACATATGTTGTTGAGTTTTACATTTTATCTCTCAAAATTGTCTCCTGTATTTTCTGAATAGAAGGAAGGATTGGGGTAGTGGGATACATGGACCATATATTTGCCACTCTCAATTACTCAGTTAATAGAGTTGAATTTGGAATTAAGTGAAAAATACCTTCTGTGCAGCAGAAATAGACAGTGTATTAGTTATCTGTTGCTGTTTAATACCTTTCCCTTGCTTGAACACAAATAATCATTTATTATCTCACAGTCTCTGAGGACTAGTGACTGAGGAGTGCTGGCTTGGCTGTGTTCTGGCTCAGGACCTTCACAAGGTGATCAAGATGCCGTCACAGGCTGCCATCATTTGAAGGCTAGACTGGCCATGGAGTTCTGCTTCCAAAAATCTCATGGCTGACCAAGTGATGCTGGCTGCTGCCAGGGGACCTCAGTTACCTGCCGTGCACACTCCCCACTGGGCAGCTTAAGTGTCTTCACAACATGCGCTGGCTGCCCTTGGAGTGTGTCGTCCTAAATGCCATTGTGGAAGCAATAATGCTGTTTATGACCCTACTGTTATTTCTGCAGGTCAGTCCTGATTTAATAGTTAAGGTACCAGGGCATGCCTACTAGAAAGTGAGGATCATCCAGAGAGGGTCATCTTGGAGGCTGGCTACTGCTGATATTATAACATCCCTGGGTAAGATGTGACACCTGCAGACCCAAATCGGACCTATTCATGCCTTATTTTTGTGAACATTGCCCTCTCTGTGCCATGAGCCTGTAGATGTTGCCACCACATGGTTCAGCTACATCTCTGCACCAATGCCCAGAAAGGTCCTTGGACTCGGGACTTTATAATAACCACAAAAAAGAGTCTTTGATGACTAAATCCAGACAGTCAGAAGTCCACATGAATATGTGTACATCTGATTCAGCATACCACACAAGATTATACACAGTATTGTCCTGATGATGTCAACCACTGATACTTCCTTGTTGTAGAACTGGCCACAGTCACTGCCCTAGAGACCTATGGCAATGTGTCTGTCCTACCCCTGATCCTCTTCACTGGTTGACCTTTGATGACTTCTGCATCCCACTCAGTCCATTGTATTTCTCAATTTTAATTCAACTGACATGGCAGTTCGAAAGATTCTCTGTATTGCTAAAGATCATCTTTAAAGGACCAAGTCCTACTGGCAGAGTCCCACGAGCTTCATGAACTGTGTTTCTAGTGCTAGATCCTTGTATTCTCATTCGCTCACTCACTCATTCTTTCACACATTCAACTGTGACCATGTGTGCACTCTGTGCGGGGCTGGTGTGAAGCGCTTTGCTCTCTGGTTGGCTATTGTGCGAGGGGTCAGACATCGCAGGACTCAAATGCTCAAAGGCTGGGTGCTCTTTCACTAGGGAGGCTCTGCTAATGGCTTCTGCCAAGCATCCGTCTACAAAGTGCCAGAGAAAGCTGCCTGCAGCACAGTAGGACCAGATTTGAGAGATGGCTCTCATTGTGGGTGGAGAACAATGATTTCCAGGCCAACTCTATCAAATGGATCCCCTGGAAAGGTCCTTCTTATTGTAGTTTTTTTTCCATTTATTTTTATTGGAGTTCGATTTGCCAACATATATCACCCAGCGGTCATCCCGTCAGGTGCCCCCCTCAGTGCCTGTCACCCAGTCACCCCATCCTCCCACCCACCTCCCCTTCCATTACCCCTTGTTCGTTTCCCAGAGTTAGGAGTCTCTCATGTTTTGTCACCTTCTCTAATTTTTTCCACTCATTTTCTCTCCTTTCCCCTTTATTCCCTTTCACTATTTTTTATTTTCCCCAAATGAATGAGACCATATAATGTTTGTCCTTCTCCGATTGACTTACTTCACTCAGCATAATACCCTCCAGTTCCATCCACGTGGAAGCAAATGGGTATTTGTCTTTTCTGATGGCTGAGTAATACCCCATTGTATATATAGACCACACCTTCTTTATCCATTCATCTTTTGTTGGACACCGAGGCTCCTTCACAGTTTGGCTATTGTGGACATTGCTGCTATGAACATCGGGGTGCAGGTGTCCTGCCGTTTTGCTGCATCGAATTAGCTCTTTTAAAAGGGGAGAGTGGCTGCTGGAAGCAGGTAGCATGACAGTAACGTGAAGGGTCCACTGAAAGAGATTGAGGAAACAGAAATAGGAGACAAAGCAGAAGTAAATACTTAGAAAGAGCATGCCTCTGGGGATGTCAGGGCAGGCTGTCTCATGTGTTCTTGGTTAAGAGCCCATATGAGCCTGGTGTGGTCATTACCCTGCTTTTGGGGCTGGGCACAGAAAGTCTGGTCTACTAGAGGGACCCCCTGCTCATAAAGCTCTATAGGGGGTCTGGGGACAGAGACTATGTGACCATGTGAAAGTGGATGCTCTCTGCTCAGAGAAGTGACCTAGAAGGAGAGGGGAGGCCTTTAGAACTCAGGGGGGTGATGACAGCTTGATCTTCCATTTCGCCAACTCAGACCTGTGAAGTCAGCTCATAGCTTAGCTGCCAGTGGACGGAAAGGAGCCTTCAGGACCATCCAGATTGTCAACCCTGGGGTGGCTATGAGGGTCTGCTTTGATGTGGACTCTAAGAAGTCACTCTGAATTGATAGGTCAATTGTGTAGTCTTCTCCTGTGTGTGTGTGTGTCTGTGTGTGTCTGTGTGAGGGTGGTGGTGACCTGCTGGTCCAGAATCATTAGTTTCCTCCTCAGTTTGAACCCTAATGAAGGTGTGAGTGAGTACTCACCTTGCTTCTCTTTGGCCAAAGGAAGGAAGGTTTTCTAGGCCTTCCCCATCCAGCTCCCCAGGCTGTCTTTATGCCACACCCCAGATCAGTTTTTTAAATCTCCTAATTCCCCAAAGAGAGCTCTTCTAAGGGGAAAAGAAATGAACTATTTAATTATCATGCTTAATTCCCGGTTCAGAGTAGGCGCACCGGGAAGGGGTAGGGGCGGCTTTATCACATAGACCATAGACCCCCCTGTTACTGGGAGGCCCCGTGTGTCTGGTCTGTGACAGCATATGACTCCCTAACACCCTTTCAGGCTTTCACATCAGAGAACCTGGTGTGAACCTAAAAGGCAGTTGGTTACGCAGCCACATATGATGGGGACAGGGAAACTTCACATTTTTTGGCGTCTTGCTCTGACCCGGGCATCCAGGCAAACCCTCTTCACCGGAGCACGTCCTCTGACTGCCCCGCACAGTCCTGTGTCTGTGCTCTGTCATCCACGAGCAGCCAGCTTGACTCAGGGGTTCGGTGGGAATCTTCCACTCTGGAGTTTGAGGTGGGGAGTCATTCCTGCACCCTCGTGGGCGTGCATCTCACACGCGGCCCCAAGCCACTTCAGGACTGTCGCTCTCCCTCCTGACCTCATGCCCTCTGACTGCCCTGCTATGGAAGATCCGGCCGTTCTTTGTCCCTGAGCTCCACAAGGACAGCCATCTCGCAGGTGCTCGCCTTCTGGTCCTACAGTGATGAGTCCCCTTTTGCCACTTGGATCCGACAGTCCCAACCTCTGCAACTTTGCACCCGAAGCCATGATGCAATCTCCCTGCTTTTTCTTTCCTGTTTGCCTCTTTCAATTATTATGAACTTGGAATCATTTGAGAGAGTACAGCCAACAGGCCAAGCAGCTGAAGGGGATTCTGGGAGTCTGGCTGGTTTGGGCTTAGCTGCTGTGGGCTACCTCTGGAGGTGGTTCTGGGAGCCACACTGAGCAAAGGGGCACCACATCTTCGGTTTCAGTCACAGACAGGGATGTGAGCAATGCTTAAAGCTCGACCAGGGTGGAGGCTGGGGTGGGGTGGAGACAGGGGCAGAGTCTTGGCTACTACTTTGTGGGATATGATCTCCTCTCCCTTTCTCCTCCTTCCCTTCCCTGCATGTACTTATATATGTGGCCCTGCATGCACTCATAGGTCCGCGTGCAGCTAAGTCTGTCCATATATACACTTATTTATATGCATACACACAAATGAATCAAAATGAGATAATTCAAGCTCTGCTTTCTGTCATTCTAAAATGACAGTTTTAGAATTGCTTATTAAAACGTTAAAACCGATTTTTAAAACAAAAGGAAAATGAAAACAAAAGTCCCTGTTTTACTGGTACAACGAATGTCGCCAGAGTTTGGGGAAGCTGGGGTCAGGCAAAGCCTGCACATCTGTCACCCTATGGGATTAACCATGAGCCAGGTTGGGCACCAGGTGGAAGGCAAGCATGTGCGAAGATAAGAAAGTTCAAGAGGCCAGAGGCTCTGGCAGGTGAGTGTGATCTGGGTTTGCATCTACGCTCTTTCCCCAGACGTGCCTGTGTGATCTCGGACACATCACTTCCTCTCTCTGGGCCTCTGTTTCCCCCTGTGTACCCCTAAGTGACCCACGAGCTCCTTGCAGAACTATCATTCCTCGACTTACAATCATAAGGCAGTAGAATCTGAGGACTGTGGTCATGGGCCACGTGTCATCTCAGGGGCCCAAGTATATTGGCACCGGGGAGGATGATCAGGTGACCTTGGCTCTATTCTGACATGCAGAGGTGAGGATGGCAGTGATTTGGGGTTGATACACTTGCCAAATGGATTTTCCTCATCATTTCCAAATGAGACCCACAGTGAGTGTGGCCAGGGACATCCCACTAGGATCTCTAATTCTGGCTCCTCCAGCTCTCTGATCTTGGGCACAGAACTACATGACATTTGCCTTCTGGGGTTTCTCTAGCCAAGTATGTCTCTTGCTAGGTCAGAGTCTGGACTGTGCCTCTGGCAGTGGCTGTTCACCCCGAGACAGTGAGAACATCTCACAGACTTCGTAGTGAGCGAGGATGAGAATCCTGACCCACTGGCAACAGCAGGCCAGAACTCAGAGCCATTTTCTTAATAAAACATCTTAGTGAGTGCAAAGAAGCAAATTGGTTTTCCAGAAAACATTTGACTAGTTTCTTGGAAGTGTTTTTAATAGCTTCACAGCTATAAACATTTTTGTCTTGAATTGAAAAGCTGAGTGGGTCCACTGAGCAGTCTGTGTTTTGGAAGTGTTTCCTTTGGATGGCATTCAAAGCAGCAAAATCCTATTATAAATCCTAATTTGGAAAGTCCCCATTTTGACTATTCAACTAAGGATTAACTTCATATTTGTATTAAATGAGCAGGCAACTTCTCTCATTGACGTATTTGTAGGGATAATATTTCAAGATTTTGAATTTATGTTTTTCACTTAGATCACTTTTGGGGTTTTCTTTTTTGAATCATGGTTAAAATGTAAAATGAATAAAAATATAAAACTTTTGCATATAGGGATGCTCGGGTGGCTCAGCGGTTGAGCGTCAGCCTTCAGTTCAGCCTGTGATCCTGAGATCCGGGATCGATTCCCACATCGGGCTCCCTGCAAGGAGCCTGCTTCTCCCTCTGCCTGTGTCTCTGCCTCTCTCTTTGTGTCTCTCATGAGTAAATAAAATCTTAAAAAAAACAAAAACCTTTTGCATATAATCTCACTCCTTATAACTAAGTACTTATACTACTATTTTTTTTTGTATTTGCAAGTGACAACCCATCTCAAACTAGCATATGAGGGAGAGAGAGATAGAGATAGATAGAGAGAGAGAGAGAGAGAGAGAGAGAATCTGTCAGCTCAAAAGACAGTAATGTTAAATAAAACCCGGTAACAAGGTGGCTTCAGCATGGCTGATGATCCAGGGACCATCAGGGTGCCTTATCGTTGTCTCTTTAATGGGTTCTCTTCACGTGGTAAGCAATATTAGCCACTGGTATCTCAAGGTGTACCTTATATTTGTGCACCAACCTACATGAGAAAAAATTATCTTCTCAGATATTTCTGTTCAGCTATGTCCTACTCTCCTCTCTGGAGCTGGTCTGCTCACTGTAGCCATGAGCATGACACCATCTGATTGATCAGGACTGGGTGACATGTCCTCATTCATTCTACAACTCATATAGTGGGCTTCTGTCTTTTTTTTGGGGGGGGGATTCTGTCTTTGTATCACTGTTTCCTTATTTATTCTATTTAAAAAAATAGAGTATGAGTGAGAGTATGAGTAGGGGGACAGAGGGAGAGGGAAAAGAAGGCTCCTGGATGAGCAGAGAGCCCCCCTCAGGACTTGATCCCAGGACCCCGGGATCATGACCTCACTTAACCAACTGAGCCACTCAGGTGCCCCCCGTTTCCTCATTTCTAAACATAGTGAGAAGAATATTCTTTCAGTTTGTTTCTTAAGGCTGTCATGTCAATACATTGCCTGGTGACTACTTTCCATTATGTGCTTGATCTTTCAGGGATGATAGCATTGCATTATAATCACAGGTGAGCATGGACACATGTGGCGTCAATAAGATGCTGGCTGGTGGTAAACTTATGCAGACCCAGAATCTGGTCCTTACCTCTTCTCCTCTCAGGATTTCCAGGAAGTTTTCTCCTTTCCTGAGATTTTTAGTGCCTACGGTTAATTGCACCCAGAGCCCAAGGCATAAAATTAGTTCGAAATGAAAAGCTCGGAATTTATTCTTGAAAAATCACAAAGCCTCGCAGTGTATGTCTCATTGGTCAAGAGCCAGGGCTGGTGTGTTCAAACCAAACATGGTGATCATTTGCATGTTTTGACTTATGCTCAACATCATGCTGTTTCGATGAATGGTTTGTCCAATGCAGTGGCTGCGGTGGAAAGTAATTCTTTTTCCTCTTCAGAGATGAGGGTGTGGAATCACCGGGGACACCTCCCTTGCTAGGAAAGCCCCTTGAGAACTGAAACGAGTCACCATTTTCTCAGGTTGTGCCGAGAGCTCAGTGAATTGATATTAATTAAAATTCCCCTTCTTGTGAGATTTTCCTTCAAGATCCGGAAACAAATAACTGGGGGAAAATGAATAACATGACACTGTAAATATTGAAAGCCCTGAAATGGTTCCATCTGTGTCGTCTTACTTGGAGAGGCAGAGAGGAGGGCTTGCCCTGGGTTTGCTTGTGGAGAAGCTGGGATGTCACCTGAGCCACTTGTCCAATGTCACATGCTAGTTGGGCCCCAGTGGGAACCCCGACTCCTTCTCTGGGTCTCACAAGCTCAGACATGGTGGCAGACAGCTTTGGTTGCAAAGCTTATTTTTTTTTTATTTTTTTTATTTTTTTATGATAGTCACAGAGAGAGAGAGAGAGAGGCAGAGACATAGGCAGAGGGAGAAGCAGGCTCCAAGCACCGGAAGCCCGACGTGGGATTCGATCCCGGGTCTACCAGGATCACGCCCTGGGCCAAAGGCAGGCGCTAAACCGCTGCGCCACCCAGGGATCCCTTTTTTTTTTTTTTTTTTTTAACCATTTCAGCTTTTATTAGTAAAACAGAAAACTAAATTCAAGGCAACTGCTTTGTTCTTGCATCTGATCTGACCATATTACTGGAGACGGGATTCTTTAGGCGGACTTAAGTTTCAATATACAGACAGGTTTCATCAAAAGTGGGATATTGCAGTATCTCATAAGGTTAGGTAAATGAAATAAAAAAGAGAACAAGTTAAATATTAAAAATCACAGAAATCTCCCTCAAATATCAGGGGTTTCCTATGACAGTCTTCAACGTGCTCATCAAGATCAATCATATTGCACAACCGCCAAAGGAAAAAACTGAGGAAACTCATGGGTAATTTTCACAGCGTCATTGTAAAGGCCATGATCGAAAGGATGGTTATCTTCTTTAAACTGGACATATGATGTACACATAATGGTTGCTTTGGCCGTTACTCTTCCAACTATTTCCAAGATTCCAGAGATTTCTTCATCAAGGGGCTCCATCAACTCAATGGACTTATTTTCATATCCTCTTTAGGAAACCAGACCTCCCATAGTCACCAGAACTGGGTCCCACCCATCCTAACCTTTAAAAATTCACCTGACCAAAGAGACCTTGCAGTTTTATTTGCTTGAACAGACTTCATAACCTCCTACAGATCCTCTGTGTCACACTCCCTTGTGTACTTCTGAATAAATAATCACTCCCCCTGTTATCAAATGTTCTTTGACCTCTTTTTAGGAACACACCATCAGTTTTCCCTTTTAAACAGCTCTTTGAAGTTTGTTTACTTGTGAATGCAAGGCCTTCCCTCCCCTGTGGGTCACAGAGCAATTACTGGAAGGTTGGCAGTAGGTGATTCTTGGCTTCGGGTACATGTGAGTGTGTGTCTATGAGCAGGTTGGTGTTTAATGTTCCAGGCTGGAGCCCTTTGGTCTGAAGAGATATGCAGGTCACCTCAAAATACAGAAAGAAAATGCAAGGCTACTCCAGTTGCAATCACAGAGGGAAGGCAAGAACCTGTGGTCCTGGGGACCCCCAAGGCACATCAAGGAACCCTAGGGTTCCTCTGAGCACAGTCTGAGGACCTCTGGACTGGCGGCTTTATGAAGTTCCCGTTGGAAGAGCCTGCAAGGCCTATGGTGGGGGTTGCTAGCAAAGACCTGCTCCTCACCACAGTCCTCTCAGGACTAGACATTAGCCCCACATCTCAGCAAATTCCTTTCCTCTCTTCACTTACCCACCAGCTAAGGTGGTAGGTTGCAGGGTAAACAGACTTTATGACTTGATCCCTTTCCTCCAAGAACTTATCACTAAGCTTTCATAGTAAGTGTTCCATGTGTATTTGATGAATAGATGTGATAACCTCTTTTGAGGTATACAGAAGACAAAAAATATGGCTAAAGTCCAATCCTCAGTAAGAGACACATTTGACATTGCACCCCAAACATACATCCCTATATATGGATGCAATGAGAAACCCGGATATACTCCATTCTTTCTTACATTAAAAAGAAAAAAAGCCAGTCGTGATCCACCAAAGTGTTTTCCTAACCCATTAATGGGGTCCTGCTCCGGAGAATGCTGGTGAGGGTGGGCTCACTGGTCATTCCTCCGAGCCCACATGGGGTTAGCTTTAAGCTTCTCCTGCTACATCAAGGGTCAACAAACAGCAGCCCCCAGGCCAAGTGCCACCTATCACCTGTTTTTGTATGGCCCACTCAGGGGTACTGGGCGAGCACTGTGAACCTAAGCTGGTGTGTCCCCTGCTACGCTCTTCCTCACTCTGTTCCTACACTTGCTGGGCATTGACTGTGCTGCAGGCTCCCAGTCTGGAGCTGGAACTTCGGTGACCTCACTTCTGGTGGGCCACCTGCGGGCAGACACTCATGCTCTCTGGGAGGAGAGGGTCTGGGTGTCTGTTGGCAAAGAGAATTGACCGTGGGGGCTTGGCCCCCTGTAATTACCCATCATGGTGATCTGGCTTGCTGGTTGCTCTTAGTCCTGAGACTGTCTCCAACAGACCCACCTGGGTCCAAAATGTGCCTACCACCCAGGGCAAATATATAATTGCTTCTCGGTCCACAGTGTCTGAAATATTTCTTTTTCTATCTGGTATTTTATTGGAAAAATTTGCCCAACACAGTGCTATCTGCTGAGGGGAGGTGCATGACATAATCCTACAAAAACTCATCTGCTTTTTAAAAAATCAAATAATCTTTAAAAAGATCTTATTTATTTATTTGAGAGAGAGAGAGAGTGTAAGCAGGGGCAGGGGCAGAGAGAGAGGGAGAAGCAGACTCCCCTCTGAGCTTGGACCCCGTACTCATGACCCTGAGATTGTGACCCAACCCAAAATCCAGAGTCGGATGCTCAACCGACAGAGCCACCCAGGTGCCTCAAGACTCATCCACTTTTAATAATAATAAACAGTAGTATTAACTATCACTTATTGTGGCTCAGAAAGGTTAAGAAACTGGCCCAGGGTCACACAGCTAGTAAGTGGCAGACTGGGATTTTGCAGCGATGGTTTGGCAGGAGAAGAGACTAGACCACAGAGTTGACTTCCTGCCATGCTGGCAGTGTGCTGGCACCCCAGCCTCAGCTTCCCCAGGGACCACCCTTGCCCCAGAACCGCAGGGCAGCTGTCTCATGTCTCTCCTCCTGAGCCTGCGCTGGGGTGGCCGCCAAGGTTTCTCTGTAATTATCATGGTCCGACATCGGGGCACCATGGCCAGAAGCTTCTATCTGTCGGGCATTTTCTTTCCTGTGTGGTCTCCCAGATTTAGTGGTTCCTTTGTGACTTGGCTAATTCCCCTCCGGAAATTTAGGTTTCCTCTTCAACTTCACTTTGTGGTTCAGGGAGGAGACCACTGTTTTTAAGTGGTGTCCTGCTCAACTTCTGGTGTGTCAGAGTTGACAAGCCCCCTGCCTCGTGCCCGCCCCTGAGTCATCCCCACGGAGCAGACACATCTCACTTACGAGGCATCATCCAGGAATGTGTGCTCTGAAGTGGATTTTCTGGGAATCAGACTCACTGCTCCGAACGCCCGACTTTGGAAACTTGTAACTATTTTGCATGGTAATCGTTGTAAAGTAAGTGACACCTTGCCTTGTCGTCTTAAGCTGAGCCCCTTGCACATTTAGTCCTTCCCTGAAAACTTAGTAGACTCATGAAAAACATTAGTAATCCGGGCTGTGACGGAAAGGCAGCGTAAGGTGAACTGCATGACTTTGAGAGATTTGCATAAAACCTTGAAGTTTCTGTTTCCTTATCTGTACAATGGGGACGATACTGTGACTGACCCAGTAGAATCAGGTGAGGGCGAAATGAGAAAATTCTCGGAAAGCCTTTGGCAAGGTGATTGGCACGTAGTGTGCTCCCGCTGGGTGACTGATGTTAGGATCCAAAAACATCGTCCCACGTGGGGTCGTGGGGTCGTAGTTCTCAACGCGGGCTGTGCGCTAGGGCCCCTGGGGGAGCTTTTATTTTTTTATTTTTATTTTTTAAAATTTATTTATGATAGTCACAGAGAGAGAGAGAGAGGCAGAGACATAGGCAGAGGGAGAAGCAGGCTCCATGCACCGGGAGCCCGACGTGGGATTCGATCCCGGGTCTCCAGGATCGCGCCCTGGGCCAAAGGCAGGCGCTAAACCGCTGCGCCACCCAGGGATCCCCTGGGGGAGCTTTGAGAGTGCTGGAGCCCCACCCCGGAGCAACTGAATCGAACCTCTGGGGTTGCTTGTGCTTCAGCATTAATGCTTTTGTTTTGATTTGTTTGCGTCTCTGCCTTCTTCCCCCCACCCCCTCCCCCCACTGCCTTTGGCCTCTCTCAAATGCAGCTAGAACTGGGGACCCCTGCTTTGAGGTGTGTCCAGCTATTTGCTCCAACGCTAAATAGCCTGATCCTCTTGAAACTTTTAAGAATTTCTATTTTCATTTCAGAGCAGCTGACTAAGGGCTTTCCAAGGAACTTTGCCAGCTGTGATTGACCCTTTCCTGCACCCCACCTAGTCCCGGGCACCCAGGGCACACCATTTAAGGAGGCACTTACTCTCCGGGCCTTGCAAGTACCCGCAAGTGTGCGTGCCATCCTCAGTTTCTGGCCCTGGGCAGGTACCGGTTTGTCTCTCCCAGGTCTCTGCCCCACTCCGCCGACCACTCTCCGTTTTGTTCCCCTTCCTTCTCCACAAGGACTAGCATCTATGTCTGTTTTACTGCCCAACACGGTACAATCCCTCTAGAACTGGGACTGAACACTGTAGGTGTTTGTGCATGCGTGAGCAAGAGGTCCCTGCAGGAATCCTGTGCCTTAGGTTCCATCACTATTCATTTACAGGTGGGGAAACTGAGGCACAGAAAGGCTAAGTAGTTTGCCCAGAGTCCCCGGAGTGTGGCAGCTCCGGCTGGGCCCCAGGTCTTGTCCCTTGCACCCTGCTTCCTGACTCCATCACTCCCACTGCCCGGAGGAGCTCTGGCTCCCGAGTGTGTCTGGTCCAGGAAACCGTAATCACATTTAAAAAAAAGAATTGGCTGGTAAGAAACCAAGCCCTGATTACCTAAGGAATGTTATTTCCTTTCACCTTCCTGATGCTATGAGCCCAGCTATTAGTTTTCAACAAACAAAATTGGTAGCCCCAGAAAGTTTGTAGTGCCCTTTCTTTCTAGAGTCACAGCCCAAATCCCAGGCCTGCGGCTGTCGCTGATTCCATGGCAGAGCTGTCACCCCTGGGGTTTGACAGGCTCCCCGCCTCTGATGGCTTCTGATCCAGCCACAGGGAAAGGAAAGGCGCAGGAAGCACCAATGCTGCAAAGGGGGACTTAGGCACCCTCCCCCGGCAGAGGGGTGGCCACAGCTTCTCCCTCCCGGGCATCTGGCCAGGGTGGGGGCCCTGGCACGGTGTGGACATGCACAGCAGCGAGTGGGGGCTCCTGGCCGGCTGGCAGGGCCTGAGCTCTGGAGGGGGAGGGCGTGGGGGGACAGTGGGGTGAGGAGCTCCCGGGGTGGCAGCTCCTCCAGGGGTGGGAGGCCTGCTCACAGAGGGGGAGGTCGAGTCACAGGGCCGAAGAGCCACTTCTTTCTGGGAAGCGGAGCACGTGGCTCACCCTGGCCCTGTGTGAGGACACACTGCCACCCGAGGTTTCAGGGCCTAGGATGGCAGCCCTGTCTTGCAGCTGCTCCCTCTGCCCTGAACCCCTCTCCCTCTCGGTTGTGTACCAGGAGCACGGCTGGGCGTGCGTTCCCCAAACACAAACACGCTCTCCTGAGATCTCTCTAGACTGTGATTCTGAGCCCGAGCCTCTGTTGCTGCCTGGTTTTGCTGCAAATGCACCGCTAACATCACAGGCGATCAGCGCCTCGGGACTGCGCGGGTTCTTAACCTCTCCGCAAGGAAGCTGGGCTCGCCCGTCGGGGCGGTGGTACAACGCGGCGGACCCTGAACCCGCTTCCAGACAGCTCGGCCCTGGGAGAATCTGATGGCAAACTCCCCAGTGGGCCAGGCTTTCTTCTCGCACCGTGCGGTGCCACCTCCTGCGGGGCAGCTCGTTTCTCAACGAGCTGGGGACCCGTCGCCTCTCAGCGAGGCTGGGCCTTGCCGCTGGATTTCCGGGCGGCGTTCGGCGGCCTGCGGGGCGCGGGTCCCGCTCGCGGGCGCCTCCCTGTCGGCGGAGGGCGAGGGGCGGGGGTGATGCGAGGCTGCGGGACGGGACGCGCGAGCCGCCGGAGGGCGCCCCTGGCCCCGCGCTGCGCTCCCGCCTCGGCGCGGACGTAGGCGGGGGTCCTGCCTCCGGGGAGCCGGCCGTGGAGCCCGCGTGCCCGCCGACTGCCCCCCGACGGCCTTGCTGGGACTGGTGACCACGACGGGCTGCTGTCGAAGCGCCACCCACGCAGGACCACTCGCCCCCGAGGCCCCCCGAGGCCCCCTCGTCTCCATCTCGCCCCAGGGAGGCCCCGGCGCTCAGCAGGCTGCTTCACCCAGCTTCCCTGCCGCCTTTCTTTCCTTCCTATTCCGGGGGAGGGGGGGGGGGGGAGGGGAGGGGAGGGGAGGAAGGGAGGAAGGAGGAGGAGGAGGTGGAGGGGCGGGGCGAGGCGGGAGGGAGGGAGGGAGCGGAGGGAGGGGAGGGTAGGGAGGGAGGGCGGGAGGGTAGGGAGTGGGAGGGAGAAGGAAGGAAAAGAAGAAGAGGAGGGTAGGAGGGAGGGAGGGAGGCGGAGGGAGGGAGGGATGGAGGGGAGGGGAGGGAGGGTAAGGGGAAGGACGGCAAGGAAGGCAATGAAGGACAGGAGAGGGGGTAGCGGAGGGAGGTGAGGGCGGAGTGGGAAGGGAGGGAGGGCGGGGAGGGGAGGGGCGGGAGGAGGTAGGGGGGAGGAGTGGGAGGGAAAGGGAAGAAGGAAGGGGGAGGGGAGGGATGGAAGGAAGGACGGAGGAGCGAGAGGGAGGGAGGAAGAGGAAGGAAGGAAGGAAGGAGGGAATGCAGGGAATAGGAAGGATAGGAAGCGAAGGAAGGGAAGGAGGAAGGAAGGAGGAGGGGGGCGGAGGGCGGGAGGGGGGAGGTCGGTCGGGTATGGCGGGAGGGAGGGGGTAGCAGGACGGACGGAAGTCTTAACTGCATATCCTCCTTCCTTCCTTCCTTCCTTTCTTTCTTCTTTCTTTCTTTCCTTCCTTCCTTCCTTTTCTTTCTTTCTTTTTTCCTTCCTTCCTTCCTTCCTTCCTTCCTTCCTTCCTTCTCCTTCCTTCCTTCCTTCCTTCCTTCCTTCTTCCTCTTTCCTCCACACCCAGCATGGAGCCTAATGCAGGGCCCCAATTCACAACCAGGAGATTAAGACCTGACCTGAGTTCAGAGTCGGACACCCGCCCAACTGAGACACCCAGGTAGGTGCGCAAGCCCCGCCCCCCCAACTCCACTCAGTGCTGTTAACCTTACAAAGTGCTGCTGCATCTGCTGCCAAAACATATATTTATGTTCTTCCCTATGTCTCCACTGCTGTAACCCAAACAACGCCATACCTGGGAGTTGGGGGACCATAGTCCCAGCCTGCTAACTGGTCTCCCTTCTGCTTTCCCCTCATCGCTCCAATCCTCCCGTGATGCTGCAGCCAGGGCATCCTCCTGAAGCACAGACATCTCAGCCGTTACCAACAGCATGGCCCCTGACTGTTACCCTGCACTTGGCGACAGTCCCACTCCAACGGGGTGCTCTCCTCCTCCCTCCCTTAAGGAAGCACAGCAGCCTCACGTGAGGGGAGGGATTGCAGGATTGCAGGGATCCCCTTGAGTGAGTCCTAATTAGCAACATGTTACTTCCCCCACACCGCCCAGCTGCTCTCTCCATGAGTCTGGGCACCGCAATTGGGCAACACTAGCCCAGAGGTAGAGTCCAGGAGGTCTTTCGCAAGCTCTCCAGGGCCTCCCTTTCAATTCTCATTTCCCCACCCTTCTGTGCCATTCTTGCAGCCCACAGTCCCGCCGTGTTCTTCTTTGTGCAGATGGGCGGTCTCTGCAGGGTGGGGGTGGAGGGGGTCGCTTCCTCTTCGTCTCCACTCTGCCCAGTGGCCAGGGCTTCCTTCATCCCCATCGTGTTTTGTGTGCATCCTTGTGTGTTCTCACCTCATATTACATTTTCTGGTTCTGATTTAAAAAAAAATCAGCTTTCTTAAGGTCTAATTTACAAACAGGAAAATGCACCCATTTTAAGTGTGCAGCTTGCTAAGTTTTGACAAACCTAGGCACCTGTGTTAACCACCACCACGGGCGAGATAATAGGATAGTTCCCACACTGTGGAAGGTTCCCTCGTGCCCCTGCCTGGTCATCGCCGCCCACCCCAGCCCCGGGAAGCCCCTGATCCGATGTCTAACATCGCAGGTTGGCTTTGTCCTTTCGGGCATTTCATGTACACAGAGCATGGGGTTTGTGCTCGTCTGTGATGAGCTGCTTTCACTGGGCGGAAGGTGCTGGGATTCATCCTCGTGTGTGTAGGTCATTCCTTTCCACGAGCCCTCTTCCATCCTACGAATATGCCATCATTCGTTTGCCAGCTTTCCCGAGTTCTGGGCTGTTGTGACTGAGTTTGCCATGAAGTGCAGGTCTTGGGACCTCCGGGTGGCTTAGTGGTTTGGAGCCTGCCTTCGGCCCAGGGTGAGATCCTGGAGTCCCGGGATCAAATCCCACATCGGCTCCCTGCATGGAGCCTGCTTCTCCTCTGCCTGTGTCTCTGCCTCTCTCTCTCTCTCTCTCTCTCTGTGTGTCTCTCATGAATAAATAAAATCTTAAAAAAAAAAAAAGTGCAGGTCTTTTGTGGACACGTGCTTTTTATTTACTCTGGGAAACCATCTAGGATTGGACTCACTGGGTTAAAGGGTAGGCATATATATATAGTTTTATCAAAAAAGCATCACTTTTCCCCAAAACAGTTCATCACTTATGTTCCCCCCAGCACTTATGAGGCTCCCAGAGTGCCATCTTGGCGTCAACATCTTTGTTGTCAATCTTTTCGATTTTAGCCATGCTGGTAGGTGTGCAGTGCTATCTTGTTGCATTACTTTATATTTCCCCTTATCACGCTGTATTTTAATTATTTGAGAGTCACTCTCTCCCATCTGACTTCAGTGCAGGGACAGCTACATTCAGCTCTACTGGGTGAGTGAACAAGTGTGACTATGGACACAATCTCTGCTCTTCACTCAAACTGGGTCCTGAGAAGAGGGGACTTTAGGCCCAGGACTGAGGAAGTTCTCAGGCCAGCATGTCGGTCCTGCCCCGTGATGCTGCAGCCAGGGCATCCTGGTTGGATGGTTGGTCACCCAGGGGATGTGGGCAGATGTGACGTTTGATCACAAATACACTCAAATGGTTCTTTCTTGTGAAGAGGGTAGAGAAATGTTGTCTTTTCAGTTCAAGGGAACTCGGGCCCTCTCAGTCTTAGGTGTTTTCTCAAGCACTGAGATTGGTCCAAGATTTTCTGCCTGCCCCTTCTCATTGGGAGCTGCCTTGTGATGCCCATTGGCCTGGTCGTTGGGCACTGTGTCCTGCCTTGTCACTGGTCTCATAAGGCATGTGCTTTGTCAGGGAGGGTGGGTAGCCAAGGAACCTGTCCAAGCCCTCCTGTAGCTCCCGGAGGCCACTGAAACCCTGAGGCCTCCCTCCGACCTTCATCCTGCCTGCTTCATTCCAGTTCCCTTGCTCCTGGGCCACAGGCCCATGTTGGAGGAGGAGGGGTGTCAATACAAGGTTTGCCTCGAAATCCAGACACAGATGCCTCCTTGTCTTGGGTCCCTTCCACCCCACTCCCACTGAAGCTCCCAAACCTAGTCATACTCCCTCATACTTCTGGTGTTATATGCTGGTTCCAGTGTTTACTCCCTCTCTGGTCTATGATATAAGCTCTATGCCCCAGGCCTCTGGCTTTTGGGCTCTTGATATACAAGGATATGTTTCTTGAGCTACAACAAATAAAAGCCAAAAAAAAAAAAAGTGCTTTTGTCAAGGCTTTTAAGATGAGCACCTTGACAATCAGCCTGGTGGCCTTATTGGCACCTTCCCTCTGTTAGGGTGGCACCCAGGGAAAGTTGCCTGCTGTCTTATAGGAAATGTGGTGAGCACAGGAGAGGGCAGGAGAGAGAGGTGGCTCTGGAGGTTGGTTTGAAGGCTTCTTGGAAAGATGAAACTGAAGTTTGAACTTTAAAGGGAGGGCAAACTGTGCCAAATGGGTGATGGGCCTAGAAACTCATTTCAGAGAAGGAGCCTGGCTTGGACCAAAGCACAAGGCTGGCTGGGCCTGCCATGTGGGAGCACTGATAAGGTGGCCTGACTGCAGGGAGGATGTGCATTTTAGGGGAGATAAGAGGGAAGAGGGTGTTTGTACAGTTCCTCAGGAGGTTCACCTCAGATTACCCACTGGTTTCTGATACGCATAGCTGGACACCACAGTTGGCCACCCCTCCATTCCTAGTGTCTTATAGTCACAGCATGCCTTTCCTTGACAAAGCATTTCACCTCAGCCTTCACCACCATCCCACAGAGCAGATGAGATTATTTCCATCTGTAGAGAGGAAACGGGGGCCCAACAGAGGCAAGTCATCTGCGTCAGGTCCCAGGGCAAAGTCACTCAGCCATCCCAGGAATACTTGCTGAGTGGCCGGCCCTGTGTGCCAGGTATGAGCACCATGAACTTTGGCTTCTTTTGCACTTTGTGCAAAACTCACATCAGACATTGCCTCCTTATGTGAAAATCTGCATGGATTTTGATATCTTTCCTCCATCTCCATAGCACACATAACATGCTTGGGAAGATTTCTGAAATTACATGTGCCTACACAGATGGATATATGTCTGCATAAGGCAGCTTCAAAGCCAGGCCTGGCTTAACATTTCGTTTAGAAGAACTGCTATCCTGATAACCAACAATAACTGAGAACAATTTAAAGCTCTATTGAAGGCCCTTAAAAAAAAAAAAACCTCAAAGTGTGTGTGTGTGAACATTCATCATTGCAAAATGAAGCAGAGCTGTGAGCTGGGATGGAAGGAAGCTTCAAAACCGGGCTTAGAGCCCCAGGCTGCTGGTTTTTGGGAGAGATTGCAGCCCTTACTGCCCTGCTTCTCAATTCTCCCACCCTTGGGGAAGGAAAACCCGGCCCCAGTATCCTGAGGGTGTGGCTCAAGACTTGCTGACAGCTCTTCACTTGTATTTTTTCCTATTGAGAACAGGAGGCGACATCCAGTCAAGGAAAGTTCCAAGGGATTTATCTTGATTAATCCTCTGAAAAATGAGCAGGGAAGCCAGATGACTTCTCCAAGGCTCCTTTTCAGCTGATTGGGTCAGTGAGTCTAAGGTTCCCATAAAGAGCTCTTCCCAGTTTCCCTGGGGCTGTGTCTGTGATCATGTCATTTCCAGGGTCGGGAGGCCCCGCACAGCTCCTGAGCTGAAATCCGGGAACTGTTGCTGCTTCTAGGGTGTTTGAAGACATGTAATGTCAGAGCTCCAAGCAAAAAACAAATTTCAGGAGGGGCGCCTGGGTGGTTCAGTGGTTGAGCGTCTGCCTTTGGCTCAGGGCGTGATCCTGGACCGGGGATCGGGCTCCCTTGCAGGGAGCCTGCTTCTCCCTCTGCCTGTGTCTCTTGCTTCTCTCTCTGTGCCTCTCATGAATAAATACATAAAATTTTTAAAAATAGATAAATTTCACGAAGGGCTGCCTTTACTTTCAGAAAAATGAAATAATGAGAGCTAGCATTGATTGGCCATTTGGTGCCAGGGCCTGTGAAGGAATTTCTATTTATTTTTACTATTTTGGAGATCAAGACACACATGCTAGCTATTTCAAGGCAGGCAAGGAACTGGAGAAAGCGATCAAAAGCTAAATAGCTGTAGGGTTATGCAATTTGATCTTACGTAAAAATTAAGCTATTTGGAGACTACACTCTTAGTATCTGTTAGACCATAGCTTCTTTCATGATGGTATCTAGAACACTTCAGAGCTCTATATTTATGCATATACACATACATTAAAAGTAACATATTTATTGCCAGAGCCTTAAAAAAATCAGTTCATAATGGTAGAAATGAATCTTCCTCTTCCTCTCTGATTTTAATCTTTATTTCCCTCTATAGCTTAATTTATTTTTTTACCTAAGTGGGGTGATACCATGAATACAATTCCCTAGCATTTTCCTTATTAGTGGAAATCTGTGTACAACACCACTTAGACAGCTAATCAATACCTCCTATCCTGTGCACAGTATTTTCGCACATGGTTGGGCCATGATTTCCTTAACCACTTCCCTAACGATGGCTCTATCATGAGGTTTTTTTGGCTGTGGTATCAGAAAGTGACTCAGACTGGCCAATGAAGAAATTTATTGGCCCTTGTAACTGAAGTCTATGGAAAAGGTAGCTTCAAGATGGGTTTAATCCAGTAGTCTAGCTTCACTGGTTGTTGGTCTTGTTACCTCTGGGAAGTCCTCTGATGTGCCCTCCTCTGCAAGCTGGTTTTTCTAGAAGGTTGCTTCCTCTCATGGTGGCAACTGGCTGTTGTAGCAGCACTCAGCTTTATAGTCTCTCATCAGGGTGATGAGAGAGAAACACTGCTGTCTCACATGCCAAGCGAGAGTCTTGTGATTCATCCCGTTGGAGTCCTTGATGCACCTGTCCCCTGGCCAATGGCCAAGGACTGGCCAGTGGTCCTCTTTCATGGAAGCATTTGGGCCATACATCCTCCAAAATGGACTCTTAGAGTCAGTCCAAATTTTTCAAGATTGGAAATACTGTTAAAAAAAAAAAAAACCCCAAAGCTTTGTACTGTACACCCAGGGCTTGTTTACTTGTCATGGCTAGTTTAGGATTACCTTTGAGAAATTAAATTGCTGGGTGAAACGGAATGCAACTTTTAACTTTTGCTTGGCATTGACACTTTATGCTCCAAAAAAGATTTTAACAAGTTATGTTTATAATAACTGTGCCTGGTACCTTTTATCTCACATACTTCTTAGAAATCTTTTGGTCTTTGCCAAAACAGGTTATTTTCCTATTAGCATAATAGGAAATGAATTGACATAATTAATATTTCTTTCATTTTTAGTAATCTTGAACATAGTTTTAATGTTCATGGTCTGCTTCTCCACTTCTGTAGATTGGGTATTCATAGGCTTTGCCGAGTTTTGTCTTGGATTCGTGGGAATTATTCATTTCTTATGAGCATTAACCCTTTGTGGATAATGCATGCTGCTAACATTTCCCCCCAAGCTTTAATTTGTTTGGTAAACTTAAATTTTTCTTCAATGTCTTTTCTAGATGAAAGGATTTCACTTTTATGTGGCTGAAATTATATATTATTTTCCTTCAATAGCCTCCACATTTTAGGTCATGCTAAGTCCTTCCTCTGTTGACGATTGTAAAAATTGCCTCCTACATTTTCTCTTTAAGTTTTTAATTTCAATATCTGATCTATCTAAAATATGTTTGTTGTAAAGAATGAGATTAGAAGCTGGATTTGAACCTTTGTCTGTCTGGCCTTGAAGCCAGGCCCCCCTCACTGCCTGCCCCCTTCAGACAAGCAGGACTTGGGTCTCCTTGTTGGCTTTGCCTTCCAACAGATTAACCCCAGAGCCACATGCACACTCCATATCAGAACAAGATCGGGGCTTATCATTTAGCCATGGATGTGCCTAGAATAGTGTCAAAGAGCTGTCAGGAGGATGTTCTCACAGTGCAAGGACTGAGGGAATATACTTCCCATTTTGAGCTTGAACCAAGTAAAATGGGTGATTGGTCTATTTGGAAACCACTCTGGGGCAGTAGGTATAAAACTTCCATTTTTCTTCTTGGTCTGGAATATCATGAAACCTTTTCAATCTCCTTGAGATTTTTTCTAAATGTTCTCATTTGATCCAGACATTAGGTCCAGTGGTTCTCAATCTTCAGGGTATGTGAGAATTAACCACTTAGAAAACTCACTGAGAGGCAGATTCCCAGGGGCCCATTTCTGTTGCAGTGGGTCAGGGCCAAAGCATGAGAGACTCTGTATTTCTTCTTTGCTACGGCCCGAATGTTTGTGTCTTTCCAAAACTCACATGCTAACATACTAGCTCCTGAAAATGATGATATTAGCAGGTGGGGCCTTTGGAAGATGATGAGATCATGAGGGTGCAATCCTCATCAATGGGATGAGCGCCTGTGAGAGAGCCCAGAAAGCTCCATGCTCCTTCTAAAAGGTGAGGATACAATGAGAAGTTTGCAACTCAGAAGAGAGCCCTCACCTGACCTTGTGGACACTCTGACCTCAGACTTTCAGCTTCTAGAACTGTGAGAAATACATTTCTGTTGTTCATAAGCCACTCAGTCTGTGGGAGTTTTGTCATAGCAGCTGGGATAGACTGTGACATTCATTGCACAGGTATTTCATGAGTGTTCAGAGCACTGTTCTCAGAGCCATGGTTAAAATATGTGAACAGAGTAAATAGATTTCTGTTCTCAGCTGACATCCTAGTGGGGGAGATAGTTCATAAGCAAATAAATAAACAAAAACTCATCTGGGCACTGAAAGGGTCTATTGGGCAACATGAAGCTTCTGCAAATGTTGGGATGGAGAAATTAGAATGAAAGCAAGAATCCAATCACTGAAAACTCTCTATTAGTTCCTTCTCTCCCTTCCAGCCTCCACCCCCAGGTATTGACAGTTTATAGCAGACTGGTAATGATGCAAAAGGGAAGTGTGGTGGATTTCTCAGAAGTTCATGGTGTGACTCCTCCTCCACTGCTCTTGTCACCCCCTACTTAGAATTTTTGCAGAATGTCAGTGAAGTGGCTTAAAATTCTGAGCACGTAAGAGCCATTCTCAGGACTCTTTTTTGGATGTCAAATGGATAAAATATTACCTCTTCAATAGCCTAGATCTCACTTCCTCTTACTTTTCCAAGGCAGGAGACAACAGTGCTCCCTTTTGTTTTTTTTTTTTCTTTTAATTTTTATTTATTTATGATAGTCACACACACAGAGAGAGAGAGAGAGAGAGAGGCAGAGACACAGGCAGAGGGAGAAGCAGGCTCCATGCACTGGGAGCCTGACGTGGGATTCGATCCCGGGTCTCCAGGATCGCGTCCTGGGCCAAAGGCAGGCGCTAAACTGCTGCGCCACCCAGGGATCCCCCTCCCTTTTGAAAAGGCATGATTCATGGTCAACAAACCTCTGAGCTCAAAGAAAAGAGGAGAGGCAACATGCAATCCTACCTTACCCAGTAAAAAGTTTTTTTTTTTTAATGGTTTCATTCGGCCTTCTTCAGAATCCCCTAAAATAGTTGTTAACTGTATGATGAGAAGATGGGAGGAGCAAAAGGTCAAGTGACTTATCAAAGTCAAACACCTTTTAAGTAGCTCAGTCAATTCGCAACCCAGCTGTCCCCACTTTCAGCCCCATGCTCTTTTTACTTCATCAGTGTTAACCAGCACTTGGTCTTCAGCTTCACCATAAGACTTGAGATTTCGTTTTTAAATATAGTTTTGGTAATTTGCAAAGAGGCTCAAACATTAAGATTATTATTAGCAGTCTCAATTATCTATTGCTGTGAGACTGCCCTCTCCTGTACCCTCTCCCCCAAGTCCTGTAAAACAACCACCATTTTGTTTTCTTGCCTGATGTTGTGGGTGGGCTGGGGTCAGGCAGTTCTGCTCCACATGAGGTCAACTGGGGCTGCACATATGTGGGGGCTGACTTGGGCTGTTAGGAGTTCCTTGTGGTTCCCTCACATGGAAGGCATCTTAGTGAGGACAGCTCCCGACTGGGCCTCTGTTCTCCATGTAGTCTAAGGGCCTCTCTACCTGGTCTTCCACCGTATTTGCTAGTTTGGAGCAGCTCTTTCCTTTCCTTTCTTTTCTTTTTTATCCTCTTCTATTTAAAGATTCTGCTGGCATGAGCTCTTTGCCATCCACAAAAGGATTGATACCTTCCTGGATCTCTTCCCGCATGACTGTCGGAGACTCACTACATGTTTAGCTACTCCCCGGGGGCAAAATTTTAGTGCAAAACCATCTCACACATTGCTAACTGTCTACTAGAGTTTCCAGAAGTGTCTCGAGGAGGCCTGGATGCCATAGACCTATTCCTTCACAGGGTATGTAAGGGATATCTTGGCAGGTAAGAATGGAAAGATAGGCTTTAGCCTTTAGAATTTATTGGAGGAGATTATCAGAGCCATTTAAATTAAATTTTTATCAGCAAAGAGTTGATACAATTAACTTGAGGAAGATCAATCTCCTGGCAGGGTATGACAGGTGCCCAATCATCTCAGTTACAATCTGTGCCTATGAAGGATTTATCAAGCGTGCCTTAAACTTATTACAGCCTAATTTCAAGACAGTTATACTGCTTCATGTATATGAACCTTATATAACACTTTCATTTCTCTCTACCTGGCCTTTGTGCTATTAGTATCACAGATTTTTCTTCCACATGTTACAAGCCCCATTATACATTGCTGTTATTTTGGTTCAAACAATTATCTTTTTTTTTAAAAAATTTATTTATTTATTCATGAGAGACACACAGAGAGAGGCAGAGACACAGGCAGAGGGAGAAGCAGAATCCCCGCTGAGCAGGGGGCCCGATGCGGGACTTGATCCCAGGATCCTGGGATCATGACCTAAGCCGAAGGTGGACACTCAACCACTGAGCCACCCAGGTGCCCCTCGAACAATGATCTTTTATAGAGATTTAAATAGGGGCACCTGGGTGGCTCAGTCAGTTAAGTGTCTGCCTTCGGCTCAGGTCATGATCCCAGGGTCCTGGGATCAAGTCCCGCATCGGGCCCCCTGCTCAGTGGGGAGTCTGCCTCTCCCCACTGCTCATGCTTTCCCTCTCTCAAATAAATAAACAAAATTTTTAAAAACAGATTTTAAATAATAAAAAAAATCTTATGTATATTCCCTTGGAGTTATCATTTCTATTACTTTTTATTCTTCTGTGTGGATCCAGGTTTCTATTGGTACAATTTTCCTTTTGTCTGGAGGACTTTCTTTGACATTTCAAGTGTAGGTCTGATGGTGATGAATTCTGTTAGCTTTTGTGTGTCCAAAAACAGCTTCATTTCCCCTTCACTTTTTTTTTTAAACTTTTATTTATTTATGATAGGCACACAGTGAGTGAGAGAGAGAGAGAGAGAGAGGCAGAGACACAGGCAGAGGGAGAAGCAGGCTCCATGCACCAGGAGCCTGACGTGGGATTCGATCCCGGATATCCAGGACCGCGCCCTGGGCCAAAGGCAGGCGCCAAACCGCTGCGCCACCCAGGGATCCCTCCCCTTCACTTTCAAAAGATGTTTTCACTGCATAAAAAAGTGTAGGTTGACAGTTTGTTATTTCTTTTAATGCTTTAAAGACATTCATCCAGGGTCTTCTACTTTGCATCATTTTTGATAAGAAATCTACGTCATTTTTATCTCTGTTCCTCTGGCAACTTTTAAAGTTTCCTTTTTATCGCAGATCTTAAACAACTTGATTATGATGTGCCTTGGTGTAGTCTTTTTTAGGTTTCTTGAGTAGGGGTTTATTGCATTTCTTGGAAATGTGGGTTTATAGTTTCCATCATATTTGGAAAATTTTGGGCCATTATTTCTTCAAGTATTTTTTTCTATTGCCTCATCCTGCCTCACTTCCCTGCTACCCATGCTGGAGACTACAATTACACATGTACTTGGATACTTTTAATTGTTCCACAATTCATCAATGCTTTATTCACTTTAATTCAAACTTTTCTCCCTGTTTTATTTTGAATAATTTCTATTTCTATATCTTGAAGTTTCTTACACACTTCTTTTGCAGTATTGTATCTGCCATTAATCCCATTCATTAAAGGAATTTCAGATGTGGTAGTTTTAATTTCATTAAGTGTGATTTGTATCTTTAAAAATATCTTTCACATTTCTGCTACCTGTTTGATCTTTACTTTCACATCTCAGACATGTGGAATACAGTCATAATAACTGTTTTAATATCCTTGTTTATTAATTCTATCATCTGTCTATTTCTGATAGTTTTGATTGATCATATTTCTTCTCATTATGGGTTATGTTCTTTTGCTTCTTTGCATGCTTAGTAGTTAAATTTTCTTTTTGAGTATAATTGACACATGAGGCTACATCATTAGTGTCAGGTGTACCAAATAGTGATTCAATTTCTCTATAAAGATGCTCTGCTCATCACAAGTGTAGCTATCACCCATCACCATACAATGCTATTAAAATATATTGACTACATCCCCTATGCTTGGTAGTTTTTTTTTAAGGCTTTAATTTATTTATTCATAAGAGACACACAGAGAGGCAGAGATATAGGCAGAGGGAGAAAGAGGCTCCCTGCAGGATCCTGAGATCACACTCTGAGCCAAAGCCAGACACTCAACCAATGAGCTACCCAGGCGTCCCACCTGGTAGTTTTTTTTTTTTTTAAAGACTTTTTAATTTTTTTTAATTTTTTTTTAATTTATGATAGTCACACACAGAGAGACAGAGAGAGAAAGAGAGAGAGAGGCAGAGACACAGGCAGAGGGAGAAGCAGGCTCGATGCACCGGGAGCCCCATGTGGGATTTGATCCCGGGTCTCCAGGATCGCGCCCTGGGCCAAAGGCAGGCGCCAAACTGCTGCGCCACCCAGGGATCCCACCACCTGGTAGTTTTTGATTGGATGGTAGACTTTGTGAATTTTCCTTGGTGGGTTAGACCTAACAGACATATATGAAATTCTCTTCCGAATGACAGCAAAATATACATTCTTCTCAACTGCACATGGAACATTCTCCACAATAACTCTACGTTAGGTCATAAAGTAATCTATGCATTTAAAAAGATCGAAATGATACAGAGTATGTTCTCCAATTGCAACAAGGCAAAATGAAAGATGGATAGGAGAAAGAAATTTAGAAACTCACAAATGTGTGGAAATTAAACATCACAATCCTAAATAGTGAATTAAAGAAGTAATTAAAAGAGAAATCCGAAAATACTTTAAGGTGCAAAAAATTGAAAACACAATATACCAGACTTAAGAGATATAACTAAAGCAGTACATAGAAATATAGGAATGTAAATGACTATATTTTAAAAATTCTCACATAAATCACCTGTTTTTCCACCCTAAGAAACTAGAAAATGAAGAGAACATAGAATCTAAAGCAAGCAGAGGGAAGTACATAATAAAAGTTAGAATAGACATAAATGAAATAGAAAATTAAATAGAGAATATTGACAAGACCAAAAGTCGGTTTCCTGAAAAATGAGCAAACTTTTGGTTAGGTTGACCAAGAAAAAAAAGAGAGTCTTAAATTGTTAAAATCGAGAATGAAAGAGGAGACTTTACCAGGGACCTCACAGACACAAAAAGTATTACAAGGGAATATTTTGAACAGTTGTATGCCAGTAAATTAAAGAACCTAGATTAAATGGACAAATTCCTAGGAAGGCATTACCAAAACCAGCTCAGCAAGAAAGGAAAAAAAAAATTCCTGCAAAGAAAAGCTCTGGCCCAGATGGTTTACTGGTGTTCCAGTGGATATTCATTTCTACCAAATATTCAAAGAGGAATTAGTGCCAATCCTTCAAAAAACTCTTTTGAGGAACAGAAGACGAAGAAACACTTGACAGCTCATTCTGTGAAGCCCATATTACCCTGATACAAAAACCAAAGACATGATAAGAAAAGCGAAGTGAAGATCAATATCACTTGTACATACAGACAGCAAAATCCTCAGCAAAAACTAGAAAACCAAGTAGAGCAACATATAAAAGAATTATATACCATGACCAAAGGGGATTTATTCTAACAATGCAAGATTGTTTCAACGCCTGAAACTCAATCGATGTAATACAATGCACTAATGGAATAAAGGATAAAACCACATGATCATTTCAATAGATGCAGACAAAGCATTTGACAAAAGACAACAACCTTTCATAATATAAAGAAAAATCAACAGACTAGTAATAGATGGGAATGTCCTTAGGTTGATACTGTGCATCCTTGAAAAACTCACAACTGACATTATACTTAATGACATATCCACCCCTAAGATCAGGAACAGAAGGGTATCTGTTTTTACCACTTCTATTCAACATTGTACTGGAAGTGCTACCTAGACCAATTAGCATTCATATGGGAAAGGAAGTATTTCTATTTGCAGATAATTTTAAAGGATCCACAGGAAACTGTTAGAACTAATAACCAAGTTCAGCAAGTTTACAAGATAAAAGATTGATAAACAAAAATAACAGATTACATATAGTAGCACTAAAAAAATCTAAAAATGAAATCAGAAAACAATTCCATTTATAATAGCATATAAAGGAATAAAATAGTAACACTTAAAAGAAGCACAAGCCTTATTTACTAAAAATACAAAACATTGTTGAAAGAATTTAAAGGAGACCTAAATAAATGGAAAGACATCCTATATTCACAAATCAGAAGACTTAACAGTTTTAAGATGGCAATGACCCCAAATTGATCTGCAGATTTATTCACAATATATATGAAAATCCAAGCTGCCTTTATTGCAGAAATTGAGAGGCTAATCATAAAATTCATACGGAAGTGCAAGGGATTCAGAATATCCAAAGCAATCTTGAAAATAAAACAAAAACAATGTTCAATGACTTAGATTTCCCAATTTTCAAAAGTTAGTTCAAAATTACAATATTCAGTGTGATGGTGTCATAAATCTAGGCATAAAAATCAGTGAAAGAGAATTGAGGATCCAGAAATAAATGCTTATAACTGAATTCAAGCAAAAGAGCCAAAACAATTCAATGGAGGAAAGAGCAATCTTCTCAAAAAATGGTCCTGGGACATGTGGATGTCCATAGAAAAAGAAAGAAGTTTACACCTCCACCTCACACCATATACAAAAATTAACTCAAAAGGATCATAGACCTAAATGTAGAAGCAAGAATGACCAAGTTCTTAAAAGAAAGTATAGGAATAAATCTTTATGAGTTGGATTTAGCTATAGTGTCTAAGCTATGACACCAAAAGACCAAGCAACAAAAGAAAAATAGAAAAGCTGTACTTATCATAATTAAAACCTGTTGCGGGATCCCTGGGTGGCGCAGCGGTTTGACGCCTGCCTTTGGCCCAGGGCGCGATCCTGGAGACCCGGGATCGAATCCCACGTCGGGCTCCCGGTGCATGGAGCCTGCTTCTCCCTCTGCCTGTGTCTCTGCCACTCTCTCTCTCACTGTGTGCCTATCATAAAAAAAACAAAAAAACAAAAAAACCTGTTGCTTTTTTGAAAAGTGAAAGCATAACTCATGGAATGGAATAAAGTACTTGCAAATTACATATCTCATAAGAAACTTGTATCAAGAAAGAAGAAAGAAAGAAAGAAAGAAAGAAAGAAAGAAAGAAAGAAAGAAAGAAAGAAAGAAAGAAAGAAAGAAAGAAAGAAATTTGTATTCATACATGTAAAAAAAAACCCTCTTTAGATGTCTGGGTGGCTCAGTGATTGAGTGTCTGCCTTTGGCTCAGGTCATGATCCTGGGGTCCCCGGATTGAGTCCCACACTGGATTCTCTGCAGGGAGCCTGCTTCTCCCTCTGTCTATGTTTCTGCCTCTCTGTGTCTCTCATGAATAAATAAATAAAATCTTAAAAAAGGAAAAACTCTTAAAAGTTAACACAGAAAGACAAATAACCCAATTGAACAATGGACCAGGGATTTGAACAACCATTAAACAACTATTTGAACAAGCCAATAAGCACTTGAAAAGATGCTCAACATTAATCATTAGGGGAGTGTAAAGCAAAACATAACAAGATACCAACTTGTATCCACTAGGATGACTAAATTTTAAAGGTAATAATAAAATGTTGGTAAGGATGTTGAGAAATTGGAACACTCATTCCTTGCTGGCAAGAATTCACTGAGACTGGCTAACATAGTTTGGCAGCTCTCTAAAATATTCAATATAGAGTTACCATATGACTCAATAATTCTACTCCTAGATATAGACCTAACATAATCAACAACACAAACATATTCACCAATGTTCATAGCAACATTATGCATTATGGCTAAGAAGTAGAAACAATCCAAATGTCCATTCAGTGATGAAGGGGCAAACACAAGGTGGTACATCCATACTTGTGTGGAATACTATTTGGCCATGAAAAGGAATGAAGTCCAGGTGTTCCTAAGAAACCTTTTGTAAGCTGAAATGATGTAAGGGGAAGAATCAATTACCATTTTTGTAAAAGTGAAAAACCCTATTAGATATCTTTCAGTTAGTGAAAATATGTGCTAAGGTAGGTCTTTTGCAAAAGCCAAGTGGTATAAAGTGAACTTTCAGATAGCAAGGGAAATTTGTACTACGGTACATACTGCCTCATGGATGAACTTTGAACTCATTATGCTAAGTGAAAGAAGACAGTCACAAAAGAACATGTATTGTTTAATTCCACTTATGTGGGATGTCTGCAATAAGCAAATCCATAGAAACACAAAGTAGTTCTCTGGTTGCCAGGGCTTGGTGCAAAGTGAATGGAGAGTGACTACCTATGCACATGAAGTTTCTTTTTGGGGCGGCGAAAACGTTCAGAAATTAGGTAGTGCTGATGGATGCACAACTCTATGAATATACTAAAACCCATGGAATCATACACTTTTAAAAGGGAGACTTCTACGGTGTGTGAATTATAGCTTGGTAAAGCTTTGCTGAACCCACTTGTATATGAGAATACCTATTTCTGCATTTTAAAACCTCTGCATTAGAGGTTTTAAAAGAATCCTGTAGAAATAAGCAGAATTCATCGAAACTGATTGGGAGAATCGGAACAGTATCCAAAGGCCTCTCTGGCCCTCTCCCAAGAACCAAAAATAAAATCTATCCTACAACATGCTAGAGTGTCTGTTAGTCTGGCTATGCAATGATTTCAGCCACTGCCCTGCAAATGATCAAGTTTTTCATAGCAGAATAAAAAGACTGACTTAGACTCACCTCCTGTACCCAGGGACAGGAAATAACAGGGCCCTCCTCAATCTTGGGTCAGAGGTTTGGGAAGCACCTCCCCTGCCAATGAGTAATCCAGCTTCCTGCCAAGGAAGAAACCCAGAGATCTTGCCACCCTGATTAGAAGCCCAGGGCTAATTGGATGTGAATGACACCTTGATTCTCCTGTGAAAACCCGAGTGGGCCTGCCTGAATACTTGTGTTGGAAGCCACTGCTACCCTGGGAGTTGTAGTAGGGGTGTCAGGTTGTTGGTGGATTTGGGCTCACTGGCCAGGGGTGGTTCCAGGGGCTCCTGTCCTGGTTACCTCCGTGACTATAATAGGAACTGCCCACCCAGTCACTCATGGTTATTAAAGGCTCACTTTCCTGGGATACTGTGGGAATGCACGAGACAGAGAAAACGCAGCCCCACCTTTAAAGAAGCTAAAATGTGGGTCACAGAATGTTCCAGGTCAGTGTTTTTCAAACTTCAGCCTGTCTCAGAATCACTGGAGGGACACCTTGGTGGCACAGCAGTTGAGCATCTCTGCCTTCGGCTCACATCAAGCTCCCTGTGGAGGAGCCTCTGTCTCTGCCTCTCTCTGTGTGTCTCTCATGAATAAATGAAATAAAATCCTTTAAAAAAAAAAAGAAAAGAAAAGAACCACTGGAAAGCACAGATTTCCTGGTCCACCCGACCCCCAGCCCCTGCCCCTTCCAGAGTTTCTGAATCAGTAGATGCGGGCCAGGTAGCCCACCATTTACCCACACATTTATACACACGTGTCTTTTTACACGCACATTGTCTTCTTTTTCTCCTCCTTCGGTTCCTTCTTCCAACCCTCTTCCATTTCTTTTTGGTTTTATAATTATCTTTGTTTCTGGTTCCCTCTCCTTTGTATTGCCTCCATGACATTTTATATCCAATCCTTCAATTTGAATGCTATTTCTGGAAAATTTCTTTTCCCAATCTCCGTTCTGGTGGAAAACACGAGAGAAAAAAATACACTAACCGTATCTTCTCGAAAACGGTTGCCTTGTTTGTTTTGAAGCCAAGGATGTGCAGTGCATCCGGAATGCTTTGGATCAAAGTGCATTCTTGAAGTTTTCAGACACTGTTGATTCACTTGATGTAAAGCTTTGGAATCAGAGTAGACTAAAGAAATGGGGCCAACACACTCAGCAACAGGAGGTGATAACAGAGGCCTTGGTTTTCCTGCTTTTTCCTCTTCAACCTACTCTGACCAAAGGAGTCAGAGTCTCTGCCCCTGGAGACAGAGTCCTAGCCTTCCTTGCAATACCATTTCTATTTCTCCCTCCCAACATGCTTTGAGTGAGCACGCCATCAGTCGGGCTCTGTCTTTCAGAGATTTAGTGCCGGGAGATGTTGTTTGATAGGTGCAAGTAAAAGCTAATGGTCCAGGCTAAAAAGTTGTCTGGCCTTTGGAGATTGTTAGTGCTTTCCAATGTCTTTAATAACTAACCATGTGACGAACTGGAGCTTTGCATGAGCTGCGGTCAGGGGTTGGGCTTGAACCTGCGCCAGCTTCAGGGGAGAACAGGAATGATGTCAGAAGCATCCGGAGGCCCAGCGGGGGCTGCTCCCCTGGGACCATGAGCTGCTGTGGGGCAGGCGCATGACTTAGCCTGGCCGTAAATGCTGACTGCTTTCTCGGGACATCTAGTCCTGCCCTGGACTCCAAGAAGTTCTGCAGCTGCATCAGGAGAGTAGGCTTCACCTGCTGACTCATTTCCACGAGTCAGAGAACGCTTTCTTTCAGTGGGTGCTCGGAAAGAAAATGCAGAATAGATCTAACTTTCCTACCTGTCAGCTGCTGACTTATACTGAGGGTTCCTAGAATAGAGTCTTTTTTTCTTTTGGGGGAGTACCACCCTCTCCCCAGTTGCTTCGGTGTCCAAGGTGCTGCAGTCTGGAGCGATATCATCTCCTTGTGTGTGATCCTTACTGTGCCTTTTCCATCGAAGAGTTGGAGGTTCTGAGTGGTCAAGGGTAAACCCTGAGCTGGTCTTGACACAAGCACAGGGGCTCCTCCATCTCGGGCTGCTCTGATCCAATGTCTGTAGGAAATATCAGAGCAGTTGAATAGGTCTGAACTCTGCTGATGATTCATTTTTTAAGCATTTTCCTCAAGTACCTGAAACCATAGTTACTGGTTATTTAAAAACAACTGTATGTAGGCTGGTGCCTGGGGCTCAAGAGGAAAGCCTTAGAAAAACCCTGATCAGGAAAGCCTCTTGAAATGAAGACCAGTTAAATGAAACACAGCCCATTGATGTTACAGGAGAGTAATGGTTACAGAAGAGTGAACTTGCTCAGCCTCATGAATATGAGGTTCAACAATTTCAGAAAATTTGGGGCCATTGCTATAACCGATCTCCAGGCGCTCACCACTTGGGGTGCATCCAATTGAACCAAGGAAATGCGGAGAGCAAAGAATTTTTTATTACTCATTATAGAAGTAAGGAGGGGGAGGGGATAGATCTCCAAGGACCATCTCCCTGTGATTAGTTCATGCAGCCATATTCAGTGTTTTTAGGGGGGAGTGGTAGGAGGCTTGCATGGCACTTTTGAGTCAGTTGTGTGTCTCCCATATCAACATGCTAGTGCCTACATCGTGTGTTAAAAAAAAAAAAATAGGAGAAAGCTCTGCCCATAGGTGGAGATCTTTGTATTACAATAAATTGAAGATCACTTCGGAACAACTCAGGGGGGCTTCTGTGCAGGTCCCCAGCTCCAGTCTAACTCAAACTGGCTTGCGTAAGGAGCTGTCTGGTGAGACACCTAGTTGAGCTACTCCTTGGCTGGAACTGCTGGTTCTGCAAAACATAAGCTCATATTCAAATTGTTCTCTATTCCCTGAAAGTGTTTTTGACTTCCTATTGCTTTCACAACTCTGATGTTTTCCAAAATACAGCTACTTAAGCATATCCATATTTGCCCAATTACTGTGGCAAGATCCAGTGTATCTTTCATCTAGCACATCCTTCCTAGAAGCAGAAGTTCTTGGCAATGTCATCTTGATATTCATTTCCAACTGATTACATAAACCCAGTGTTTCTCGGTGTTCTTAACGCTCTTTTTTTGGTCTTCCTTATTCATTTCCTCATTAATGAATTAAATAGCATTTTGACCTGTGCTAAAAATGGCCTTGGCAATTCTACTTTGCACACCACATATGAACTTTGAGAACAGAGCACAAGGAAGCACACCTGCAGGACCAGTTCTTGTAGAACTGGAGGTCTCGCTTTATAGGTCTGGGTTTATCTGAATAATGGGGGCACATAAAGGGAAGCAAGAGGAGGTTGAAATCTCTCCGTGATACATCTTAGAATGAGAGCCTTTTGGAATGAGAGGCTGCAGTAGTTGGTTTCCACCTTTTATTCACAAAGAGGTTGATGAGAAAATAATATTTGGTATGACAGACTTGTGATTCCAGTAATGAAATGTAGAACCTATGCAGGGATTTAGGTTTCTGTGACCCCAACTGCCCAAGACAGGTGGGTGTTAAATGTGGTCAGGGAAGGGAAGACTGAGTTGAAGACCAAATGAAAAAAAAAAAGAGAGAGCAGTTATTTTAAGGGACAGAAAAGAAAATGCCCCCAATCTAACTCATCTTACTAAGAAAACTAGCAAAACCCTGTTAAACCCTTTTGCAGAACAAAAGAAGAAAACTGAATAAAGCAAGAAGACAAACAAAAACCTCTTTTTCCAAGTTCCAAAACTTTCCAAGTTTTTATTGAAATTCCAGTTAGTTATCATACAGCGTAGTATTAGTTTCAGATGAAGAATTTATCACTTCCATGCAACATCCCCTGCTCATCACAAGTGCCTATCATCTGTTTCACCCATCCCCCTACCCACCTCCCCTCTGGTGACCATCAGTTTGTTGTCTCTAGTTAAGAATCTATTTCTTGGTTTTCCTCTCTTTCCAGCCCCCTATGTTTGTTTGTTTTGTTTCTTAAATTCCACACATGATCTTGCAAAACGTATGGTATTTGTCTTTCTCTGACTGCCTTATTTTGCTTGGCATAATACTCTCTAGTTCCATCCATGTCATTGCAAATGACAAGATTTCTTTCATTTTTATGCCTGTGTAATATTCCACTATATATGCATATATAGTACATCTTCTTTATCCATTCATCAGTCAATGGACATTTGGGCTCTTTCCATAATTTGGCTATTGTTGATAATGCTGCTGTAAACACCAGGGTGCATGTATTGCTTTGAATTAGTACATTTGTATTCTTTGCGTAAATACCTAGTAATGCAATTGCTGGCTCATAGGGTAGTTCTATTTTTAACTTTTGGGGGGATCTCCATACTGTTTTCCAGAGTGACTACACCAGTGTGCATTCCCACCAACAGTATAAGAAGGGTTCCCCTTTTCTCCACATCCTCGCCAACACCTGTTGTTTCTTGTGTTGTTGATTCTGGCAGGTGTGAGATAACATCTCATTGTACTTTTGATTTGCATTTCCCTGATGATGAATGATGTTAAGCATCTTTTCATGTGTCTGCTGGCCTTCTGCACGTCTTCTTTGGAAAAATGCCCATTCGTGTCTTCTGCTTATTTTTTTTAACTGGATTATTTGTTTTTTGGGTGTTGGCTTTTATAAGTTCTTTATAGATTTTGGATACTAACTCTTGATCAGTCATTTGCAAACAAACAGAAACCATTATGCAAGATAATGCATTCTCTATGGCTAGAGCAATTAATCAACTAGGCCTCCTGGTTTGCCACATGGTTACCCAAGAAAAGCTGTGAACCCATTCCTATCAAACTTTTGAACGTTCATTGGTACTGGATATTGAATCTAGGAAATGGCTGCATTATTACTATATTCAGAGATAAGAATCTAGGAGCTGGACACATGAATGCAAATCAGTTTATGTCTGTTAGGAGATGCTGCATTTACACTTAACAAAAGGATGAAGGTGGCACACTTTTTAGACTTGATTGATTTTATGGAAACAGCTATTAAAGACTAACAGTGGAGATATGTAGAAGGAAATTGCAAAATTGAGAAAATTGCAAAATTTTTATTTAGCAAAGAAGTAGTCCTCTGATACCCAGATACACACACATATATTCACACACACACACACATGCTAGGCAGAGGAACTAAGAGCCTAACCTTTGAACTTCACCTCCTCTCCCTATGCCAGAGCCCTTTCTCATCACCATATCAGGAACTGCTCGTTTTTAAGATTTATCATAAAACTACAATAATCGAGACAATATGATATTGGTATAAATGCAGATAAATAGATCAATGGAACAGAATAGAGAGTGCAAAACTAGAAGTACACACATATGGACGACTGATTTCTGACAAAACTTATAAAGGTATTGGAGACAGGATAATTTTCTCAACAAGTGGTGCTGGAATGATTAGACATCCATATTTGAGATGAAAGCCCACACGCCAAAAAACAAAGCAATATTGATCCCCATTTCATACCACTACAAACATTATCTTAAAATATATTATAGAACTAAATGTAAAACCTAAAAAAATTTTTCATATTTTCTTTCTTTCTAGAAGAAAATATGAGAAAATGTTGGTGATCATGGGTTAGGCAAAGATATATATGACCAAAGCACAATCCATAAAAGAAAAAAATTGATAAATTGGGCTTTATCATAATTAAACATTTTCTGCTCTTTTTTTTTTATTTTTTTTTATTTTTTTTTTTTTTCATTTTCTGCTCTTTTAAAGCTACTCAAGAGAAAGAAAAGGTGAGCCAGAGAAAACATTTGCAAATCTCTTGTCTGATAAAGGACTGTATCCAGAATATATAAAGAACTCTCAAGATGCAATAGTAAAAAAACAAATAATCCAACTAGAAAATGGGCAAGAGGTTTAAACAGATGCTTCATCAGAGAAGATATATGGCTGAAAAAAAAAAACACCTGAAAAGATGTCCCGTATCATTAGTTCTTCGGGAAATATCTGTTAGAATGGTTAAAATTAAAAAGACTGATCATAATAAGTACTGGTGAGAATGTGGAAGAAACAGAACTCTTAAATACCACTGGCAAGCATTTGCATTGGTACAACTGCTTTGGGAAACGATTTGGTAGTTTCCCCTCAAATTCAAAATATACCTACTATCTGATTCAGGTATTTCATTCCTAAGTATTTACCCAATAGAAGTGAAAGCCCACAAAGATTTGTAGACAAATGTTCAATAGCAGTTTTACTTATAATAGCCTTAAACCAGAAACCACCCAAACGTCCATCAACAATGGAATAGATAAAAACAGTGGTGGATCCATCCAATGGAATACTATGTAGCAATAAAAGGGAACCAACCCCTGATACAGACTACAGTATAGATGAATCTTAAAACAATTATGCAGAGTGATGAGAGATAGACAAAAAGATATACTGTAAGATTCGATTCATATGAAATTCTAGGAAATACCAACTAATCAGTAGTAACAGAAAGGCAGATCAACAGTGGCCTGGGGAGGGACACGAGGGATGAATTTACAAAAGGGTTTTAGAAAATTTTAGGGATGATGAGTATATTGACTGTCCTGATTGTAATGATGATTTCATAGCTTTATACGTATGTCAAAACCTAACCAAGGTCCACTTTGCAGCATTTCCCAAGAATTTACCCTTTGGATTTTACCTCCTTACTCTACCACAGTGTCCTTCCTTCCACATCATTGAACCAGTGATTTCGTCTGAGAGTCACATACATACAATTCCTGCATGGAAAGCAGATGATGCCAGTTTTTTGGTAGTAATAATAGGGGAAAATACAATTTCTGGGTTAAAATGAGGTCGCGGTGATGATAAGGAATGCAGGAAAGGACACAACCTATATGTGAGGAAGAAAAATTCTGCTTGCTTATAAATTCTGTTTTATCTGATGAGGTTTCACTTCAACATTGTTTTCTTTTTCCATAAAAGCAAGAATGCAAGGGGTGCCTGGGTGGCTCAGTCAGTTAAGTGTCTGCCTTTTGGCTCAGGTCATGATCCCGGGGTCCTGGGATGGAGCCCTACATAGGGCTTTCGGCTCAGTGGGGAGTCTGCTTCTCCCTCTCCCACTCCCCCTGCTTATGCTCGTGCTCTCTCTGTCAAATAAATAAATAAAGCCTTAAAAAAATAAAAGGAAGCCAGCAAGAGAGGGGCATTTATTATTTTTAAATTACAAAATACTCGAAGTTTACAAAGGGCTAGATGTAATGAAAAAGGCCTTGACTTAAAAACCCTGCACCCAAGAACCCACCAAGTAACCTGAGAAATAGAACATTATCAATGTCTTTAAGGTTTTCCACATGCCTCAGCCCCTTCCCACTTCAGGATTGCAGCTAGAACCTGGATTTCTCCTCCCAGGTAAGGGCCTTTTCTCCTTTGGCAATAGTAGGAGAGAGTATCATGAGAAGGTCTTATTAAGAATCATCCCTCTAGGCACTTAGTGCTTGAATTTCTCAGAGAGGAGGTTTGAAGGGAAGTGGAAAGAATATTTTTAAAGGAAGAATTACTTATAACGACTTTAGGGAAAGGGAACACGATTACTTAGGATTCCTTCACACTGGGGGAGTTGGAGATGAAGTAATGAAATTGAACTGATTTTTCAAGGAGAACTACTTTTTACAAAGAACCACAGGGTTTGAAACTGAGTCAAGAACTGAGTATAGTGCTGCAGCCTTCTGTTATCCAACAGGTAAGTTTGGACCTCTTTATTATTGTGATTTCTATGACTGAAACCACGTTGGCAGTAAGCTGGAGAATGAATGTGTTTTTGCTCATGAAATTTTCATCTATGAGGATATAGGAATAATAAACACAATAGTTTCCAGCCACACCCCCCCTCACCTCCCAAGGTACTTCATCATGGTTTCTGACATTAAGTGAGTTAAAATAATACATGGTCTACTGACTTCCTTGTACTGAGTGCAATGGTATAAGTATCAGCTACAGGCAGGGCAGGAGCATGCGAGGGTTCCATTTGTAGCGACTGAGCCTTTCATATTCTAGAGATTTTTTAAGTTTCTGTTATAACTATTACAGACTTTTGGTAAGACATCTACAACAGACAGACAAATATGAAGAGCAAAACAATACTGGATTTTTTTTAAAAAGATTTTATTTATTTATTCATGAGAGAGGCAGAGACACAGGCAGGTGGAGTGCACCTGATGTGGGACTCGATCCCAGGACCCCAGGATCACCACCTGAGCAGAAGGCAGATGCTCAACCACTGAACCACCCAGCTGCCACGGAATCTTGGATTATTGACAATTCCTTGCTTCCCAAAGAACCACTGTGAATGACATGGAGGTGTCCATCCACCCAGATTTTTAAAATGTAGTGTGTGAATAAAATATGTTTAATTTTTAAATGTAAAACAAAAGCCATAAAAGGAACTAAGACTTAAGAGAAAGGAAAATGTGTCAGGTTAGGAGGTGGTATGCAATATGTGATAATTTTGTGCCAAAGATAATAATTATGAAAGCCATGTAATAGCACAAAAACTGCTTGTGATGTGATGTTAAATCAAAGGAGATTACAAAGAGGAGCACCTGGCTGGCTCAGTTGGTCAAACATGTGACTCTCGATCTCAGGGTCATGCCAAATCCCACATTGGGCACAGGTTACAGAGAGAGAGAGAGAAAGAGAGAGAGAGAGATTACCAAGATATATGTGCATGGGAAAAAAGAATAAGTGGAAATATTCCAAAATGCTAACAGTTATCAGCAAATAGGTGGCAAGATCATGAAGGACTTTTAAAACTTTATTTTTCCTGTCTTCTGTATTGTGGTTGTATTTTTTTTTTGTGGTTGTATTTTTTAAATAACAAAATTACTTTAAAAAAATCTGTAGTAATCAGAACCTTTTGAACCTTCCCATAGATTTAGTAACAGTATTTCCTTCTATTGAAGAACAACTGAGGACCAACTAGTTATACCTAATGTTTAATGGCACAGGAAGTCAGATACTTTTACTGGCCTGGGCCTCATTTAGAACTTGACATATAACGAGTACAATAGATCACCTTACCTTATTAAGGACAGTGAATTCCTTATTCACTGGAAGAACTGAAAACTGTACCCCAAGTTCACAGAAGTGGACAGCCAGAGAGAAAACAAGGAAAGGGGTTGAGGTTTATAGATCTAAATTCTAGACTTGGGAGGGGCGGCACCTGGGTGCCTCAGTTGGTTAAGCGTCTGACACTTGACTTTGGCTCACATCAGGATTTGCCCGGAGTTGGGCTCTGTGCTCAGCAGTGAGTCTGCTTCTCTCTCTCTGCCCCTCCCCCTGCTCGTGTGCACTCTCTATTTCTCTAAAATAAATCAATTAATTAAAAAAATAAATTCTAGACTTGGATTTGCCATTACTAGCCTCAGTTTCTTTTCTTTTTTTTTTTTTAGCCTCAGTTTCTTATTTCAATTTGTGAATGGCGAGAAAATGCCCTGCCTGACAATGATTTGCCATGAAAGCAGAACAAAACAACCCACATACTAAAGAAAAATCAGAAGGCCAAGAAGAGATGGTGGAAGGGATTCCTGTTAGATGTTCATGCCCATCCCAAGTGGCCTTTGTCTGAATACTTCAGGGATGGGGCAAACACATCATCTTGGGATTTGGCCCATTTTGTTGCTGAGAGCTCTATTGCTACAAAGGTCTTAGACTGGTTTCTAGAACTTTCTGCCCCATTGTTCTAGTTCCATCTCTGAGGTAGGATACTTTGGCCCCTGGCATGGCCTGATGGTTTCCAGGTGTGCAGATATCAATCCCCTTGGTTTATGGGGCAACAGGAGAACCAGGGTGGTCTTCTCAGGCCAGGAAATCCCTCATTATCATTTCCTCAGAGTGTCACAAGGGAAACATGTTTAGAAAACACTGTTCTGGAGTGTTGTCTTGGGAGTGACTATCCTCCCTTGTATCATAGAAGTCACACTTCTACCAGGGCAGCTAAGCATGCAGTTTCTGGTCGCATTTGGGGTTCATTGAGGACATCTTAGTCAATCGAGATCCCTCACATTTGTTTGGTTTTGTTTTCCATCAATGCTGCTGTTTTTTGTGTGCCCTGCCTGTAATTACAAAATTAGGTTTGAGAAGAGAGAGGGGGGTTTTACATTTGTCTCTGTTAAATTTTGTTTTGTGAGATTGGGCCTATGGTTCCCTCCTAATGGGATCTGTTGGGATTCTGATTTGCTCACCCAGAGAATATTCAGTCCATTCTAACTTGGGGTGCCTGCATCATGTAGACATGCCAGCTTTGCCCTTAGGCTGCAGGAACTTGCACTGTGCCCACCAGCTCCAACTCCAGCCTCTCACTTGACTTTGTGACCCTCTCCTCTCTTTCATACATGACCTCTGGAAATATTACCAAGATCCACTTCTACATCCTCTGGATCTTTTTGCCAATACTCACTTGAGAATATTTTTGGCTTCAGATTTCAGTTCTGCTTTCTAACCCTGAATTTGCTTTTTTGGGCAGAAATGTATTCCTTCCAATCCTCCCTCCCCACATTCTCCACTACTCTTGACTTACCACAACTGATGAGTCAGCCATGACCATGTGTTCACCCAGCATGGCCGCCATTTTCCCAGGAGGGACCAAATAGGGCACCTGAGGTTTTCCACTTGGAGACCACTCTTTAGATTGACTCATTTATCACGGAGCATGGGTGTTTATGAAAGTACCCAGTTCTGTCAATTGTATTCTTCATCTGGCTCACAAGAAAGAGGTACTCAAATGCTTTCATGAGCTCTCAATTCATGGAGTCTGCAGTGTTCTGCAGAATCTCCCCATCTATAACCCCATCAAAGAGATTGAATGAGCTTCACCAGGCTGGGCTCATTCTTAGTCAATTCATATTTTCCCTTAGTGATCATGGCTTCATTAAGTGCTACAAGGCTAGCTCTGTAAAATCTTTCCTGTTCACTAATTTGTACTTGCCAACCCCCGCTGAACCAGTGGTAGATGAGGAAGCTCTCTGGAGGTATGAAGTATTAAAGGATGGCATTCTCCTAAGAGGTTTAGTACGAAGCTGGAAGACACCATGGGGCTTAGTGGTCTGGAAGGGTCATGGAGACAATCTGATGTGTTTATATGTCGGTTGCCTGGAGCAAGAGTGAAATCAACATGCAAATATCAAACCAGATTCTCCCAGGGCTTAACCACAAAGGTTACGAGGCGGCCATTTGGCATGAAGTTTTAATTTTCCTGTTTAAAGGAACAAAGGTTAAACTAACAGAACATGTCACGAGAAGGTACTTCAGAGATCATGCAGACCAGGGCTCCTCAAACCTAAATGTGCACAAGTCACCTGGGTACCTTTAATTAAAAATGTAGATTCTGACTCAGTAGTTCTGGGGTAGGGCCTGAGATTCTGTATTTCCTTTTTTTTTCTTTTTACATTTTTATTTTATTTTTATTTTTATTATTTTTTGAGATTCTGCATTTCCGACGTGCTCCCTGGTGATGCTGTTGGCCTATGGCTACACTTTATGTAACAAAGGCTTAGACTACACTGCATTGTTTTTTTTTTTTCAGATATAGAAACTGAGATACAGAGAGGTGATTTCCCCAAAGCCACAATGGTTAAGTTAAAGCAGTTTCTTTCATTCAGGTCTTGTGGGGCCCGGATCAGGGTTTATTTAATTGCAAAGTTGCTGGACTGTAAAACAGAGGTTTACCCTTTCTTAAGGACTCACAGCATCTGGGGGGGAAGAGCCAAGGTTAGATTCCAGGTATGCCTATGCTTGCATACAGGCACACACACATGCATGCACATGCATGCTCATGCTCAAAGAGATTGCATGTGCTTCTTCATATTCTTCTTTCTCATCATTTGTGATGTGTAGGAAACACATGAATTACAAACACATTAAAGATATTCTTAAATGCAAATCGATTCTGAATATGTAAATTTTTCCATAAGAATATTCTGGGAAAATATATGAGTTGTTTCTGATCTCTTAAGTATAAATACAGAATGTTCTGGGGTTCAACAGACACCATGTTGCTGATAAAAGTGTACTCATAATGACGTTTCTT
Source organism: Canis lupus familiaris (assembly GCF_011100685.1). Taxonomy (NCBI): domain Eukaryota; kingdom Metazoa; phylum Chordata; class Mammalia; order Carnivora; family Canidae; genus Canis; species Canis lupus. The sequence goes on along the minus strand of NC_049231.1, from coordinate 41,955,301 downwards.
ATAGTTTGAAGAGTGAAAGCTCTGGGCCTGGCTCAGCGAGTTCTATGCTCCAGCATTTATAAAGGCCCTGGGAGTTTGGAGATTTTCCACTAACTTCTGGTATTGAATTTTTTTTGCCAACTATGACTATTTGTTTTTTTGAACTCTGTGGAGGAACTAAACAACTGAGAAATCTCAGGCAGAAGTGTGTGTGTTTGTGTGTGTGTGTGTGTGCACATGTGCATGTGTGTGTGTGTTCACACATATTAACTAAACATTGAAGATTCCTGACGTTTTTTTCTCCTTGTTGAGAAACGGAAAGTGGACGGAGAAGTAATTGTCTGGAGTGGAAAAGAGGGTCAGAAAAATCCTTGAAATGAAATCTCTCTCCTTTACTGGAGGTTTAGATAAGATGATATAAACTAAACCAATTCGAGAAAAATTCAGGTCATGAGCTTCTATTTTGGGAGGCAAATACCTGGGGTAGTTTAAGCCCATTGTTGCATCTGTAGCCTACCTAAGCTTCTTGAGAACAAGGCTGGGTCTTCAAGGTCTTTTTTTTTTTTTTTTTTAATTAATTCCAAAATGCTCAGAAGAGGGTCTTGCACCAAGTGGGAGGCCGGAAGCTTCTCTGGAATGAAATATCATTCATCTTCCAGCATCCATCACTCCTGGCTAGCAGCCCTGGAAGCTGCTGGTGTGTTTCAAAGGGCCGAAACAGCCATGTCTGGGAGCCCATGAGCTGGTGTTTGTTTGGAAGTTGCAAACCACTGCTGACGGTGGCTTCTCCTCTGGTTATTGGCCTCTTCTTGTGCACTCAGAGTCTCTCTGATGGCGTTCTCTCTTTCTTTACGGGAGGAAGGAGTGAGAGGAGAAGGAGGAGGATGAGAGGAGAAGGAGGAGGATGGGAGGAGAAGAAAGAGAGGGAAGGAGGCCAAGGATGAGGAGGGAGAGGACTGGTGGGGAAGGGGGGTGGGGAAGCGAGGAGGGGAAGGGGAATGGGAAGAGATGGAGGAGCAGGGAGGATCTGGAGGCAGAAAGATGTCAACCTGCTTGTGCAGAGGTAAGGGGATCAGACTCCCTCCTCTGAGATGCCTTTCCTCTGGCTCCCCAGCCACCACTCAGGTGGAAGCCCTGAGCCTTGCTCTGACTGGCCCACTCTTGAGTCTTTTCTATGGCCAGGAGGATGCTCTGCCACCTGGCTTTGCCCTGTTGTGCCCATCCCACAATCTCTTTGGGAGGAGTGGTGGGATGACCCTGGTTGGCTCAGACCAGTGGGGCCAAATCTAGAGCTGGGGATGGAGTGAGTCCCTCAAGGCTCATGTCTACTCCACATTGGAGGAAAGGTGGAAAGTTTAATCTGAACTTTGAGGGTCTTCTCAGCTTTCTCCCTGGGGTTTTGTCTTTAACAGTCTGTTGATTTACCAGATGGCCTAGACCTGAACACTCACACTGTAGGTAGGTTAAACATGTCAGCAAAACTGCTACAGGAATGTTGCCTTAAACCTCATCACCATTCTGCTCATTCTTAATGTTGCTAACATCCCTGCCCATGACTAAAGTAGAACATTTGGTATCTCAGTTAAATGCCATTAATCTACCAATTAATCACGGCTGTTTGGTAATTACCTCAAATGAGAAGGCATTCCAGGACACACTCTGGAAAGGATACTGAGTGAGAGGAAACTGCATTGTCCCTGAGTCCATATATTCCCAGAGAGGAGAGCACTGGCTCTGGGTAAGTGAAGAGCAGTGCCAGATGGGCTCATCTGGGCTCCACCCTGTCAGCGTAAGGGATCTCAAGGAAGGTATTTATTTTTTCTACACTTTTTTTTTACACTTTTATCTTTTCTTTTTTTAAGATTTTATTTATCCATTCCTGAGAGACACAGAGAGGCTCAGAGACACAGGCAGAGGGAGATGCAAGCTCCCTGCAGGGTACTCGATCCCAGGATCCCAGGATCATGCCCTGAGTGGAAGGCAGATGCTCAACCACTGAGCCACCCAGGGGTCCCTTTAGACTTTTTTTCTAGAAGGGTTCTGAAACATTTAAATTTTCTAGAAAAATGCCCAACACATCAGTGACCACTCTTGCCTTCTGTTATTATTATGAAGGCAAGACACAGGTGCCGAGTGGGAAAAATCACCCCAGGATGGAGTGGGAGGCGGGGTTTGATTGAGTGCGTGGTGGGAAGGATGGGAAGGACGGAGAGTGGGCGCTGAGGAAGGGGAAATGTGCATGTGGGTGTCGTCACACTCAAGGGGATAAGGAGGGCCAGTGGGAGGGTGGTGGCTGCAGAGCACATGCAAACAAAGGTGCGAGCAGTGTCTTCCAGAGTCGGTGGGTGGTCACGCAGACGGGCAGCAGGGGTTCTCGCAAAGGGCAGGGGGAACAAGGCAGAGAGGCATGTTGAAGCCCTGGGTGGAGGAATCCTAAGGCCAAAATAGGAGGTTTGGTCTTGCTGCGGGGCTTTGAGCAGCGCTGTGCAAAGCTGGACCCTGTGTCATGTGAAGGACATGAATCTGAACGCAGGGCCGAGGAGGGGCCCAAGCACAGGGAGCGAAGGGTCAGCCGGACAGGTGGCTCTCGTCATCTCCCCTCCTGCCTGCCCCTGCCCGGTCATCACCTGAGCCCTGGGTCCCCCGCCTCCAGGACCCTGACAAGAGAGAGCCGGGCGGGGTTCCCAGGGCGCGGGGCAGGCCGCCGGGCGCACCCCCCGAGGCCCAGGGCTGGAAGATGGAAAGAAGCGAAGGGTCCTCCAGGCTCGGGTCTGTGGCTGTCGTTACAAGAAGGACCTGGAGGTTGACAACTGAGGGGGCGGCCTTGACTCGTCGGATGGGGACCTCTGCCAGGCTGGACATGCTGGCAAGCCTTGTCGAGGGCTAACACGAAGTCACATGGGGATAGAGACCCAGGCTTGTGAAGCATTTGGTGCAAGTGTGCGGTAAAGCGTGTTGGTGTTTCGTAAGAGTTTGGCACGTTTTCGGAATGATTCTGGCTGGCTGCCCAGCGCTGAGTTTCCTGTTCATAGCTCCCCATATGTGTCACTGCTGAGGATTAAAGCCCCCATAGGCTCTGACACAGACGTCACTCACTGTCTCCTTCTTTCAGCCTCAGTAAAACTGGGTCGGTTGACAAGATGTGAGGGACACTCTCCTGCTGCACGGACCAGACCCAAAGCTCTTTGGGAAAAGAAAAGAGGAATTAGCAAGTCTATCCAGGGCTGACTTCAGAATGCACTTTTGTTTTTAAGAACCAACATCCACTCAGCTGACTTATTTGGGGGAAGAAAGGCTGCGGGCTTACCCTCCGAGTCATCGCCTCCCGCGACGCCAGCCATCCCCAAATGTCCCCACGACGAAGAAAGGAGATGGTAAGATGATTAATTGCACTTCTGGTTTTTGTTCCTGTAATTTTCCCTCGTTCTCTTTTTTGTTTACTTCTACATGGATGAAGTATTTTGGAGAGACAAATGGAATTTGATAAAAACTGATAATGTTATGCTGCTTTGTGGAAAAAAGGATTTTAAGAATTTCTTGGTGTTATGCGGCTCTGTAGGCATATTCAGCCTTAAGATGTGTCTGTGAGTTATATTAAAAGATCAGCTGTGATGATGCATGTTTTACTCTATGGAAGATTAACGGTGAAAGATATGGGAAATACATTTTATAGCCGTGCACTACTTATAAGCCATAAATAGTTGCGTGACTTTGGGTAAATCGTGAGGTTCAAGGGGAGGGTATTGTAGATAAGAATCTTTAAAAAATATTGTTGCTGATCTTAGAACGAAGACTTATTTTATCACTTTCCATCAAGCTTTGTCAGTCTTAGAGGGGCACAATCTGGCCCGATGTTTGACCCAAGGCATTGCGTGACTATTAACCGTGGGTGTCATCGGCTGCAGTTAAAGTTACAACGCGTTGTAGTAGCAGTGCTCGGACACGCTTCCTCCAATACGGCTTAAACTGTCATCTTAAAAGCACAAGCGTTACTTTCCAAGGCTTTACAAACGTTACACCCTGAGCTGTAAGGAAAAACTCTGAGAAGATTATAAACATTGTCCGGTATTTCTTTATTGGACATGCTTGACTTCCATAATCCCATCAGTAGCGTTGTTATGGGAAAGAATAATAAGAAAATGGAAAGAATCTGGAAGGTTAAAGACAGGAAATGAGAACACAAAAAGGAGAGCAAAATGAGGTTTACTGTTCAATTCAGTTCAATTCATCTGACAACTCCTTGCTCTTCTGCAAAATGCCAGTTGACGCTGTGGGGAGGAGGGCGTGGGGAGCCAGGTAGAGGAAAGATGCTTCAGATGGTGCAGCTGGTTTGGGAATCCCGCTACCCACGCACGGGCAATAGGAGACCACCGTGGTGTGCTGGAGGCCAAGGGAGGGTGTGTGCTTTTTGGAAGCGTGTGGATCTGCTGGGGAAAGGAAGGAAATAATGTTGTCTAGAAGGAGCAGGGAGCACTTTTGGAGATGAATTTAATCTTCCTAATTCTGGTGATGAATTTATTTTATTTTTATTTTTTTAATCTATTTTTTATTGGTGTCTGATTTGCCAACATATAGAGTAACACCCAGTGCTCGTCTCGTCAAGTGCCCACCTCAGTGCCCGTCACCCAGTCACCGCCACCCCCCGCCCACCTCCCCTTCCACCACCCCTAGTTCGTTTCCCAGAGTTAGGAGTCTTTCATGTTCTGTCTCCCTTTCTGATATTTCCCACTTATTTTTTCTCCTTTCCCCTTTATTCCCTTTCACTATTTTTTATATTCCCCAAAGGAATGAGACCATATAATGTTTGTCCTTCTCCGATTGACTTACTTCACTCAGCATAATACCCTCCAGTTCCATCCACGTTGAAGCAAATGGTGGGTATTTGTCATTTCTAATGGCTGAGTAATATTCCATCGTATACATAGACCACATCTTCTTTATCCATTCATTGGTGATGAGTTTAAGGAGATACGTGTGACCCTTCTCAAAGTCAGCATGGGGGTATCAATCTTCTATCCCACAATCCCTTCTGGGCACATGCCTGTTTGCTTACTTAGGGGAAAACCTTGCCCGGCATGGTCTAGCAGAGGCCGAGATTCACTCCTAAAATCTACCTTGCAAAACTGACATGAATTGCACGTGCTCATGGTTAGAAATAAAACAAAGGACTACGGATCAGTCAATAAGATGAAAAATAAAACCTATCACTGTGGGATTAATGCTGTCAACATTTTGGTGGGTATGTTTTTCTCCGAGTACATTTACATTAAAAAAAACAACAACAACAACAAACCATATTGAGCTGTACGTGTTGGCTTTTCCCTTTTGACAATATATTGGAGCATCTCACCACACTAATGAATTTCTTCCTACAAAAATTGTTTGATCACATTATACAGAGAATTTATTAAGTCATGTTGGTAGATATTGGATTGTTTCCTTTTTCATTATCAACATTACAAAACCGATGTACTTATAATAAAAGCTTTGCGTCCCTTCTTGATTATTTCCTTGGACTAGAGTCCCAGAGGGAAAACTGTGGCATCAAAGCACCTGAGGATTTTTGAAGCTTTTGATCCCTGCTACTAAATTAATCTAACAAAGTGCTATAAATTTATACTCCCTCCAGCACTGTATGAACACCATTTCCCCACACTTTCACCAACGCTGTGTTTTGTCATTTTTAAAATAAATGTGCTAATCTGATAGCTGGCTACGGCTACTTTGTTGTCTTGATCTGCTTTAAGGAAACCCTTTGTAAAACCTTTTGGCTTCTTGTCTTTTCGGTTACTCACATCAAAGCAATCATTTCTTACAGTAACTTATGGCAACCTAATTTCTGGGGACTTTGACCTCATTTGATGTCGCTCAGCAGGGCTGCTGAAAATGTGGGGAATCAGATGCTTTTGCTCTGACTTTCTACCATTTGAACAACCCAGGGCAAAACTCAGTCTTTATGATTTTATTTCCTTTTTGTCTATAAAATTTAAAGATAAGGGTTGACTTTTCATCCCACTGAGCGATTATATGGAGAACAGAGATGAGACAGAGGAAAGTTCTTTGAAAATAAAAAAGGTGAAAAATACAAAATGGTACAATTACGATTGTTGTCATTATGAAGTTTATATTGTCACCTTATAAAGTATGTAGTTTTGGAGAACTGCATGCTGAAATTTTGACAAGGTGTTCTAATTCTAGACTAGAAAGTGTGTGTGTATGAAAATGTGTGTGCATGTTGCAACATACTTCTTAAGTCTTGGATTTAGTGCTAGCGTTTGGTATGTTCTAGCTGTGCATGGACATACAATAGGTTGAACATGGTTTCTATTTTGTTGCTTACTTATCTCACTTGCATGCAGGACAGCACACCATTTTTCTTATATTGCATTGTGATTGACCACTTGCTTTCTTCAGTTCCCCTTCTCAAAGGCAGGACTTGTTTTATGTGTGTTTCTTTCTGTAGGGCCTGGTCTGGGATCTGATACCTTGTGGGGGCTCAATGACTGTTTCTTGAATGAGCCAACAAAAGGGAGCTAGGAGCATTTTTACCTAACTCTGCAGGGAAAGAATCATCTCAAAAAAAATCGTAGATTTTGAAAATGGAGATTTTCTGGGGCAAATTGATTATTTTGTTTAATTTCATTTGGGTTGTTTTCCATTTTTATTGAGTGACACTTTAAAGCTCTTAATGGATATTAAGCAAATGAATACAAGCCAAGGGTAGAATCAGGAAAATGGAGATCATAGACTTGTAAGTGTAAGTCTCATGGAGTTGGTATGAGTATGAAAAGCTTTACGGGGGGTACAGAGTTTCACTCTTAACAGCTCAGTGCTAGGCTGTTAAAATAAGGACCAAAGTGATGCTTAGCAATGGTTTGAACTTGGTACTGAATAAAAAATACCAATGGCCAATACTTAAAGAGTACTTGACTATACGTGAGATCTGGTTCTAAGTGCCTCATGTATGAGGCAGTAATTATTATGATTTTATTTTGCAGATTAAGAAGCTGAAGTACAAGTGATTTGGCCAAAGTCACACCAGTAGGCAGTGCACAGCTGGGATTCACAACACAATCTTACTTAGAGTCCACAGGTTGGTGAAGGTGGGGGTTACTGAATTCAGTGGTTTGGGACCACTGATGGTATTTGTGCTGTTTCACTCGGGTATATAAGTCACCATTTATTGAATTCCCACTAAGGAACTTATGCTGATCTGGGTTCTTATATCATTATGTCTAATCTGTTCACAGCTTTACAAGATTGGTGTCATTTTACCTGCTCAAGGACCAAACCAACTAAGACTCTGAACTCAGTAAGTGGCCCAGAGGTGATGAGTTAATGATAAGGGAATGCCCATCAATCTATACCAAGTCTATTAAACTTCCTAGCCTATGTGCTGCTCTGGCCTGGACAGCTGAGTGCTGATGTTCTTGGTTCTTCATCCAAAGGTGCGGAGTCCAGTTCTCCATTTGGAGGTGCTGGGCCTAGAAACTCAACCAATTCATCCCTTCACTTGGGTATTGTGGGGAGGTGGGGTCTCTGCCTTGGTCTCTGAATTTGTGTGGGCCATTGTGAAATGGTACTTGAAGTTGATTTTCAAGCTGACATTTCCTGGCAGATTATCCAATTTATCACCTCATCCTAGACATGTTGAGTGTTTAATATGTGGGGACATTTTCCTTATATGTTCTAACAAATGAGCCCCCAATTCTGCACCAAGAATGTCTAAAGAGTATCTCCAAGGAGTCTGGGACCGAGTAAGGCAAGTGCTAGCTTGGGAGAGGAGACTCAGTTCTGTTTTCTCTTAGGCAACTTACCTATTTTCTCTTTGTTTAGTTGTTCCAGTAATATGGGTATAGGAATATAATTTAAAATTGTATTTTACACAATTTGCTGTTAAACTTTTCAGTAAGATTTTGGAATTTAAACAATTTTTTCAACAAGGAGTGTTGGGTGGCTCAGTTGGTTAAGCATTTGACTCTTGATCTCAGTAGAGGTCTTGATCTCACAGTTGTGAGTTCAAGCCCCATGTTGGGTGACTGCTTAAACAATTTTGTTTTCAACAAATAACATATAGTTTGTGTACTTTTGAGTAGATAACACACAGTTTAAAAGCCTATTCAGTAAAGTCCTTCCTCTCTTCCTTTTTCTCAGATACCGCTTTCCCTCTCTCTCATCAACAAGTAGCTAAGTAATTGTTAATAGTTATTTCTACCTTTTCCATGCTGTATTAGTCAGGGTTATCCAGAGAAATAAGACCAACAGGAGATAGGTACATCAATCTCCTATAGGTTTTATATATAAAATTGGGCATATCATTGGTATATTTTGAGAGAGAGAGAGAAAGATATATATATAAAGAGAGGGAGAAAAAAGATGATAAAGTATCGGCTTATGTGATCATGGAGGCTGAGAAGTCCCAGCATCTGTTGTCTATAAGCTGTAGACCCAGGAAAGCAGGTGGCATAGTTTCAAGGCCCAAGAGCTGTAGAACCAAAGGTGTAGATTCTAGTTCAGGTCTGAAGGCATGAGAACCAGGAACATGGAGAGAAAATAGATGTCTCAGCTCAAGTAGTCATGCAGAGTGAATTCAACCTTTCTCTGCCTCTTTGTTCTAGTTCAACCTCCAAGGGATTGGATGATGCCCACCCACACTGAAGTGAGCCATCCACTTTAGTTTCAGTTTGCAGGCTAGTCTCTTCCAGAAATACCTTCACAGACACATCTAAACATAATCTTTAACCAGCTATCTGGGCTCCGTCAAATGGACACATAAAATTAGCCATCACACACACCAATGGTATACACTCTCCTGTACCGTGTTCCATATCTGCATCTAACGAGGTGCATTTTTCACCTTACAGTGGACTTTTAGGTTGTTTGCATTTTTTTGCTATTACAACCAGTGTTGCAATGAATAACAGCCTTGCCTGTGTCATTTTGCAGAAGTGCAAACAAGCATATTTATTGGGTAAATTCCTAGAAGTGGAATTGTAGGTCACAGACCATGTGCATTTGTGATTTTGATATGTATTTCAAAACTGCCCACTTACCTCCTACCCGGTTGTACCAAATAATACTTCTGGGAATGTTTGAGAGAATGTTTCCCCATGTACTTGTCAACATGGCATGCTGGCCAACTGGTTTTTTATTGAACTTTCATGGTCTTTTGGTTAAAGAGGTTAACTCGTTTTTTTTTAAAAAATTCTCATATCTTATTTCATGATACAGGTTTCTTTATTTAGATTTTATTTTTTGAAAGCAGTTTTAGGTTCACAGCATAATTGAGGGGAAGGTATAGAGATTTCCTATATTTGTTCTTCTCCCCATTATCAAATGTTCCCCTATTCCGGAGTGGCACATTAGTTTTAATTGATGAACCAACATTGTCACATCATTATCACCCAAGTCCATGGTTGATAATAAGGTTCTCTTGGTATTATGCATTATATGAGTTTAGACAAGTATATAATGACATGCATCTATCATTATGGCATCATACAGAGTGTTTTCCTGTCCTAAATGTCCTCTGTGCCCTACTTATTCTTTCTCCCTACTCCCACCTGACAACCCCTGGAAACTACTGATATTTTTACTGATTTATCCAGAGTGTCATATAGTTGGAATCAAGCAATGTATAGTCTTTTCAGACTGGCATCTTTTACTTAGTAGTATGCATTTAGGTTTCCTCCATGTCTTTTCATGGCTTGATGGTTCATTTCTTTTTAGTGATGAATAATATTCCACTGTCTGGATGTACCACAGTTTATTCATGCATCTAACTCCATAATATGTTGGTTGCTTCCAAGTTTGGGCAATTATGAATAAAGCTCCTACAAATAGCTATGTTTAGGTTCTTGTGTAAATTTTCAACTCTTTTATATAAATACCGAGGGGCACAGTTTCTAGATTGTGTGGCAAGTCTATTTTTAGTTTTATAAGAAACTGCCTAAGTGTCTACCAAAGCCTGTGCCATGTCATATTCCCACCAGTGATGAATGAGAGTTCCTGTTGCTCCATATCCTTGCCAGCATTTGATCTTGTCAGTGTTCTGGATTTTGGCCATTCTAACAGGTCTGTAGTGGCACTGAGATTAGTTTAAAAATTGCGATCATAACTTCTGGTTTACTCAATGATTGTTTTCTGAGGGCTTGCTGGATGTCTAGCTGTGGGATGCCATAGTGGGTGAGGGTGATCTGGCTGCTGCCAGCAAGGGCCACACAAAACAGCTGGGCAACAGCAGGTATTACACCCATAGCAATTAGCACCATGAAAGAAACAGGCTGGTGCTAAGCTGGTGACTGATGAGCCAAGATCTGCCTTAACCTGGTGGTGGGAGCTCTGGTGGGGGAAGGTTGAGTCTGAGGCACACAGGTAGAGGGCAGAGGGAACAGCAGTGTAGAGCCCAGAAGAAGATGTACAGAGCCGGCCAACTGTATCGAGGGGGATTGTAGATGAATTTGGAGACAGGGATGGGAGCAGATCACTGTGGGCATTTGGGGTCACCATCAGGAGATTGGATTTTATTATGAATTTCAGGTAGTCTTCAGTCATGGGCTAGAAAGATGGTGACAGATCTGTAAAGTCTTTCCCTGTTGACCATAAATGCTCATCTGGATGATGGATGTCACACGGAGAAGTCATTGTATTTGCCACAAGAGATAGTGACATGGGTGACATCTGGTAGAGGACTGGTACCCAGGACATTTCGCTCTCTTGCCCAGCCCTGAATTCTGTGTGTGTGACAAGTGACAAAAGCTTAGCCAAAACATGGCCGTGGAAACGTTCCACAGAAACACATTCTATCTCTTCCAGAGATAAAACTCAGCTTATAAAGATCTTTCTCCTTCATTTTTTTATCTTACGAAATTAACTGATCCTTTTTGATAAATCATGATTGTGTGTCCAGTCTGGGCTAAGCCCTGTTCTCGGTGCCCCTGAGATTGGAAGAGGAAGAGGAGGTAGGAGGGAAAAAGAGGAGGATTCAGAAAATGAGCAGCAGCTTACAGTCTAGTTTTGAGACCGAATCAAATGTCAACACCGAAAGGAAGGCAAGAAAGAAACAGCCAAAGGACTCCGCCACTTGTGAGTTACAGATGAGAACTCTGGTCATGCAGTGTGGGCCACTTGTATGCGTGAGGGTCTGCTTGGTGCTCGGGAGCCCGCTGGGGACTGGAGCTTCTACATCCTTCCCTGGAGGCGCAAGTAGGGTTATTCTAACTTTAGAGGTGAAGAATCGAGAGCTTTCCTCAGGACCACTGAGTGGGCATGGGGCAGAGTGGGACTGTCTCCTAAGCCCTGAGGCCGTGACTTTCTGTGCTACAGAATAGAATAAATTCCTAAGTTTTATTATTTGAGGAAGTCCCTGGGGAGAGAGTTTCTCTCTACTCTGTATCCTCTTTCATTATGGTCCCTCTGGTTCCATTCTTATGGAGCTGCTTTGCTTATGAGTCTGCAGAGCTGGGAGGTTCTCTGCAGAAGGGATGTGGATGGACCACAGCCTCGGGTTCCTGATGGTAAGGCCTGAAGCTGAGAGGTGCTTCTATCTTGTGAAGAAACACAGGGAACCAAGAGAAAGTGTTGATGGTTAGGTGGACACTCAGATCCATCTTCATGGCACAACTGGTCATTTGTGGCCAGAGCAGGGTGGGGATTAATGTGTGTGTGTGTGTGTGTGTGTGTGTGTGTGTAGCATCTGGGATGAAGGTTCCAGAAGCTGCTGGCCCTGAAGAGGGACTAAGAGGTGCAAGTTTCTGTGGACATAGGAACATGTAGGTAGGAAGCAGAAAGGCTATGAGGTCTGTTTCTTAAGCTCAAGAAGCTTCTCCTCTTAGTCCAGGGAAAAGAGGGCAGGGTTTGCTTCTGACAAGAAGGGGAGTCCTTAGGTGAATTCTAGGTGTTTAACCCAGACAGAATTGTTCAATTGAAAGCAATGTAGGATAGGTGATTGTTAAGTGAGAATGTTGGGTAAAAATGACAACAAAAAGGAATATTTACCAAAAAAAAGTCCAGAAACATATTTGTAAAATTTGAAATGTGTCTGTGCTAATCATGATTGAAATAAATATTTTAGACTTCCTAGATTTTGAGGCTTTTGGTTTTCTTACATCTCTGTTCAGTCGGCCCATAACAATGGCATGGTTTGCTTTAAAGACTAAAATTTCAGAAAATATTTTAGCAAGTTTGATGTCTGAAGCCTTCAGCCATTCCTGGAATGAATTAATGAGTGAATGAATGACATTGCTCTAGAACCAAGGAATCGCATGTTTGTATCTTTTGTGGAAGTCTGCCACTTTTTATAGTTTGAGGGGAAATTACTGGACGTGAATGTGCTTATAAATTATCCTGTGTTGTTTCTAAAGATGCTGAACTTCTTGACAATGAGTCCTTTCTTGGCTGAGGTAAGCAGTGCTTTTGATGACTGTAGTCACTCAGTCATTTTTGCCAACAGCGTATTCCAGCATGGACCACAAAACCAAGACATTCCAAAGCCATGAGCGGGCGCCCCCCAAACTGATGTGGCTTCCCTAATTCTATTCCCGGAGTTAGTGAGAGGGTAGAACTTGACTGGAAATTCTGGGGCAACTTTTCTTAGATCTTTTATAATCTGCAACTTCATTTAGTGGCCTCTTGATCTCCTTGCTATAGGTTGACTAGCAGCTGCTCTATCCTGGAAGTATCATCGCACAGCACCCTGCCGCCCTGCCCCAAACTGTCTCCTCCCCATGATTTCTGGGTGCATTACCTGTGTCCCTTACACAGATTTGGACCGAGGGAGACAGAGACCCGGGGACAGTAGGTGGTTTCTCAAGATAGTAGTGGATGATTAACAGAATCAGGCTATGAACATGCATCGTTGGATTCCCAAACTACTTTGTATTTCATTGTGCTGAAATGATAGGAGAACTTGAAGAAGGAAACGCTAATTTATGGCATCATTCTTTTTCAGATGTAGTTGAAGTTGTCATGTTTTTATGAGCATTGACATTTTTCAGAGATGGTTCACATGAAGCATGCAGTTAAGGCTCCTTCCTTCTACCTCCAATGGGAATTTATCATCCAAATTGGCACATGCTATCTGTAAGCTAGTTTTTTTAAAAATATTTTATTTATTTATTCATGAGAAATATACAGAGCGGCAGAGACAGGATGAGGGAGAGGCAGGCTCCCCTCAGGGACCCCGATGTGGGACTTGATCCCAGGATCCCGGGATCACAACCCGAGCTGAAGGCAGAGGCTCAACCACTGAGCCACCCAGGTGGCCCTATAAGGTAGTTTTTAAAAAGAATATTATGTGCAAGGGTTATTTTCTACTCTTTGAAATGGTCAGTAGATAATATTTAAACTAAAATGAATACGAATGAAATATATATATATATTAATAAGGTACACATTAACTGTTAAGGTACACATTAACAATGACTATAGCTATTCCTCTGGCATGATTGAACAGATCCTGCCTGGAGTAGGTGGGAGAAACCTGGTTTCATAAATAGTATTATCTGTCCATTAAAGAATAATCTGTATATCAAAAAGGTAACTGATAACAGGTGTTGCCAAGATTGTAGAGAAAAAGGAAGCCTTGTACACTGTTGGTGGGAATGTAAATTGGTATAGTTACTATTGAAAATAGGATGGAAGTTCCTCAAAAAAATTAAAAATAGAACTACCAAATGATCCAGCAACCCCTTGGTGTATATCCAAAGGAAATAGAAACAGGATCCTAAGGAGATAATCTGCACTGCCATGTTTATTGCAGCATTATTCACAATAGCTAATGTATGGACACAACCCACGTGTTCATCAACAGGTGAATGGATAAAGAAGATGTGATATATATGTGCAACGGGATATTACTCAGCCATGAGAAAGAAGGAAATCCTGCCATATGCAACAACATGGATGAAGCTTTAGGGCATTAGGCTAGAAGAAATAAGCCAGACAAAGACAAATACTGTATAATATCACTACTATGTGAAGTGTAAAAATGCTGAACTCCGAGCAACAGAGTAGAGTCGTGTTGCCAGGGGCTGAGGGGAAATGCAAGGGAAGTGGAGAGATTTTGATCAAAGGATAAAAACTTCCAGTTATGAGATGAACAATTTTGGGGATCTAAGGTACAGCATGGCGATTACGGCTAACATATTGTATTTATATACTTGAAACTTGTTAAGAGAGTGGGTCTTAAATGTTCTCACCATTCTCACCACAAAAAGAAGTGGCAATTATGTGTTGGGTTGGAGGTGTTCACTCATGGTCTGGTGGTTAAGTATTAGTTCTGGCTGTGGTGGTAATCATTTTGCAATACGTAAATGTATCAGATCAACACCTGGTACGCCTTAAACTTACACAATGCTATATTGATATACATATACATAGATAGAATGAAGCTGGGAATGCAAAGATTCATAGATTTCCTTCCTGGAAGGAAAATACTTGATTATAATCAGTGGTGATATAATTAAAAAAAAAAAAAAACTCGTGTGAACTTGCCATGACTACCTCTTTTGAATAAATTTCCCTCAACGAGTATTTCTCTAGATTAACACAGTGGGTTACTGAGCTGACTCACAAGGAGAGAGGGAGGTTATATTTTTGCTATTGTTAATAATGTGGGAAATTACACCCAACATCACTCACCAAGCTCGAGTATTATTAACCTCAATTTCTGAGATTTATGTAACTGCAAGATCAGAGTTCTACACTTCTTCTGCATTCAAAGTTTTAAGAGCATTGGTAAGATAATGTGACTGACAAGTGTACAGGAACTATGTTCACAGGAAAGTGAAAAATGCTGGGCACTGGGGTGGTGGAGACCGGTACTTCCTTTGGTCTGGATCTGATGTCCAACAAATTATAAATTATTGTTTTAGGGAAACCTGTTGTATGTAAGTCCCTGAGGCTGAACTCTCTTCCTTTGGCTGGCCGCAGTCTGCTGGGTCCCCATAGAAAATGGGTTTTGCTGTGTGAGTGAACTACATAGTTTTGTACAAATAGAAGGAACATCTGCTAAATAGGATCACCTTCTATGATCTAGGCATGTGATCGCGAATCCTGGCTGTGAGTTGGGATCACCTGGGGAGCTTAAGAAAATACTGATGCCTGGGCCCCACCATTAGAGGATCTGATGTGATAGGGTTGGGTCTCAGCATAGGGATTTAAAAAAACTCACCAGATGGTCATACCATGCAGCCAGTGTAATGTGGGTTGAGAACCACTGACCTGGGAAGTAGACAGCCATAAATTCAGTAAATGACCTGAGTAAACAAAAAGCTGGCTTGAACAAGGCTGTCCAGGGAGATTGCCAAATCCTGCCTGTGGGGGGGAATTTAGGTCCATTTCCCAGAAATCCTTGTCCCCAGAAGCTATCAAAGGTTCTCTCTGTCCTGTGAGTGTAGTTTGAATCTTCTAAGGCATGGTGGGCATTCGTGTAAATGCAGCCACTGTCATTTCTTTGGCAAAGATGTAAACAGCTACTCAGTTCAAGCTAGAGTTAGTCAGAAAAAGAGCCTATCTTTAAGTATTTGAGTGTCAGGGGAGTGAAGAACTCATGCCAAATGAAGGTGATGGTTGCCAGTGCCATCAGAGAGGGGGAGGTGAAGCCAAGGCTCAGCAGAGGAGGTGAGAGTCACCTGTTTCCCCTGGTCGAAGGAGTGGGGAAACCCTAGAAGGCCTTCTGGAAGGAATGCACAGTATTGGGAAGGGTTGGGAAGGGTAGGGAGGAGGGCATGAGCTGGAGAAGGAAGGGTGACATTCTCTGTGGAGGGAAAGAGGTAGCCCCTGGGGAAGCCGGCAAGGAGGCAAATGTGTGCAAGAAGGTAGTCAGGGGAGATCAAGGTGGGTCTGTGACCCCAAATGGAGTGCTCTGGCTACTTCCCAGAGGCAGTGAGGGGACCCTGCATGGCAGGATTCGACTGCCAATGTTGAAGCAAAAGGGCAAGTAGGGGCTTGCCTAGTATTACATACTCAGCTAACGTGGATTGTTTGGAAGAAACATGTATTTTGGTCTAACCATCCATTCTGACGAGGTGAAAAAGAAACCCACGTAGGTCACATGGGCCAGTTTAGCATTGACAAGGTGGGTGTATTGCAGTCAGATAGTTCAGACTTCTTAACCTTCTTTTCTCTGATTTCTAATGCTCCCTTTGTTCTTCTCCAGTCCTCCTGAGGAAGAAATTTAAGAAACTCCCCCCTGCCCCCAATCTTGTCTAAAGTAGTAACAGTGAAGCTCTGAATGTAAAAAGGTGAAGTATATTTTCCTTGAGATTCTTTACTTTTTTTAAAGATTTTATTTATTTATTCTTGACACAGAGAGAGGCAGAGACACAGGCAGAGGGAGAAGCAGACTCCCTGTGGGGGCCCGATGTTGGGGCTCTATCCCAGGACCCCGGGATCACGACCTGGGCCAAAGGCAGACTGTCAACCACTGAGCCCCCGGGTGCCCCTCCCTTGAGATTCTTTGGAGTGTATTGCTTCTGGGAAAAACTAACATTGTTTAATGGATGGGAGAAAGAACAGGGGCATATGACCTGTGAAGGTGACTCGGGTAGACTATTTTCTGTGATTTGCTCCAACTTTGAAGAAGTAAACCACAATTTGTAAAGACATAACCAAGAATATTCTTTCCATAAAATGTCGATATTAGAATTTTATCACATTACACCTTATTCTTGAAGGGATAAACTTTAAGCTCTTTGTCATTTGTGGAAATCTGAATCCAAACTTCTACACCAACCATTAAAATTAAATATTTAATATTTAATTCCTTGGCAGTGAAAAAAAAATTTGGTATGATCATTAAGAGATTTGATGGTTAGCATGGTATTTACTTAACAATGCGGGGCCACATTGACTTAAAAAAATAAATATGGCAATTGCTGTTTTTCTTCTTCTTTTCAAAATACAAAAATAAAGTATAAAGGTAAACTAGATTTTGGAATAAATGGCCAGCACACTTCTGCAAATGATGTTTCTGGATTAATTTTTTGCATCTGAATTCTCTTCGGTGTATTTTGGGATTTTTTTTTTATAATAAAGTTTGTAAGTACTGCTCGTGATTCAGCCTCAACGAGGGTAGACATCACCCTACCTGGAGCTGAGACCACTTTGTCTGACTGTAAGATGTCAACAGTGTTTCATGTGCTTTGCACTGTATGAGACTCTTTGGTGGATACAAAAAAATAATAATAATAAAAATAAAATAGGGATGGTCATTGTCCTGAAAACCTCTTGAGTTTGCTCTTTTCTCCCTTTCTCCCACTGGAAGAAATGGGGGAAATCAGGAAATCATGAGAGTTGACTTTACATACTTGATCCTAAAGTGTTTATGACCAGGCTACATTTTTCTTTTTCTTGTTTGTTTCAAATTTTTATTTAAATTCGAGATAATTAACATTTGGTGTAATATTGGTTTCAGGAGCAGAATTTAGTGATTCATCATTTACCTATAACACTCAGTGCTCATCATAACAAGTATCCTCCTTAATACCCATCATCCATTTAGCCCACCCCTTGCCCACCTCCCTGCATCAACCCTCAGTTTGTTCTCTATAGTTAAGAGTCTCTTCTGTTTCCTTCATTTTCTTTCTCTTTTTTCTTTCTCATATGTTCACCTATTTTGTTTCTTAAATTCCACATATGAGTGGAATCATGTATTTGTCTTTCTCTGACTTACTGTGCTTTGCATAATACTCTCTAGCTCCATCCACATTGTTGCAAATGGCAAGATTTCATTCCTTTTGATGGCCAAGTAATATTCCATCGAGTGTATAGACCACATCTTCTTTATCCATTCATCAGTCACTAGACATTTGGACTCTTTCTGTAGTTTGGCTATTGTTGATAATGCTGCTATAAACATCAGGGTGCATGTGCCCCTTCACAACTGTACTTTTGTATCCTTTGGGTAAATATCTAGTAGTGCGATTGCTGGATCCTAGGGTAGTTCCATCTTTAACTTTTTGAGGAACCTCCATACCCTTTTACAGAGTGGCTGTACCAGCTTGCATTCCCATCAACAGTGTAAGAGGATTCCCCTTTCTCTGCATCCTCACCAACACCTGTTGTTTCCTGTCTTGTTAATTTTCTCATAGGTGAAGGTTCTATCTCATTGTGGTTCTGATCTGTATTTCTCTGATGATGAGTGATGTTGAGCATCTTTTCATGTGTCTTTTGGCCATCTGTATATCTTTGAAAAAATGTCTGTTCATGTTTTCTTCCCATTTCTTAACTGGATTATTTGTTTTTTGGGTGTTGAGTTTTATAAGCTTCTATATGTATTTTGGATACTAACTCTTTATCAGATATGTCATTTGCAAATATCTTCTCCCATTCTGCAGACTGCAAAGGTTTTGTCAACTATTTACTTTGCTGTGCAAAGCTTTCTATTTTGATGAAGTCCCAACATTCATTTTTGCTTTTGTTTCTCTTACCTCCGGAGGCATGTCTAGTAAGAAGTTGCTATACTGAGATCAAAGAGGTTGTGGCCTGTGTTCTCCTCTAGGATTTTGTAGGTTTCCTGACTCATATTTAGGTTTTTCATCTATTTTGAGTCTATTTTTGTGTATGATGTAAGGAAATGGTCCAATATCATTCTTCTGCAGGTGGCTGTCCAGTTTTCCCAACACATTTGTTGAAGAGGCTATCTTTTTTCCATTGGATATTCCTCCCTGCTCTGTCAAAGATTAGTTGACCATAGTGTTATGGGTCCATTTCTGGGTTTCCCATTCTGTTCCATCTGTTTGTTTTTATGCCCATACTATCCTGTTTCAATGACTACACAGACTACATTTTTCTAGATAAAATTTGCACATCTGTACTTTCCTAGTTCTTCTTCTTATTGCTCTCATGTTTATTTGTTATCCCATTGCAATAAGTGTTTGACCCAGTTTGAAAGGATCTAGTGGTAAATAGGGAAGGGGAAAAAAACACTTAAAAAAAACAATGCTTATTTCCATATGAATCTTAGATACATGACATAGTAAATATTGTAAATTGTAAATATTAGTTTTAACATTGTGGTTTTAAATATCAGGCAGTAATATCCCATATCTTATCAAACCACATGTCCAATTTGAATGGGGAAGACATCCCAACTCTACACTTGAAATCGTAGCACCTTCTCAATTTATCTTTGGGGAACCCAAAGTAGCAACACAAAGAACCTACCATGCCAACTACCACAATAAACATTTTATCTGTGTTTTCGCCATCCTGGCAAAGTCTTGATAGAAGGGCCACTGAAGCTGATGTAGCACATCTGGAAAGAGTAGAGATGGAGGCATCTTGGCCTCTCTTATCTGTGGGTTAATGCTGTTTATGGCACCCCATGCATGGTTGTTTCTTGTTTAACTGTCTTGTTCACATCACAAAATAAAGTGGTTGCGTAGGTTACTGTTCATTACTTCTTTCTCAGACCGTTAAACAGCCACCAACATTTCTCCTCAGTTACTTTTGTACTCAAAAAGCTATCTTTGAATCTCCATCTAACTTTCCTCTGGTATGTTCCTTGCTTATTTATTTGTGTAGGTGAGTCTCACTTTGTGACTTGGGCACTTGAGGAGGCTTATTGCGTGTTTAATGTGTGTCCAAGTCTGTTTGGCCTCTCAAGGATGTGTAATATGGGCTTCTCGGAAATAGCCTTTGTTAGTAGAGGGCACTGCTGGGCAAAAACATTTACTCTGTTCCGAGCACTTGAGTTTCAAGGGTTATTCTCACTTATTAAGACTTTGTAAAAGTGCCAAAGCTGCTACTTCCTGGAAGTTTTTCATCAAAATCAGTACTATGGCATGGTAAACTCTTTGCAAAGTATCAAGAATATCTATCTATTATCTATCTATCTATCTATCTATCTATCATCTATCTCTATATCTAGACATATCTATATCTAGATACAGACACACACACACACACACACACACACACACGATAATGAACAAGTGGGCATGAAATAGAGAAGAGCCAAATCTTGCAAAAACCACTGACTCTAAGGAAAAAAAAATCTGATAAGAATGAGGGCTGTCAGCTAGATGTTGATTACAAGCAATAGGAGCTGGCAGCGGCAAGAGCCATTGGCATGTTTCAATGAGCTAAACTTGCTCAAGCAGAAAGGAAGAAATTTAGTCAACATTCACAAGTGCCTCTGGGAACCTAGGGGCAAGGAAGCAGTCTGACTCCTAGAAGGGCTGAACCAACCTGAGGGGTTTGTCTCCCAGCATCTGAATGAGTCCCTTCTCATTTTTTTTGTCTCCACTGCTCGCTTTTCTTTCTCTGAAAACTGAATTTCTTTGCTTCTCTGGTTCATTTGGAGGGTGTCCACTTTGCATCTCCCAAAGGAGTCTGAAGGAGAACAAAACCTTTGTTTTGATTCCATCCACGACACATAGAAATTAGCTCTGTGTATTTCAGGCTTGATACAAAAGTCTTGGGAGAGAGTTTAGTGAATACTCTCGACCCAAGCATCCATGGACAAGAGTATTTCCTTAGGCCCACACCTATGGGCTGGAGGTGGGTTCAGAGAAGTTGGTTTACTTTCCTGAGAAACAGGGGTATGCTATACCCTGAGTAGACACCAACTTAAAGGCATGTACATAAGTACAGAAAGACTGAATATAGCCTTGAGTTAAGTATGCAAGTATATTTAGTCTATTTTCTTAAGGTGGCATTGCGTCCCAATCCAAGGTGTGTTGATTCAAAGGATAATATAATATAATGTCAAGTTTCATAGGTCAAAGACATTTAACCACAGATATACCAATGCCATGCTACTCTTGTTACATTTCAAGTTGTGTTCTTTGTGTTGTTGAGAAAAGCATTATGAACCCCACTTTGAGAAGCAAGCTGAGTTTTCTCATAAGTACATTTAGCTTCTTTGGAATGAAGTATTCCCAGAATTCCATGCTGAAAGCAAATCTGAGTACATCAAAGGCACATTTACCACAATTAATGGTAAATTAAAGGGCCAGGGGAAATACTTCACATATGTGCTTTCCACATATACTTTACATATATGCAACAATAAAATGTTACGGTTTAAGATAATGTGCACTAATAGAATTCCAAGAAAATATAGAAATATGAGTGGAGTGTTTTATGTGTATCGTTCTTAGTTGATAGAGAGCAAGGAAGGGAACTTGGAAGAAACTACAGTGGGAGAGAAATTGGGGGAGAGGATGGCGAGGGGGAGGGGGAGAGAGGGGAGCTTTTTGAGTGAGGTTGTCTCAGTCTCAGATGCTACCCCCACTATTGAGCAGGGAAAGGTTTGACAAGGGTGATGCAGGAGATGGCAGAGTGGCCACCCTCATAGCTCTCGAGGCTGAGGCTGGGAGGATCTCCTGGAGGCTCATTCCCAGCTACTCCCCAACTATCTAGAACCTACTGATCACTTAGCAAATGTTGTGTTCTCCCTGCAGAGAAACTTGATAGGAAAACCACAGTAGAAGATTTACCCTTGCAACTTCATTGTCTCTGCATAAGGGAATAATTCTGAGCTGAGATTCAGTTTGGCACAATGTTTTATCCTTCCTTGGTCATAAGTCTCAGTAACATTATTGTTTCTTGGATTGAAAGCGAAGGGAGTTGGGGGCAGTCACAAAAGTGAGTTCAGAATTAAGTCACATTTAGCAGCTAGAATCTGCCTGGTGGCATTTAGGTGAGAAATGAGAATAAGGGAGATGTTTAAAAAGGCAAATCACAAAATGTTAAGAAGTTTCAGCCTCCCTGTGGCATTTATGGCTCAGGAGGTTCAGCCAACCTGGTTGGATCAAAACTTTCTCATGGTCTTGGGTATAATATTTCAAAATAGGGCTCACAAGGAAAGCTGAGAGGATCTCTCAGGGGGTGGGGGTGAGAGGCTGCCCATGAAAAAAAAGACCTCTTTTGTGATGCTTTGGATTCTGCAAAACTTGGAATTTGAAGTGGTTTTCCTAGAAGACTTGTCATTGAATAGGCTACCAACTGGGATGAAGTCAAGGGTGAGCAAGGAGACACCAAGGACAAGTCAAAGACTGTAGTGATGTCATCTCCAGCCAGTAGCTTTGATTTGAGGGATGAATTAGGTGGTTTTGATCAGTAGTTCTTAACTTCAACGGACTTAATGCTCTTTTTCTTAAAAAATATTTTTTAATTCCTCTTTACTATCCTACAATAAAATTCACTGATAACATATCCTATCTACACGTGATAATAAAAATTCAACTATGGGGGGCGGGGGCGCCTAGGTGGTTCAGTCGGTTAAGCATCCAAATCTTGATTTGGGCTTAGGTCATGATCTTGGGGTCATGGGATTGAGCCCCATGTCCAGCTCAGCTTGGATCTGTTTGAGATTCTTTCTCAATCTCCCTCTGCCTCCCCTGTAGCCCTCCCAAATAAATAAATAAATAAATAAATAAAATCTTAAAAATTTTTTTAACTAGATCACCCTAATTGTAATGTGAAGGAGAAACATCACAGTTATTCCAGATTCAATTAGATGTGTCGTACATGGCTGTGACTGAAGTGGAAGGCACAAAGGACCTGTAAGATGCCTGCAGTGAGACAGAGATGTCTGTAATGTGGCAGCTGCAAATGCAGCTGGAACCTGTCTGTGGAAACTGTCCCCAGAGATTCACCTATTGTTAGATGCATTGCCTTCCATCATGAGATTTTCCCAGTGGTGAAACATCTTTTTTCAAGTTCCAGAAAAAAATAAAGTTCTAGCTCCCCTTGATTTTTGTGGTAGCTGCATCTCTGGAAAATTCAACACATATTAAAATGGCACCAAAAATTACTCTGTTTCTGTGAAAAACAGAGTTAGGCGCCAGACTCAAACTTTACCCACATTCTGGTGGGATATTTGAAAGTTTTGTAGGATGGAGGATGTTCTGTTATATGGTGCTATCCTGGGTGTTACAGAACCTTCTGTATCCCCCCACCTTCTGTCCACTAAAGTATCCTTCCAAACAGATAACCCTAAGTACTTCCACCTAGACTTAAAACTCCCCTAGGGCATGCTCCACCCCTTCAAAGACCTATTATCTCGTAATCGCAGGTTGGAAAAGCCCTTGGGGGAATTGTTGGTTAATAGGTGTTGACCTAGGGAGCAGTTGGTAGATCCTTAGTCATACAGATTTCCAGGCACTATCTGTGGTGAGATTCTGCTCAGGAAGTACGGCTCTAGAATGCCCATGAGACACTGGTGCACAGCCAGGTATGGAGCCCCCTGACTCAGCCATTTCTCCATCTGATTCATGAGGCCCTTTTCCCATATCTAGGTTTGAAGGAGGAGGGTTTTTTTTAATTAATTAATTAATTAATTAATTATTATTTATGATAGACATAGAGAGAGAGAGGCAGAGACACAGGCAGAGGGAGAAGCAGGCTCCATGCAGGGAGCCCGACGTGGGACTCTATCCCAGGTCTCCAGGATCCCGCCCAGGGCTGAAGGTGGCGCTAAACCGCTGAGCCACCCGGGCTGCCCAAAGGGGGAGGGTTTTAACATCAGTTCTCTTTCCAGCCCACTTATTATTCCGAATGCAAGCCCTGAATTGGAATGGTGGTCTAAGTTCCTATGGAAATCCCTTTTCTGGGTCCTTCCCTATGTGCAGTAGCTCAGGAGATGGTTGATTGATGATTTGGACTTCAGCCTTCTCTACTGTGCTCATTCCCATGTTCAGACACCCTGATTTTGTCAAAAGTGAGAAACACTTTGCTCCAGGTCTCCATAATGTGAAGGCCCATTGGCTGAGTCCCACCTATCCTTAGAAGGATCCAGGATGGATAAGTTGTCTTCATGCTAACTACCTGCATATTCATGGCTAGTGCCTGGTGAGACAATACAAAGATGGTTGAGAGAACTATAACTTGTTGTGGAAGAGTTAGGGCAATGAAGATAAAATATTGTTAAATGAGAGGGATGAAAAATACTGAAATCAAGCATACAGGAGCCTGCAGCATTAAGTGATTCATTCATTCATTCATTCATTCATTCATTCATTCAGTAAATAATTGAAAATGCACCTACTACACTTTAGGCTTTCTTCTAGGCAATGGTAGTACAACAGTGGACAAAACAGACTCAAACCCTACCGTCATGGTGCTTACATTGCTAAGAGGCATAGATGGTTAAGAAACAAGATCACAAATAGAGACAGTATGTAAGATGGTATGTGCTCTGAAGCACCGGTAGGGACGTCAGATAGGATACGGATGTATGTATGTGTATCCTCATGTGTGTGCACAAATGCATGTAACGTCCAAGAGCTTGGGCTACCTCTTTGGCAATGAGGTGAAGAATTTCTTTGGCAACAGTGATTTGGAGTTTAGTAGTGTAGAAAGAAGAGGAAAAAGATATTGCGGTTGTCAAGACAGGAAATGATTCAAGTTTTGGTAGAACTTTTTAACAATGAAAAATGAAGAGAAACAGAACAACTTTGGCATGGCAATAATTGAATTTCTGAGTTTACGTAAGGAATGTTGAGAAATTTCTGGTTGCAAACTGACCTTCTGTTTGTTTTAAGTGCCTCACTATCTTTGAGGACTGCTTAGATTTCAGTGTCTGATAGTTCCTCACGATACTGACAAAATTCATCATCCTATCACACAGGGACCAAGTTCTTCTACATTTCACACTTGGTAACTCTAGACTTGAGTGTTTGTGCAGAAATATCTGACTTTTCAAATGTGGTTTTGGTTAGTGTTTTTGGAATGAGGAATTTATCAGCTGTGGTGATAAGTACCTACTCTTTTAACCAGAAATACTAATGTACTCTTTACCAGAAAACTCCCTATTCAAAAATGACATCACATTAGGAATTTATGCCAAATAAAGCTTCTGTAATATTTGCTTATTTGCATGTTATTCAGTTAAAAATACTATCAGGCACATTCATTATCTGTGATTTTCTCAATAACTCTCTGGTGTAACTGGGCAGGTATTTTATTTTATTTCATTTATTTTTTTTAAAAAAGACTTTATTAATTTATTCATGAAAGACACACAGAGAGAGGCAGAGACATAGGCAGAGGGAAAAGCAGGGGAAAAGCTCCCTGTGGGGAGTCTGCTGTGGGACTTGATCCAGAAACTCCAGGATCATGCCCTGAGCCAAAGGCAGACACTCAATTGCTGAGCCACCCAGATGTCCCTGGGCAGATATTTTATACCCATTTCACAGGTTTAAAGATCCTGAGTAAGTTACCCAAATTTAACTAATGTATGGGAAATAATGATCATCTCTACAATTGACTATATATTAGACAATATTTAAATGTTCTTTACATATTAACTTATTCAGTCCTCACAATAACCCAGTAAAGCAGGTACTATTAGTAATATTATTTTACCATCAAGGAAACAGAGAAGTTTAGTGATTTGCTCAGCACCACAAAGCTAATACATTATTGAGTTGGGATCCAAGCTATGGCAGTCCAGCTCCATTGTCTACACTTGTAACCACTAAGCTGTTCTCCCTCTAGTTGTAGAGAGAGAATATTTTAGGACATTTTTTACTTTATAAGCAATGATACCACAAGAGTGACAAATGGCAGGGCAGTGAAAGGTCATAGTGTGAATGGCAAAGACCATCAGCTTTGGAGAGTGGATTGAGTCCCTGTTGGGTTATTCCACTCACTGGATAATCTTAGGCAAGTTCCTTAAGCTTCCTGTTTCTGTCTAGAAAACAAGGGGACAGTGACAATGTTCATAGTATGGTGAGTGTAAACATTATGTCCTGTTAAAACATCTAACTTACTGTCAGACATGTCATAGGAGCCTGATAGTTAACACATTTCCTTCCTTCATAAATGATCAATTATTCTTTTTAAAAATGTTATTTATTTATTCATGAGAGACACACAGAGAGAGGCAGAGACATAGGCAGAGGGAGAAGTAGGCTCCCCATAGGGAGCCCGATGTGGAACTCGATCCCAGGACCCGGGATCACTACCTGAGCCCAAGGCAGAAGCCCCCCAGGTGTCCCATAAACAATCAATTATTAGGCATGGGCCAGATGCAGAGGAACATTATGGTGAAGTAGATTGGAAACAGCACTGGCAATTTTGCAAACCTTCTAAGAAATTCAGGGTGGGACTTGTACCACCTAAAAGAGCAGTTGAGATCTCAGTGATGAGTTAACACTCAGTTCCTTCCTTGTGGGTGAAGCTTATAGAGACTGCTGACCTGTGCGTTATCATTTCAAATTCTGGGCAACAGATGAAGCAGGTGGTGTTGGAGGTGATTCTCCCTTCTGACTTCTTGATCTGCCCTTCGTCCTTGTTCCTGGGAAGACCCTTCCATGAAGTACACAGGGGTCTCTGTAAGGCTGAAAAAGCTTTAGGTAGAACAGAGATTCTCAGATTTGTGGGCTAAAAACCCCTTTGTTCTCTGAAAAATTATTGAGAACTTTAAAGAGATTTGTTTATGTGGTGAACTCTATTGATTAGAAATTATTAGAAACTAAAACAAATTAAAAAATAAAATTTTATTGGGGCACTGGATGACTTGGTGGTTGAGCGTCTGCCTTTGGCTCAGGTCGTGATCCTGGGGTCATGGGATTAAGTCCGGCATTGGGTTCCCTGCAGGGAGCCTGCTTCTCCGTCTGCCTATGTCTCTGCATCTCTCTGTGTCTCTCATGAATAAATAAATAACATATTTTTAAAAAATTATTGATCATTTAAGAATAAAAATAAATTCATTACTTATTAACACAAACAACATTTCTTTTACAAAAATATATTTTGAAAACAAAACAAAACAAAAAAATGAAAAAGGAAACATATCATTGTTTTATGCTGTTGTGGAAATCTCCTGAATACTTGGCGCAACAGAGAACAGATGAATTCTCATATCTGCTTCTGCATTCACTCTTTGAGATATACATTATATAGTTTCTGGAAAACCCCTGTATACTTAAGAGAGAATGTATGTGAAGAAGATACATACCATCTTTGAATCATTATCAAAGTGGTTTTGACCTTCTGGGCCTCTAAAAGGATCTCAGAGACCTTGGAGAGCCACTAATGTAAAATATTTTTTCTCTTTAACAATTTTTTTGGAACACTCATAGAATTTCCTCTCAACTTCTTCCTCCTGTTACCTGTATTCAACCAATCACAATTGCTAATAATTCTTCCTTTGAAATTCTTGGGTTTGGCAATGCTGGAGGTAGATAACTTGGTTCTTGGGACTTTATATGTCTTCCTTCCTCCTTCCTTCTATCATCCTTCCTTTCTTCCCCCCCTCCTCCCTTCACTAGTCTTCCTTTTCTCTCCCTGTTGAACAGCTTTGGTCTCTCTGCCTCTGACAATTGCCACACTGTCCTTTACTTGACATCATTCACAATTTAGTTCCTTCTTCAAAAGTCTCGGTCTTGGCTAACATTTATTAATTCTGGGTTATGTTTTATAAATATTTCAAAAGCTTTTCCAAACAAAATTGGAAGAAAAAAATTTTGAGTTGTGTAGAGAATTTTAGACATGTTCATGGCCAACTGCCATAGTTATGAACTCAGGAAACTGTGTACCTAAGTTCTATTGCCAGCCAAGACTGACGAGTAGGGTCTGGATTTACTTCTCGCCACAGCCAACAACAACAAAAAACTGTATAAAATACGCAAAACCAGGATTTTTAAGATATCGGACATCAGCCATTGAAGGACAGGGACCCTTGAGAGACAGGGTGAAAAATGAGATGAGCCCTATGTTTGCTCCTGCTTACTGATGTGAGAAAGCTTCCAGGCTATGGAAGAGTGTCCAGCCACTTGCATAGGGAAGGGAAACCCATGCAGAACTCAACAAACTGCCCAGGAAACTGAATTGAGAGAGCCAAGGGCCAAGGGACACCAAGGTGGCTATCGTTCACAGGATGGATGCCGGAGAGGGGAGATCTTCAATGAGGAAGAACTTCAAGTCTGCAGGGGGTCCCCCTTAAGAATTTAGCAGAGTATGGATGAGCATATGTGTGAGGGAACTGGCTGAGGCCAGAAAATGAACCACCCTACAGGAGTAGATGAAACAGTAGATAGCATACAAGGCTAAGAATAATTTCTGTTCCCACCAGCCAGAATGGAGAACCTCATAACCTGCAGGCATTTGGTAGAGGACGATGATCAAGTGTTTCAGCAGTGGCGTGAAATGAGCCCCATGCTGAATGCTGTAAAGCCCTGCCTAAGGAGTCATAAAGGCAAGACCCACTTTCAAGAACTACAGTGCATCCTCCAACTCAAAAAACCCAGCATCCAACAAGTTAAATTTCATGATGTTTGGCATCTAATAAGAAATTACAGAGATTGCCAAGAAATAGAAAAATAAGAAGAAAAATCAACTAATCAAAACCAACTAAAAGCCAACACAGAAGTTAGAGTTAGCAGACCAAGACATTCAAACAGTTATTATACCTGCATTCAATATGTCTAAACCAGTAAGTAGAGAAGTAGAAGATGCTAAAAATAAATAAATAAATAAAAAGACCCACCTCTAACTTCTAGAGATGAAGACTGTAGTGGCTGAGATCTAAATATCCTGGATGAGATTAACATCAGATTGGACATTGTAGAAGAATAGATTAATGAATTTAAAGACACAATAATAGAAACTATCAAAATGAAACACAGAGGGTAAAAAACAAAAACATCAAACACACAAAAGAACAGAGCATCAGTGAACTGTAGGACGATTCCAAGCAGCCAGATCACATATATTTGAAGTCCCTCAAAAGAAGGTGGGGTTATGAAAGAAATATTTGAAAACAATGGCCAGAACTTTTCCCAGTTGGATGAAAATGACAAACCCATTGATTAAGTTGATCCCTGAGAAACCCAGAGAAAAATACATTATGTTCTGTGATAAGTTACTTGAAACCAGTGGCGAAGAATAAAATTTTAAAAGCAGTCAGTGAAAGAACACAAAGGAGAACAAGGATGATAAGATGGCAGATGTCTCACAGAAACAAGGTAAGCTAGAAGACTTTGAAGGATTGTCTCTAAAGTACTGAAAGAAAAAATACCATCAACCAAAAATTCTATACACCATGAAAATATCAAAAAACAAAAGCAAAATTAAACTGATTCAGATGTACAAAACTTGAACTCATCACTGGCAGACATATACCACAAAATATTAAAGGCAATCCTTTAGGCAGAAGGAAAATAATGACAGAGATCTGGAGCTATCCAGAGGAATAAAGAGCCCTTGAAATGGCAATGAAATTATGACTTAAATTTCATTGAAAGAAAATCAATTATTTAAATAGAAGTAGTGATAGGGCTATGTGAGGTTTATAACATATATAAAAGTGAAATGAATGACACACATGGCACAAAAAGCCAGACAGGAAAAGATGGGACTACAGTATTGCAAGTTTCTTTTTAAAAATTGAATTAGAGTCGACATACAATATCATATTACTTTCAGGTATACAATATAGCGTAATGATTTTATACATTACAAAATGATCACCTTTACCCTCTGTCACCATGTAAAGTTATTACAATATTATTGACTATGAACCCTGTGTTGTACTTTCCATTCCCATGACTTATTTATTTCAAATTGGAAATTTGTACCTCTTATTCCCCTTCACTTGTTTTGCCTACCCCAACCACTCCCCTGTGACAACCATTAGTCTGTTCTCCATATCTCTGAGTCTGTTTCTGTTTCATTTTGTGTTTTAGATTTCACATATAAGTGAAATCTTATGGTATTTGTCTTTCTCTTACTGACTTATTTCACTTAGCATAATATCCTCTAGGTCCACTCACATTGCTGCAAATGGCAAGATTATATTCATTTTTATGGCTGAGTAGTATTTATATATATATATATATATATATCACATCTTTTTTATCCATTCATCTATCAATGGACACTTGAGCTGTTTCCATATCTTGCCTATTGTAAATAATGTTGCAGTAAACATAGGGATGCATAAACTTTTTCAAATTAGTGTTTTCATTTTCTTCAGATAAATATCCAAAAGTAGAATTGCTGGATCATATGATAGTTCTATTTTTAAGTAAGGTTCTTACATATGGAATGAAATCTCATTTGTGGAGAAATTTTCAGCACAAAATGCCTTTTGAAAAAGACAGAAGAGTGTTGGGGTGCCTGGGTGGCTTAGTTGGTTAAGCATCTGACTTCTGATTTTGGCTCAGGTCATGATCTCAGGGTTGTGGGAATTGAGCCCTGCTTGAAGCTCTGTGCTGAGTGTGGACCCTGCTTAAGATTCTCTCTCTCCCTCTCGCTCTGCTCCCCTCTGAAATAAATAAATAAATGGGCAGAAAAATGTAAAATCCATGACCTTGGCCTCCACTGTAACCAGAAAGAGAAAAAAATTATACCCAAAGCAAGCAGAAGATCAGAAGTAATAAAGATCAAAGCAGAGAGCATGATGGCATAGGAAACAGAAGTATAATGGAGAGATCAATGAGACCAAGAGCTGATGCTTTGAGGAGTGCAGTAAAATGAACAAACTTCTGGCCAGCATGATCAAGAATAAAAGAGAAGACAGAAATATCAATATTGGGGCATAGGTAACATCCCTGCATTACACTACAAATATTAAAAAGCTAATGACAGAACATTAAGAATAAAATTATGCTAAAAATATTGACACATAAACTGGATAATTCCTTTGAAAGACACAAACTGCCAACCTCACTCAAAAAGAAATAGATGACTTGAATAGCTTCCTATCTATTAAAGAAAGAATTGAATTTGTAGTTGGAAGATTTTCCCAGAAAGAAAACTCCAGGCCCCGATAACTTCTTTGGTGAATTCTTCCAAGCAGTTAAAGAAGAAATAATACCAACTCTGCACAGACTTTTCCAGAAATTTGAAGAGGAATAAATACTTCCCGACTTATGAGTTCTCTCCAACTTTTTGAGGTTAGTATTACTTGGATATCAAAACCAAATAAGACATTGCAAGAGAAAATAACTATAGACCAATATTCCTTATGGAGAAAGACATAAAAATCCTAAACAAGTACTGGTAAACCCATTCCGACAAATGTAAAAACGCTAACACATCATGGCCAAGAAGTCTTTATCCCGGGAATGCCAAGTTGGCTTAGCAATAGGAAGTCAATAAATGTAATTTACTATATTAATAAAACCAAAAAAGAAAAACCATGTAATGATCTCAACAGATGCAGAGAAAGCATTTGACAAAACCCAACATCTACTCCTGATAAAAATTCCCAGAAAATTAGGAATAGAAGTGCACTTTCTCAACAGGATAAAGAGCACCTGTGAAAGATCTACTGCTAACATCGTAGACTAAGAGCTTTCCCCTAAGATTAGGAACAAAGCAAAAATGTTCACTTTCCTCATTTCCATTCAGCATGGTACTAAATGATCCAAAAGTCAAGAAAAGAAATAAAAGTCATCTAGATAGGAAGAGACTGTCTTTATGTGCAAAAAACATGATGGTTGACATAAAAAATCTTATGAAATTAATAAAAAGCTATTGGAAGTAATAAGTGAATTTTGTGGATCACAAGATCAAAATGCAAAAATCAGTTGTATTTCTATATACTAGTAATGTATAGTCAGGCATCAAGATTGAAAAGCCATACACTTTACAATCAATAATATCATGTCAATATTATCGATATTATTTTCATATCAATAATATGAAAAAGTTGGGATAAATTGAAAAGAAGATGTACAAGATCAGAGTGTGAGTTGGCAGCGATGGGGTGCTGTTCTGCCCTCGAGCCCACAGTGTGCTTGACAGTGTTCTTGCCATGGTCTCCTCTCCCTGCCTTGCCTGGCTTGGGTTTCTTTTTCTGCAAATACTATTTCAGAGTCTTTCCCAATTGCTGGCTTTTCCCGGGTCCTCCAGGTATCTACCTTGTTACTCCCATACATAGAGCAGGGAAAAGTGAAGAAAGTGCTCAATACTTTCTAAGCATTGTGTTTTATTCCTGACTTCTCCTTTTCCTGGGACAGCACAGGGGAAAAACACTCTTCCTAGAACACGTAGGGCTTTCCTTTGTATTCAAAATCTTATGCATTGGGACCTGTTTCTCATTCTTAGGAAAGCCTGGGTTCTGGGTGCCACCTACACCT
This sequence comes from Canis lupus familiaris, assembly GCF_011100685.1. Classification (NCBI taxonomy): domain Eukaryota; kingdom Metazoa; phylum Chordata; class Mammalia; order Carnivora; family Canidae; genus Canis; species Canis lupus. The sequence goes on along the minus strand of NC_049231.1, from coordinate 41,923,280 downwards.
CTTCTCCTTGGGCACCTTCTCTGAGACTGTTTTTCTGTGTCATTATTTTGATGTCCAGATTGGGAAATCACCAAGTTACTTGATAAGCACACAGTTAATATGTCAAAGCAATAGGGCAAAGTACTATAAATGATTTTTTTCTTAGAGAATAACAAAAAGGAATGACAAAAATGTAGTGTGGTAAGATTTTACAGTGCTAACATAACTGTATTTTAAATCTTTGGTCTCTCTCTCTCTCTTTTTTTAAATTGAAAAGTAATAAATATCCTGTTGCTGATTTTATGACCTTGTGACTGGGGATCATGGTGTTGCCTCTGCTAAAAATCATTGTGAGTGCAGCAAAAGTCTGAGGTGACATTTACCATAGAGAAACCTCTCTGCACTCTTCTCCTTACCTGGTCAGTTGACTACTTCTGACATTCAGGGTTGTATATGAGTATTTTGGGACACGTGATGGAGAGATCCACCCCTCCCCCCTATACATGGTTTCTATCCTTGATAGGAAGGTCTTACATTTATTTTTATTAGAAAAATAAAAAATATAGATAGGAAAACAATTATGGACAAAGCATTATATTGATGAATGTAAAGTAATTACAATAATATAAAAAATGAGCACAGAAAATATGGAGAAAACGTGATCTAGTATGATTTAGCTGAGCAATGGAAGATAGACTGAATAATGACGTGGTTGATCAGAAGGAAAGAGGAAAGTACAAAGAAGATTCTTCCTTAGATATAGATTTAAAATGAGCAGATTGTTTATTTTGGATGAAAACTAGCTTGCAGGAGAAGGGCCCCTGGTCCAGAGGCCTTGAATTGTCTAGACTCTAGAGTAGCAATGTCCAGCTTTGCTACTCTAGAACACTCTGCAGTGATGGAAATGTTCTGTGGCTTCCTGTCCAATATGATAGCTGCTAGTAATGTGTGGCTATTGAGCTCCTGAAGTATAGTTAGTGAAACTGAGGAGCTGAGTTTTAAATTTTATTTAATTTTAAATAATTTTAATAATTTTATGATTCTAAAGGTCACATGTATTGGACAGCACAGATCTAGAAGCATACAAGGACCCAGCTCCTGAGAACTTTGCATAAGTCACATTTAAGGAACCTCCTGTTTCTCCTGCCCAATGTCTTGTTTAGTCTGGATCCTAAATCTTTTATGCCATTTTTTTTGGAAATGATATTATAGGCTTCTACTATTGTCACTCTTAGGAGGACTCGAAGCCCAGTAGCACTGGCCTCCTATTAGGACAGCAGGTGTAACTATCCCGGAGTAGGAACAGCTCAGCACTCACCACCCAGGCTCTTAATTCAGTGATTTTCCTATGAGGATGCAAGAGGCAAAGAAGGAATCAACGGGATTATGGACTCTTCTCCCAACCTTTGGACCCAGGACAGAAAATTTTCCTGGCTCCCATCCTCTCTCAGGGCAGTCATGTGTAACAGTAATTACTGATGGACATAAATCTACTTGCTGTTGAGTTATTACCAAATTGTTTGTTGTGAAAAAAACAAAAGAATGGAATGGATGTTAACATAATCTTGGGACATTAAGAAAACGATTCAACAAATACAGCGCTCTCGAGTCCAGGCAGATTTTCTTTTGCTTGTATCGTCAGAGGTAGTGGCCTGCTCTCTACTTTTTCAAGTACCTTTGTCTCTAGAACCTTATATTTCTCCTGGGCTGCTCTGTTTCTTGAATTGAATAACAATACTAGAAACTACATCCTTCTTGCAGTTAGCACTTGCTGAAAAGTACAAGGTTGTACTCAAAACAGCATATTTAAAGCTAAACCTGTTTATCCCATAACTCTCATTTCCTTTTATTTGCTGGTAAGATAATCACATAATCATAATCACAATCTTCAGGAAGTCTGTAACTGGGCAGTGGCCAGAGGTGATGCCAGAGAAGGGAGGATAGTATCCTTTTAATTCAAAGAGACCTTGCATGCTCCGCTGACTCTGTATGGTAGGGGACAGGCCAACTGAGAGTTGTGACACATTCCTGGGTCGGGTCATTGCTTTGCTTACCTATTATTGTGCTACAAACTCAGTGACTTAAAACAACAATGTGCTATTTTGTTTGTCATGGTTCTGACATTGATGGGACTCAGCTGGATGGTTCTCCTTTGGGGACTGTCCAATGGATGTAGGCAGATAGTGGCTAACCAGGATTGGCTGGCTTAACACCCAAAATGGTGCTCTCTCATGGTGGTAGTTGGTTCTGGCTGCCAGCTGGGATGGAGTGTCTCCGTGTGACCTCCATGTGGTTTAGAATTTCTAATAGTATGGCAGCCTCAGGATGGTAACACCTCTTATCTGACAGATAAAGAGGTCATGAGTGAGTGTTTCAAGAAGCCTAAGAAGAAGCTGAAAGGTTTTTGATGATCTGGCCTCAGGAGACCCAGAAAGTCAATTCCGCTTCATTCTATTGATTAAGTAGCCAGACCAGCCCAGATTCAAGGGGAGGGAAATTAGACTTTACTTCTTAATTGGAGGAGAAGCAAAGAATTTGTAGCCATCATTAATCTACTATAGCGATCATATTAAAAGGGAACCATTTAGAGAAAACAAATTGGCAGTAATGTTTGGAAAGATCGAGAAGAATTGAAAGGCTGCAATACGAACGCTGGATTTTAGAAGGTGCTTGTGGTGCTTGACAAAACACAGAGACCAATTACAGAAACTTGCAGAGAACCAAAGGTGGTGGGACTGGGTAGGAAATACCAGGAAATACGTTTAAGGCAGCTAGTACTTTTGTTATGTTTAAAGATGAGTTTAAGGAAAGCATTGCTTTTGTCACATGTCCATGTCACATGTCACATGTCCATGACTGAGGAGGAAGGCTCTAAGGGGCCCTTCTTGGATAATGTGGGGAATTTGGTAACCGCTGCATATTGGATGATGATGGCTGATTTGGTTATTGGTGCTTTGACTTTCATGTGTTGCACCAACCATCAAATCAAGATCTGGCTCATGAGAAAGAGGCCACTGGTCTGGTTTCTTTAGGCGCAGCTCTTCTTAGAAGCCGCTACATCTTTGGGTCTCTGGAACTTGCTGTGCTGTTTCTGTGCTGTTAGCATGGAAAAAAACCAGGTGCAAGAAATTTCTTGCACTCAATGGCTTTCACTGAGCAAGATTAAAGCTGCATTAGAACAAGAAGTTGGCAGGGCTGCCTTCCTCGTCCATCTCTTTGGCCTCCTCTTATAAAGGAAGTTAAGAAATAGTTTCTTGCCCGAGGCAATTTTATGATATTCTACACTTTCTCTTCCACTCCTATCTCTAGTTTACATGCAGCTTTCTGACTGGTAAAAGTCTTGTAAAATCGGAGGAATCTGAATGGAAAGATGATCAGAGAAACTCCCATAAAACTGCTTAGAGAAGTGGACTTAGAGAAGTGGATGGGTGGTAATAAGAGACACAGATTGAAAGAGTGGTTATTTGGAGGTCAGGAGGTGGAAAATGTGTGAAAGGAACGAAAAACGAGGTTGTAGAAGGAAGTCCATGTAGGACAGTGGTTTTTAAATCTCTCTCAGGGAACACTGTGGTTCTGTGAGCAGTTACTGGCAGTTCTATAAATAACACAAAATAGGCGTAGCAAGAATCACAGAGGCCCTGTGTGCAAAGATGTAATTTTATTTTCCACAACGGAAGTCAATTTAGCTCACGGATCCTTGTTTCCATCTCTAGCGCCAGAAAAAAATCTCTCCAGCAGAGTTGCCTCGTCTCCACTGGCTCAAGACTCCATCTCCTCCATTCAGAATCCTTTCCTTCGCCAACCCCTTTTGTCCTTTGAAGAGTAACTGGGGTTCTTTGGGGGCGGTGGAGGTGAAGGACGTGGGCTGCTCATGGCTCCTCTGGGGAGGGTTTCTGTCTAAAGGTCATCCTCTGGACTTAACGACCCCAGCTTGGATCATGTTTATCCCGATGTCCCCAGCTGCAAGGGCTGCTCTCACTGGTGGCCTTCTTACCCCTTAGCAGTCCCTTTCGAGCGGCTGGGGACTCTGAACACAATGGGGGTGTTGCGTCACCATTTGTGAAACAGCCCATCCTCTGACCCAGGCAGTTCTACGGTGACAGCTGCCCCTTGGCACAGACCACTCTGGACACATGGCTTTGCTATGACACTGATGATCTCCAGGTCTTTGTTTCTTGTGCATCATTAGATACTCTTCTCAAAGAAGGTCCTATGATTTGAGCAGCTTGACAAGAGGGGCACACACTGAAAATCCTCATGGGATACAATCTCTCTCTCTCTCTCTCTCTCTCTCTCTTTTTAAAGTAGGCTCCACTGTGGTCCAGTGTGCCCTATGTGGGGCTTGAATTTATGACCCTGAGATTGATCAAGACCTGAGGTGAGATTAAGAGTCCTGACACTTAACTGACTGAGCCACCCAGGGGCCTCCAAACCGTTGGGGGGATATGGTCTCCCAAGAAAGGTTGTCTGGGGGTGGCAGACAGTCAAGTCTTCCAAATGACAGCAGTCTCAGAGACGGGAGGGTAGGGAGGGAGACACACTCCAGAAGGTGTCACTAGACTCTGGATGTTATTTTTGTTTCTCATTAATTTTTGTCAAACACATCTGTCATCACCTTCCTGAAGGGATATGGCTCACACGCAGGTACACCCTTGCATTCAGAGCATCTGTGTGGTGTTGAGACCAGAGTATGTAGGCCTGACAACCTCCACCTCATGGGTCTTCAACTCTGGGATGAGGCAGGACAGGTGGACACATGAGCTACCTAGGAAATGAAACAAAGGGAAGAGGCAAGTCAGGGAAAGTAGTCAGCACGGCTGAGTGAGGGAGGAGGTGAATTTAAGGTGCTAGATGGGACCGTGGTTATAGTTGAGAAGAGAAGGTCTTCAAAAACCCATCCTCATAGTATAGAGGAGTATTTGAGTGTCTTCTCCGAGTCTATGGGCCCATGTGTGTAGCAGGATGGTTGGGGTAGTGGTGGGTGGGAAGCATCAGAATATAAAGAAAAAAAAAAAACTCAAGGAAAAGTGTAATTTTAATTTCTACATTATTGCACAGACCAATTTTACTCTCTTTTTGTAAACTGTTTAAAAACCTTTACTATATAAATGGCAAGATATGTTTATGTTCACCAACAATGCTCGTTCCACAGCACTCAGCCTGGCTGGCTTGTTGTAGCTTTGATTACCACTGGGGACACAGGAGCCGAAGTAGCTTCAGGTGGAGGATTCACAGAAAGGGCATCACTACGGGGGCTTGAAGGGACAGTTGTTCCCAAGCCTGGCTGCACAGTAGAATCACCTGGGAGTTTTGATAACACTGACACTTGGGCCTCAGCCTCAAAGATTTTTGTGTGATGGATCTGGACATCACTGGTTCAGATTTCTCTCCTGGTGATTCTAAGGTTTCAAGAACCACCACCCTAAAAAGGAATACTAAAGAGATGGGGGAGAGCTGATGAATTCTCACAATACCATGTTACTGGTCCCAGAGTTGAGTGTGTTCCTTGGAGAAAGAGGAACCAGATGCAAACACTGGAACCAGATAAATTAAAAAAAAAAAATAGAGAAATTGTCATCATATCAATCCACAAGGCAGCATTAGGATTGATGAATTATTGCTGGTAATTTCTCTATCTGGGCCACCTGAGGCCAGGGTTATCTCAATTCTTGGGGTTCTGACCACGGCTATCAAGGGATGGGTTAGGGAAACCAGGACCTGCCCAGCCTGGAAGGGATACAGGAAGGGGGTGTGCGAGTTCTGTTAGGAAGGAAGCAATCATCATTTACTCAACGTGTCCTCGGAGGAGGATGGCTCATTAGGCGCTCAAAACAAGTCAGGGTCCGGTCGCTTGCTGGAGGTACGGCGGCGTGGAAAGGGAGGAGCAGCTTGCAAGCCCCTGGCTGCTGCCGGTACCCAGCGTCCTTCCCTCCCCGCACCAAGGTCCACGTGGGACCCTGGCCATTCACTCAGTTTCCCCGAGGGCCAGGCCTCAGGTGCAAAACGAGCGGATGGGAGTAAGTGGGTTTTACGCTGAAAAGGATACCTGGTGTGGCCGAGAAGCCTGGTATCACGACGGTACCACCTGTGAGCTGCTTCTGCACCCGGGCACATAGCAGTAGCGATATAATAGCGGGGGACCCCGTGTCGTATCAAACCGGGGCCTGGCGCTGGCTTACGGCATTAGTATCTGTCCCCTGCCCACGAGATGGGTGCTGCTCTGACCCCTTTTCACAGAAGAAGAAACGAAGGTACCGGGAAGGTAGTGGGTGCGGCAGGTTGGCAGGCCAGGGAGGGCCGGCCAGGGGCTCCGGGGCCTCGGGGGGCTCGGGGGCTCGGGGGGCTCCGGGGGGCTCGGGGGGCTCGGGGGGCTGACCGACCGACCGACACCGTCCTGCCCTTGGCTGGGGAGCGGGGCCGAGAGCTCAGGGGACGGGGCGCGAGCTGCAATCGCCCACTCGTGCCCGGGGCCCCGCAGTCGGTGGGGAGCCCGGCCGCGGGTCCAGGGGGCGTCCCGGGTCACCCCGGGTGGGGCCGCCGCTCCGCGGTGCGGGGCGCCCCGGGCCCGCCGAGGATGCGCGGGGCAGGGCGGCGTCCCGGCTCCCCTGGGTAGGGCGCGGGGCACCCGGCCAGCTCGCTCCCGCCCGCGCCCGGCCCGGCCCGGCCCGCCCCGGCGTCTCCGCCCGCCCCCGTCCGTCCGTCCCCGCCCGCGGCGCCCGAGCCCGAGCCGGAGCCGGAGCCGGAGCCGGAGCAGAGCCGAGCGGAGCCGCCGCGCTGCAGGGGCCGCGCCCGCAGTCCCCCGGCGCCAGGGCGGCGCGGCTCCTGCTCCGGCCCCGCGCGGACCCCGGAGCCCAGCCGGAGCGCGGGCATGTGACCGCCGCGCCCCCTCCGCCGCGCCGCCCGGAGCGCCCCCCCCCACCCGGAGCGCCCCCCCGGAGCGCGCCCCCGCCGCCCCCGCCGGGCCCCGCCCAGGTAGGAGGCCCCGCCGCGCCCCCCGCGCAGAAAGCGCCCTTCCCCAGTCACCCCTGCGTGTCAGTTTGTTGTGGAAGGAGGTGGCGGCGGTGACATCCGCGGGGATTTGGTGTGTTTTTATTCCCGCGTGAAGCCGGAATAAGGGTTGTTCAGATCCTTTTGGGGGGAACTTGCTGGTGGTCCTGGAGGGTAGTTCCAGGGTGTGCGTGTGTTGTGTGTGTGTGTGTGTGTGTGTGACTTGCTTCCATGCTTTGGAATCTGGCCAAGTTCAGCTGGTTCGGGAGGGCCCCGCTCGGGGGTTTAGGCTCCGAGGGGTCAGTCTGGTCAACAAGATGAGGGACCCTGGAGGGTCTATAGAGTGGGGGAGCTGACTTGCCCCCCCCCCCCCAAGACTGCCCTGAGTGTAGCTACGAACAGACGCCAAGAGGACACTCGTGCACAACAGGCAGGTCCAGTACTTCGCAGTTTAAAAGGCCCTCTCCGTTTCCCTTTTATCCTCCCTGCCGTCTTGGGAGACACATGCTATTATGACTTCCCTTTCAGGGCAGAGTGAAGCCGAGGCGTAGACGGGGTTACTGACCTGGGGGACTGGCACCCAGAAGGAGGGCGACCCCTCTGGACTCCAAACCTATGCCTCTGCTTTAGGGCAGGATGGCTCCCATGGTCAGTGCCTACCAGGGCTCTCTCGCCTGTGCTGCGGAGGTGGTGTGGATTCCCGCCCCGGGCATCTGTCCGCTGTGATTCTTGGTGGCAGGAGATGCTCAGCAGATGGGCATGTCCCAGGGTTTTAGCCTCACAGCGTAGGAACCCAGTAAGGGACGTCTGGGCCACTGATACCATGGAGAAAAAGGTGAGCCGAGATCCATCCATCATTGGAAGGTGCTCTCTGGGTTACCCTGGCTTGGCACCAAACTTCTGGAAGGTGAGTATATAAAATGGAATTCCATGATTATTGGTGAAATGCGGAGAGCCGGGGGATGCGGGGTGAGGGGAGTGCTGGGGAAGTCTGCTGCCCCTTTTCCCACCAGCTTACTGTGTACTGTGGGCATCTTTTCCTCTCTTGACTGCTTTTAATTTCTTATTTAGAGTCCTATTTAATATTTCATTTACTATTCTATGTTCACATCCTGTATTTTGTTTTATGCTAGACTAAAAGGCAGGGCCTTTGGGATGTGGAACCCCTTATTTGTTTTCAGTCTTATTTGGCTAGCTGCCACTGTACTGGGTGTGGAGCATCACTTGCACCTGTCCACCCTGGGGTAGCCTCCGTGTAGTTCCGGAAAGATATTTGACCTGAATTCTCACATGACCTTGGCATGGCCAAACTAAACCTTTCTTTTTAAATAGGCTCTGCTCAGCCCTGTGGGGCATAATGTGGCAAGGCTTTCTTTATGGCTTTTTTTTAAGATAGTATCTTTTGAGTAATTCTTTTACTGTTGGTTAAACACTGTTAGATACACTTATTTATTTAACAAATGCTTATTGAATGTCTACTCTGTGCCTGGTACTGTTCCAAGTACTGAGGGTAGAGCCGTGAATGGGATAGGTTAAAAACCCTGTCCTCTAATGGATATGAATCTTTTTGGTTGAAGTCCCAGGACAACTGCTGTCTTTTTGCATAAGAGGGGGGTCTTTGAACTTTGTCTCATTGAATAGAGTGTGGTCACCCCGGCTGCCCACAGGCAGGACACCATTCAGGGTCTCCAGTGGAGAGGGCAGGAAGGTAACGGACACAGAGACAGCTCCGTGGTTCCGAAGGATTGGTAGGGGTGCTGAGATATACCCTAGGGCTTGGCTGTGCACTTGGAGGGAAGATGGAGAACGTGTAGTTGGGATGCATCAGTGGAATATGGCGCGTCCACCTGGAAACAGGTAGAGATGTTGTAAACAGAGCATCTTATTAACCAGCGTGGCAAAGCTGGACAATTGCAGTGAACTACCATTGCACAGGGGGTGGGGAAGTGCAGAGATTATGTTACATGACGGACCCACTGTGAACTTGTCAGTTGAAGGACAGTGGTCATGGGGGGGGGCGCTCATAGGCTGTTCACCCCCCCCCCCCCCCCCAGTGATGTTCCCTGTCTGCTGCTGCGTGCAGGAACTGGGTTTGTGTTTTCCTTTCTTTGAGGTTGTCAGGAGGGCTCACAGGATCTGTGCTGTCAGCAGCTTTGTTCCTCCCTCCCTCCACCCTGCCCTTGCCTGCTGTGACCTCAGGAAATGCTGCCAAAGCCTCCTGGTCACGCTCAGCACTTGGGAGTATGTGGAGGAGCCCTGGTACCAGGGTGATCTCACCACGTGTTGAAAGGGGCTGGGGTTCCGGAAGGTCCCTGGTCACCTACATACCTTTGAACTCTGCACTGTCTCCCCTTCTCTTACACGAGGCAGAGTAGTGGAGGCTTCCTCCTCCACCCCATTCCTCCTGTTCCAGAAAGGATTTATAAGATGCCATAAATTAAAAATAGGATGAAAGAAAACCAAGAGTGGAGATGAAGTGGCGCCCTCAATGAGCCTAGCAAGGTGTCAAACGTAAACCTTCATGAACTCTAGATTTGCAAAGTTGCCAAGTGGGGCTGCAGGTGCGGCAGTAAGCGGGTGCTGCAGCCTTGCCTGCACCATAGCATCGCCTGAGGCGCTCTGATGACAAATGGCAGGACTTGACCACAGACAGAGCAAACAAACTAGCGTCGCTGGGGATGCGCCCAGGCACTGGTGTTTTTAAAGCCCCCAGGTGGTTCTCACGTGTAGCCAAGGTTGACAACACTGATGTACTTTCCTTTCAGTGGTGAGAGAAAGGAAACCTGGTGGGGCATAGCTGTCTGTGTCTTCAAGACACAAAGAAGTGCTCAGGAGAAGTAAAAAGAATTCCTGGTATGGAGAAAAGTGGGACCTTTCCTGTGGTGCAGATCCCCTTTCAGGAGGTGCAAGGGCAATTTTAGGCTGTCTCTTGAAATGATTCCCCATTGCAAGTGCAGTCGGGTAACGGAGTTTCAGCTGGACTTAGGGTGCTAGTAGGAGGTGGGGGGAGGTGGCCTGTGCACCCCAAGTTCTGCACATATGGCTTCCCAAACCAGAGAAGGTAAGGACCCCAGCAGATACAGCCCATGACTGCTGACCCTGAGTTAAATCAAGAGTTACATGCTGTCACTTAGATCAGTGCTTGTCAGCTCATTCAGAACCCCTTACCCCCTTTAATGCAAATACTTGCAATTCTAAAATGATATAATGAAACTTACCTGCAACGTAATTTCCAACTAATCAGTATACTAGCTCGATGTAGTAAAGAATCACAGTGTGGATGGATGCTTAGGCAGAGCTAAACTGGAACCCAGTGTGGCTGCTAAATGTGCTATATAGACTAGAATGTAGGGTCACAGGGAATGGCTCCAAGTGTGGTCTGGAACAGAGGCATCTTGGTGGGGATCCAAGTACCACTGAGTGATGAGTGACTTTTGCTCACGGTCTAAGGTCCAAATGGTAGTCAAAGGTAGTCTTGTCTGTTTTCACAGTAATCACATTCCTGGAAAATCCAGTATATATGAAAAGTGTGCCAGTATATATGTTTTATGTAAGCGTAGGATAGAGTTAGGCGCTAGGCTCCCCAGTGATAAAGGGCACGGAGGCTTGGAAGTCATGCACAGTCTTTACTTTGCAGAACTGCTTTGCATTGTACTGAAAGTCAGTCTACCACCAAATGCTTCATTTTGATCATCCAAAGTATCCCCTTCTCCATACTTTCACAAGTGCTCCCTTAGCAGCCAGACTGACCCCTTTGAGAACCAGTGCATTCCCCATATCACTTGGTCATAATGCCAAGTGGGCGCTGGCATAGCAGGGCACTGATGGGGTGTAAGCCAGCCGTCCGTGTGCGCTCATGTTAACTGTTAAAGGGTTGTGTTGGTGATGATAGAAACCAGAATGGTGGGGCCATGTGCAGTCAAGGGTGGCTAGTAAGGGACACATAGGAATTTTAGAGAAGGATAGAAATGATCCATGTCTCGATGGGGTCTTCCTGGTGGATTCAGTTGTCACAGTAAATGGAATTATACACTTAGGTTTTACTGTGTGTGGCACTGTATGCGTATTATAGCTCGGTTAAAAAAAAAACAAAAACCTCAGAGGAGTGAGGACAGAAAAATTCTTATTAGAGAAGATCTAGTCCCAAGTTCGTTGTGGAAAAACAGACACTGTGTTAAAATCCAATCCAACCATCGAGCCCATTCATGTTTGTGGCCCTCTGGTGATGGTAATCCTGACCCTCTGTGCCTTATTTTTCCCTCTGCTGTGAAAATTCACATGAAACCACCGATCTGGTGGCTTTGTGCCTTGTCATAGCTGAACAACTTAGACTGCATAGCGACACCTGAAACCTCTGGGGCTATTTTTACTTTATCTTCAAATCCCTGTGCACGATAGGCTTTGATGGTTAAAAAATTTCCCTTGCCTCATTTGTGTGAGTAAATAAACCAGATGAATCTGCTATGAGGCAGGCTTTTGGATCATCTGATAGGAAAATTGCAAAAATTTCAGTGTTTCTCAGGCTTTCTGAGATGATGAGTGTTTCTACTGCCTCTGTCGAAGGAGTGGTTTTGGTTACTCATGGTTTTGGATAACTTTTTCTCTGGGGGAAAATCAGGCATAGCCACGCTGAACACACAGTTGGGTTGTAGGATGTCGAAGTGTGGTGGGGTGTCCGTCGCTCATCTCTGTAGAACAGAAACAGTCGTATCATACCGTGGTCAACCCCAGACTGTGCCACGTCCTTGTTCTGCCTTCCCTGTCTCAAGTGTGGAACCATCCTAGGGGCTCTGCTCAGTAATGTTAGGGTTAGATCGCTCTTTTGTGTCCTTTGTAGGTGTGACTTTGGGTGGCCCTCATGGTTCCGTTTCCCATGCGCGGGACCGGATAGAGATGGTTGTGGGTGCTTATGTAAGGCAGTGCCTCTCAGATTTTACCACCAAAGGACTCCTCTTGAGAAATGAAGAGTAAAATGCTCCATCTAGCACTCCAGAGTGGCTCACCTGAAGAGCTATTTCTTTGATGACTCATGTTTTACATCTTGGAGATTTTTCTTTCCATTTTGTAATATAGCTGCGTTTTCTCTAATATAAAGATAACTCCACCCAGAAAAATCCTTGAGTCAAATCAGTACACCAGAAAGTTGGACTCTGAGTTCCTTCGCTGGCTACAGCTTCTGGGGATTTGCAGATTCTAGATTAAGAAACTGGGACTCGTGGTAAGTCCAGAATTCTAAAGTATTTTCTACAAGCATGTGGTTCTATGGCTTTATGAGTAAGTTCCTTTATGCCTTGTCTTTAAAACTAACATTTTTGGTCTTAACAGCATTGGAGACTGTTTAGTTGCTGTTTGAGTCCTTATAAGAGGTGAAGATCATAATTCCAGGCTTGATTTTAATGCCATGCCCCGTTCCCCCTACGTGTTCACGGTGGTTCTCGGTAGAACAAGGAGGTTGTGACGATTCATGAGCTGAGGAGCCTGCGTTAGTCTTTGCTTCTTCCAGGGACTATCCACAGTCCCTTCTCAGTTATAGTCAAGTAGTTGGAGCCAGATTCTCTGAATATTTCTCTGCTGTGTCAAATATACACTTACATACATGTTGAATAATGTTCGGGATGAGAAGTCGTATTAAACAATGTTGTGTATATATTTGTAAGTGTGAAGAGTGAGCTGGTATTAGATGGAGATGTGGAAAGTACCATTAGGATTTCTGTTTAAATTTCGGATGTGAGTCCCGTCAAGTCCCTGGAAGGTGGAAGAGGTGGCTTCTGCTGCTGTGTTCTCTTTCTTCTTGGGTTTCTACAAGTTTGGCTGCTGCAGGACTTCCCTTAGAGCCAGGCAAGAGAGGTCCTGTCCAGGCCCTGTACTTTGGAGGGTTCTGCTCTGCCTCCTGGCCAGTTGCATGCCTCAGCACGGCCAGGAGTCTGTAGGGCTAAAGGGATGTGCCTGCGTGGAACCTGTGCCCATCAGCATGGCCACGATCCAGGTACCTAGGGTCCCCGAAATTCGTTGGCCTAACAGCCTGGGCAAAGCATATACAGGCCTCTTTCTTAGGCCATGCCCCTATGAATGCCACAGCCAGTGTGCCTCCCTGGTCCGACTGGCCCTGGCTGTGCAGGTGGGGGGAGGACAGACTTCAGCCTTGGATGTGTGGGCTGGGCTGTCTGCCTGCATGTGTGCCCAGGGCCCCTCATGATGTGTGGCCAAGCCAGGGGCAATCCAGGGAGTCCAGCTTGGAGATTAATGTCGACGGAAAGAGCACGGGCCATGCCAGGGGCTGCTCCATGCAGATGCTGTATGGGACAGTGCCTAATGTGTGGGGTGTGTCTGATGCGTGCCACCTCTGTCCTGTGCCTGGCTGCTGTCCTGGAAGGCAAGCTGCACAATGTGGGGGAATTCCTCAGGAATCAGAAGGAAATTCCTCAAGGTTGTAGGAAATTCTTCAAGAATAAGAAGGCGTTAATAGATGCTGTGTGGCCACAAAGTGGGCATAAACACCTCTTCCCTCTTCCCTGGGGCCCTGGGCCTTGTGGAAGCCACATGGGTTCTGGTGACTGTCCCTCTGCAGCCCTCTCCCCCACCCCCCAGCTGTCACTTTTCCTGTGTCTGCACCGGGCATAGACTTCCTTGCAGACTGACAGGACAGCTAGCAGATGAAGCTAGCCCTTCCTGGAAGCGGCTTCTGTTGGAGGCCTGTGTGTTCACTGTTCATTCTTAGACTTCACCTCTGCTTCTGTAATTTAGTACATGTCGAAGTAGGTCATCCCAGGTCTAGTAGGACATTGCTGTACGCCTCCCATTCGCATTTCCATTTTATTTTCAACAGACAAGTAGCTTCGCAGGGTTCTCCATGTGCCACAGAGTCATGGTGTGATGTACTGGTTTCCAGATGTGTTGTAATCACTGAAAAGCAAGGGGAACTGTACTCAGGAAGTTCACATTGGCCAGCTCTTTTCATGTGATTGTCATAGAAAGCTGTGCTTCCTGTCTCCACACCCCAGAGCACGGCAGTGAGTGGACCAGGCCTCTAGGGACAAGGGGCAGGGGTGACCAGTCGAGGCCGCCTGTCATGCCAGACCCTGGCTGACTGCCCTCACTGGGCATCAATACCTCAAGGCGCTGCCGCCAAGCCTCTACACAAGGGCTGGAATCTGCTATGGAGGAGATGGTAGGCAGGGCGGGAAATTTCATATGTAAAACAGACATCACCGCACCTCAGGGTGGGAAAGGAGCAGTGTGTTAGGGCTTGCTAATTTGCTGAGAGCATTGGTCCTCTCCCCTTCCTTAATCCTTTTATTTTATGCGGGGAAATTCATCCAAATCTGTGACATTTTTGATTGTTAATACTTTCTAAAAATATTTTGAATTTTACTCAGAAACCACTTTCAAAAATCACAGCAGGTTTTGCTCAGTTGCCTCCGAACAAGGGAGGTTGACTTAGCTTAGCCAGTGTCCCTGCCAGGGAGAGTCGCTCCCAGCGTCTGCTCTCCCTCCTTCTGTTCTCCCTCAGTGTCCTCCCTGGCTTCCTGGCTGTGCACCCTTGTGAAACCCCTGAAGTAGTAATCTTCCTTTTCCAATGTGCTTCCCAGCCTCATAATGGTTGCCCTTGCATTTCTCTTCTCTGACTCACACTCAGTACCCGTATTCCATCCTTTCCTCCTCTCTGGATTCGAAGCCAGATTTTTGTCCATGTGTTGTCTGATGTGAAGATGTTGGAGAGATGAATCCCCCTTCCCTCCCTTCCTTCCTGAGCTCTTACCACATGCACAATGAGTAGGTTGGGGCCCTCTTCACTGGAGCATGGGAGAGGGAGAGGATCTTCTCTGTATCTTTCTCTTCTGGCCCAAGTAGAGAAGACCAGCAACTAGGAGAGCCACAGCCACTGCCCGAACCCTGAGTCTCAGAGCCAGAGGTCTGAGGCAAGGGGCCCTGTGCCAGGGAGAACCTATGTGACTTGATGCTCCTGGCTCTGGAGGAAGAGGGTGTCTCCAGGCACCCCGGGAGAGGCCTCTGATCAGAATCCTGCTCACAGCTAGTCAGAAGTCCCAGAAGAAGCAGGCTGACTCAGATGGAAGAACCAAGTGACGGCCCCGGGAAGCACCATGGAGGCACCATGGAGGCAGAATGGCAGAGCGCTTGCAGTTGGGCAAGGAGAAGAACCCGTGACTCAAGTAACAGAGGACAGGAAGAAGAGACAGTGAATATAAAAATTCTTTTAAAAACTTTCTGGGGCAAAGAGGAATAGAGAAAATGAAGTGGTTTAGGGGGCTTGGGAAGTCAACTCTGCAAAGCGTTTCCTGGACTTTCCAAGTAATTTCATTTCGTGTCATCCTTCCCCCATCCCCCCCCCCTCTTAATTTCTCTGCCATCCCCTATACCTTCCCACCCCCAGGCTGCACTCCTTCCTCAGCCATGCTAATGGAGGTGGGGAGGGCGCTGTGCCTAGGACAGGGGCCAGGAACCCCGGAACATCAGGGAGTCTTTGACTTTGTGTTATGATTCCTGTAGATAAGCCACTGTGTCTCTGACCCCCTCATGTTATGCTGTGTACCTTCCCATCAATCTAACATGAACAATCAGGTGGTAATTAATCCATTTAATCTAAGCAGAGTGTTGGTGTTGTCTTAGGCTGTTTTATTGATTGGACATTAAAAGGCGTTATGCTTCAGCCTTACCAGCATTTCAAAGACCCAAGGAAATGAATCAGACCTGGAAAAAACCAGAGGCTCCAAAATATTAAAAGTAAACTGTAAAACCAGGGAATGAATGGTGGAATGTCTGCAGGACATGACAGGTAGGGCAGTCACAGCTCAGCTTTTTGGAAGTTTCCAATTCTGTAACTGGGAAGGCCGGTGTATTGATAAGTGTGGTATAAGGAAGCCTGAGGACTCACAGTGGACCTGTTCTTAAAAAGGGCCTGTTCATTTTTTCCTGGCATCTATTTCTCTCTGAGCTCTGAGCTCTGTTCTCCAAGTGCATAAAGTGGTGAGCTGCCCATAGGCGATTCAGCCTTTCTGCATCCCTGGGCCCAGTGGGATGTGATGGGTCGTGTGTGTTTATTCCAAAAGAGATGGTGATTATCAACCTCTTGGTAGTCCTCACCCCCGTGACTCGATTTTCTGAGCCTCAGAGGACAGTAGAACATGTTGATCTTTAAAAGTGTGACTCCTTTTTGTCAGCTTGTTTTGGGTTTTTTTGGATACCTTTTGAGGTCTGCACAGTGATCAGTGACTTTAAGCTTCTTCATTGCAGCTCACACCGTCAGGTGCACTTCCTTCCTCAGGTGGACTTGTCCCCTTGAAGATGCAGACTCCATCCTGCGAAGCAGGACTGCTTCACACAAGAAAGGGCCATCTTCAACCTAACAGGGCTACTTCCCCAGCTCGGGCCTGCCGGCCTTTTCTCACAGATAGGTGGAGTCTCCAACCTCAGCTTCAGGTGATCCTGGCATATCTCTCGTTGTGTACAGAACATTCTGTTTGTCCATACAGTTTCCTCTGGGCTAGCTCCATGGTTTTATCTGATTTCTGAAGAGGTCTGTGACCCACAGCACACCCACTTTCCCGGGGTCACTAACCTACTACTATGGTTTGTGACCTCTGTGATGATGGCTGTCATTGCACTGTGTGCTGTCCAGTTCCAGCACATTCCAGTGTCTGCATCACTCAGCTATCAGCTGACACTTGTATTTGATATTTGGCAGCCCTGCTAGCTAGCCCCAGCAGACCCAGGGCATCTCCTTGGGCTGCCTGTGGTTCTGGAACCTGTCCTTACCTGGCCTGGCTCTCACTGGTCCCCACCTGAATGAATCGGGGCTGGTGCATCCTAGACCCCCTCTGTCATCCCTCCTCTCGCTGGTCTCTGAGTGAGTCTCAGATACGCCCCTTTTCTTGTCTGTCTCTTACTGTAGGCTGGCTCATGGTCTCATCTTCCCTCATCTCGACACCCTTTCACGGCAGCCTGTTCTCCCTGCCTACCCTCTTGTCTCTGATTTATATTCCACATGGGTGCCAAGATTTCTATAAAAAATGGAATCTGATTGTACACCACCCTATGGCTTCACACCTGTAAGTGATTTTCTTTTTTGGCTACCTACAAATTGGCAGTCCTAGGGCAGCTCCGGGTGGCTCAGCGGTTTAGCACCGCCTTCAGCCCAGGGCCTGATCCTGGAGACCCGGGATCGAGTCCCATGTCAGGTTCCCTGCATGGAGCCTGGTTCTCCCTCTGCCTGCATCTCTACCTCTCTCTCTGTGTCTCTCATGAATAAGTACATAAAAAATCCAAAACAAAAACAAAAACAAATTGCAGTCCTAACTCCAGAGCCAGGCTCTGTGATCTGGGCACTGTCAGCCTCCCCAGCTTTGCTTCTTGGCTTCCCATCTTTGGTTTATGCTCCAGAACTGGAGGGGAGTGGTCTCCCCCAAGTGCTCCCCACCACCTCATGAGGTTGAGGTAATACCTCATCCAGGAGTCCTCCTCCAGGCTGACTTAGGGCCCTGGGCATTCCTCTCCCCATAGCCACCCCTGTATCACTGTTTAATTCTGTGGATGTTTCTGCTTTCCCTGCTGGCTAATGACCTGCTTGAGCCAGACTCAGGGTCGTCATTCCTGTTTGCTCCCAGGGCCAAGTGTGGATGCAAGGCATGTGGTAGATATCCAATATACATTTGTTGAGTTCAGCAGTGAATGAATAAAGAGATGAATGGGTAGCTGAAAACATTTCACCAAAACTTGTATTTGTCATCAGCACCAGGGGTGATTTATAATCGCTAACATTTGAGTGTGACCACCTGCCAATGTCCTACACCCTCACATGTGACAACTCATTTCATCCTCAATAGCTGTCTGTGACAGATACTGCTGACATCATCCCTATCTTGTCAAATGCGGAACTAAAATTAAGGAGGCTGAGCTTTGATCCAGTGTGCCAGTGATGGGGTGTGTGGGATACATCTGTGATCACATGTGGCTTATGCCTAAATTGTGGCCATCTTGAAGAGTGGCTTCTTATTTCCTTATTTTATGTCATTATTATTATTGTCTCTGGCACTAGCACTCTTCCTGGCATACGGCAGCACACTGATGCTCTTGAGAGACCTCCTTACTTGGCCACCCTTTCAACTACTGGCAGTACAAGTCTAGTCAGGTTTGGCATCATCCTTGGAATTTCTGTGTTGTTTGGGGTGCCTAGTGGGACTTGTGTTTGTTTTTGTCAGGAGTGTGGCTAGTTTGATCTTGGGTATATGTATCTTTACCTCCTTCCTTCCCATTGTCCTTCCTTGGACATATGACCCCATCTCCTGCCCTAAGGTCCTGGGAACTGATAACAGATTCAGAAGGTCCCCTGTTGAGAGGAAGGAGCCACTCTCTCCCCCGCTTTTTCTAAGAGCAGTTCGGGGGGAGGTGGAATAAAACCTGTACCCATGGTGCTTGGCTTTTGTGTTTTTTATAGACTATCAGAGTGGGAATTGCTCAGTGATCATCTGACTCCTTGCCCACTGTACATATGAGGAAACTGAGGCCCAGGGAGGTGTTGTGTCGAACATCACACTGCCCGGCAGCGGCAGGCCATTAGCCTTGGACTCGTAACGAATCAGCATTTCCCTACAATTACTTCAGAATTACATCTTCAGATATCATCTGTATAAAACTCACCCTGGCACCTTCCTTTTCTTCTCCCATGCTTAGTAATCAAACAAGTCCGATCTTGTGATTGCAGGAACGAACAGCTGGCACTGTTCAGTTAGTTTCCTGGTGTCTTTATGTTGTTTTAGATAAACTAACATGAGCAGTTGATTGGCCTGGAACTGGCCATCAGGAAATATTTTAACCCTTTATTTTCTGCCTCTCTCTCTCTCGTGGAGCCTTGAAATACACATCCACACAGTCACAGAAAGAGCTAGTAAGCCAGGTTGCTAGACTTTTTTAATATTCTAAATATAGGTTAGAAGTAAATGTGATAATAATGCAATTAATGTGGGTGAACCTGGGAGAAGGCCAATTGATGTGAATAAAATGTCAGAGTTACACGATATTTAAGGAATGTGGTCTTACTGCTGAGGTAGGCTTCAAGGCTTGAGCCAGGCTTAAGGATCTCATCCTCATGCGTGGGGCAAACCGAAGAAACTATAAAAGGGGATGTCTGCCATGCTTCGAAGGTCTTTTTTTTTCCTCTTTTCTGTCTTTATGTAAAAAGCCCATTGTGACATCTTTTATGTGTTTTAATAGCACTTCTTAACTATAACATTTTACAGCTAATACTCAAATGATTGCACGCCATTAGAGTCTGAATTAGTGATGTCTTAGTAAAATATGTCTTGTGCTTGTAATGGACTTATGGCTACAGATAATATAAACAGGTTTTATGTCCTATAAAAATTAAAGGGCAAAAAAAAAAAAAATTAAAGGGCAGGTGATTTTAAAACATGAAACTACATTGTTTAGTCTGGACATTGCCCCGAGATTGGGTTAGAGAGCATAGCCATTTCTTTGGTTAATTTGTCGTCCCATGGGCTTGGTTCCAGGTGCAGTGGCATGTGTGGCAGTGACAGGCTTGTCACGGTGCCTGCCCTCACGACGCTTCCTGGCCTGGGATAACTGAAGTGAGACATTCCAGGGGCTAGGAGGAGGGCCTGGCTGGGCCACGGGTCTGGGTGGGAGGACAGTGATGGGGCTGAGACCTGATAGATAAGGGAGGTGGCCAGGTGAAGGGAGGGGGACCAGTGAAGGCAGAGGCTCTGAGGTGGAGAACAGGGCAAGGAGAGTGTGACTGCAGACTTGGGTGAGGGACAGCGGGGCAGGGCCTTGAGTCTGGCAAAGTAAGTCAGAGCCTCCGTACATAGAACCTGTATGCTCTGGCTAAGAAATTTGCTGGGGAGCTAGTGGAGGTGTTTTGAAAAGATCATTTGGTAAATGTGAGTCTGTAGACTCTGGATGGGAGGGAAGTAGTATGTCCACAGGCAAAGAGACCAGTGAGGGGCCTGTTGCCATAATTAATCCAGGCAGAGCTGGTGATTGCTTGAGCCGGAGGGGTCAGCAGTGTGTGAGTGAACCGGGCCACTTGACACATGCTGGCTAGGGTGAGTAAGAGAGGAGCTCTGGGGGCGGCTGCGTCAGGGTCCTTAACCTGGGTCTCCTGTTTTGTGTGTGGGGGTGTGTGTGTGTGTGGCTGGGGTGGGGCAATGCTGTGCCTGTCATGGAGGTGGGGAGAAGATGAGTTTAGTTGGGGGTCTACTGAATAGGAGGGATTCACAGGTCCTCAATTTGTGCAGAAGGTCACCGGGGGTATGAGTCCAGAACTTACAACGTGTCATGGTCAGGGCCCTGTTCAGGAGCACTCACGAGAAACTTGCCAAAGGAAAATGAGGCTGTGTTGAAACTTAACTTCATTTGTGATTGAGCAGTTTAGAAGGGTAGGCAAAATTGAGATTTTTTTTTTCTTTTTCTCATCAATAATTGATATTATTTTAGTGCCATTGTTTTATCGATACGAAATGGGCACGTTTTCCTTCTAGCATCAGTCAAGTACCTAATCTGGTTACATCCCCTGCCATGTATGTGGGCAAAGTGTTATGCAGTTGGTCATAATTACCAGGACCTCAATTTATTTATTTATTTATTTATTTATTTATTTATTTATTTATTTATTTTTTAAAGTAACTAGTTATTTTTTTTTAAATTTTTATTTATTTATGATAGTCACAGAGAGAGAGAGAGGCAGAGACACAGGCAGAGGGAGAAACAGGCTCCATGCACCGGGAGCCTGATGTGGGATTCGATCCTGGGTCTCCAGGATCACGCCCTGGGCCAAAGGCAGGCGCCAAACCGCTGGGCCACCCAGAGATCCCCCAGGACCTCAATTTAATCTATAGCCCTATCGCTGACTGATAGCTTTTGAGGCTGATGCTATGTTGATGTGGCCTTCTAAACCACTCAGGAGCTGAGAGGCTTTGTTTTTGATTGTTCTCTTTGATAAGATGAGTACAGGCTCACTGTAGAAATGTTAGATAAAAAGCCTCAGAGAGGGGGAAAAACCATTCAATTTCTATATATTGTTATTATTTTTTTTAGTCTTCTTTGTTGTGTTTCTAGGTAGCTGTCAATTATTTGGTACAAACAATTTAGTTTGTCT
The DNA here is from genome assembly GCF_011100685.1 of Canis lupus familiaris. Lineage (NCBI taxonomy): Eukaryota > Metazoa > Chordata > Mammalia > Carnivora > Canidae > Canis > Canis lupus. Next base: position 41,902,183 of record NC_049231.1, on the reverse strand, counting down.
ACCTTATAAAATGAAGGTATGATCTTTGAGCTGCACCTAGAAGTATGGAAAGACTTTTTGTAAGTGGGTCTTAGCAGTGGGGTGCATTCCAGCTGGAGAATAAATCCACACAAGTTAGAGGCAAGCTGGTTTAGATAATTTGGATATAGTGTAGATTAGATTTGGGGGAAATTTGAATGGGAAACAAGATTGGAAATGAATATTGGGACAGATGATAGAAGCTTTGTTAATCTTGGGGATCCCTGGGTGGCTCAGCAGTTTGGTGCTTGCCTTCGGCCCAGGGCATGATCCTGGGGTCCCAGAATCAAGTCCCACATCCGGCTCCCTGCATGGAGCCTGCTTCTCCCTCTGCCTGTGTCTCTCTTCCTCTCTCTGTGTCTCTCATGAATAAATAAATAAAATCTTAAAAAAAAAGTTTTGTTAATCTTAAATTGTTTGAACTTGTCCCCAGTTCTGACCAGAAACATGATCATATTGACGTACGGAGACTAACCCATCATTGTGACTTGGGGGTGAGGGTAGAGGCAGGTGGGAGTTAGTGTATATGGTTTTAGAGATTTTTCTGAAGTAGTAACATTTTCATTTTTGTTTCATGTCCATTCCTCTCTTTTCCAGGAGAATATGAAAGAGTTACTCAGGCTTGTTTGTTTCATAGCTATACTCATTTCTTCTCTGGAAGCCGGTAAGTTAAGCATTTCCTCATGTTCTTGTTTGCTGAAAAACTCTTTTGTTTAAAATACACGAAGTACCTTCCCTGACAGAGTCATTTTTTTCTCACCTGTGTCTGTTGAATCCCAGAACAGAGAGCCCTGGTCACAGAACTGTATTGTACATTATCTTATTTACAGATTGGGGAACTGAGGCCCAGTGAGGCTAAGAACTCATGTTCATGTAGCTAGTGTCAGAGCAGGAGCTAAATAAAATCCAGGCCTCCAATGTCAAGGCCGGGCCTCCTCTGACTTTGTTCCTGACTGAAGAGTGTGATGGGAGATCCTGACTTTCATTCAGAAGAGGTGTTAAATGTAGTCATTATGAACCCACAGCTGAGAACCGTCAAGAGACAGTTTTGTTTGTTTTGTTTTGTTTTTTTTAGTCTGGCTTCTTTCAGTCATCATAATTATTTTTGAGATCTATTCATATTGTATAAATTATTACTATTTTATTACGTGGTAATTTTCTGTCATAGGGGTATATCACCATATATTTATCCATTCACATTTAATGGAAATTTCAGAAATTTCTAGTTCTTGGCTATTCAGTTAGTGTTCAGGTCTTTGAATGGACATATATTTTCATTTTTCTTAAGTTAATACCTAGGAGGGGAATGGCTGTGTTATATGGTTGGCTTGTATTAAACTTTTTGAGAACTTACTAAAATGTCTTCTGAGTGGTTATACTATTTTATACCCTCACCAGCAGTAAATGAAAGTTCAGTATGTCACCAACACCTGATATTGCCAACCTTTTAAATTTTAATACTGAAAGGAATAATATCTGTTTGTAGTTTTATTTTTTTTTTAAAGATTTTATTTATTTATTCATGAGAGATACAGAGAGAGAGGCAGAGACACAGGCAGAGGGAGAAGCAGGCTCCATGCAGGAAGCCCGATATGGGACTCAATCCTGGGTCCCCAGGATCATGCCCTGGGCTGAAGGCGGCGCTAAACTGCTGAGCCACCCAGGCTGCCCTGTTTGTAGTTTTAACTTCCATTTTCTCGTTAGTTATAATGAACTTCTTGTCATGTGCTTTTTTTTTTTTTTTTTGCCATTCGTATGTCATAATTCACTTTATCTGTTTTGTCTGGCTTATACTAATAACTTGTCTTTTTAAAAAATTACTGCCCTCAGGCTTATGATATCCATTTTTAACTTGCCTCTGTCTACTTTCAGGTAATACTATGCTATTTCACATATGCCATAAAAAACTTAATATAAATCCACTTCTCCCTTCTTGAACTTTGTCCAGTTGTTCCTATACATCTTACTTTTCCATATGTTATAAATCTCACAATACTTTTAAAATTTTTGCTTTAACATTCAGTTATCTTTTTTTTTTCAGTTATCTTTAAAGAGATTTAATAATGCTATGCCTTGAAGTTCACTAATCTTTTTTCTACTGTGTCAAATCTGCCATTAATCATATCCAATGTATTTTTTAAGTCAACATTATAGTTTTCATCATTAGAAATTTAAAAAAATCTTTTATATCTCTACTCATCATGCTTGATATAGTATTTGAACATAGTAATAACTATTTTACTTTTTCAATCTATTCTATCATCTGTGTCATTTCTGGGTCTGCTTTGATTTTTTTTCTTCTTCTTTTTTTTTTAAGATTTTATTTATTTGAGAGAGAGAGAGAGCATGAGCATGAGTTGGAGGAGGGACATAGAGAGACAGAGAAGCAGACTCCCCTGAGCAGGGAGCCTGACTCAGGGCTCAATCCCAGGGCCCTGAGATCATGACCAGAGCCAAAGACAGATGCTTCACTGACTAGGCTACCCAGGCGCCCTGATTATTTTCTTCTTATTGATTGTATTGTCCTGCTTCTTTGCATACTTAGTAATTTTTGATTGAATGCTAGGCATTGAAGATTTTACCAGTTTGGGTGCTGGATATTTTTGTATTACTAAAAATGTTCTTGAACTGCTCTGCTACAGGGTTGTTACTTGGAAATAGTTGATCCTTTCCGGTTTTGCTTTAAAGCTTAATTAGTCAGAAAAAGGTTTACTGTAGGCCTAAATAGCTGGTCAAAACCCTCTGAGTACTCTTCCTGATGTCCCATGATTAATAAGTTTTCCATTCTAGCTGTTGAGAACAGCAGTATGTGCTCCAGCAGATAGTCACTCTAATCCTTTTGGCAATTCTCACTTTGACTTGGGGTAGTTTTCTTATGTGCTTATACTAATTGGTACTCAGCTGAAACCTTGAGGGAGACTGTATAGATCTCTAAAACTCTCTCTATATATATCTATACCGCTCTAATCCCTTTGGTACTCTGACCTGCAAACTTGTGATTTACCTGGATTTCCAGCTCTATCTTCTCCATTCAGAGAGAAGACTGGGCTTTGCCTGTGTTTCCTCCTTGTAATGTCATGATCTAGAATCTTTCTCTGGACAATAATTTGGGAAAATTGTAGGGCTCACCTACTTTGTTTTCCATCTTTCTGGTATTTCTGTTCTTTGTTCTTTGATGTTCAATGTCTTGAATATTGTTTCATGTACTTGGTCCATTTTTTCTTTTTTTAGTTGTTCAGGAGGGAGAGCAAATCCAGTCCATTTTGTACTGAAGCAGATTTCTCTCCTGCTACATTAGCACCAATTTATAGATGAGTAAAGAGGGGATAGAAAGGTTAAGTAACTTTCCCAAGGGCACACAGATAGTGAGTGACGGGACTGGAATTGAATATAAATCTTTCAGACTTCCAAAGGGATGCTTTTAATCATAAAGCTGTTAAAACTCATACATAATATGAATTGATGTATTTTATAATTGCTGTGTTTATATGTCGATATTACATTAATTTTTCACAGAAGTTGCTTCTTTCTCTTTTTTCCTTTTAAAGATACATGTGAGGAACGTGAAGAACCAGTAATTTTAGTTTCATCTGCATTTGAAATTGATGTCCGTGCATGTTTTTTAAACCCAAATGAAGAGAAAGGCACTATAATTTGGTATAAAAATGACAGTAAGACACCTATATCTATGGAAGTAGACTCTAGGATTCATCAGCACAAAGATAAACTGTGGTTTGTTCCTGCTAAGGTGGAGGATTCGGGACATTACTATTGTGTCGTAAGGTAAGAAAGGTATTAATGCATTGCAAACGTGTTCTGTGTGCCTGCAAGAGTTAAGGATAGAAACATCTTTAATTATGCTGAATTCACCTATTTTGATTTATTTTAGGAATTCAACTGACTGCCTCAAAATTAAAATAACTGCTAAGTTTGTACAGCATGAACCTAACTTGTGTTACAACACAGAAGCAGTATTTAAACAGAAACTACTTGTTGCGGCAGATGGACAACTTGTGTGTCCTTATATGGATTCTTTTAAAAATGAAAAAAATGAGCTTCCCAAAATACAGTGGCATAAGGTAATTTTATATTAAATATGATATTTTACTTTTGCAGCAAATAATAGCTTTCTGCCTTAGACAATAAGGTGAATCTGCAGACTACTTTTACTTTGATGTATTGTTTCTTTTGCGTGGTGAAATTAACAGGAATTTTTTTAGGGTTGTAAGACGGCGTACATTTAATTTGCAGTTTAAGGAAAGTCTTACTTTCTGTTAGTTTTATTTAATGAGATAAAGTCGAAAAAAGTATAGTAGAAATAAAGGATATTTAAAGATGAGGCTGATTATAAATTTAAAGTTTTTGAGAGATCCCTATTTATTATTAAAGATATTATTTTTTGGTTTTGTTAAAAACATTAAATGGTCCTTACGTAACTGAGTGGTTTCTGTAATTGTCTTAAAAGTGGATTGGCTAGCAGTCCATGGAGCACGTCATGTTTTGGTACCTTTGATATATCCAGTTTTTTGGCGCTTACATGGGGAATCATCTGGTAGAGGTAAAGAGATACAAAATAGATAATATCAATGCAGAAAGGAAGTACAGCATTACTAAGAAACTGGTATTAGCATTCTGCCCTCAAATATGTTTTCCTTGCAAAGTAAATTTGTCTTCACTTGTCTTCAAAGTGCAAGTCTCATAGGCATAAGAATGTAATATCCTGGGAATATAATTGTGACTATTGCCAAAAAAAATGCTGTATTAAAACTTGTACGCAAGAAACATAGTCATATATTCCTGTATGTACTGAGCTTGTGATCATGTGTCTGTGCAAAATAGAGGAGAAATAAACAGATGTATGAGGATTATTCTTGTAAATTCCCCTGAGGATTTTGATTCATATATGTTTGGATTTATATGAATATATGTACATATATATATATCTGTATCTGAACACACCACCTACACACACTACCCACATAAAACATTTGCCAGTGTGAAAAAATGGAGTTTCTTTTCCTGGTAGGCTGGGGAAAATCATTAATTGGCTTTAATTATGTCTTTCCTCTCCCTCCATCTAGGATTGCAAACCTCTGCTTCTTGACAATATAAACTTTATTGGACTGACAGATAGACTCATCATAGCGAATGTGACTACGGCGCATAATGGGAAATATACTTGTGGAGCATTTTATACATACTCCGGAAAGCAATATCGTATTACCCGGGTTATAGAACTTACTACTATAGGTAAGTCATAACTCCAATCATAGGAGTTTGAATCTGGGAAGGCCTGGAAACCATGATTCTAATATTACCTTCATTGTTCAGGGAGGAACCAAACCCAAGAGGGGCTCGATGACTTGCCAAAGGTCACATGGCTTTAGCTTTTTTGTTGCTAATATTATATGCATGTTTTGCATTCTTGCTTCAGATGCAGAGCTGATTAGACAAACATTAGGACCTGTGTTTTCCAACTGAAGTAAGAGCCTTTTTCTTTGGTATGGCTAACGATGGTTCTTCCAGAGAGCTCTGGGGTTCCCTGTGGCTGCTATAAGAAGAAGAGCAATTTTGAGCACTTTCACTTGGGAGGACTGAGTATCTAGCAGTAAGGAACACTGACTTGATGGGGTGGACACTAATGGGCTTTGGAATATGTTGCATTCCCAGAGTGCACTCTATCTCTTATTAGTTTCATGTTAGCTCAGTTACTTTACTTCTCTAAGCCTGTTTCCTCCTCTAAGATGATACAACCTTCCGAGGTTATTGGACAGATTAGAGATCAAGTATGCTCAGCTTGTGATCATGTGCCTGGTGCAAAACAGAAAAGAAAGAAATAGACATATGATAATTATTCTTGTAAATATTCCTGAGGCTTTCAGTTCTCTATTAACTATGTTTCACCTTAAAAGCTATTTTATAAGAAAATGCCCTCCTACAAATTACCTGGGGATGGGCAAAATGCTCAGCCTTTCTGTAAATATTAGATTTTGTAAGCTTTCAGTAATAGAAGAGTTGCTTTAACTAGAACTTTAAAAGTTAAAGGGGACCTTATTAGTAACTATCCTGAGACAACAGGTATAAATGGGGACTGCCTCAGGTAAACCCAAAATACGATCACCCTATGTATAGCTATGTTTTCTCAATTGTCTAATAATTTATATTTTGCAAACATTAATTTTATTGAATCAAAATTAACTCCTTGCCTGGGTCTTGCAAGCATCAGTGAATTATAATTTTCCACAGTCCTTATATCACTACCATCCTGAGTTTTTAGCAGCTTCTCTCTGACCATTGGGTACCTCTTCTTGGTCTGTCTTGACATACAGCAACCAGAGCAGCAGACAGAATTTTAGAGAGAACTAGGGAATTTTTTTAATTTTTATTTAAAAAAATATTTATTTATTTATTCATGAAAGACAGAGAGAGAGAGAGAGAGAGAGAGAGAGAGAGGCAGAGACACAGGTGGGAGAAGCAGGCTCCATGCAGGAAGCGCCATGTGGGACTCGATCCCAGGACTCCAGGATCACGCCCTGGGCTGAAGGTGGCGCTGAGCCACCCGGGCTGCCCAGGGAATTTTTTTAATAGGTCAAATATGTTTTAAATACTCTCTGTCTTCTTTTTTGGTCCCTTTTGTAGAAATAATATATTTAATCACAAAAGAGAGTATTAGAACATTGGAAACAAAACATATTTTGTTTTTGTAAAACAAATATAAAGGAATTTTAAAATATTAATTGAGCATTTACTATGCACCTGGCACTGTTCTAGGTATACATTAGGGAACAAAAGAGACAGTATCCCATTCTGATGGAACTTACTTTTTTCTTTTTCTTTTCCTTTTTCTTTTTCTTTTTCTTTTTCTTTTCCTTTTCCCTTTACCTTTCTTCTTTTTTCTTTTCTTTCTTTTCTTTTCTTTTTTTCTTTCTTTTCTTTCTTGACTCTGATGGAATACTGGGCATTCCAGTTCATAATTTCTCAGGCTTGGCCACAGATCTACCTTTGAAGTCAATCTTCTTGTAAATAAAACTTAAATGAATTTCTGGAACTCCTTGATACTTTTCTGCCCATTTTCATAAATTATGCCAAATTGCTGGACATTCCACTCTTAGGTCATTACTACAATTACTAAATACAAGCAGGTATATCACTGGATGGTTCGTCCAGTGAATGCTTCATCCACAGAGGTACCTTTCCACAGCTATTTGTTTTTCCTGATTTGCTTTAAGAGAGGCACTTGTTTCTGGAATCATGGTGAGGTGTGTGTTTGTAGCACCATATTCGACAGGCTCAGCAGAGCCCACCAGGCTGGGTAGCATGTATTTGTGGTTTTACTGTCGCCTGTGTTGGTCTCCTTCCTTCACAACTCTTACCTTCTGCCTCCTACTGTCTATGCCTTGGGGACTTGCGGGAATATCTGGCCAGATGCCATGTGGTATATTTTGCTAACAGTTGTCACCAGTCGAGATTCTGATCTGTAACAGACTAAGAAGCCCTGCGAATGTTTGTCTTTCAGAAGAACACAAACCTGTGAGGCCTATAATTGTGAGTCCAGCTAATGAGACAGTGGAAGCAAGTTTGGGTAAGTGGGCTCCAGTCAGGATACGCTGAAATCATTATTTTGAACTCATGATTAAGATAAACTCTACGTTTACTTCACATAACCGAAACCGTTTACCAAATAGATCTATAATTAGTGGGCAAGTGGCACAGATTATATCTTAAAATTTTTCTTTGGATTTCCTGCCTCTCATGGCAGAAATCTAACCATGTCTGATTTGTCCACCCTCACTTTCCTGTGGGTCCTTATAAAAGCATCAGCCAAAGGCTAAGTTCAACAGAACTAGAAATGAAAAATGTAATTTATCTGAGTGGCACAGGATGGATTTCTTTCTTTTTTTAAAAAAAGATTTTATATATTTATTCATGAGAAACACACATAGAGAGGCAGAGATATAGGCAGAGGGAGAAACAGGCTCCCTGCAGGGAGCCTGATGTGGGACTCGATCCCAGAACCCTGGGATCATAGCCTGAGCCAAAGGCAGATACTCAACCACTGAGCAACCCATGCATCCCCAGAATGGATTTCTTAAGACCAGAGTTAGGCTTTTAGACAGAAGTGTACAATAACAGACCAAAAAGGAAAAGTATTTTTCTGGAATGACCATCAAGTCAGTGAATTTTTTTATTTCAGGAACAAAGGCACAATCTTAGAAGCATCCAGACCTACACTATATAATGCAATAGCCAATAGCTGTATGTGGCTATGTACATGTAAATTTAAGTTGAGTAAATTAATTAGTTCAATTAAAAATTAGCTCTTCAGTCACATTAGCCATATCTCAAGGGCTTAATAGCCATATGTGGCCAGTGAGTTCTGTATTAGCACAAATATAGAACATTTCTGCCTCCACTGAAAATTCTATTAAAAACCATTGGTCCAAACATAAAAACAGATTTTCCTATTGGAGGACCAAAAGCCAGGCTGGAATACAAAATTCTCTTCTGTAAAAGTACCTGCATGAAAACCTTGAATGATTGTACAGAGATTAGAAGGTAGAAGTTTGTGACGAGTGGATTCTGTACTTGGCCAAGTTGTTATTCCTGGTGGAAGGGAATATAAAGACATTCGTAGATATGAACAAAGATGTGAAAACTCACAATTAAATATAGACCAATAGAATCTAGAGTAGTGTTTCTCAACCCTTTTCTTCCTCATTAATGCTCCCCTGTAGAGCCTAACAAGGCACTTACCTCCCCCAATCCTCTTCCCTTCCTCCTTCCTCAGTTGTAATGCCCAGATAGATATCTGTTGATGTATCGTGGCACTTGGAAGGGCCACAAACCTTTGCAAGATCTAGGATTTTCTTGCCCTTTCCCCAAGAACCACTTTTTGCCCTGTTGGCTGTAGCTTCTATTAAGAATTCATGTTCTAGAGGTACACGGTTTGGAGCTCTCAAGTTCAGGGGGCAGTGATCTCTAAATCTAAAAAAATAGCTTCATATAAGAAAACAATTATTTCAATATATCATGTTGGTGAGATGCACACATCACCCTGTCATATGATTCTCCTGAAGGGTTTCAAACAGGCATTTGCTAAGATTCAATGCCAATTACCAATAAAATAACTTAGAACAATAGGAGCTGGGGGATACTTCCTTAAGTTAATAAAGAGCATCGATTGAAACCAATAGTCACTAGCATTCTTAATGATAAACCACTATAGTGTTAGACCTTCTACAGGCATAGACCCTCTTGCCGAAGCCAAGAGCAAGACAAAGATGCCCAAATAACTTTACTTAACATATTCTAGAAACACCCACTTGATACAGTCATACATTGAAAGAACCAAGGCAGGCCTACTGTAAAGGACTTTATTATTATTTTCAGATCACATAATGTATGTATTACCCTCAAGAGCATTACGGGGGAGAAGTTAGGGTTAGTATATTATTAATGGGCCAGATACAAAATTAATATTCTAGGTGTAGTGGAAGTCCCTCCGGCTGTGGTGGCATGCTGTGGGGAAGAGATGGATTTGTAAATCTCCGAGCGAGGTCCTGCCTCCCCGAGGCCACTGCTGTGCGGATGAGACTCTGGGTGAAGCCATCATCACCATGTCTGACCAGGAGGCAGAACCTTCAAATGGGGATTTAAGGGATAAGAAGGAAAGAGCATGCATTAAACTCAGAGTCATCGGACATGATGGCAGTGAGATTCACTTTGAAGTGAGGATGGCAGACGACACATCTCCAGAAACTCAAAGAACCATCCTGTCAAAGACTGGATGTTCCAGTGAATTCACTCAGGTTTCTCTTTGAAGGTCAGAGGATTGCTGAGAATCACAGTCCAAGGGAGTTTGGAGCGGAGGAGGATGTGATGGAAGTTTGTCAGGAACAAATGGGGTCATCCCATGAGTTTAGATATTGTTTTTATCTTTTCTTCTTTCCCCTTGGTCCTTTTTTTTTAATTTTTAAAAATAGTTCTTTTGTCATGTGCTATTCAAGATACAATTAAAGACTGGCACCTCACCTCCTTAAAACATCTGGTGATTTGAATTCCGGTGTCCATCAGTCATTAGAATTTGTTTTCATGGTGCTGAGTGTTGGTGATGAAACCTCAATACCCTTCCTGTTGCCCACTCCTTTTTACAAATTATGTGTGTGCACAGAGGGGCCGCCTTTTCCAGGACTATGTGTCTTCAGGCTTGTGGTAAATAAGACCCACCAGTGCTAGTGCTCATCATGGCTTCCTAACTGGCCCTGACGGCAATCTGACACCTGACCGCTTCCCTCCTGAACTTATGGCTCTCGGTGGGAGATGGAAGTTCCTCAGAGAACTGACCTGTGGAAAAATGGCCTTTGCTTGACTTAAAGCTGCTTTTAAAACCTGAGGGTCTGGCCCCAAAGAAAAGGAATATCAGATTGGAGTCGAGGTGGCAGAAAGATGGTGAGAATAGGGACTGACTCCAGTGATGGCTTCACTGAAGAGAAAACATTAAGATTAAAGAAAAATCTTCTCAGAAGATCTCTGAAAACTCCTGATTTTCATAAGCAGTTAATAAAGTTATTCATGCAGAAGTATATGCAACAGAACACTGCTTTTTTAAATTTTATTTGTACTTCTTTTTCATCTGGGGATATGGGTTTTAAATGTACATTGTCTAAGCCAACTTCATTAAAATAAACAAAATATTTGTAACAGCAAACAAATGAGTAAAATTAATTACCATTCTAAAATGATAAACTTGTTCGGCAGTAACCAGCTAGAAAACATAATGGAGAAAGAGCTCCTATTTGCAACATGTCATAGAGATGTCTATAACATTTCTTAGCAAAATCTTTCAAAAATATATAAAATTTATAGAGGAGAAACCCCCTCCCCAAATTCTGACCTATATCTCAGGAAAATTGAGATTTAAATCATATATATTGATGAGGAGTGGGAGCTATGTTGTTTCCAATGGGGAGAAAATTGGTTCTTAGTGGAAAAAAACCTAAAGCAATATACTGTTTGTCTGTGGTATTAAAAATTCATGGGGGAGGGAGGCAATTAGGATAAAAATGTCTTAAAAGTCTCCAAAGGGAACAATAATGAATACAATCTTGATCAACACTAATTTAAGGAAAACTGTAATAGAAGTGTATGTTTTTTCTTATAGGGAAAACTGGAAATTGTAAAGACAGAGACTTAAAATTATAGTTCTGATGGAATTCCAATAAAAATATGAATGGGCTCAAAAGTTGGCGAGAGATTCTAAAAATCACCCAGAGGATTAAAATGATGAGATTATTAAAACAATATTTGGAAGAAGAGCTCTAAGTAATACTAACATTTACCCCAAAGCTGAAATAATTAAGATTTTAGTACAATTGGAATCAGTATATACATTCAGATCAACCAAGAAAGTCACAAATAAATAATTTATTTTCTGATAAAAGTGGCATTACAAATTGTTACTCAGTAAGTGGTTCTGAAAGGATCAATCAGCTATTTGGATAAAAACATTAAGTTAAATCTCTCCCTCACACCATACCCATTTATATTCTAGACAGAGTAAAGAACTAAAACAATCAAAACAATAAAACAAAGGGGAACATTTTATATATCTCAGTGAAACATACATGGATATTTTTCTGATTTGGTGGTAGAGCTTTAGAAAAAAACTGTGAGAACAGATAAAACAGAAATTTGACTGAATAAAAAAATAAAAATATCTACACCAAAGAATTTCCCTAAACAAAAATGAAAATGAAAGCAATGAACTCTGAGTGGTATTTGGAATAGTTTTCATGCATGATAAAGAGTTAATATCCTCGATGAATAAAGAGCTCCCACACGGCAGTGAAGTTAAATGAGAATCAACTAAATAATAGACAGTGGGTATAATAAGCAATTCGTAAAGGCAAATGAATACCAAACTTATAAAAGACACGTTCACTGTGATTTCAAGAAATGCAGATGAAAATTTAAATGGAAATTTTCCTTCTCTTTTTGGGCAATGACAAAAATAATTGGAATCTGGAGATTTGGGGGTTAGAAGACAATCACATACACTACTGGACAAAGTGTGGGCATGTACAGCCTCATTTGGCTTTTTAAATATGTATCTCACTCAATTCTACTTCCAGATTCAAAGTAGTACTTCAGGATATGTATAGTATTGATGATGTACAAGAATGGTCATTAGAATATTAATCCTAATAATGAAAAACTTAGAAACAAATTATGTTTAGCAATAGAAAAATTGTTAATCATAGTATATCTGTATTATGGAATACTAAGCAGCCATGAAATGGCCTGTTTTGGAAGGCTGGTCAAGTAAGCTGGAATTCCCAATATACAATATTTACAAATAGTAGACAACACTTCATTTAAAAATTGCATGTGAAGAAAAAATTGCATGTGTACATAGAGAAGATAAGGAATAAGATACATGAGTTTGCTAATCATGGTTTTCTCCAAGAGGTGGGTTTAAGGGCAATTTTTGTTTTCTTTGTACTTTTCTATAATTTAAAATTTTTATTCAATAGCCTCTTATTAATCTAGGTAGATCAGCTAAAAATCAATTGCTATGATTAAAAATACATTGCTTCGCAGGATCCAAGCTACAATTGCTGTGCAACGTCAGTGGCCACTTTAGTGACTTTGTCTACTGGACGTGGAATGGGTCATCAATTGATATAGAGGACTCAGTGCTGGAGGAGGATTATATACCGTAAGTATGCTAAAAGCCACTCACACAACAGAGGTATTTTGGTATTAAATTTCATGTCATGAAATTTATACAGCCTTGATGGTTTAATTGAATAGCAAAAGTTAGTTGATTGGCCCTTGATCCTTTACTGCCCATATTGAGTTTTGCTGAGCTAAACAGGATTTATAAGTTCTTAAACACTTAAGGTAAAAATACATGACATTGTGGTGTAAATTCCGGACCACTTGGAAGGCTTTCTGTTGAATTTAGATAGATATGTTACAATATCCCAATGAAGCAACTTTCCTGAATTACCCTTCATGTTATTCTGTTTTTTAAGCAGTTTAGGAAAGACTCATTAAATGGGATGGAGAATCTGGCACTCCACCTCTCAAGTCTCTAGTGGCTTTCTGTTTCCTCTCTAGGGATCAACTCCTGACTCCTTAGCATTCTCCTTGGTCATCTGCTCCAGTCTCCTCTTGTTTCATGTATTCTCTGTGCCCCCATGACAACCAGAATGCCCATCCATCTTTTTTCTTCTCGGAGGCTGGTAATTTTATTTTGATCTCTGCTACTGGGCCTTTTACTGACAGTGATCTTTGGGCTATGAAATCTCAGATCAGGATAGCTAACAGCCTGATTATTATCCCTGTGCATAGGGCTGGTGATAATTTCTGCCATAATTCATGTGGTGGATAAAGAGATGAACCATGTATATGTGTCTCAGTTGTAGTTTTACTTAAATAACTTTATTTATTCCCTCTCTTTTGAACAGAGTGGAAAATCCTTCAAAAAAAAGAAAGAGTACAATCATCACCATGCTTAATATTTTAGAAGTGGAAAGTAGATTTTATCAATATCCCTTTACCTGTGTAGCGAAGAATACAGATGGTATAAGTACAGCATATATCCAATTAATACATCCAGGTAAAAAACAGAATATTTGAAATGTATTTATGGTTCACTGTTGCAATGACCGTTAGGTATATAGTGTTTTCTTTGCCTGGAACACTTGAATTCCTCTTAACCTGGCAAACTTCTATTCTTTCACTTGTCAGCTGGACTGTTTCTTCTGCTAGGAAGCTTTCTGTCCTCTTGCCTGCCCTTAACAAACTCTCTGACCACACAGATGAGATTATTGCCTCTGTTATATACTTTCAGAGAACTCTATGTCCCTGTCACAATATTTTTCATACTTAGTTTTCTTTACTTGACTTAAATTCTGTGATGGTGCTGACCATTTATCTTACCAATCATTCTATTTCCAGAGCTAGTAGTGACTTAAGTCTGCTATATCATAGGTATTTAATGAATATTTTTTGGTAAATGACAGTATAATGGATGTACAGGAGAAGCCTAAATATCTACATTCCAGAGGGGATGTCAGAAGTTATTGGTTTTCTTCAAGTATATAATCAGACACAATATTGAAAATATTTGTTAAATAATGTGATTACTTGTAATTGAATTAAATATAGGGTCCTTATGGATGTGTACATGGAAGAAAATTTTAAAACCTAGAGACAAACTATGAGAATTAGTAAACAAATTTAGCAAGATCACTAGTCTCTCTACATGTAAACATATATATATATATATATATATGTATACAGTGTTTCTATGTATGTCTATAAAATACCAACAATAAATAGAAATTAAATTTAAAAGATTACATTTACAGTAGTATCAAAAATTGTCAAATACTTAGGAAGAAATCTAGCAAAGGCTCTTCAAGACCTCCATGATACAAACTAAAAAAAGATTACCGAAATAAATTAGAGAAGAGTTAAATAGGTGTAAGGATATACAATGTTTATAGATTGAATAACTCCATATTATAAAGATGTCAGTTCTCCCCAAATGAATGTGTAAATTCAAAAAAATTCCAATGAATTTCAACAGTATTTGTGCAAGTGGGGGTATGTGTTTGTGTGGGTGCATTGTTGTAGGCAGGTTTATTCTAAAAGTATCTGGAAATGTAAATGGATGAGGCACCTGTGTGGCTCAGTCAGGCATCTGCCTTTGGCTCAGGTCATGATCTCAGGTTCCTGGGCTGGAGCCTTGTAGGGCTTTCTGCTCAGCAGGGAGCCTGCTTCTCCCTCTCTATCTGCTCCTCCTGCTTGTGTTGTCTTTATCTCTCTGTCAAATAAATAAATAAAATCTTAAAAAAAGAAAGGGATAAGGATAATCAAGGTAGTCTTGAATAAAAACAATAAATCTGGAAGATTTACACTACAGATATCATGATCTTGTGTGAAACTGCCATAATCAAGACTATAAAGGTGAACTATCCATTGGGCCAATTGGATATTGGTTTGGAAAATGGCATATATCTTCATTTCTATTTCATACCCAAATAATCTGCAGATGGATCAAAGACCCAGATTGGGAAATTAAAATAATAGAGCTTTTAGATTCTCTCTTCTGGGTGCCTACATGGCCCCTGACATTTAGAAGGCACTTTTTCTTTTTTTTTTTCTCTACACCATACCCCCTTACCTCTTCTTCACCTTGCTTCTCTGCCCTTCCTCCACTGCAATCATTGGATGAATGATTAGGGAGTGAAGGTAGGAGAATGTGGAAGAGTGAAACATTCTGTATGGCATCCCTAAACGCCTTCTTTCCTTTTCCCTAGACTTCAACTTCCACCACCTGACTCTTCTGCTTCCAGAAACTTTTGTAGGCTTTTTTTTTTCTTTTTCTTTTTTTCTTTTGTAGGCTTTTGAGTGAGTTTGACTTGCTTTATTCTGAAGTGCTCTATCCTATAGTCTTTGGCATTTTTTTCTGTTCATTGTATACGGTGGACCCTTGAACAACATGAGGGTTAGAAGAACCATCACCCCCACTCCCAGTCAAAAATTCGAGTATAACTTGAGTCCCCCCCAAACTTTACTATGGATAAACTACTGTTGACCAGAAACATTACTGATAACATTAACAGTTAACACATATTTTGTATATTATGTGTATTATATACTGTGCTCTTAAAATAAAGTAAGCTAGAAAAAAGAAAATGTTATTAAGAAAATCATAAGGAAGGACACCTGGGTGGCTCAGCGGTTGAGCATCTGCCTTTGGCTCAGGTTATGATCCTGGGATTGTGGGACCAAGTCCTGCATCGGGCTCCCTGTGGGGAGCCTGTTTCTCACTCTGCCTGTGTCTCTGCCTCTTTCTCTATGTCTCTCAAGAATAAATCAATAATTTTTTTTTAAAAAAGAAAATCATAAGGAAGAGAAAATACATTTATAGTAACTGTTATAAAAAGAAACTACATATAAATGGACCCATGCAGCTCAAACCTATATTGTTCAAGGGTCAACTGTGTTATAATATTTAGGTGGAAATTTAATACAGTGCACTTCATTCAGTTTTATGTGGTATCAATTCTAAATGGCTCTGTGCATTACTATGCTTTATTAAGTGATGATAATGAATAGGTTGATACTATCTGGGATTTGAGATTGCAGACCAATCCCAAATAGTTTCTCTGGGATAATAATATTTAATTTGGTATGCCCCAATTTTTAATTCTTTTGGTTCTAATATATTTTTTCCTCTTTTCCGCTATAGTGCCTGATTTCAAGAAGCACATGATTGGTGTATTTGTCATGTTAACAGTAGTGATTACATGCTCTGTTTTCATCTACAAAATCTTCAAGGTTGACATTGTGCTTTGGTACAGGGATTGTTGCTATGAGTTTCTCCCCAAAAAAGGTACAATGTTGTATTCTATGCAATAATTCTTTGTTGGAGAGAGGGGATAGTTAAGGGATGTAGAAGATAACTGAGGGTTTATACTTAAATTTTAAAATGAAATATGGCATATACACGAATAGTAGTTATTCTTGTATGTAATTGGAGTTTGGGGACTGAATAGACTGCATGGCATTGTTTTCCAAGTTGCTGCTTTAGTGTTCGTAACGGTGGGATAAACAGGCATTTACAGTGTCTGTTTACAAATCCAATGTGCATTATTGAGGGCCTGCTCCATGCTGGTTAGGACATGGATGACCCCATGATATGCTTTCAGAGGAAAGAAATGATTATTTTCATGCATCAGGGAAACTCTCCCTTTCTCTTTTGTTTCAAATTTGCAAAAAAAAAAAAAAAAAATTAATACTACAATTATAAATAAAAGAAAGAATGGATAGACTGCAGGGCTGAGACACCGGGGGAGAAGATAAGACCAGGGAGTGAGATGTAGTTCCCAGAGCAAGAGGTAAAGAATCTCTGCACAGGTCACCTGGGTGGGTCAGTGGCTGTCTGCCTTTGGCTCCCAGGTCGTGATCCTGGGGTCCTGGGATCAAGTCCCGCAACAGGCTCCACAGAGGAAGCCTGATTCTCCCTCTCTGTATGTCTCTGCCTCTCTGTGTTTCTCCTGAATAAATAAATGAAATCTTAAAAAAAAAAAAAGAATCTCTGCACATGAGGTGGCCATTCAGTAATATAAGAATACCTTCACAGTAAAACGTAATAAATAGAAACTTGTAGGAGAGTAACATTTTAAAAAGTTACTGTATTTTTGGTATTGCTGCTTCATTCATACTCACACACAAAAATTAATAATTCATCCTGAAATGCATGTTTGGGATACTGACTTTACCAAATCTCTTCTTTTTTGGACCTAAATATTTTATGTTTTCACCTCTAGCTTCAGATGGAAAGACCTATGATGCATACATACTATACCCAAAGACCCTTGGGGAAGGGTCCACCTCTAACTCAGATATTTTTGTGTTTAAAGTCTTGCCTGAGGTCTTGGAAGAACAGTGTGGATATAAGCTGTTCATTTATGGAAGGGATGCCTATGTTGGGGAAGGTATGTGTGTCATGGAAAAAAGTAAAAGTCTTTGTTGTGAAAATAATTGCTAAAGTTAGGTTTCACCTTTCTAGAAGAATTTTGATGTATTCAGACGTGGCAGTGTTAAGAACCCCCTCTGGTGCTCGCTTCGGCAGCACATATACTAAAATTGGAACGATACAGAGAAGATTAGCATGGCCCCTGCGCAAGGATGACACGCAAATTCGTGAAGCGTTCCATATTTAAAAAAAAAAAAAAAGAACCCCCTCTGTGGGGCGTGATGAAGATTTTCACATCTATTAAATGCAAAGTACTTACTTTTACTCATATTTTGTTGGTGCAAGAATTAACTAAGTTTTTTTTGTTTTGGAAAACTTCACAACTCGTTAGATCCAATAGTAACAACTTTCTCTCTTTACAACTGAGAGAGCAAGAGAGTGGAATGGGAGTGGAAGAGAACAAATGGTTTAATGTTTTAAAATTTCCACCTGAAATATTCTGAGTCCTAAATGAGATATTCAACTCTTGTAGGTCAGGTTTTGAGCTGGTCTATACAATTGGAAATTTTTTCATCTTAATTCAGATGAGATAAAAGAAGGGGCACCTGGGTGGCTCAGTCAGTTAAGTGTCTGCCTTGGGCCCAGGTCATGATCTTGGGGTGTTGGGATGGAGCTCCAAGTCAGGCTTCCTGCTCAGCGGGGAATCTGCTTCCTCTGCCCCTACCCCTGCTCGTGTTCATGTGTTCGCTCTTTCTTTCTCTCTCTCTCTCTCATAAATCTTTAAAAAAAGATGATAAAAAAAGTGCATTAGAACACAAAAAAGATGGGATGGGAAGAATCTTGTGGGGTTTTGGTTTGGGAGAAAATGATTGTTAATTGAAATTTTACTTACTCTTACTCTGCTTTGTCTTTTTCAGACATTGTTGAGGTAGCTAATGAAAACATAAGGAAAAGCAGAAGACTGATCATCATTTTGGTCCCAGAAACATCAGGATTGGGCTGCCTGGGGAATTCTTCTGAAGAGCAGATAGCAATGTACAATGCTTTTGTTCAGGATGGAATTAAAGTTGTCCTGCTTGAACTGGAGAAAATCCAAGACTATGAGAAAATGCCAGAAACCATTAAATTCATTAAGCAGAAACATGGGGCCATCCGCTGGTCAGGGGACTTTAGCAAGGGATTGCAATCTGCAAAGACAAGGTTCTGGAAGAACGTCAGGTACCACATGCCGGTCCAGCGGCAGCCACCTTCATCCAAACACCAGTCTCTGTCCTTGGCCACCAGGCCAGACTCGAAGACGCTGCAGAGGGAGGTGCAGGTGCCTCTCGGGTAGCAGGGAGAAGCTTGGCCAAGAGTTACTTGGGTGACTCTTGTCTTCTAGCACTGCAGGCTGGGCTGTGCCCCCATTGACTGTATAGTCGTAAAATGCCACCTGTAGCGTCGCTTACCCCTGAGGTCACCTGAAATCGGATTGTTAAGGGAGCAGGATGTGGTGACAGTAGCAGGTCAGCACAATTCAGAACCAAGGGCTTGGAAGTCCTTTCAGAAGGCAACAGATGCCCTGTCTGAATGCTTGAACTGCCTGCCGGGAACAGGCGCCAGGACAGAAAATGAGAGGAATGAACAGGCAGGAAATATTTAGCATCTATAAACGGTTTTACGAAGTTGTCTACAGTCCACAGATGGGGCCGTGGCGCAGTCCGAGGATGGCACAGCCCCTGGCCTCAGTGGCTCCCCTCGGGGGTGCTGCCTGCAAAGTGAGACTGGTTATTTCACAGAGGAAGGTAGAGAAGTATTCTTGGAGAACTTTCCATCGGCTTTGCACTTTCCATATGCATCGACGGCCAGCCATCAGTTTCCAGAGACCAAATTTCATTTTACAGACCTTTAAAATTCCCATTTCAGGGGCAAAAGGGATTCGTCAGGATTACATGTGTATGAAATAACCTCCCTCAGCTTTCTGCTGGAGAGAGGGAATTTCAAAAGCGGGAGTAGCAGAGGCTTGATCCACCTCGGCCTGCCTTCCCCCTGCAGTGATCATCCCGTTCTACCCTCCTCTTCTGCATTCCACTTGACTCATGGCTTTTTCTGAAGCACAATTTCCAAGTCACTTCCTCCTTCCTCTCCGTCACACACCTGGCCCACGGATTAGCCGCCCTTCAAAAAGTGCTGCTCTAAGCGCCTCCTGCCTGGGCAGGGCTCCTCCTGGTTGAGGAGCGAAAGCCCGAGATGCCCCACTTACATGTCACCACCACTGCCCCACACCCCCAGTGTGTGTGCACAGCTGTCCCCTCACTGCCCATGCTGGGAATCCCCAGGCCAGCTCTGTGCTCCTTCATCCTGCCCCCAGTGCTCCTACGCCACTGCTTCTCCTTCCTGTCTCCTCTGACCAGAACGCCTTCTCGAATTTTCTCTAGCCGACCAGAGCTTTATGAAATTCAAAATTTACTCCAACTCTTGTTTCTCCAAGAGCTCTCCCCAAGAAACTGCCCTAAGGCACCTGCTCTCTCCTCTTAGTCTGGTAGCACTTGGTCTGCTGGCAGCCACTCAGGAGAAGGCTGTTCTGCTTCCAGCCAGAAGCCTTGCTCTCCACGCGGAGGCCGTGGGTGTGTCCCTTGGTCTGGGTGCCTTTGCAAGGAGTGTGCCCACCTGACAGAGATTTGGGTAGGGCTTTCTTGTTGAAAAATGTTCACAGATTGTCATTCTTTAAGTTTTGCAATCATCGTAATTTGATAAAGTAAGTGACTTTTTTTTTTTTTTTTTTTTTTAATTCTATTCTTCGTGAGGTCGGAGCAGGGCTTAGAACTGAGTTGCTGACTTCTGGTGCGGTGACTTCAACATTCGACTTCAGGTCAATCCATGTCCCCTTCAGCCCTACCCCCAGCGCTTTTGTGAGAAGAAATGATTGTTTCCTAGGATGGTGGCTGAGTCTAGGAAGGCTCTCACTTAAGAAAGCAAATTCTAAACTTTAGTGTGTTGGAATTTACGAAAATTATGTTGTTTTTATGAAAAACGTCTCTGCTTTCATATCTTCTTTCCCTGAAAGGTAGATATTTCTTAGGGAATTACAAATGAAACCAAATTGGTTTTTTTGGTATAAGAAATTTTTTTTTTTTAAACTTGATGATAGTCGTTAGAGAAACCCTGGAAAGAAACCCCTTGCTGCGGGCCACGTGCCCTATTTTAAATGGCAACGAACATGGGCAGGCCCTGTGTTCTTTATATTTTTAATGATTAATGTTATGAGTGAACACAGACTTATACAGTATATTTTTTTCTCCCCAAAATGATTGGAGCTAGACAAAAACAGTTGAATTCTCTGCCTCTTCTCTTACCACCTGCTTTTTCCTGGATCAGATCTGGTAACATTGAGTAATGGCTCTGTTTTGGAACTGCTGTTTTAAAAAAAAAAAAAGTGCCTTATTTTTATTTGGCAGAACACACGGGGCTGGGGCGGAGGTGGGGGGGCTGTGATGCCCCCCAAAGACCTATCAGATGCTCAAAACATATGTTGCTGACGATTTTTAGTCTGTCATCTGTAAAATACACTTGCATGTGTAGGCCAAGAAAGCCAATTCTGAAACTTAGAATTAGCAGCAAAGTTGGCCAGAAAGTAAGGAGTGGGGAAAACATTCCAGAATTACTGGTGGCATTGCACTTGGAATTTAGGGAGGGAGAAGAGTCAAGGGATGGGTCCTGGGCCAGGAGGAGCCCCAACCGGAAAGTGCATGTCCTGGTGTCACTCCCATTTCCCAGGGGAGGATTCCAGAGGAAGGAGCTACACTCCTGGTTCTCTGGGAACTTCCTTTGTTTTATTGTTTTCCCTGAAAACCTCCTTTAAGCCCTTCCTTTCAGGCCTTCCCCATTAATTAGATTTCACCACATTATCTGATGGTGATTTTTTTTTTTTGGTCAGCCTAAGTGTTTGAAGGGAAGTTTGCCACAAAGCATTTCACTCCCAGTTCTTAAAGCTGGCTTAGCAGAATTTGTATTTTCCTTCTTCCACCTCTCTTTGTGTATTTGTGAGGAGAGAAAAGGTATTGAGCCATTTTTTTTCCCGGTGGTATTTTTGATAAATTATATTTTTACTGATTCATGATGAAGAATTTTAGAAACTTGTTTGTATACTTCTGAGCAGATAGCAAGTATTTTTGTATAGTAAAACACCAGATTCATGTACAGCATGTATCACTAATCAATGGACTGAACTTAGTTTTCCAATAAAATTGGCAAAACCTGGTATTGAGTATTCTCATTAAAATCTGTTTCTGGGACTCCTGGGTGGCTCAGCGGTTTAGCGCCGCCTTCAGCCCAGGGCGTGATCCTGGAAACCGGGGATGGAGTCCCACGTCCCACGTCGGGCTCCCTGCATGGAGCCTGCTTCTCCCTCTGCCTGTGTCTCTGCCTCTCTCTCTCCTTTCTCCCCTCCCCCACCCCGTGTCTCTCATGAATAAATGAATAAAAAATCTCAAAAAAAAAATCTGTTTCTGCATGGGGGTACCTGGGTGGCTCAGTGGTTGAGCATCTACCTTTAGCTCAGGCAGTGATCCCAGGTCCTGGGATCGAGTCCTGGGGTCGAGTCCCCCCGGGGAGCCTGCTTCTTCCTCTGCCTGTGTCTCTGCCTCTCTCTCTGTGTCTCTCATGAATAAATAAATCAATAAAATCTTAAAAAAAAAAAAATCTGTTTCTGCATTGACCCTGCCCTGGGCTTACCAGGCCACACTCCCAGCTCTGATGTAGGTGAGGACCCCTTCTGCCTGGGGAATTCAGAGGCCATTGGCCAACCAATGAGCCCTGAATCCCATCTGTAGCCTCAACTATGCTCCACTTGTTTGCTTGCTTTTAAAATGTGAAGGTTTATTATTATTGTGATTAACCCTTTACCAGATAAGGGCAACATTTGTATGAACTTTTTTACATTTTAGAAAAGGTTTCCATGAATTTTCTCCTTTGACCCAGGAGGTGAATGAAATTAGCAGACTGTGGCGTCCACGGTGCTCACCAACTCCAGTGGTGAGGGAGGCCTGCCCGGTCAGCGCTGCTCTGTTCTGACCTCCCTCCGAGCTATTCCCACAAGCAGGTGGCTTTGGCAGCACCCAGAGGGCACACCAGATGAGGTAGGTCTGCCGGGAGCCTGAGGGCCCACCCTAGATCCTGCCTCCTACTTGGTGTGCAAACTGGGACGAACTATTTGAGCTCCAGTTCCCTCATCTATAAAATGGGCCTACTATCTAATTCGTAGAGCTGTGTAAGAATTAGAAAGATGGGGTACATTCCGACAGGCATGGTGCCCAGCATACAGCGGGCCTTCCAGAACGGGAGATTGGTTGTAGCAATTCTGTGAATAAGCTTGGGCATACTAGAATCTGCAAATAGAATGCAAAGGGAAGAGTAATAATAAACCAGAAGTGCAACTGACACGAAGGGGGGAAGTAAAGCAATTGGAAAAATACAGTGTCAATGCCCAGATGAAGCTGTGTGACACGGGGGCCAGGAGCCCTGTGTCCCCGAGGGCCAGGGACTGATGTTCATTCACACTGACTCTCTGTTGGCGGGGGGGGACTTGAAGGGATACCTAGCTCCTTTTTCTTTTCTTTTTTTTTTTTTTTTTAGATTTTATTTATTTATTCACGAGAGAGACAGAGAGAGAGGCAGAGACACAGGCAGAGGGAGAAGCAGGCTCCTCCCAGGGAGCCTAATGCAAGACTCCATCCTGGGACCCCGGGATCATGCCCTGAGCCACCCAGCTGTCTCAAAGGATGCCTAGTTTCTAAAGAAAGGGATTTAACAGGTTCCTGATGGGATTTTCAATAAAAATGAAAAAAATGCAAGAACCCCTGAAAATTTCAGGATCAGCTATCCAGAAAACTTGCTTATACAGAATTTGTAGCTGGAAAAATTCAAAGAGCCTTTCACCATACTTTGGTTATTTTTATCATTTTATATATATATAAATCACTTTATATATATATAAAGTGATATAAATATAAATATATACATATGTATATATTCTGTATATATATATATTAGCAAACAAAGTCAGTGCTAACAACCATTTTAAAAAAACATTTAAAAGTGTTTTTTTTCTTTTTTCGTCAGGAGGATTTTTATACTCTTTACCAAATAGCTTCCTCGAAATGGGGGTTTATTTTGTTTTTTTGTTTGTTTGTTTTTTGGTCTTTGGAAATGTTTCTCAGTCAGGATGCTATCTGGTGGGGAAAATCCTGAGTATAAATTCCTGTACTGTCACAGTTTTTAAGCTAGAGCAAAACACCTGGCTGTTTCCTATCTCCATTTTCTCATCTATGAAATAAGACTTACTGTGTTTCAAAGTTTTTATGTGCGGAAAGCCTCTGTCCAGTATCTGAGAGAGAATCTCAGAATATATATTTTAAAAATTTTGCCTTAAAAAAATAAAAAATAAATAAAATTGCCTTTTGATCAGATAAAACCAAGAAATTCATTTATCCAAAATGTATCTTTTTCAGATTCTGGGGCTTTGGGCATGGAGGGAGAGGAAGGCATATCATCTTTTTTTTTTCCTTTAAGATTTTATTTATTTTATTTTATTTGTTTATTTGCATGCGCACCAGCAGGGGGGTGCGGGTCAGAGGGAGGGGGAGAAGCAGGCTCCCCACTGAGCAGGGAGGAAGGCAGATCATCTTGGAGTTAACTTCTAGAAATGAAAATAGTTTTTGTTTACTCCAATTTTAGCAAGTCAGAATCTGCTTGTTATTTTTTTTTAAAGATTTTATTTATTTATTCATAGAGACACAGAGAGAGAGAGAGAGGCAGAGACATAGGCAGAGGGAGAAGCAGGATCCATGCAGGGAACCCGACGTGGGACTCGATCCTGGGTCTCCAGGATCACACCCCTGGCTTCAGGCGGCGCTAAACCGCTGTGCCACTGGGGCTGCCCTGCTTGTTATTTTTAATGTACATTGACCCTGGAATAACACAGGTTTGAACTGTGCGGGGTTCCAGGATCAACTGTAGCAGGTTTCTCAGATATTAATCGAGGGACTTTTAAATATAAGTACCATAGAGTTATAAAATCAGATTGTCAGAAGAAAATCTTTTCACTTTTGAGGCTAGAATCTGTGAGTGCGGTGAGTAGGGCTTCATGTGAAAGCCACAGAGAGGTAGCGGGTGGTGAGAGAATGTTCCGGAGTTGGAATGGGCAGTTCGTTCCTTTTTTGCCAAGATAAGTTGCACAAATGGATCACAACAGGAGCCAAAATTCACAAAATAGCAAAAATAGACTACACATAAACAATGTACGTGGGAGACAGATGAGAGGGACCTCTTTTTGATGTACCAACATTTATTTTACACCCAAAAGATGAGTGTGTGTGTGTGTGTGTGCACATGCACATATTAGTTTCAGGGAGAGGAAGAATTACAGGAAACAGGACGTTATCTAAAGTGAGTATTAACCTTTCAAAACAAAAACATGCTCATCCTAACACATATTGCTCAGGTTTTGGCTGATGAAAGTGCAGAGACCCTGTGCGTTCACCTTATTTCTGCAGCCCAAACATTAACACAGCAGTCAGGAAAATTTGCAGCTTTGAGACCAGTTGAGCCTGTACCACTGAGTCTAGCCCCACAGGATGCTGTTGACTTCTCTAGGCCTGTGCTGGGAGTTGGGAGATTAGTTTACCCAGAGTGAAAGTCGACAAAGCTTGTTTTCCTCAGAACGGTTGACTGGGAGTGATCCCAAGTGTCGCTTAGTTCACCCTTCTGGATCTGGGATGGGCTGCACTGACCCCATTCCACAGGGTTCCCTGGTTTTCCTTTCACTAAATATATTCTGAGAGTGAGACTCTTGGGACTTCTTTGGGGCCAGGCTGGGGCGGGGGTGGGGCATTGCATGTGTAACAGCTCCCGTGGGAACCCACTTCCACTTTCACCCTGTGGTCAGTCCCGCCAGGCTGTGGCTCCCTTTTCTCTCCTCAGCCATCTTACATCACTGGTCCTGCTTAGCCTGACAGTCTCCTGCTTCTCGTCGCCTGCAGGGCTGTGCCCAGTGGCCATCTGTTTGAACACGATTGTTAGAGAACATCCCATAATCCTGCCTTCCTCGAATTTCTTGTTTCCTAAACCTGGGCCCCATGTCTTCCCTCAAATTCCCAAACATGGGGGAAATATGTTTGCTTTCAAGTTTACTTTTGGATTGTTGTAAAAGTGCTAATTATGTGCCTCATGCCATACTAAACAAAAAATCTCAAAGTCAGAAAACACTTAAATCTAGCCACAGAGAACAGAGTGAAGAGAGAGTACTTCAGGGAATGAACTCATGCTGTAGAAGGTCTTAAATCCCTGAGTAAAATACCTACTCTTTATCATTCAGAGTTGGTATAGGGGAGCTATCTGAGATTTGGGATGGGAGGACATGAGGCATAAAGTAAGTTGGCTGGGAGACATGATGATGCAGGGCATTTAGGGAGTAAAAGTTTAGGGAGGCTGTCAGCAAGTGGAGACAGTTAATCCCTCTGAGAGTTGATGGTATAAGAACCACTTTTCTTAAATTAATTAAAAAAATCTTTTTGTGTTATGGAAACAATATTGGTTTGAGAGAATGCAGAAATTTCTAAAAAGTACAAGTAAGAAAAAAGTCTCTCGTAACCGTACAACTTAAAAATAATTACTAACTTTTTAAAAAAGTGTTTATTTGAGAGAGAAAAAAGAATAAGCAGGGGGAGGGGCAGAGGCAGAGGGAGAAGCAGACTCCCTGAGAACCAGGAAGCCTGATGCTTGTCATCACTCAGGTCTCAGCTATGGGGTCCCTTCCCTAGTGAAGCCTTTCCCAACACCCTATCATTTCACCATATTTCATACCCTCATATGGTTCTCATGAGCCTGAAACCGTCTCTTACTCAGTGTTTCTCCCAATCTCTGGTCCCTCCATTCCACATACCAGCCACTGGACTGTAAACTCTGAGAGGATCTGTCTTCTCTACGGCTGTTTCGAGCACGCAGGAGGTCACCCGGTGTGCAGCAGGGGCGCAGGGGCTGTGTGGATACTCAGCGGGTGAGTGAACAGACTGATCGTGGAGCTGAGCGGGAGACAGCAGGTGCAGGACCTCAGGAAGCCAAAGGCTGCTGCTCCTTCCATCTCTGGGGGTTCATGTCATCCCAGCCACAAAAGCCTCTCACAGAATTGCTGCTGCACATTTCAAGTCTCCCAGAGAGGACACATGTGAGAATCTGAGAACTTTGGTTTTTTTTTTTTTTTTTTTTGAGAACTTTAAATGTATAAAGATCTTGGGAGCACCTCCACCCCCTCATCCCAGCCTAATCCAGAGCATTTGCCCATTACACGTGAACATATTTCCACTTCGTTCTCACTGGGAAACCTTCTGTGCATGTTAGGTTGAGTGGGAGGGAAATCATCAGATATTTAACTAGACCACAGAAAAGCCACTGGACATTATATAGAATATACATTTATATATGAGACCTTTTAATAAAAACCATTGCTCTGCTACTCTTCTGAATACACATCATATCCTTGCCTGAGGAGCAAATAGACAGAAGGTGAAACTCAACCAATCTGGGCTCAGCAGTGCCTCCATCACCCATAGATTGTTGCTCTACACCTGTTCTCAGGATGAGGCAATGAATCTGTGGAGGAATTTTTTCACTTCACCAAACTGTTGTGCCCAAGATTGCGAATCTGAGAAACCACCAAGGAGTTGACACTGATGCAAGTACACGAGTGTTTATTTACAAGCTCGAGCTTGGGTCCAAGTATACTCCATACAGTAGAGCAGGGGCTTGGACCCCGAAGTGGGTTACAGCTGGGTTTTTTATGGGCTGGTCTAGGGGATTTTCAGAAGGGGTGGAGGAATTTTTTCCATTCCAATATGGGGGAAAGGGTAGGAGGCTTTCTTAAGATCTGATATGGGATTCTCTGCCGAGGGCATTCTGAGCTTTTCCTGTAAAGTTCAGCTCTTATTCCCAGGGTCCTAAGATGGCTGTACTTGTGCTAATGCTAAACTTGAGGTGGAATGGCCTTAATTTTTCTCGGCCTCCACAAAACAAAAGAACAAACCAAACCAAACGAAACCAAACAACAAAACAATTGAAAAGAGTCCATTACTCATGGCTTGTGCTTAATGGCATAAACTTCCAAGAATGTTCCCATTGCAATTGGAAAAGCCTGGAAAGAGGAGGAGTCACTGGGAGGATGAGGATAAACTCCGTGCTCATCAAGTATCTGTTGCTGTCAGGCACTCTGCAAGGAGGTTTTTATAAATGTTACCTCTGCAAAGGGGGGGGGGGGTCTCATCATTCCTACCTTCCAGATAAGGGGCGCTGCTGGGGTTTGAATTTTGGTTCAAGGAGAGGGCAGTGAGGTACATCTGTGCCTCCTTTTGAAGGCAACTGCAGGAGACACCAGGGGTGGGATTTATTGAGTTCTCTGAAATCCACAAGAGGAAGACCAACAACGAGGGGGGTAAAAGGGCAGCACACACAAAAAGAAGTTTCCTAGAAAGACACACAAATGGCCAATGAACATAGGCAAAGATGTCCCATCTTACTAATGATTAGAGAAATGTAAAATAAAATCACAAGAGAGCTTCTACATCATTGGACTGGCAAAACTGGCAACATGGAAAAGGCAGCCTGACATTATCAACTACTGACAAGAACATTGAAAGAACGAGAACTTTATCTTCTGAAGAATGCTAATGTGGATAAAATGAAGGATTTTTCTAATATAGCCAAAGATGCATCTACCCAATGATGCTGCAATTTTAACTTGCTAGATAACTTCTCAAGAGTCGACACACGAGAACATTACAAAAATCTTTACCACGGCACTATTTTTTTTTAGAGGGGGGGAGGCAAAGGGAGAGGGAGAGAGACAAAAACTCTTAAGCAGACGCCTGCCCTGTGTAGATCCTGTCTCTGGGCTTCATCTCACAGCCCTGAGATCATGACCTGAGCCAAAATCCCAAAGTCCCTAGTCTGATGCCTAACTGACTGAGCCACCAGGGGCCTGACCACAACACTATTTTTAAGACTAAATATAAATTTGAAACCGTACCCAAAGGTATGGTTTGAAACATAAGTTGCAGTACATTCATACAATGGAGTATCATACAGTAGTGGCTTTGCATGAACTAGAACTTCTCAAAACATTTGCATGTCGTACTTTATATTGCTTAAGGGGTACACACTCACACACACACATCAGAATGGTAAGCGCAAAATAGGATAATGAATTTTTGGGTGGTGGGAGAGACACGTATACAGGAAACTTGGTCACTGTGATTTCTGAGGCTGGGTCTTGCTTACACGACTTATGACTTGTTTTGAATTACTTAGCTGTTAACTGTTGCATGATGCACATTTAAAAGGAACATTTTAAATGTGAAAATCAGAGAAGAATAATCAAGTGATTGAATTCAGGAAGTTCCTGCATAAAACAGCAATTTTCTCATGGCTGTAACAAAGCAAGCTTAAAAGCTCCATAAATAAATAGTTTGCATTTCTTCCTCCCCCTTTCTCATTAGCGAACAATATTCTGGAGTTTCTCCAAGCTTTTAAGGTAATTGAGATCCTAGATATGTGTTTTGGTTTTCCATTGTTTTTAATTGTGAAGTTTGTAATCCTGCCCGCATCAGTTCTGCCTTCAAAGCCATGAGGTTCATTCTCCCTATATCAGGAAACACAGTTGGCATAGAAACCGTCCCCGAAAGTGTAAGTTTCCATCCAGAGCCTCAGCAGCAAAAGGAAATGCCAGAAATGTCCCATGAAAGATGCTTCGAGGGGGGCGCACGGGTGGCTCAGTTGGTTTAACTTCTGCCTTCAGCTCAGGTCATGTTCCCAGGACCCTGGGATCCAGGAGCCCTGCATGGGGCCCCCTGCTCAGTGGGGAGCTGGCTTCTTCCTCTCCCTCTGCCGCTCCCCTTGCTTCTGCTCTCTCTCTCTCAAATAAATAAAATCTTAAAAACAAACAAACAAAAAAGAGGCACTGCAGGGGCCTGGGCAGCCCATTGAAACTTCATAAGCTTTGGGGCAACTATACTGATTGGACTTGGCACTCATGCCTATACTCAAACTATTAAAAAAATAAGATATGACACAAATTTGTTCATAAGGTAGAAACTGAAACAATGAAAATTAAGAAAAATTTGAAAATAAACTTCTAACACTGCTTGTAACAATAGTTCCATATGTGTCACTTGTCAATTTTTATAGTCACACCTTTGTTTTGTTTTGGGTGGGGGCATGAACCTTGCAAAATGTGTCTGTACAGAGGAACCTCACTGAATGCAGATATTAGGGGAAAATAATAAAGATCTCCATTTATAGCTTAACAAAGGGGTCCTCAAAGTGTGAGAGCTCCAAGGATCCTCAAGATCTGTGAAATCAAAACAATTTTCACAGTAATATTCAGACCTTACTTGTCTTTTTAATTCTCATTCTCTCACCTGAGTAGAGTGGACTTTTCCTGACATGTTATTTCGGTAAGAGCTTTGATACAAAAGGAGGTATGAGAATCTGTCTTCTATTACGTTACACATCAAAGAGATTTGCAAACACTAAGTAGGGGTATGTGGTAGCATGTAGAAAAATATCCCTTTTCTCAATAGTTCTGTTTGTTTTGGAAAGGTCAGTTGTTTTACATAAAACGTACACTACTTACAGCAACATTTATGTTAAGTTTATTGTTGTTATTTAAAATAAGTATGAAAATAAACGTTCCAAATGCTCTCCATTTTAATTTCTAATATAGTAAATATTGACAGATACAAGCCACATAAACAAGCACTTTGGAATCCCCAGTAATGTTTAAGAGCCGAGAAATGTACAAACAAACCACTGGCCTCGAGCCTGTCACAGAGGGCTCTGCTAGTAATGCAGTCGCTGAACTCCTGTCCTATTTCTGCGGTTGCTTCTGTCTCACCGTCTCTAAAACCACCACCACCACCACCACCACCACCACCACCACCACCACCACCACCACCACCAGATACAGCTTGACTGGGAATGTGCGGAATGGAGATCACATGTTATACATTTTTTCTAAGTCCCAGTATGGCCCTGGGATCTCTCTGGGGGTGTTTCCCGATGGCCAGGGCAACAATCCTGGTTGATATCATCGTATTTGGAAATTTCAGACAGGACCAGACTTTGGGCTCCAGGTGTTTCAGGATCACACTGGGACGTCTGCTTTACAGGAGTGAACAGCACGACTCAGGCAGATGCACGCTGCTCCTTGGAAGTCATTTGGGACGGCTTCCACTTCGGGGCATCCTGTACAGGGCGCGCAGGGCACGCAATAACTGCTCAAATGGGGTTTGGAAGGGAAAGAATTCATCTACGGGGACTCTTCGGAATAGATGCATGCGGACATGACTGCCCACGGAAGACCTGTGAGGCGCCAGAAACCCAGGTAACACGCCTCTAAAGCCACTTCTTCGTGTGATGCCACCGCTCCTTCCCACGCTCGCCCTGCCCACGGCGGCAAGGAAGCAGCCTGCACGCCTGGGTTCAGGCCTGTGCGCCGGCTTCTGCCTCTGCTCGGGATCCTGCGCGCTCCGGCCCGCCGGGCAGGTAGGCACCTGCTGGGAGCGTGGGCTGAGCCGAGCGGGCGGGGCGCCCACCCTCCGGGGGGCGTGGAGGGAAAGAGGCGGCGGGCAAACGTGTGCGCGACCCGGAGGCCAGGGATCGGGACTGCGGGGCGCCCCGGGCCGGCCCGGGAGACCTTGGGGAGGGGGCGGGGGGCGGATTCCCTCTCCGGGCGAAGGTGCGCAGCTCGGCCCACCTGCCCGGCCCGCGGCGCTCCCGCTCCCCCCCTCTTCTCCCGCCGGCCTCCGCCAGGTAGGCTGAAGCTGGCTTCTTGCAGGTGAGCGGCGGCGGCGGCAGCGGACCCCGGGGCGAGGGGCGCGCCTGCCACCGGGTGCGCTGCGGCGCGGCGGGGTCGGGGCGCACCCCGGGCCCAGCCGCCCTCCCGCCCTCCCGGGCCGCTCTGCACCCCGGCCCCCCCCCCCCCGATCCCTCTCCAGGCGGGATTCTGGGGCTCCCGCTCGGGGACGCGTCGGGGGAGTGTGCGGCCCAGGTCGGAGGGCTCCCCACCCAGAGGGGAGGCTCCGGTGGGCTCGCCCCCGGGACAGGCCTGGTCGCCCGCCCCGCCGCGCCGCCTCCTGTCGCTCCTTCTCTCTCCCTTGTAGCCCGACGGGGGATGCTGGCCCTGCTGCTCTGCGGCGTGTCCGTCGCGCTTCCGTCCTTTGTCCGAGCAGGTAGGTTCGGCTGCCCCCGGCCCCGAGGCCGCCCGCGGTCGCCCGCCCCGATGCGGGTTCGGTGCCCGGCGTCGGATGCGGGCCTCAGGCGTCACCGTGGGGTTCCGAGGTGACTTGGCGGGGGTGCGGGCGGGGGTGCGAAGAGGCAGGTCTGGATGCCCGACGGCCAGAACACTACTTTATCTGTGGCCGGAGGTCATTTTACGCCCCAGGGTAAAAACCAAGAAACCATCGCGCAACAGGTTTCTTCCGAGAAGATGCGCAGGGCAGTGCGATGCTAGGCAATCCCGGAGAAGCGAACTTCAAAATGAGCCGATTGTCTGACGCTCCTTTTCGGGACGGGGGACTTAACACCTTATAGTCAAGACAGGGTGAAATAGGGCAGCTCGGGCGGCTCAGCGGTTTAGGGCCGCCTTCGGCTCAGGGCGTGATCCCGGGGTCCCCGGGATCGAGTCCCACGTCGGGCTCCCTGCGTGGAGGCTGCTCTCCCTCTGCCTGGGTCTCTGCCTCTCTCCCCCTCTGTGTGTGTCTCTCACGAATACATAAATAAAACCTTAAAAAAAAAAAGACAGTGAGAGCAGAGCAGAAAGAAACAGGACGAGGGTTCAGAACAGGAGCGTTTACTCTGACAGGGAAGGATGAAGGGGTTTGGGCTTCTAGGGAGGACGGGCAGGAGAGAAATCATTCCAAGTGGGGAGGATGAGTCAGCGTGTTTTATGAACACATTTGAAGGCCTTCCAATTATGCTTTCACATCAGCAGACTATTTCAGGCAATTCCCACACTGAGAAAACTCCCCAATAAAATTTCAAATTGGCTAGAAAATTAAGGAGGCATTTGTTAAGACTAATCATCAGTAACACTAGAGTTCTCGTTCCTGATTTTCCCTCTTTCTTCCTCTAGACGCGTGCAAGAATGTTAGTATGCAAAACGAGGCACCTTCCGCAGGCCAGCCTTTTGCTTTTAATTGTACATACCCTCCGCTGACGTCTGGGAAGGTACATGTGACATGGTACAAGTATCCTAGCAGAATCCCAATATCCAAAAACACACAGTCTAGAATTCACCAGGAGCAAAACTGGATTTTGTTTCTCCCCCTGACCCCGGAAGACTCAGGGATCTACCAATGTGTTATAAAGTAAGTTTCTCATTTAAAATAAAACTCTGTCTCTCTGTTTCATACATGTATATGAATATGTATAATGTATACATATTCATATAAATGTATAATGTTATGATTATATACATATACAATTCTTTTAGGAGAATTCTTAATAAACATAGACAACTCAATGAGAAGATTAAAATAGAGTTTTATAATTGTTACCAGACGATTGCTAGTGAACATGTTTTAGAACAGATTTGTAAATCAGTTGTTGGAACAGGAGAAGCATCTTTTCCCATTAAAATGAGGCCACAAGCCAGACTGGCTTGCAAACCTGTTTCTCCCAGTGTTATTGCTGCCTTCCTTCTTGGAATGCCAGAAGTGTGTGTGAGTCGTGCAACTAGATAGGAATAAACCTCCTTTGAGCACCTTTTTTTTTTTTTTTTTTGAGCACCTTTTTTTGTAAGGGTTCTGTGATAGGAATTTAACAGCGACTAAGCATCAGCTATGTTCCAGCCCCCTTGCTAAGCCCTGTGCTAGGAAGCAGTGTAAGTGAGGAGCACAGGTCTGGTGGGAGACAGGTGAGGCTGGTGGGGGCTGTGGTGAGCCAGAAAGCACATGCCTCACCAGTGGTCTGTTCCGCTCAAGCCCGTTTTCTAATTTTTCAAGGGAACCTGGAAATTGTGTGTGTGTGTGTGTGTGTGTGTGTGTCTGTGTGTGTGTAACTTTTCAGTAAGCTTTGTGTGTGTGGCTTAAATAAAACACATCTGTGGACAAATTCTGGCTGAGGGCCTCAGTTTTGTTACCCTCCCTCACTGATGTGCTCATCCTTGGCAAATTATTTGATAACTCTGAACCTTGGTTTTCCTATCTGTAAAATGGAAGTATTGCCAGCCTGATAGGGTTGAAGGGACAGTTGGCTGAGATGATGTATGAAATTGGTACTCCAGAAAGGGGATCTTGCTCTCTCCCCGCTGCTTTGTCTCCATGGGGTTTGCCTCTGACTCTCCGTGGTTCACGAGGGGGCATGGTTGCGAACCCGTTTCCTGGCTCCTCTGCACAATTCCACTCACCATATGGATCAGGATGCTGATGTCTTGTGGAGGTCTGCAGTCCTGTTTGACTCTAGATTATGAGAGCTTGAGATGGTATGGCACGCAAATTCATCTGGATGTCTAGGCTGCATTTAAAATACTTAAATCTGGGAGCTGTGAAACCAGGAAAGAAAGCCTTTCATAGAAAGTAGACATAGATGCTGTCTGTCATGGAAGAAACACGGATTCTCACAAATCTTTGACATACAGATCGATGCATACTTAGTAAACTGCATATTTTTACTTTGAATTAATTTCAAATTCACACAAAATTTGCAAGAATAAAGAAGTCTCATCTACTCTTTATCTAGATTCCCTTACTGTTTAACATTTTGCCACATTTACCTTAAAATTCTCTCTCTCTCTCCATATGTGACTGACCCCTGAGCAACGTGGATTTGAACTGCACAGGTCCACTTACATACAGTACATTACTATAAATGTATTTTCTCTTCTTCTTGGTTTTCTTAACATTTTTTCCCCTCCAGCTTACTTTATCATAAGAATACAGTATATAATGTGCATAACGTTGAGAATATGTGTTCATCCATTGTTTATGTAATCAGGAAGGCTTCTGGCCAACAGAGAGCTATTAGTAGTTTGGTTTGGGGGGAATCAAAAGTTCTATGCAGATTTTCACTGGTGTAAGGGATCCAGAGCCCCTAATACTTACATTGTTCAAGGCTCAACTGTATATGTAGATTTACATGCAATATTTTTTGAACCATTTTTTCCAAAACATGTAAGTTGCATGCATCATGTTCCTTTTGCCTGGAGTGGTTTGATGGGTACTTGCTATCAATAAGAATGTTCTCTTACAGAATTGCAGTAGAGTTATGAAATTTGGGAAATTTAACTGTCATACAATATTTTTTGTCAATTCTCCACTCATATGCTAATTTTGTCAATTGTCTTGATTTTTCTTTATCAATGTTTTTTTCTTTCCTTTCTGGTAAGGGGGCCAATCTGGCCTCATAGATTACATTTGGCTATCAGGTACTTCCATTCTCTTTCCATCTGGAACGGTTCCTTAGTCCATTCTTCAAGACATTGACATTTTTAAGGGATATGGGCAATTGTTTTATATTCTATCCCTTGATTTGGGTTTGCCGGATACCTCTTCATGAGTAGGTTGAGATTGAACCTTCTCAGCTGGAAAACCACGAGGCTCACGGTGTCCATTTGCTCCTCACTGGTGGTGTTTAGCCTGACCACTTGGCTAAGGTGTGGTCCAGTATTTCCGTAACAGAAATATTGTTTTTATTCCTTTTGTAATTAATGATGTGTGAGATGGCATCCTGCCTTGCTTGAGGTAGAACATTCTCACCGTATCTTGATGATGATGTGGCCGTGTTTGAGAATGAACGGCTTCATTTGACTTTGTGGTTGAGTTCATGAGGTTTCAATTTGCCATTTTCTTACAGCAGTACAAACACCTGTCACAGAATACACGTAAACCTAACTGTGTTACGAAAATACTGGTGTGATATTTCTGGAAATGGTCAACTGATTTTATCAGACGAATACAAACAAATATTACATGCCGGAAGGGACGATAGTCTTACGTGTCATCTGAACTTCCCACAGAGTTGTGTTTTGGATTCAATAACGTGGTATAAGGTAAAGAAACAAAATAACTTTCCTCTTGGTATTTTTCTTCTTCCTTAAAACTCACTTGCTTTTTAGTTTTAAGTCGTATCTCTTAAGGCAGAACTGGTAAAGAGATTTGTGTATCTGAGACATATTTGTTAGGTGATTGTGATAATTTTACTCTGCTAATTATTGATTTTAGAATTTGTGGTTATTACAGTTTTATGATATTTTGTTACTTGTATTCAGCTCCTCTCCACAATTACAGTTTTCAGACCATCCTCAGTTATTTTTTTTTTCTGAATAGATTAATTAGTTTGTTTGTATGGGTGCTACATGCCCATGATTTAATAATCAGAAAGTATAAAAGTGTGGCAAGTGTCCTTCCCGCTTCTGAGCTCTATTTGCCCTGAACCCATCACACCTCTCCTAACACATGGCCACTGTTAATAGGTGCTTGCATTCTCTGCATTATTTTTGTATAATGCTGTACAAGCAGTGAAACTGTGTCCTTGTCCTTCTAGTTTTACACAGAGAACCCTAAACCTACCTTTCTGCACCTTGGATTTTCACCTTCAAACATTCTCTTTTCTTGGCTCTACTGGCAGATGATAGTGTCTAAGACATAATCCTAGGCACGGAGGAGCACAGGCTGGTTATTACAGATTGGATTCGTTTTCCTGTCACTCTGCTTGTTAGCACTTGCCCATACAACCATCTGGGTGGTGAGGTTCCTCTGTGGAAAGCTTTTATCTACCGATTCAATTTCATTAATGGAGATAGGCTTATGCCAATTTATTTCTTCCAGAAGGAGTTTTGGTAAGATTCCTTTTTTGGTAGGAAATCACTCATTTCATTAAAGATTTCAGATACTCCGGCATACAACTTTTATTATCATTGCTCTTTTCATGTCTGTTTCTGCAGGTAAGATTCTTCTTTTAATCCCTATTACAATGTATTTCTCTCTCTTCACTTGATTAGTCTCATAAGAGAGTTGTCAGTTCTATTATTTATTTTCAAAGAATCAAATTTTGGCCTTATGCATCCTATTGTATGCTTCATGTTCATTTACTTTGTTTCCACTTTCCTGTCTTACAGAACCATGGCAATGAGTATCCTTATCCCTGTCTTTTTAAATTTTTTAAGATTTATTTATTTATTTGGGAGAGAGAGAGAGAGAGAGAGTGCGCAGGGAGGGGTGGCAGAAGGGGAGAGAAGGAATCCTCAAACAGACTCCATGCTGAGCAGGGAGCCTGATGGTGGGCTCAATCCCAGGATCCTGAGATCATGACCTGAGCTGAAATCAAGAGTTGGTCCTTTAGTCAACTGAGCCACCCAGGCACCCTTTATTCCTGTCTTTTAATGCACATCTGCCAATGTAAGAGTTTTTTAGGGTACATATTGCTTAGCCTTCTGACTGTTAGACTGTAGGGTATGTATATGAATGAAGTATTCAATTTTATTGATGCTACCAAGTTACTCGACAATATTTTATATCAGCTTATACTCTTCCTGCAATATTCTGGGCTCCCTAACACCTTATGTAGAACTTTGCATTATAAGGTTTGTATTTTTAAAAATCAGTTTGATGGGTACAATTGTTACCTTATTGTTGTTTTAAATTGCTTTTCCTTAAAAAATTTCTTAATTTTTCTTAATTAATTTCTTAATTAATTTCTTAATTAATTCCATTAATTATTACTGAGATTGATCAACTTTTTCATGTTTACTGACCATTTTTGAATCCTCCTCTGAACTTCTGACTCTTATCTTCCGCCCTACTTATTTTTTTTCACTTTTCTTACCATTTCATCACCGACTCACAGGAGATTTTATATATTTGTGTATCCTGGGCACCAATATTTGGAATGCATGAACATTTTCATTGCAGTATAGCATATACATAGAAAATGCATAAAACAAAAATGGCCAAGCTTGATGGTTAATCAGAAGGTGAACATACCTGTGGCTACGCCTTCCAAAGATCAAGGTCAAGAACTAAAATACCACCAGAAGGCTCACTTCTGCCATCTTCCAAAAACAATGCCTCCCAACCCCCCTGACTTACAATAGCACAGATTAATTTT
This sequence comes from Canis lupus familiaris, assembly GCF_011100685.1. Taxonomy (NCBI): domain Eukaryota; kingdom Metazoa; phylum Chordata; class Mammalia; order Carnivora; family Canidae; genus Canis; species Canis lupus. The sequence goes on along the minus strand of NC_049231.1, from coordinate 41,864,535 downwards.
GCTAGCTTATGAACTTTATTGAAATTGAATCCTGTTGTTTGTAGCATTTTGTGTCTGGCTTGCTTGGCTCTGTAGTAAATTTGTGAAAATCATCATTTGAAGTTAGAATTCGTTTGATCATTTTTTTAGGGCCGTGCTTTTAGTGGTTCGACCAAACCACGTGGCCCTTTCACATCCCAGTTGACCACTTGAGAGTTTGGTGAGGATGCTCCTCATTGTGGAGCCCTGGCTCTAGCTTTTGTCCCTGACACACCATAGATCTGTCAAAAGCCTGGTCTGATCAGTCTGTCTGCCATCACCTTCAGAATCACTGGGGAGAGTTAGTTCTAAATACCTACTGTTCCATTAATGAAAAGTTCATCTTCATAGACTTTGTAGTTACCACCTGTGCCTTCTCCACTTGCAAGGCTAATAATACCTGTCCCTTAGGTATTAGCTTTAGTTCAGTAAGTTTCTAGTGAATAGGTGGATGGCTTCTGAGTTCTTTCTACCTCCAGTATTTTTCACTTTTTACTTGAGCAAAAATTCACTTTACAATTATATTTGTAGGAGTCAATATAACCTTTTTCCCCCAACACTTCCTTGTGTATCAACTATTGGGCCAGTGGAAAAATTACACAGGTATTCCTTTAATGTGTGTCAAGATATATTGTAAACACTCTGCATACTCTCTCTCATTACCCTCCTATTAGCCTTGGCTCTGACCACAATTTAATTATTAACAATAATCCTGTTCAATGTGGCATCTGGTTGGCTCAGTTGGTGGAATATGACTCTTGATCTCAGGGTTTTGAGCTCAAGCCACATGTTGGGCATGGAGTCTACTTGAAAAAAGAATTTTTCCTCAAAGTATTCTTATTCTGTTCAGAGGGTGTTGACTTCCAGGCTACAGTCCCCTCAGCTTCAGTTGGCTCTGACTGTGGCATTACCCTTTTTCCAAGTCCTGCTTTGGCTTTCTCTGATTATGGTGAGTCTTAGTTCTTCTCTGTGGCTTCTGTAGACTCTTCCTCAAGCATCCTGTCTCCCACCTTGCAGCCTTGCCATCCTTACCTCCTGGCAATGGACCCTCTTGACAGTAGGACTCTTATGGAATTTTTTCCTCCTGGCCTAAACCTGTTGTGGTCATAGATTTGAAAGCATTTGACATTTGTAGAGAAGTAAATTTTTAAAAAATGATTTTATTTATTTATTTATTCATGAGAGACACAGAGAGAGAGGCAGAGACATAGGCAGGAGAAGAAGCAAACTTCATCAGGTTTCTGCAGGGAGCCTGATGAGAAACTCAATCCTGGGATCATGGGATCATGACCTGAGCCAAAGGCAGATGCTCAACCAGTGAGCCACCCAGGTGCCCTGAGAGGTAGATTTTTAGAACCAACTTTGTTACTACCTCAGTGTTAAGAGGAATGGATTTTTTTTTTTTTTTTTTTTTTTTTTTTTTTGCCTTTTTTAAAAGCACTTGCTTGGACTAATCTTCTACTCACTGAATCAGATTATCCACGGATGAAGTTCAGGCATTTTTATTTTTAAATCTTTTTTTTAAAAGATTTTATTTATTTATTCATAGAGACACAGGCAGAGGGAGAAGCAGGCATCATACAGAGAGCCCGACGTGGGACTCGATCCAGGGTCTCCAGGATCATGCCCTGGGCTGCAGGCGGCGCCAAACCCCTGTGCCACCGGTGCTGCCCGGCATTTTTATTTTTAAAATAACTGCTCAGGGGCCCTGGGTAGCTCAGTTGATTGAGCATCAGGTCATGATCTCAGGGTCATAAGATCAGGCCATCTTAGGTTCTGTACTCAGGGAGGACTCTGCTTGAGATTTTCTCCCTCTTCCTTCCTCCCTCCTTCTCACCCTACCTCAAATAAATAAATGAATCTTAAAAAAAATAAAATAACTGCTCAGCTTGAGAAGACAAGAGGCTAGGAGCCAAGCAATATAAAGAGGAGAGATTCTGAAATTGTCCAACCTATCCAGATTCAGTGACATCAGTTAGGGCTCTGTTTTTGTTACGATCTAGTTGTCAGATGTTGAGTCGCTATTTGGGCTGCAGTGTTTTATTCTGTCAAATGAAAGTATTTAGAGCCTATTATCTGCCTGGATCTGTGCCAGGAAATGCTTCCTGGAGGAGGTGACTGTTGTGCCCTTAAAGACTGGATAGTAAAAAAAAAAAAAAAAAAAGACTAGATAGTAATGAAGCCAGTGGGGAGCAGAGGGAAGGATGGCAATTAAAAAAAAAAAAAAAAAAAGCAACAGTTGCAAAGGTATCAGGTGAGAGGTGAGAGAGAATGGTGTTTGGGGGCATTGGTTAGAGTTTGGGTTCCGTGTCAAGAGTGGAGTATGGTGATGTTAGGAAGTAGATCTTGTAGGCTAAGCTCCTCAGGTCGTCACTGCTATGAATACATTAGAAGGGTTTACAAATGGTGGCATGTGGATCATTAAGGCTATTTCAGAAATTTAGTGACTACATGGCCTCAATGTAGGAGAGTGTATGATGTAGAAGTGATGGAGTGAGGGGAAAGGAGGGGAGAGTATGTGGAGGGAACTTATTCCTGGTGGACCCTCTTTTCTCCACCAGTTGGAAGGGGATGTTAGGGGGAAATTTAGAAAAAACAGCGTAGGTAAATAAGTGAATGAGAGAGTCAAAAGCAAAGAATTTCTAGGGTGAAGATCATGAACTTGTTGAGATGCCAAGGTGAATGTTGATGGGATTGTCTCCTGTATTGCTCATCGGGCTGTAGGCATGGAGGCGGGGGTGATGGAACTGACACAGATGGGGTTTTGTAGGCTTAATATACTGGAAGAATCAAGGGTGACTGTACTGAGGAACTGAAAGGGGGGAGCAAAGTAATGGCCACATGATGGGAAAGAAAGGAAGGCTTGAGGGAAAGTGGTAATTCAAACAAAAGACAGGGATTAAGGGGACTGGTTCAAGGTGACAGAAAAATGAGTCTGATAGAAAGTTCAGGTAGAAAAGTCCATAATGAATATGGTGGCTAGCTGCTCACTATCCATGGTGAGCCTCTTTAAATCAGGGCAGCTATAAATAATAGAACAAAAAAAGAACAAAGCAACTCAAACACCACCTGTGCTTTCCCAGAGTTCCCTACAGCTCAGGCTGTGGATGTGAGTCAGTTTCTTCAGCTGGCTTCCCTTGAAGGGCTTGCGTGAGTATGGTAGATCTTCCTGCTTTTTCTGCCCCAGAGCACGCATGTGGGGATTTTCTGTGGCCGTGTCCCAGGGCCCAGAGTCTGGCTCTGTGGGAGTGGAGAGGCAGTGCATATGGCTTCCGATGGGTTTATTGGTGTGGCTCCTATAGAAGTGGCATGACTTTGCACACTACAGTTGCATAGTGGCGACCCCTGGTCCCTGACTTGGAGTGTGGTGTGTTTCAAGTCTTGATTTCCACCTTACAGCTATGGTGGAGGCAGCAGGTGTCCTGTGAGCTTAAGTCTGCAGTGAAATTCTGACTTAGATCTCACTCCCTGAATACCTCTGAAAATTTTGTAAGCCCCTAACATGCTGCTTTAAATCCCTTTCCCACCTGAAACAGGTGGAATGTTTTTTGTTTTCTGCAACTAAATTCAGTCTGAGGGAAATGGCCTTCTAGGTTTGTTTTGGAGAGTTAGTGAAATAACTTATCCATTGGGCACTTAGTTCAGTGTGGGCACATAGTGCTTACTTGATAAATAAATATCAGATATTATTCTTTGGTTAAAATGAGGGCATGGAAGAGATGGAATAATAAGAAATTATCATCAGAATGGTATATTTGTTTTTAGGAATTCAGAGACATAGTGGTTCTGGATAATGAAAAAGTCCAGCTTGTAGCTGGGAGAGTTGAAGACCGAGAGGAGTAGAGGTGGTCCTTGAAATTGAGATGTTATAGAGGGAAAGGTTCAGGTATTAAAATATCCATTCTCAGAGGTAGTGAAGTGTTCACATTTGGAATAGTATTTTTTTTTTATTCCAAATTACCTCTCAATACAATGATTTCTGCTCCACCACTGTGCTAATTCTATGTTTGCTGAGATCATTCTCAAAGACAAATATAATCATGTTATTCCCTTGCTGGGAAACCTTCAACGTTCATCCCCTTCTTCATGGTTTTCTGTTATTGAGCTGCTGGTTGCCTAACCAGTTCTGTAGGCACTGCATGTCAGCCAGAATGCTCTGGGGCCACTTTATGTTTCCAATCATTGTACAGATTGGGTTAAAGGTGGTCCTTCTTGGTGCTTGAAAGACAAAATGCATTCAAATGTTTGCTGCTATTATTATTAATATTTTAAGTTTAAATCTTATTAATAGGATGTTGCCCACAAATTTTTAAATAAACATCGAGGCCTTCTGAGAATTTAAATTCTGAAGTGACACATGGTGGATTACAGTAGAAGCAGTCCTGTGTTACCATGAAGGAAGAGAATGGCTCTTAAGCTATCAAGGCTGCGTTTTAATATGATGAAGTATTTGTACATCTTGAAAGAAAGAAGGAGTTGATTAGAAAGGGACTGATCAATGATAGAAACATAGAAAGGGGGGTTCAGAGATTGCTATTATATGAGCTCTCACTCTAGAGAAGAAGTTTAAGAAGTTTTCATAGTCAAAGGACTTAATGCTTTTTGTTTGTCTCTACTCTAAAGAAGGTGGCATCACAGTATTGGAATCAGATGCCTTTACCCATCTGATTCTTACTAGTAATTCCCATTCTATTTGGTAAGCAATTGTCTAATTATAATTGGGTTTCCCAAATAGGGAATGATGTAAGACTCCTAGAATTTCGAATTGTAAATAAATGCTCATTCTGGCATGAATGAGTTTCCTCTTCCAAGATGGATCCATTCACACCATTCCAAGGTGAAGAATGGGCTCTGATGCTGAGCTAGCTATAGCTGACTCAGTGACGAGAGAGCTAGACAGTTGGACAATTAAATTTTTATTAGGGGTTATAAGTTTGTCTCTATATTATGATTGTGAGCTTCTAAGGACATAGACCACATCTTATTCCTGCATGACAGGGCCTCTCACAGCCTAGCAAAGAGCAGGAACCTGAATGCTTGAACGAATAAAATGGACTTCTAACCCAAGAACTCACTGAGTAGAGTGGCACTTTCTGAGGAAAGGAGAAAAGTTTTGGGAGAGTTCAGAGTGGGTCTGTGGGATGCAAGAAGTGGCGATTAGCATGAGAATGTGAGTTCTGACAGGACAGATGGATGTTGAGGCCTGCCCTGTGGGTGGTTGCTGAGAATGACAAATGAGAAAGGCATTCCTGAGACTAATCAGGCCTCAAGTTGATTTGGTGTTCTTGTTATTGGGGTGGAAGCACAGATGATGTAACAAGTTACATGATATCTGCTCATAAGCCTAGTGACATACTTTGACTATTATTGTTCAAGCCTTCAAGCAGAATGTTCTTGAAGAGTTATTTTGGACCTCTGTAAAGTCCAACCCAATAGGTGAAGAAGGTGTATTTGGGCCTGGAAAGCAGTGGAAGCAGTCAATAATCAAGTGGGCTTGCGATCTTGGCATAGGGGCTTGGCGCCATGAGATGGTGGTCCACTGGGAGATATGGGCCTCTGTGGGTGGAGGGCATTCCTGCCTGTTCACACCCTCCTACCGCACCCCTCTGTGGGCCCCATGTAGTCCTCCTCCATGCGGTCTCCCTTCTAGCTCACCTATGCCTCTATCTTCCCAACTTCCATTAGACTTAATATTTACAGCACTCACTGTAGCCTGTAGCATATCCTTTGTCGAATCCGCAGATATCTTTTTATCTATCATCTATCTATCTATCTATCTATCTATCTATCTATCTATCTAGATACAGATATTGTCTTCAGTTAGATTATAAATTACCCAAGACCTAGGGATCACATATGTTTGTTTCTTGCATCTCCCTGCAATTCATAGGATGGTGCTAACTAGAAATGTAACTGATACACAAAATACTCTTTGAATTAAAATATACGTGTATATATACATTTATATTTAGGACTGTAAAGAGATTAAAGAAGGACGGTTTATTCGCTGGGGAATAAAGCTTTCGGTGAGCAATGTTTCAGCAGAAGATGGAGGGAACTATGCATGCCAAGCCCGACTGACACACACAGGGAAACACTACACTGTTTTAAACAGCATCACTGTGCGTATCAGTAAGTATGCTCATATCCATTGCCTTGGCTTCTTCTTGGCTTTGTGTGAGATGGCTGGCTTCTCGGGCAATGGTAATTCTTAATCTTGATTTTCTTGAAGGTTAGTGGGCTCTCAAACTTACCATGTTAGAATCAGAGGGTAGAAAGAAGAGGGCAGAGGGCATGAGCAGTTTAGTCTCCTTATCTGGAAAAACAGAACACTCAACCCTCTTGGTATGAAAATTAAATGACAGCATGTATGTAAAGTGGGTACTGGGGTGCCTGGCAAAGTGTAGGTGTTCAGGAGGTGGTAGATATTACTGTTCCTCTTATTTTCCTCAGCTGTCACTGGTATGACCACTTTGCTGGGCCATTCCAGCTTTGGCCTCCCCTGCCTGGGGTATGCAGAGCTCCAGGATACCTGATGCTCATGAAGTGTTCGTTCTCAACCCAGAGCAGCCAGTTTGCTCAAACATATGACCTGGAGATTTGAAAACAGAATCTTTAGGGTAAAAGAAATCCTAAAGATAATTTAACTTAAGCCGTTATTTTTTTTAAAGGTTTTATTTATTTTTTCTTGAGAGAAACAGAGAAAGGCAGAGACATAGACAGAGGGAGAGGCAGGTTCCCTGCAGGGAGCCTGATGCAGGACTTGATCCCAGGACCCTGGGATCACACCCTGAGCTGAACGTAGACGTTCAACCACTGAGCCACCCAGGTGCCCCATTAAGCCATGAATTTTATAGTCTCAGGAGGGGGTGACTTATGAAGATTACAAAGCTGGTCAGTGAAGAAACAGGACAAGGATGGAGGCTTTTGGTGCCCAGATGAGCACTGTTTCTTCTCAACACATTCAGTGAGGAGTTCTTGCTATGTTGCCTTTTGCTCTTTGTTAGTAGACAACTGTCTTTTCTGTTTACTCATCTAAATGGAAAGAACTGAAGACTGAGTATTTCTTTAACTGGGATCATCCTGTCTGTCACTAATTTCTATCAGACTTCATAATACTGGGTGGTACCTAGCAATTTCTTGGTGGTGTGGCTCTCTTGGGGCATGTGTTCAGCATGAGTGGCTTCCTACTTCTCACCTGGAACCCTTTAATTAAGAAAATTAATTGTATTACATTTTATGACTTCTATGCTCTTGAGTTTTGTGTTACCTGTTATCTCTCCAAATATATGCACAAAAGATTTTCTTCTTGACTATCATGCTTAGTTTTACATTGGTAGCTGAAGGAATTCTTTGAAAGACAGAATGAAGACTACGTCAAGAGGTCATTGAATTTCAAATAGTCTATATTTCATGTTATTGCTGTAAACACTTATTTATGACCTAGTTCATGCCCCAATTGTTAGAACCTGTTAATTAAACCAAACTAAACCAAACCAAAACCAAAACCATTGTTTCTTTTTTTGAGAAGCTCTCAGCTTGGTGGTAGTGGAGCTAAAGATATAAATGAATCATCATTTCACATTATGTAGTAAGGATAGAGTTATAGATAGAGTTGTAGATAGTGTCTGGGGGAACAGGAAAAGAATCAGGAATAGCCACAAGAGTGGCAAGGAAATGGTCTGAATTTTGAAGGAGTCAAGTTTATAAAAGTAAAGTGTGAGAGGCAGGGCAGAGAGTATAGTATAACAAAGCATAGAAGTGTCTACCAGCATAGTTTGCATTGGATTTAAAGCTAATTTTATTAGAGCATACGTAAGCATGGGGAAAAGAGTGCTGGGACCTGAGGCGTTAAACAGGGTCAGGATTTAGAGGCCCAGTTACACTGAGGCTTTGCCATGCGGCCGCTGAAGAGCCCTTGGATGAAGAGTGACGGGGCTTTGTTTGTGATGGATGAGACCAGTCTTGAGATGGTTGAGCAAGAGTTGAGGAGGGTCCTGAAACCTGTAGTCCACTTTGGCAGCTGCTGCAACAGCCAGTATTGAGAAGAGTGCTGATAATCTGAACTTGAGTGAAAGTAGCAGGCGATTCTTCAGGCAGGAATTTGGTGGCTCTTTGCTGGCCACCATCTTGTGCCTAGTAGAGACAGCCTGAGAAGAAGGAAAGCAGCCATGACTGCTGCTCTGATGGAGCTTTGAAGTCTGAGCAGGGAAGGGAGGCAGAGATAAATCAGATAGTCTGCTCATGAGATGTGTAATTACCAAGGAGATTAATGCAATGAAGGAGTGGAAAGTGTGAGATCGAGCAGACAAGGACCTATTGAGAAGGCAGAGGGTCAGGGAAATCTTCTTGATAACAGCGACACTGACGGGCAGGACACATTACCTGAGTGATGGAGTGGGTGAGATTTTTCCAGACTGAGGGAACAACCAAAGTAAAGGCCCTGTGACAAAAACAGATCATGGTATATGTGAATAATAGGAAGGAGGCAGGTTGGTTGGAGCAATGCTAGATAATAAGGTTAGAGAAGTATCCAGGACCAAGAATTGGTAGGAACATGGAATCCAAAGCAGAGAGTATGGAGTTTATTCTAAAAACAATGGTAAGTAGCCAGAGGGGTTGCAAGCAGGAGTAGCATGTGACTTGCAGGCCTGAAAGCTCAGCGTGGCTGCCTGTGCCCAGAATGATCACTATAGAACAGGAGTGGCAGGTAGGAGACAGGTACAGAAATGCAGGTAAGATATCAGGTAGGCACAGGCTACATGGTGGCACTGAAGATGGAGACATGTGGATGGGTTCAAGGTATCTGAGGAGGTCAACCTCACAGGGGTTAGTGTTGGATTGAATATGGCATTAGGGATGTGGCAAGGTCAAGGGAGCTAGGCCTTTTGGCATATGCAACAGACTGGATGGTGATATAATTCAATGAAATAATATAACTCTAGAGGGAAACTGGATTTAAGAGTGAGATCATGAGTTTGGTCATGGGTTTATGTTGAGTACTTGGAGGTGCCCACATGGAGATGTCAAGTTGACCATGGCCATGGTCTAGAGAAAGGTCTGGAGATGCAACTTGGCCTAGATGATAATGGAAGAGGTGGATATGAACAAGACTACCAAGGAAGGACTAGAAAGTGGAAAATAGAAAGTTTAGCCATGAAGAAGGAGGCACTCATGGAGACATGTTAGGAGATGAACTTTGTCTGACTTACTGATTGATGATTTGAAGAGGTGAGAGAAGAACTGTTGCCTAGAGTGACTTCCAGATTTTAGTTGTGTGTGATCTGGTGCAAAGTGATACATTAACTGGCTGGTGATGACCTCTGTCTGGGACACAGTGAATTTGAATAGTTTGTAGGACGTGCAAGTAGTATTGTCATTATAAAGGACACAAGGTTTTTCATTTTTCTAACCTTCCCTTTGATAACGTCTCTGTGTCCCATCCCAAGTAGAGAGGAAGAATGTGGGGTGAGGTGGTTGATTGTTAGATGTTGGTGGGCAAATGGGGAAAGGAAGTAGTAGAAAAACAAAGGGCTGGAAAGTCAACACGAGGGGAGATAGCTGTACAGCGGAGTGGAGGAATGAAGGATCTGAAGAAAAACGAAGAGAACAGGATATAAAGAATATGGAGAAGCAAGGGATGGAGGATGGAGCAGTGAGGAGCAAAGATAAAACATTAGGGTCATTCTCTCTCTCTGTCTAGGACCTAGACCAGAGCTTGGCCTAGGGCCACTGCTTACAAACTATAGTTAGATTATTAGGTAGTGAGATTTTATTACACAATCTTAGCAGTTTATATATAGAACCGAGAAGTGAACTCTCCCAGTAGCCCAGCTTTTAGGTTTTTCCTTAGCAATTTAATTATTTCTGGTTTGAAAATATGCATTTATGAGATGGTCATTCATCACACCATAGGTTTTGTTCTTTACTTGACTAATGTTTATTGAAGGCCTGCTCAGTGTCATGTTTTTCTTTACACAATTGTGGTATAAATAGTTGGGAATGTGTCATACATGATTCTAATGCAATTTCACGTGGATATGATTTCTTAGCAGAAACAAATGGATATGCAGAAAGAATTCCTAAAATCATTTATCCGAAAAACAATTCAATTGAAGTACAACTTGGTAAGTAAAATTATTGGAGTCATTGAAATCACTAAGGGCAGATTAATATACATGTTTAATATAGAACCAGTTGAATTTCATTGAATGTACTGAAACTTGATAAAACATTTTTAAAATTCATGTAAAAAAGGTTGGAAAAATTTAGCAAGAAAATAATTGCATAGAAGAAATAAAGAGACCTTTTCTAGTAAATATTAAAGTGTATTTAATTATAAAACAACAATAAATAAATACTGGTATTTGCATACAAATAGAAAGATTAAAACAACATAATGGAAAACAATAAGTAGATCCTAGAATAGAATATACAAAAATCTCATAAAGGAGATTTGTGGTTTAAAAATGTGTAGAGAACAGTATAGTTTATGTGTGATATTAGTATAACTTGTTAAATGTGAAGAATATGAGGCATAAAAATGGATTTTTGATGAATTAAAGAACTATGTATAAAAATAAGCCCACAAAAGTACCGTTAAAAACTAAGATAAATCTATATCTAACCTCTGAATGGTGTTCTTTCTATACATAAAATTAATAGAAGAAATCACAGAAGATTAAAAATTAGACTAACATAAAAACTGTAAATGTCTGTATATAGGAAAAATGGTAAAGTTAAAATGTGAATGAAAAACTAGGAGAGCATATTTGGAACAGAGACATCAAAAAACAGGTAATATCATTTCTGTACAAAAATACCAACAAATCAAGGAATAGGAATAAGCTAAATGAGATAAATGAATAATTCACAGGACCAAAAAGAAAAAAAACTAACGAAATATGAGAATATAGTCATCTGCAATAAAAGAAACATGCACTAAAACAATGATATCTGTGAAATTGGTAAGGATTAAAAATGTATAATACCAAATATTACCAAGGATAATATAAAGGGTATTCTAATACATTACTGGCCATGAATATGAGCAATCCCTTTAAACTATTTGTGTTTAAAGCTTTCCAAAGATTTTCTGTCTCACACAGAGTAATTCAAAATCCTTGCATTCCCAACATGGCTCTCCATGGCTGACTTCCCCTTGCCAGTGCTCACATTGGTAAGCTCACACTTGATTGCCCTGGCATACCTGCTGTTCCTTGACCATCTCAAGCACAGTTCTACCTCAGAGACTTTGCACTTGCTGTTCCCTCTACTTGAAATGCTCTTCCTCACACAGCTTCGTGGTCTCTTCCTTCACTTCCATCAGATCATTGATGAATGGCATCTCACTTGACCACCACATTAAAATAGCACACCTCTGGGGCGCCTGGGGTGCTCTGTCGGTTAAGAGTCTGTCTTCGGCTCAGTTCATGATCTCGGGGTCCTGATATTGAGCCTCACATTGAGCCCCATGCTGAGCTGAGTGAGGAGCCTATTTCTCCTTCTGTGCCTCCCCCTGCTCATGCTCTCTTTCTTGTTCTCTCTCAAATAAATAGATAAAATCCTTAAAAAAAAAAAAAAAAGCACACATCACTCACTGTTATGCTCTATCCCCTGACCTTTCTCTATTTTTTGTAAAGTACTTTTCACTACTTCACCTATTTTGTTTTGGTATCTCTAATTCTATTTAAATCAGTGTTCCTTAGGAGCTGGCTTTTTCTCTGGTTTGTTCCTTCCTATATCACCAGTGCTCAGAAAAATTTCTAGAACATGTTCAAGAAATAGTTGTGAGATAAATAAATGAATGGACTGGTATAAACTATGTAGAAGGAAATGCCAGTATGTATTCAGAACCTTCACAAATATGTATAACTTTTGTGATGTAAATTCTAGGTGGTAAATTCTAGATGGTAAGCCATATACAACAGAAACAGATCCCCAGGGCCCCAGGTATAGATAGATAGATAGATGATAGATGACAGATAGATAGATGATAGATAGATAGATAGATAGATAGATAGATAGATATTAATTGTGCTTATTATGTTCAAGGAAGGAAAAGAGATGATTGGGGCACCTGGGTGGCTCAGTGGTTGAGCATCTACCTTTGGCTCAGATCATGATCCTGGGGTCCTGGGATTGAGTCCCTTGTCAGGCTACCCACAGAGAGCCTGCTTCTCCCTCTGCCTATGTCCCTGCCTCTCGCTGTATGTCTCTCATGAGTAAATAAATAAAATCTTAAAAAAAAAAAGAAAATATATGATTGCAATTTTCAAAAGACAACTGTAAACTTTAAAAAAAAGAATATTAAGTTTGGAAAGGAACAGGTAACTAAAACCAAAACTCAGTGAAAGCTTTAGTAGCATATGAGACATCTGAAAAAGAATTACCGAGTGAGAATATAGGTCAAGAGAAAATGGCTTAAGCACAGAGAGACAAGAGACCAGAAGTTAGAGAGGTTACACAGAGCTAACATGAATATAATTGCAATCCCAGAAGAAAGAGAGAGAAAATGGGAGGAGAGGCAATATTATTTAGGTGATAATCTCAGAATGTTCCAAAATGTAGACATGTTCATGTAAAGGCCCCGGAAGCTAAGGAGACTCAACAGGACAAATAAGACCAGAGCTACACCTTGAAATACCATAGTGAAACTGCAAACAAAAACAAAGGAAAAATATCTTAAGAGTTGGGGGAAAAAAGAGGGAAAAAAGCCCTTTGTGCACAACAATACGCCCACTGTTGGAATTTTTCATGAAATAATGGAGGTTGTCAGCTGAAAAAAAAAATACTGCTAATTTTATAGTGAGTGAACATATGACAAACTAAAAGTGGCAAAATTTGCCAACCACAGTCTTACACTAAAGGAGCTACTCCAGTGTTCTTTAAGCAAGAGGAAATGATTCCAGATTGTGAATCAGCTGCGTAGGAAGGAAGGAAGGAGCAAATGTTGGCGTAAATATGAAAAAATCCAAATGAATCTTGGATGCATAAGGCAATAATGATGACGACTGTTTATGGAATTTAAAATATATATGAAATTGGAATTCACAACCACATTTGCCTGTATGCTGGAAGAAAGTTAATTGCTATTGCATCCAAAGACTTTAGATTCTCTTAGAGAAAAGAATATAAATATCAATAATATCAGACTTTGATAAGTTCAAAGATCTATGTTTTAATATTTACAGTAACCCTAAAATAGTAATAATTTGAAAAATACAGCGTTATATGGAACAATGAAAAATAATCAAGAGGAAGATAAGAAGGAATAAAAAGACAGCAGGAAAAAAAAGACTGATACAGGACAGATGCTACAAATAAAAAAATATTTAAGATAGTTGATTTAAGTGTACATTTGTTACCGATTGCACAATGGACCAAATGCTCCGAATGAAGATTGTCATACCGGATTTGAAAGAAGAAATCATAACTCTGGGCTGTTTATAGATGCTGGAAGAGAAAAGATTAGAAAATGATATATGGTATAAACACTAACCAAAATAACTTTGGCATAATTATGCTAATATCAAAGTAGATCTGAAGGTAGAATGCATTATTAGAGGTAAACAGAGATGCTTAATAATGATTAGAAGTCAATTGTGAACCTGTAGACACATAATAACTTGGCCTTAAAAGTGTGTGTGTGTGTTTCGTGTGTGTGTGTGTACACATGCAGAGAGAGAGTTAGGTCAGGATTACAGGGAGAAATTAAGTCCACACCAATAATGGAATAATAATAATGGCAGTTTGTAAGATAGCTGGTAGAACAAAGCAAACAAGACACCCTATCATGACAAACAAAATGTGCCCAACAAATGGCCTAATGTTCATATTCTAGAGTCCTGAGGCCAATGACTATAGATTACACATTTTTTCTAAGTACAATGAAATGTTTAATAAGTAGCATCTAGGTGGCTCAGTCAGTTAAGCATCTGCCTTCAGCTCAGGTCATGATCCCAGGGTCTTGGGATGGAGCCTCGAGCTTGTGCTCTCTCTCTCTCAAATAAATAAAATCTTTAAAAAGAAAAAAGAAAAAGAAAGGAGAAATGTTTAATAAAATTGACCATGTATTGGCTGTAAAGATTGATTTGCAAAAATCCAACAGATTGAAATCATGTAAACTATATATTCTCAGACATAAGACACTGATGTTGGAAATATGTAATAAAAAGACAATTAGAATAACTGTATAGGTTGGAGAGCAATCATATAAAAAACCCTCTAGCCCATGTATAAAAATAGAAATCAGAAAATAATTTGAGAATGAATACTCATGAAAGGATTACACCAAGGTTGGTGGGATACAAAGATTTGCTCAGAGCATGATTGATAGTCTCAATTAGAAAAGTAAGTTAGTTGAAATATCCATGAGCTGCACGCTCACCCCTGAAGACAGAAAAGGAGAAGCACATAAATCCAACAGAAATGGAAGAAACAAAGTGAGGAGTAATAGCAGAAAATAGTGAGATAGGAAATGAACATGCAATTGAATGATGAACAGAGAAAGATGTTGTTTTTTTGAAAAGTGGAATGTATTTGCCAACCCCCTGAATGATTAAGAAAGGGAGGAAGGCACAATCTGAAGGAAAAAGAGGCCATCACCATCGATCATATACAGTTGAGAAAGATCATAAAAGAATGTTCTGGAAAACCTAGCGCCAAACAATTTGAAAATCTAAAAAGAAGTGGGCTATTTTCCCTAAAAACCAGTGCATAGGATCTGGCACAGGAACATACAGATTCCAGAATAGGCATATGACTGTAAATGTAAAATCTTGTCACAAACAATTCTAGATCCACTTGGCTTTCCTGGTGAATTCTGCAAAGCATTTAATAAAGAAATTTGACATATTTAAACAAATTGTTTCACAGCATAGAAAAAGAAGAAACAGCCGCCGTTAACTCATTTTATTAGGTCAGGAAAATCTTGACACTCAAACCAACAAAAATGTTGTTACAAAGGAAGTTTCCGGCCAATCTCATTCATCAACATAGATGAAAAAATTTAAGCACATTATTAGCATATTTATTTGACAGCAAACCCAAAGGGTGATACATTGCAGTTAAGTTGGGCATACCTGAAGCAATGCCAAATTGCTTCACATTAGGTAAGTCATCCTTTTATTTTACATTAATAAACTAATGGAGAAAAAATAATACACTTGTAGATACCAAAAAGTCATTTCAAACACCTGAACAAGGAATTTATTATTAAAAAAAAAAGAACTTTTAAAACTAGGAATGTAAGAGAATGTCTTTCATCAGATTTTTAAAAATTTATCTTTAGAAGCCTATAGAAGAAACAGCATACTCAAGACTGAATTATTAAACATATTTCCTTTGTTTTGAAGGAGAGCCAAAATCTCAACAGATTTTATTTTTTGCTGAATTTGATAAGTCGATTATAATGTTGGTATGGAAAGGTAAAGACTGAATAACAGGGATCCCTGGGTGGCACAGTGGTTTAGCACCTGCCTTTGGCCCAGGGCGCGATCCTGGAGACCCGGGATCGAATCCCACGTCAGGCTCCCGGTGCATGGAGCCTGCTTCTCCCTCTGCCTGTGTCTCTGCCTCTCTCTCTCCCTCTCTGTGACTATCATAAATAAATAAAAATTAAAAAAAAAAAAGACTGAATAACAGTCAAGACATTTTTAATGACAAAGAACTAGCTGAGGGTATCTGTACCACCAGCTTTCAAGATTTATTAAAAGGCTACCATAGTTTAGACAGTGTAGTTTTGACACAAGGATAGACATTGGTTAGAATTGAAGGCCCAGAAATAGATCCACCATATAACGCACTTGATTTTGGCAAAGCAAATGCTGCTCCAGGCAAGGTGTGATCTTTTCAATAAATGGAACTTGACAATGGGAGGGAATACAAAATAAAAGAAAAATTGACTCCCTTCTCACACTACTTATAAAAATTATTTCAAGTGAGTTATAGATCTAAATATGGAAGTCCAAACGATGCATTTCTAGAAAAAAAAAAAACTTCACGCTGTGACAGTTTACAACAGAGGGTATCAACATGGCCAGGGAAAGTATAAAAAAAGTGCTCGACCAGGTGCAATCTAGGGAAATGCAAATTCAATTCACTTTGTGATGTCTCCACACATACATCGAGATGACAAAAATAGACTGACCACACTACACACTGTTGAGTGTGTAAAGTAACCAGCACTCACCCATACTGCTGGTGGAAGTGTAAATTGGTACAACTGCGTTGGAAAGCAATTCGGCCTCTCTTTTAAAGTTGAAGGTACGTGTGTCATCTATGATCTACCAATTTTACCGGTAGATAGGTGTGTGTACCCGTCATGTACACGGGTGTGTAAACGTGAAAGGTGTTCACTAGAGCCTCAGGAGGCACGCAGGAGGGAGCTCCTAGCAATCGTACTCGTTGAGGCAAACACTACAACGATGCAGATGTGTGCCTAGCGGCAGCCAAATAAATACTAATATATTCTCTTCTCTGACTGGAGCACATGTACGTGCAGCGGCATGGGTGAGCATCACAAACAAAATGTGAGGCAATGGAAGCTACAGTTCAAGTATGAGTGGGTAAGCGATAAAGTATAAAGTAGGCAAGGGACTGGTGAGAGGCTTCTGGAGTTCTGGCAATATACTGTTTTCTTGGGCTGAAGGTGGTGTGGATGTGTCTTTTACATTTATCTTCTATACTTTTTTTAGTACATATGTGTCATAGTTTACGATTTAAAAAAAAAAAAACACCTTATTTCCACCTAGAATAAAGAAACACGAAGTATACTGTGTAGAAATACAGTATTTTTTTAAGGTAGAGTAAATAGATGGAATATATTGGGCCCATGGAGCAAAATAAAATAGAAAATAAATAAATATAAAAATATAAAATTATTAAATATAATTTGTGAATGTGTGTGATGGAGTCAGGATAGGAGTCACAAATGGTGAAGTTGAAATTTCACTGGATTTAGAAATAGAAAACCAGGGTTCATGTCTCATTTCCTTCTCAAATGTGTGACCTTGGGCAAGTTACCAATCTGTCTGAACTTCAGTGTTCTCATCTGTAACATGGACACTGCTGCACCTCCTCTTTCCTGATTATAGGACTGTTTTGAAGATTAAAAGACTGAAGGAGATGATGTGTGTGAAATACTTTGCAAAGTTCTTTGCTAAGTTTCCTAAGACTGGTAGGAGTATTTGTGTTTCTGATATTGTAGAGGTCATCGGCCAGAAGCTGGTGATATTTGGCAGCATGTGGATATCTCTTTACAGATACACACCCTGGAAGGTCATTTGTCCCTTATGATCTGTGTCCAGGGAAAGAATAAAATAGAGGAGCACTGACCTCCAGGGGGAATTTTTAATAATCAAAAGATATTCAGAATATTATTTAATCAATTGCTTTTTTTGTAGGCTTTTCATGTAACATTTATGAATTCATTCTTATAGGCTCCGCCCTTACTGTGGACTGCAACATCACAGACACAAGGGATAACACAAATCTCCGATGCTGGAGAGTCAATAACACCTTAGTGGATGATTACTACAATGAATCCAAACGGATCAGAGAAGGATCTGAGTAGGTGTTGGGTTTTTCAGGCTTCCCTAAAAGCTGGCAAGAATTCCTTCACTTATATTACATTGGTGCTAGTCCTGCTTTTTAAAAATGCTTCTCACTGACGCCTCCTAACTTTTTTTGGCTTTGTCTCTCTAAGATCTCCTCAGGGCTATGCGGGGCAGAGCACCTGGTTCAGAGAAGTGTGAGGTGCTCATGTTCTCAATCCTTCCTACATCCTAGTTAGACAGAGAAGGCAAAGCATCAAGCATGGCCTTCACACACCAAAATCCATTACTCACAGCTACTCCGCAAAACCAGCCTCACTCCTGTTTGGTTTTATCATGAGCCATAGATCTTCAAGACTTCAGTAGTGAAGCAGGCAGCAGCCTGGGGACTTTGCGGGGAGACAGGATTTCATCATTGGCTACTGGCATGGTAGAAAGCCAATCTGTGGTGGCACGAATTGGGTGGCGTAAAGCAAGACGAGTGAGGCCAGAGGGTGGAAGAATTTGTGCTGAGTCCCGCAAGGTAGTGAGGATTAGTAGAGAGGAGCAGGAGAAAGCTCTGGAAGGCTGAGGATGCCGTCTGTCACAGTCCAGAAGAAAATAAAGATCTGGAACGGCACAATCCATGCACCTCGCTGAGCTAGTGTGTGAAGCCTTCTCAGGGTAACAGGATGGCCCCAAGTGTTCCCTGGAGAGAGAATTTTATTCTCAAGACTGAAGATGATACACTGTGTTGGGTAACTGTGACTCACATATAATTGATTGGCTTCTCTTTTTTACAGATCCCACATTCCTTTTCAGAAACATATTTTTTACACAGTGAACATAACCTTCTTGGAAGTGAAAATGGAAGATTATGGCCACCCTTTCATCTGTCATGCTGGAGTGTCAGCAGCATACTTTATCTTAAAACTCCCAGGTAGTGGTTTGGTGGGGTACATGCCGTTCAGAGGGTTCAAAATGATGACAAGGAGACATTGGGGGTGAGGCAGGAAGGTGATATTCAGGCATGAGTTTCTTGTTTGGAATTTGATGGTTTTAAGCTCATTTGCAGAGGCAGGGGGTGAGGGGGCATGCTCCGGAAGGCAATGAATGACCAACTCAAGAATTTCCAGCCATCACTCCTGTCTACTTACCAGGGGCTTTATGAGTCTCATAAATATTACATGACACGGTCTTCTTATCGTGACCATTGCATTCCCAAGATCCCTGAAGTCTCTATGTTACAGGTTCCCAGACCCACATCTTCCCCAAGGGATAGATGGCATTGTGGTTCCAAGAACTGGAGAAGGACAAAGAGAAGTGGAGGATGGGAGGGAAGGGCAGATCCATCTAACAGTGAGAAGCTAGAGGTTCGAACAGGTGGTCAGGATGGGATTGGACACCCGCACGCAGAGAAGAGCAGAGCAGATCTGCGGAGTAGTGCTGGGACTTAATCAACAGATTGCTATTTCTGTTGACCCAGAATGTGTTTTAGTTATTATGCTTTTTCATGCCATTCATTTAAAGATGTGCAGTAGTGCATAGGGATATCTTTGACCTCAAACCATTTGCCACATGATGTGACTTAGGGCAGGTTCTGATAAACTCTTTAGGGAGTTTTTTTTTTTTTTTTTTGTAAGTGAATGTGCTCTGGGGAGTTTCAAAGAAAAGAGAATTTCCCCTTCTCTCCACCCCCACTCCCACCACACCCCCATTCATAGACACCTTCTAGTGGAGACTAAAGCATTGGGAAGGGGCTGATGAAGGAAGTGGTGTGTGCAGTGGGTTCTAAGAATGGAAAGACTTTCTCTTCCTCTGTTCTTCTTCCACTTTTCAAGTTCTAGAGCCTCCTTCCATGGCCTGACCGGTTTGGGCTGCGGCAAGGGAGAAAGCTGTGTTGTTCCTCCATGGGACCCGTAGGAGCCTGTTTGCTGGGACTTGACATTCCAGAGGAACCGGTTCTGCTTCTTGGTCATCTCCCACCCATTGCTTTTGCCATAATCACTCCACAAAGTGTTTGCAAAGCAGAGCAGAGGAGACTCCCTTTCTGAGGCTGTGCCTTGCAGACAGGCGTCTGGCCTGGACTTTGAGACCTTATTGGCACAAAGAGAATGAGGGGGGACCCTGGCTTGCGGCTGGTCTGATGGAGAAGACAGAGTTGGCTTTCAGGGGAGGCAGCTGATGGCTCTTTATTTATGACGGTCATCCTGCTGCTCAATTCTGAGTGCCCGTGAGAGCAGTTATGACAGTGGAATAATCAGGATTGTGCCACAGAGCCACCGGGGAGGGCCTTCCAATAAGTGTGTTCAGGTTTTACCCTTAGAGTGTCCAATGTTGGCTAAGTGAGACCTGGCCGTGGGTGTTTGGTGAGCAGTCCTCATGCACCGGAGTCACGCCGTAGCCACCCCCGGGAGCTGGGATTCTGCAGAATTGCCCTCCCCAGGTTCCCAAGGGCACATTTGCTTCCTAAAATTCATGGGCCACACCAGATTATTCTATTCCCATGTACCTATCATATTTAACTGCCAGAAAAAAAAAATGTAAGCAGTATCCTCATTGACCTCTAATATGTTTCCATTTGGCGTTTGTAACGTGATCTGTAAAAAGTAAAGTATGTAATTGACTCTTTGTACTATAATTATCATTTGATTATTTATATATTTATTTGCTGTCTTTTGTAGCTCCAGATGTTCGAGCCTACTTGATAGGAGGGCTTCTCGCCTTGGTAGGTGCAGCGGTGTCTGTCACGTACATCTACAACATTTTTAAGATTGACATTGTACTCTGGTATCGGAGTGCCTGCCATTCTCCTGGGACCAAAGAAGGTAAGCGTGGGGAGCCACTGAAGAATGCCTCCTACTTGGCATCTGCTCATCTATATAACCATTGTAAATACACTTGATCCTATTTTACTAGCTTGCCTTTCGAGTTGTTGGCAAATTTGGAAGAAGGGCTCTCCCTGGAACATCTCCACGGTCACCAGGATCGTTTAGTCAAATGAGGCTTGTGGGCTAATCGTGGCTGAGCAAATCTTTGCTAAGTAGCAGGAGCACATCATCTTCTGGGTCCCACTGTGACCATTTCAGAGAGGTTCTCACATCTTCTGCTGTTTGCCAAAGAAGACAGCTTCTCCTAGAGCAACAGTGTGCTCTCCATCTGCAATACATATTCAACACCGTGGGCGTAGAAGCAGAGTTTATGGTATGGAGAGTGATGAGCTGCCTGTGGCTCAGCTCTTTCTAGACTGGGTACTTGATGCCTGACGGAATGATTGATTGATTTTAAATTTTATTCATTTATTCATGAGAGACACAGGCAGAGGGAGAAGCAGGCTCTCTCCAGGGAGCCCGATATGGGACTCGATCCCAGGACCCCGGGATCATGCCCTGCACCTAAGGAAGGTGCTCAACCACAGAGCCACCCGGGCATCTCTGCCTGGAAGATTTAAGTCCCTGACTCCCAAGGCTGGAGAGAAACTTGGGGTTTGCGTCTGGTTCTCCACTTACTTCCATATGATCTTAGGAAGTATTGGCTATAGAATGAAAGAAAAAAACAAGGAAGAAAGAAGAGAAGGGAGGAGGGTGGGGAGGAAAGAAGGAGGGAAGGAAAGGGAGGAAGAGAAGAGGGGACAGAGGAAAGGGGTGGGGGGTAGAAAATGACCAGACCCTGCCTCACAGAGTTTTGTAGCCACAATTGAGTTGAAGTCCAGGAACACCCTGAGCAAGGACCTGGGGCACAAGGGGCATCTTGTTGTCTGAGGGCCAGAGCCAGCTGCCTCTGCCACTCTGCCCCAGGTTTCAGTGTGGTCTGTTCAGCAGACGTCCTGGCAGCACGTCTGAACACACAAATGCCTGAGTGTGATCCTGAAACTGAGGAATAGGCACTTCCCATCAAGGTGGTGGGGTTTTTCAAGCCCCGATGCAGGGCTTGAACTCACGACCCTGAGATCAAGACCTGAGCTGAGATCAGGAGTCGGACACTTAACCCACTGAGCCACCACCCCTGCCAACCATGGTGGTTTTTAAAAGTCTGTGCTATTTTCTTGTTGTCTCAGAATGGTGTGATCTATTAAGGCTTTGAAAAAAGTATTATGTCTGCTTTAATGTCCCCTGATTGGATGGAAAATTAATACATGGCTGAGAGAAGTCTATGCATTTCATGTGCATGGAAATTCATTTACGCCATTCAAATCCAGAGACTAGCAATGTGGACAAGAGCTAGAATTCAGAGAAGTGGGTGTCCAAACACGTTTTATTAGTACCTACCACTAAGAAGGGTATTATTCACGTCAGGTGCCAGGTTTGCATATACAACACACAGTGCAAATTGCAGCAGATGCCCTAACTTGGGCTTTATTTTTAAGTTCAATTTCAGAATTCAAAATTGGCAGTCATTGAGCAACGTAGGAGGCAACGCATTCTTTTTTGAGGGCAAAATTCAGTCGTGGAAACCCGACTGCACATCAAGTGCAACGTGAAGCAGCCTAGTGCTGTGGACAGTCAGCTGGGTGTGTGTGGGGGTCTGTCTTTGGGGCGGGGGTCCCCGCAGAGCCTCCCCGTGGCTATGCTCCCACCTGCATCTGTGGCAGAGGAGGCCAGTGCACCACCACTTATCTTTTCTGACACAGGCGTGTGAGCAATCCGCCGGCTTTCTGCTTATCAACTGACTGGAACCTGCAGGGGCGTGAGTGGTGTTCCCAGATCTCTGGTCCTGGTGCGTGTCTCACTCCCTGACTCACCATGACTCCCAGGAGCATGAGAGCCAAGGGCCTGTGCAGCTGCTTGCTGGTGAGGTCGAGTTTAGCAGGAAGAGAAAGAAGGAATAGTGATTCACCCCAAAGCAGGGGGTGAGCAGCAGAGCTGAGCAGATGAGAGACACAGGGAGCCCCACCCTCTGCTGAGACCAGGCTCCAGCCCAAATTCAGGCTGCGAATTTGGACATAGGGGCTCACAGTCAGCCAGGGTTCCTCTTTTTTTCCCCCTTAATTCAGATAAGTACTTGCGTACTTTATGACTAAATCTCTGCAGCTTCACCTAGAGAACTACCCCGTAATTCCTGTCTGAGTGTTGGCTTTGACAATGAGCTAGCGATGAGACTTAAGATCTGTCCCGGGTGCTATTTCCAGCCTTGTGATCCTGGGGGATATTTCCTGGCTTATTGGGGAAACTGTGGAGCAAGGGGTGGCAAATACAAATGAGGAAATCGATCAATTGTGTCCTTCTTATGGTAAATCATTTCTCCAACTGGATTAGTTATGCTTTGTAACATGAGTAATAGGTGGATACAATAGCTCACAGTTTTGTTGAGTCACTGACAGTCCTACTCCACGAGTTCTGTATGTTCTCCAGTAAATTATAGGAGCTACTTTAAAAATTCTCCTTCTAGGTATGCTTGTGTGTCCCAAAATACAAGGGTGAGCTTGCACATCTCCTGGGGAGATTTGCATATGTCTCACTACCTTCCTAACAGGTTTGTGGAGAACATGCCTCTAGAATGGAACGATGAAAAACAAAAAGAAGGTGGAGTGAACAGAAGGTAAAATGGTGAAATGAAGCTTGGAGATAGGACTAAGCACAAATCTTGGACACTTTTTCGAGATGAATTGGCTTTAGAAGTAAAGGCAAAAGCAATGACAGGATGTGTTGTGTGCTGTTCACAAATACCCTTTAATTACTCATGACAGCACATGGCTTTTTCTGGGACAATTTTCCAAGGAAAAGTTTATGTTTAAAGGGTGTAATGAACATAATGAATCTTGTCTACAACAACATTCCTGTGGTAAATGTATAGCGTGTTTAATGTGGCTTTTCTTCTAGTGTCTTCCATGTTAGGGCTAAAATGCCAAACTTCGTGCAGTTGAGGTAAAAAAAACAAAACAAAACAAAAAAAAACAAAAACATGTGAAGGCCAAATTGATTTTGTTTGATTTTTCCATTGGTCCGATTTGACTACTTTTGAAATTTAGCAATAACCTAAGAAAAGAAAGTAAGAGGGGATAGAATAATCTTTAAAAGCAATCTCTCATAAACCTTAACATATACAATACATTGTATTTCTGCCAATGGCCAATAAAGGCATATGCAGATGTTTTATCAAAAATAGGACTGAATCCCCTCAGGAAATAGAAGGAGCTTGGCTAGAACCTAGATAAACCTCACCCCACTGCTAGATAGAGGCAGGCTGTGGGAGTATCTGCCCCCAGGCCATTTCCTCAAAGAACTTCCTAGTAGGGCTACATTTCTACAGTTTTCTGGGTGAAATAGACAGTTGGGGGGCATGTCAAGCTCATCATTATCTATGCCATTCATTGTTACCTTCCCAATTGCTCTTGTAGTTACTATGGCCAGGAAGCAAATTACCTATAAGCTTTGTAGCATAGAGCAACCATTTATTTTGCTGGTGGGTTCTGTGGGTCAGGATGTGGACAGTCACAGTGGGGATGGCTTGTCCCAGCTCCATGATGTCTGGGAACCCAGGTGGAGGACAGGCAGTTGATTTTGCCTATCAGTTGATGGCCTCAGTTTCCCCAGCAGCACTCCATGCGGTCTCTGTGTGGGCTACGTTGGGCTTCTTCATGGCAGGTTGATTGGCTTCCAAGCGCTAGCATTCCAAGAACAAGAGAGCCAGGAAAAGCAGTATTTTTTCTTATGACTCAGATCCTAAATTTCTAATGTCAGTTCTACTGGTCAGGGCAGCTACAGAGTCCTAGACAATTTTAAGGGAGTGGAAATAGATTCCACCTCTTTGTGTGTGTATGTGTGTGTGTGTGGAGGGGGGTGTGGTCACTTCTGAATGAGCATGTGGAACTGGAAATACTGCTGAGGCTATTTTTTTTTTTAAATGCCGTCTAACACACTTGCACAGGACTAATCAAGGATACACACTTTGTGAAGTTTCCTCCTCCCGATTTTCATCTCAGCCACACCACAGGGAGTGGTGGACTTGGGTTTGCACCAAGGCTGTGCACTTGGCAGCTGCAAGACCAGAGAAATAGCACAGCCTTGTCTGCCTCAAGTTCCTTACATGTGATTCGATGGTACAAATGTGACACTCACCATGATCGTGACAGGCAGAGCCGTGATGTGCTGGCAGGCAGTTGTCTTAGAACGCCCTTCCAAACCACAGGCCGACTCAAAAAGCTAAATGGCCATAGCTTGTTTTTTTTGCTCTATTGGTCAATAAAGGAGGAATTGATCATTTGCAAGTTGGCGAGAACCCACTGCATTTTGAGAACAAGCCACAAAGGTAACATTTCTACTCCAGAGCATAGAAAGAAAAAAAAAGATGACCAAACAATTGGGAACATTTTATAGTTTGATTTTCTAAAAGGTTTGAGAATCCCTTGCTACTCAAATCTCTTCTGTCTCGGAGTCTGCATTTGCACACCATGGAGCACCTCTATTTTCAGACACCCTGTTTAAAAACAGGGAACATGGAACACTGTCAAAAGGGAAAATTCACTCAACAAACAGTTCCTTCCCCCCTCCTTTTTTTTTTTTTTTTTTTTTTTTTTTAATGAGAAACAGAAACAGCTTGAGAGAAGAGAGATACCAATGGCAGGGTTTCAGACAGAGGTGGTGATGAACACGGATGCTTGCTACAGTTTATAGACCAAGAAATACTGTACTTACTGGGGAGGCTTTGCTATGTGGCAGGGAGAGTACCAGCTCAACCAACCTTTTATCATAAAAGGATAAATATCATCATATTTTTAAGTGAGGAAATTTAATTTTTCTCAAATGTTTAAAAACAAAACCTTTATGAAATCTTAAAAAAGTATTTTTCGTGTTTCCCTTGGCTTTAGAAAGTCATGTGTATGACATGAAATTTAATTCAGAAGAATATCCACTTACGGAGTGGCAGTATGGACTAGTCACATTGACGATGTTACAGAAGGAGTTTAGACCCAAATTAACGATCATCCCTTTGGTACCTGCCTTCTGACCCTAATTTATTAAAAAGCTGAATTTGCATGTGGTCTAAAACTTCTCTCTCTCCCATGTAGATATAACAACCTCCTTGAGCCTCTTAAAATCAAGCTCCTTTCAGACATTTGGCAACTACCGATAGAACCTCCTCTGTCTCAGGTCCTGCTCTGCACTGAGGGTGGAACCACTCCAAAAAGAGCCCCCATTCCCACATGGCTTCCTGTCATGATAGGGGGTGGGGAGACTGAGGAAGGGTGTGCATGTGTGCGCATGTGTGTGCATTGCCATTTCCCATAGGATGGCCAGGAATGGTGGGCAGAGACTCAAAAGTTGTCAGTGGTGGTTGGTGTGAGAATTTACGGAATGAGAAAAGGCTACACATAAACTCTGAAGTTCTGTACATATATAACTACAGATGTTCCCTGGCTTATGATGGGGTTATATCCTGATAGCCCCATCATACGTTTAAAAATTTCCTAAGTTTAAGATGCATTCAATGCAGGTAACTCAGAGAACATCACAGCCTAGCCCAGCCTGGCTTACACGTGCTCCGAATACTTATATTAGCCTACAGTTGGTCAAAATCTCTAACCAGAGCCTATTTTTTAATGAAGTGTTGACTGTCTCATGCGATTGATTGAATACTGCCCTGAAGGTGGGAAACAGCATGCTGTGTGGGTACAGGATGGTTGTCAGTATATCGATTGTTGACCCTCGAGATTGCCTGGCTGAGTCGGAGGTGTGGCTTTTTGTGCTGCCCAGCATCAGAGAGAGGATAGGACTGCACATCACTCATGTGGGAAAGATCAAAATTCAAAATGTGAAGTGCAGTTTCTCCTGAATGTGTATTACTTTTGTACCATCATAAAGGCAAAAAATTGTTAAGTCTAACCATCTGAAGTTGGGGACCATCTGTACTATTATTTAGACAAAAACTAGAAGTATACAAGATTTTACTTTTTTTCTTTGGGGCAGGGGGTGGTAGGGTTCAGAGCCAGCCCTCTTTTCAGGTCTGGTCAATCAAACAAACTTTCAGAAAAAGGGAATAGAAAGGAATGGCTCCCTCTTGAGTCCCATTAGGTTGGCTGTGAATTTTCAAATAGCTTGGAGCTCAAAAAAGATCACATTTTCTTTTCTTTTTTTTTTTTTTTTTTTTTTAGATCACATTTTCTAATAGAGGCTCACTCAAACCTTTGAGCCCTGCTACAGCTTCTTACTCATTCTATGACCCCGGAGCAGAGTATAAGCATTCCCTATCCAAGCTCTTCTCTTTGTTGGCCTCTTTACCCTCCATTTCTAGTGTCACATTTCCCCCCAAACCCTTTAAAATCCAGGAGGTGCCTCCATCCTTTGTGAATTTTCCTCAAGAGCTTCAGCGAATTCGGATTCTTTCTGTCTCTCCGGTTCATTCAGCCACTTGTTATCTTTGTAGCACCCCGTGTTTTTACTTCCAAGTCTCTGAATGGTCTTTCCAGTTAGACCTTGAGTCCTGTTCATCTGTACAGGGGTGAGCACAGTGACTGTTACATGTGGTGGGTTGCTCAATGAGTGCTTGGATCATTTTGGTGATGACGAAATGGGCTGTTGTGTTGGACCTCACTGTACTGCACAGCAGATTCCTGGAGTTTGCTAAGAGGCTTGGTCTCTACAATGCTGTGTGCAACTGCACTGATGAAATTCATGGGTGGTCTGAATCACGAGAGACTTGGCCCATTTTGCCTGGTGCAGTTATGACAGTCCTATGCACAGGACCCATCAAGAGCGACATGGATGGAGACTCCTGCTTTCAATTCTCATTTTCACCATGTGGAGGGGTGGACTTAGAGTCAAAGGAGTCAGGTTGGACTTGGGGCTGTGTGACTTTGGAGACGTGTTTCTTATGTAACAGGGATAGGACCATCTTCCTCATAGGTCAAAGATGAAGGGGCAGGAAAATCAACCATAACTGACAAATCATTGGAGGCTCAATGTAGACAAATCTGAGACTTAAAATCTTTAGGGGGACCTAGTTAGAAGGGGTCAAAAACCACACTTTATGAGTTTTACCCCTAGAAGCCTGACCTGATTCTGACCATAAATATCAAAGAAAAGTCTCCTTGGGGACACCTGGGTGGCTCAGTGGCTGAGCGTCTGCCTTTGGCTCAGGTGTGATCCTAGGGTCCTGGGATCGAGTCTCACATTGGGTTCCCCATAGGGAGCCTGCTTCTCCCTCTTCCTGTGTGTCTGCCTTTTATGAATAAATAAATAAAATCTAAAAGAAAAAAAAGAAAGAAAAAGAAAAGAAAAATTTCCTTGTGCTTCCAGCAGAGGGAGTAGAAAAATCATTCTGAAATACCCTACCTAGAGCATTGTTCTTATTAACAAGGTCTGCCCTTAGGATAAACTAGTTAATGAAAGCCTTGCCCACTAGTGTATTATCAGAGCCTAAATGACCTGTGCAGAGGGAAATACCCAACTCCAGCCCAATCTGGCCATCCTGCCCCACCTAAGTGGGGATAAAAAACTGGGAAATGCTTGTGATGTTCATAGTTCAGAGTCACTAAAAGAGCCAATCACAGGACCATACCCTCCCCTTCCCACACACCTCATCACCATGTTACTAAAGGCCAGTTTATACTTTCTTTTTTTTTTTTAAGATTTTATTTACTTATTCATAAGAGACAGAGAGGCAGAGGCACATTCAGAGGGAGAAGCAGGCTCCCCACAGGGAGTCTGATGCAGGACTCGATCCCAGGACCCCAGCATCACTCCCTGAACCAAAGGCAGATGCTCAACCGCTGAATCAGGCACAGGGACACCAAGTATCGGCATCCATATACTTTCTTTTGCCAGTACATTCTATCCAGCTATCAGGAAAAAGTATAAGGCATATTAAAAGGCAAATGCACAATTTGAAGAGACAGAGCAAACATCAGAGCCAGAAATGGCAGGGATGTTGGAATGATCAGACTGGAAATTTAAAGCATCCATGATCAGTAAGTATGCCAAGAGATCTAATGCATACAAGCAGACAGTATACAACAACAGATGGGTGATATAAGCAGAGAGATGAAAATCCTAAAAAGATCTAAAAAGAAAGCTAGCAATTAAAAAAAAACTGTAACAAAAATGAAGACTGCCTGTGATGGGTTTGTTAGTGGGGTGGACATGGCTGAGCAGAGACTCTCTGGGCTTGAGGATATTACACTAGAAACCTCCAAAAATGTAAAGAAAGAGAACAAAGACTGGGGAGGAGGGGAGAACAAAGTGTCCAATGAGTGTAGGACAACCACAGAAGGTGTAACATAAGTGTGATGGGAACACCAAAGGAGAAGAAAGAGAGAAAGGAACAAAGTATCTGAAACACTAATGACTGAGAATTTCCACGAATTAATGTCAGACACCAAACCGCAATCCAGGAAGCTCAGAGAATACCAAACAGGAGAAACAAACAAAAAGCTAGGCATATCATTTTCAAACTACAAAAGAATCGAAGATAAGGGAAAAAATCCTCAAAGAAGCCAAAGGGAGGGAAAAAATAACACCTTACCTATCGAGATACAAAGATGTGAATTGCATTCAGCTTGTCCCCCAGCAATAATCTTTATTGCTAAAAAAGACCAACCACGCAAGCAGAAGAGCAGGAAGTGAAATATTCAGTGTTGAGAAAATGAGAAGCCTGGTGTGGCAATGCTTGGCACCAGGTCAGCCCACCGGGCGCTCTGAAGTCATTGAACCCAAGGGAGGAGGACATCACGGTAGCCACTCAGTTGTGCTCTGTTAAAATAAGATAATTTGCTAGGAATAATGCCTTCTCCTTTTCAGATGGCAAGCTGTATGATGCCTATGTCTTATACCCCAAGCCTCAAGGAGAAATCCAGAGCCATGATGTGGACACGCTGGTGTTGAAGATCCTGCCCGAGGTGCTGGAGAGGCAGTGTGGATATAAGTTATTCATATTTGGCAGGGATGAGTTTCCTGGACAAGGTATGCTTTGAGTGAGATGGAAGAACAGCAAATAAAAAGAAAGGGAAATTCTTTTTTCCTTCACTTTACAAATGGTGGGGTGGGGGGCTCAGCCCACAGTCCCTGAGACTCAGGCCTGTAACAGGATAACTGGGATTCCTGGTTGAAATAATGTGATTCTCACTGTGAGTAACATTAGCAGGTGGCGGATGACAGCCTTGGCTGAGAGACCAAAAGGAGAAAAGAGGTCATTTGCTCTCATGTCTTTGAGACTAACAGCTGATTATTCTCCATCCGTTTGAATATGTAAATCAGCTCATGTTTAATGCTGATTTTATAAACCTTGACTGCCCAGGCTTCTCCTACCTAAATAAAATAGAGTTTATTTATTTACGTCTCCTGCTGAACAGGAGTGCAGCTTTGGGCAATGCAGGTGACATCTCTGAACCTCAGTTGTCTCATCTGTCAAATGGGGAGGAGAATGCTTCCCTGACCTGGGCGGGAGAATGAAATGAGGTAAATCCTGAGCAGGGACCAGTATGGAGCTTAGTGGATATCAGATATTCTACAGATAAAGTTTCCCTCTTGGCCTACATGTTTTCTTTCTTGGAATGCCATACAACAAATGGCTGAAATTTGAAATAAATATCCTCCACTAGTCAAGAGGACACCATGAGTACAACATTTGAGAGTGGTCTGTTCTGGGTCATTTGTAAAGGTTGCTGGATTTGTAGGTTGCTCATATCCACGGGGAGCGACAACTATATCTCAGCCCGCATCTTTTCAAGTTATAAAATCAGCCTCCATTAGGAAATGAAAATTGGATCTAGTGCTCGCCATAAACAGGTGGAAGAGCTCACATTTCATCAGCATATTCTTTCACTCACTTATTCAGCAAATATTTATTGAGCACCTGCTATGCGCCAGGTAATATTCTAGGCACTAAAAATGTAAAAATAAACCAAAGAGAAGAACATGATCTTGGGGAGGTCACAGTCTAGTCTTGTATTCGAAGAATAAGGAGGAAGTAAAAGTTAATCTTTATTGCTAAAAAAGACCAAGTTTTGTCCATAGCTGGGTATTTTAAGAACTCTCAGGGAATGTTATTTAGTTTCAAATTAGTCCTATAAATCTTGGGCATTTAAGTAGCTACAAAGTACAAGAGGAAAACACAAAATAAGATTAATACAACATTGGAGCTATCTATATTTTCCCTGTTAAAATCTATTTAAAAAATGTGCTCATTATTTAATATATACTAGACCTTTAGTTAGGTTGGTGACACAAAGTTAGGCATGATAAGATCCTTGTTCTGAGTAGGTCGTGGTCTGGAGGTGGAGCCAGTGAGCAGAGGAAAGTGACCTGTCAATAACTACCAAAAAATATGACTTACGAACACAAAGGACCAATTCTTCAGGGAAAATCAGGAAGGTTTCATAGAGGATATGATAAATGTTAAAAAAAAAATGCTTTTGTCCTCCATTCCTAAGTCACATTTATTCTGAAGTCCATGTTGTCTTTCCAGGGCCCATTTCTAATATTCTCAGAGATGAATTGAGGCTGTTTCACTCATGAGATAGTATACATCTTCTTTATTTCCAGCTGTGGCCAATGTCATCGATGAAAATATCAAGTTGTGCAGGAGACTGATCATCATCTTAGTTCCCGAATCCCTGAGCTTTGACTTGTTAAAGAACATGTCAGAAGAACAAATTGCAGTCTACAACGCACTCATCCAGGATGGGATGAAAGTCATTCTGATTGAACTGGAGAAAGTCAAGGACTACACAGCCATGCCGGAGTCAATTCAGTACATCAAGCAGAAGCACGGGGCCATCCAGTGGAGTGGGGACATCACCCAACAGTCACAGTGTGCAAAGACCAAGTTCTGGAAAAAAGTGAGGTATCACATGCCACCCAAGAGGCTTCCACCATCTTCTGCCCAGCTGCTGAAGCACACGTCCTGACACCTCATGACTGGCTAGTGGGGGGCCGGTGTGGGGTTGGTTACCCATGATGGTGTTGGCAGCATGGAGTGGCTCACGGTTGGACAAGGATGCATTGCATTTGGGCCGACGACTTGAAGCTTGCCATTGTGTACTTGTTGCAACAGGGCCTCTGTCTGTTGCTCGTTTTAATCAGAGCTCCTTTAGGGGAAGATGTCACCTTTCCAAGAGGCCCTCATTCACTTATGGGGTCTGATGAACCCTCCCTGAACACAAAGTAGATATAGCATGTGAGCCCCTGGGGGATGGGACAGGGAGGATTATAGAGTGGCAGTTGAGATGTCAAGAAGTTTGGTGCACAGTGTGACACCCATGGGGCCAGATAGGGAAGCCAAGGGATGGCAGGAGGCAATGTGTGGTCCTAGGGAGGGTTGGCAGGGAGAACAGCACTTTTTTCATGACCACAATCTTAGTACACTGATACTGGAAGTCACTTAGAGGTCATACAAGTGTGGCCCCACTGGGATTGCCCATTAACTACCTTCCCATTGGGCCCCCTTGAAAGACTTTATCTGTCAAATCAAAATAAGTAACATTTCACTTGTTTTTCCAGCTGGCCTATGAACGCCAGGATTCTGAGCAAC